>NC_064614.1:107117500-108367500 GCF_023898315.1 Schistocerca nitens | reverse complement strand
GGAGCTTTGAAGTGTAGCCTTGGAAGTTGGTACTTGGCGAGATTGGCCATAAAAGTTATATAGAAGTTTTGTGTATCTGTCTTCTGGAAGTCTTGTTCAATTTGTGCCAACTGCATTTTCTCAAATGTACGCTTCACTCCCCGTATAATCATTGTAGCGTGTTTTCTAGCACCCAGGAAGTAAGTTTTGTTAGCTTAATTTTTCTTGGCATTCCATCTCTGCCACGCTTGCTGTCTTTGCTTCATTGCTGCCTCACAATCACTGTTCCACCAAGTATGCTTTTTCGGCTTCAGAAGCGGAACAGCTTCCTATGCTGTTCTGACCAGGGCTTGTTGCAATTCTTCCCAGCACTTTCGATCTAAGGATTCAAGTTTACGAGTGAATTCTCGATTGAACATCAGCTTTCCCGTGTCAAATCTATCTACTTTGCTGTGTTTTCTGGAATTCCTTGGAATTAGCTTAATTTTAATCTTTGAAAGATAGTGATGTGAATCCAGATTAGCATTCCTCAGAACTTCAACATTATGGATCTCTCGTCGTGCTTTGCGGGTGAAGGCAACATAATCAAATTGATATTCTCCAAGATTCGGATTTGGGCATGACCAAGTTTCCTGTTTTCTTGGTAAGTGTTTGAATGTTGTTGATTTCATGACTAGGTTAAAAGCTTTACACAATTCTACGAGTCTCTCTCCATTGCGGTTGGTTCTTTTATGTGCTGGGTAATTTCCAACAATGTTTTGGAATTTTCTCTCCTTGCCAAGTTGCGCATTGAAATCTCCGACCAGGATAGTGATGTGTTTGTCTGGGATCTTGGACAGAAGGTATTCTAGTTCTTCCCAAAATTCATAGGTTCCTTTCGGATATATCTTGTTTGCCTGATTGGTAGTTGCATGAAGAATAACAGTAATAATAATAATAATAATAATCTAAACTACTTCCAAACGGGCCATGAAGGCCCAACGTACAGACCGGCCGCCGTGTCATCCTCAGCCCACAGGCGTCACCGGATGCGGACATGGAAATAATAATAATAATATGCATAACTTGTCTGAAAAAAGAAAGAATTGTTTTCGCGTGATTCCGTCATTTTATACATAATTAATAACAATTTAAGGCAAGAACGAAATAGCCTGTTAGTTTTCATTACTCTCCGTTTCACATTTTTGGGTAAATGGGAGTTTTCGTGCTTTTTCTATTTTTTCGCACAAATTTACAGTGTCCATAACACATTTATTATTCAACGAATTAATTACGCTCTGCAAGGCACTTAACGTGATTTGCAGAATGTCCATGCAGAAATTGCAGACTGAAAATCAGACATTCTTACGTTGCACCAAGACAACTTACGCTTACTATACACTTCTTTGTTCGCTTATAGTCACGCTTATTTCATTTCGCCACTTTCTCGGTCAATGGATGTGGTCTAGAAGTCCGTAATTCTTTGCGGCCAACTTTTTATGGTAATTTTCTTCTCTGTTAGTACTTGAAACAGATTCACTAGAGCTCAAGTTGACACCACGCGAAAACAGATTCCAGCACAGTGAAAAACCAACTCCAAACGCGAACTACCGTTTGCGGAAACGATTAAATTCACATAGGACTGTCTACCAACATGATCACCTGACTAGAGTAGAAATGAGGCGCTGAGAACCATAAGGGCCAAATGTACAGCGTCGTCGACCCCACATCTAACTGAATATCAAAGAAACCAGTGAGGCAGCTTTTTGTGAATGTTCATATAAACAACGCTGACCAAAACCACAGATAAACCTGACCCACCATAAGATTAACAGTTACTAGTACCATGAATAAGTTAAGCAATGTCGGGCTGGGCTAGCACTTGGATGGGTGACCATCCAGTCTGCCGAGCGCTGTTGGCAAGCGGGGTGTACTCAGCCCTTGTGAGGCAAACTGATCAGCTACTTGATTGAGAAGTAGAGGCTCCGGTCTCGTAAAAAGACATACGACCGGGAGAGCGGTGTGCTGACCACATGCCCCTCCATAACTGCATCCAGTGACGCCTGTGGCCTGAGGATGACACGGCGACCGGTCGGTACCTTTGGGCCTTCCAAGGCCTGTACGGACGGAGAGAGAGTAGCAAGAATAAATGCTAAAGTCTCACAATCGACGGTGGTGTATTTTATGGTTCTCAGCGCCTCAAATGGATTTCTGTATGATTAAATCCCGTACTTAATATATTATATCTCACTCATAATCCCACAAAATAGGCTTTTCTGTCAGTATAACTGTAACATGTATTTATAACGAGTTTAATTTTACTATACAGTGAGTGAATTGGCATATCCGAGGAGTATGCTACCGTCTAGCGCGATTTATGCAAAGTGAAGAGGGATAGAGATCTGCCACAGTGTGCTGCCACCTGTTGGTATTACTTGTAGTTGAGTGGTAAGGGCTAGCTGTGCACACCAAGACGCGTGCACATTGTTTATCAAATCAGGACGTACTTGGCCCTTAAGGCAACTACACACGCCAGTTGCGCATGCGCAAAAGCTCCTTAAAACGTGCACGACTGAAGGCGTGCTCGCGACCCTGATGTCAAGTGTCACAGTCTAGAGGAGTAGCAACGTGGCGAAGAGCGGCAGATTTAGCACTGTGTATTTCAGATTACCGTATCTACATTACGTTTAACAGCATTAAGAGAAAAATAACCAATAACTCCGAAAGTTATCAGACGTTTGCGTGTTCAGGTGCTCTTACACAGCAGCCGCCACTGGTTCCATTACCAAACCTTTCGTCACTGACCATTGGCTCCTGTGTGTGTGTGTGTGTGTGTGTGTGTGTGTGTGTGTGTGTGTGTGTGTGTGTGTGTGAGCACTAACCGACTCCTTGTTATTTCGAGGTGCCAGGTGTCTGTTGCCGGCTGAGACAGTACAGTACGGTGGGAGCGCCTCCGTTCTGCCCGCAGCTGCGCGGCCGATACCCGTCCTTTCTGTCCTCTGGCGCAGACAGCCAGCGGTAGATTCATTACGGACCGGACTGTCAGCGCTCGTGGATGATTTACGGCCCCCACGCCTACGACAGACCGCAGGGCGTCCCACCGAGACGAGACGAAACCGGAGAGCCGTCTGCGGTCTGACCTGCCTTTGTCTCGAGGGCCAAGACGTGGCACGTGCGGTCCACGCGCCGACAGCCTATTTGCATTTACGATTCTGCGCATGCGTGAAATGTCCCAGCTGTACCACAATGGCGAGAGCTCCACTTGCGACAATGTAACATTACCCATTGCACCGCAGTGGCATCAACGTCTGCATACAACTGTGAAGCGTCACTTATCTTTCAAACGGTTGTGACGTTTATGACCAAGTGGTATGTGGAGCCAATTCCTTGCAACTCAAATCTTAAGAGAAACACCCAGCCAACTCAACATTGATTCAAAAATGGCTCTGAGCACTATGGGACTTAACATCTGAGGTCATCAGTTCCCTAGAACTTAGAACTATTTAAACCTAACTAACCAAAGGACATCACACACATCCATGGCCGAGGCAGGATTCGAACTTGCGACCGTAGCAGCAGCGCCGTTCCAAACTGAAGCACCTAGAACCGCACGGCCACACCGGCCGGCTACATTAGTTGCTGTTACAGTAGTGAGAACGCAGACAATGAACACCCAAGACAGAACCGCGTAGGAAAAGACGGGAACAGGTGCGCTCTGCTGAGCTCTGATTATCACAGAGCAAAATTCCCTAATCTGCCGGTGCTGCGGACATACATTAGCAAGCTGTCTTCTTAACTGCAAGGACACGATCAGGCGTACCGGAAGCGATGGCTGGTTGCTTCGACGTCCATTCGTGGTGATGATAATGTCGCGAGTAAGCCCGAAACAAATTATCCCGGTCTGGTTGTTCCAGACTAAAGACTTCCTATCAATACAAATGCGCCTCTGAGGGAGACGAAGAAGGCTCGCCACACAATCACTGACGGTACAGTGATTGATTTTAACACGCGAAGTCACACAGTAACTCCGATAGGGTCAACTTTTGCCAAAACCGCTCAAGATGGACAACATAGGCCGCTTGTACGCAGAACGCTCAAATGCCAACTGTACTCGGAAAGTTACGTTGAAGTGGAAACTTCAGCAACTTCGTCAAGCAGTTACAATTAAATGAAAGTATATTAGACAGCCAACGGAAGGCAGTCTGTCCAGAGCAGCGAGAGCTCAGTCTTGTAACCTACTCCGACCAAAAGGGGAGAGCCGACTCTCTGAAGAGCACCCGTACAAGCTGAACACAGAACATTGCTGCCCCCCCCCCCTTCCCCCCGCGTCAGTGGCCGTGGTTAAACGTGCCAATCAGCAACTCGAAAACCGGCGGAGAATTCCACTCTATTGCCGAAGCACTACTATTCCACCAATGGAGATACTTGGCGTCAATTTGTTCGCCGACTTTGCTACATCACGGAGCTATCCCCTGAGCAAGCCAATCACAGTTATGATTTTGCAGAAAACGATTGAATTTGCCCGCCAAGACTGCCTGGGAACACAAGTCATTCCCACGCCTCGCTGGTAGCCCGTCAGAAAGTGTTTTCATTAAGTTTCTGCAAAGTAACGGAATCTCTAGCCCATCCGCTCCGTCAGGCCCCTGTGGGCGTGTCGCCCCCGCTCTTATGACAATGCCAGCGTCTGGAAAGCATCCACTCGACTCCCTCACACCCGTCGGCTTAACCCTTTCAAGATCAGCAGAATCCGCCTGTCATTGGACCACTCGGGTGACGAGAGACGCTGCGTGGGAAGTCCGCATGTGAAGGAATAGCAACTTTTCTCCACATGCAATTAGAGAGGAAAATCTAATTAGTCAGAGTAAGATAGAAATGTGAGACGGGGCTCATGCCACCTCTCACGGTTGTAGCTTCCATTCAGTTCTTTTGCAAAAGATGACCAGGACGAATTCAGGAAAAAAAAACGTTCCTGTGATTCACATCTGGCTCTAAATTCACACGAAGTGATGAGTGGTATCGACATGTTATCTCCCTTCTACAGTTTCTGAGAAGGCTTTTTACACCCTTCATCACAAACGGAATGTACTCATAAGAGGCATTTGAAAAGTCCGTGCAAAGACCGAGGGATAGCACCACCGGCGCATATCGTGGTCATGTTTAGTTAGTAGCATCTTTGGAAAGAACACCCACCAAGTTTCAGCCATATTGGTCAAACTTCGTGTTTGGCATTCGAGTGAATCAAGGAAGTCGAGTGATTGTCAAAGAATGGACGAAAAAGAATTTTGTGTCGTGATTAAACATTACTTTATGAAAGGCAGAACGCCTCAGGAGAGTAAAGAGAAGCTTGATAAACATTACGGTGACTCTGCACCTTCGATTAGAACAGTTTATACCTGGATTCAAAATTTTCGGAGTGGCCATATGGGCACAAGTGGTGCTGAACGTTCTGGACGCCCTGTGGAGGTTACGACTCCCGAAATCATTGATATAACCCATGGATGACAGAAGAGTTAAGGTGCGTGAGATTGCTAGTGCTGTGAGCATCTCGAATGAATGGGTACATAATATTTTGCATAAATATTTGGACATTGTCAAGAAGTTAACCGCAAGATGGGTTCCGCGATTGCTCATACTTGACCAAAAACGGAATCGTGTGAAGTGTTGGATGGATCGTTTGCAGCTGTACAGGAAGAATCTCCAGGACTGTAAGCATCTTTTCGTCACTGTGGATGAAACATGGATACATTACTATACTCCATTGCTACACTCCTGAGACCAAACAACAATCTAAACAATGGGTTACCAAGGGAGAATCTGCACCGAAAAATGCGAAGACCACTTCTTCGGCCGGAAAGGTTATGGCGAAGGCCTTTTGGGATTCGCAAGGGATAATCCTCATTGGCTATCTGGATAAGGGTAAAACTATTACAGGTGCATATTATTCATCGTTGCTGGACCGTTTGAAAACCGAGATGCAAGAAAAACGCCGGTGATTGGACGGCAAAAAAGTCCTTTCTCATCACGAAAATGCACCAGCACACACCTCAGAAGTTGTGATCGCAAAATTATTTGAAATAGGATCCCACCTCGTTTCACATCCCCCCTATTCTCCCGACTTGGCTCCCTCGGACTCCCCAATTTGAAGAAATGGCTGGCGGGACAAAGATTTTATTCAAACTAGGAGGTGATTGCAGCAACTTATAGCTATTTTGCAGACTTGGGCAAGTCCTATTATTCGTAAGGGATCAACAAATTAGAACAGTGTTGGACGAAGTATATAAGTCTAAAAGGAGACTATGTCGAAAAATAAGTTAGGTTTACCCCAAACACGTAAGTAGTTTTTATTTTTGCACGGACTTCTCAAACGCCCTGGGTGCCTATGGCGTGGCACCTGTTTTGAGGCTGGATTCATCTACATCTACAACATACTCCTTAAGCCACAAAATGGTGTGTCGCGGAGGGTACTTCTTGCGCCACTAACTGAGCCCTCCAAACTAGTTCCATTCGCGAATAGCACGTGGGAAGAATGATTGTTGGTAAGCCTCTGTACTGGCTCAAATTTCTAGAATTTCCTGCTCGTTGTCATTACGTGAGACGTATATAATGGGAAGGAGGGGAGGGGGGGGGGACACAACACAATGAGGTCGTTCTCCACGGAATCGGAGACGAAAGGATCATTACGGAAAACACTGAGAAGGAGTTACCTAATGACAAGAGATTTATTACGGCATCTGGGGATAGCTTCTATGGTATTAGATGGACCTGTAGAGCGTTAGGTGAAGGCAGAGAGTGTAACACATCCAACAAATAACTGAGGACGTGAGTGCTTGTCTGAGATGAAGAGATTGACACAAGAGAAGACTTTGTGGCACAGAGCAGCGAACCAGACCGGAACACTGAGGACTTTAAAATTATTAAAATTAAAAAAAAATTTCAATCAGACAAAAAAGTAAAAAAATTTATCCTAGTATTAAAGAGATTCCTAACCCCATGCAGATAGTTCTGATAATTTGTGCTTGCAATTTTTTAATTAGTTATGACAACACTTGTAAGATTTATAAGCAAAAACGTGGGATGCATGCAACATATAATTGTTGTATGAATAGTTCAGCTCCAAATTATTATCTATTGGTTGCCCTCACATTCTTCGTTATAAGTCTTAATAAATCTTAGAAGTATTATCATAGCTGTTAAAAACTGGACACGCACAAATTTTCAAGACATTCTGTATGGGGATTATAAATCTGCATGGTGCTGGGAGAAATTGCTTGGTAGATTTTTAGGCCAGTTAAACATTTATTTTTAACTAAAGAACTATTTCCTTCATTTTAGCATTGTGTGTGTAAAATATCTCAATGGATTTTAAAGATTTTGACAAGACTACATTTTATATGTAAATAATTGTTTGTGTATGTATCACACACACACACACACACACACACACACACACACACACACACATACACACACACACACACACACACACACACACATTGATGAGCCGAAACATTATGATTAATAGGTTGTTTGTCCGTCTTCGGAACGGAATAAATAATTGATTCTGCATATCAGGGATCTGACAATTTGTTGATAGACATGTGCACACATGTGACATTAGATGTCTACGCACAGATAATGTAATTTGCCTAAATAACGGGCCTCTGATTTGCGTACGGGATGATGGCTCCCGATAGCGACGCAGAAGGTTTCCATTGGATTTAGATCAGGTGAATTTGGTCGTCGAGACATCAACGTCAGTTCACTGTAATGCTCTTCGAACCAGTGTAACACGATTCTGACACCGAGACACTGGCAGTTATACTGCTGAAAGATGACATCGCCTTCGGGGAAGATATCAAGCATGAAGAGATGCACGTGGTTCACAACTGTCTTCGATTTCGACCACAGGTCCCATACAAGCCAAGTACAATATCTCCCATTAGACAATACCGCTCCCATCAGCCTGCATCCTTGCCGCACTGCTGTTTTCGAGCCGTCGTTCGATGACGTCGTGTGTGGAAACGACCATCGACGTAGTCTAGCAAAAACGTGACTCATTCGATGAGCCGACACATTCCCACTGATCGACGGTCGAATCTCGATAGTTCCATGCCCACTGCAACCATAATAGATGATGTCGCTGAATCAAAATTTCAACTAATAGGGATGGTCTGCTGCAAAACTTCATGTTGAAAAATTTACGATGTGCCCCGAAATACTTGTGCGTGCACAAGCCCTCGCTCTTTCAGAAGAGATGCCGCAGATCACTATCTACCCTATTTTACAGAGCAGACAAGCCTCTGCACCCCACTTTCTGTGAAGAGTCGTGGACGTCAACCATTTAGCGCCTAGTAATAGTTTCATGTCCTTCTGCCTCCTTCTGTAGATTCTCAGACGGTAATACGTGAATATTCGACCAGCTTCACCGTTCTCGAGATATTCGTTCACAGGTTGTGTGTAATAATAATCTGCCGTTTGTCAAAGTCACTTATGTCAACAGACTTTACCCAATTGCAGCCCATATGTTCGCTAGGGTGATCCCCCCGTCCGTGTTCCCTCCAATTACTCACCTTTGTTAATGTATCAAAGCCACCTAGCAGCATCGAACGTCGCGGTAGACACTGGTCATAATATACTATCCTTTTACCCATGCCTTCACCTATGTACACATAAGCCTATCTCTTCCCTCCTCTCTCTGCTCATACCTTTGCGTAACGCCTGAAACTCATTCCGATACTACCTGCACAACAAGCCAGTCCTGAAGGGCAGCCAACGTGTTAGGCGTTACCAACGTTCTTCACGCCCAGTCCCGTACCTACCGAACAGCCCCATACGAAAGCGAGTTAATATTGCTTTTTCATCCATTCCTGAGGTAAGTCAAAAACTTCATCTGTCTATCTCATCGCAAATTTAGTTTAAAATCAACTGCAAAATTATTACCAAACAGACAATTTGACCCGAAAGCGACCTGATAAAAAGTGTCGGAAAAAATTTAGCGAGCCACAACTGCATCAAGACAGGCAATGTCCCCTTTCCCCCTCTCTGCGCGGGCAGTGCTCTCTGGTCCAGTCTCGGGCATCAGAGGACACGTGCACGGACACCCGAGCCCTCGCACCGCTCCGTCGCGGTGCCCTGCGCCCGCCTCCGTCCAGCCGGACCCAGCCACTGGCTCTGAATACAGACAGCTCTACTAGGACCGCGCTGGTCTCGTCCGCGCCGTGCGACACCCGAGTCGCGAGAAACGCGACCCGCGGCGGCTCACGGCTATCGCCTGTCGGTCGCCGCGCCTGTAACAGGACGCCTCAGGCCGCGTGCGTCCTCGCCAATACCGTCTCAGGTGCTAATCTGCATCTGTACCCCGCATTTCGCAACACTTCGCGATTGCAGTAAAGAGTGAAAGAGTCATTGGTACCGTGTGCTGGGAGGCCCCAAAGGGCTGTTCGGCCACCTAACACATTGGTTCCCAAACTGGAGGTACAGGGTGATAATTATTGAACTAGATGAAAAAACTGTAAGTTAGTTACAAACTACGTCAAGAAGGTGTGACAAGAAGGTGAGCATTGGGTTGAAAGGGAAAGTGTACTAGTCGATGGTAAGGCCTGCTGTGATATACGGGGCAGAGACATGGCCAATCACAGTAGCCCAGGAAAGGAAGATGGAAGTGGCGGAAATGAGGATGCTGAGGTGGATGTGTAGGGTAACAAGGAAGGACAGGATTAGAAATGAATTCGTTACAGGAGCTGTGAAAGTGAGACCCATGAGGAAAAAGATACAAGAGAGCAAACAAAGGTGGTACGGACACTTACAGAGAAAAGAGGAAGAGTATATCGGAAACAGAGTTGAATATATAAAGATTAAAGGGGCGAGAAGGAGAGGAAGACCGAAGATGAGGTGGAAGGATAAGGTATCTGGGGACCTAAGGGAGAAAGGATGGAAGAAGGAAGAGGCAATGGATAGAGTACTATGGAGGAAAAGGATCCAGGAGAGCAACGCCGACCCTACGTGACGTGGGACAGGGCGACGATAAAGAATAAGAAGAAAGAAGTTACAAACTACGGCGTTAGTTTATGATATGTTTGTATGCCTGCCATCATTGGCGATGATGTGGCACAGACGAATAGCGATATTCTGCAAGACCCGCTGAAGTGTCAGAACGTCGATGCTGTCGATGACCTCATAAATGGTTATTTTCAGCTCAGCAAAGGTCGTGAGGTTACTATTGTATACTTTGTCTTTAATAAAGCCCCACAAAAAGGAGTAGCATGTATTCAGATCCGGAGAATATGGGGGCCAATCGAGGTCCATGCTAGTGGCCTCTGGGTACCCCAGAGCCGGAACGCGGTCCCGGTTCTGAGCACTATGGGACTTAACATCTATGGTCATCAGTCCCCTAGAACTTAGAACTACTTAAACCTAACTAACCTAAGGACATCACACACATCCATGCCCGAGGCAGGATTCGAACCTGCGACCGTAGCAGTCGCGTGGCTCCGGCCTGAGCGCCTAGAACTGCTAGACCACCGGAACGCGGTCCCGAAAGTGCTCCTCCAGGACATCACTCTCCTGCCTCGATGGGGTCGAGTTCCGTCTTGCATGAAGTACATCTTGTCGAAATTAGTGTCACCTTGGATAGATGGCATGAAATCATCTTCCAAAACCTTCACGTACCATTCAGTAGTCACTGTGCCATCATGGAATATTGCACAGATTATTCCATGACTTGAAACTGCACACCGCAGTCACCTGCTGATGGTGAAGAGATTTCGCGATAATGAAATGCTGATTCTCGGTCCCCGAAATGCTCCAATTTGCTTATTGACGAACCCTCCAAAGGAAAGTAGGCTTCGTCGCTATCAAACCATAGGTGCGCATACTAATTCCCACCACGTCTCGCGGCCAACCGTGCGGTTTGAACGTCCTAACACAAACCGGTCAGAAGTTATGACGATTTTATTTCACACAGTTCTATAACCGTCACCCTGTAATTATCTGCTGAGGGAGTAAATTATTTTTAAAAAATAATTACTACTGTCACAGCTTAATAAACTGGTTCAAGTGGCTCTGAGCACTATGGGACTTAACATCTGAGGTTATCAGTCCCTAGAACTTAGAACTACTTAAACCTCACTAACCAAATGACATCCCACACAATCATGCCCGAGGCAGGATTGGAACCTGCGACGGTAGCGGTCGCGCGGTTCCAGACTGAAGCACCTAGAACCGCTCGGCCATCCCGGTCGGCAGAGATTAATAAGACAGTAATACCGATTACATACGGGTGCTGGACACAAATACAGGAACACCGCGAAAAATTCATGTTTGGACATAAATGCAGATGTTAGCCCAGCCTACAAGTTGCGTTGTTCTATTTGACCACGAACGGCACGTGTGCAATGTTCTCAACACATTGTAAGTGTTCTGCATAGCGAGTGCCGTATGTGAGAGTTAAGTCAATCGGAACATGGGAAAACTATTGGTGCTCATATGATGATAACCAAGGGAGTCGAAGTGGTAGGTGTTTCAAGTGACTCCATACCGAGGATTTATACCACATACAGAGAGCGGGAAAAGGATGTCCGTGAGCGTGACAGACGGTAACTGAAGAGGATTGTGAAGGACAAAAAGGTAACTGCAGCAGCAAAAGTCACTATATAACTGAACGTCACACTCGCGAACCCAGTCTACACCAAAACAACGCAACGGGGGCTCCAGAGGCAGGGAATTTCAGGGCGACTCGGAATTCCAAAACCACTCACAATTGACGCGAATGCCCGTAACAGGAAAACGTGCCGCCGAAGTCATAAAACGTGGACCGCGGATCAATGAAAGAAAGCCTCTAGGTCGGATGAGGCGTGTTTCACATCGTTTCCAACTTCTCGCCGAGTAGACGTCAAAAGTGAAACACGACTGGGCTTCGGTGATGGTTTGGGCGCCATATCGTGGTATTCCACAGGCCCCGTGGTCACTCTGCGAAGTGGCATTACTGCCAAAGGTTATGTGACCATTTTGGCTGACCAGGTCCTTCCCTGGCTACAGTACTTGTTCCCCAGCGGCCCCAGTTCACACACCTCGCATCGTCCAGAACTGGTTTTGTAAACAGTAGGGTGAATTGTCGCACGTTCCTGGCCGGCAGTCAACAGATCTCAATTTTACTCATACTTTGTGGTCTATCGTGGAGAAGAGGGTGCGTGATCACTATTCGTCTCCATCATAATTACATCAAGTTGTCACAACTTTGCAGGACGAATGGAATTAGATTCCCTTCAAAACTGTTCTGGAACTGTATTTATCCGTTCCGAGACGGCTGGAAGCTGTTTTCAATGCCAACGGCTAAATGGTTCAATGAAAATTCTATTTCATTGTAAAGTAGTTTAGTCAGCCGCTAATGTTGATGATAAAGAGGGGAGGTAGGGGGGGATAGGTACTAGCTAAAATCTGATTGCACTTCAGGGTAAAGTTCTCAGAAAGGTAGGGAACCATTGCACTAATCAGAAAGGGCGCAATCACCCCTTTCCACGCCGTGTACGGTAGTTGTGTCTTAAACGATTCATTTGAATGTAGGTGACTGTAACGTGTGTGTGTGTGTGTGTGTGTGTGTGTGTGTGTGTGTGTGTGTACGCACGCGCGCGCGTGGTATATTTCCGTATTGTATGACGATATCCTCAGGCTTCAAGAAGAATGTAATAACACCAGTCCCAAAGTAGGCTGCTGAGGACATACGTGAATATTACCGAATCACCTATCTAATAAGTCTAGTAAGACTGGAAAATACTGGCACGAATTATTTACACGAGAATGGAAAGACTGGTAGAAGCAGATACATTTCACTGATTTACATAGTTCATTGCTTCAATTATTGAAATGTGTAGGAGTTACAAAAGTTTGTGGAAAATTAAGAGCACACAATACAGCGATCGAGATAAGAAGGCAACTGCTTATAATTCTTTAATAGAGAAAATACGACGAGGCTGACTCTACGGCAAACAAGGGAGCAGTAATAATCAAAGTCGCTGCGGACTGTTTACCCAAAGAGCTAAGCAGAGCAATGATGTCCTGATGTTATATGTATATTATACCATGAATGAATTACAGGTGAACTGCGGAACTGACTACCACAACACGAGAGCAAAACTTTCCTCACAGACTATGAATGGTTCAAATGGCTCTGAGCACTATGGGACTCAACTGCTGTGGTCATAAGTCCCCTAGAACTTAGAACTACTTAAACCTAACTAACCTAAGGACAGCACACAACACCCAGCCATCACGAGGCAGAGAAAATCCCTGACCCCGCCGTGAATCGAACCCGGGAACCCAGGCGTGGGAAGCGAGAACGCTACCGCACGACCACGAGATGCGGGCAGACTATGAATGCCTACATAGATTACAGAATGGAGTTTTATATTCTGTTACAAAAGTCTTTTTTTTCTTTTTTATGTACTGGCTTTCTCAACCTGCCCATTTAGCTGTCTCAACACTGGAAATGTTATATTAAAGATTTCAGTTTGTTTTGGCAGTTAAAAGTAGACATTAGCTTAAGTCATACATTCCCACGAAGTTACCTAATATACTGAAAACGAGTAAACAAGACGAAAATGTAATACAGGATACATAAAGCAAAATAAATTCTACTGGTAACACAACAACAAAAGATTAATCACCGTTGGTAAACATTTGGGATATTCTCAACACAATCCATATTAATGACTATACATCCAAATTAACAATAAAAAGTTCTTTTGTGTATTCTGTAAGAACTGTTTCAAAACCTAAAGATGGAGAGGCGGAAAAGTTTGTAACAGTTTGCTAGTAGACTTCAGGCAACGGATTCAAAACTCCGACTCGGAAAGGAAGTAAACAATTGCTCATTGGCCATGCCTACAGTTTCTTTGCATATACTGAGCTCTAAACTCGTCTAAACCGTAAAAATATTATCTGCACCTTGTGACAGTTGATATATTACAGAATTAAGGTAATTCACTTGCCTTGAAGATACGCTCCTTCAGGACAGAGTACAAAACTTCGCATTTGTTGGACATGATTTCACTGAATGCTTGTTTCGAAACTGCAGTAGAAAATTCTGGATCGTTGTAGATTCTTCCTGTTGTCATGAATCTTACGGTCAACGTCAGCCGCTCGTGTAGAGCAACTGCTCTCCACATACAAGTATTTTCCCCCATTATACGACGAGTTAGGAGCGTAAAAAGATAATTATATGTTTCCAAATCTTCCCGCAAATAATTACTCCAGTAGTCGTGTTTGCTCTGCATCTTGCGACGTAAAGCTTTGTGCGAAAAGTGCTTCTGCTTGAGCACTGTCTAACCCATTTTGGTCGGTATTGCAGTTTCTTGTAGTTTTTTTGCATGTTTCTTCTACTTGTTTTCTTTCTTGGCAATACAAGTTGCGAACACAGACCATAATAGAACTTCCTCCACTATGAATTTCTGAATACATGAAATAAACTTCAAGATTGCGGGGGCGTAGTCGCTTGCCGCTGAGAATTCTTTTCTAGAACTACAGACAGGGGGACTAGGTAGACTGGAACTTGTCTCGTGTGAACATTCTCGCTTCCCACGCCCGGGTTCCCGGGTTCGATTCCCGGCGGGGCCAGGGATTTTCTCTGCCTCGTGATGAAATGTTTCAAATGGCTCTGAGCACTATGGGACTCAACTGCTGTGGTCATAAGTCCCCTAGAACTTAGAACTACTTAAACCTAACTAACCTAAGGACATCACACACATCCATGCCCGAGGCAGGATTCGAACCTGCGACCGTAGCGGTCGTGCGGTTCCAGACTGTAGCACCTTTAACCGCTCGGCCACTCCGGCCGGCCTCGTGATGACTGGGTGTTGTGTGATGTCCTTAGGTTAGTTAGGTTTAAGTAGTTCTAAGTTCTAGGGGACTGATGACCATAGCTGTTAAGTCCCATAGTGCTCAGAGCCTCGTGCGAACAGACCACATTTCCAGATGTTTGTTGCATTCACAAACATTTTCTCACATCTCAGCGCAGACACGTCATCGTGTGTGGACAGGTCCGTATACGAAATGACACTCTGGCAAAAACGTGCATTCGCAGTCGCGGACCGAATCGTAAGGTTTCATGTTCATGAGCAGGTGACAAGAATACTAGTGGTAGGAAAACTCGCTTACCTCTTTCGGTTAATTCTTAATCCGCCTTTCTTTCTTTTTTCTTTTTCGGGTATTTTCCGCACCTCTTCGGCGCCTGCGCCCTCGGTACGGGGCGCTGTGAACGAACCCGGATGAAGTTGCTCGGAGCAGCGTATGATGACGTGGCTGCCCCCGACAGCGCGATCTCGGCCGCAGGCGGTGGTCGTCGCCGCCCCATACACGAACCGTACGGCCAGCCCCGGCCGCCAGCCATAAACAGAAATCCCCCAAAGCGGGCCGCAATTGCCAAAGTTGGCGGTCGGGCCGCAAGTTGCCAGACCGCTGCCCGCTGCCGGCGGATTTCGCTGCCAAATCCGTTCCAGACGGACCGAAGCTGCGGCCTCCCTCCCTCCCTCTGACTCTGCCTCCAATGGCCACTTGTGCCGCCCTCCGGAACCTCTCGATATCTCCGCCGCAAGCTGCCTTCTTGGCTGAACGGGCTCCGCCACTGAATCTGACCACGGCGCAGTCATAGCTGTGGGAAACACGGTCTCCATCAACTGCGACTGCGGTACCCTTAATGTGGTAGCACGAAGGTCAGTCGGAAAGTAATACCTCCAAATTTTTTAATTTCCATTTCGTATGAAAAAATTTAAAAAGGGAAATGGATAGGTTAAAGTTAGATATAGTGGGAATTAGTGAAGTTCGGTGGCAGGAGGAACAAGACTTCTGGTCTGGTGACTACAGGGTTATAAATACAAAATCAAATAGGGGTAATGCGGGAGTAGGTTTAATAGTGAATAAAAAAATAGGAGTGCGGGTAAGCCACTACAAACAGCATAGGGAACGCATTATTGTGGCCAAGATAGACACAAAGCCCATGCCTACTACAGTAGTACAAGTTTATATGCCAACTAGCTCTGCAAATGATGAAGAAATTGATGAAATGTATGACGAGATAAAATAAATTATTCAGGTAGTGAAGGAAGACGAAAATTTAATAGTCATGGGTGACTGGAATTCGTCAGTAGGAAAAGGGAGAGAAGGAAACGTAGTAGGTGAATATGGACTGGGGCTAAGAAATGAAAGAGGAAGCCGCCTGGTAGAATTTTGCACAGAGTACAACTTAATCATAGCTAACACTTAGTTCAAGAATCATAAAAGAAGGCTGTATACATGGAAGAAGCCTGGAGATACTGACAGGTTTCAGATAGATTATATAATGGTAAGACAGAGATTTAGGAACCAGGTTTTAAATTGTAAGACATTTCCATGGGCAGATGTGGACTCTGACCACAATCTATTGGTTATGACCTGTAGATTAAAACTGAAGAAACTGCAAAAAGGTGGGAATTTAACGAGATGGGACCTGGATAAACTGAAAGAACCAGAGGTTGTACAGAGTTTCAGGGAGAGCATAAGGGAAAAATTGACAGGAATGGGGGAAAGAAATACAGTAGAAGAAGAATGGGTAGCATTGAGGGATGAAGTAGTAAAGGCAGCAGAGGGTCAAGTAGGTAAAAAGACGAGAGCTAGTAGAAATCCTTGTGTAACAGAAGAAATATTGAATTTAACTGATGAAAGGAGAAAATATAAAAATGCAGTAAATGAAGCAGGCAAAAAGGAATACAAACGTCTCAAAAATGAGATCGACAGGAAGTGCAAAATGGCTAATCAGGGATGGCTAGAGGACAAATGTAAGGATGTAGAGGCTTATCTCACTAGGGGTAAGATAGATACTGCCTACAGGAAAATTAAAGACACCTTTGGAGATAAGAGAACCACTTTATGAACATCAAGAGCTCAGATGGAAACCCAGTTCTAAGCAAAGAAGGGAAAGTAGATAGGTAGAACGAGTATATAGAGGGTCTATACAAGGGCGATGTACTTGAGGACAATATTATGGAAATGGAAGAGGATATAGATGAAGATGAAATGGGAGATACGATACTGCGTGAAGAGTTTGACAGAGCACTGAAAGACCTGAGTCGAAACAAGGCCCCCGGAGTAGACAACATTCCATTGGAACTACTGACGGCCTTGGGAGGGCCAGTCCTGACAAAACTCTACCATCTGGTGAGCAAGATGTATGAATCAGGCGAAATACCCTCGGACTTCAAGAAGAATATAATAATTACAATCCCAAAGAGAGCAGGTGTTGACAGATGTGAAAATTACCGAACTATCAGTTTAATAAGTCACAGCTGCAAAATACTAACGCGAAATTTTTACAGACGAATGGAAAAACTAGTAGAAGCCGACCTCGGGGAAGATCAGTTTGGGTTCCGTAGAAATGTTGGAACACGTGAGGCAATACTGACCCTACGACTTATCTTAGAAGCTAGATTAAGGAAGGGCAAACCTACGTTCCTAGCATTTGTAGACTTAGAGAAAGCTTTTGACAATGTTGACTGGAATACTCTCTTTCAAATTCTGAAGGTGGCAGGGGTAAAACATAGGGAGAGAAAGGCTATTTACAATTTGTACAGAAACCAGATGGCAGTTATAAGAGTCGAGGGACATGAAAGGGAAGCAGTGGTTGGGAAGGGAGTGAGACAGGGTTGTAGTCTCTCCCCCATGTTATTCAATCTGTATATTGAGCAAGCAGTGAAGGAAACAAAAGAAAAATTCGGAGTAGGTATTCAAATCCATGGAGAAGAAATAAAAACTTTGAGGTTCGCCGACGACATCGTAATTCTGTCAGGGACAGCAAAGGACTTGGAAGAGCAGTTGAACGGAATGGATAGTGTCTTGAAAGGAGGATATAAGATGAACCTCAACAAAAGCAAAACGAGGATAACGGAATGTAGTCGAATTAAGTCGAGTGATGCTGAGGGAATTAGATTAGGAAATGAGACACTTAAAGTAGTAAAGGAGTTTTGCTATTTGGGGAGCAAAATAACTGATGATGGTCGAAGTAGAGAGGATATAAAATGTAGACTGGCAATGGCAAGGAAAGCGTTTCTGAAGAAGAGAAATTTGTTAACATCGAGTATAAATTTAAGTGTCAGGAAGTCATTTCTGAAAGTATTTGTATGGAGTGTATCCATGTATGGAAGTGAAACATGGACGATAAATAGTTTGGAGAAGAAGACAATAGAAGCTTTCGAAATGTGATGCTACAGAAGAATGCTGAAGATTAGATGGGTAGGTCACATAACTAATGAGGCGGTATTGAATAGGATTGGCGAGAAGAGAAGTTTGTGGCAGAACTTGACCAGAAGAAGGGATCGGTTGGTAGGATATGTTCTGAGGCATCAAGGGATCACAAATTTAGTATTGGAGGGCAGCGTGGAGGGTAAAAATCGTAGAGGGAGACCAACTAAGCAGATTCAGAAGGATGTAGGTTGCAGTAGGTACTGGGAGATGAAGAAGCTTGCACAGGATAGAGTAGCATGGAGGGCTGCATGAAACCAGTCTCAAGCCTGAAGACCACAACAACAACTATGAAAAATACAGGCGACAAAAGACATACGCACATATGCACATGGCAGTGGTCTCGCTTACGCATGGCATAACAGGACAGTGCATTGGGGAAGCTGCGTCTAGTACTCAAATAATTCATGCGAAAATGTTTCTGGCGTGATTGTGGCCGCACTGTGGGAATTAACAGACTTTGAATAGGGAATGGTAGTTGAAAGTAGACGTATGGACTTTCATTTCCAGATTATTTACGGAATTTAACAGTCTAAGATCAAAAGTGTGCCGAGAATATGAAATTTCAGGTGTTACCTCTTAACATGGACATCGCAGTGGCAGACCTTCTTCACTGAACGACAGAGAGCAGCTGCGTTTGCTTAAGGCTGTCAGTGCTAACACACAAGCGACAGTGTGTGAAATAACCGCAGAAATCAATGTGTGTCGTACGACTCACGTGGCTGTTAGGACAGTGTACTGAAATTTGGCGTTAAATGGGCAATCGCAGCAAACGACAGACACGAGTGTCTTTGTTAACAGCACGGCATCGCCTGTATCGGGTCTCCTGCGCTCGTGACCATAATGCTTGGACCCCAGACGACTGGAAAACCGTGGAACGGTCAGATGAACTCCGATTTCAGATGGTACACTATGTGATCAAAAGCATCCTGACACCTGGCTGAAAATGACTTACAAGTTCGTGGCGCCCTCCATCGGTAATGCTGGAATTCAGTTTATAGTTGGCCCACCCTTGTAGATAGCTTCCACTCTCGCAGGCATACGTTCAGTCAGGTGCTGGAAGGTTTCTTGGGGAATGGCAGTCCAATCTTCACGGAGTACTGCACAGAGGAGAGGTATCGATGTCGGTCTGTGAGGCCTGGCACGAAGTCGGCGTTACAAAACATCTCAAAGGTCTTCTATATGATTCAGGTCAGGACTCTGTGCAGGCCCGTCCATTACAGGGATGTTTTTGTCGTGTAACCATTCCGCCACACGCCGTGAATTATGAACAGGTGCTCGATTATGTTAAAAGATGCAATCTCCATCCCCGAATTGCTCTTCAACAGTGGGAAGCAAGAAGGTGCTTAAAACATCAGTATAGGTAAGGGCCCCCCCCCCCCCCCCCCCCATGAAAAACACGACCACACCATAACACCACCGCCTCCGAATTTTACTGTTGGCACTACATACGCTGGCAGATGACGTTCACCGGCATTCGCCGTACCCACCCACACATTGCCATCGGACCGCAACATTATGTACCGTGATTCGCCACTTCACATAACGTTTTTCCAATGTTCAATCGTCCAATGTACCCTTCTTACACCACGCGAGGCGTCGTTTGGCATTTACCGGCGTCATGTATGGCTTATGAGTAGTCGTTCGATCATGAAATCCAAGTTTTCTCACCTCCCGCGTAACTCTCATAGTACTTGCAGTGGATCCTGATGTCGGCCGAAGTGGCCGTGCGGTTAAAGGCGCTGCAGTCTGGAACCGCAAGACCGCTGCGGTCGCAGGTTCGAATCCTGCCTCGGGCATGGATGTTTGTGATGTCCTTAGGTTAGTTAGGTTTAACTAGTTCTAAGTTCTAGGGGACTGATGACCTCCGCAGTTGAGTCCCATAGCGCTCAGAGCCATTTGAACCATTTGGATCCTGATGCAGTTCGGAATTCCTGTGTGATGGTCTGGATAGATGTCTGCCTATTACGCATTACGACCATCTTTAACTGTCGGCGGTCTCTGTTAGTCAACAGACGAGGTCGGCCTGTGCGCTTTTGTACTGTGCGTGACCCTTCACGTTTCCACTTCTCTATCACATCGGTAACAGTGGACCTAGGGATGTTCAGGAGTATGGAATTCTCGCGTACAGACGTATTAACACAAGTGACACCCAATCACCTGACCACGTTCGAAGTCCGTGAGTTCCGCAGAGCATCACATTCTGCTCTCTCACGATGTCTAATGGTTACTGTTTCATTCCAAAACATTTCCTTACTTCCAATAGCATGCAACTCCGTTTTTATACTACTGCAAGTAACGATCTCTCATACAATTAATTATGCAGGCCAGGAGTGGGTCCCTAGTTTGAATCTTATTAATTTGCGTACGGTGCGGATCTGTCCCGAAATACAGTCGTGCAACAACGGACGTGGCAAATTTTAACAGAACGCAATAAATTATCTTTTTTCCCCTGGGAACTTGAGTGTGCTATTTTTGTGCGAATCGTTCCCTGTTGACTATGAACAGTATTCTTGTCTTGCGTTTGAGGAGATTATCGCGCGGAAGTTGGCAGGAAACATAGGGCGCATTGTAGATACTTCAGTCTAGTAGTCGAATCTCGTGATCTTGGTGAATATGACTGGCCTGCGACAGGGCTTCTAATTAATGACTGAGGAGAGGTGAGTTAAGCCCTGTCTCACAGGTCATGATTGTTACGTCGTGCGAAGGCAACTTGCATAAGGTGCTTCTTCATTTCAATAGTTTTATTGATGACAAACCTTTGCACATTGATTAGTTAGAACATTATGACGACTGACCTACTAGCAGTATAAACCTGTCCAGGCGATAGCAGCGTCACCTGGCGAGGGATGATTGCTGCTCAGACACAGGCACGGTGCATGTAGTATCGGTGAGCGAGCTGTTCGTGTGTAGAATGGGGAAGACGCGCTATCTACACTCCTGGAAATTGAAATAAGAACACCGTGAATTCATTGTCCCAGGAAGGGGAAACTTTATTGACACATTCCTGGGCTCAGATACATCACATGATCACACTGACAGAACCACAGGCACATAGACACAGGCAACAGAGCATGCACAATGTCGGCACTAGTACAGTGTATATCCACTTTTCGCAGCAATGCAGGCTGCTATTCTCCCATGGAGACGATCGTAGAGATGCTGGATGTAGTCCTGTGGAACGGCTTGCCATGCCATTTCCACCTGGCGCCTCAGTTGGACCAGCGTTCGTGCTGGACGTGCAGACCGCGTGAGACGACGCTTCATCCAGTCCCAAACATGCTCAATGGGGGACAGATCCGGAGATCTTGCTGGCCAGGGTAGTTGACTTACACCTTCTAGAGCACGTTGGGTGGCACGGGATACATGCGGACGTGCATTGTCCTGTTGGAACAGCAAGTTCCCTTGCCGGTCTAGGAATGGTAGAACGATGGGTTCGATGACGGTTTGGATGTACCGTGCACTATTCAGTGTCCCCTCGACGATCACCAGTGGTATACGGCCAGTGTAGGAGATCGCTCCCCACACCATGATGCCGGGTGTTGGCCCTGTGTGCCTCGGTCGTATGCAGTCCTGATTGTGGCGCTCACCTGCACGACGCCAAACACGCATACGACCATCATTGGCACCAAGGCAAAAGCGACTCTCATCGCTGAAGACGACACGTCTCCATTCGTCCCTCCATTCACGCCTGTCGCGACACCACTGGAAGCGGGCTGCACGATGTTGGGGCGTGAGCGGAAGACGGCCTAACGGTGTGCGGGACCGTAGCCCAGCTTCATGGAGACGGTTGCGAATGGTCCTCGCCGATACCCCAGGAGCAACAGTGTCCCTAATTTGCTGGGAAGTGGCGGTGCGGTCCCCTACGGCACTGCGTAGGATCCTACGGTCTTGGCGTGCATCCGTGCGTCGCTGCGGTCCGGTCCCAGGTCGACGGGCACGTGCACCTTCCGCCGACCACTGGCGACAACATCGATGTACTGTGGAGACCTCACGCCCCACGTGTTCAGCAATTCGGCGGTACGTCCACCCGGCCTCCCGCATGCCCACTATACGCCCTCGCTCAAAGTCCGTCAACTGCACATACGGTTCACGTCCACGCTGTCGCGGCATGCTACCAGTGTTAAAGACTGCGATGGAGCTCCGTGTGCCACGGCAAACTGGCTGACACTGACGGCGGCGGTGCGCAAGTGCTGCGCAGCTAGCGCCATTCGACGGCCAACACCGCGGTTCCTGGTGTGTCCGCTGTGCCGTGCGTGCATTGCTTGTACAGCCCTCTCGCAGTGTCCGGAGCAAGTATGGTGGGTCTGACACACCGGTGTCAATGTGTTCTTTTTTCCATTTCCAGGAGTGTATTTAAGTTTGACCGAGGGGAGAGTGTGATGGCCCGGAGGTTCGGTACGAGCATTTCGGAAACTGCACGACTTCTCGAGCGTTCGAGGAGTGCTGTGGAGGGTGCCCTCAACATGTGGCGAAACCAAGGTGAAACGACATCCAGAGGTCATGCGGTTGGATGGGCACCACTTATGACAGATGTCGGACGTCGTACGCTGGGCGGACTGGTCAAACAGGACAGTCGGCGAACTATTGCGGTACTAGCACCAGACTGCAATGCTCCGCAGAGTAACGATGGGCCTCCGCAGCCGACGATCCATGCATGAGCCAATGTTAAGACCACGGGGCAACCTCGACTGGAATGGGCACGTGGTCATCGGCACTGGCGATGGTCTGATGACCTCCGATAATTTCTTCATCTTGCCGATAGGAGGGCACGATTACGTCGACTTCCACAGGAAGCGCTCCTTGATACCTGTACTGCGAGACTGAGACTAGCAGGCGGTGGCTCCATTACGCTCTGGGGAACATTCTCGTGGACAAATGGTTCAAATGGCTCTGAGCACTATGGGACTGAGGTCATAAGTCCCCTAGAACTTAGAACTACTTAAACCTAACTAACCTAAGGACAACACACACATCCATGCCCGAGGCAGGATTCGAACCTGCGACCGTAGCGGTCGCGCGGTTCCAGACTGTAGCGCCAGAACCGCTCGGCCACCAGCGGCCGGCATTCACGTGGACAGCTATTGGACCAGTGGAACGCGTGCAAGGGGTCATGATGGCCGAGGTGTATAGTATACTGGCTACAAACCACGTACACCCCGTCGTGACGATCATATTTCCCGACGGCAGTGGCATTTTTCAACAAGACAATGCGCCATGTCACAAGGCCAAGGCTGGCCGCTGTGGCCGAGCGGTTCTAGGCGATTCAGTCGGGAACCGCGCCGCTTCTACAGTCGCAGGTTCGAATCCTGCCTCGGGCATGGATTTGTGTCATGTCCTTACGTTAGTTAGGTTCAAGTAGTTCTAAGTCTGGGGGACTTATGACCTCGGATGTTAAGACCCATAGTGCTTAGAGCCATTTGAACCACAAGGCCAGGAGTGCGATGGAGTGGTTCGAGGAACGCAGTGGCGAGTTCCAGTTCATGTGCTGGCTCCCCAAGTCACCGATCTGAACCCGATCAAACACATCTGGGGTGCGACTGAACGTGGTTCCGGAACTCATCGCCCCTCTCCCCGGAATTTACGGGAATTAGGTGATTTGTGTGTGCAGACGCGGTGCCAATACCCTCCAGGGAGGAGGCCTGATTGCTACCATGCCACGACGCGTCGGCGCTGTTATTCGTGCCAAAATTGGACATACCGGCTATTAGATAGATGGCCATAATGTTCTGCCTGACCAGTGTGTATCAGTTTTCTCCATATGACAACTTGGCGTGACGACCAGCTCAAAATGATCACATTTTATAATTCTTGAACAACTAAAGATGATGAGCCAACGGCCTTGCCGCAGTGGTAACACTGGTTCCCGACAGATCACCGAAGTTAAGCGCAGTCGGGCTGGACTGGCACTCGTGCGTGACCACCCGGTCCGCCGAGCGCTGTTGGCAAGCGGGGTGCACTCAGCCCGTGTGAGGCAAACTGAGGAGCTACTTTAAATGGTTCAAATGACTCTGAGGACTATGGGACTTAACTTCTGAGGTCATCAGTCCCCTAGAACTTCTACTAAAACCTAACTATCCTAAGGATATCACACACATCCATGCCCGACGCAGGATTCGAACCTGCGACCGTAGTGTTCGCGCTGTTCCAGACTGTAGCCCCTAGAACCGCTCGGCCACCCAGGCCGGCGATGAGGTTCTTGATTGAGAAGTAGCGGCTCCGTTCTCGGAAATCGACATACGGCTGGGAGAGAGGTGTGCTGACCACATGCCCCTCCATATCCGCATCCAGTGATGCCTGTAGGCTAAGGATGACGCGGCAGCCGGTCGGTACCTTTGGGCTTTCATGGCCTGTTCGGGAGGAGTGAAAATGTCAAAGTATGTCGAAACCGCTTGTTTGTAAATAAAGAAATACTTATGCGCTCTTGGTTTTTATAGTTTTTAACCAGCAAACAAATCCCTCCTTCTGCTTTCTCTTCATGAGAAAATTCTATGAGTTTGGCAAATGTCATACTTGTGCTGCGTGGCTGAACACTTCTTACATCCGCCCAGTGTACTTATAGAGAAATAGCCGCCAGCCACAAACTCTGCCGGGCTCGGCGATCCTGTTTTTCGAAGCCCTCCGAGCCCGCCTGCGGACTCGTATTTGCACGCGGCCGGGTATTGAGGAAAAGTAGAGACACGCAATTTGGGAGAAAGAAGTGGCTGCCGGCGAGAGAGAGCAGGTGTCGTATTGGCGCGGCCGGCCCGCGGCGGCCTTGTTATTGGCAGCGCAAGTCGCCGCACAGCCCAAGAATGGGCCGTTTAATTTCCTGGCGCGCCAGATAGCGCGGCTGAGCCGCGGCGCTGCCAATTTCCTGCAGCCGTGTGTCCACTCGTCTCGTTCACCAGTCGACGCGACGCGACGCACCGTGTGGATCTGCCCGCACGGCGACGCTCCGCTCGTTATTTGCCACTGCCTCTCTCACACTGTGCGACCCACGCGTCGCAAGCGCTTCGATAAAAACCGGCACGGTACAGTTTACTAAGCCCACTGGAAACAACGAAAAAAAATAGCAACGACCACTACCTCGTCCACGTTGGTATCGTCGCCACGTCGCCAGACCACCTCACGCGGTGTTCGTAGCTGGTGTACCCCATAAATCAGTTGTTCACTCATACCTCGTGAGCACTACAGCTACAGCTAGAGCTTATCTGACTGCATCTCTGCCACGCTAGACGTAATTATTGCATGGCTCACCATTTGTGACAAGCGCATTAAAAAAAAAAATTAAATCACCGAGCGAGGTGGCGCAGTGGATTAGCACATTAGACTCGCATTCGAAAGGACGACGGTTCAAACCCGTGTCCGGCCATTGTAGCGACCCTTTTTTCTATCCCGACTTCCGTATCTTGCATGGAAGTAGGAATGTTAATTTATCTTTACATTGACTGGTATTGAGGGGTTTTGTTTTATCCCGGCTAGTTCATAATTTAACCCCAGTGAGTCACTATAAGTATTGTCTTCCCAGGTCTGAAGGAAAAAACCATAAGTAAATTGATACTAGTGTTTTCAATAGATTCTCGTCCACTAGTCTGCAGTTCATTCTTGGTGAAAATCACGTAACCTAATTATTTATGATCCTAAATCGAAGTAAAGTTCAAGACGAATAGTCAGTTTCAAATTAACACGTTATTTTATTTAACGATAATTATTAATAAATCAGTTCATTCACACGATCGCATTCAAAGGGGTTCTTTTAATAAGTATCTACTCTGGAATCCCGTCAATATCAGAGATACTAAACAACGTTCTATCACTTTCGATAAAAAGATTGTTCCCGTTTAATGTCCATAAACTGTCACGAACTATGATTACTAGTCACGTGAAGTAATGCTTTTCCACTATCACAATACAAAGTCCGAATCTGTCAAAAAATCGTTAATTCCGTAAAATATTTAAATCTTCACACGAAGTGACGTTAAAGTCAGAGAGATTATTGACCACCTCCCCGTTCTTCTAATATGACAAAAGTTCTTATTCTGATCTGAAATTAATGCTTCCCAAAAAACAATCTCGTCGCGATTTATTCTTACGCCCTGGTTTAATAAAGCTCCTATTGTTGCTTCCTAAAGCTGTACGTCCTACTTAACTTCGAACAGACTACAGGATAGAGACTGGAGTATCATAACTGAATTGTATGTCTATTTATATTGTATTAAACGCTATCTTTGGTGTTCAAGACCTACGTTCTGTGACTATAATATTGATTTTCTCATATATAAGAATAACTAATAATTTAACCATTTCTATCGTTTTCCCCCCTCCCATGCTTCCAAAATTTATGATTAAAATTATTTCCTTTCTCTATTATTTTTCTGCTATAGATTTCCCTCTATTTGTCTCTTATTTCTATTTCGTAAATTACTACTTGTGGAGGAGCTTGGGACATTTTCTGAATTTATATTTCGAGGGCATGGGAGCTAATTTGGGAGCTATTTTGGTTTATTAACACCGAGAGGCGTTGTAGGTGTTACACCATCCAAATTTAGGTTGTTGTTGTTGTTGTTGTTGTTGTGGTCTTCAGTCCAGAGACTGGTTTGATGCAGCTCTCCGTGCTACTCTATCCTGTGCAAGCTTCTTCATCTCCCAGTACTTACTGCAACGTGCATCCTTCTGAATCCGTTTAGTGTATTCATCACTTGGTCTCCCTCTTCGATTTTTACCCTCCACGCTTCCCTCCAATACTAAATTGGTGATCCCTTGATGTCTCATAATATGCCCTACCAACCGATCCCCTCTTCTAGTCAAGTTGTGCCACAAACTCCTCTTCTCTCCAATTCTATTCAATACCTCCTCTAGCGGAGCGGTTTGAGGCGCTGCAGTCATGGACTGTACGGCTGGTCCCGGCGGAGGTTCGAGTCCTCCCTCGGGCATGGGTATGTGTGTGTTTGTCCTTAGGATAATTTAGGTTAAGTAGTGTGTAAGCTTAGGGACTGATGACCTTAGCAGGCAAGTCCCATAAGATTTTTTTAAAAAAGATTCCTCCTCATTAGTTATGTGATCTACCCATGTGATCTTCAACATTCTTATGTTACACCAAATTTCGAGAGCTTCTATTCTCTTCTTGTCTAAACTATTTATCGTCCACGTTTCACTTGCATACAAGGATACACGCCATACAAATAAGGGTTTCCGTAAGTTCCCAAATCGTTCCAGGCAAATTCCGGGATGACTCCTTTGAAGGGCATGGCCGATTTCCTTATCGATCCTTGACACCATCCGAGCTTGCGCTCCGTCTCTAATGACCTCGATGTCGACGGGACGTTAAACCCAATCTTTCTTCCTTCCTTTACAACAATCAGTCGGACTATTTACCGACTCATTTGGTACTTTCATTTGGTGACATTAGGGTCTTTAGGTCATCCTAAGTCTAACCGGACATGTTTAGTTCAAATGGCTCTGAGCACTATGGGACTTAACATCTGTGGTCATCAGTCCCCTAGAACTTAGAACTACTTAAACCTAACTAACCTAAGGACATCACACACATCCATGCCCGAGGCAGGATTCGAACCTGCGACCGTAGCAGTCGCGCGGTTCCGGACTGAGCGCCTATAACCGCTAGACCACCGCGGCCGGCGACATGTTTAGTGAGTCAACATTATAGTTCGTAAATTACAGTAATTTAAAGAAAAACCGTTTTTGCATCTTTCACATTAAGCTTTTTTTTTTTTGTATTTGTGCACACAGTTGCGCTTCGCCTTACTAACAAGGTAGCTTTAGTGGGTGTCCTGAAACATTACAGACTTGACAATGTTACTTATAATTAGTCTTGAGTGCATAATGTTTATTCATATGACCGGTTTCGGTTCACCTAGAACCATCTCCAGATCTGATATTTCGGTTACGGGAGTAACCTGTCCGAATAAAGCAACTTTCACATTCTGCGTCATAGGTGTGAAAGTTGCCTTATTTGGACGGGTTACTCCTGTAACCGAAATATCAGATCTGAAGATGGTTCTAGGTGAACCGAAACCGGTCATATGAATAAACATTATGCACTCAAGACTAATTATAAGTAACCTTGTAAAATCACTGACTGCCGCTATCCTATCAGACATTATGTCTGTGTTTGCAAAATTACAGACTTTTTTCGCTCAAATATGTTATCGTTTGCACGTGTAGGTTAGAGGTTTAAAGCAGTTCATTGAAGTTTTATAATAAAATGGAGAAGTACTTAAATTTCAGTGTCTAATTCGTTATTTGCAGGCCAAACAGTTTTCTGTCTTGTGGTAAACTGATTGGAAGTTTACAGTTTTTCTTGTATTCACTGTTTTCGAAGTATACCACTGTAACTGCCATTTTATGTGTCTAGAGTGTCATTCGTTTCTGTAAGTGTTGCCTGCTTTTTCAGGTTTTGGTTTCATTGTTTTTTCTGTGAAAATATGTGTGGTGATGCAAGGTCTGTGTGTGTCTGTGTGTGCGTGCGCACTCGTGCGTTCGAGCGTTTGTGAACATTAATAACATAAAATATAAAAATGGCGCATACACAGAACTTGCATCAGCACACATATAGTAACAGAAAAACAATTGAAAGTAAACCCGAGAAAGCTGTTGACACTTAAGAGACGAATGGCTCTATATGGGTTTGTTTATAAATATCTTTCCTGCTACCGGTCACGATTTTCTTTTATTCATATATCACACAATGCGTTTAGGGAAAGGATTCCCATTTTCAAATTGTGTTTTCTCTTTAGACTATGCCATTTCTATGTAAAGTTTCCGATGTGTGAGGTTCTGATTTCTTTTGTTGATTTTACTGCAATATATAAAGGACGCCCAATTTTTGGTTAGTTATCGATTTTTATATTGCGGTATAGTCAACAAAACAAAACAGAACCTCACCCATCAAAAACATTACTTAAAAATGGCACAGTACAAACAGAAGACACTTAACAATTAGAATCAAATGGTTCAAATGGCTCTGAGCACTATGGGACTCAACTGCTGAGGTCATTAGTCCCCTAGAACTTAGAACTAGTTAAACCTAACTAACCTAAGGACATTACAAACATACATGCCCGAGGCAGGATTCGAACCTGCGACCGTAGCGGTCTTGCGGTTCCAGACTGCAGCGCCTTTAACCGCACGGCCACTTCGGCCGGCCAATTAGAATCATTTCCCCAAACGCGTTGAGTAAAATATGAATAAAAGAAAGTCGCGACTGCAGCAGAAAAGATATTTATAAACAAACCCATTGTTTTCACAGTCGTGGGTTTTCAAATAACCAGTCATAACGGACAAAATTAGAATGGCACTCCAGACACAGTAAATGGCAGTTACAGTGCTGTATTTCGAAAACAGTGACCACAAAGAAAATTGCAAACCTTTAACTAGTTTGCCAGAAGAGCGAAAGCGGTTTGGCTTACAAATAATGAATTAGGCACTTGTCTGTAAGTACTTTCTCTTTTTATTATAAAAACTCCAACGAACTCTTTAAAATCTGTAACCCAGACGCGCAAACGAAATAATCGTGTAATATTTCAGGGCACCCACTGAAGATGCCTTGTAAAAAAAAAAAAAACTTAATGTGCAGCATTTTTTCCTTTTGAACTACTGTAATTCATATACAGCTTCTATGAAAACGGCCACCACGAGAAACTTGTTGCAACAATTTGTATACTACATCAGAAATGTGAGTGATTCGGTTGCCGCCGTCCGGAGTGGCCGAGCGGTTCTAGGCGCTGCAGTCTGAAACCGCGAGACCGCTACGGTCGCAGGTTCGAATCCTGCCTCGGGCGTGGATGTGTGTGATGTCCTTAGGTTAGTTAGGTTTAAGTAGTTCTAAGTTCTAGGGGACTGATGACCTCAGAAGGTAAGTCCCATAGTGCTCAGAGGCATTTGATTCGGTTGCCACAGGAAATTTAGTAAATATCTTAACCGCTGGCAACAAATGATAAGACCTCTGTGTTCGTACAGTTTAGTTTGAGACTCATGTTTGTGCCCACATACAGGTTGTTTCTCAGTTCCTACTGCAGACTTCTAGAGATTGCAGAGGAATCTTATAGATGAAGTTTTGATAGGAAACCCACGTCAGGATATGTACCATTTGTATATAAATAAATAAAGTTTTAAGATCTTATAACTTCCAAATCTCCCATTTCACGGTAGGGACACAAACTGAGAAGAGGGCGCGTCCATCATTGTCTGCTGTAGTTATGACATCGCATACCACTTCCGTCCGACTACGAAAACGGCTGCAAAAAACTGGTGCATTCGCAACTAGGAGGTTTGGCCGTAGGCTTCACGGGCACGGCACACTCTCTAGCTCGCACGTCACATGGGAGAGAACCCGATCACTGGGTCTCGAAACATTTCCCATGTTATGGGTTCTTGTAGGGCACACAGGATAGAAGTGATTGTTTCCGGTATGTGCGTACCGTCAAGCGGGAGTTTTGAATGTGATCACGTCTTCAGACTTATTTTTCATCGAAGTGGTACACCCACGGAGATGAGTTTCTTATCAAAACGTTCTTTCCAAGACCCCTCCACAATTTCTAGAAGCCTATAATAGACACTGTGGAACACCTTGTGTGTGTATGTGATTGAAGAAATTTGTTGCATGAGTGCGTTTTCAAGCCGCTGTAGGTTTTTCGCATGAAGCTTTACTTGCGAAATCGAGTTGAAATCCTCTCTGTAGTTACAGCAGTGGTAATGAGATACGATTCTGGAGGGACTTCATCAAAATATGCACCTCTCTAATAGAAAGTTCGTTATTGTCTAATTACATACATGGCAGAATAAAAATTAGGCGATGACAACATTGTTCACCAATGTGAAAAAATAGCTATCAATAATTATTTAAATAAAAATAAATTTTAATATAACGCGTTTTTAAATCGGACTAAGAAGTATAAAATAATTTCTCCTAACCCCTTTCAGATTCCTAATCCCATAAAGGTAGTCCTGAAAATTTGAGCTTGTCAATTTTTAATACCTATGACAATACTTGTAAAATCGTGGGGCGCAAGCAATAGGCAATTGATGCATGAATAGTTCACATCAAAACTAGTATCAGCTATTGCATACATCCCACATATTATTAAATAAGTGTTACTTAAAAATTTATTGTAATTTAGATAAATATTTTATGCTTTTTAGTCTTCTGTGTGTGGAATTTCTCAGTGGATATTAAAAATTCTGATAAGATTATATATATACAAACTAGGTTTTCATCTGTAGCTTCACCCATGAACACATATGTCACATATATTGCACACATCTCTTCCTCCCTCTCTGTCTGTCCATCTCCTCATCCCATCTCTCTCCACTCAGCAGTGCCCGTCTGCTCACATACTGCCTGGAACACATTCTGATACTACCTGCACAACATGCTCGTCCTGCAGGGCAGCTTAGATGTAAGGTGTTATTAACCTTCTAAATGCCACCCCCACCTCTACCGAACAGACCAGCCAGGAAGTCTGTCAGTGCTGCATTGTTAACTAGTTCTGAGCTATTATAAATATTTGAAGTCTCTAGCTCATGACCGAGCAAGGTGGCGCAATGGTTAGCACACTGGACTCGCATTCGGAAGGACGACGGTTCAATCCCGCGTCCGGCCATCCTGATTTAGGTTTTCCGTGATCTCCCTAAATCGCTAGAGGCAAATGCCGGGATCGTTCCTTTCAAAGGGCACGGCCGACTTCCTTCCCCATCCCTCCCTACCCCTACGAGACCGATAACCTCGCTGTTTGGTCTCTTCCACCAAACAACCAACCAACCATCTCTAGCTCATGAGGAAGTTAGGTTTAAATTATTTGCCAAATATGTATTCTACAGACAGACGGACAGACAAGAAAGCGACCTAATAAAGGAGGACTCAGTTTACTGATACTGTAGAACTAAATTTAGTCTTAGCAGTTATCATTTCACGGTCCGAGTTATGGTGCAATACCACGTTGCAGTGATTGAGATGTCACATTTCGTTGTTGAAATGCACTCATAATAATGATGATGGTTGTTATCTATAGAATATGTTAATGGTGATGTTTATCAAAAGAATGTGAATTAAATGCTTGGTGAGAATTCAGTTCACGTTCTTCAAAGATTCTGATAATCTGTCCCCTTAAGTGCTATCATCGTCATCATCAGCATCAAGATTAATAGTGCAATTCGACAAGCTAAAAGTTGGTCTTTTACATCGAGTTCACTGTAAAAGTGGTGGGTGATACCGCTCTTTTGTTATCACAGTACGCTGAGCATGCTAAAAACCTCGACGGTAATCCACTTTCAGAAAAAATAAATAGCGTTCGCTTGTGTAATATTTCTCGAGAAACATAAGCCTGCTTTTATGACAAGAAGAGACATTGACTAACAATAAATCAGTTTCGCTAATAGGATCTAACGCTGTCGGAGTTCTTTCGGCAGTGGCGACGGCAGATCCAGCGATTGTTTTCCATTCATTTGAGACCTTCTGCGGGGCCACGGCCGGGTGCACAGGTAGTAAACACAGCAGCTGCCGGCAGCATCAGTATTCGCCAAGTTGGCCGTGCAGCTCCCGGGAGAAAGTTCCGGCGTCCTCAGCGCTGTTGCCTTCGCGAAGTTACCGCCCTCGCCACCCCCCCCCCTTCGCACACTCCCTCCACCTATCTCTTAAGTATTCGACAAGTCCTACTCCTGTGGCTCTCGCCCGCAGGATTTCCGTTCTCCGTTAGCAGGCGTCCACCGATAAGGAGATAAAGAGTTCAAAAAAAAATGGCTCTGAGCACTATGGGACTCAACATCTTAGGTCACAAGTCCCCTAGAACTTAGAACTACTTAAACCTAACTAACCTAAGGACATCACACACACCCATGCCCGAGGCAGGATTCGAACCTGCGACCGTAGCAGTCCCGCGGCTCCGGACTGCAGCGCCAGAACCGCTAGACCACCGCGGCCGGCTAGATAAAGAGTATAGGAGGCTTTATAACATATCATTTCTTGGCCGCCGATTGGTTAGCTGTTGTATTGACCTCGGTCTTCTTCTGGTCGCAGGGAAAAATGGGGCTTTTCGTTCGGCCTGAAGGTGGTGGGCCGGTGTTTCCCTAATCCTTGTTGCAGGATTCTCGAACGTATTCTCAGTTCGAATATAATGAATTTCCTTGAGACAGAGAGGTTGCTGTCCATGCATCAGCACGGCTTTAGAAAGCGTCGCTCCTGCGAAACGCAACTCGCCCTTTTTTCACATGATATCTTGCGAACCATGGATGAAGGGTATCCGACGGATGCCATATTCCTTGACTTCCGGAAAGCGTTTGACTGGGTGCCCCACTGCAGACTCCTAGCTAAGGTGCGAGCATATGGGATTGGTTCTCAAATGTGTGAGTGGCTCGAAGACTTCTTAAGTAGTATAACCCAGTACGTTGTCCTCGATGGTGAGTGTTCATCGGAGGTGAGGGTATCATCTGGAGTGCCCTAGGGAAATGTGGTAGGTCTGCTGTTGTTTTCTATCTACATAAATAATCTTTTTGACGGGGTGGATAGCAACGTGCGGCTGTTTGCTGATGACGCTATGGTGTACGGGAAGGTGTCGTCGTTGAGTGACTGTAGGAAGATACAAGATGACTTGGACAGGATTTGTGATTGGTGTAAAGAATGGCAGCTAACTCTAAATATAGATAAATGTAAATTAATGCAGATGAATAGGAAAAAGAATCCCGTAATGTTTGAATACTCCATTAGTAGTGTAGCGCTTGACACAGTCATGTCGATTAAATAATTGGGCGTAACATTGCAGAGCGATATGAAGTGGGACAAGCATGTAATGGCAGTTGTGGGGAAGGCGGATAGTCGTCTTCGGTTCATTGGTAGAATTTTGGGAAGATGTGGTTCATCTGTAAAGGAGACCGCTTATAAAACACTAATACGACCTATTCTTGAGTACTGCTCGAGCGTTTGGGATCCCTATCAGGTCGCATTGAGGGAGGACATAGAAGCACTTCAGAGGAGAGCTGCTAGATTTGTTACTGGTAGGTTTGATCATCACGCGAATGTTACGGAAATGCTTCAGGAATTCGGGTGGGAGTCTCTAGAGGAAAGGAGGCGTTCTTTTCGTGAATCGCTACTGAGGAAATTCAGAGAACCAGCATTTGAGGCTGACTGCAGTATAATTTTACTGCCGCCAACCTACATTTAGCGGAAAGACCACAAAGATAAGGTAAGAGAGATTAGGGCTCATACAGAGCCATATAGGCAGTCATTTTTCCCTCGTTCTGTTTGGGAGTGGAACATGGAGAGAAGATGCTAGTTGTGGGACGGGGTACCCCCCGCCACGCACCGTATGGTGGATTGCGGAGTATGTATGTAGATGTAGATGTAGATCGTCCCAAATGGGTGGTGGTCGGAGCCGACTAGGCTGATTTTAAGGGTAAGTAATTTCCCCACGCCGCAAGCGTTTTCCAACACCTGTCCCCCGTTAGGAAGTAACACCTTGAAGGACCACGTAAGGTAGAGCAGGAATGAGTCAATGAGAAATCCTATATTCTGCTCGTGAGTTTCATTGACCGAAAGGCCTGCATGTTGTAACGGTCCAGTTAGGTCCTTTTTTTTAATTGTACGTTAAAATGTTGATTTCAAATGTAACAGAGGAAATAATGAATCTTAAACTATAACCGAATGATAGATAAATGGCAGCACGTGGTAACACATCTTTTTATTAACAAATCTGTAAACCGATGATTATTTAAAGAATCGAACCTCCGTGCATAAAACAGCATCAAACGTCTGATTACAAGTGAGGGCATGCGTTAAATATTTGCTTTCAGCGTGTAAGCGAGAAAAATTTTAGGAAATAATGAGAGGTTTAAAATTAATAAAAGGTTTAAAATTATGCTTACAGTTTGTTAGAAGTCTTATTATGAAAGAATCGATGAATATAATCTGGCTAATTTGCGCTTCACTTTCAGTACAAGCAAGATCTTCACGCATATCAGTGTTTATGACGCCGCATCTCCGGAATTACGTGTCATACAACGACATAACTTTGAAGCTACTTCCAGTAATACATGTAGATATTGCATGCAATGTGCGTTGCGAATAGAATTAGTAATAAAGAAGTAATGAATTAAAACGTCATGCCAGATTCTGTCGTTTTCTTACTGCATGAACAGCATAAATGCAGACACCGAAAAAGTTTTTTTTTTTTTTTCGTTTCATAATTTCGTGAGTGGTATCAGCAATAAAAAGTTTCGAAAACGTTTCGAATTATATCTAAAAGTTGTTGAAAGTCAGAAAGTGCTTTCATTCTCAAATATTCGTTGAATAAATTCCGGGGATTTGCGCAACGGAAGTTACAGTGTCACGAGTGGTGTACAATCGTGTCAGGTCTACTGCAGCTAACATTAACATGTTTTAGAGACTGTTAATGAGTTAGTTATTGAAGAATATATTGTGTTCTAAACCAGTGATAGATGTATTACTTTTCAAACTGATTGTAGCAGAAGTTTTTATTTATCTGCAGCAGCCTTCCACAGCGCTCAGATTTTAAATCGCTGCGTGAAGCTAAGACTAACACGTTTTCCTTGGACTAATATCAGAGTCGAAGATACGAATTCCAGTATGGAGGGTGTGGTGTCACCGCCAGACACCACACTTGCTAGGTGGTAGCTTAAATCGGCCGCGGTCCATTAGTACATGTCGGAACCGCGTGTCGCCACTGGCAGTGATCGCAGACCGAGCGCCACCACACGGCAGGTCTCGAGAGACGGACTAGCACTCGCCCCAGTTGTACGGACGACATTGCTAGCGACTACACGTACGAAGCCTTTCTCTCAATTGCCGAGAGACAGTTAGAATAGCCTTCAGCTAAGTCCATGGCTACGACCTAGCAAGGCGCATTAACCATATCTGGAGAGAGTCTCACTTGTATTATCAAGAGAAATGTACCACAATGAATTAAAGTTAAGTATACGAGAAGCTCCGTTCTTTTCTTTATAGCTTTCATCACGTATCCTGTTTCAGACTTAACGCCAGTCGGCGTGTGTGTACGCGTGCCTTTCGGTTACCCGTCACTGTGGACTGGCTGCCTTGTCAGTCCACTACATTGGCGACGAGGATGGGATTTAAGCTACCACCTAGCAAGTGTGGTGTCTGGCGGTGACACCACATTCTTTTGGCGCAGTCGGTAGGACAATAAACATTTTGTAGACTCGGACTTTGAAGGCAAAGTGATACCATTCCAGCTCGATACCGGAGCTGCAGTTTCATTGATCAATCACGACACGTACAAACAACTGGGCAAACCTCCGTTGCGTGCCGCAAATGTTAAGTTAAATAGTTATTCAGGACAAGCTATCCCTGTGTTTGGACAGTGCAGCCTTCTTTCAACTTACAAGGGACAAACAAAACTTGTGTCATTTTACGTCCTTCGTTCTTCTACTGCAGTGAACTTGTTTGGTTTAGATTTATTTCAATTGTTTAACTTGTCTATAGTAAATCAGGTCCTACAGTGAACCAGACTGTGCCTTCCGCCAGTGTTTCTAGTCTCTGTGAAGAATTTGCAGACATTTTTGCACCGGGCCTTGGTTGCGCTATGAACTATGAAGCACATTTGTAACTGCAAGTAAACGCGCAACCGAAAATTTTTCAGAGCGCGCAATGTTCCCCACGCATTGCGTGATGAGGTCGCCAGAACATTAACGATTTAGAATCACAAGGTGTCATTGAACGTGTGCAGGCTTCTCTCTGGGCCTCACCCTTAGTAATTTTGAAAAAAACCTTCCGGAAAACTGAGACTTTGTGTGGACTTCAAGGCAACTGTGAATCCACAACTTGTGATTGCAACTTTTCCTTTGCCGCAGAATTTAAAGCAGCTACAGAGTGTGTTGGGTAAAATAAATTATTATCATCGCTTTCTGCGCAATGCCTCTTCCATTTCAGCTCCGCTTCATCGCTTACGCCGTAAAGGTGTTCCGTTCGTCTGGACGACGGCATGCGAACGCGCCTTTCGGCAGTTGAAATCGACGTTGCTTTCAAATACTTGCCTTACGCCATTCGATCCCCAGAAACCCCTTTTGTTGATGGTAGATGCATCGGATTTCGGGATCGGAGCAGTGCTTGCGCACAAAGATGGATCGCATGATCGCCCTATCGCCTTTGCGTCCAAATTGCTCTCACCTGCGCAAAGGAATTATTCACAGATAGAGAAAGAATCTTTGGCTCTCGTATTTGGTGTTACTAAGTTCCATGCTTTCTTGTATGGTCGTCACTTTACCATCATCACAGACCACAAACCTTTGACATCGCTTTTTCATCCGAACAAGCCTGTACCTCCACGTACAGCGCAGAAATTCATTCTGCTGGTCGATTTTCCTCTCGCAGTACCGCTACGATATCTTGTATCGGTCCACTGCTAAGCACGGAAACGCTGATGCGTTGTCCCGTTTGCCTGTTGCTGAGGATAAAGCATTCGATTCTTCCGAACTTGCTTGCATGTTCATTGATGCGGAAACCGATAACGTGGTCGAATCGTTTCCGATTGATTTTCGTCGTGTAGCTGCAGCCACAGCTGCTGACCCTGTCCTTGCTACTGTTTTGCGTTTTGTTGCAACGCAATGGCCCTTGCCCAAGTCACGGATCGAGGATCCGTTGGTTCGCCGATTTTTTGCTCACAAGGAGAGACTTTTTGTACGACGTGGTGTTTTGTTGTTGCGTTCTGATAATGATCAGTCAGAGTAGTGGTCCCACGTTCGTTACAGTCCTCTGTCTTACGGCTCCTTCACCAAGGACATTGGGGTATAGTGCGCACGAAACAACTTGCTCGTCAGCACTGTACTTGGTTCGGAATCGATGCTGCGATTACGAATATGTGCTCTTCTTGCATGGCGTGTGCCGAACAACACTCCGCGCCGCCGCGAAAATTCTTTGCATGGCCGAAAGCCACTTCCCCTTGGCAACGCTTGCACATATATTTTGCCGGTCCATTCTGGAATGCTCGATGGTTGGTTGTGGTCGATTCTTTCAGTAATTTTCCTTTTGTTGTCCGGATGCCTTCCACGACGTCTTCTGCCACCATCCAAGCGTTATCCGCTATTTTTTGCATTGAAGGTCTTCCGCAGACTATTGTTTCCGACAATGGCCCACAATTCATGTCCGCAGAATTTCAGTCATTCTGCAAGGCCAATGGTATTCAACATCTGACATCCGCGCCGTTTTCGCCTCAGTCACACGGTGCCGCTGACGGTTGGTCCGGACTTTCAAGTCACAGATGTTGAAGTTGAAAGAGTCGCATTCTCGGGAGGACGCGTTATTGCTCTTTTTGTCCTCGTATCGCTCTCAGCCCCGCGATGGTCGCTCGCCGGCTGAGTTGCTCCACGGTCGTCCTCATCGAACCTTGATGTCTTTGCTGCATCCGCCGCATCAGGTTCCTGTGCAGCGGCAGACTCCTGCTTTTGCTCCTGGCGACGTTGTATTCTATCGCGACTATCGAGGTTCACGGCGTAGGCTCGCAGGGCGCATTCTTCGCTGCCTCGGCCGCGCGATGTATTTGGTTTTGGGGGCCTCTGGTGAGGTGCGTGGGCATCTCAATCAGCTGCGCCTCTGTCGTCGCCCGGGTTCTGCCGCTCCCCGTCTGCTTTCAGCGACGGTGCCGTCCAGTCAGCGCCCTGGGGACCCATCTACTGGCTCGCCTCATCCCCAGGTGTTACCGACGATGGCTTCCATTTTGCCCCATGGCGACGCGCCGCTGCCGCCGCCGCCGCCGCCGCCGCCGCCGCCGCCGCCGCCGCCGCCTGTTCTCCCGCCGGCGCCGCCCGCAGTGGACGCTTCGCTGCAGCCGCCCAGCGCCTCCCTGGGTCACGCGCCAACGGGCGCTTCCGGTGACCAGCTGTCCTCCGCCATCGAACTCTTGCCCGCTCCGGACCAGATGTCGTCATCGCGCGTCGGATCCCCTGACGCAATGGCGGTCGCCCCTTCGGCCCCTCCTGTCTCTCTACGGGCGCATACACCGCATGTTGACGTGCACCCTGGACTAGGTTTTCAGGCGTTTCCTAGCTCCCCTCGGACCGAATGGCCGGGTGCGGGTGGCACAGCCTCGCCTGTTGTTAGGCTCCCCACCTCCTCGCATACGTCAACATGGGGTCCTCCCCACGGCGGGCGGACGCCTTATCACACGACCGTTCGCCGATTTGCGGGGGAGGAATGTGGTGTCACCGCCAGACACCACACTTGCTAGGTGGTAGCTTAAATCGGCCGCGGTCCATTAGTACATGTCGGAACCGCGTGTCGCCACTGGCAGTGATCGCAGACCGAGCGCCACCACACGGCAGGTCTCGAGAGACGGACTAGCACTCGCCCCAGTTGTACGGACGACATTGCTAGCGACTACACGTACGAAGCCTTTCTCTCAATTGCCGAGAGACAGTTAGAATAGCCTTCAGCTAAGTCCATGGCTACGACCTAGCAAGGCGCATTAACCATATCTGGAGAGAGTCTCACTTGTATTATCAAGAGAAATGTACCACAATGAATTAAAGTTAAGTATACGAGAAGCTCCGTTCTTTTCTTTATAGCTTTCATCACGTATCCTGTTTCAGACTTAACGCCAGTCGGCGTATGTGTACGCGTGCCTTTCGGTTACCCGTCACTGTGGACTGGCTGCCTTGTCAGTCCACTACATTGGCGACGAGGATGGGATTTAAGCTACCACCTAGCAAGTGTGGTGTCTGGCGGTGACACCACATTCTTTTGGCGCAGTCGGTAGGACAATAAACATTTTGTAGACTCGGACTTTGAAGGCAAAGTGATACCATTCCAGCTCGATACCGGAGCTGCAGTTTCATTGATCAATCACGACACGTACAAACAACTGGGCAAACCTCCGTTGCGTGCCGCAAATGTTAAGTTAAATAGTTATTCAGGACAAGCTATCCCTGTGTTTGGACAGTGCAGCCTTCTTTCAACTTACAAGGGACAAACAAAACTTGTGTCATTTTACGTCTTTCGTTCTTCTACTGCAGTGAACTTGTTTGGTTTAGATTTATTTCAATTGTTTAACTTGTCTATAGTAAATCAGGTCCTACAGTGAACCAGACTGTGCCTTCCGCCAGTGTTTCTAGTCTCTGTGAAGAATTTGCAGACATTTTTGCACCGGGCCTTGGTTGCGCTATGAACTATGAAGCACATTTGTAACTGCAAGTAAACGCGCAACCGAAAATTTTTCAGAGCGCGCAATGTTCCCCACGCATTGCGTGATGAGGTCGCCAGAACATTAACGATTTAGAATCACAAGGTGTCATTGAACGTGTGCAGGCTTCTCTCTGGGCCTCACCCTTAGTAATTTTGAAAAAAACCTTCCGGAAAACTGAGACTTTGTGTGGACTTCAAGGCAACTGTGAATCCACAACTTGTGATTGCAACTTTTCCTTTGCCGCAGAATTTAAAGCAGCTACAGAGTGTGTTGGGTAAAATAAATTATTATCATCGCTTTCTGCGCAATGCCTCTTCCATTTCAGCTCCGCTTCATCGCTTACGCCGTAAAGGTGTTCCGTTCGTCTGGACGACGGCATGCGAACGCGCCTTTCGGCAGTTGAAATCGACGTTGCTTTCAAATACTTGCCTTACGCCATTTGATCCCCAGAAACCCCTTTTGTTGATGGTAGATGCATCGGATTTCGGGATCGGAGCAGTGCTTGCGCACAAAGATGGATCGCATGATCGCCCTATCGCCTTTGCGTCCAAATTGCTCTCACCTGCGCAAAGGAATTATTCACAGATAGAGAAAGAATCTTTGGCTCTCGTATTTGGTGTTACTAAGTTCCATGCTTTCTTGTATGGTCGTCACTTTACCATCATCACAGACCACAAACCTTTGACATCGCTTTTTCATCCGAACAAGCCTGTACCTCCATGTACAGCGCAGAAATTCATTCTGCTGGTCGATTTTCCTCTCGCAGTACCGCTACGATATCTTGTATCGGTCCACTGCTAAGCACGGAAACGCTGATGCGTTGTCCCGTTTGCCTGTTGCTGAGGATAAAGCATTCGATTCTTCCGAACTTGCTTGCATGTTCATTGATGCGGAAACCGATAACGTGGTCGAATCGTTTCCGATTGATTTTCGTCGTGTAGCTGCAGCCACAGCTGCTGACCCTGTCCTTGCTACTGTTTTGCGTTTTGTTGCAACGCAATGGCCCTTGCCCAAGTCACGGATCGAGGATCCGTTGGTTCGCCGATTTTTTGCTCACAAGGAGAGACTTTTTGTACGACGTGGTGTTTTTTTGTTGCGTTCTGATAATGATCAGTCCAGAGTAGTGGTCCCACGTTCGTTACAGTCCTCTGTCTTACGGCTCCTTCAACAAGGACATTGGGGTATAGTGCGCACGAAACAACTTGCTCGTCAGCACTGTACTTGGTTCGGAATCGATGCTGCGATTACGAATATGTGCTCTTCTTGCATGGCGTGTGCCGAACAACACTCCGCGCCGCCGCGAAAATTCTTTGCATGGCCGAAAGCCACTTCCCCTTGGCAACGCTTGCACATATATTTTGCCGGTCCATTCTGGAATGCTCGATGGTTGGTTGTGGTCGATTCTTTCAGTAATTTTCCTTTTGTTGTCCGGATGCCTTCCACGACGTCTTCTGCCACCATCCAAGCGTTATCCGCTATTTTTTGCATTGAAGGTCTTCCGCAGACTATTGTTTCCGACAATGGCCCACAATTCATGTCCGCAGAATTTCAGTCATTCTGCAAGGCCAATGGTATTCAACATCTGACATCCGCGCCGTTTTCGCCTCAGTCACACGGTGCCGCTGACGGTTGGTCCGGACTTTCAAGTCACAGATGTTGAAGTTGAAAGAGTCGCATTCTCGGGAGGACGCGTTATTGCTCTTTTTGTCCTCGTATCGCTCTCAGCCCCGCGATGGTCGCTCGCCGGCTGAGTTGCTCCACGGTCGTCCTCATCGAACCTTGATGTCTTTGCTGCATCCGCCGCATCAGGTTCCTGTGCAGCGGCAGACTCCTGCTTTTGCTCCTGGCGACGTTGTATTCTATCGCGACTATCGAGGTTCACGGCGTAGGCTCGCAGGGCGCATTCTTCGCTGCCTCGGCCGCGCGATGTATTTGGTTTTGGGGGCCTCTGGTGAGGTGCGTGGGCATCTCAATCAGCTGCGCCTCTGTCGTCGCCCGGGTTCTGCCGCTCCCCGTCTGCTTTCAGCGACGGTGCCGTCCAGTCAGCGCCCTGGGGACCCATCTACTGGCTCGCCTCATCCCCAGGTGTTACCGACGATGCCTTCCATTTTGCCCCATGGCGACGCGCCGCTGCCGCCGCCGCCGCCGCCGCCGCCGCCGCCGCCGCCGCCGCCGCCGCCGCCGCCGCCGCCTGTTCTCCCGCCGGCGCCGCCCGCAGTGGACGCTTCGCTGCAGCCGCCCAGCGCCTCCCTGGGTCACGCGCCAACGGGCGCTTCCGGTGACCAGCTGTCCTCCGCCATCGAACTCTTGCCCGCTCCGGACCAGATGTCGTCATCGCGCGTCGGATCCCCCGACGCAATGGCGGTCGCCCCTTCGGCCCCTCCTGTCTCTCTACGGGCGCATACACCGCATGTTGACGTGCACCCTGGACTAGGTTTTCAGGCGTTTCCTAGCTCCCCTCGGACCGAATGGCCGGGTGCGGGTGGCACAGCCTCGCCTGTTGTTAGGCTCCCCACCTCCTCGCATACGTCAACATGGGGTCCTCCCCACGGCGGGCGGACGCCTTATCACACGACCGTTCGCCGATTTGCGGGGGAGGAATGTGGTGTCACCGCCAGACACCACACTTGCTAGGTGGTAGCTTAAATCGGCCGCGGTCCATTAGTACATGTCGGAACCGCGTGTCGCCACTGGCAGTGATCGCAGACCGAGCGCCACCACACGGCAGGTCTCGAGAGACGGACTAGCACTCGCCCCAGTTGTACGGACGACATTGCTAGCGACTACACGTACGAAGCCTTTCTCTCAATTGCCGAGAGACAGTTAGAATAGCCTTCAGCTAAGTCCATGGCTACGACCTAGCAAGGCGCATTAACCATATCTGGAGAGAGTCTCACTTGTATTATCAAGAGAAATGTACCACAATGAATTAAAGTTAAGTATACGAGAAGCTCCGTTCTTTTCTTTATAGCTTTCATCACGTATCCTGTTTCAGACTTAACGCCAGTCGGCGTGTGTGTACGCGTGCCTTTCGGTTACCTGTCACTGTGGACTGGCTGCCTTGTCAGTCCACTACAGAGGGCATACCAATAAGCATCTCTGGCGTAGAGAAGCAACTGAAAAGTTCAAAACAAGTTTGTCGACAGGTCCTGATGGCATCCCAGTTCGCTTTTACAGAGAATACTCTACGGCATTGGCTCCTTACTTAGCTTGCATGTTTTCACGAATCTCTAGCACAGCACAAAGTCCCCAACGACAGGAAAAATGCGCAAGTGACTCCTGTATATCAGAAGCGTAAAAGAACGAACCCAAAATTACAGACAATATCCTTTACATTGGTTTGCTGCGGAATTATTGAACGTATTCTCAGTTCGAATATAATCAATTTCGTTGCGACAGAAGAGCTTCTGCCCACAAATAATTACGGATTTAGACTGCAAAGCTTGTGCGGTACTCGGCTTGTTTTTCCCCACATTATATGCTGCGAACCATGGATAATGGGCAACAGGCAGATCCTATATTCCTAGATTCCCTGGAATGGTTTGACACGGCGCCGCACTGCAGACTGTTAACGAAGGCACGAGCATATAGCACAGCTTACCCCATATGTGAGAGATGCGTAGACTTCTTATGTGTAGAACTCAGTACGTTGTCCTCTTCGGCGAGTGTTCACTAGAGACAAGGTTATGACCATTGTGATGGGAGCACTCTTATTCTCTATACGTAAATGATTTAACGCACAGGTTGGGCAGTAATCTGGGGCTATTTTCTGATGATGCTGTGGTGTACGGGAAGCTGTCATCGCTCATGAAGTTAATTCATATGAGTAGGGAAAACAACCCCATAATGCTACCCTTGGGCATGGGTGTGTGTGTTCTCCTTAGCGTAAGTTAGTTTAAGTCAGATTAAGTAGTGTGTAAGCTTATGGACCGAAGAGCTCAGCAGTTTCGCCCCATAGCAACTAACCACAAATTTCCAAATTTTCCATAATGTTCGAAGACAGCATTACTAAGGTGCTTCTTGACAGAGTCACGTCGACAAAATATCTAGCTGTAACGTTGCAAAGCGATATGAAATGGTGCGAGCAAACCAGGACGGTGATAAGGAAGGCAAATGCTCCGCTTTGCCGGTAGAATTCTACGAAAATGTGGTTGATCTGTAAAAGCGACCGTCTGTAGAACACTAGTGCAACCCATTCTTGAATACTGCTCCAGTCTTTGTGATTTCTACCAGGTTGGAGTGAAGGAAGACTTCGAAGCAATTCGGACACGGGCTGCTAGATTTGTAACCAGTAGTTTCGGTCAAGATGCAAGTGTTACGGTGATGTCTCGTGAACTCATTTGGGAATCCCTGGAGTGAAATCGAAGTTCTTTCGCGGAACATTATTGAGAAAGTTTAGAGAACTGGGGTTTGAAGATGATTGCAGAACGATTCTACTGCCGCCAGCGTATATCTCGCGTAAGGACCACGCACATTCACCAAGAAGGTGCAGAACAAAGAACAATACGTGGTCACGGAGACTGTTGTAATAAACATCCTGGTTCAGGTTAACGGTAACTTGAATCAGTGAATCCAAACCACGGTACGAAAAGTACTCCCGAAACAGATCTCAGGTCTTACACACCCTCCATACAACACGGCTGAAACGCCAAGTCAGCCGTTAGTACACTCCATACAATTCATCATTTGAAAGGAGGTGAATTATTACACGCTTTCAGTCATCTACAGTTCTGTTCGTATGTTGTTTCTCACGTTGATGGCGGGCAGCTTTATATGACGCTGTACTAACTGCTTATGGGAAAGTAGTCAAATCGAGACGTCTCTTGTATGAAGTTCCTAATTCGACGTTCAAGAATGGCCGATAGGCTGAGATGATCCTGCATACATTAACAGCTCCATTTCTTGTCGTGTTTTAAACCGGTTGTCACTAACAAGACGTGACTTTCGACTCCACCCTCCGCCCCTTGTCGGACAGAATCTCTTTAGCGCCACTGCTCTTCAGCTGTGTTACATCTACATCTACATCTACATGGATACTCTACAAATCACATTTAAGAGCCTGGTAGAGGGATCATCGAACCACCTTCACAATTCTCTATTATTCCAATCTCGTATAGCGCGCCGAAAGAATGAACACTTACGTCTTTCCGTACGAGCTCTGATTTCCCTTATTTCATCGCGGTGATCATTCCTCCCTATGCAGATCGGTGTCAACAAAATATTTTCGCATTCGGAGGAAAAAGCTGGTGATTGGAATTTCGTAAGAAGATTCCATCACAACGAGAAACGCTTTTCTTTTAATGATTTCAAGCCTAAATCCTGTATCATTTCTATGACACTCTCTCCCATATTTCGCCATAATATAAAACGTGCTGCCCTTCTTTGAACTTTTTCGATGTACTCCGTCAGTCCTATCTGGTAAGGAACTCACACCGTGCAGCAGTATTCTAAAAAAGGCCGGACAAGCGTAGTGTAGGCAGTCTCCTTAGTAGGTTTGTTATATTTTCTAACTGTCCTGCCAATAAAACGCAGTCTTTGGTTAGCCTTCCCCACAACATTTTCTGTGTTCCTTCCAATTTAAGTTGTTCATAATTGTAATACCTATGTATTTAGTTGAATTTACGGCTTTTAATTAGACTGATTTATCGTGTGATCGAAGTTTAATGAGTTCCTTTTAGCACTCATGTAGATGACCTCACTCTCTTCGTTATTTAGGGTCAACTGCCATTTTTCGCACCATTCAGATATCTTTTCTAAATTGTTTTGCAGTTTGTTTTTATCTTCTGATGACTAAAAAATGGCTCTGAGCTCTATGGGACCTAACTTCTGAGGTCATCAGTCCCCTAGAACTTTGAACTACTTAAACCTAACTAACCTAAGGACATCACACATCCATGCCCGGGGCAGGATTCGAACCTGAGACCGTAGTGGTCGCGCGGTTCCAGACTGTAGTGCCTAGAACCGCTCGGCCACCCCAGCCGGCCGTTCGTACACCATCGAGTGAGGTGGTGCTGTGGTCAGCACACTGGACTCGCATTCGGGAGGACGACAGTTCAAACCCGCGTCCGACCATCCAGATTTAGAATTTTCGTGATTTCCTTAAATAGTTTGAGGCAAATTCCTGGATGGTTCCTCCGAGAGGTCCTTCCCCATCCTTCCCTAATCCGAGCTTGCGCTCTGTTTGTAATGACCTCGTTGTCGATGAAATGTTAAACACTAATCTCGTCTCCCCTCCCGCTCGTACACTAACAAATGTGACAGCTTCATGCACTATGGGGTCATGGAACATCCAAACACAATTGCTCCTGCCTGTCATTCTGTCACGTTTCTACATTGACCCTTAACGATTCCAAACAAGCGACTGTCACTTACCCCCTATGTCAGTGGTGCACGGTAATATCCTGCCTGTTACACACCATCTACAGCACTTCAAAGCCACCAGAATGATCGTTTCTGTGGGTAACTAACAATTTGTCCGATGGCCTTATCATACTGCCCTCGATCGCAGCTTAGCAACCTTCCAGAGTGGCCGTACAGACTTTTCTTTTTCAGTGTCAGACAGACTTACTGTCTCGATTGTTTATTCGGCCACCTAGCAAACGCGGAAGGCGACGTCGGCAGTACGTTACCCGCTGCCACGCGGACTCCAATTAAACGCGAGAGGCGGCCACCGAAGTGAACCGCGAGCAGCGAGGCCCGCTGAAAATATGAGCGCAGTGCTGCGCCGGGCGGCGCCGCGGCGAACTATAACTCGGCGTGGGATTTACTGGGGTCCCGCTGCCGCTTGTAAATTACCGGCAGCGCCACAAATCTGCGCGCTGGAGTGACGCCCAGTGGCCGCCGCATCTGTAAACTGACAGTTCGCCGAGACCCGCCCGCCTAAAGCCACTGCCGCCGCTGTCACAGGGCTCCACAGCGCAGTGGTCAAGACACCGTATAACTGCGACTTCTTCTTCCGGACGGTGAAATTTCCGAAAGTATCGAAATACAGATCGCCAGACTCGCTATTCTCTCCGAAATGTTGCACTTCTATCAAAAGAATCCTCGTCCTGCTCATTCCAGAAAATTCCTGGTCATTTATCCCTGGGCGTTTTTCAGTCTGTATGTCAAAGCTGATCTGAGGAATTATGGTAGGAATTTTGATACGATTTGCACTAACAGGAGGTTTCTGTATGTACTACATATTATAAACAAGTCCTTCGGCAGTAGACATTTAGTACTGTCCCTGTGGACCTGGGGCGGATCTCTAGTATACAGGGTGTTACAAAAAGGTACGGCTAAACTTTCAGGAAACATTCCTCACACACAAAGACAGAAAATATGTGGTGTGGACATGTGTCCGGAAACGCTTACTTTCCATGTTAGAGCTCATTTTATTACTTCTCTTCAAATCACATTAATCATGGAATGGAAACACACAGCAACAGAACGTACCAGCGTGACTTCAAACACTTTGTTACAGGAAATGTTCAAAATGTCTTCCGTTAGCGAGGATACATGCATCCACCCTCCGTCGTAAGGAATCCCTGATGCGCTGATGCAGCCCTGGAGAATGGCGTATTGTATCACAGCCGTCCACAATACGAGCACGAAGAGTCTCTACATTTGGTACCGGGGTTGCGTAGACAAGAGCTTTCAAATACCCCCATAAATGAAAGTCAAGAGGGTTGAGGTCAGGAGAGCGTGGAGGCTATGGACTTGGTCCGCCTCTACCAATCCATCGGTCACCGAATCTGTTGTTGAGAAGCGTACGAACACTTCGACTGAAATGTGCAGGAGCTCCATCGTGCATGAACCACATGTTGTGTCGTACTTGTAAAGGCACATGTTCTAGCAGCACAGGTAGAGTATCCCGTATGAAATCATGATAACGTGCTCCATTGAGTGTGGGTGGAAGAACATGGGGCCCAATCAAGACATCACCAACAATGCCTGCCGAAATGTTCACAGAAAATCTGTGTTGATGACGTGATTGCACAATTGCGTGCGGATTCTCGTCAGCCCACACATGTTGATTGTGAAAATTTACAATTTGATCATCAGAATCGAGGAAGTACAGTACATACTGACGAAACTAAAATGAGCTCTCACATGGAAATTAAGCGTTTCTGGACACATGTCCACATAACATCTTTTCTTTATTTATGTGTGAGGAATGTTTCCTGTAAGTTTGGCCTTACCTTTTTGTAACACCCTGTATACAGGGCTAATTCAACTTCGCTTGCCGATTCGTTTTATGTAACCGACACTAAGTATCAGGAACAGTATCTAGACAAGCGACAGCCGTAATCGATGTAAATTCCCTCTCAAAGCTTTGGGCGACTGTTAGCAAACGGAATCATACTGTAAAAAATACAAGTGGGGGTTGGACGAAGATATACCCTACTTCTGCCATACTTATCCAAGTGTCTCCAATCTTTGTGTATTTAGCATTTTAGTCATCCAGAACTTGGATGTCTCTGCAAGTTTATTCCGTTCATGCAACATAATGTTTCGTAAAGGGTTCAGAAACGTTGCCTTATAAAGTGTGTTTCATCATCACAAACAACGAAATTAACAGGAGATATCATAATGGGAAGTGTGCAAGTAACAACTTTCTTATAGTGTGATTGCGTTTGCTAACAGTCGCCCAAAGCTCTGAGAAGGAACTTGTATGTCCTATATGGCTGTCGCCTGCCTCGATACTGTTCCTAATTCAGAATAGTGTGGATTGCATAAAGCGAATCGGTAGGGACAGCTAAATCACTCCAAAACAAGAAAAAAGTTCATATTAATAAATGTCCGAAAAATTGGCATTAAATGGCTTCCCAGATACAACCCAAAAACTTCACTTATATATGCAGCCATCTGACTCATTTTATCTTAGGGACACTTCTTTACATTCGTCATTTGTCGTCTTCATTGTGTACTGAATTGTATTTTATTGAACTGGGGACCTAGAAACGACGGAGAGGCTTCGTCCTCGCCGTAGCCCTCAATGGTTCACAACCCCAGAACGGGCTATAGCAGTCCACTCACTCCACCGCCACCCCACACCGAACCCAGGATTATGGTGCGGTTCGGCCCCCAGTGGACCCCCCCCCCCCCCGCCACCCCGGGAACGTCGGATCACACCAGATGAATGTAAACCCAATGTTTGTGTGCTAGAGTAATTATGGTGTTCGCGTACGTGTTTGCGCAGCAACCGCCGACATAGTGTAACTGAGGCTGAATAAGGGGAACCAGGCAGCATTCGCCGAAGCAGATGGAAAACCGCCTTAAAAACAATCCACAGAGTGGTCGGCACACCGGACCACGACACTGATCCGCCTTCCCGCCCGGAAAGCAGTGCGTTCGACCGCACGGCTAACCTTGCGGGGCTTCATTGTGTACATTACATTCAAATATGGTGTGATAGCCGTTTCATGAACAGACAGACGTGATTTTTATGTGCAAATGGTAATGAACACGACACTGCACGTCTGTACTGGAAGGCGTTTCCAGATCAGAGACAGCCGAGTCATCCAACCTTTGGAGCTTTGTATCAGTGCGTTGCTAACCCAGGCGGAAGACTACTGACCGAGGAAGGCTGGGGAAGGGCTCGGCCGTCCCCTTTCAAAGAAATCATCCCGGAATTTTACTGAAGTGATTTAGGGGAATCACGGAAAACCCAAGTCAGGATGGACGGACGCGGTTTTGAACCGTCGTTCTCCCGAATGCGAGTCCACTGCACCACCTTGCTCGGTAAGATGGCTGGATCGGTCCGCGAAATATTGTTTATAATACAGAAACAGCAACTCGTCTGAACATATGTAATTACAATCACACCCAGAAAGCCTGGGAAATCACATTTCCCGAGCATTAATATTACACTGCCTTATGGGCTACACAGACCTGTTACCATCCCACCGGCGAATTTCTGAATTTATTCGATGTGTGTTGGCATGCCTGCTTGATAAGGACCGCAAACAGTGGAGCAGTTCTCTGGAATTGGTCGCAGTTTCCTTGACAGGTGCGTTACATTTTCCCAGGTCGCTTCCAACAAATCGTGTAATATGATAGGACGAAACAGCCAAAATTCAGACAGAATAATTCCAGGTAATGGGAGGAAGTAGAAGACGTTTGAGAAAGAATGAACGCCGATTCCCATACCGCTCGCGGTGGAATATCGCGCCTGTTCCAACCGACAGGGGGAAATTCCGCGCTTCCGGCAGACAGTGGCTGACAGAGACGGGGAAGAAGCGCGCTTTTTGCCGGTGGATGAGTCGGCGCCAGACAAATTGCAGCGGAGGCGCCGAGCGCGAAGACCCAAACAGCCGCCAAACGCGTGTGTCCGGGTGTCCGCTCATTACAAAGCACTGCTGCGCTTATAATTAACACCCGAGACGGCAACGTGCTGGGGAAACGAGTAAACAACGCGCCTCCCCGTCACATATGCTCGCCTCCGCTGGCAAAGTACGGAGCAGGCGTCCACGAAAGCGAGCCAAAATACTGTGGGAGTATTAGTTGTCTGACATAACTGCCGGGGGGAGGGGGGGGGGTGTTTGTTGACTAAGAAACAGAGCCACCGCCAAGAGGGAGAAGGAACTGCCGTCACAAACATGTTTCGGAACATTGTTTACATTGTAGAAATAAGCTCGCGGGACAAAATACTAGGTGCTCGACAAGTCCGTAACCATTTCGTGGGAGGAGCAGTTTAACACAAATCTAATGTTTACAACATGAAAAAATATGAATATAATATGGAAGAAGACGCCTTTATTCAGCTGTTGACATACATGACTGTCCTCCATATAGAAGCAGAAATCGCACTGGTCCTCGGTGCAGCTGAGTACACGCTGCAATATTGCTGGGGTAATTTGTGTGCACTGCTGCCGAAATCCGTTCACGCGGATGCTGGGAATCCCTAATCTCCACACTGTGGGTACTGTGACAGAACACATATTACGAAACACCTGGCGGGATATGGAATACTGCCTCGACATTCTCCGAATTACCAGGGGAGCACACGTTGGGGTTTACTAACGTACGTCGTCTTAAAAAACTAGGAACACTAACCTATGTAAGGGCTTCAAATGTAAATTATTATGTCAAACGGTTCTTCTGTAGTAAATTGTTATAATCAGGGCAAGACTTTGTGCTCATCCTGTCTTTTATTGTTTGTCTTCCAGTGCAGAAAACCCAGGGGTGTGCGCGACTGGTATTGAACAGCTCCTACGGCATAAATTTTGACAGGAAGCGATTTGGATTTGTGAACGTGCATTACAGGGACGGTCATCTTCAATTGCGGTGCCTATTTCTGACCAGGAAAACTGAATTAATTAAGGCTATTACAATACAACGCAACAGTAGTAAAAAAATGACATTCGAAACATTTAGTAAACATTTGTGATTATATTGCATAATGCATTTAAGTATAGTTCAGGTGCTGTTATTAATAAGGTTAATCAACCGCTCACAAAGACGAATGGTTCAAATGGCTCTGAGCACTATGGGACTCAACTGCTGAGGTCATTAGTCCCCTAGAACTTAGAACTAGTTAAACCTAACTAACCTAAGGACATCACAAACATCCATGCCCGAGGCAGGATTCGAACCTGCGACCGTAGCGGTCTTGCGGTTCCAGACTGCAGCGCCTTTAACCGCACGGCCACTTCGGCCGGCTCACAAAGACGAAACGACATATAGTTCCCAATGGTGCCCATGTTTAACGATCAGTATTAGGGGGACCGGCGGCCAACTTACTGCTTGCTTACCACAACTAACCTACTGGGGGCTCGTAACGCACTAATTCATTTAGATTACCAGTTTGTTATAAGATCGGTAGATATCTGGCCCGAGGTGCCGCCCAACAATACCAGCGATGGCTCTTGAGCAAAAAATTTAGTCTACCTCTGTTCCAGATGACTGAAGACAGAAACTTGGGATGAATTTTAGCTTACGCATCTAAACTAAAGAATACTGTGGGTGGTCAAGTCGTCGTCGGAAGGAGTCGCCACGATGGAGATGGTTCGCTCGCTCGTTTATTAACCAAAGCGCGTCGAGTGGAAATCGCGATAACGCAGCAACAAAAAGCGCTTTGCGTTCCCCAGTTTGACAGGTGCATTTCAGTTACAGGAGTGGGGCGTGATTTTCGTTAACAGTAAGGCTCTACACCTCATACAGCTCAAAGAATTCAACAATGGCACCAGCAGGTTCAGACAGGTCGCCCCCGTGTGGGCGTTAAAGACGTAGAACGCAATCAATAGATTTCTGCACCTAATTCATAGACGTATCTGCGCCGTGCCATCCGAGAGCTTACCAGTCCTCAAGTGTCTCTCTGGTGCGTTTTGAGGCGACGTTTATATTTCGAACCGTACAGGATTCTGTTGTTACAAGCCCATCAGGAAGGTGATAAACAATACTGACTACAGTTTTGAGAATTCCTTCCTTCCGTGGAGTACCCCAAGGTTGCATGTGAAGACGAAACCTTATAAAACAGGATGGTTCTTTCGAAAATAAAAGCTTTGCAGTCTTATGTGTTAGCCAAAATTCACCCTACGTTTGTATGTTCATTCACGCATAATCTTCGTAAGTCGGATGGGTCTTTCTGAATATTGGCTGTACCTATAGCTCGTGGAAGAAAACATAATTCCCTTACTAGCTGAACTTAGACAGGTACCACAGCTACGTTCCGTGTTTGGCTTACGTAAAGATACTGGTGAGAGGCAACAAATTCTTGCTTTTATGGCCGTCATCTATATCTTTGGCTACGCTACCTAGCTTACGGTGTGTAACCGACTATTTTTCGGGTACTGTTTATCACTTCTTCCTTACTATGCGGAAAGGACAGAAACGAGTGCTGGTAAAGTCCATAATATCTACAATTTTTTCGACCTAGCGATGTATTTGGGAGTAAGTAATACATTGCCTCATTCTTCTTGGACCGTCCGATCCTTACATTTTAACAGTAAACCTGTCAGGCAAACAACACCTCTAGTAGCGCGTGCCTTGGAGTTTGAGAGTTACGTCCGTAACACTCTTACGCTTACTGAACAAGCACACGAGGAAACGTGCCTTTGTTCTTTGGACCTTCTCCATCCGTTCTATGAAGTCAAGCAACGTCAATAGAATTTAAAATAACAAACACTTCGCTATGACGTCTTTTGCAAATGTAGCGCTTTGGTTCTGTCACTTCTACACTTCATGTGATTGTCTCTATTGAAGGGAGCCGGCCGAAGTGGCCGTGCGGTTAAAGACGCTGCAGTCTGGAACCGCAAGACCGCTACGGTCGCAGGTTCGAATCCTGCCTCGGGCATGGATGTTTGTGATGTCCTTAGGTTAGTTATGTTTAACTAGTTCTAAGTTCTAGGGGACTAATGACCTCAGCAGTTGAGTCTCATAGTGCTCAGAGCCATTTGAACTATTTTTTCTATTGAAGGATTGCACAACATGTCCATTGTAGAGAGGCCTCCGTTCTTTGAGTATCAGAAATGCTTAGTCCGTTGCAGATCCGTAATGGTCAGCTCAGGAAAAATGATATTTTGAAGATATACAGGGCTATTACAAATGATTGAAGCGATTTCATAAATTCACTGTAGCTCCATTCATTGACATATGGTCACGACACACTACAGATACGTAGAAAAACTCATAAAGTTTTGTTCGGCTGAAGCCGCACTTCAGGTTTCTGCTGCCAGAGCGCTCGAGAGCGCAGTGAGACAAAATGGCGACAGGAGCCGAGAAAGCGTATGTCGTGCTTGAAATGCACTCACATCAATCAGTCATAACAGTGCAACGACACTTCAGGACGAAGTTCAACAAAGATCCACCAACTGCTAACTCCATTCGGCGATGGTATGCGCAGTTTAAAGCTTCTGGATGCCTCTGTAAGGGGAAATCAACGGGTCGGCCTGCAGTGAGCGAAGAAACGGTTGAACGCGTGCGGGCAAGTTTCACGCGTAGCCGCGGAAGTCGACGAATAAAGCAAGCAGGGAGCTAAACGTACCACAGCCGATGGTTTGGAAAATCTTACGGAAAAGGCTAAAGCAGAAGCATTTCTTAAACAGGAGATTGGAAAACCGATGGATCGGTCGTGGTGGAGATCATGATCAACAATTCATGTCATGGCCTCCACGCTCTCCCGACTTAACGCCTTGCGATTTCTTTCTGTGGGGTTATGTGAAAGATTCAGTGTTTAAACCTCCTCTACCAAGAAACGTGCCAGAGCTCGCATCAACGATGCTTTCGAACTCATTGATGGGGACATGCTGCGCCGAGTGTGGGAGGAACTTGATTATCGGCTTGATGTCTGCCGAATCACTACAGGGGCACATATAGAACATTTGTTAATGCCTAAAAAAACTTTTTGAGTTTTTGTATGTGTGTGCAAAGCATTGTGAAAATATCTCAAATAATAAAGTTATTATAGAGCTGTGAAATCGCTTCAATCATTTGTAATAACCCTGTAAGTACTACTCTTTGATGATACTTCCTACATCTAATTTCTGTTTCTTGTTGTCTAAGGCATATCCATACAGATGGTCAACTGGACACCAATAACGTTCACATTTTCTACACATAAACAACAACTATTTCTTTTAGGTGTTCCTAGTTATGTAATAAACATTGTCAACTGGAGCGATCTGTTTCGATAACTTCAGTGCTCCCTGTAAAAGTGCAGAAACCTAAACCAGCCACATTAGTCCAAACTGAGAAATTTATCTTCACGAAACATATCTTGGATCTCATCTCTACCAGAAAATGTTTTCTATGAAGCTCAGCGAACGATTCGACTACAGACAAATTTATGCTTACAGTTTTCATAATGTATTTCAAACCTACGTTGTTTATCGATAACTTAAGTTACGCAGCAAATACGAGCATAACCCCTGGGCACCGGAACAAGCTATTAAAAAGAAATGTCTCATTTTAACGCAAATGTTGATATAATATTCACCACGGAAAACGGGTGTTTCGTATCATGCAGAATGCCTCGACGCGTCTCTTACATTTAGTAAATTCAGACTGAGCCGTTACAAAATCTCACACTCATGTCTTCCGCATCTAATGTTAATGTTCCGTATCTAATGTTAATGTTTCTTTAGAAAAAAGTAGAGAGGTATTTGGAAAAGCAGCTGGCAACGTTGCCGAAGTAACGCGGAAACAGTAGGCAGAGATACACAAGACTGTTCTCTACTTCCACCAAAGATAAACCATAGAGCAATCGTACCTATAATCATTTAAGTATCTAATGTTAATGTTTCTTTAGAAAAAAGTAGAGAGATATTTGGAAAAGAGTAATTAAAGTTGAGGGAGAAGAAATTAAAACTGTAACATTTGCTTTGATGATTTTGTAATTCACACAGTGGAAATGGCTTGAAAATACATTCAAATGTCACAGAGGGGAAAACACGTGGAAGATACGTTCAACGGAACGGAAAGCGTATTGAAACGACGACATAAGATGAACATCAATAGAAGTAAAGCGAGCGTATTGAAGCTTCGCAGAATAACGTCAGGTGATCCTGTACGAATTAGATCGGTAATTGACATGCTGAAAATAGAAAAATGTTTACAGTATTTGGGCAGCAAAATAAGCAAAGATAGTCGAAATAAGGAGCCGGCTATAGCAACAAAACTTTTCTGTAAAAGCGGATTTTTTAACGTTGACTAAAATTTTAAGGGTTACGAAATATTTTCTGAAACTAGGCACCTGCAGTGTAACCTAGTACAGAAGTGAAACGTGGATGGTAAACGCAAAGAAGAGAAGGTTTTGGAGTCTGGTAATACAGAACACTGCTCAATGGAGCCGACAAAATTAAAATTGTTTTTCCTTTCCCGCTAGTAGAGGCTGCAGTTTTATCAACTCTTTTACGACCGCAGCCATTTACCGTCATTCGACAGACAAACAATTAAAGTTACAACTCTGTAGAGAAGAAGACTTACTTCAGTAAATTTTGAAACTATTTTTCTCATTGTTTCTGTCTTCAAATGCGAACTGTAACCTGGGCCATCAGGGGAGTTGACAGTTATATAGCCCTGGCTAACAATCCAGGAAAGATACTTCATTTGCTTTGATAACCGAACAATGGCAGCCGTCCTTGGTCGCCGTCATCAGCTCGTATTTCTTGTCGTTCGTCTCGGCTTCTTCTGTTAAGACGCAGACAAGGCCATCAATGTGTCAGACGCGACGCCGTAACAGCTGGTCGCCGATCAAGCAACATCCATAAACCTTTCCGGGCAGCCGAGCTATCCTCGTATACCAGTCACTAATGAGACACGCCTACCAAAGTGCCAACTGACAACACTGTTCTAATGGCCACACGCCAGTGGATGATGTCAATCTCGTCACTACGGTGGCTAATATCTCTGCAAGATCGCCTCTCTTCTGCGTTAGTGTGTGTGGTCCAGTGAAGGCTGCAGAGAGTTTTTTCTACCGCGTTTGTACGGGAGACGTGAAACTTTTGACAACGTTACCCTGTAATGTAGCATGTTTTCGTCATTCTTTTGTCAATTATGTATGTACAGCCTTGGTCAAGACTGCGATCTACCGCCTTCCAAACTGACACACGTCTTTTTTTCTTTTTTGCACGAAGTATGAGGACTGGACAGACATTAACCGAACCTTTTTTACTACGTAATGAAGCTTCCTATCGACGTGCTATCGACTCTCTTAAACTCAGGACATCCTTTGGAGAAATTTCCGTGTTTCACATTTTTGATAGCTCGTTTAGTTAACGAGCTCTTGTTATTAAACTGGAAATGACACGGTGCTTGTGACTGTGTTTGTCATCGTTTGTTAGACCACTTGCCCTGAAATGATTATTTTTCGTCCTGAATTACAACATAGTTTAGCTTCCACATAAACTTTACATTTATAAATAAACAAAAATTCGCCACTAGTAATTTAAAATAACGAAAGATACACAACTTTTTAGCTCATATCCAAATAACGCAAATTAAAAAGTTTTTGAACGAAGAAAGAATAAGTCAGCCACATGATTGGTACTATTTACCTAAAACTTCCTTTTGTCGGTTTGGTATAATCTAGTGCACATCATATACCATGCTGGAAAGTCATTCAGTTCGTCGCAGTTGTTTTCATTCTTACCACAACTGAAAATCTAGTTCGATACCTGTTAGTTGTGATAAACCTAATCAGTATTGTTAAATACTGTTACCAAATGTTTCACTACAGGAAAGAGCAATAAAGATGGAAACGGCATACCAGCTATGCCGAAATGTATACAATAAAAAGTCGATCTCCATCAATGCCAAGCTCAGGCACTACAATGCGGTAATAAAACCAGAAAGTTTGTATGCGATTGAATGCATCCCACTGAACAGAAAACGTCTGTTGGAGAAATTGGAAATAAAAGAGAGAAAAATACTGAGAAAGATCTTAGGACCTAAAAAGGATGGACAAGATTATAAATTGCGATCCAATAAAGAGTTATACGAGAAAATTGAAAAACTGACAACATCCTTTAAAAAGAGAAGACTGAGTTTCTATGGGCATGTCAAAAGAATGGCACCAGAAAGAACGGCAAAGAAAATCCTGGAATACATGGAAAGCAGAAAGACACAAATTAACTGGCTGAAAGAAGTAAAAGAAGACATTGCAGAAATGAACATTATATCAGAGACAGTTTACAACAGAATGGAATATAGGAATGCCATCAACAAAATACAGGGATTCAAAGACCGAACGCAATCAAAGAAGACGGGAACAACCTGGTCGCAAGAACGTAAAGAAGCCCACTCAGAAAAAATGAAGAAGTACTGGGAAGAACGCAAGAAAAAGCACAAGAAATGACTGATGCTTAGCGTAGTCCAAAGTTGACTGTAACGAATAATAATAATAATAATAAATATTGTTAAATATTTTTGGCAGAAATGTTGACAGTTCTATCAAAAAGTGTCTCCCATGCGTTGGTTTTGCAGAGCCCTTATATTGTACACTGTACTGAATTTCATGGCCTGAAAATATTGATTCGTGCAGTTAAGTCGTCCTGGAGCCTGGATAGTTTCCTGTAGACATTTCGTGTCAAGAAGTTAGTTGTTTACAAAATATATTTCCCGTGACCAGTGCAAACTTATGTAATCTGTGAATGAATATTTTTCGATTACTTGCATAGATTAATGTTTTAAAACATTTTTATTATGTCGCTTTCTACTCTGTGTTTTCAGTGCGAATTTTGCCTGGTTTTAAGCTAATTTCCTGAAGAGCTAGAGATTTGGAATTTTAAAGACAGCTCAACACTGACGATTCGCTTTCTTGTCAGTTTGCCGGTAGGGATAGGAATGGGCGTGAAAAAAATTGGTACCGATGACATCTAGGCTGTCCTGAATGAGTGGCATGTTGTGCAGGTGGTACCGGTTAGTGTTTCAAAGGGATACATGTGGCGAGGGGCGTTACACAACCGAAAGAAAGGACAGTTGGAGGAGATGGATAATGAGAAGGGGGAGGATGAAATAGACAGAGACAGTGGGAAGATATGATGGACAGATTGAGGGGAGGAGGAGACAGAGAGAGGAGGGGAGGTGATTGGCAGAGAGAGGCGAAGGACAGAAGGGAGGAGTGAATGAGCAGAGAGGGTGAAGGTGGAGATGAGCAAAGAAAGGGGGAGGAGGGGACAGACAGGAAGAGAGGGTGGAGGTGGACAGAGAGAAGAGAAGGAGGAGAAGAGAAGAGAGAGGGGAGGGGAGGGGATGGACACAGAGGAGTTGGGAGGAAATGTTACATAAACACACATGGGCAAAACTGCAGTATAAAGCTAGTATTGAAATACAACTCTTACAAAACTCATATAAGATTAATTTTGCTGGCTTTCTTATTTTATTGGTGAGGAAAATGATAAACATATTAACATTTTATTAGTAGTGTTTCACATATGATCAGGTGAAAAGACACTGAAATAAGCTTGAAATTTACCATGTCTCTCTTACGATATAACCAAATGTTTATCCATTGATAAATATCATATGAGCAAGATTAAAAAGCAGAAAATTACTGTTTTAATCAAAATAAATTTTTAATATAACACAATTTTAATTCGAAGCAAAAAGTATAGAATAACTTCTCATAGCTCCATATGGATTCCTAATCCCATACACATTTGTGATTGTGAAGTTTTACTACCTATAAAAATACTTGTAAGATTTCAAACGAAAAACGCATTATATCAAAAACTTCTCTCTATTTAAAATAATTATTTAGTTCTGAGAACATCAGAGCATTCTAAGTTTCAGTTTTACTTCCAAAAAGCTCCTATTTGTAAGTACAATTGAAAAATCTGTTTTGTATTGTCTAAATATTCGCTTTACGTCCTTTCGAGGCAAGGATAAGATTATTTATTTCTCCAGAGAAATCCACAATGCACTCCACTTCATGAAGAAATATACTATCTGTCATAGTCTGCATCTGACAAACGACACAACGGGGGCTAACTATAACTCACTCGAATTTCTGGACGCTGCCATATAGCAGTAATATCTATGGATTGAGTGTGTAGCCAAAATCAATCCGGAATTATCAATTTACTTTAGAACAATGCTGTTTGTTTACATTTTGAGCTAAGATCAAACCTTCCATATTACACATATTTGTCCTGTTTTTACATTTTTATTTATTAGTAAGAGCGTCGGCCGCGGTGGCCGTGCGGTTCTGGCGCTGCAGTCCGGAACCACGGGACTGCTACGGTCGCAGGTTCGAATCCTGCCTCGGGCATGGGTGTGTGTGATGTCCTTAGGTTAGTTAGGTTTAAGTAGTTCTAAGTTCTAGGGGACTTACGACCTAAGATGTTGAGTCCCATAGTGCTCAGTGCCATTTGAACCATTAGTAAGAGCAATAACGAACAAGTGTGATAGCTACGGACGCAAATCTAAGATCCGTGAAAGAGAAACAGTTTCTTTTTCGATGGTAAGTCAAGTGAGATAGGACGCTAGAAAAGTCCTTTTTTGCGCATCTGAATACTCCACGGCGTAAATACTCCTTGCGGCAAGTTTTCTTAACTGCTTACGGCTCAAGTAACTTCGATGACGAATTCATTTCACAAGCAGTGGTTCCACCAGGTTGTATCACACGCTATCGTATTTGTATTAGTATAACGAAAAAGCTATAATAAAGATGATTTCTTTTCACATTGAACTTTAAGTCCCAGCCATAAAAGAACCTTCCTTTAACGAATCTATAAAGATTGAGCTTGGCACAAAGCGACAGTGAAAGATATACATTTTCTCAATAAATGACTGCCGACTGCCTGTATTTCTGGTTTTTCAGATTTTTATTTCTGTTATGTATTACGGGGAGAATCTTCCATCGTCAGAGTTTCAAGCTTCACCTGGGGTTCTTCATCATCACCTAGCAAAAATAGCTTCATATTGAAAGGCCGGCCGTTGTGGCCGAGCGGTTCTAGGCGCTTCAGTCTGGAACCACGCCCGCTACAGTCGCAGGTTCGACTCTTGCCTCCGGCGTGGATGTGTGTGATGTCCTTAGGTTAGTTAGGTTCAAGTATTTCTAAGTTCTAGGGGACTGATGACCTCAGATGGTGCCATAGTGCTTAGAGCCGTTTGACTCATTTGAACCAAATTGAAAGCACGAACATCACTGGTGACCCATGCTGTAATTGCAGTAAGATTTATTTTCACTGACCGAATATATCGTTAACAAAAAATCGAATGTGAAAAGGCTGAGAATGAGCATCGAGTTTAGTAACTTATAAAATGAAAACCAAAATCTTAGACGAATTTGAGTATGTACCACCAGTGAAACACGTTCTCGGAATATGCAGGTGCCTCTACTGCTGAAAAACATCGCATGAATATTGAAATCCTGACGGTGGAGCTTTCTCTCCGAAATATTTATCGAAAATGAATGTCTGAAAAAGTCGACGAACTTTTATTAATAAAACATTCAAAATAGAACCATTTCGAGTTTTCTCCTTGATTTCCAACCACGGGGGGTATTTACTCTAAGGCAATGACGGGGCCTACACTTTAAAGTCGTTCAGCAGATACGGTGTCGTGGAATTATGCGAGACTCGAACCAGATGTTAAAATGTGGGGCAATGACAACTTACATTTGCTCAGAAATGTGGGAGAATGTGCGTCTACAGCATCTGTGGCTATGCATAGCTTACAATGCCGTCTGAACAACAGCAAGAGAAGTATGGAGAAAAAAAATGACGCACCACAATTTCAGAAAAATTGTATGATTTACAGAAAAGAAAGAGCTTGAGATACAGAGCAAGCCAATAAAGTGTTATTCAATTCCTGGCGTTTATACAAAGAGTTATTCTGAATGGGGGGCTCCATATGGTTCCCAATTTGTGCAGCGACCGTAAACCATAAAATTACCAAATGAGCAGCAACCAGTCGCAAGTTTGCAAAAGTAAATAAAGAAAACATGATCTTGCGACTGATTGCTGCTCATTTGGTAATTTTAAAGAGTTATTCGGCTTGGCATTCTCTGACAGAGTTCTTGGGTGTCCTCTTGAGGGATGTCGTGCCAAATTATGTCCAACTGAATGGTTAATTCGTCAAAATCCCGATATGATTGGAGGGCCTTGTCCATAATATTCCAAATGTTCTCAGTTGGGGAGAGGTCTGGTTACATTGCTGGTAAAGGTAGGGTTTGTGAAGCACGAAGACAAGTAGTAAAAACTCTCACCGTGTACCGGTGGGCGATATCTTACTGAAATGTTAGCGGAGGATAGCTTGCCATGAAGAGCAACAAAACGTACTACTTTGCTGGAAGGGTGCCTCGGATGACAACCAAAGGCGTCCTGCTATGAAATGAAATGGCATCCCAGACCATCACTCCTGGTTTTCGGGTCATATTGTGGGCTACAGTCAGGCTGATATCTCGCCGCTGTCTGGGGCGTCTCCATATAAGTCTTTTCTGGTCATCGGAACTCAGTTCGAAACGGGAGTCATCACTGAAGACGTGTCTGGAGCACCCCAAACAGCGACGTGATACCAACCTCACTGTCTCCCGCCATACAGCCCTATAACCAGAGATGAAGGTCTTCATAGGAGAGACCCTTTCATCTGGTACACTGCGAGAGTTTCTACTGCTTGTCTTCGTCCTTGGTAAATTCTACCTCGGCCGTCAGAGTCGCCTGACCTCTTCCACATTCGGAGGTTTGGAGCATTAAGGTCATGGCCCTGCATTCAGCTCGCGATTCTGACGGTCTGATGCGCCATTTGGTCAGAATTTGGCTCGACATCCCTCAGGATAACATCCTACAACTTTATCGATCAATGCCAAGTCGAAGGGCCAGAGGTGGTCCAAGTCATTATTGACTTGCTCAATTTGTGAAGTTCTTTCTCTTCAATAAATCATCTAGTTTTTCCCAAATTGTCATATTTCTTTGTCTCACATGTGCATCACATTTACCGACCTCCGTCCCGCTTGGTGCGTCGCTTTTGTTCTAGCACTATTTTGAAAATAACAATAAAGAACGAAAGAAGTCGTGATCTGGTCCCTACTCGAACCCGGCCGCCTCGCCGGAGAACAGCCCGGCGTGGTCGCGGTGGCGTGCGGCGCGGCGCGGACTGGAGCGGACCCACCCGCCACCTAGGAGCCGGTGAGCGAAGCGTGGCGGCGGCAGGCGGCAGCGGCGGGCCGGCCGAGGGCTGAGGGAGGCGGCGGGCAGCAGGCAGCAGCACCAGGCACCGCCAGAAATCAATGAGGGCGCCCGCGCCGTGCCGCGTGGCGCAGCACACCACCACTCACTGTGCAGTCACGCGACGGCGGCGGCCGGGGCAAGGGGGGGGGGGGGGGGACCTAAAGAAAGGAAAAGGAACCACGCGCCACCTGCAGGCCCCGTCTGCCTGACAACGCCGTAGGCTCACCAGTATGAGCCGTTCTTTGCTTCGTTATCACCACCACCATCATCATCATCACCGTCATCGTCGTCATCAGCTATCCCCTCCTTCCACATACAAACCTCCGCATACGCTATACATCCCACAAACACGACTCTAACAATGCCTGCCTTGCTCCTCTAATTTTCTATCATGGCCCACAGCCACATCAACACATCTCACATGCCCTACAACTACTCTTCATACCTTCTCCCCACAGAATTTCAACACCCTCCCCCTCCCAAACAATGCAGTCTGCCCTGGCATTTACCATTTATTATTCTCTCCCTTTATCAAGGCACCCTCCAAAAGTACTCTTTCCCCCTCAAAACCATGGCCAGGCCTCCATCCCAATTACAAGTATTCCAAACCTCACCTACTCATAAGACCCATTCCACGTACACCAGTCCTTCTGCTCCAATGACATCCAACATTTTACACTAGCAGAACCTTTAAACCTCTCATCTCAAATTATCCTCTCCTCTGTCAGGTCTTTCCCATTTTAGAGCAGTAACATGTATCATCAATTTCATCAGTATTTCTTTTCAAATATCATAAGTGTGAAATCACCATCTTTGTCATTTTCAAATAACATAAATCTTTTTAAATAATCCAGATAGTTTTTTTAACTATTAGTATTAGTTTAAATGCTTTGGACTGAACTGCTCCACATTGAACCACCGCCACACACTGTATGGTGCCTTCTAGAGTATAGGTGTAGCTGTAGCATTTAGCTCACATCACTGTAAATGTACCAGTGCAAAACCTGTCCACCCCCTTAGCTGAGTGGTCAGTGTGTCGGACTGCCATAGAGTGGCCCCAGATTCGATTCCCAACCAGGTTCGAGATTTTCTCTGTTCAGAGATTGGGTGTTGTGTTGTCCTTACATGCCACTCAGTGGAGTGTGAACTGAAAAGACTTGCAACTCGGGAGTAGAACCTCTCCAAGGGAGGACTCCCAGCCATCAACGCCATACAACCATTTCATTCATTTCAGTGGAAAACTGTACTTGTTTCATCACCACTACCACCATCACCACCATCATAATCATTGTCATCATCACCATCATGTTCACTGATGTCATCATCACTATCATTGTCATCTGCATCACCGTCATCATCATCATCATCATCATCATCATCACCATCACCATCACCATCATCACCATTCTGATTACTGGCTGTTAACCTGTCCCTCCACACCCACTTTAAACACCTCCTCGTGTCCTATAAATCCCGCAAATTTGACGCCAACAATCCCTTTGTTCTCCCTCTTCTTTTCAGTCCTGGTACATTGGTATATCCATACCAGCATAATTAACCAATCCTACAACTACACATTCTCCATGTCTACTCTCTGCACCAGTTTAATAGAATGCCTCGCCCACAAAATGAAATCCTCCCCTGACATCCGTCCTACCAGATTTAAGCCAGTCTGGCTTCTCTCTTCCCTTCCAACACTGTGCCTTTCTTCTCTCCTTGTAACTAGGACTTGGCATCCATTCTGGTTCCACCTATCCGAAATCCCTTGTTTCCTAATCATCCACTCTCTCACATCAGACACAATCCCAAATACCAACCCCTGCTCGATTGATACCCCACACCACATAGCACTAGAACCACTCAGCTTCTTCTCTCCTGTCTTACCCCATTCCAGTTCAGGTCCCTCTGGTCCTAGAGCACTAAAGGGTTTCATCAACTTTTTCAATATTTCTTTTTAAAAGACCACTAATGTTAAATAATCATTTCAATAATTTTAAAAATGATAGAATATTTATATCTTTTACAATATTTTTAAGAATTGATTTACATCAGTTTAAACACTTGTTTTTCAAAATAGGTACGTTACACAGCTGCCTGCTCACCGTTGTCAGTCAGGGAGACGGATGAAGCATAATGAAGCAAGAAAGTCAGTTATTCACATTCATTATTGCATAAAGGCCTCCACTAGAGTTTTATACACCTTGCAGTCTTCCTCTATACACACCGATGCAACTCTGACAAGTCTCTAAATGTCACCCACAATCTCACCTTTATATCGACAGCTCAGTCTTTTCTTATTTTTAAAATTCTTAGCATCCAGTAAAGGACTTCCTTGGCCCACTTTCCATCTATTGACATGGATAAATGCCTCGGCCATCTGCACTTCATTTTGGTATTATACTTCCAATACAGTTTCTTCTGAACCCATTTGTTTGTTTTATTCCCCTCCTAGTAATTCTCAACACACCTCTCCACACCACTTGCCGAGCAACATAATTTTTTTATTGGTTTCTACATAAAAAGTTCATATCTCACTGCCAAAAGTCAAAACTTTTAATAAAGAATGATTGGAAACTTTACTTCTCAGACACAATGGAAACTTAGGTTTCAACATAATTTACATAAAGCATTCGAGGTCATCTTTATACTAGCTCTGTAATGGAAGTTTAATATATTTTCTTATTCCATTTTGAAATGATAGCATTCACCTTACGCGTCATTTCCTAAAATTACAAATTTAAAAAAATGCTAAGGAAATGTAAGGATTTTAATTTGAAACAATGTTCCAAGGTATATCATGGTCTTGTAGCTAGGAACAAATATTCTATTCAGATTTGAAATGTTGTCAGTACTGTATAATTAACAGTATATTTGTTGCATTATTACTCTACCAATACCTACATTCTGTAAGTGAAATCAAATTAAGCAGATGGATTATTAAAAACCAGTTATAGCTTAAAACCTTCTGAAGTAGAAGTTATTGGCAAGTAACACTGATTTCCATTTACAAGAGAGGGAAGATTGTAGGTGGCATTAAAAAAGCTCAGTTCATTTGCAAACATCACATGTACCTTGTTGTATGACCATTCCTTTCAAGGTAGACGATACTACATGACTGACGAAGTGTGGCTTAACTGTCCACACGGTATAAAATCTGTAACCGAAGGATTAAGGATATCCTCCGTATAGCTTTAATATGCTATAGAGCACTTAAATATGTAGAACTATTATACTTAGAAACACTTCAACAAAACTCCGCCTCATTTCTAGCAAAAACAAAGAAACAAACAAACAGCAGCAAATGACGGAACTGCTTAGGGCAGCTTCTAGTTCGTGTTACTTCATGTGACTCTGAAAATCAGTCACTAGACTGGAAAATCGACCAGGAAACATGTGTTCCTAGCACACTGTCCTCCGAGTACAACCCTCTGCCCTATTCTTACTCTGGTCTGTAAGCAATACGCGTGTTCACAGCAGTCACTTGAGAATAGACCGAAATCATGAATGTTAATAAGTACAGATGGAAAATGTGCCTGGTGTTGCTTGATGGATAATCGTATTGTTCTACATTTTTTCTCACAAAAATCTACGGTGATCGTAGTTCTGGGGAAAATGTCTTAGACTTATATTAAATGAAACTAGGCTCGTCTGCTCAAGGACTGCAATAGAGCCAGGATGTGACAAAGTCATCAGCTGATTAATGAGACGATTAATAATGTTAAATTGACGTGTTGTCGCATGAGATCATCCGAGAACTGAGTGATAGGTCTAATAGCCTGAAATTGACTGTTCTGTCGCGTTAGAGCACTTACTCACTGCTCGAGGGTGACCAGTCAAGAGATTAGCGGTAATCGAGAGGACTAATGCATTCCGCAGCACACTGCCACCTACACCCGATGTCGTCCACCAGGTGTCTGGGTTAAGTATAGCCAATATAAGAATCAGGCACGACTGTATGAGTTTCCTTTTAAGTATTAACAATCAACAATGAACGAAGAAATAAATCTGACTTTTTCTCCCTTTGTATTTCTGTGAATTACAAAACGGAGTGTAGTGGACTAAAGTTAAAGAAGTAAATCGTCGTCAACAAGAACCTTCTGCATCACTATAGTGTGTGAGCCGAACGTCTGCACCATGTCGTTGTTAACAGCCCCCGTCGAAAACTATGTCTTCGAAGGGAACTATCAGGATCCACGTCAAACATTACTCAGCTGCTACACGACTTAAAAAATATTATTGAAGGCGAAGATCACAGGCCAACGAATTCCAGCGCTACTATAGTTCAATTCTTTTATCTTGGCGGCTCGCGCATGCCCGCCCAGACGCGGGAGATTGCTGCGTTGCCAGTTGCAAACGACGCACGCGCCAATAGAAGCAGCGCCATAGTGTAGTATAGTTCGCAAACTTACGTTTAGGGGGGAGCGCGCAGTTCATGAAGTAAAGCCACCACGGCTTCATTAACCCTTTCGCTGCTACAGAGACGTGCTCCCCTCATTCCGCGCAGTGCGCGATTTTGTCACTGCACTGCTCGCCTGTGCAGACACATCGTGCTCCGACTGCTTTGACAGTCTTATCATTCGATTCCACAAAAACTATTTGGCCCAAAAATTAGATTTTTACACATCTTCTTGACTGATACCTTCCCCCCCATAAATGACTTAATTTTGTTTCGATGTTCAACGCAATTATGCAGCATTAAATATAGTAAACCATTGCACGAAATTTTGAAGAGTTTGCAGAGGTAAAAGTCCATAGAGCATACTTTCCGTATGGTCGATTTTAGTTGTCACGATGTTGAGAATGAAATGTGGACAAGATACCTAAATTTCATATAAATTTACTCTATAAAAATATCTCACATATGTGTCGTATGTAATATTGAGAAATATTCCGTCTTTCGCAACTGTAACAAAAGTTTTATTTACACTGAGCACGTTGGGCTTTATTTTAAATAAAGGGACAAAGCACTAGAAATTTCAAAAAAATTGCATTCAAACGAATATAATTCGTGAAGTAACGCACTTCGATATTGTTTTTAAATAATGAAAATATTACGCTCCGCACAAGGTTTGAACTCATAACCTTTCGTGTAGAAGCTCATCACCTTAACCGTTCCGCTATCGCAACTCGTCCGACTACAGGACCGAAGCTCATCACCTTAACCGTTCCGCTATCGCAACTCGTCCGACTACAGGACCCCATGAAGACTCTAACATGTCACGCAACATACAGAAAAACACTGTTGGTATGACAAAGAATTACTCACGCTTCGTCAAAGTACAATAGGAAATAAACAATTACCGCTGTTCTTTATTGCGAAAAAGCGGTTCGTGTGATTGATACAAACACCTTTCCTTGCTATCGCCTGAATTAGGAGTCTTATTGCTTGTTTGGTTTAATTAATTAATAGAATATGAAGCAATTGGTATAAAGAATGCTTTTTCCAAACTTTCTATAAAAGAAAGTCTCCTATCAAGACATTGCTTTTGTTCTATTACTTTATTTATGACTGAACGTTTCTAAAACTGAACACACTCGTCCATGCTCTGCACTGCAGTCGAGATCTGGCAACGTCGTTCTCTGTTCATTGGCTGACTGTGTTTTGTGACGTCAGATGCGCAGAACGAACCTAAACTCGGCCGCCAACATAAATGACGCGCACTTTAACATCACTGTAAATGAGCATTACAATGGGGATTGAAGGAAGATTAGGGTTTAATATCCCGTCGATAAAGAGGTCATTAGAGGTGGGCTGAAGAACGAATGAAGGAAAGGAGGTTATGACGCTTCATAGACGACTGGATCGTTTGAGAGGGAGGATATGTTCGGATTGTGGGACGTATAGAAAAAGAATTTATCACCACCTTTCCAAAGAAACTTTCCTTGCATTTTCCGTAGGTGATTACAGGAGAGCCACGGAAGATCTGTATGTGGATCAGCGGAAGAGGATTTAGACCACAGTTGTCTGGCTTCTAGAGTTAAGAGTTCAAATGACTCTGAGCACTATGGGACTCAACATCTTAGGTCATAAGTCCCCTAGAACTTAGAACTACTTAAACCTAACTAACCTAAGGACATCACACACACCCATGCCCGAGGCAGGATTCGAACCTGCGACCGCAGCAGTCCCGCGGTTCCGGACTGCAGTGGCAGAACCGCACGGCCACCGCGGCCGGCCTCTAGAGTTAAGAGTCCATTGCACTAAGCACTGAGTCACTCCACTTGGTACCGCAAAATCAAGACTCCAAACATCTGAACTCGACCAGCAAAATAGATATTTTGAATGTTCACTGTGTGGCACTGAACCTTGGTCATGTACCTAATGTAATTCGTACAACACCTATTCGTGTAAAAGTGATGTCTTGAGACACGGGTATCAATATCATCAGTGGTCTTGAGAGACAGCTGAAATTGTCAATGTTGAATACAGCTGCAAGGCCTGACGAAAACTGTAACACTTAACGAATTTACGCTGAGTTAGCTCCTCTTTTAACCATTGCTCATTGTGGATCCGTCGAACAAAGAGTTGTGTCCAGTCATAAGAAGAAAGCATCGTTCACAGCTGCCTACAGGAAGTGTAGTACAAGTGTTCAACAAAACTATGATCCACGAAACTACCTTAAAATTACCTTGAAAATTTCGGAAATTTGTGATAAGTTCTTATGGGACCAAACTGCTGAGGTCATCGGTCCCTAAGTTTACACACTACTTAATCTAACTTAAACTAACTTACGCTAAGGATAACACAAACACAAATGCCCGAGGGAGGACTCGAACCTCCGACGAGGACGGAGCAACGCGAACCGTGAAAGACGCCTTAGACCACGCGGCTACCCGGCGCGGCAAAAAAATTACCTTGACGTCCATTAATTGTAGACTATTAGAATACATTCTGAGCTCAACTGTAGTAGAGTATCACGAGCAGAATGCCAACCTACAAGATTTTCGAAATCATCGAAACCCAACTCGCACTTTCCTCACACGAAATACTGAAAGCAAAGGATCAATGCCATCATGCAGATGCAGTGTTTCTTTCCAAAATGACATGTATCCGTACCACACCTATGCTTAATAAGAAAAATGTGATCGTATTGTGTACCGAGCGAAATTTGTGACTGAAATGAGGATTTCTTGGAAGAGAGGACATAGCTAGTTATCTTGGACGGAAAATCGACGACAGATTTGACATAACTTTGGGTGTGCCCCAGGGAAGTGTGTTGAGACACTTTCTGTTCCTCGCAGATGATGCGAGTGCAGCAGCTCGCGGTAGCCGCGCGGTCAGAGGCCCCTTGCCACGATCCGCGCGGCTCCCTCCATCGGAGGCTCGAGTCCTCCTTCGGGCATGGGTGTGTGTGTTGTCTTTAGCGTAAGTTAATTTGAGTTAGATTAAGTAGTGCGTAAGCTTAGCGACCGATGACCTCAGCAGTCTGGTTCCGTAAGACCTTACCACAAATTCCTAATTTTCCACTCTGTGAAAAAACTTGCACAGAACTTCATTCGAATCTTGATAAGATTTCGAAGTAGTGCAAAGACTGGCTAATTGCTTTAATGTTCGGAAATGTAGAATTATGCGCTTTGGAAAACAAATACGTAGTGTCCTATGACTATTGTATCACCTCGACGCTCATTATTGGAATCGGTCAGTTTATACAAATACCTGGATGTAACGATTTATACGGATATGAAATGGAATGGTCGCATAGGCTCACCTGCAGGTAAAGCAGGTGCCAGAGTTCGGTTGCCGGCCGCTGTGGCCGAGCGTTTCTAGGCCCTTCAGTCCGGAACCACGCTGCTGCTACGGTCGCAGCTTCGAATCCTTCCTCGGGCATGGATGTGTGTGATGTCCTTAGATTAGTTGGTTTAAGTAGTTCTAAGTCTAGGGGACTGATGACCTCAGATGGTAAGTCCCATAGCGCTTAGAGCCATTTGAACCATTTTAGAGTTCAATTCGTCGGTGGAATGCAGAATCAGCCTACAAAGGAGATTGCTTATGAAAACTCGTGCGACCCAGTCTGGAATATTGCCTTAGTGTGTGGATCCCGTACCAGATTGGAATAACAAGGATACTGAGCATATGCAAAAAGGGGGGGGGGGGGGGCAACACGAATGGTCAGTGGTTTGTTTGACCCATGGGACAGATGCACGGAGATACTGAAGAAACTGAAGCATTGACAGTGCGACGTACTTTCCTTAGTACTTGTTTACCGTAACGTAACCGCGTGTTACCGATAACGGCCAAGTTCAATAACATCGTGGCTGAGTACTGCGTCTAGTGTACGGCCAAGCCGGATGAGAACGGAGCAGGCAACATCGTCGTATATTACTAGAAGAATGACTCTGGATCTTTACCAGTGTGCATGATCCCCCAAACTGTGGCTAATTAACAAACAGTTACAGGATCAAACTTCAGTGCGTGATTGGAGTAATAAGAAAATAAGCGCTGAGTGTAAACAGGTACGTGAGACCTCGGCACACGATCATAAAATATTATGGTCCGCGTTCCTGCATTGCGTAACATTCTATTGAATACAACATTCGTCTGTGAGGTAGTGTAGTGTCCGCGAATATAAACAAACAAATGAATAAATTATTTTGATGGTGTAACAGGTTAGAGATTCGAACTCATGTATTCACGTATTGAGCGAAAAATTTACGTTCATAACACATAATGTAAAGAAAAATGATGTTGATAATTTTAAACACTGTATCTATCAGTTGCTTTTAACCATTTGTAATTAACTTGGACCTTCCAGACAGACTAGGAATGTATATAATTTGATCCATACCTATCAGTTTTTGCAACTGCTTGCTTGAACAATACGGGGAACGTCACACAACATTTATAGATAATTTCTCAACAGAACCAAACATTATTAACAATAAGGGAAGTTTAGTTTTCGAACCACAAATGGGAAATGCCTTTTTTCTAATTTTACCTTACTTTCCAATTAATCCGTTGCCTTGGAGCTAATGCGTTAACATTTTTCATAACTGCATTTGTTCCTGACTCAGCAGAAAATTAACTAACAGTATAATACCAACACGCAGCAATGGCCGAAAGCGTGTCGTTCGGTCGTACGCCTACGCCAGAAGAGATGAAGACAAGGGTTGAGCAACCTGAACGTCGAATAAAACATGGGAGGAATGAAATCCACGCGACGATAAGCTAAAAGTTGTCTTACTCCCTTCTGAGCTTCAAAGGTTAGTTCTCAGGTCATAAACAAAAATTAATATTCCATAAAAATAATATTAACAGTAAAATATTTGAATTTGTGGCCGGCCGAGGTGGCAGAGCGGTTCTAGGTCGCAGATTCGAATTCTGCCTCGGGCATGAATGTGTGTGATGTCCTTAGGTTAGTTAGGTTTAAGTAGTTCTAAGTTCTAGGGAACTGATGACCTTAGAAGTTAAGTCCCATAGTGCTCAGAGCCATTTTTTGAATTTGTGGTAAGTTCATATGGGACTAAACCGCTGAGGTCATCAGTCCCTAGGCTTACACACTACTCAATCTAACTTAAACTAACTTACGCTAAGGACAACACACACACCCATGCCCAAGGGAGCATTCGCACCTCCGAAGGAGGGAGCCCTATACCGCACGGTTTGCCAGCGCGGCAATTAACAGTAGTGATACGATATTACAGTAGTGAGTTTTTTTTTTAACTGACTCCACTCTCCAGGCTGCTTACAACCCATACCATACTTTTTTTCGAAAAATAACTCACCTGTGTACAAATTTTTCTCCAAGCAAATCTTCAGCACTTGGGTCAAACACATAATACATCTCACGTATGAAGTAAATCTGCTTTTTATAACTAAAAGGCTTTGTTTCTTCAACAGATTGTATTCCTGCAGCCATTAGATCCGTCTACATTCACATATCGAAAGCCACAAATGCAGAATTTTATAGATAAATTAATGGGTGGTAGAACAGAAACATTACAGTATTTTAAAATAATTTTAATTCGGTTTTAGCAGTTCGCATAGGGCGACGACGTATTCATTTATTCCATGTAATAAATATTTTTCCTCACGTAATTGAATAAAATAGTTTCTGAAATTGATGCAAACAAGCAAGTGGAAACTATCAGTGTTCTACTAATATATGTAAGGAAATAAGTGATTGCTGACCCTTGCTTTTCTTTCTTATTTTTATACCAAACTTTAACCGAATAGATGAAATAGACGAAAAAGAGGAGATTATGCGGTAGAACTTTATCGGCGCTGCGATGGGCAAATGTGTGCGCTGCGAGCAATCAGAACGTGCGCAGGATTTCACGCTCAAGTGGTTAATTGAAATGCAGTGGAACCGTAATATGTCAATATTTGACTGCTCGCTTAAATTGTGCCCTCTCCTTTTTTTTATTTTTACAACGGGCGCTACTGGAACATTCATACGATAAATAATTGCACCGCGCACACGATGTCACGCTTCGTTATTAGGACCCGCTTAGATTGCAACGCCGTGAACCGCAACTACTGGATTTCTTCCGGTCAATTACGAATAATGCGACTGCTTCCTGACCGCTGCCTCTATTACTACTGTGCATTGTCTGATTCGGCTCAGAGGTGGCTCTTTTTTTTTTTGCGTCCACAGCCGTAGCATAAAAAATTGTGCAGATATGCACCATTGTTCGTGGGCACTGTAATCTCCGGAAATACTGCTGATGGTGCAATAGTATTTACTGTACATGGTATAATTTAGCACGTTTCTAGAACGAATAAAGAAATATTTCCTCCGATGGTCGTCAGACTATTCTAGGAAGAGGATGCGAAGTATCAGAAACGAGAGCGTTGGCTTGCTCAGGCAGTTTTCGGAAAATAAACATGTTTTGGATACAGAATATAGTGAGAATAATCTTGAGTCGCTGGTTTCACATTCTGTGGAAAATCACAGTACCTGTCCACACACAGGTACCAATGTTTGTGTAAGCGACACTCGATTGCAACTACAGTACAAACGATAGCATCATACTTCCGACATGCCAAACGTTCGCAGTAAATTACTACAGTGTTACGCATAACGAAATATATAGGTCTACACACCCTTTACCGAAAGCCTGTGTTTAGATGCGGCAGCTGATAAAAGCCACAACTGACGACTATCAAAAGGTGTTACATAGGCACCATCACTTCACAGCGAGGGAAATGTCGCACCGGAACATTTATGACAGCGGGCTTCATACAAAAAATAAAAAAAAATAAAAATTAAAAAATGTAAATTTGTGGTAAGATCTTATGGGACCAAACTACTTAGGTCATTGGTTCCTAAGTTTACACTACTTAATCTAACTTAAACTAACTTACGCTATGGACAACACACACACAGCCATGTCCGAGGGAGAACTCGAATCTCCGATGGGGGCAGCAGCGCGGATCGTGACAAGACGCCCAGGCAGGCAGCAGGAATGTTGAGATTGATAATGAGAAACCTGTACTCGTTCCACTGATTTTTGTTTATTTCAGACTAGTCTTCTTCTTATTAGGCATCTCCAGGAAACAACTCACTAGGGTCTGAAAGGGACACTAGTTCTTAGGTAACCAAACATTGTAAGCAAAAATATAAACGCTTGCATAGAGTGTTGCGCATCAAACTTGTTCCTTAAGGCTGAAATTACACTTTATACAATGGACACTGTTAAGTACAATAAATAATGTAACTACACAGTGCAACGGGGTGAATGGCTTTGATGCTCAATTTTACGAGGTCTTGACACTGACCGAGAAACTGTTAAACTGAGCGCTCTTCATTTATGTAGTGCAATAAACATGTTTTTAATTTTAAATAACATTTTTATGCAATGGGCAATATGAAACACAGTAGGTGGTTAAAATACAGGACATTAAAGTACTGAATATTATATTGTTGAAGTTTGAGGGTAAGCCAGCTGAAGTACGCTGATGTTTGCTGTCGAAGGTGTTGCCTAGTGGCAGGCGCCCGCACCTGTAAGTTGGCGACACTCCGTAGCGTCGTTCGATGAATTTTCCGGATACGGGTTCCTATGTTCGATTTCTTCCCCAAGACATCGTCTACAACCCCTCGAAGCTTCTCGCAACATTTCTGTGATACTCTGTAAATTATTAAGGTGCTATACCCTACTTAGTACCAGTTGCTGGTTGCCCATCTAACAGCTTCTACAGGAAACAAAAACTTCATTTCCAATATTTCACGTGATTATCGGGTTCCCTATCTAACAGCTTCTAGGAGAAACGAAACTTTGATTTCAAATATTTCACTTGATTACTTACCGAAATTAAAAATTTAAAATGCTGCCATAATCTAACCATTAAGAAGTTTCATCTCATGTTAAAAGTTTAACACAATAAGGCAAGTTATTACACTAAAAACTGTGTGTTTATTTTGAGGCAGCGTAATTGATGGCGCGTAAATACCAGAAACACTGTATATTCGTCCAGTTTTTATGAATTATACTACGTGTACAACTTTGCTTCCGCCGTTTTTTCTCGAAATACGGGGCTTCATTGTGAAAAACTTACAAAACAATTATGGTCCATAGTACTGCCTGTGGTGTCACCGCCAGACACCACACTTGCTAGGTGGTAGCCTTTAAATCGGCCGCGGTCCGTTAGTATACGTCGGACCCGCGTGTCGCCACTATCAGTGATAGCAGACCGAGCGTCGCCACACGGCAGGTCTAGAGAGACTTCCTAGCACTCGCCCCAGTTGTACAGCCGACTTTGCTAGGAAAGGTTCACTGACTACATACGCTCTCATTTGCAGAGACGACAGTTTAGCATAGCCTTCAGCTATGTCATTTGCTACGACCTAGCAAGGCGCCATTATCATTTGCTATTTATCTTGTGATGCATGTACCGTCAGACCGATGTTCACCAAATATGGATTAAAGTTAAGTATTTCAGAAGCTACGTACCTTCTTTTGCTAGTATAATTACTTTACCTGTTCCAGACCTCACGCCAGCCTGCGTGAGCTTAAACGCGTGCCTTTCGGCTTCACCTCGTAGTGGCTTGGCTGTCTTGCCAAGTCACAACACTGCCCATCGCTAGTCACTACATTCTCCCTCATACGAATCCCGAGGTGGAAGAACTGGGCGTCTTTTGTGGGGATCCATGAATCGGTTCAATTTTGCTCTTGTTCATATGGTCGGAAGTGCTGATCAGACAGACTGTATATTCGTTTCACACTGTTTTGGTGAGGTGAAAAATGTTTTACTAAGTTATTTATGGAGAATACTTTTATAGTTAAGTGTACATGATGCGGAGAATGGAAGTGCTTGCCACGAATATAGGTGCGAAAACATCGCGCCAAACTAAATTACATCCTAGAAGATAGGTTAACTCCCAGCAAAAAACTTTCTCATAACATCGTTTGGTTGCAGATGACAAGCTACCTGTAGTAACTGACACACAAGTGATCCAGAAAATGCATGCACACCAAAATGCAAATGTATTTACAAAAAGAAACGATCTGTTGTTTGAACTAAAGATGTACATAATTTTATAATCATTTAACAAAAATGTTCACATTGCAGAATAAATAAAAACGAAAACCCACTGATGATGGCACAGTGGTGCCGAAACATGTTTGCGTACTGAGAAAAAAAGGTGCTTTGCAAAACAGGCGGACCTCACGTCTAACAATTTTCTTGTTTCACTTGTAAATGGTTTGAGGAAATATTACTATGTGCCGTCGTAGGAGTCCTAATTTCTCTTTTCTTTGCAGCTGTTGTTCAAGACGTATGTCGGTGGCAGTAGAATCGTTCTGCAGTATGTCGATAACGCCGATTTCTCATTTTTGCTACAAGAGCGTTAACAATGCAAAAAAGTAAGTCCGTTCTGGGTAATATCACATATCGCAGAGAACCCAAATCTGAATATCGGAAATCATTTTTTACAATTTAAATTTAAAGTGGCTGAAGAGGAAACGCTTCTCGCTCCCTTTGTTGTAATGAAACACTGGTCTTAAATATCACAGTTCGGAGTCTTTAATTCTGTTCTACGAAGATTACCATCGGCGAACGAGGTGATTCTGCAGGGCGACAAATGGGATTGGCTGCCAAATAGCTACTCGGCGTTGGTTCCCTTGTTAGCGCTGAAGTTAATACTCTCTCCAAAGTCTCGCCGTTTCTTCGCGGTCCGCAGCAGGGCGTGGTGCGGCCAACGGGGTGAAAGCTATCCTTAACTTCAACAGCGGTGCTCCGCCGCTCTTGCGCCGAACTTATACCTCGCGGCTAGCGATTTGTAAACTCGACCGGGAACAATAAAAACGCTAGCAAAACTTTGACGCGGCTCAACTTCTGGGTGCCTGAGAAAAGACTTCCGCTTTCTCCGCAGAAATTCTCGTTGCAGCGAACGCATTCAGCATGTTGATTCCGGTTTGCTTTACTTTGACTTTAAGGAGTACAAAAGTTGGTAGTAAATCGGGAGAAGGATAGTTGGATTTGGCAGGTTAACGATGGGTCCACCTACTGACACTAATTTAGCTTGAATCTATGGACGCTTTCGCTTTGCTGGTAATCTTTACATTCTCATATGTCATTGCGACACATCACAAATGAGAGAAATTAAGCTATGAAAAACATAATTTGAAGTTAAAATCTTCTGGTTTATTAGGCCGCGTCATGTTTCTTCTAAAATGTTCGACGTTTCGACCCGTCTGCTGGGGTACTCCTCAGGATCTTTTGGTGTCCACTACTGCTACAATTCTAGCAGTAGTGGACACCAAAAGATCCTGAGGAAGACCCCAGCAGAGGGGTCGAAACGTCGAACATTTTAGAAGAAACTTGACGCGGCCTAATAAACCAGAAGATTTTAACTTCAGTGACAACGGCCACGAAAGCCTGCAGACTTACACAAAACATAATTTGTCATTAAATATGCTGACACAATGCAGTGGCGTGGATATGCAACTACAGTGACTTCTAAACTTCATAATTTTTTTCAGTAACTTAATCAGCGTAATTTCTGTGTCCAAGGTTCTCGGGTGTCCAGCCGGATCCCATCTTCGAAGTTCCATGATGATGGCGGAACGGTTATTCGCCGAAATATCGTGGAACTTCGACGATCGGATCCGGCTGGACACCCGAGAACCTTGGATACAGCACATTCGCCGGGAAAGCCACAGATCGCATATCAGCGTAATTTCTGTTAACTTCAGCTGCGCCTCACACATTGTACGGAATACAGAACGCTTTTGGACTCATAAACGTTTTCCGCGAACGTATTGACTCTTTTTGGGAGATGTGTAGAAATGTAGGAACACACGAGGCAACACTGACCCTATACTTATCTTAGAAGACTGGTTACTGAAAGGCAAACCTACATTTATAGGATTTGTAGATTTGCAGAAAGCATTTGATAACGTTCGTTGGACTATCCTTTTGAAATTTTGAAGACAGCGAGGATAAAATACAGGGAGTGAAAGATCGTTTACAACCTGTGCAGCAACCTGACAGCAGCTGTAAAAGTCGAAGAACATAAAAGGGGAGCAGTGGCTCAGAAGAGCGTTATATAGTGTTATAGCCTGCCCCAGTGTTGTTGAGTTGAATTTTGTTTGAACGAGTAGTAAAGGAAAGCAAGAAAATTTGGAAATGGAATGAAAGTTTAGGAGAAGAAACTAAAACTTTGATTTTGGCCCATGGCACTCAATTCTGTAAGAAAGAGCAGTTTAATGGAATGGATAGTGTCGTGAAAAGAGAGAGTATAAGAGGAACATCAACGTAAGTAAAACAAAGGTCATAGAATGTAGTTGAATTAAATGAGTAAATTAGGTTAAGAAATGAGACACTAAAAGTAATGGAGGGCTTTTGATACTTGGCCAGCAAAACAGATAATTACCGGAGTATAGCGGATATAAAACACAGAGTGGCAATACTAAGAAAAGTGTTTTTGAAAAGAGGAATTTAAGTGTTTGGAATTATATCCTGGCTGTATATGTATGGTGTGTAGCTCTGTACGGAAAGGAAACATGGATGATAGGTAATTTAGACAATAAGAGAACAGACGCTTTTGAAATGTGATGCTACAGATGAATGCTGAACATTACATATGTAGACTGAATATTTAATGAGGAGGTACTCAGTCGAATTGGGGATTTATAGCACTATTTGAGTAGAAGAAGGAAGACAGCGAGAGGCATCAAGGAATAGCAGATTTAGTGAAACTTAGTGCTAAAAATTGTAGGAGGAAACCTAGGCATGGAAACAGGAAGCAGTTTCGAATGGATGAAGGTTACATTGATGAAGAGACTTGCATGGAACAGACCAGCATGGAGAACTCTATCGAAACAGTTTTCCGACTTGAGACTACATCAGTAACAAACCCTGATACTGTCACTTGCTCGGTATCTTCAGGCGATGATGTTGCTGCACTCAGCAACAGCTTCTGAAGAATACGTTGTAGAAACTCGCCGCTCTCACGTAGTATCTCGAATGTTATTTCACTTTAATGGTACCAGTCACTCGTACGCTATAATAAGCAAGCTGTAAACTTGGTGTAATTGATTCTTAATATTCAAGTGTAATATGACGTATGTTGCTATTGAAGGTGGTAAGAAAATGTGACTGCCCAAACTGGGAGGACCTGAAGAGTTTTCAAGTAATTACGCATGTAGACATCGTTCGCGATTTCGAATGTAGCATGTTAGCGGCAATAAAATGGTTCAAATGGCTCTGAGCGCTATGGGACTTAACATCTGAGGTCATCAGTCCCCTAGGACTTAGAACTACTTAAACCTAACTAACCTAAGGACATCACACACATCCATGCCCGAGGCAGGATTCGAACCTGCGACCGTAGCGGTCGCGCAGTTCCAGACTGAAGCGCCTAGAACCGTATTTCGTACGTCAAATAATATAGCTATTTCATTCCACACAAGTTTCCTACGATGATACGTTGAACGTTCACTAATTTGGTTGGAAGGGTAGTGAACAGACATTAGCGTTTTTGGATAGATATATAAACGTCTTTCTGCAAAAGGATGTGTCTTCTGCTGTTTACTACCAATTTTTTATTCTAAAAGGAAAGATATTACTCATCTATCTATATGTTGCAAGAGAATCGTAAATAAACGGTCCTGTAATGTACCTATTTATAACTTTCAGGGTCCTTGGGAAACTGAAGAAAGGCAAATGTGGTTTTACTTGTTAGTTGTTGTTGATTTTTTATGGCACTACATACGTTCCCTGTTGTAAAAACTATGTCACTAATCAACATAAATCATACTATTCGCTCTCATCCGATATCGTATTCAGAACTGTAGCTTTCTGACCGCCCGGCAAGCAGCTATTGCAGTGCGTAACAAAAAAACAGACGGTGTGTCGTGACTGTTATGTTAGTCCGTGGTTTTATCCTATCTGTGACCAGAGATTCCAACAGTTTAGGAAAAACAAGTAACAAATATTTGGGATGTGAATCCACGTGTAAAAGTTAGTAATTCCGCGAAACGTGAGATGATATTAAATTCTGACTGAGAGCCCGAGTTGCGCCACATGACGAGTATAAAATATTGGAAACTCATAAATACCGGGAACTTTCGCAAACCGCATTTAAACACAGTCCTCTATCGGCAACGTTTGCAGCGGGCCATTATAAGTCTCCGCACTTTCCCGGGCGAAACGTGGCGTCGCTTTGAGCGAACGTGTCATCTGAATAAACAAACCATTAATTGCAAACAGCAGTGCTCGATTTGCGACCGGCTTCGATCAATGACCCCTCCGGTTGGGGGAATGGGGGAGGGACGGGAAACATACCGCTTGTAATTGCAAGCCGTAGCTGTGCCATCGATTGACCAAGATTTAATTGCCGGCGGGAACATGCAGCTAGGTAGAGGGTGGGGAGGAATAGTGAGGAAGAGGCGGGGTTAAATACGAGAAAAAAATTAGTTGCTCTGTAACGTAGCAGACGGCAGTATTTCCTCTACAGACGAAGAACGGCAAGAAAGACGGCTGGCGAAGTACTACAGAGGAAATATTGCCACGCTGAAACTTCGTGAAGATCGACAGAGCCTACTTCTTTTCTTGTGACCATTTCAATATATCGTGTTTAGTTTAATGTTACATGGTAGCCATATGACATCTACAGGGTGGTGCACGAAATGTGTTACCATATTGTTTTGTAATATAAACTTTATTGTGCATACAATCTGAAAGGAACATATACTACAATGAAGATACGTCCATAGAGATTTGTTCAAACTCAGCACATGCTCAATATGTACACCATTTCGTTTCCTAAGTTCCTTCAAACGAATACTGAAGTTAGTGATTACCCTACGGCACATGTCTTCCGTAATTTCACTGCAAGCTTGAAGGATAAGTCTTCTAAACTCCGTTAAATCACGTGGACGTTTCGGGAAAGATTTTTCCTTTAGGTACCCCCAAAGAAAAAAGGAACATGGATTGAGATCTGGACTATTGGGGGGCCAATTTTGTCCGTCATTGAAGCGACCTGAAAACCTGAGCGAAATGATCCGCATGTCGAAATGCTCGTGTAAAAACTCCAACACAGTGTTTGCAGTATGTGGCCGTGCTCCATCTTGCATGAAGCACTGCGTGTTGAAGGGCAAGGCAGTAGCAAGAAGCTGTGGAATGAAGCTATTGCAAAGCATACTCAAATAACACTCGCTGTTCACAGTTTCTTCAAAGAAAAAGGGTCCAATAAGTCCGTGATTGGAAATTGCTGCCCACGCTGTAATCCTTGGAGCATAATGTTGTCGTTTATGAAGCACTTGTGGGTTTTCAGTGGCCCAAAAGCGTACATTTTGTTTGTTAACCGCACAGTCTAAATGAAAATGCACCTCGTCTGAAAACCAAACGTTGTTGAGAGTTTAGTCCCTATCCTCCGCCCACTGAGCAAACAGTAGTCTCTGCTGCTTGTGTTCTTCAGTGAGCTTCTGTGCACAGGTCAACTTGTATGGGTGCATATGGAGGTCACTTTTAAGAATGCGTTGAAAGGAGCGTCTGGATATTCCCAGTTGCACTGCTGCCTTTCTACACGATTTCCCGGGACTTCTCTGTACAGCTATTCGTACCGCTTCAATATTCTCCGGCGAACGAACAGGCTTAGGCCGAGGTCGCTTCGCTTCCAATACGGTTCCTTCTTGTACAAATTTATTGTACAACCTGTGGATGGTCTTCCTGCAAGTGACCCATCGTGTGCTAAACTGTTGTCGAAAAAGCCTCTGAGTCACAACAAGGCTTTTCGTTTCATGAAAAAGTAACACAATAGCCGATCGTTGCTGTGTCATCAGTCTTCCACTGTCAGCCATTGCTGCTTATTAGTCTCCTAGCGGCGGTATCGTGAATTACCCGTCATTTCGTAACTCATTTGTTTTTCCAAGCTCTGTTGGTGCTGCTGTAGAGATCCCAGCGGGATATCTAATGTGCGTCGTAAATTGTAAAAGAAACAATTGGTAACACATTTCGTGCGCCACCTTGTATTTTCGACCGTGATTTGGAAAATGCGACTTTTTATGCTGTGAAAGATTGTCAGTCATTTTTATTTTCTTCCGCCTTCATCTTCAGGTGGATCAGAGGATTAAATTCTAATTTTTTTCCTGGAGGTAGCCAGTTGCCTGTCGTAACCTCCGTTTCGCAGATGTTCCAACAAAAAGAACACTGAACATCGTTGTAAGTACGCATTTATCTCAAAAAATAGTTCAAATGGCTCTAAGCACTATGGGACTTAACACCTGAGGTCATCAGTCCCCTCGACTTAGAACTACATAAACCTAACAAACCTAAGTACATCACACACATCCATGTCCGAGGCAGGATTCGAACCTGCGACCGTAGTAGCAGCGCGGTTCAGGACTGAAGCGCCTAGAACCGCTCGGCCGCTGCGGCCGGCGCATTTATCTCACTTAAAAGCACAAAACACGAAACAAGGACAGAAAGCGTCGCAGCATCATGTATGTACTGGTCCTCTCATCTTGCCATCCGAAATTGGCTCTAGCTGTGATCGAGGAATGAACACGCTGTCTTTTGCAGCACGCCAACAACCGAGCGGCGCTCGCCATCCAAGTTGGGCGCGATCCGAAGATCACCGAAGTGCTTCGTCTGCCTTTTCGTTTATCAGTTGTTTATTATTCTGCTTTTATTAATGCTTGTGAAGCAATGCAATGATAGCACGCAAATGAGATATGCTTTAAATACGAAATGCTAGTAAATACGCTGTTTAATTCATCTGCCGCGAGGGGTAGCCGGGCAGGCTGAGGCGCCTCGTCACAGTCCGTGCGGCTTCCCCCGTCGGAGGTTCGAGTCCTCTTTCGGTCATGCGTGTGTGTGTTCTACATAGCGTAAGTTAGTATAAGTTAGATTAAGTAGTGTGTAGGCGTAGGGAGGTTCGCCGATGACATTGTAATTCTGTCAGAGACAGCACAGGACTTGGAAGAGCAGTTGAACGGAATGGACAGTGTCTTGAAAGGAGGATATAAGATGAACATCAACAAAAGCAAAACGAGGATAATGAAATGTAGTAGAATTAAGTCGGGTGATGCTGAGGGAATTAGATTAGGAAATGAGACACTTAAAGTAGTAAAGGAGTTTTGCTATTTGGGGAGTAAAATAACTGATGATGGTCGAAGTAGAGACGATATAAAATGTAGAGTGGCAATGGCAAGGAAAGCGTTTCTGAAGAAGAGAAATTTGTTAACATCGAGTATAGATTTAAGTGTCAGGAAGTCGTTTCTGGAAGTATTTGTATGGAGTGTAGCCATGAATAGAAGTGAAACATGGACGATAACTAGTATGGACAAGAAGAGAATAGAAGCTTTCGAAATGTGGTGCTACAGAAGAATGCTGAAGATTAGGTGTGTAGATCACGTAACTAATGAGGAGGTATTGAATAGAATTGGGGAGAAGAGAAGTTTGTGGCACAACTTGACTAGAAGAAGGAATCGGTTGGTAGGACATGTCCTGCGGCGTCAAGGGATCACAAATTTAGCATTGGAGGGCAGCGTGGAGGGTAAAAATCGTAGAGGGAGACCAAGAGATGAATATACTAAGCAGATTCCGAAGGATGTAGGTTGCAGTAGGTACTGGGAGATGAAGGAGCTTGCACAGGACAGATTAGCATGGAGAGCTGCATCAAACCAGTCTCAGGACTGAAGACCACAACAACAACAACAACAGGCGTAGGGACCGATGACGTCAGCAGTTTGGTCCCATAAGACCTTAGCACAAATTTCCAAATTTTGATTTATCTAATATTGTAAGGAGGCTGTTTAGGTTTTTATGTTGGTAACGTCACTTAGCGCTCTGTATGAAAATCACTGGCTGTGCTGTGTGCAGTCTGTGGTTGGTTGGCATTGTTGAAATATTCGCTATTGTAGTGTTGGGCAGTTGGGGGTGAGGCGCCAGCAGTGGTGGATGTGGGGAGAGAGATGGCAGAGTTTTGAGAGCGGACGATCTGGACGGGTGTCCATCAGAAAGAGGAAATTTATAAGACTGGATGTCGTGAACATTGTTTGTTCACTATTAAAATCTTTCATTTGCTAACTATGCCTATCAGTAGTTAGTGCCTTCAGTAGTTTGAATCTTTTATTTAGCTGGCAGTATTGGCGCTCGCGTATTGCAGTAGTTCGAGTAACGAAGATTTTTGTGAGGTAAATTTCTCTGCCTCGTGATGACTGGGTGTTGTGTGATGTCCTTAGTTTAGTTAGGTTTAAGTAGTTCTAAGTTCTAGGGGACTGATGACCATAGATGTTAAGTCCCATAGTGCTCAGAGCCATTTGAACCATTTTGTGAGGTAAATGAAAGGTATAGATTATTATTGTTAGTCAGGGCCATTCTTTTGTGGGGATTACTGAAAGTCAGATTGTGTTGCGCTAAAAATAATGTGTGTCAGTTTAGTGATGATCAGAATAAGTAAAAAGAGAAATGTCCGAGGACGTTCAGTTTTGCTCAGCTGTTTGAAAATCAAATAACGTAGAGACTTTCCAGCACTGTCATTTATAAATTTTTCCAAGGGGACGATTCAATATTAATAATAACAGATTTTCATTTTGGTGCGCAATTCCCGAATGCAGCAACCAATCGCGGAGAAGGACTACAATTTAGGAGGTCTTCCTCACGATATCGGTACCTAACAAACCATCTGTCATCGGTACCCAACACCACATTACGTCATCTTGCCACTGCTGCCTTCTCAACGGCTCTAAAAAGAGCTTCTTGTAGCCGAACACGATGGCTGCAAAAGCCAGAAATATTACAGGCAGCCTCGTGACACTATGAGCACATTTGGGTATTCTATATGAGGAGCCGTGTACAGTGGATGTGGATGCATCGAATTACTTGTTACAGGTACACCTGAAGATGGGGCTGAGTCCCTGGAACGTGATAGTGTGAATGTTGTGTTGGCAGAAGAGCCAACACCGTGTTACCAGTGGAGGCCGATATGCACGCTGGCAGGCTGGCGTGAGGAGGGAAGGACTATACTGACGTGAGGTCTGGAACACGACAAGGAATTAGAATTCAGAAAGCGGATGGAATTAGTTTGATACTTCACTTTAATCCATTAATGATGAACGTCGCTCTTGACAGTACATGATTCACAATATTATCTGTTCAGAATACATTGATAGTAACTGAATATGGCGCCTTGCTAGGTCGTAGCAAATGACGTAGCTGAAGGCTATGCTAAACTGTCGTCTCTGCAAATGAGAGCGTATGTAGTCAGTGAACCATCGCTAGCAAAGTCGGCTGTACAACTGGGGCGAGTGCAAGGCAGTCTCTAGACTAGACCTGCCGTGTGGCGGTGCTCGGTCTGCAATCACTGATAGTGGCGACACGCGGGTCCGACGTATACTAACGGACCGCGGCCGATTTAAATGCTACCACCTAGCAAGTGTGGTGTCTGGCGGTGACACCACAGTGAAGACTGCAGTTAACAAATAACGCTAACCTGTAGCGAAATTTTCAGTCATGAACATTTATAAATTACTTATAAATGTTAAAAGTCAGGGCGCGCGCTCGTGTTTTTGCAGAGTATTGATGTAAATGCAGATATGAACAGAAAGAAAACCAGCCCTCGGTCACTATTTTTAACAAATTAACCTGGTTTCGACACTTCTAGGCGTGTCTTCCTCGGAATTTAAATCAAAGCATGGTTTATATTCTTTAACATGGTCACAGAATTATAACTAAAACGTATGATAGAGTATAAGTACGGAATCGTCGTGAAAGACTGGCGGTACTTATATGTCATTTGTAAAATAATAAATATGCCAAAAGGGCATTACTCACAAAAATATAAAGAAAACTGTGATGGCGAACCACTAAGGGCTGCTCGTTACTTGCGTGGTGCACCTCAGTCCGTTTTGCAATTTGTTTGACTAATGCTCGTTTGGCATATTTATTATTTTATAAATGACATAAGTAGAAAAGTTGGAACACGTGAGGCAATACTGACCCTATGACTTATCTTAGAAGAAAGATTAAGGAAAGGCAAACCTATGTTTCTAGCACTTGTAGACTTAGAGAAAGCTTTTGACAATGTTGACTGGAATACCCTCTTTCAAATTCTTAAGGTGGCAGGGGCAAAATACAGGGAGCGAAAGGCTATTTACAATTTGTACAGAAACCAGATGGCAGTTATAAGAGGCGAGGGACATGAAAGGGAAGCAGTGGTTGGGAAGCGAGTGAGACAGGGTTGTAGCCTGTCCCCGATGTTATTCAATCTGTATATTGAACAAGCTGTTAAGGAAACAAAAGAAAAATTCGGAGTAGGTATTAAAATCCATTGAGAAGAAATAAAAACTTCGAGGTTCGCCGATGACATTGCAGTTCTGTCAGAGACAGCAAAGGACTTGGAAGAGCAGTTGAACGGAATGGACAGTGTCTTGAAAGGAGGATATAAGATGAACATCAACAAAAGCAAACCGAGGATAATGGAATGTAGTTGAATTATGTCGGGTGATGCTGAGGGAATTAGATTAGGAAATGAGACACTTAAAGTAGTAAAGGAGTTTTGCTATTTGGGGAGCAAAATAACTGATGATGGTCGAAATAGAGAGGATATAAAATGGAGACTGGCAATGGCAAGGAAAGCGTTTCTGAAGAAGAGAAATTTGTTAACATCGAGTATTGATTTCAGTGTCAGAAAGTCGTTTCTGAAAGTATTTGTATGGAGTGTAGCCATGTATGGAAGTGAAACATGGGCGATAAATAGTTTGGACAGGAAGAGAATAGAAGCTTTCGAAATGTGGTGCTACAGAAGAATGCTGAAGATTAGATGGGTAGATCACATAACTAATGAGGAGGTATTGAACAGAATTGGGGAGAAGAGGAGTTTGTGGCACAACTTGACTAGAAGAAGGGATGGGTTGGTAGGACATCTTCTGAGACATCAATGGATCACCAATTTAGTACTGGAGGGCAGCGTGGAGGGTAAAAATCGTAGCGGAAGACCAAGAGATGAATACACTAAGCAGATTCCGAAGGATGTAGTTTGCAGTAGGTACTGGGAGATGAAGAAGCTTGCACAGGATAGAGTAGCATGGAGAGCTGCATCAAACAAGTCTCAGGACTGAAGACCACAACAAGAACAACAACATATAAGTACTGCCAGTCTTTCACGACGATTCCGTACTTATACTCTATCACACGTTTTAGTTATAATTCTGTGACCATGATATAGAATATAAACCATTCTTTTCTGAGGAAGACACTCCTAGCAGTGTCGAAACCTGTTTAATTTGTTAAAAATAGTGACAGAGGACTGATTTTCTTTCAGTTGTAACTATTCACGGTCTCTGAACGTGCAGCCACGTACAAGATTTTGTAATGTAGATACCTTTACCTTGGCTTGTGGTGTGGACACTTTGTGAGTCAACGCTAGAACCGTCTGGGTACAGCACGTCACACTCGGTCTCGACTACTCGTCGCGGTTGCGCCAGTGGCCGCTGGGCCGGTGAACGTGTACGTGAACGAGCCCCGCTCCTCTCCTGGAAGCGGGCCACGGCGGGGGCCGCTGCCAAGTGTCGCGGGCAGCCAGGCACGGATTGTTTACTCTCCAGTTTTACGGCGGGCAGGCGCGTGCGGCAGCTCCACTGTGCTGCCGAGACTCGGCGCGGCTGCTGCCCGCGACAGCTGCCGTCCCTCAGAGCGGCGGCGCGCCGCAATTTCGTAGCCACAGTTTTCTGCCTGCCACGTCGTTATGCGTGAATCCGCTGCCACAGAGGCCGCTTCCGTTGGCTCCAGGCCTCGGCACTGAAAGGACGCGCGGTCTTTGTAGCAGTCAGGCAGCCTCCCGCGTCACGAGCCCACGTCCGGGTTCAAATGGCTCTGAGCACTATGGGACTTAACATCTGAGGTCACCAGTCCTCTAGAACTTAGAACTACTTAAACCTAACCAACCTAAGGACATCACACACATCCATTCCCGAGGCAGGATCCGAACTTTTCGGCCACAACGGCCGGCGGTATCGGTGGGGAAATGACCGACCTAATTTGCTGCCTGGACTCGTCATGATAGACATTAGTTGGTTGGGTTGGTTGGGTTGTTTGGGGAAGGAGATCAGACAGCGAGGTCATCGGTCTCATTGGATTAGGGAAGGTGTAACACCATGGCTCAAATGCTCTACTCATCTATTTTGTTTTTTTTTTTTCATTTAATATTACATCGTTAAGAACCTGTAAATGTTTTTGATTGAATAGATAACACAAAATTGTATACTCTTTTCTTTGTTAAAACTTTGATGTCGTAGTTTGTTTCAGTGCAAAGTAGTGTATCTGTACTGTAAATACTTTGTCCCATTTGGAGGGAACAAAACTTACTGTATATAATTGTAATCCTGTGTAAATAATTTTTTGTAGGAGTGTCAATATGTGAAAATGTTCTGTTTTATTTAATGTGTTTGTTTGCTGTTATATAAACTGCTGACCTTCACTTAGGGCTCTTAGTTATTCTGTATGTAAAAGGTGTAGTGGTTCCCCTCGGGAACGGAACTGTGTAGCGCGCGCAAATTGTGGTTCGCCTAGGTAGAAAAGGTGGAACAAGAGCCAGTCGGGGACGAGCCAGCAGTCAGAGATGAGCTACGAGTCCGTGCACTGCCGTGTAAAAGTTGCATAGTGCTGGTTTCGAGAGAGGCTTTTCTGTTATTTTCCAATGCCTCGGATGGATGGATAAATAGCTGGGCTATTCTGGAATTTGTATCTATCATCGCCACCAAGAAATGACAGAGTCCAGCAATTCTGCCTGCAATTTCACCTACCAACATGCAGTTGCCACCACATTGCGCAATCATTGCAACGTAACACTATAATGATGTACAGTGACGGATCAGCTTAATGGATGTGTTATTGTGCTGAAATATAAGGTAATTTATATCTGAATTTATGTACCTACCTTGACTTTTCTCCTCATCATAACACCTATCAGGGTCCTCTCCGTTTGAACTAAAGTGATTACCGAGTGTCCTTACTAAAAGTATGTTAAAAATCCAGTTTTCTAATTAATGCCTCTTGAACATAGTAAAGTGAAAGTTAAAGTTAATGTGGCAAGAGAGTGAGTTAGAGTTAATGATGCTTGCTGAAAATAACATTCTTAGTAAAAATGCTTATTAATGTGTTGTTGCCAACTTCAAATTAAAATCTCTCAAGGCTGAGGCTTATAGAGTTTTGCTTAGTAAATGATTACATTACTGCCTTTTGTTGATCTCAGAAAGTGGGTCAGTATCTTACATTAATGTTAATTTTATGTCTCACGGTAGTAAAAGTAGAAAACTGCATAGTAGGAAATTATATGTTCATGATTACTAAGTGCTTGTCTCTCTTGTGTGCATATTAACAGTATAAAGACCACTCAGTTTGTGTAAGCCCTGAAAGTGATAGTGTTTTTTCTGTACCTGTTATAATTTTGCAAATAGTTTGTGCTGCTCTAGTTGTTAGCTTCAATCTTAAAACATATGTGTGTCAGAGTTCATTGCACTCGCGTGTGGCCAAGTTTAGGTTGTGTTTGTCCATTAGAGTTACTAATAACTACTTTCTTGAACGAGAATGTTAATCATTCTCTTGCCTAGTTAGGCTGGCGGCCGTTTTCTTTATCCGTTGAACAGTGCAGATAAACAAAATTTTGTTTGGTACTGTTCAAATATTTACGTAATTCTGACTTTCATTTCCGATAAGCCACCTCCGTTAGGGACAACACGGTCAACATAACAAAATTCCTCTCAGAGGGTAACACTGCTCTGTTGCTTTGTACCATAATTGCTTTTACAAAATAGTTTTATGTCACAACCTGTTTCTAGCATTGAGGTTATGGTATAACAGTAGCAGACGGGAGTGTTATAAAGGACGGGGAAGGAAGTCGGCCATGCCCTTTCACAGGAACCATCCCGGCTAGACATTAGTCATCCACCGTCACTTGAAAGCCCATACATTAACACAGGGGTGACGAAAGTCACGGGTTAGCGATATGCACATACACAGATTGTGGCAGTATAGCGTACACAATACATAATTTACGCACCGCAGGCAGTGCATTGGTGGAGATGTCATTTGTACAAAGGTGATTCATGTGAAAAGCTTTCCGACGTGATTATGGCCGTACGACGTTAATTAACAGCTTTTGAACGCGATATGATATTTGGAGCTAGACGCTTGGGGCATTCCATTTGGGGCCGGCCGGGATGGCCGGGTGGTTCTAGGCGCTACAGTCTGGATCCGCGCGACCGCTACGGTCGCAGGTTCGAATCGTGCCTCGGGTTTGGATGTGTCTGATGTGTGAAATATGTGTGAAATCTTATGGGAGTTAACTGCTAAGGTCATCAGTCCCTAAGCTTACACATAACCTAAATTATCCTAAGGACAAACACACACACCCATGCCCGAGGGAGGACTCGAACCTCCTCCGCGACCAGCCGCACAGTCCATGACTGCAGCACCTTAGACCGCTCCGCTACTCCCGCGTGGCGATGTGTGTGATGTCCTTAGTTTAGTTAGGTTTACGTAGTTCTAAGTTCTAGGGAACTGATGACCTCAGAAGTTAAGTCCCATAGTGCTCAGAGCCATTTGAACTATTCCATTTGGGAAATCGTTGTAAAATAAGTGCCGTGTGACTAGGGCCTCCTATGGGGTAGACCATTCGCTTGGTGCAAGTCTTTCGATTTGACGTCACTTCGTTGACTTGCGCGTCGATGGGGATGGAATCATGATGATGATTAGGACAACACAACACCCAATCCCTGAGCGGAGAAAATCTGCGACCCAGCCGGAAATCGAACCTGGGTCATTAGGATTGACATTCTGTCGCGCTGACCACTCAGCTACTGGGAGCGGACTGGGAAATCGTTCAGGAATTCTATATTAAGAGATCCGCAGTGTCAAGAGTGTGCCGAGAATACCAAATTTCAGGCATTACCTCTCGTCACAGGCGACACACTGAACGACGACATTCACTCAGCGATCGACATCAACTGCGCAGAGCTGTCAGTGATAACAGACAGGGAGTACTGCGTGAAACAGCCGCAGAAATCAACGTGGGCCGTACGACGAACGTGTCCGTTAGGACAGAGCGTCGAAATTTGGCGTTAATGTCCTATTGCAGCAGACGCTCGACGTGAGTTCCTTTGCTAACTGCACGACATCGCCTGCAGCGACTCTCCTGGGCTCGTCACCATACCGACTGGAAAATTGTGGCCTGGCCAGATGAGTGCCAATTTAACTTGGTAAGAGCAGATGGTGCGATTAAAGTGTGGCGCCAGTCCCCACAAACCTATGGACCCAGTTTGTCTACAAGGCACTTGTGGTGTGCGTACTGTAAGACCTTCGGTACACACACCATCAGATTATTTGACTTGCCGCTCTAACGAAGTAGGCGAGTGTCAGCAATATGTCTCGTAGTCTTATCGTGGCAAGTTTAACTTCTGCCGTTAGGTCAGACGATAGAAGTGCCACTTGCATGCTTGGAGTAGCAGATTGACGGTGACCAACTTTAAACAGAACTCGATTAATTTTCACACACATTTATTAAAATAATAAAAAGCATAGACATTACGTAACTTGATTCTGGATGCTGTTTACAATTGACAATCTGAAGTTCCTTTGGTCTTGGTACGTTAATCTTATTCTCACATATCTCTGATACTTGACAAAGTGTCTATTCATTTATCTTCATGGCTATGTACAGGAATATGGTAATCCTATTAGGCGCAGACTGAAACTTGACTATAGACTGGTACAGACTGGTGCAGACAAATGCAGACTGACTGTACACTCGTTATAAAACCTCGCGCGTTCGGGTATCACTGCGCGAGTGTGATCCACGAGGAGAAAAGGTTCTACGTTAGCAGCAATCTCATTGGCTGCGTTATATATTAATACACGAATCGGCGGAAGCAGAATTTGGTCCGTCTCTAAGGCAGCGCCATCTCGTAGCGCGGAGACGGACGAGCGCTGCGCCTGCGCTGTTGTGCTTAGCGGGGCGTGCTCTAGTGGGAAAGTTGTGTACGCGCTGACTACGCGGAACTATGTACACAACAGCTCTGGCTCTGAGTACTATGGGACTCAACTTCTGAGGTCATAAGTCCCCTAGAACTTAGAACTACTTAAACCTAACTAACCTAAGGACAACACACACATCCATGCCCGAGGCAGGATTCGAACCTGCGACCGTAGCGGTCGCGCGGTTCCATATTGTAGCGCCAGAACCGCTCGGCCACCAGCGGCCGGCCACAACAGCTCTGTCGAAGCTGGTGGTGGCTATATAATGCTATGGGCTGGGGGAATTTTTATGGATGACTATGTGCCATGTCACCAGACAACAATTGTTCGCGATTGATTTGAAGAACTTTCTGGACAATTCGTGCGAATAATTTGGCCACCCAAATCACTCAGCATGAATCCGATCGAACATTTTTTTTTATGGTGCATGATCGAGAGGGCAGTTCGTACACGAAATCCTGCACCTGCTACACTTCCGCTATTATGGGTAGCTATGGAGGATGTATGGCTCTTTACTTGTGCAGGGGTCTTCAAATGGTTCAAATGGCTCTAAATACTATGGGACTTAACATCTGAGGTTATCAGCTCCCTAGACTTAGAACTACTTAAAGCTAACTAACCTAAGAGCATCGCACACATCCATGCCCGAGGCAGGATTCGAACCTGCGACCGTAGCAGCGGCGCGGTTCCGGACTAAAGCGCCTAGAACCGCTTGGCCACAGCGGCCGGCTACGGGACTTTGAACGAGTAGTTGAGTTCATGACACGTCGGTTGTTGCACTACTCCGAAATAATGGATGTCCGACACGATGTTAGGATGTATCCCGTGAGTTTTGTTACCTCAGTGTATACCCTTCTGCACATTAAATCCAATGCATTTCTGCACGTTCTTGTGACGAATCATGTTCTATCTTCAAAAACCAATTATGAACTGTAAATAGTGGTAAATTGCACCGTTGTGACATTACAAATGATCTACTATTGTCACCGGAAGCAGCGACAACAATATCGTTTGGCATGCAGTTTTTTCCCGGAAATCTCGTCAGTATGGAAACACGTGTGACACGGCACTGCTTTTTCAAGACGCCGTACCACTTGACACGTTCATTTCCAACTATTAATCCAGGTTTGTACACGCAGTAAAGTGACGCCACAGCCAATGGCTAGACGGTTGATACTGCAGTGAGGCCGCGTGTTGCTGTTTCAACGTAACTGTCAAAAGTCTAAATTTACTGCTTTCAGTACGGTGTGAAATGAGATTATTCGGACACACACAGTGTTACCATTCAGATTGTGACATTATGATTTAGCCAAGAACCCAATAACAAGAAGAGACAGCGTAAATGTTGGCTTCGGAAATGGGTTTTGCGCAGAAATAACACAGCGCCATCAGAAACACTTAGGAGCAAAGTAGCACTCGCAAACAAAAATCAATTCTTCAACCGCTTTCGCATAACAGAAGTAAATTTCGAGTGCTTGTTGAGCTGCGTATCGATCTCTATTAAAAAGTTCGATACTCACATTAGAGATGCCATACTTGCTCGAGTTAGACTACAAGTGACACTTTCGTATTTGGCATCAGCTGATCACATGTCATCTCTCCAATATTTATTCCACGTCGCCAGAACAACAATTTCAGAAGTCTAGTGTAACTTGTCGGGTGCTATTTGCAATGCACCGAAGGGTCGTTTCAAAGCTAATATTTTCCTCTTGCATCTAACATCGATTAAATACGATGAAATATTAAAGTTATTCTGTATCAAATTTTTTAAATATACTTCGTGCGAGTACACTAAAAACACTGTAATGTAGTTGTTTTCATTCATTAAAATCTACACTCAATCTTAATTTATACTCCCACCAAAAACCTTTTTATTTCCTTTCTCAAATACACTGGGCAAGTGTTTAAGAGCATTGAAGATGTCAGTACCAGAATCTGACTATATTGGCAGCGATGAGTTAATTTTTTTTCCATTTGCAGAATTAAGCAAGCTGCTATTAATCAACAGATCAACTCTTCCACTCAACAATACTTCCTTACACACACACACACACACACACACACACACACACAGATCTCACACATGCTACACGTAATAGAAATATTGTATACTTTCACCACATAAATTAACCAATACGTACTCATCAAGCTATTATATAACACAGTCGCACTTCCTGCTACGGAACTGAAAAAGAACTAAAAGCGAGGCATTTTGGAGAGATCTTTAATATGGTGTATAGTGAAACTATATATTTTTATAATACCCAAGTATAAGCACGAAAACCACCAAATACACATACTGACTTCAGAAGGAGTTAAATAAAGATGGCGGCTGCTAGATTTGCTTCTGACGCTAATCGGTGAAGGAGGAACGGAGGACCCTTCACAAACTTAAGAGTGTCTTCAACTTATGTGGCATGGATAAAAGTGGCGTCACTACTATAGTTGCAACAGTTTTTGTTGCATGTAGATACCTCGAAATACTCAATTCAGGATCTTCTATCGTCCGTATAATTTTCGCCTAAGGTGGGCACACTCTGTTTGCAGTGTCTGCTAGAAAGCACCGTAATGCAGCGAGGCAGCGTCGGGGATCAGGGAGACATGTTTTGTTCAGCTGATGGCCTTCCAACGTGTCGGCAACACGCTGGCGAGAATGGGTGTTTACATATGAATGGCTAACAAACGGACAGGCGCGGGCGGATAGGCGCGCGTTGAGTTTGACAGGCGCCGCGAGCCCGACATACACATCTACATCTACATGAATAATCTGCAAATCACACTTAAGTGACTGGCAGACGGTTCACTGAACCATCTTCACACTATTTTCTAGTATTCCACTCTCAAACAGCGCGCGGGGAAAAGAGCACCTACATATCTCCGTGCGAGCATTGATTTCCCTTAATTTATTATGAATATCTCTGCTCCCTATTTAGGATGGTGTCGACAAAATATTTTCGCATTCGGAGAACAAAGTTGGTGATTGAAATTTCACGAGAAGATCCTGTCGCAATGAAAACGCCTTTGTTTTAATTATTTCCACCCCAAATCCTCTATCACTTCTGTGACACACTCTACCCTATTTTTCGATAATAAAAAACGTGCTGTCCTTCTCTGAACTTCCTCGATGTACTCCGTTAGTCCTGTCTAATTAGGATCCCACGCCGCGCAGCAGTACTCCAAAAGAGCACAGACAAGGTGGTGTATGCAGTCCCTTTAGTAGATCTGTTGCATCTTCTAAGTTTTCTACCGATAAAACAATGCCTTTGATTCTCTTTCCCCACAACATTTTCTTTGTGTTGTTTCCAATTTAACTCGTTCGTAACTGTAATTCCTAGGTATTTAGTTGAATTTACGACCTTTAGGTTTGGTTGATATATCGTGCAACGGAGTTTAACGGATTCTCTCTAACATTCATGTGGATGACCTCAAACGTTTCATTATTTAAGATCAATTGCAAACTCTCAGGTCTTACAAATAACTTATCTAAATCGCTTTGGCCGGCCGGTGTGGCCGAGCGGTTCTAGGCGCTACAGTCTGGAACCGCGAGACCGCTACTGCCGCAGGTCCCGATCCTGCCTCGGGCATGGATGTGTGTGATGTCCTTAGGTTAGTTAGGTTTAAGTAGTTCTAAGTTCCAGGGGACTGATGACCTCAGAATTTAAGTCCCATAGTGCTCCGAGCCATTTAAATCGTTTTGCTATTGTTTTGATCTTCTGATGACTTTATTAGACGATAAGCGACAGCATCGTCTGCAAAACATCGCCACACACCGTTGAGTGGCTTGCGGAGTATAAATGTAGATGAAGACGGCTGCTCAAATTGTCTCCTAAATCGTTTATGTAGATACGAAACAGCAGAGGGCCCATAGCATACCTTTGCGAACGCCAGAATCACTTCTGATTTACTCGACGACTTTCCGCTAGTTACTGCGAAATGTGACCCCTCTGACAGGGAATCACGAATCCAGTTGCGTAACTGAGACTATATTCCATAAGCACGCAATTTGATTACATCCCGCTTATGAAGTACAATATCAAAAGCCTTCTAGAAATACGAAATCAATTGTCAGTAGAAATCAACACTAGGTGTGAGTAAAGAGATAGTTTTGTTTCACAGGAACGATGTTTTCCAAATTCGTACTGACTATTTGTCAATAGATCGCTCCCGGCGTGGTTATTCATTATGTTCGAACACAACACTTGTTCCAAAATCCCGCTGTATATCGCCATTAATGACATGGGCCTGTAATTTAGTGGATTACTCCTATTACCTAACTTGAATTTGGTGTGACACGTGCAACTTTCCAGTCTTTAAGTACAGATCTTGCGTCGAGCGAGGGGATGTATATGAGTGTCAACATACACTGAAAGGAACCTAGCTGGTATAGAATCGGGATTGGAAGCCTTGCTTTTATTAGGTGATTTAAGTTCCTTCACTGCACAAAGGATATCTGCCTCTAAGTTACAAGTGTTGGCAGCTCTTCTTGATTCGAATTCTGGAATATTTACTTCGTCTTCTTTGGTGAAGGATTCAACACACGTTAGATTGGTTTGATGTCCGGAGAACAGACAGCTCACTCCACACTGATTTCATTAGCATACTGAAGAAACGCGTTCACGAAAACGGCACGATGAGTACGTGGGTTACCATCCATCAAGATGAGACTATCGCCAAAGTGTCGTGGATACAGACCCACTACTGGTTTTCCCTCAGCAACCACTAGAGGAGTACGGAGGCTTCATGTAATGCCACCCCAGAAAAATCACTCCACCACCATTCGAAATTACCGGATCGCCTTCAGACATGTGGTCTGTGATTATCAGGGCACAAACAGATCCTACTTTCGTCAAAAAGCTGCACCCGCCGCCAAACCTGGGGCGTTCATTCCACCAGAGTCCCTGCCCATCTGTAACGAAATCCACAGTGTTGTGCTGCATGACGTGGTGCTCACCATAGTTGGATGGACTGTCATCACCTAGTAAAAGTTTTACGTGATACATGACATCCTGTTGTCTTCTTGAATTCAGCACTTCCTTCCGCTCAAAAGTGGTACGTATCGAACATCCTGTGCACCTTTCGGTTTTGTACGACCTGTGCGTTGTAAGTCCTCAACATTATCTGTCAATTGGGACCGATTCCACCTACGCACCACATTTCGACTCCGGTGCACACTTCCCTTGTAGAAAAACCTTCTGCGCGTAACGTGATGACGTCGATGCGATCACTTGTCGCGATTGTCCTTCTTGGCATGGTGAATGTCCTCCCTACTACGCCACAGCCATTCCTAGTGCGTGTGTATAAGAGTACAAACAACCCGTCAGGGGGCGGCTTTCCGATCGGTACAGGAACAGCCACAATAGCAAGAAAGCAGCACGACATACTGGGTGATGCGAAGCTTTTGTTCATTTGTGTAGTTGAAGTAGACAGAATACAAGCCAACAAAATAAATATATGTTAGGACCGAGCTTCTACACTGATCAGCCAGAACATTATGACCACTACTATCGAGACAAACCCGTTCAGGCGATAACGTCACATAGCGAGGAACGACTGCTAGTCAGACACACGCATGGTGCATGTAGTACCTGTAAGCGTGCTGTCCGTGTGTAGAATTGAAAAGGCGAGCTATCTATCCGAGTTTGACCGAGGGCAGATTGTGACGAGCTAGAGGCTCGGGACGAGCATTTCGGAAACTGCGCGACTTGTTGGGTGTTCGTAGAGTGCCGTGGTGAGTCTCTGCAACATCAGCCGAAACCAAGGTGTAACCGCGTCCAGACGTCATGGGGTTTGGCGGCCACCCCTCATTTGTCGGATGTCGTAAGCTGGTCAGACTAGTAAAGCAGGACAAGCAGCGTACTGTGGCGGAACTACCATCAGACTACAATACTAGGCAGAGTACAAGTGTTTCTGAACACACAGTGCATCGAACAGTCCTAACGATGGGCCTCCCCAGCCGACGACCCATGATTGTGCCAATTTTAACACCATTACACGGGCAACCACGACTGAAATGGGCACTTGAAAATCGAAAGTGGATGTTGGCGCAGTGTTAAAGCGTTGCGTGGTCTGATGAATCCCGATACCTTCTTCATCATGCCGATGAGGGGGGGGGGGGGGGGGGGGCGAATCCGCCGCCTTCCAGGGAAACAGTTCCTTGACACCTGTACTGCAGGACAGAGACAAGTTGGCGGCGGCTCCACTAAGCGCTGGGGAACATTCACCTGGGCATCCATGGGTACAGTGGAGGTCGTACAAGGCACCGTGACAGCCAAGGAGTATCGTACACTGGTTGCACCACATACATCCCCTTCATGACGACCAACTTCCCCTATGGCAGTCTCATTTTTCGACAAGGCTAAGAGTGTAATGGAGGGGTTCGAGGAACACAGTGGCGAGTTCCAGTTGATGTGATGGTCTCCCAACTCGCCAGGTCTGGACCCGATCGAACACACCTGGTATGTAATTCAACATGGCGTCAGAGCTCGTCGCCCCCTCCCCGAAATTTACAGGAATTAGATGACGTGTGTGGAAATGCGGTGCCATCTCCCTCCAGCAACCTACCAGGGTCTCAGTGGTTCCACGCTAGGGGGCGTCGCCGCTGTTATCCGTGCCCGCTGTAGACGAGCTGTTCTGTGATTGGATTAAAGATAACAGAACGCAGCATGTCATTCTCAATGGAGAGAAGTCTTCCGAAGTAAAAGTGATTTCAGGTGTGCCGCAGGGAGTGTCGTAGGACCGTTGCTATTCACAATATACATAAATGACCTTGTGGATAACATCGGAAGTTCACTGAGGCTTTTTGCGGATGATGCTATAGTATAGCGAGAGGTTGTAACAATGGAAAATGGTACTGAAATGCAAGAGGATCTGCAACGAATTGACGCATGGTGCAGGGAATGGCAATTGAATCTCAATTTAGACAAGTGTAATGTGCTGCGAATAAATAGAAAGAAAGATCCTTTATCATTTAGCTACAATATAGCAGGTCAGCAAATGGAAGCAGTTAATACCATAAATTATCTGGGAGTACGCATTAGGAGTGATTTAAAATGGAGTGATCATATACTGTTGATCGCCGGTACAGCAGATGCCATTCATTGGAAGAATCCTAAGAAAATGCATCCGAAAACAAAGGAAGTAGGTTACAGTACACTTGTTCGCCCACTGCTCGAATATTGCTCACCAGTGTGGGATCCGTACCAGATAGGATTGATAGAAGAGATAGAGAAGATCCAACGGAGAGCAGCGCGCTTCGTTACAGGATCATTTAGTAGTCGCGAAAGCGGTACAGAGATGATAGATAAACTCCAGTGGAAGACTCTGCAGGAGAGACGCTCAGTAGCTCAGTACGGGCTTTTGTTGAAGTTTCGAGAACATACCTTCACCTAGGAGTCAAGCAGTATGTTGCTCCCTCCTACGTATATCTCGCGAAGAGACCATGAGGATTAAATCAGAGAGATTAGAGCCCACACAAAGGCATACCGACAATATTTCTTTCCACGAACAATACGAGACTGGAATAGAAGGTAAAACCGTTAGAGGTACTCAAGGTAACCTCGGCCACATATCGTCAGGTGGCTTGCGGAGTATAGACGTAGATGTTGACAAATTTAGGCGCTTCAGTCCGGAACCGCGCTGCTGCTACGGTCGCAGGTTCGAATCCTGCCTGGGGCATGGATGTGTATGATGTCCTTAGGTTAGTTAGGTTTAAGTAGTTGTAAGTTCTAGGTGACTGATGACCTCAGATATTAAGTGCCATAGTGCTTAGAGCCATTTGAACCATTTATTTTCCGTGCCAAAGGTGGTCATGCTGACTATTAGGTAGGTGGTCAAAATTTCCTGGCTGATCAGTGTAAATATAATTGCTGCTCGTTTCACTCATAGCAATGAAAGCTTTTCCCTTCTGTTTCTGGCTAACCACATTGTTGTTGCTGTGGTCTTCAGCCCCGAGACTGGTTTGATGCAGCTCTCCATGCTACCCTATCTTGTGCAAGCTTCTTCATCTCCCAGTACTTACTGCAACCCACATCCTTCTGAATCTGTTTAGTGTATTCATCTCTTGGTCTCCCTCTATGATTTTTACCCTCCACGCTGCCCTCCAATGCTAAATTTGTGATCCCTTGATGCCTCAGAACATGTCCTACTAACCGGTCCCTTCTTTTTGTCAAGTTGTGCCACATACTCCTCTTCTCCCCAATTCTATTCAATACTTCATCATTAGTTATGTTATCTACCCATCTAATCTTCAGCATTCTTCTGTAGCACCACATTTCGAAAGCATCTATTCTCATCTTGTCCAAACTATTCATCGTCCATGTTTCACTTCCATACATGGTTACACTCCATACAAATACTTTCAGAAAGGACTTCCTGACACTTAAATCTATACTCGATGTTAACAAATTTCTCTTCTTCAGAAACGCTTTCCTTGCCATTGCCAGTCTACATTTTATATCTTCTCTACTTCGACCATCATCAGTTATTTTGCCCCCCAAATAGCGAAACTCGTTTACTACTTTAAGTGCCTCATTTCCTAATCTAATTCCCTCAGCATCACCCGACTTAATTCTACTACATTCCATTATCCTCGGTTTGCTTTTGTTGATGTTCATCTTATATCCTCCTTTCAAGACACTGTCCATTCCGTTCAACTGCTCTTCCAAGTCCTTTGCTGTCTCTGATAGAATTACAATGTCATCGGCGATCCTCAAAGTTTTTATTTCTTCTCCATGGATTTTAATACCTACTCCGAATTTTTCTTTTGTTTCCTTCACTGCTTGCTCAATATACAGATCGAATAACATCGGGGAGAGGCTACAACCCTGTCTCACTCGCTTCCCAACCACTGCTTCCCTTTCGTGTCCCTCGACTCTTATAACTGCCATCTGGTTTCTGTATAAATTGTAAACAGCCTTTCGCTCCCTGTATTTTACTCCTGCCACCTTGAGAATTTGAAAGAGAGTATTGCAGTCAACATTGTCAAAAGCTTTCTCTAAGTCTACAAATGCTAGAAACGTAGATTTTCCTTTCCTTAATCTTTCTTTTAAGATAAGTCGTAAGGTCAGTATTGCCTTACGTGTTCCAATATTTCTACGGAATCCAAACTGATCTTCCCCGAGGTTGGCTTCTACCAGTTTTTCCATTCGTCTGTAAAGAATTCGAGTTAGTATTTTGCAGCTGTGACTTATTAAACTGATAGTTCGGTAATTTTCACATCTGTCAACACCTGCTTTCTTTGGGATTGGAATTACTATATTCTTCTTGAAGTCTGAGGGTATTTCGCCTGTCTCATACATCTTGCTCACCAGATGGTAGAGTTTTGTTAGGCCTGGCTCTCCCAAGGCTGTCGGTAGTTCTAATGGAATGGAGTCTACCCCCGGGGCTCTGTTTCGACTTATGTCTTTCAGTGCTCTGTCAAACTCTTCACGCAGTATCTTATCTCCCATTCCATCTTCATCTAGATCCTCTTCCATTTCCATAATATTGTCCTCAAGAACATCGCCCTTGCATAGACCCTCTATATAATATTGTCCTCAAGTACATCGCCATTGTATAAACCCTCTATATACTCCTTCCACCTTTCTGGTTTCCCTTCTTTGCTTAGAATTGGGTTTCCATCTGAGCTCTTGATATTCATACAAATGGTTCTCTTTTCTCCAAAGGTCTCTCTAATTTTCCTGTAGGCAATATCTATCTTACCCCTAGTGAGATAAGCCTCTACATCCTTGCATTTGTCCTCTAGCCATCCCTGCTTAGCCATTTTGCACTTCCTGTCGATCTCATTTTTGAGACGTCTGTATTCCTTTTTGCCTGCTTCATTTACTGCATTTTTATATTTTCTCCTTTCATCAATTAAATTCAATATTTCTTCTGTTACCCAAGGAGTTCTACTAGCCCTCGTCTTTTTACCTACTTGATCCTCCGCTGCCTTCCCTACGTCATCCCTCAGAGCTACCCATTCTTCTTCTACTGTATTTCTTTCCCCCTTTCCTGCCAATTGTTCCCTTATGCTCTCCATGAAACTCTGTACAACCTCTGGTTTTTCAGTTTATGCAGGTCCCATCTCTTTAAATTCTCACCTTTTTGCAGTTTCTTCAGTTTTAATCTAAAATTCATAACCATTTGATTGTGGTCAGAGTCCACATCTGCCCCTGGAAATGTCGTACAATTTAAAACCTGGTTCCTAAATCTCTGTCTTACCATTATATAATCTGTCTGATACCTTCTAGTATCCCCAGGATTCTTCCATGTATACAACCTTATTTCATGATTCTTGAACCAAGTGTTAGCTATGATTAAGTTATGCTCTGTGCAAAATTCTATGGAATCTAAAATCAACAGTAAAGCTTACACCACCTAATAATACCGCAGCTAACTTCTAATAACACGCCCCTAAAATCCTTAGCATCGTAAACTCATGATGTCACACATGACGTCGTGGCTCAAAGACGAGAATTGGAACAGTCCCAAGCAGTGTGGAGCGTACTGGTTATTGCACAACCCATCCGTCACCATGTACAAAATGGCGTTACAGCCAGTGGTCAACCGGCCTCCTGCAACGCGGCCACGAGGGTTCGTGGGGAATCCGGACGACGGCACCGCCTGTGGATGCGGGCGTGCGCCGGTTGGGACAGCTGTTTGGCCGGTCGGATGCTGCGCTGCAGTGGCGCGGCTCAGGGCGGGGAATTCCAATAACGCTCCCGCGGGCCGAGACGCGGCGTGGCGCGGCCAATATTCCGCGATAGAGAAAGGGACCGCTCCTCCGCCCTACCGTACCCCACCCCGGCCTCCACGTGAAATATTTTCCTGCGCAGGAATCAACAAAGTTGGTGCCCGCCTGGCGCCGAGATTTATGCGTCCGGCCGGCGTGTCCGCGCCTCTGTGTGTGTGTGCGCCACGGCGTCCCCTATCTGCCTCGAGCGACGGTCTGGCGCCACGCACAGGGCATTGCCCCGACCAGTCTCTTGGTCAGAAGGAATGTTTGAGGCAGGTAGACAACACAGACACGTGAAAACCCTGACAATATGCCTTAGCCGTTCTCACACGGTTCGATTCCTGGCGGGGTCAGGAATTTTCTCTGCCTCGTGATGACTGGGTGTTGTGTGATGTCCTTAGGTTAGTTAGGTTTAAGTAGTTCTAAGTTCTAGGGGACTGATGACCACAGCAGTTAAGTCCCATAGTGCTCAGAGCCATTTGAACCATTTTTCTCACACGGGATGCGAAAGTGACCTCACGCGTGGAGATGAACGAGGTTTGTTACATGAATGTGTGGGCACGTCTGAAAGAACATGTGGCGGCGCGATTCTTTCCGTCCCTTTAGACGGACCTGCACCTACCTGTGAACATTGTCTGAGCATATCATCAGTAGGAAAGCCGAGTGAAACCTACTGTACTTCGTCCGCACCTCGTGGTCGTGCGGTAGCGTTCTCGCTTCCCGCGCCCGGGTTCCCGGGTTCGATTCCCGGCGGGGTCGGGGGGGGGGGGGTGTCAGGGATTTTCTCTGCCTCGTGATGACTGGGTGTTGTGTGATGTTCTTAGGTTAGTTAGGTTTAAGTAGTTCTAAGTTCTAGGGGACTGATGACCGTAGATGTGAGGTCCCATAGTGCTCAGAGCCACCTACTGTACTTCACGTGAACCAGGCTGCAATTAAAGTCACTAATCTACGTTTCGGGAGAAAATATTCATATGAAATGAAAGGTTGGAAATTTTGTCCTCAGTTAATATATTCTGAAACTTAGGTGAACAAGGATCATTGCCAAGCCCGTGATAGTCTTAACACAGTCACTCACAATCCCTTTCACTCACGTTAGCAAGTTTATGGTGTTGCATTTCCCGGAAACGTAATAGCTATAAAAATACTGATTGTTTTAGATCGATAATGCTCGACAAATATTAAGTCTGTCGGTACCAAATGCAGTCACAGTTTTTAGCCACCGACCTGCTCAATACGCCACGCGGAATATATGTCTTATCTCGTCACAAAATTCACTTAAAAATTCCGAAATTTCTACATACACATGGGAATAATTATGCCGTCACTTTCCAACACTTTTGACGTATGAACCACTGCTAGATCCGGCAACTTATCATTTCCATCGGAACTACAACTGCACACGTCCGATATCTTTCTAGAATACTCTAAGTCTTCTCTACCAGTAGAGAAAGGCGCGCGAAGAATATTGCTTTACCATTGGTCAGTTCACTCAACAGCCAATACCAAAACAACATTCTCCCGCCTCAATCGGCGCTTTTCATTTACAACCAATCGCTAAATAGTAAAACTAAAGACTGCACTTTTTACCGACGGAATTATCTAATATGCTGAAGTTTTGTTTATGCATAAAGTTATTTACTAATGTTATTTATACCTGAATTAACTTTCCCTTTACCATAAACTTACTTTACAAATCTATTCTACAAAAATCCGCTTTGTCCATATCCATACTTCTTCGAAATGTTCCCACACTAATTCCTACTACGTAACTCGTTAAACAATTATCTTCATATTAACATTAATCCACACTCACGCATCATTCATACACAAACAGATATAATAACACTTTATCAAAATACTAGAGCAGTTTATGAAAAACATTCTATTACTTTAGTGCACTCTACTGGGCACAATCGAAACTAAATCAGTCCCCTATCCAATACTGTCCTCTATCGCCTGATACATAAACTACGTGCGCATCCAGTCTCGCGTCACCATCTGTCACTATCCAGCTCTGAGACACATCTCCCACTTAACCGCCCCTAAGGCAGGATCGTTATACGGCGCTACGCCTCAGACAGACACGACTAATTCCTATAATATGATAGGCCTGGCTGGGCAATGATTCCACCTTCCTCAGTGCGAATGCACAAATATGTCCGACCTCCTGTGAGAAACTCGGAAGAGCGAATATGGACGAAATGGACAGCGGCTGCGGGTAGGTGGCTCTCGATAGGAGTGTAGATCGGCCCTGAGGTGGGCCGAGATAATCCGGGCAGTTGCGATAACGCTGTGTCCCGGATGGCGCAGTAGTTACCGCACCTGCCTAAAAAAAGCAGGAGGTCCCGGGTTCGAATCCCGGTCCGCTACACGTTTTACTCCTTGCCGCCGATTCCGTGTAACGTCCCAATGCAGCTTACAGCAGTGATACCTCGCCGTTTCTTTCCTTTCTTCCCCTGTCCACCTTCAATTTACATAAAGGTTTTGTTACGTCACAATCTTGAATCTGTTTTTGCATCGCGGAACATTTCCAAACGCGATAGGCAGAATCAGAGGCGTCAGAGTTTTTACAGCGTGGATAGGAACGTGGCTAATGACATGAACGGTCGTTTTCCACTTCTAAAGCAGAACGTCAGAGACGCGAATTGGCATCACATCTACATCGCACGTTACGATGTGTGGCATAGAGTACTTTCCTTCCTGTTGCAGTCGCGAATGTTCCGTGGGAAGAACGATTGTTGGTAAGCCTCCGTGTCAGCTCGAAGCACTCTAAATTTTACCCTCATGATCTTTTCGCTAGGTATACGTTGGAGGATTCAATACACTGCTTGGCAGTTCTAGGAATGTCTGCCCTCGGAATTTTTACAGTAAACCCCACTATAACGAAGACCGCCTCTCCTACACCACCTGCCAATTGTGTTGGCTGAGCATCTCCGTAAAACCTTCCTGCGTACTGAGTGAACCTGTAACGAAATGCGCTGCTCTTCTTTGGATGTTCTCTGTAACACCTATGCCGGCCGATGTGGCCGAGCAGTTCTAGGCGCTACAGTCTGGAACCGTGCGACCGCTACGGTCACAGGTTCGAATCCTGCCTCGGGCATGGATGTGTGTGCTGCCCGTAGGTTAGTTAGGTTTAAGTAGTTCTAAGTTCTAGGCGACTGATGACCTCAGATGATTAGTCCCATAGTGCATAGAGCCATTTGAAGCATTTCTTACCAAAGTGTGCCGCTTCTGAGCACCGGCAGTTTAATGGTTTCAGAAACGCGTCATTTTACACAAATTCTGCTATAGTTAAAAGTCAGATAATGTGTTATCGGCTGTTAATGCCTTTAGGACATTGTATGATCAATTTATATTCGTACATTGACATAAAAAGAGCGTTAAGATCGACACGTAAGAGGTCACTATGATGAACAGCCGTCTGCAAAATCGACGGTTTTTTACCGTAGAGGCAAGACTTATAGTATATTAAAGAAAGAAAAAAAATGGAATATAGTCCTAGTCCGTTTTTAGACTACATCGATATTAGTTCACAGACACGAAATATCCAGAAATACGTAAGCTCGGCAAAGGATGCTCTCCAATATTTGGTAATAACAGGAATTTTCATGGTACCACGTAATTAGCGATACGTGTACGTGGGTATTTCAAAAAAAAGCGGTGAGAAAACGGCAAGAGGAACATAAGGGTGAATATATAAGGGGAGAAACAGATCAAATGTCACGTAATACGGTTTGCAGCTAGTGGACCATCAGACTTGATTTGATAACACTCAGCCGGCCCCTGTGGCCGATCGCTTCTAGGCGCCTCAATCCGGAACCACGAGGCTGCTACAGTCGCAGGTTCGATTCCTGCCTCGGGCGTGGCTGTGTGTGATGTCCTCAGCTTAGTTAGGTTTAAGTAGTTCAAAGTTCTAGGGGACTGATGACCTCAGATGTTAAGTCCCATAGTGCTTAGAGCCATTTGAATCATTTTTGATAACACTCAGATCCTGTCTGCTATGAGCGGACATTATGGAAGGCTGTTGCGAACTTCGTAATTTTCCCGATGAAGTGAATGTTCGAAGAAATTTAGAGCTTGTAGCCATTCGTCATTTATTCGATGCCTCACCAGAGGATAGCTGGCAGGTACACAGCCGAAATATCGCGGAGGATAGTAAACGACGACTTGCACCAAGCCCGAAATTTCTTTTAACATTACGTTAAGGTATGTAGATTGGAGATATAGATTACTAAACACGTCAATAATTTTAATCAGAAGCCGTAAAATGAGTGGTGTAAAGCAGATATGCACCACCAGTCTTCTACGGTGGGGCGGCAGCATCCGACAACGGTCACTGCCCTCGAGTTTTGAAAACAAGAGACGTGGCACCACTGCACCAGACCACTTGTACCGAGCGAAGTGGTGGCACACTGGACTCACATCTGGGAGGACGAAGGTTCACACTCCTCGTCCGGCCATCCACATTTAGGTTTCCCGTGATTTCTCTAAATCTCTACAGTCAAATGCCGGTATGGTTCCTTTGAAAGGGCACGGCCGATTTCCTTCCCGATCCTTGACACCATCCGAGCTTGTGCTCCGTCTCTAATCACCTCGACGTCGACGGGACGTTAAACCCAATCTTCCTTCCTTCCCTTCACGGAGCTCTCTGCTCTTATAATGTAAAGCGCAGCATGCTGACTTGCGAGAGAAGCAGGTAAGACAGACCCTTACGCCTCAGAAAATACAATACACAAATAGTTAAAATACGGTCACACACAGAACAAAATCTTACACACAGTTCACAGGTAGGAGCCGCACGTGACTTCGCTCCCTTGGATACCTGATCACTGTGGCAACGGTATGAGTTACCAACCGCAAAGTTAAATAAAATAAATTTACCACATCTTTGAGTACAGCGGAGCCCGCACTAAACGAGTTAAACACTAACTAAAGCAAGAATTAGGGACTCAGGGTGTGAATCTAACCTTCATAGAAGCTACAACCTACTCTGATGGGGTTAAAACGATGGAGTTTCATTCACCCACAACACAGATTATCTCGATAAGTACAAGAAATCTTCTCTTTCCAATATATCTCTACATTTCAACCGGTCATGAGTGTGTATTCTGGTACACATCGCCCAAAGTTCTTATAAAGAGAGACACGTCATTGCATCTGCAACTATTTCATCCCTGAAAGGACAATATACGACAAGTATGTGAAACGAAAATGTCGCCTAAAAAAAAAGGGGACGTCTGTAAACCTTTGCAGCATCTCGGTGTGCGCTCCGGTCCGCGAGAAAAACGAAAGTGTGGAGGCAGCACGCGCTACGTGTGTCGCTAATGAGAACGGAGATTTATAACGAGTCGGCTAATTAGCGAGCTGACGACCGAGAAGTTCTGCCAAAAGCTGGGGGCTTGGGGCGAATGTGTTAAACTACCGGCTGAAAGTGTGAGGCAAAAAGCCCAGGAAAATCGCTCGAGCCAAACATTACTGTCAATAAATTTCTGCTCTTCCAAGAAAAAATAAAATAAGTTATGCATCTCATCCCAATTTATTGTTAGACTTAATTCCGGTTGTCTAACTTCAAGAGTCTTCTGGTCATATTTCAACTACTCGAATATCCGTCTGATTCACACGGTATAAGTCATGATGTCAAAATACGCTCACTGTTTGGATTCCAAACAGACTGAGCTATTGTTATGTCACGCATTAATTCATATCTGAAAACTATACTGAACACGAGAATGAAATTTTAGCTTGGTTCCACATCCAGAAAAGAAGCTTCGTCTGCCAGTAACAATCACGTAGAGGAAAACATCACAAATAACATTATATACCTGTTAAGACTTTTTTCTATTCTATATCATTTACCGGGCAATACGAAATACGACTACATCTATGTGGAAACTAAGTGACCATCTACGACGTTCATATATTTAAAAAGAAAATGGCTCTGAGCACTATGGGACTTAACATCTCCCTGACACTCTCTACAACCTCTGGTTCTTTCAGTTTATCCAGGTCCCATTTCCTTAAATTCCCACCTTTTTGCAGTTTCTTCAGTTTCAATCTGCAGTTCATAACCAATAGATTGTGGTCAGAATCCACATCTGCCCCTGGAAATGTCTTACAATTTAAAACCTGGTTTCTAAATCTCTGTCTTACCATTATATAATCCATCTGATATCTTTTAGTATCTCCATGATTCTTCCAGGTATACAACCTTCTTTTATGATTCTTGAACCAAGTGTTAGCTATGATTAAGTTATGTTCTGTGCAAAATTCTACAAGGCGACTTCCTCTTTCATTTCTTCCCCCCAATCCATATTCACCTACTATGTTTCCTTCTCTCCCTTTTCCTACTGACGAATTCCAGTCACCCATGACTATTAAATTTTCGTCTCCCTTCACTACCTGAATCATTTCTTTTATCTCGTCATACATTTCATCAATTTCTTCATCATCTGCAGAGCTAATTGGCATATAAACTTGTACTACTGTAGTAGGCATGGGCTTTGTGTCTATCTTGGCCACAATAATGCGTTCACTATGCTGTTTGTAGTAGCTAACCCGAACTCCTATTTTTTATTCATTATTAAACCTGCTCCTGCATTACCCCTATTTGATTTTGTATTTATAACCCTGTAATCACCTGACCGAAAGTCTTGTTCCTCCTGCCACCGAACTTCACTAATTCCCACCATATCTAACTTTAACCTATCCATTTCCCTTTTTAAATTTTCTAACCTACCTGCCCGATTAAGGGATCTGACATTCCACGCTCCGATCCGTAGAACGCCAGTTTTCTTTTTCCTGATAACGACGTCCTCCTGAGTAGTCCCCGCCCGGTGATCCGAATGGGGGACAATTTTACCTCCGGAATATTTTACCCAAGAGGACGCCATCATCATTTAATCATACAGTAAAGCTGCATGCCCTCGGGAAAAATTACGGCCGTAGTTTCCCCTTGCTTTCAGCCGTTCGCAGTACCAGCACAGCAAGGCAGTTTTGGTTATTGTTACAAGGCCAGATCAGTCAATCATCCAGACTGTTGCCCTTGCATCTACTGAAAAGGCTGCTGCTCCTCTTCAGGAACCACACGTTTGTCTGGCCTCTCAACAGATACCCCTCCGTTGTGGTTGCACCTACGGTACGGCCATCTGTATCGCTGAGGCACGCAAGCCTCCCCACCAACGGCAAGGTCCATGGTTCATGGGGGAATAACGATGACAATTTGTGACTGAAGGTGTTTATATATAACAAACCTATTTAATAGACAACATTGTCCCAAAAAACATAAAAAAAATAATTCTAATCCCCAAGTTGCAAACAAGGTTTGGAGATTCTTGTGCACCATTCCTGGCCGAGAAAATATCTCACTGCCCACGTTAAAGTCAAAATAAAGCACCGATATGTAGACAGGTTAGGTAAGATGAAGTACATATGCAGTTCATGAACGAAACACTTTCACACCTTCAGACAGCGGAACACAAGTAGAAACTAGGCTTGAATATTTTTAACTGGGACAGTAATCACCCAGAAATGAATTAAAAATTGTTCTAAACCATAAATTTCAAACAAAGTTTTCGGGAGCTTTCCCTTACTTGTAATGTAAACGTCGCAAGTAGTATGGCTCTCCCCAATATGCCCATTCGATAACCCTAGCCGTAATCCCATGCCGCGTGAGGTAGCCCGCGGTCTTGGGCGCCTTGCCACGGTTCGCGCTGCTCCCCCCGTCGGAGTCCTCCCTCGAGCATTGGTGTGGATATCGTCCTTAGCTTCAATTAGATTAAGTAGTGTGTAAGCGTAAAGACCGATGACCACAGCAGTTTGGTCCCATAGGAACTTACCACAAATTTCAATTTCGTAATCCCATGCTACTGGAATCTAGTTGAATTATTTTTCGGCAATGGAGTGAGATCTCAGACAGCTCGAGTTGCTAGTTAGAGTACTGAACGAAAAAAAGTGAAAACTAAAGTAAAAAATATGAACGGAAGCAAACTCAGCCCCACACATGTATGTGTCATCAGGGCATTGACTTCCCTCTCTGATACACGTACATCCAGTAGTGAAAGACAATTCTCACTAGAAGACTCTAAAGAAAACATAGTTCCATTACCCGAGTCCGACCACAGTTTTCTAGACGTTTTATCTGCTTGCAAGGCGAGAATCAGAGCTGGAAATATCCTCCCAAATTCTTCCATTTGGTAACCTCTCCTGCTTAATTCCCAACTCGTAGGGACCTGACTTAAGCACAGCAATACGTCGAGATTTCAGATAGGATATTCTGGCCACAAAGTAAAATAGAAGCCGACGAAGTAACACTCAGATTTCGACGAACGTTTTCGATAGGTTTGTTTGGTTTTTGGGCAAACACAAAAAAATTTTATTTTCAACATAATGTTTCAAGATAAAGAAGCTGTTCTTGCGAGTGCATAAGATCAACAAGTGAGCTGACCTGCTTAAGTAATTCACATCAGGACCACAACTTTAAAACTTACTGCGTTTTTCGAACAATGCTCTATCACTTCAGTATCAGGCTCAACCCCCGGCCACATTTAAAACTTGAATCTGTCAGCCGTTCATGGTTGATCAATACTTTTTTGGCAAACTGCGGCTTGGTGGGTTGGTCTCTCACTCTCACTATCTCTTAAACAATCTGTCCAACTACCTGGATTTGTTCAGGTTGTCTGTCACTTCACTCTGCGGTGGTAGATACTGGCTTAGCCGACAGAAGCAGCGCTGACGAAAATTCGACTAAATATTTACCATATAAAGGCCACAAATCTCTAGTCCATGGGCAGTAGCTGAAATTTATTTAAACTATCAAGCGTTCGGGATTCTTGCACGCCTCATTTGAAAAAAAATGTCGAAAATGCCCTTTAAGTTCGTTAATTGTTTTCGTCAGTTAACACGAACTGTGGCCTCTCTAACAGGAAATCACGAATCCAGTCACATAACTGAGACGATATTCCATAAGCACGCAATTTCACTATAAGCCGTTTGTGTGGTACAGTATCAAAAGCCTTCCCGAAATCCAGAAATACGGAAACTATATGAAATGCTTTGTTAATAGCACTCAACACTTCATACGAGTAAAGAGCTAGTTGTGTGTCACAAGAACGATGTTTTCTAAATCCATGTTGACTGTGTGTCAATAGATCGTTTTCTTCGAGGTAATTCAAAATGTTGGAGCACAATATATGTTCCAAAATCCTGCTGCATAAATACGTTAATGATATGGGCCTGTAATTTAGTAGATTATTCCTACTACCTTTCTTGAATATTGGTGTGACCTGCACAACTTCCCAGTCTTTGGGTACCCATCTTTCGTCGAGCGAACGTTATATATGATGGTTAAGTTCAAAATGGTTCAAATGGCTCTGAGCACTATGGGACTTAACTGCTGAGGTCATCAGTCCCCTAGAACTTAGAACTACTTAAACCTAACTAACCAAAGGACAGCACACACATCCATGCCCGAGGCAGGATTCGAACCTGCGACCGTAGCGGTCGCGCGGTTCCAGACTGTAGCGCCTAGAACCGCTCGGCCACTTCGGCCGGCGCCGATGGTTAAGTCTGGAGCTATTGCATCAGCATACTCTAAAAGGAACCTAATTGGTATTCAGTGTGGACCAGAAGACTTGCTTTTGTAAAGAGACTTCCTGTGGACAGGCTTTGCAAGTCTCCTTTTTTATGTCCTTGCTTCGTCCGTTAACTGTTATTTACCTTCCAGGGTAGCTGGATTCCTTCACTTCGTCTGCCTCATCATCACCAATTTTAAGTTCATCGCCAATCTCATTGCTGCTACTCCTCATTATTTTCGTCTTTCTTCGGTTTACTCTCAGTTCATATACTATGCTCTGTAGAGTGTTCATTCCGTCCAATACATCACGTAATTCATCTTCAATGAGGAAAGCAGTATCAGCAGCGAATTTTATTGGCATCCTTCATCCTCATTGTACACTGCTCTTAAGACATTCTTTTATTTGCGTCATAATTTCTTAGGTGTGTAGACTGAACTGCAGGGACTAAAGACTACATCTTGTCTTACATTCATTTTAATCGGAGGATGTCGCTCTCGATCTTCTATTTTTATTGTCCCTCTTAGTTCTTATACATACTGTATATTATCCGTTTTTACCTATGGGTCACTCCTCTTTTCCTCAGAATTTTTAACATCGTGAAACATTTTACACTGTCAAAATTTTATTATTTTCTAAATTGTTTTTCTTTATGGTCGACAATCCTTATGAACGTGTCCTGATTTCTGTTAAGTCTTGCGTCCATTATCAGTCGCTATGTGAGAAATGTCTCTCTTCAAGACACACATTTCCGAAAGCCAAGCCGATCGTCATCCAGCAGGTGCTCAGTTTTCTTGTCTTGCGATGGTACGACAGTTATCGGACTTACCCGCCCTTGCAGTCTTCGTAATTGTGTGAATGATATTTTTTCGAAAGTCTGATAAAATGGAAATGCCTTGTGGCTATCGCCTCCTGTCGGGTAGGCCGTTCGCCTTGTGTAAGTCTTTCGAGTTGACTTCACTTCGGTGACTTGCGTGTCGATGGGGATGGAATAATGATGATAAGGACAACACCCAGTCCCTAAAAGGAGAAAATCTCCGACCCTACCGGGAATTGAACCCGGGCATATAGGTATGACATTCTGTCACGCTGACCACTCAGCATCCAAAGGTGGACCGAAAGTCTGATGATATGGTATACCATAGCTTCCTGGAATACGCTCCAGCATTCAAGAGTGGCAAGGATAGCCAGTAAATTCAAACAGAAGGTTGGGAATGTATTCTCCGGTGGCTCGTAACTTGGGTGGAAGCAATGGAGGAGATCCGCCGTCTGGCTACGGTTTAAGTAGAGAAATTCCGCCACGATGGTGAGTCTTCGAAGTCGGCAAGGAATTGGATTACAGCAATTGTAGAAATTTTATAAACTTGAAGCGCGCCGGCGGCTGTTTACTCGCGGAGTCAGGAGAGCGCTTTATGAATTATGAATAAGTGGAGAAGTTTCCCAATCCCGAGTTTACTTCGTTACGGGCTGCATTGCGCCGGAACGTATACACAAGCGTCAGACTTCCCGGTTTCTTCGAGCGGGCCCTGTATTCACCAGAAAAGGAAAACTCATATTAACACTCCACAATACTATAAAAGCTGTCGGGCTTGCAGGCTTATAAAACGCAATAGCTGCTCTGACTCGGTGTCTCAGTTCACTTCCAACATTATAATGATCGTAAACATACTGTCGTCTCCTTCTGACCTACAAGAGAAGTCTAGGTGCTGAGCTATATCGAGCACCAATATACACTGTGAATCAGCTTCCATTACTTAACGGGATTTATGTAAGCCGCAATGTCTTTAGAGACTACGCGCAAGATTTACATATTCTCTTCCACGTTTGTTACGTGAAAACTATTAGTTTAAAAAAATGAACAGGACCTTTTTGAAGAAAATTTATGGTGGTTAAATTTTACACTGGCATACGCTTTCGCTGGAGGCCACAGTTTTCATGATATTCAAGAATAATGTATTTGAAGGTCACTATTTTACGTTTCTCTTGAATAATTCGAAAACCATGGCCCCTAGCGAAGATGTATACAAAATGTATCCCCGGTAGAAAACTTAACAAAATTACATTTCCTACAGAAGGTGCTGTTCATTTTTCTGTAGGACTAATACTTCGCACATACCGGTATCTAGCGAGAAAATATGAAAACTGACGCATTTGGTGTTTGAGGTGTTGCAGGTTGCATAAAACCTGTAGGTAGGGGCAGCTGAATCAACTTGTACGAGTATGTATCTTCTGTTATAGCACAATTTGGAGGTTTCGGTCATATGTATTTTTCTTCGCTATAGTAAAACCATTGATATTGATAATCTACGCACTTCTTTCGTTTTGTATCACCGCCACCACCACCAATACCACATTCCCATCACCACCACCACCACCATCATCGTCGTCATTTGTCAGAAATTAACCATTGTATGTTTACCGATGAATAGAGGTCTCTAGACTTCACGCATTATGACCTTTAGGTATAGTGTTAACCCAGACATCACCGACAAAACTTTTGAGGCTGTTCTGGAATATTTTTTGAGTATTTTGATATGAGGAAACCGAGGCCTCCGGTGGCACGGTACAGAATATTGTATTTCGCTTGATTTATAACCCCCAATTTATTTTTGTATCTCTATTGCACTGAAAATGTTCGTATCTGCATAAAAATGCAAATGCCGACAGTAAACGGTATGTGCCTTGTTTGGAAACTAACTTGTTCCTTTCCGTCACAGCGCTTGCTGTTGCAACAGCTATGACCACTTCATTCTTTGGTCTCAAGGTTACATTCAGTGCTGTTCAGTTCTGTGCCGGGTTTGTTTTCCGGCAGTGTTACATGTACGTTAACATAGAGCAGTATGCATAGGTCTAATGATGAAGATAGGTACAGCGCGCTCGGTTTCAGAGCGACATACCGAAGCTACAGGGTGTTTCAAAAATGACCGGTATATTTGAAACGGCAATAAAAACTAAACGAGCAGCGATAGAAATACACCGTTTGTTGCAATATGCTTGGGACAACAGTACATTTTCAGGCGGACAAACTTTCGAAATTACAGTAGTTACAATTTTCAACAACAGATGGCGCTGCAAGTGATGTGAAAGATATAGAAGACAACGCAGTCTGTGGGTGCGCCATTCTGTACGTCGTCTTTCTGCTGTAAGCGTGTGCTGTTCACAACGTGCAAGTGTGCTGTAGACAACATGGTTTATTCCTTAGAACAGAGGATTTTTCTGGTGTTGGAATTCCACCGCCTAGAACACAGTGTTGTTGCAACAAGACGAAGTTTTCAACGGAGGTTTAATGTAACCAAAGGACCGAAAAGCGATACAATAAAGGATCTGTTTGAAAAATTTCAACGGACTGGGAACGTGACGGATGAACGTGCTGGAAAGGTAGGGCGACCGCGTACGGCAACCACAGAGGGCAACGCGCAGCTAGTGCAGCAGGTGATCCAACAGCGGCCTCGGGTTTCCGTTCGCCGTGTTGCAGCTGCGATCCAAATGACGCCAACGTCCACGTATCGTCTCATGCGCCAGAGTTTACACCTCTATCCATACAAAATTCAAACGCGGCAACCCCTCAGCGCCGCTACCATTGCTGCACGAGAGACATTCGCTAACGATATAGTGCACAGGATTGATGACGGCGATATGCATGTGGGCAGCATTTGGTTTACTGACGAAGCTTATTTTTACCTGGACGGCTTCGTCAATAAACAGAACTGGCGCATATGGGGAACCGAAAAGCCCCATGTTGCAGTCCCATCGTCCCTGCATCCTCAAAAAGTACTGGTCTGGGCCGCCATTTCTTCCAAAGGAATCATTGGCCCATTTTTCCGATCCGAAACGATTACTGCATCACGCTATCTGGACATTCTTCGTGAATTTGTGGCGGTAGAAACTGCCTTAGACGACACTGCGAACACCTCGTGGTTTATGCAAGATGGTGCCCGGCCACATCGCACGGCCGACGTCTTTAATTTCCTGAATGAATATTTCGATGATCGTGTGATTGCTTTGGGCTATCCGAAACGTAGAGGAGGCGGCGTGGATTGGCCTCCCTATTCGCCAGACATGAACCCCTGTGACTTCTTTCTGTGGGGACACTTGAAAGACCAGGTGTACCGCCAGAATCCAGAAACAATTGAACAGCTGAAGCAGTACATCTCATCTGCATGTGAAGCCATTCCGCCAGACACGTTGTCAAAGGTTTCGGGTAATTTCATTCAGAGACTACGCCATATTATTGCTACGCATGGTGGATATGTGGAAAATATCGTACTATAGAGTTTCCCGGACCGCAGCGCCATCTGTTGTTGAAAATTGTAACTACTGTAATTTCGAAAGTTTGTCTGCCTGAAAATGTACTGTTGTCCCAAGCATATTGCAACAAACGGTGTATTTCTATCGCTGCTCGTTTAGTTTTTATTGCCGTTTCAAATATACCGGTCATTTTTGAAACACCCTGTATGTTCTCACAGTTATAGCATCGCATCACAGCACTGTTGGAATGGCCTTCCTGTTCCTTGGACAGGAATCAAATCTACAACGTGTGGGATCTTTTGAAAAGAGCTGTTTTTGCAAGTCAACAACGACCACATACTCTGCGCGACTTAACGCAGTATCGCCATTGAAGGATGGAGCAATTAGGACGAGGGCCGGCTTGATGCTCTCACTGATTCATAGATGATATGCTACGACTGATTCAAGCCTGCATCCGAGCAAGGGGACGCTCAATCTCGTATTGTCGTTACACAAAGGTTTTTTTTTTTTATTAGGTAATGTGGACACATCTGCCCCTATATAAATAAAAATGTGAATGTTAGTGTTACAGCGTAAAGTCAAGCGCCGTCTCGCCAGTCGGGAATGACAGGGAAGAGAAGGCTGCGAGAAGAAGTCAGCCAATCGCATGCTGACAGACCTCCCTTAAACCTAACTAACCTATGGACATCACACACATCCATCCCCGAGGCAGGATTCGAACCTGCGACCGTAGCGGTCGCGCGGTTCCAGACTGTAGCGCCTAGAACCGCTCGGCCACTCCGGCCGGCTGTCGTGGTTGTGAAGATGGACCTCACCATGGACGTCGGCAGTGAAGTTGCGGATATGCAGCCAATTGCGAACAGTTTGAATCGTAACACGAGGTCCTGTGGCTGCACGAAAAGCATTATTCAACATGGTGGAGTTGCTGTCAGGGTTCCTCCGAGCGGTAATCCGTAGGTAGCTGTCATACACTGCAGTAGTAGCCCTTGGGAGGCCTGAGCGAGGCATTTCATCGACAGTTCCTGTCTGTCTGTTTCTTCTTCATGCCCAAGCAACATCGCTTTGGTTCGCTCCGAGGCACCTGGACACTCCCCTTGTTGGGAGCCCTTCCTGGCACAAAGTAACAACGCAGACGCTATCGAACAGCAGAATTGACCGTCTAGGCATGGTCGAACTACAGACAACAAGAGCCGTGTACCTCCTTCCTTGTGGAATGACTGCAACTGATCGTCTGCCAGAACCCCTCCGTCTAATAGGCGCTGCTCATGCATGATTGTTAGCATCTTTGGGCCGGGTGACATCTCTGAACAGTCAACGGGACTGTGTCTTTGATACAGTATCAACAGTCAACGTCTGTCTTCAGACGTTCTGAGAACCGGGGTCATTCAAAACATTTTTGATGTATGTATATATCTAATATACATTGAGAAACATTACCAAAAATCTGGAAAAGCACTCGACCCATTTACTTAAAATGTGTATATATTATTGTAGTACACGTTTTGACATACCCTGACTATATATTTTAATGTATATAATATGTAAATACATATTGAAACACGTATGTTATGTAGCAGCGATGGCGAGGCGGGACAGAATCTCTGACCAGACAGTGCGCTTGACCGCGCGAGAGTTCACTTGCGAGTTGTAGTCGGTCGCAGTTGCAAGTAGTCAGTTCGAGAGTAGTAGCGCATACGAGATGACATAGTCAGTGCTAGTAGCGCGCGAGAGACAGTCGGAGTTGTGTGTGAGGAGTCGGCGGGCGTCGACATGGCCCTCTGGTCAAGATTCAGGACGAGGTATATTTTTTTAAATAAGGTAATGAAGCGGCATTGCGCTCATCTGATAGTGTAATGTGTCTTAAGTGTAATTAATTTGTTCAAGAATCGCCCCAATAATAATTTGTTTTCAAACCAAGCATTTTAACAAAACAAACATTTTATTGAAAGAAAGTTTCCCATGCATTTCCTTTAAAAAAAAATTTACATAAGTTCAAAGAATATTTACGATGCATTTCCTCCAAGCTATGGCGAAAATAAGAGCAGATGCAGTTTTACTGAGTTAAGAATTTGACTTTAATTAGTGAACAGGGCCTAAGATCGAAATTTCGGTCTATTTGCGTTTTCATTGTCATTGAGATTTCATTATCATTGAATTGTCTTACATTTTTGTGGGCAGCTTACACTTGGTTCAGATTGCTATTTTTCATTTAATTGTCATTGTCAATAAATTATTTTATTTGCTGGGAGGTTACACTAGGTTCTATTATCGTTAACATTTAAATTTTTGTCATTCAAATTTTTGTGGGGAGGTTACACTTAGCACGATTATAATTGTCATTCAAAATATTGTCATTCAAAATTTCTGTGGGAAGATTACAATATAATGCATAGTAATGAAACGTTGTAGCAAACAAGGAAGTTGTATTTGTAGCTTATCGGCTTATGATTGGAATACAGTAAAAGAATCTAAATTTTCAGTGACAATAAAGAAGGCTCGAAGTCAGAGAAAGGGGGAAAGAGGGGTAGACAAGGGGTTGGGAGGAAATGGATATAGAAAGCGGGAAGAAGGAGATGGGCAGAGATTCAGGAGGACATGGAGAGAGGGAGGAAGAGAAGATGAACATAGAGAGGGGGAGGGCCGCGGAGATGGAGAAAGAGAGGGGGAGGAGGAGGTGGACAGAGACAGGGAAGAGAAGGAGATTGAGGCATGTGCATCCAATTCCCATACATATTAGAAAGGTGTGCTTTCTCTTCTCTTTCTTTCCCATCCAATTAGAACGAGCCACACCAACGGGTGGTCGAGAACAGCTAGCTGGCAATAAACACACTGAAGCGAGAAAGAAACTGATATAGGCATGCGTATTCAAATGCAGAGATATGTAAACAGGCATATACGAAGCTGCGGTCGGCATCGCCTATGTAATACAATAGGCGTCTGGCGCATTTGTTAGATCGGCTACTGCTGCTACAATTGCAGGTTATTAAGATTTAAGTGAGTTTGAACGTGGTGTTATAGTTGACGCATCTCCGAGGTAGCGGTGCAGTGGGATTTCCCTGTGCGACCGTTAACGAGTGTACTGTGAATATCAGGTATCCGGTAAGACATCAAATCTCAGGCATCGCTGCGGCCGGAAAAAGAGAACCATTCAACGTGACAGAAGAGTAGCTCTTCCGCAAATTGCTGCAGATTTCAATGCTGGGCCATTAACAAGTGTCAGCGTGTGAACCATTCGACGAAACATCATCGATATGCGCTTTCGTAACCGAAGGCCAACTCGTGTGACCTTGATGACTGCACGGCACAAAGCTTTACGTCTCGCTTGGGCCCGTTAACACCGACATTGGACTGTTGATTACTGGAAACATGTTGCCTGGTCGGACGAGTCTCGTTTCAAATTGTATCGAGCGGATGGACGTGTACGGGTATGGAGACAACCTCGTGACTCCATGGGCCATGCACGTCAACAAGGGACTGTTCAAGCTGGTGGTGGGTCTGTAATGCTGTGGGGGTGAGCAGTGGGAATGATATGTGACCCCTGATAGTTCTAGATACGGCTCTGACAGGTGACACGTACGTAAGCATCCTGTGTGATCACCTGCATCCATTCGTGTCCATTGTGCATTCCGACATACTTGGACAATTCCAGCAGGACAATGCGGCACCACACACGTTCAGATTTGCTACAGAGTGGCTCCAGGAACACTCATCTCAGTTTAAACACTTTCGCTGGTCACCAAACTCACCAGATATGAACTTCATTGAGCATATTTGGGGTGCCTTGCAACGTGCTGTCCGGCAGACGTGTCCACCCCTCGTACTCTTACGGACTTATGGATAGCCCTGCAGGATTCCTGGTGTCAACTCCCTCCAGAACTCCTTCAGACTTTGTTCGAATCCATGCCAGGTCGTCTTGCGGCACTTCTGCGTGCTCGCGGGGGCCCTACACGATATTAGGCAGGTGTACCAGTTTCTTTGGCTCTTCAAGTGTATATAGAAATTGCCACACAGCCAATTTTTATTTCCTGTACCACAAATTTCGAAGTAAACAAGTGATGTAAAATTTTTGTTGATACGTGTATTTCATTTAAAAAAGGGGCATTTTTCACGGCACTGAAACTTTGCTCATGCTATCTTATGAACTCACAGGAAAAAGTTTAATGCAATGACCGTCTTTCAGCCTATAAATTCGTTCTGCAGGTATATCTTCTTGCCCTCTTCGACAAGCTAATTACCGAATGTTCCATATGACGCTTGGAGTCACATTCGGAATACAATTTTAAGTTCCTTCGCTTAACTAACATCTTTGACACATCAGTAGTCAATCGTGGTATTAAAACCATATTGTCAGTCGTAAAGGAAGTGGCTGGTCTGCAGAGACAGGTCGAGGATATAGAATCAGTGATTAGTCGCATATATGTACAGTATTTAATTATCACTTTCTGAATATAGCAGGTGAAATAAATAGAAACATAGTCCCAAAAGGGAATCATATAGCGCTCTTAGAAAAAAGTGTTCCGAGACTGTTACCTGAAATGCTCCTCCATGATACTGACAAGAGGGAGATTGAGTTAATGAATAAAGCACTAAAGACCAAGAACTCTCATGGATATGACGGGGTATCTAGCAGAATACTGAAGTATTGTTCTATGTATGTTAGCCCAGTACTTAGATATATCTGTAACTTTTCCTTGAGGATTGGTCGGTTTCCTGACCGATTAAAGAACTCGGTAGTGAAACCATTTTATAAAAAGGGAGACAGGGATAATGTTGACAATTTTAGACCTATTTCTATGCCATCGGTGTTTACTAAAGTTATCGAGAAGGTTGTATATACAAGGTTACTGGACCATTTAAATTCACATAATTTGCTGTCAAATGTACAGTTTGGTTTTAGAAATGGTTTAACAATTGAAAATGCTATACTCTCATTTCTCTGTGAGGTTTTGGATGGATTAAATTAAAGGTTGCGAACGCTAGGTGTTTTCTTTGATTTAACGAAGGCTTTTGACTGCGTTGACCACAAAATATTACTGCAGAAGTTGGACCATTATGGAGTAAGGGGAGTAGCTTACAATTGGTTCACCTTTTACTTTAAGAACAGAAAGCAGAAGGTAATTCTCCGCAATATTGAGAGTGGTAGTGGTGTTCAGTCCCAATGAGGCACTGTTAAGTGGGGCGTTCCCGAAGGGTCGGTCCTGGGGCCACTGCTGTTTCTTATTTATATAAATGATATGCCTTCTAGTACTACAGTAGATTCAAAAATATTTCTTTTTGCTGATGACAACAGCTTGGTAGCGAAGGATCTTGTGTGTAATACTGAAACAGTATCAAATAATGTAGTTCATGAAATAAGTTCGTGGCTTGTGGAAAATAATTTAATGCTAAATCACAGTAAGACTCAGTTTTTACAGTTTCTAACTCACAATTCAACAAGAACCGATATTTTGATCAGACAGAATGGGCATATTATAAGCGAGACGGAACAGTTCAAGTTCCTAGGCGTTCGGATAGATAATAAGCTGTTGTGGAAAGCCCATGTTCAGGATCTTGTTCAGAAACCAAATGCTGCTTTATTTACCATTAGAATAGTATCTGAAATAAGTGACAGTTCAACACGAAAAGTAGTCTAGTTCGCATATTTTCATACTCTTACGTCGTATGGTGTTATTTCTTGGGGTAATTCGATTCAAAAAGGGTATTTCTGGCTCAAAAACGGGCTGTTCGAGCTATATGTGGTGTAAGTTCGAGAACGTCTTGTCGACCCGTATTCAACAGTCTGGGAATTTTGACATTGCCCTCACGGTATATATTTTCTTTAATGTCGTTTGTTGATAGCAATATTAGCTTATTCCCAAGAGTTATCAACTTTCACTCAGTTAATACTAGGCAGAAATCAAATCTGCATGTGGATTGCACTTCCTTGACTGTGCAGAAAGGAGTGCAGTATTCTGCTGCAACCATTTTCAATAAGCTACCACAAGAACTCAAAAATCTTTGCACTAGCCCAAACACTTTTAAGTCGAAACTGAAGCGTTTCCTAATGGCTCACTCCTTCTATTCTGTCGAGGAACTCCTGGAAGAGCTAAAAAATTAAACAAATTCCAGTGTTACATTGTTGATTTTCTTTATTTAAACTTACGACTTGTCGCCTGAATATGTTTCTTATATTTCATTATATCTGTTGCTAATATCGTGTTATAATTTCATGTATTGGCTCGTTCCATGACCATGGAGACTTCTCCTTAATTTGGTCCCACGGAAAAATAAATAAATACATGTATGCTCAGAAAGACCTGGAGCAATTGCTACATTTCTCTATTATTTTGGTAAAACAGTGACTCACTGTTGCTCGTACGTGCTGCAGCCAGTTTGGGGCGTCGAGGCCGAAGGAATTTTTGTCCGCTACACACAAACCGGGGAGCGGCCAAATCTGAGCTGAGACGTGTGCCCTGTGTGGCTTAGCGAGGATTTATGGAGTCATTATACCTGGACGTTGCATATAAAGAACGGCGCACGAGGCGGCGGCCTCGCAGCCAGTAACCGACGCGGAATAATTGTTCTCCCAGCTGGTATTTATTAGCGGCCGGCGACGCTTTTGGACCATTGAGCTTTGTGGTAGGTCGTGCCAGAGGATTCACCACACACCAAGGCTGCTCGTCTGAACAGGCCGCTGGGTTTTAAGGTGCCACGAGAGAATTAAAAATAGTCGCCGCCTATTTTTATCTTTACTTTTTCTTTTCGATAGTCAGCTCTGAGCACTATGGGACTCAACTGCTGTGGTCATTAGTCCCCTAGAACTTAGAACTACTTAAACCTAACTAACCTAAAGACATCACACACATCCATGCCCGAGGCAGGATTCGAACCTGCGACCGTAGCAGTCGCACGGCTCCGGACTGCGCGCCTAGAACCGCGAGACCACCGCGGCCGGCTTTCGATAGTCAGCGTGCGGTCTTTGCACTTTACGCCGCATACTGAAATACACAGATTTCTTCTTTTTTAATTATTCATTAGTATCTAAGAACGTCAATTACAACCAGCACAGATCCAGTGGCTGCTAAGAGAGCAATTCAGCTTGTGATCTCTGAGGTGAAAGACGCTGAGCTGAGCCGAGTGTTCTGCGCAGTTGACGGCCTTGAGTGGGTCACCGGTTCGATTCCCGACCAGCTTCATGAAATCGTCCGCTAGGGGACTGGGTACTGTGTTGTCCTCACCATTACTTCATTATCATCGACGCACTAGTACCCGAAGGGCGTCAAATAAAAAAAAAATAAAAAAAACTTGTTTTAGGCGGCCGAACAACCCCAAATGGGGTCTTCTGATAAAGAATGGCATACCATCATTTAATTGCATTTTTATATCAGTGTTGTGCTTCCAGCTGTACAGATGAGTAGTTGTTTCCATTTTGCACCATAAAGGGTTACTATAAATGGTTCATTCGTTTCCAGAGTTCTGTGTGTTCCAAAGTATTGCATGTACACATACGACTGATGCGTGAATAGAACGGTAAATTCACCAAGTTTGCATTCTGCATTCTACAAACATTCTAGGAGTGTCCCTTTGATCATACAGTGAAGGCTTTCACGACCGGATGTTTAAGCTGCTAAGAATTTTTCTGGGTTGTATGGCCGTGGTCCATGGAACTCTTTAATCCCCGAAGTTTCGTCCAAGGCTACGTTGGACATCTTCGGAGGTGCTGCTGGTTGTGCTGAGTCTTGCCGACCTCCGAAGATGTCCAACGTAGCCTTGGACGAAATTTTAGGGATTAAAGAGTTCCATGGACCACGGCCATACAACCCGGAAAACTTCTGAGCAGTGTCCCTTTGGTCACGGGCACAAATGTGCAAAGCGGTAGTCCACTTCGTTGCGTACCTTATATAGCAGCACCCTGTCAATAGTCATCACAACACCTGTTTCCGGACTGATCACCATAGATGTTAAGTCCCATAGTGCTCAGAGCCATTTGAACCATTTGAGCCACCTGTTTCCGAGTTCTTGGCGGTGGGGCTACGTGAGCACTGTCCTTAATGTACCCACGAAAGAAAAAAGTCACAAGGTGTTACGTCACGCGACCTCGTGGGCCACGGGAGCAGAACCATGTCATCTCGATCACTACGCTCAACGCAGCAATGCGGAGGTCCGTCGTTTAGGTAGCGACGGACATCGATGCCCCAATGAGGGTGCTCCTCATCTGGTTGGAAGATTAAATTCTCAGACCCAGCAGTCAGCTTTGCAAACAGCCACGGCTGTAACGTATTAGTGTAAGAGGTACCGGTCACAATCTTCTGACAGAAGAAAAACGTCCCATGCAGCTCGTCTATGACACTACACGAAAAACCGTGCGACTGCTACGGTCGCAGGTTCGAATCCTGCCTCGGGCATGGATGTGTGTGATGTCCTTAGGTTAGTTAGGTTTAAGTAGTTCCAAGTTCTAGGGGACTGATGACCACAGCAGTTGAGTCCCATAGTGCTCAGAGCCATTTGAACCAGCCACTACACGAAAAACATTGACAATCGGTGAATCTCGTTCACGCGCCACAATTTCATGAGGATTTTCAGTGTCCTTCACTCTTAAATTGTGGCGATTACCTTTCCTGATAAATGGATGTAACGGAAAACATTTTGCATATTTCAACACACAAAAACTCTCTTTTTGCTTTGTCGCCATTTTGTCAAGGCACTGCAAGCACCAGTCAAATTTGTTGATGTACCTTACGCTGGCCCAATATCCGGATATGTCGTTCGACTAGTATGGAAATACGGCGTCCAGTTTATTTCACTCCCGCCAACTAAGATACAACGTCTTCTTTGCAATTTTAAAGACAATTTAGGTCTCTTTAAACCAGGTGTGAACTGCATTCCATGAGGAAGTGGCCTCTATATGTGGGGCAAACGGTGGATGAGAAAAGCAAAAAATATCAGCGACACGGACGGCTAAATCATACAAGCAAGTTAGCTGTAGCCATGGACTGCCTCGCATATAATCATGAAATGAAATACGACGAAACTAGCATCGTAGTGCCAGAGCCACGTTTCTGGGACAGCGCGATCAAGTAACTCCCGAAATAAACATGGCTGAAAACCTAATAAACAGGGACGAAGGTTTCAGTTTAAACAAGACTTGGGACCCGGCATTAAATGTATCACGTCCACCGCAGTCGAGGAACTCCGAGAGAATGTGTATTCACGGAATGTCAAAGCAAGCTCTGAAAAAGATAATCAAATGACATAATGGACTCGGAAGTCTAATTCACTATCAGCTATAAATAGTGGCGCCAGACCAACAGCAGTTACAGCCTGGTACAAAAATTGAAGCAACAGCAACAGCTAGTATACCATTGTACAGTTCAGTTTACTTGTTCAAACTTCCTGGCAAATTAATATAGTGTGCTCTGTCGGGAATAGAATCTAGGACCTTTGCCTTCCAAACAGAAAATTCTCTTAATCCACTGACCTATCCAAGCACGACCCATGACCCGCTCTCACGGCTTTACTTCCGCTAGTGCCTCTTCTCATTCTGGAAACAACTTTTTGTTAAGGGTGAGTCAGTTGCCCCTACCTATGGGTTTTACGCAACCTGCAGTGCCTTCAAACACCACAGGCAAGATTTCCATATTCTCGTGCTCGCTAACCGCAAACTACTAGTCCTGCGGAAGAAATGAACAGGACTTTTCTGTAGGAAATTTAATGTAGCTATATTTTGTATTGGCATACGTTTTCACTAGAGGCCTTAGTTTTCGAAATATTAAAAGAAAAAAAAAGATAGAAAGTGACCTTCAGATTTATTTTACTTTAATAACTCGAAAGTCATATCATCCAGCGAAAACGTAATTAACCACCTTAAAGTTCCTTCATAAAGTTCCTATACATTTCTTCTGTAGGACAAATAGTTTGCATGTAGCGAGCGACAGAATTCGAAAATATCCCGCGTAATGTTTGAAGGAGTTGCTGGTTACGTAAAACCCAGCTGTATGAGCAGCCAAATTATTCTGTATGTCCTTGTCGCCATTGCAGAAGTTCTCTTTTGTATGATGTTCGGGTCTGTTTTCACTACCTGGCCACTGCATCAACACGCTGTAGCGTGAAGGACAGCTTTCCACTATCATCGCTAACGAAAAAGAATCGAGCAGATACCGTTGTTTCACGAAGCGGAGACTTTTGGGCAACGTAAGAATGCGAAAATGCTAGCAGTGCAGACACACTTTGGCGACAATGCTGCTGTGTGAGAGCCACACAATTGGAAGGTAGGGCTAGCGATTTTTTCACGACTTACATTCATTCTTATAGGGTAATTTTTCACACTCAGGTGTTTTATTAGAGAAAGGCTCATTTTGTGAATTTTTATTAGAGCTACAGTTATATTTCATGATAACATTCACGAACCCCCACTGTCTTTTCAAGTAGTTCGTGCATAACGATGGTAAAGTATGTTATAACGGAGGCACAGTCACTGACGTAGCCTATACTAAATCAGTGTTTGAACAGCGTAACATATATAATAAACATTCAGGAGGCATATCTAGGAGAACCTAAACATCCTACACAACGCGTCCCAAGGATTCTTACCAAACGCCTTAAAAGAGATTGAAATCTATGCACATTGTAAAAGACAGACATCTATCTTATTGATAAGTAATAGCGCTGTAGGGAGAAACTTTTCTTTGATCTTTCTGATGATCCGCTCGAATACCTGTCCGCTCTTTTGCTTCCATTGTTTTGAATTATCTTTAATTTCCGTATCAACCAGTTTCAGAGCGAAAGTTGTGATACGAACCGTGTGAAATGCACATTTGGAACCCGCTACATCGAAATATCCCTATCTATCAGCAGAGATCGGCTGACACGATGTTTAGCGTCTGCTTTTTACTTTGTAAGCCAATACGGGTTATGCAAACCAAAACACTAAAAAACCAATTCCATTGGAAAAAATTTTAGTCTAATTAGGAAATATTAAGTTATTTTCCTTACACGTACTTCCAAATACAGTTACCACGATTGTGAGATGAAGTATGTGCTAATTAATACGAATAGTTCGTGAGGTGGTACTTACGCAATGATTTGCAGCTGTTCTACTGATGTATTGAAAATCGAGCATTACCTGAAAAACACAGAAAAATGTGTCACTTGAAACGTAATTACACCTTTCACACTAAAAAAAAAGTGCACAAAAGAATTACTAGCCTACAGTAACCTACAACGAACATACAGGAAACAAAATCGTCTGAATTAACAATGAATCTGTAGAAGCAGATGAAGTGTTTTCTTTTTTGTATGTAAGGTACTTGTCAAACCAAGGTTTAGAGGGACAGCGAAAGAAATGAGCACTAGTTTATATTCAGTGTGTTAATAACTTTTAGTTATGGTAATGAGACATGGACGTCCAACGAAAAAAAAATCTATTCAGATTTAAAAATTATTCAAATAGTAGTTGCGAGGTATGTTTTATGCGAATTACTAGCAATGAGCAGAAAAGAAGTAAATCTTTCACGGAACAGAATAGAGTGGAGGATGTAGTTGCGACCGTAATGCAAAAGAAATTCTAGTGGAAAAGACAGGCTGTGGAACAGACGATCTATCAACGATAAAAGTTCTTTGGTAGATTCCTATAGATAAGGAAAGACCGAAGCAGCGACGTAACTGAGGTTTGAAGGAGCAGTGTAATAGGAAGGCCGAAGGTTTTAATTCATGGAGTAGTCCAAAGTACTTCGTAAACCTTTATCCAGGAGCGGATACCAAACGTTCGATGTTGATGAGAAACGAATGTTGAAGAGTTATTCGAAGCAACAGAGGAAGGAAGATTGGGTTTAACGCCCCGTCGACATCGAGGTCATTAGAGACGGAGCAAAACCTCGGATTGTGCCAAGGATAGGGTAAGAAGTCGGTGGTGTCCTTTCAAAGGAACCATCCCGGCATTTGCCTGGAGCGATTTAGGAAAATCACGGAAAACCTAAATCTGGATGGTCGGACGCGGGTTGAACAGTCGTCCTCCCGCACGTGAGTGCAGTGTGCTAACCCACTGCGCCACCTCGCTCGGCAGGAGTGATTGGATGAAGAACATTTTGGTTTCAGCTAGACGAGAAACTATTCTGATCTCTCTCTTTCTAACAGGAGGAAAAATTAAGAAGAATTCAGCACTTCTGGAGCGAAATGACATCCGCCAGTGTTCCTGGAATAAGTCGTTACAAACCATACAACATAGCTGTACAACTGAAATTAATAAATTCATCTGCTTCGTTTATTTAACAGGCTTGAAGGTTTCATGTGAGACGAAAGTTAATTGGTCATGGAAAGATTCAGTACATAGTTCACAGAAAACTAATCAGAAAGTTTATAAAGAAAGAAATCAAAGAATTAATAGACAGAAAAGACTGAAAATATACTAATAAATAACACAATACAGGGAAAGTTTCTGTAATACTGCGAGGAACACTTGAAAAGAATTGCTTACCACAAGAAAGCCTTTCATCTTGGACTTGAACATTTGGGGTTCGTCACTACTTTATCTTTCTTTCCGCTGAAAGCGTATTGAATATTAAATCTTTAAAATAGCACAGGTCCTTCTGTACAACGTTAAACAAGAGCAAAGTGGTTTCTTGAGGCTGTGTTGAATCTCCAAGACACCTGAGCAACGGCTTATGTGAAGGTCACCGACTAACACCGCAGATTTGTCTGATCTCCTTTTTCTGCGCGTTCTGAGCTAAGAATGGTCTTGTTGAGCGCACAGAGCCTATTCCAAAATATTATGCCGTAGGAGATGATACAGTGAAAGTGAAGAAGCCCTCGCTTTTCACTGTCAGAAACAAGAGGAGATTATTCTTGTAGCGAGAATAGCACCATTCAGTTTCTGCACAAGACCTTGAACGTGCTACTTGTAAGAAATCTATTCACCTACCATCAGTCACAAGAATTTAACATGGCCATATTTACTGAATATTTGAGCACCTTGGGACTAGAAAATTTCGCTTTTACCTGAGGACTGTTTCATATACTGTGTGTATTGCACTTTGTTACAGTTGACTTTCAATATCTTTTCAGAAAGCCACGTGTTGATGTTACTGACTACCTAGTTAGCTAGATCACGCATTTCACAACAGCACAACATCGTATGTGTCATCTGTAAAGAGAGAAATTTCTGACTTATCTGTCATGTTTAGTGTCAGACAATTTATATACCTAATATCAAGTTAAGAATGGGCGCAAAATGGTTCAAATGGCTCTGAGCACTATGCGACTTAACTTCTGAGGTCATCAGTCGCCTAGAACGTGGAACTAATTAAACCTAATTAACCTAAGGACATCACACACATCCATGCCCGAGGCAGGATTCGAACCTGCGACCGTAGCGGTCGCTCGGCTCCAGACTGTAGCGCCTAGAACCGCACGGCCACTCCGGCCGGCGCAATGGGCGCAGATCAGGAACTTGCGGCAGCCCCCAGATGAGGTTACACGACGTATGTCTGACATATACACTCCTGGAAATGGAAAAAAGAACACATTGACACCGGTGTGTCAGACCCACCATACTTGCTCCGGACACTGCGAGAGGGCTGTACAAGCAATGATCACACGCACGGCACAGCGGACACACCAGGAACCGCGGTGTTGGCCGTCGAATGGCGCTAGCTGCGCAGCATTTGTGCACCGCCGCCGTCGGTGTCAGCCAGTTTGCCGTGGCATACGGAGCTCCATCGCAGTCTTTAACACTGGTAGCATGCCGCGACAGCGTGGACGTGAACCGTATGTGCAGTTGACGGACTTTGAGCGAGGGCGTATAGTGGGCATGCGGGAGGCCGGGTGGACGTACCGCCGAATTGCTCAACACGTGGACTGCATACGACCGAGGCACACAGGGCCAACACCCGGCATCATGGTGTGGGGAGCGATCTCCTACACTGGCCGTACACCACTGGTGATCGTCGAGGGGACACTGAATAGTGCACGGTCATCGAACCCATCGTTCTACCATTCCTAGACCGGCAAGGGAACTTGCTGTTCCAACAGGACAATGCACGTCCGCATGTATCCCGTGCCACCCAACGTGCTCTAGAAGGTGTAAGTCAACTACCCTGGCCAGCAAGATCTCCGGATCTGTCCCCCATTGAGCATGTTTGGGACTGGATGAAGCGTCGTCTCACGCGGTCTGCACGTCCAGCACGAACGCTGGTCCAACTGAGGCGCCAGGTGGAAATGGCATGGCAAGCCGTTCCACAGGACTACATCCAGCATCTCTACGATCGTCTCCATGGGAGAATAGCAGCCTGCATTGCTGCGAAAGGTGGATATACACTGTACTAGTGCCGACATTGTGCATGCTCTGTTGCCTGTGTCTATGTGCCTGTGGTTCTGTCAGTGTGATCATGTGATGTATCTGACCCCAGGAATGTGTCAATAAAGTTTCCCCTTCCTGGGACAATGAATTCACGGTGTTCTTATTTCAATTTCCAGGAGTGTACATCGCTCCTACTGAACATTTGCTCATAGCTCTTAAGGTACGCATTTCAGAGCCTGTGTTAACAAGAAAATTGTTTCATGTTTGTATCCGTACTACGTCCTCCCAGAACATGGAAAGCAAAGACCTTCGAATACAAGAGATTTGCTTCACAGTATTGAAAATGAATAACTGTTCAAAGCTCTTAAGATATACATTTTAGAGCCCATATTTACTAGACATTTTTGCTTCGAATGATCATTTCCGTCATATCCCTGAATATTGACCATCCCCCCTGGGACACCCTGTAATTCTGTGCCTCGTGATGACTGGGTGTTGTGTGACGTCCTTAGGTTAGTTAGGTTTAAGTAGTTCTAAGTTCTAGGTGACTGATGACCATCGATGTTAAGTCCCATAGTGCTCAGAGCCATTTGAACCATTTTTGAACACCCTGTAAATTCTCCAGAAACACCAAAATAATCCTCAGAAGAGCTACAGAAAATCTAATGACATGCTAGAGTTCATGTAAAATTATCGTCATGATTGTATAATAAATCTTAACAGAATTATTAACATTTACATTTGAAATCGTTTACAGCAACATTAACAAAAGCTACAGACACACTGGAATTACATATGACCCCACTATCTCTCGCTTGAAATCGTGCATAAAATGAGTACCGGTACATTTGTTGCAGTACAGAACAGACTAACTGATTATTTCACCCAGGGACATTTCATAAAATTAAAGACACAAATTCATGAAGAAAAACACAGTATTTTTACATAATAAGACTTTTACTACTAATCAACATAATTCCCACCAATATTAATACACTAGTCACAACGATTAACTATTTTTATACCATATGCAAGAAAGTCTTTCTCTTGATGTTTGATTGACTTTACCACAAATTCTTTTACCTCCCCGTTGTTGCTGAACTCTTTTCCGCGTAATGCAATCTTAGGCGGACAAAACAAATGAAAACCCGGTGGAACCAAATATAGATGGAACGAAATCAAGGGACGATTAGGTAGTCTTCCAATCAATTTTTTCAGAATGGTTTCTTATGACGGCTTCGCGGTGTGAGGGGTAAGCTTCGTCGTCTCACAATATCACGCCTTTTCTTCGAGAATCACGATGTTTTTCTTGTCATTGCTGGGTTTACTTTGTTCATCAGCGTGTGTGGGTAGTAATCGCCGTTTACTCTACTCTGAGATTCCAACTTATCACAAAAGACGACACCTTGGGCATTCCAGAAGATGCTCAACATGACTCTTTCCGCTTGCGTTGTGAATTTCTTTCGGACAGGTGAGCTGCTATGCTTCCACTCCATGCTTGGACTCTGGTTAAAAACGGAGAATTCAAGTTTCATCATACTTTCAAATGTTTTTTAGGAAAGGGTCCTCTTCCCCTTCATAGCTTTCTTTCAAGTCCGTACACACTTTGAGTCTTGTTTCCTTGTGTTGTTACGTTAACTCTTTCGGGGCCCACCTTGCACTTGTTATACTGTACTTGAGCTTGTTACTGATAACGCTATAAACTGCGTCAACACTTACTCCAGCTGTCTTTGGTGTATGTTCAACTGTAATACGTCGGTCTTCACGAATAATGTCAACAGTGCGCGTTTCAAGGGAAGGAGCTCACACTCCAATAGGCCGCCCAGGTAGTCGCTCGTCAGTCACTGAAGTTCGACACTATTTTTGAACCGACCTGCCCACTTATAAAAATGTCTGCCATTCAACCAAGTTCTACCATAGAAATAGTTTTCCAGTGGAAACGATTTTAAACTATATTTAAAACTCGCATCGCTACCTGTCGGACATTTTATGTTATTGGGTGAATGACCATATTGAGCTCGTTTCTGAACCGCCGACAGCTTTAACAATGGGTAATAAAGATAATTTTTCCCTATTGTGCAGTATATATGAGTATTAGAGTTCTTCTCAAATTGTGATGGATCATTTATACGAACTTTGTTAACGTATTTTTGATTTGTACCTTTGAGAGATACTTACATGACGTCCATGGGTGGACACTTCATGTTATTCGAACTAGTCACTTTTGTGTAATCAGTACTTTCTTTCTAAGTGATGAGTTACCCCAGAAAATTATTTCGTAAGACACTACAGACTGGGAATATGCAAAATCTGTAAGGAGGCTGATACGTTTGTTTCCAAGATTAGCAATTATATGAAGAACTGAAGCCACTGAACTGTTTGAGAAGTTCAGTAACGTGCTTCTTCCAGTTCAAGTTTTCATCAATATGTACACCCAAAAATTTGGTGTAATCTACTCTATTTACTGTCTCCTGCTCATGCCCTACATCAATTGTTGGAATGACTATTTGTTATACAGAATTGAAAGTAACGTGTTCTTTAAAAATTTAGGGAGAGTCCATTTTCAGAGAACCACTTGTTAATTCTTTAGAAAATATCATTTGCCAACTCTTCTGTTGCTTTCTCTGTAATTGAATTCATTACAACACTAGTATCATCTGAACCAGTTTTCCTTGTTAAGTGGAAGGTCACTCACATACATAAGGAATAGGAGTGGACTTAAAACTGGACCCTGTGGAACTAGCTGTATGTATGTATGTATGTATGTATGTATGTCTCTCTCTTTCCTCAGTCACGATAATTTTCTACCTTTCCAACATTGTCTGAATTATTCAGTACAAACTTTTGCATTCAGTTTTTTAAGCGTGATTCAAATCAGCTACGTGTAAAGCCATCAATATACAAAACTTGAGTTATTCTAAGAGAGTAATATAATCATCACAACCATACGCCTGGGAAACATCATAGAAACTACCAACAAGCTATACATTATTATTTAAGGGTTGTACTATTTGATGTGTCAGTGTATAAATGGGATTCTGAGACGTGCAACACTTCTGCGATAAAATTGTGATAAGCTAAGTAAATGGTTTCCATTACGTGTGCCACTACTCTTGAGCGCATTACTTCTTCGAATACTTTGGAAAAAGATGTCAGTAAGGAAACTCGGTGAAAATTACCGGTGTCACTGACACTTTAGAACATTGAGCACTGCATTACAGAAAGGTAGTTTCACATCAATGTTCTGTTATTGTACTGATATGAAGTTCAGTGTAACTGTTCCATTCGCACGCAGCCGGATCGATACTGCGACGATACTGTCGTCGTAAACGATGATTACAAATGGTCACTGATTGCATACAGTATGGGCTGAACGCCGTGGCCGGCCGGTGTGGCCGAGCGGTTCTAGATGCTACAGTCTGGAACCGCGCGACCGCTACGGCCGCAGGTTCGAATCCTGCCTCGGGCATGGATGTATGTGATGTCCTTAGGTTCGTTATGTTTAAGTAGTTCCAAGCTCTAGGGGACTGATGACCTCAGATGTTAAGTCCTATAGTGCTCAGAGCCATTTGAACCATATGAACCATTTGAACGGCGTGCGGTCGGACATAAATAACTTTCCGGCTGCAACGACGTAACGAAATGTTTGGGGACGTGCTACGCCAACTTCTCTTTGCCGCGTTTGACACTGATTGTCTCTACTACATAGATACTCCGCAAGACATCGTACGGCGTGTGGCAGAGGGTACTCAGTACCGTTGCTAGTCATTTCCTTTCCTGTTTAACTCAAAAATCGAGTGATGGAAAACGACTATCCGCATGCGTGCGTATGAGCCCTAATTTCTCGCGTCTTACCTTCGTGGTCCTTGCGCGCATTGTACACTGAAGAGCCAAAGAAACTGGCACACTTGCCTAATATCGTGTAGGACCCCGTGAGCACAGAGAAGTGCCGCAACACGACCTGGCATGGACTCGACTAGTTTCTGAAGTAGTGCTGGAGGGAACTGACACCATGAATCCCGCAAGGCTGTCCATAAATCTGCAAGAGTTAGAGGGGGTGGAGATCCCTTCTGAACAGTAGTTTGTAAGTCATCCCAGGTATGCCCAATAATGTTGGTGTCTGGGACGTTTGGCGGGCAGTGGAAGAGTGTTCCTGAAGCCACTCTATAGCAATTCTGGACGTGTGGGGTGTTACAGTGTCCAGCTGGAATTGCCCAGGCACACTGGACAAGAAAATATGCAGTCGATCAGAAAGGATACTTACACGTGTCACCTGTCAGAGTCGTATCTAGACGTATCAGCAGTCCCACATCACTCCAACTGCACACGCTCCACACCATTACAGCGCCTCCACCAGACTGAACAGTCCCCAAGCAGGATCCATGGATTCACGAGGTTGTCTCCATACCCGTACACGTCCATCCACTCGATTCAATTTGAGACGAGACTCGTCCGACGAGGCAACGTGTTTCCAGTCATCAACAGTCCAATGTCGGTGTTGACGGACCCAGGCGAGGCGTAAAGCTTTGTGTCGTGCAATCATCAGGTGTACACTAGTGGGCCTTCGGTTCCGAAACCCCATATCGACGATATTTCGTGGAATGCTTCGCACGCCGACACTTATTGAACACTCGCGAAATAGTCGTACTGGAAAATTCCCACTTCATCGCTACCTCGGAGATGCTGTGTCCCATCGCTCGTGCGCCGACTATAACACCACATTCAGACTCGATTAAATCTTGATAACCTGCCATTGTAGCAGCAGTAACCGATCTAACAACAGCGCGAGTCACTTGTAGTTATAGGCGTTGCCGACCGCAGCGCCGTAATCTGCCTGTTTATATCTCTCTGTATTTCAATACGCATACCTACACCAGTTTATTTGGCGCTTCAGTGTATCTTAGCGGCAGTAAAATCGTTCGGCATTCAGCTTCAAGCACCGACTCTGAATTTTCTCAATGGCGTTCATGGAAAAGGACGTCGCCATCCCTCTCCCATTTGAGTTCCTGAAGTATTTCCGTAACAAGTGTTGTGCCGGCCACGGTGGCCGTGCGGTTCTGGCGCTGCAGTCCGGAACCGCGGGACTGCTACGGTCGCAGGTTCGAATCCTGCCTCGGGCATGGGTGTGTGTGATGTCCTTAGGTTAGTTAGGTTTAAGTAGTTCTAAGTTCTAGGGGACTTATGACCTAAGATGTTGAGTCCCATAGTGCTCAGAGCCATTTTTTTAACAAGTGTTGTTCGTGCCTACTTGTCGTCTTGAGGTACTGTCTTCTGCATGAGACCTCATTCCGTGGACGATACCACATGAAACACAACGAACCACTGAACGTTAAATGCAGTACTGAGGCTATAAACAATACAATTTTTATCCGTCAGCTGCTATTAGCTCATTCCAGTGATGTCAACCAAAGGTTATGGAAGTACAAAACATGATGTAATTTCAGTAAGTAACTAAAGATTTTGTGCCTGTATTACTTTGGTAATTTCACTGTTACTTAAGCTTTTGTTTCTCACTTCCGATGCTATGGCTTTTCTAATGAAAGTGTCTTCCTGTTCAGGATTTTTTACTTCTGATGAAGGTATATTTATATGTACCGAAACCTTGGTCAAGAAATTTTAATAAATTTTTATCCTGCAACTGTTTATGGCTGTCATCCTTTATCGTGAAGAATTTCAACAGTTGCTGTTGCCGCCATGTTTAAAATCTTGATCTATAAGTTGTTTTATTTCTGCATCAGTTCGCTTCTTTAGCTGTTGAATGTCCCTTGTAAATAAGTTGTTAAATAAGCTTTGTACGAGTGCCAAAACAACGAGTTCTCCACAGTCACATTGAAGATTAGCAGCACAATAAAAATTTACCTTACTATTCATATTTATTAATGTGTTTAATATGAAAACTTGGTAATCGAATGTTGTAAGATGGTCATCTGAGTAGATACGGCAGGGGCATGATAAATAAAAGGTGTGAACTTGTGTAAGTTCCTGCAGTTGCTGATTGTAGTGTAAAACAGTTAGCCTATATAAAACATGGTTTCAGATACGTAAAAAATTAATCTGCGTAATAATGTGATGCAAATCAAATGTATAAGTATGTCTTATTTGTTTTAAATGGAAAATATTAACAAATTTTTAAATATTTTCGAATGGTGGTCTAGAACTTGTCGACTGACATGACTACAGTAGTACTCACGTTATAGAGGTTACACGTGTGGTGTACGGATCTTCTGATGGTCGTAGCTGGTTGCGCAAGGTTGGTGGAAACCATTGAGCGGCCAGGATACCGCACGTGTGATCGGTGTTATGAATATTTCTCTGTGTACCTATTCGAGATTTAGCTGTTTCTTGGTAAATTAGTTTGCAATTTATAGACTCTTATTCAGTGAAAGCTAGTGTCGCAAAAAGTAGTTGAACATTGCTATGGTGAATTGATCACTGCATAGAGACTCAATTTGTTGAGCATTAGGAATTTATACAGTCTGGACGAATTAATGGACTGCACAATGCCTCTGCCTTATATTAGTCACTGGCAGCGAACCTGCCGCTGACTCTGCGAGAACGGTTTTTATGATTTCGTTTATAGCACTGCGTATAATATTAACCTGTGTATGTCCAGCATTAAAAGTAAATTGTTTATGTTCATTAAGTATCTGGACGCTGTGCATCCACACAAATCAAAATTTTAAAAGTAAATTTGTGTCTTCTGCGAGTAAAATGATAGTCCAGTCTAATAGAGTGATTGGCCTACACTAATCATCTGAGGGACCATAAAATTTTATATAAGAAACTATCAGCCTCGATTGCGGTAATGAAACCAACCTTTACCTAGGTTTCAGCCCAATTAATTGAGCCTTCTTCAGAAGATATACCTGAAACTATAATTTGTCTAAGACGGAATGGTCTCGAAGCTCCCGAGGCCCGTCGCACGACGTCCATGGAGACGAGGCGCACGCCAGAGCTTCAGTTAAGTCTTGGTGTTGACTTAGTACTTATGTACCGCATTTTTAAAATGTGACTACGCCTATTCCGGCTGTTTTGGTTTTATTTCTAGACCATGCGCTCTTAGACAAATTGTAGATTCAGGTATATCTTCTGAAGACGGCTCAATTCTTTGGGCTGAAACCTAGGTAAAGGTTGGTTTCATTACCGCAATCGAGGCTGATAGTTTCTTATATATTAGATTATCACGATTGCTGACTGGGCTGCAATGTTGAAAGTACAAAAAAAAAAGATCATAAACTTTGTTTTCCTTCATTATATTTATTCTTGTGTTTTATATATCATTAGCTGATTGTTTCCTTAGGCGTTCCAGGTAATTATTAGATGTTGTCGTAGTGCACAATGCAATAATTCGCAACCTAACCTCTGTGTCATAAAGCGACCAACTAAAATTGTTCATGGTTTTTAATTTGTCCTCCAGTAGGTTGTTAGCAGCAAATTATTTGAGATGACGAATAGTTTGAACATCAGATTAGCAGACAGTCACCACCCCCGGTACGTTGCATCCCACTTTACGTGACCCCTTTCAGACTACTTCTCCGCTTGTTGACACTGGTGGTCAACGGAACAACACAGCTGCCGGCCGCAGTGGCCGAGCGGTTCTAGGCGCTTCAGTCTGGAACCGCGCGACCGTTACGGTCGCAGGTTCGAATCCTGCCTCGGGCATGGATGTGTGTGATGTTCTTAGGTTAGTTAGGTTTAAGTAGTTCTAAGTTCTAGGGGACTGGTGACCACAGATGTTAAGTCCCATAGTGCTCAGAACCATTTGAACAACACAGATTGCAGCACCTGAGGTGCGGAAATACTGCGGATAAAAATGGAATCAATAACTTCGCTGAACACCCGAAGGAACACCATTGATTAAACCGAACGAGCACACTTGAGATATCACAACTTCCTTCTTCTTCTTCTTCGGAGATATAAGTGGGGACAAACTTCTGCTTCCCAGACAGGAAGTGAGTAACCCATGCACATGAGCTCCTTTCTTGCTTATATTCGTACTACAATACTATCAGCACATGCTCTGTGTCAGCTTTACTTCGCCATCAAGGTAGAGCGCCAGGTCCAGCAGTTTCTTAGCTGAGAACAGCAGTCATACATTTCGCCTCCACAGGGGCGGACTTGAGTAACAACAGCCGTACAGTGGCGCCTCACGTGCATTTCTGGCGCGTCAGATTTATTCTGTGCAGCTGCTGGTAACGGACAGGGAAAGGGGTGGGAGGGGAGAGGTAAGGGGTCAGGCGCGTGGCTAAAAATAGAGTTTCGCCGTCGAGGACGCGCAGCGCTTCTATTTGCAAGCGCCGAGGTAGCTGCAAACCGCATCGAATGCACGGAGCCAGGGCCGCGACACAGTGGTTCGCTGTGCAGTGCCAACGACTGGCTGGCCGGCATTTGCTTAGGCTGTCAACGCTTACGCTCACGAACAAGTGTTTCTATTACCTACTTTGACTCAACACGACGGTATGCACATCGAAACAATGGTAACTCCCGGAGTGTCCATAAGGTGCATCATACAACACAGTATGTAATAAAATGTTTCAAAAATCTGCCCTACAAGGCAAATTTTTGTCGAGAATCAAAAAGCGACCATTAAAGTTTTCCTGATAACTTAAAACTGTAATAACGCAACAAAAAAGAAAAGGATTGAGCTGAATACGATAAACCAAAGACAATAAACAACATTAGGATCGCACGTCTCGATACCGCGAAATAACACTGGCAAGGAAGATCTCTGACTATCTAAGATATAACGTAAACCTAATGCATCAATGGAACGATCTGCCATTTGATGGCCCTGAGCACTATGGGACTTAACATCTGAGGTCAACAGTCCCATAGAACTTAGAACTACGTAAACCTAACTAACCTAAGGACATCACACACATCCATGCCCGAGGCAGGATTCGAACCTGCGACCATCGCGATCGCGCGGTTCCAGACTGAAGCACCTAGAACCGCTCGGCTACAGCGGCAGGCGATCTGCCGTTTGAAAACTGACAAAAAATAACACGAGAGTTCTGTAGAATATAAATATGTGACCCGTATTAACAATGCACTAAATAAAAGAAATTAAGTTCCAAGATTTTTTATGGACGTCACTCCATCTAGTCCCTAAGTATAACTTAAAAACCTCATAGTAGTGTTGTTACAAAGACGTGAAATAAAATGATTTGTAAATGTAATATCAACAGAAACACTTGAAAATAGCACAAATGCCGAAACAATCTTGTCTTCAACCTACGTAAAAGCAGCAAATGAGTTATTTGCAGCTGTATAAAACCAGTGAAAAAAACCAACTTCGGCACTCTTCATACAGCACCATTCGCTGAAGTTGACGATGCGTAGAATAGTCAGCTGACCTCAGTCACTGAAACTTCTTTCACTGATTTTTTATAGCCTACAAGACCGCTGTTTCCCAAAAAGATTGCCAAAAGTTTTTATTTGCAACTAACTTTGTTATATCAGTAAGATGAGTATTCAGTAGGTTTCGTTTTCTATTGGCTTGTTTCGAGAACAGTTACTATTTTCATATATACAGTTGAAGGCTACCCAGCCATTGACCTTCGTCTGTGCGAATGCGCACAGGTTGCCCGAACTCTTACGGGAATCGTCACCTTAGTGTGCGCAAGTAATGAGTGGATGGGCAAGTATATCTTCGGTACGTTACGCATGTAGATTGCGAACAGTTGGGAATGTGAGTCTCACGAGAAGCGTGCAAGGGTTAAGTCCTTGCAGTCGCGCTATTCATCTGCATCTTCGGTGGTTCAGATGGATAGAGCGTCTTCCATGTAAGCAGGAGATCCCGGGTTAGAGACCCGCTCCAGGGACACATTTACGGCTGTCCCCATCCAGGTATTTCAACAACACCTGTCGGCAGCATAATTTCTTCCGCCGGACGTTAAAAAAAATAGAGTGATCAATTCCAAGTACACAAACGCAAGGTGAATTGTTTCCCTGCGGCTCATTCCTTCTGTTCTCTACACGAGCTCCTTGCAGTAGTTCATAATTTTTTTCCTGCAAGCTGTTATTTATTCGTATATTCCTTCATAATGCTTGTCGTGTGTTATTAATTCTTTTATGTGTAAATCTATGAACTGACTCGTCCTATGAGCAGTTAGTTTTACTCGTATGGTCCAATGGAACCTGATAAATAAGTAAACAAATAAAACACACACACACACACACACACACACACACACACACACACACATGAGGCGAAGCGAAGCTGTCAGAGTGTGTGAAGACAAGAAAGACTTTGCAATTACACGACTGAGTAACTCCTTGGATCTCCCTCAGCCAATAAAGCGATACGATGTTTGTTTTTTGTTAGGATCGGTCATTGGTTGACGCAAGTATACACGATGTTATGACGTGCGACTTAGCGACGCCACAACGGAAGCCAGGCTGTCGCCACCGTGCCTTCGCAGGCGCCTTAATTAAGGCGTCAGCCATTTCTTTTTTCTTTTTTTTTCCCTTGTTTCGCGCCGTCCGTCGACGCCTGAGAACGGCTCGGGCGAGTCGCCGTAAATCTCTGCCCACGTGCGCGCCGCACAAAGGCCCGACGTCGCGGATAAGGATCCGCTAGCGACACTCTGGCGTCTCCATCCGCCAAGCGGCCAGCAACGGGCCATCTCACTCACAGTCCCAACTGCTTCCAGTCTTCGCGCCGTCACTTGCAGTTGGCTTTGTTTTGTAGTTTAGTCGTCCATCTGGGCTGAAGGTCGGTTGCTCATTATTTAGATAAATGTAACTTTTCAGTTCTTTTACTTACATTGATATTTAATTTTTACAGTCTGCTCTCGACAATTCGATAGTTCGACACTTCATACAAAGCCCACATAAGTTAGAGTTTGGTTTAACAAACGTTTTACTGATGAAGGTGGAATCAAGGAACAGTAGAAATGACTGTATAAAGTTAAAAATAGCGTCATAATCTTAAGGGGAGTACGACGTCAAACGGGCCGACTTGGAGCAGGAAACGCACCACAGAACATTTTAATTTCCAGTGTCTATACCTTTACAAATAAATTCATAAAACTTTGCCAGCATGACAAGGAAGGATTCAGGATTCACAAGATAGCAGTGGAAGTTCAAAAACAAAACAAAATAATGTTTTTAACATGTGAAATTTCATCATGTTTTTCACTTACCATTGGCTGCATATGTTGCTATAGGTACACTTTTCTTCATAAGTAAGAGAGATTCTTCGACGAGTTTTGCACGGCATACAAACCATACCTACAGTAAGAGAGATTCTTCGACGAGTTTTGCACGGCATACAAACCATACCTACAGGTGTATGAAACTCAGAATTTATTTAATTTATGAAAAAATGAATGAGATGTTCCATTTTGAACTTCATGTTTAGAAAAACTCCAATTTTATAGTTAATTATCTCATTTTTTACCACAGTTTTTAATAGATTTGGAAAATTCTAGAGTTTTCCCTTAAGGAGTTTGTGGTTAATAAACAGTGCAAAATTCACCGAAGGATCTCTCTTACTAATGAAGAAAAGTGTACCTAGAGCAACAAATGCAGCCAATAGAAAGTGAAAAAATGACAAAATTTCACATGTTTTTAAACTTCCACTGCCACGAGTGTGAATCCTGAATTCTTCCTGGTCATGCTGACAAAGTTTTATGAATTTATTTGTAAAAATATGGACAGTGGAAATTAAAATGTCCTGTGGTGCCTCTCCTGCTCCAAGTCGGCCCATTTGATGTCCTACCCCCCTTAATAGGATTCATAAACGTTGCAAAGGGAAGTAAAAAATAACCTTTTTTTTTTTTTTTTTTTACTCATCAGTCTTCTGACTGATTTGATGCGGTGCGTCCCGAGTGCCAATCTCTTCATCTCCGAGTAGTAGTTGCACCTTAAGTCATCAGTTATTAGCTGGACATAATCCAATCGCTGTCTTGCGCTACAGATTTTATGCTGTATAGCTCCCTGTAACGTCTTCCATATCGATTCGAATTTCATCTATCACATCATCAGTTAAGTCTTCCTTTTCGTAGAGCACCTCACTGTACTTCTTCTACCTCCGCTCTCTCATCTATGTGTAACAAAGGAATTCCCATTTCACTCCTAATGTTATTACCCCTTTTTTTTAAAAAAAAATCGCCCAAGACTGTTTTGACTTTTCTTTACGCTGACTCATCGCGTTCGACAATCATTTCTTTTTCGATTTCTTCGTATTTTTCATGCACTAATTTCGCTTTGGCTTCCCCACACTTCCTACTTATTTCACTCATTTCTCTATTCCTGCCTACCCTGAACATTTTTGTCTTCCCTTCTTTCATCGCATCGATCAGTTAAAGTATTTCTTCTGTTAGAGATGGTTTCTTTGCAATTACATTCATTGAACCCATATCTGTCTGTCCAAAATCAGCTATTGCTCTTTTTAGAGATGTCCATTCTCTTTTAGCAAAGTGCCTACTCTAGTATTCCTTATCGTAGTATTCACATTCTTAGCGAACTTCAAACGCGTCTCATCATTCCTCAGTACCACTTCCTTCTCCACTGAGTCTTCTGGATGTTTCTCATAAGCCTCAGTCTACTCTTTATCATCACTAAATTATGAACTGAGTCTATATCCGCACCTGAGTACGCCCCACAATGCAATAACTGATCCCGAATCTCTGACTGACTATGATGTAATCCACCTGGAATCTTCCCGTGTCTCCGAGTCTTTTCCACGTATACCTCCTTCTTTTGTGATTCTCGAACAGAGTTTTTGTGACGGCTCCCAAACCCAAGGTCCTCGGCGGTACTTTTGGGGCAGCCACCACAAATTGTATAAAGCGTGGGTAGTGACCAGGATGTAGCTATGTCTGTTGGCCGAAAAATAATTAATGACAAGAATTGCGCCAGCTAAAATGAAGAGATAACTTATCTTTACTGCTGACTAAACGTGCACCAGCAATACAAGTCCAAATAATATCCGAGAGTAATCCGTGTACTGAGCCTAGTCTAATACAATAGCAAATATCCCACTGCAATGGCTCCGCTATAAACTCCACGAAACGCTATCAATAGACAATCGACAATAGACTGTCCGTCCCGGGGCCAGCGCTCCTCCTTATATGCAAAAGGCAGAGGGCGCTGCGGACCCGAGCTCAGTCATGGCCTGAACAGGAACTAATCCGGAATCTTGTGTCAATGGAGAGATCATCATGATACTTTTTCAGTTCTAGGCCATCTGGATAGACACTATGAGTCTTTGATACCGCGGACTTCTACATCCACATCTACATCTACGTGATTACTCTGCTATTCACAATAAAGTGCCTGGCAGAGGGTTCAATGCGCCACCTTCAAGCTGTCTCTCTCTACCGTTCCACTCTCGAACGGCACGCGGGAAAAACGAGCACGCCCTGAGACGCCGACGGCCGCGACAGGAACTGTGACCAGCGATGTCACGATCAGGGCGCGCGTGCGCGATTTGGTTGGTTGGTTGGGTCCGTGGATACAACAAGAGTATTCGTTATTACCCTCTGAATTTTGTTGGAGAACTCGATTAGTCTTTCTCCTGTCTGTTTCCTACTGCCAAGCCCGAATTCTCCGCAACATGTCTTCCGTTCCTTCCCCTAAAATCGGGTTCGTATCCTCGATGAATATTAGATTTTCATCTCTGTTTACATACTGAGTTACCTGCTCAGTATATACTATATATTTACTTTCTTTACCTGTTCACCGTCTACTTGCGACGTTGGCGTGTATAACTGAATTATCGTTTCTGGCGTTGCGTTTTCTGTCGATTCGGAGGAGAAAAGTCCTACCACTGAACCGTTCGCAATAGCTCACCCCTGCTTTCCTCTTCATAAATAATCCTACCCCGTTATAGCATTTTCTGATGCTGTTAATATTACCCAATACACATCTGACGAGAAACCCTTATCTTCCTTCCATTTCACTTCGCCAGTATACGTAGACTGAGCCGTAGAATTTCCCTTTCCAGATTTTCTACATTTCCTACTACTTTCAGATTTTTGAACATATTCCGCCACTGGTTAATCCATCTTCTTTTTCGTGGTAAACTCCCCCTTGGCAGTCCGTTCCTGGAGACCTGAACAGGAACTAATCCGGAATCTTGTGTCAATGGAGAGATCATCATGATACTTTTTCAGTTCTAGGCCATCTGGATAGACACTATGAGTCTTTGATACCGCCCGCAGCTCGTGGTCGTGCGGTAGCGTTCTCGCTTCCCACGCCCGGGTTCCCGGGTTCGATTCCCGGCGGGATCAGGGATTTTCTCTGCCTCGTGATGGCTGGGTGTTGTGTGCTGTCCTTAGGTTAGTTAGGTTTAAGTAGTTCTAAGTTCTAGGGGACTTATGACCACAGCAGTTGAGTCCCATAGTGCTCAGAGACATTTGAACCATTTTTTTTTCTTTGATACCGCGGACTTCTACATCCACATCTACATCTACGTGATTACTCTGCTATTCACAATAAAGTGCCTGGCAGAGGGTTCAATGCACCACCTTCAAGCTGTCTCTCTCTACCGTTCCACTCTCGAACGGCACGCGGGAAAAACGAGCACTTAAATTTTTCCGTGCGAGCCTTGATTTCTCTTATTTTATCTTGATGATCATTTGTCCCTATGTAGGTGGGTGCCAACAGAATATTTTCGCAACCGGAGGAGAAAACTGGTGATTGAAGTTTCATGAGAAGATCCCGTCGCAACGAAAATCGCCTTTGTTTTTAATGATTGCCACTCCAATTCACGTATCATGTCTGTGACACTATCTCCCCTATTTCGCGAGAATACAATTCACTGCCTTTTTTATCCTCATGCCCGTCATTGCTGATTCTTCCGCCTTTTGTAGCAATTTTCGACCCCATGGGCGAGAGTGCCCTGAACCTCTGTCCGTATTCCAACCTCTTTGAACACGTCATTGGAAGAACGGGGGTGACTTCTATGCCGGATGTCTTCGGCCGCCATTGTTGATGGGAATTTTTATTGAAAATTTAAGCACTGGCTGGGTTCGAACTCAGGAAGTTTTGATTGCTAATCAAGGAATCTGCTCCTAGACCAGGTGACTTGCTGAAGGTTAGAAACTGAGATTATAAATCGCACAGTATGGATGTATCGGGAATATGTCACGAAAGTTAAAGTCCATATGTGACGTCGACCTTATAATTCCTTGGTCCGAGTCCAGGATAACGACTTCCGATGAAAATTTCGAAATTTGATAAACCGTTCAGGCTAATATGCTGTATTTTCGTTACTGATTAATAAAAAGTTGATTTCATTGTTATTGGACAACATTTACAATGTATGTCTTTTTGAAACTTAGCAGTTATGTGACCAACTTCCAAGTCACTTTCGTGATATAATCTCGATGTATCCCTGTTCAAATGGTTCAAATGTCTCTGACCACTATGGGACATAACATCTCAGGTCATCAGTCCCCTAGAACTTAGAACTACTTACCTAACTAACCTAAGGACGTTAAGGGGTTCGATTCCCGGCGGGGTCAGGGATTTTCTCTGCCTCGTGATGGCTGGGTGTTGTGTGCTGTCCTTAGGTTAGTTAGGTTTAAGTAGTTCTACGTTCTAGGGGACTTATGACCACAGCAGTTGAGTCCCATAGTGCTCAGAGCCATTTGAACTCTTTGTAAAGAGTCTTTTGCCGAAAAAAGTACTCTGACAGTCGGTCAGTCCTACTGGAAAAACACGGACGTCGCGCCTCTGGAGAGACCTGTTGGGGCGCTGGCTACGATCGCTGGGGCGACGTTCTCGCTGTCTGTTCTGTCTGGCGGTACGGACCCGGCCGCTAACAGGCCATTGTGCTTGGCAGGGCCCGTCTCTTCCTGTACGTAATAACACGGCGCGCCTCGCCCCACCTGGCCCGCTTCCCGGGACGTAGCCCCTGGCAACGGTGGTTTAGGCACTGCGCCGGCAGTGGAAGACGCCACCAGAGTGGGATACCATCTCACAGCCCACGGCCCCGACCGGTCTTCAGCAGATAGGCCGGACACAACAAACACGTTCCTCCACGTTTCGATCTCTGCTAAGGCCTCAAAAGTCGCTCTTACTGGTAGTGTCAGAAGAACATGGAGTCCTGTCCGAATGTACAGGATGGGCCGTATAAAACCGGGCCAGAAAATACCGGGTGATGAAAAAGTCAGTATAAATTTGAAAACTGAATAAATCACGGCATTCCGGCCGGGTTGGCCGAGCGGTTCTAGGCGCTACGGTCTCGAAGCGCGCGACCGCTACGGTCGCAGGTTCAAATCCTGCCTCGGGCATGCATGTGTGTGACGTACTTAGGTTAGTTAGGTTTAAGTAGTTCTAAGTTCTAGGGGACTGATGACCTCAGATGTTAAGTCCCATAGTGCTCAGAGCCATTTGAACCATTTTTGAAATAACGGAATAATGTAGATAGAGAGGTACAAATTGACACACATGCTTGGAATGACATGGTGTTTTATTAGAACCAAAAAATACAAAAGTTCAAAAAATGTCCGACAGATGGCGCTTCATCTAATCAGAATAGCAATAATTAGCATAACAAAGTAAGACAAAGCAAAGATGATGTTCTTTACAGGAAATGCTCAATATGTCCACCATCATTCAAAAATGGTTCAAATGGCTCTGAGCACTATGGGACTTAACATCTATGGTCATCAGTCCCCTAGAACTTAGAACTACTTAAACCTAACTAACCTAAGGACAGCACACAACACCCAGCCATCACGAGGCAGAGAAAATCCCTGACCCCGCCGGGAATCGAACCCGGGAACCCGGGAACCCGGGCGTGGGAAGCGAGAACGCTACCGCACGACCACGAGATGCGGGCCCACCATCATTCCTCAACAATAGCTGTAGTCGAGGAATAATGTTGTGAACAGCACTGTAAAGCATGTCCGGAGATATGGTGAGGCACTGGCGTCGGATGTTGTCTTCCCTAGAGATGTCGGTCGATCACGATACACTTGCGACTTCAGGTAACCCCAAAGCCAATAATCGCACGGACTGAGGACTGGGGACCTGGGAGGCTAAGCATGACGGAAGTGGCGGCTGAGCACACGATCATCACCAAAGGACGCGCGCAAGAGATGTTTCACGCGTCTAGCAATATGGGGTGAAGTGCCATCCTGCATAAACATCGTACGTTCCAGCAGGTGTTTATCAGCCAGGCTGGGGATGATGCGATTCTTTAACATATCGGCGTACCTCTCACCCGTCACGGTAGCAGTTACAAAACCAGAATCAGGCATTTCCTCGAAAAAAAAGGCCCGATAACGGTAGATGTGGTAAATCCAACCCATACCGTGACTTTCTCGTCGTGCAGTGGAGTTTCCACGACACTTCTAGGATTTTCGGTAGCCCAAATTCTGCAGTTGCGAGCGTTGACAGACCCTCGGAGCGTGAAATGAGCTTCGTTAGTCCACAACACTTTTCTCAACCAATCGTCATCTGTCGCCATCTTTTGAAACGCCCACACCGCAAATTCCCTCCGCCAGGTAACAGTTCATGATGCCGATGGATTTTGTACGGATAGCATCGGAGGGTACGCCTCAGTGCCAACCAAACAGTAGTGTATGGAATGCCGGTGCGACGTGTGATTGCACGAGCGATGACTTCCCCGTGCATAGACGAACCCAATACAGTCTCCATTTCCTCCTGAACTGTCTCAGCAGCATTACGCCTTGTACTCGGTCGGCCACTACGGGGTCTATCGTCTAAACATCCCGTAGCTTCGAACTTCGAAATCCTTCTCGCCACAGCTGCATTTGTCAACGGACCTTTACCCGTTCGAATTCCTATGGCGATAGGATCGTAACGCTGAACTAGCACATTCGCCATTCTGATAATACAGCTTCACTAAAAGCGCCTTTTCAGGTAACGTCAACACGCTGCGACTGCTGGTGCATCTGATTCTCTCTCTCATTACAGCTCCTTTTATACACGATTGTCATGCGCAGTCACTGACGTTTTGCTGTCCAGCGCCATGTGTCGGACATTTTGTAAAATTTTTTTTGGTTCTAATAAAACCCCATGTCATTCCAAGCATGCGTGTAAATTTTTACCTCTCTATCTACATTATTACGTGGTTTATTAAGTTTTCAAATATATACTGACTTTTTGATCACCCGGTATATCATGCATCCAACTTACATCATTCGCCCTGGGTGTGGATCATGTAAGTTTGGTTGCCCAAAACTGAGTCTAAAATTTAAAAAAAATACATAAAATTTTTAACATAGCTGCTGTTCAGTAAGAAAAATCAGCCAACCAATTGCAAGTATAAATGTTTATTAACAACCTCTAACGTCTTAAAATTTGTACATTAAGGACTGCGTGATTTTTGTAACTTATTACTAAAATGTCCGAAATGTACAGTAATTACTTTTCATCAGAGACATAGTCTGAACAATATAGCTACCATCCCTGAAAACTTCAATTATAGACAATATCTTCTCTTGTTCTATAATTTAAAAAAAAAAGCGGTAATAATAGTCGCTAGGTCTTCTGTCCGTCTTACTTTTGTTCTCGCTGTTCTTGGACAAAGAGTTATTTACGTTGACGAGGTGTGTATGTTGTAGTTGGTGGTATGTGTATGAAATGTTAGCCTTATTATTATTATTAAAAGTAACCTCATGTCATTGTTTTGAACATTTAATCAATTTCTAGCTGCCGCGCCGCCAGGAAACAGAACATCGCCGGTGTGCAACAATCAACCGCAATTACGCGGCAATTTCAAATATTATAAAATATTTCAAGTCTTTTTCCACAGCAGCAGACACAAGGCAATTTGAAGCATTTCATTTAATAAAAGCTTTCATAACAAAGAGTTTATTTTATTACAGTGTCAGTATTTACAACATTTTACATCCAAGTTAGGTAAGCAGCTTTGGCTTTGACTACGAACGAAAGAATCATAAAATACATAAATTGTTTAGGCGTCTCTTATAATGAAAGTGAACCCACCAACAAAAAGTAAATGTAAAGCAACTATTTTATTCTCTTTACACATTCTTATTTCATTGGCTTGCCTATGAAAGTATGACCTCTATTACATGTAAATTTGTTGTTGGAATATCAACTGACGGACCCGTAAGCAAGAATTAAATGAAATATACCCTTGATCATGGTTGAACAGTTGTAAATACATATCCTAATAATGGAAGCAAGGCTAAAGAAAAATCAAGACACGTTCATAGGATTTGTCGACCTGGAAAAAGCGTTCGACAAGATAAAATGGTGCAAGCTGTTCGAGATTCTGAAAAAAGTAGGGGTAAGGTATAGGGAGAGACGGGTCATATACAATATGTACAACAACCAAAAGGGAATAATAAGAGTGGACGATCAAGAACGAAGTGCTCGTATTAAGAAGGGTGTAAGGCAAGGTTGTAGCCTTTCGGCCCTACTCTTCAATCTGTACATCGAGGAAGCAATGATGGAAATAAAAGAAAGGTTCAGGAGTGGAATTAAAATACAAGGTGAAAGGATATCAATGATACGATTCGCTGATGACATTGCTATCCTGAGTGAAAGTGAAGAAGAATTAAATGATCTGCTGAATGGAATGAACAGTCTAATGAGTACACAGTATGGTTTGAGAGTAAATCGGAGAAAGACGAAGGTAATGAGAAGTAGTAGAAATGAGAACAGCGAGAAACTTAACATCAGGATTGATGGTCACGAAGTCAATGAAGTTAAGGAATTCTGCTACCTAGGCAGTAAAATAACCAATGACGGACGGAGCAAGGAGGACATCAAAAGCAGACTCGCTATGGCAAAAAAGGCATTTCTGGCCAAGAGAAGTCTACTAATATCAAATACCGGCCTTAATTTGATTGAGATTGGAATACGTCAAGCAAATAATTGAGGACGTAGGTTGCAAGTGCTACTCTGAGATGAAGAGGCTGGCACAGGAAAGGAATTCGTGGCGGGCCGCATCAAACCAGTCAGTAGACTGAGGACAAAAAAAAAAACAAAAAAAAATCCTTCAGAAATAGAAGGACCTATTGAGGAATTATTCAAGGTATAACGGATGTACAAAATCAATCGATAAAAATATAATAGCCGGCCGCTGTGGCTGAGCGGTTCTAGGCGCTTCAGTCCGGAACCACGCGGCTGCTACGGTCGCAGGTTCGAATCCTGCCTCGGGCATGGATGTGTGTGATGTACTTAGGTTAGTTAGAGGACTGATGACCTCAGATGTTAGGTCTCATTGTGCTTAGAGCCATTTGAACCATGTTGGCGGCGATAAATTTCAGAGCAAAGAAGCTTATGCCAAGTAAGACGGTGTGTCTGACCATCAGTAAAACTGAACGAAGTCCATTAAGCAACATTCCCACTGGAGGTGGTATGATCGCAAAAGTCTCCGCATTAAAATGTAAATGGAGATAAAAGGCAGTGAAATGGCCCGTATGTTGCTAGTGTCATGTGCAGTCTGACAGAATTGTCGCAGGGCACGAATTAGGTTGGTTGGCAGGACGGGACCAAATAGTGACGTCATCGGTCCCATCGGAGTAGGGAAGGAAGCCGGCCGTGCGCTCTCAAAGAAACCAACCCAGCATTTGCCTGAAGCGATGTGGCGAAATCACGGAAAACCTAAATCAGGATGGCCGGACGCGGGTTTGAACCGTCGTCCTTCAGAACACGAGTTCAGTGGGCTAACCACTGCTCCACCTCGCTCGGTCACGAATTATGAAATATCGGTATGTGGCGTACCTGCGCGATAACATACGCGCATAGCGAACTGAAGAAGTGCACATTATCAATCGCCACGTCTTGTCGAAAACTGAATAGGTGATCGGCTGGTTCGTTTATAAGTTGCATGAAATGTTTTCCGCGCCAGTTATGATGCCTTGTCTGTAGTGTGCATGGCGCTGCGATAAATAAGAACCTTGTTTATCCCACACTTCCGGTTTACCCGTATTATTTTTTGTATCCTTTTTTTTATTTTGAACACGATAATGTGCGGTAAACAGTTGATTTGGTACGACATGCGTGAAGTTGTTATGTTGGCACCGCAGGTACCATAGAGATTGCGTATCCCACGCTTCCTGCTACAGTTACTACGGTCTGTGTGGATCTATTCCTTACAGAGTTACGAAGCAGTACTGGTACTGTTCTTCCGTTCCACTGATTTGAGTGTGGGTGAGTAAAATGGCATCGAAGCGGAATACAGTGGTTGTTTTGGAGGTCAGATAGATGGATGCACTGATCAGAATAGACAAAGGAGAACTTCTGAAAAACATAGTAGCAGAGTACGGTGTAGGGTCATCCACTGTGTTAGTCTGGAAGAAGAACCGAAACGAAATCGAAGACTACTGCTTCATAATGATGACTAAAGGCAGTTTTCAGAATGGCTGTACAATAAAGAAAGCAAGAAATTAATACCTGACCAAGCGTTTATTCGTTTGTTTCAGAGAGAAAAGAGAGCATGCTGTTCTGATATCTGGTCAAATTCTGAACTAAACTTTCACCGCAAGGCACCCGACGGCGATTCTAGCTCCACAAGTCACGATTGGCTGGAGGCTGGAAAGAAGGAACTCTAATGGCTTGCCTAGGATTTCAGCCGGACTACAGACGAACTGTTTAGTCAAACGTCTACGTGATAGTGCTGCTCTCAAAAGCCACACAAGTTTAAAACAAAAGAAACACAAACACTGCTCCAGTACATAAACATGGTTAGACTACGGTAACTATAGAGTTTAAATACCAAAGAAGTATTTATTATTAGTGCGACAATAAAAGGTTTGTGAAATCTTATGGGACTTAACTGCTATGGTCATGAGTCCTTAAGCTTACACACTACTTAACCTAAATTAACCGAATGACAAACACACACACCTATGCCCTAGGGAGGACTCGAACCTCCGCCGGGATCAGCCGCACAGTCCATGACTGCAGCGCTCTTAGACCTCTCGGCTAATCCCGCGCGGCTAAAAGGTTTATATACTGTGGTACGTATTAGTGTTTATACCTTTAATGAAATGTTTCCGCCGGCCGCTGTGAACGAGCGCTTCTAGGCGCTTCAGTCCGGAACCGCTCGACAGCTACAGTCGCAGGTTCGAATCCTGCCTTGATGGATGTGTGTGATGTACTTGGGTTAGTTAGATTTAAGTAGTTCTAAGTCTAGGGGACTGATGATCTCATATGTTAAGTGCCATAGTGCTCAGACCAATTTGAACCATTTTTTTAATGTTTCTGGTTTATCTGGATTTTTGGTATGGTTGATTACAGCCGGTCTCACCAACTCTCTATGAACAAGGCTCTCGTGTACCATTTTTATTTTGTTACTTCTCTCCGCAGTGGTAACACCGATTTCCGTTAGGTTACTGGCTGCTGAGCTTGTCTAGCACATTTATGGGTCACCGTCCAGGTCTGCCGAGTGTTGTTGGCAAGCAGGGTGCACTCAGCCCTTGTGAGGCCAATTGAGGAGCTACTTGACTGAGAAGTAGCTGCACCGGTCACGAAAACTGACAACAGCCAGTGGAGCAGTGTGCTGACCACATGCCTCTCCGTATCTGCATCCGATGACGCCTAAGGGCTGAGGATGACACGGCGGCCGATTGGTCCCTTTGAGCCCTCAAAGGCCTGTTCTGACGGTGTTTGTTTGTTTTTAGAATGGTCATACAAACCGGAATCATTTTTCGGCCTTGCCAATCATTCTCGATCTTCTTCGGTCCATTTATTCTTCTCTAACTAATCTCATTTTACTCATATCCTGCTCGATCCCATCAGTCCAGTGCAGCCGTGGTTTTACGTTGGTCTGTTACCTCTCATGTTCCTGGTGATCTGGCGTTCTCGATGTATTACGTGCTCATCCCACTTCAGCCTCCTCTCTTTTGTCACTGCCACCATATCCAGTGATTTGCACAGCTCCTGCAGATCGCAGTATTCCCTTTTTCTCCAGTCGACTCTATGCTTCACTGCTCCAAAAATCTGTCTCAGAACAATACCCGGCCGTTGTAGCTGAGTAGTTCTAGCCGCTTCAGTCTGGAACCGCGCGACCGCTATGGTCGCAGGCTCGAATCCTGCCTCGGGCATGGATGTGTGTGATGTCCTTAGGTTAGTTAGGTTTAAGTAGTTCTAAGTTCTAGGGGACTGATGGCCTCAGATGTTAAGTCCCATAGTGCTCAGAGCCATTTGAACCATTTGAACAGTATTCTGGAATTTCAAGAGTTTTCTTTTTATCTCTTGGGTCTCTACTGCGTTTAGAACACGAGTTGTGTTACAATTCTGTAGATCCTATTCTTCGTGTGTTTCGACAGAGGCCGGCACTTGAGCAGTTTTAAGAGTGCAAACTTCGATCTGCTTCCTACTTTAATTCTTGCCATTATTTCCTTGTCTGTCTCGCACCTTTCACTGAGTGCTACCCCAAGACATCTGAAGTCTTTCGCCCTTTAAAGGAATCTACCATCCACATCTAGAGGTGTGTTATCGTTCCTTTTGCTCGCAACGAGATATTTGGTCTTATCCCCATTCATCTTCACGGCTGGTCTCATTGCCTCTTTCAGTAATACTCTTACCATTTCAACCGGTTATTGCTCATTCTATGCTATTAAAACTACATTACCCGTGTAGAACAAGGTTCTGATCCTTCTACATCACTGAATCCCTGTCTGTAGGCTTGATACTTTTATCGGTGTTCTTTCTCGTATTATATTAAACAGCAGCTATAAATTAAAATAAAAAGTCTTGTCCTTCACCCACCAGTTTTCAATGTGTTTTCAGGTGTGAGTGAAATGGAAATTACTACATATCATTAGTCGTCCTAAAAGACATTTGGATCTATGTAGGAATGCCCTTTCGGGGTGACAACAGAAAATAGTGCCTATCCTGCTAGTCCGCTGTCTTCTTGCTAAGATGGAGTTGTTAAATAGGATTCAGCAGAGTTACTCAAACACAGTTTTGTCAGTGTCCTGGAGTGTTCAACACGAAACTAATTAGTCAGTTAGTTAATTATTTGTTCCATGCATCATTTGAACAAGTCTTCCATCGAAAAGCTCTGGAACGAGTCAGTTTACAGGACATGTATCACGTTAATGAACACATTATTATTGCTGTCCTATTTTTTTAAATTAAAGAACGTATGGCCACTGACCCTCATAGAGGATACAGTGGTGGGCGTCATGTCAAAAGTCTTCATGCGACCGGAATACAGCCATCGGCCATCGGCTACATAATACGAGCAGATGCTACGGCCTACGGGCTAGACAACTCGCCATCATGCTCTGAGCACTATGGGACTCAACTTCTGAGGTCATCAGTCCCCTAGAACTTAGAATTACTTAAACCTAACTAACCTAAGGACATCACACACATCCATGCCCGAGGCAGGATTCGAACCTGCGACCATAGCGGTCGCGCGGTTCCAGACTGCAGCGCCTAGAACTGCTCGGCCACCCCGGCCGGCCCAGCATGCTCCACAGTTGCTCCTCGTACTTGGGTTGTACAGAAATATGAAAACACCGCTAGAAATACGTGCTTGGACGTAAAATCAGATGATAGCCAAAATAGGGCAGAAGTGTGTCATGTTCGAAGGTGCTCGGTATCGGAGATAGATACCGCATACAGGAAAAGCGGCAAAACATCATCCGCTAAGTCACAACGCTGATGAAAATGTGCATTTGTTCGAGTGATCGTGATGGACGGTGAGTGAAAACGGTTGTGATGAAAAATAAGAGGACGACAGATGTAAAAGTATTTTGCTGCCTTTTGTATTCCACATTTTTATCCAATCCCTGAAGCTAATATTTCTCTCTCGAGGTAGTGGGCAGTGTTTTCTGTAACACCAGTATATGGGCGCTGTTTATAATCTAGATGTTTTATCACACTAAATAAATTTAGACTACTATTATTGCTTTGATAATTTAGCTCATTTCATTCTTGTTACAACTGTTTGAATCTGATAGTAGTGTTGAAGCAACAGTGTTGAAACAGATTATAAGCAAAACTGCAACTGGCGATGTTTTGAAACACAATGTCTGATCTGCCTGAAGTAGAGTCACTACACGAGACGTCGTTAATGATTTCCTCAAGCTGCGACTGTGAATATAAGAGCACAAATGCTCTTTTGGCTGAAGCTGAACTGGGTTGCTTAACTAAATGGTGTCAAATTTCCTTCTCCACGCCAACACAACACGTTCCGAATAAACTCCCTGTCTGAACTATAACAAGAAAGAAAAAAGACGAAAAGAGTAACAGTCAAACCAACATCCACTTGTCTCGTCCGAATTCGAAGTATGCTATCTGTGTTTTAAGACACAAACAGGTTTCCCAGTGGCAATTTAAGATGGTTCCGTTCTTCATCAAAGTCTGTAGCCGCCGAATGTAGTCGTAAGTGACAACGCCCACGGGTGAAAATAATTCTATCGCCGGCTAGCGACACAACAACTTGCTGTTTTGTCTGACGACGGGGATTTATATTTAACGCCGGGCGCCACTCTAAATCTCGCCGCTGGCTTTAAACCGCTGGAGGGCCGCGAGTGTCAAATATTTAGACGCAAACCAAACAGTCCGGTGCGCGCAGCGTCCGCTGGACAATGGAAACAAACCTGGAAAACACGACTCTCCACTCCCCCGTCTGTGCGTAAAAACCGGCCGGTGGATGGAAAGGTTGAAAAGTGTGCTTCGTTGCCTTTCCACGCCGACTTTACGTACTGACAGCTGCACAAACTTTTTGTAACATGGCGCGTTTGGGTGGAGCTTCGTTCCTTTGTATTCTTTGACACGGGCATCGGTTTTATGATCCTCTGGCGTCAAATCGCCGGTTGGAACACCGAAATATCTCTATGGACAACTTTAGTGCAGCCCTTTAATAAAATATGTGTTCATTCCCATGCTGGAATTTATAGCTACGTTGCGTACTGTTCCATGTTGTTGGCTCCAATACTTCTCCTAACGGTGGCGTACGCGTTCTTTTATAGAGCTCCGTGATAATACCTGAACCAATCTGTCATGACACGACTCACAGTATAGCTCACAGAATGCCGATAAAAGTAAATTACACAAAAATTAAGAGGATGAAAATACACAGAAACAAGACAGTGACAACAGTATGTACAAATCGGCAATACTCCATAACGGAAGGATTCAAACTAATGCGGGAAATTCCGGGATAAAACAAAATAAATGTGACCGAATGAAACCTATCAGTTTATCACTCTAATATTTCAGTTCAGCTGCGACTCTACTAAAACCTGTAGAATATAATTCAAGTGTAAAACAGTTTTCTGGATAGCGTCCCCTTAGACAGTGCCTCAGTTCATCTTGCATTAATCCATACCATTAATCACGAATAACTTGACGAAGCATATACTCGCGTACAAAAATGGAAGAGGTAGAATTCCGAAAATACTGGTCTGATATTGCATGTCTAAGTGCACAGTCTACCGATTTTTTTTAATGCCCGGTTTTGTCTCCTCCAAAAAATGACATAATAGAATTAACTTAAGCAAAAATATATTTCGAGTGTTTCTTACAGCGAAGGTAGGAGCGAGCACTCAATTTATGCACAAAGTCTTGCATGTGATACTTCAGGAGAACTTTTCCTCTTCCATAACTTCTGTTCTTTGGGGCCCGCAGTGCAAAATATGTCTTCTACTGATATGATTATTACGGATATCAGAGAGATACACTACTCTTTAAACGGTTTTAATTTTATAAATTATTCAAGACGGGCCCATTTAGGCATGTCACCATGATCAGTCTGTTTTAGAATTGTTTGGTTCTCCTTAGATGTACACTGGAGATGTTTATCTGATATTAGTTGGTTTTTATGTACACTATTTCTCTCTTGACAGCGTGGATGAATATCGCTAATCCTCTGTTATCCAAGCTGAATGATATTCGTAATAATCTTTTCTTCTTCATTTCTATGACACGATTCTTTGAAGAGACTGTCAATGTCTGTGCTGTCTCCATAAGGTGGTTTTTTTTTCGACATAAAGACGAAAGTTAGGTGAGAATTTTACGCCCTGTAGGCGTGCAGTTCATTAGAAATGAAGCTTGTTCTATTTTTTCCTTTATATACTTTGCGTTTGTTGTTTATTACACTGCACTCTGCCATCCTCCTGCACATATCAACGGAAACAACAAACTATGTAATTCTAAACGAAGGGAAGTTACTGCATATACGAGAATGAACTTTCATCACTTTCCCTCTACTACTCCAGCAGGCGAAAAAGTCAAATGAAGCAGACATGTCTTACTGTAGGTGCACCTGATGCAGTCTTCGCAACCGGATCACTCTTACATTACTTTGTTTTCTTTGGGGAAATTGGTCACGGGAACTTAGGTGAAAGTCTTTCTGAGAATAACCGCTACGTGGCTTGAGAGCGGGAGAGAGAGAGATAGAGAGAGAGAGAGAGATCTGTACCGGATGCCTTAGACGGACCGTGCTTCGAAAAGGGCAATGGGAACAAAAACCTTCACTGTTCATTACGTTAACAGACCATTTTATAGAAAATAGTGCCTTTTTTCGTGAGAAGAACGGGCAGTCATAGAAACGTAATTGTAGTCACTTCACGACAAGCCCAGGGGCATATATTACGGAACTAAAACCTTTTGTTTGCTTTGTATCTTTCGTAATTGTCCCTATACTTAACATCAATTACCGATCGAAGCTACGGTCAAGATTTTGTCCACATTATGTCTACGGCTCATACGGACATCGTCGATTCTCATGATCTTTCTTCATAACGTTAAGCACTGTCTCTCTGAACGTGATTTCCTAGTGCTTTTGTAAATATATTGAGTGTGTAATTTGTGAAAGGTGAGTCACGCATTGTGGGATTCCAGATTTTGGTCGCGTAAAATATCTGTTGTCTCAAATTGTATTCTCCCCCCCCCCCTCCCCCACTTGATTATAGTAATTGTGTTTACGTTGTACTGTTTTATATAGGATTGCCTTTTCGTGTCTTCAAAGCAAACTAGTAATTTTCCGCATATTTCCTCCGTGGCTCCCAAAACTTGTAATTACGGATCTACATCAACAAATATACACCTTAAGCCACGATATGGTGGATGGAGGGGGGTACCTTGCACCAGTGCTAGTCATTCCCTTTCCTGCTCCACTCGCAAATGGAGCAATGGGAATAGCTACCATCTCTGTGCTTCCCTAATAGCCCTAATTTATCTTCCTCGGTTTCGTGGTGTTTACGCGAGACGTACGTTGGTGGCAGCAAAATCGTACTGCAGGCAGTCTCAAATTTTCTCGATAGCGTTCCGCAAAATGAAAGTCTTATTCCCTCCAGGGCTTACCATTTGAGTTCAAGAAGCACCTCCATAGCATCCTCGAGTGTTGATAGAACCTACCGGTAACAAATCCAGCAGCACACCTCCGAATTGTTTCGATGTCTTCCTTTAATCCGACTTGGTGGGGATCCCAAATACTCGAGCAACCCAAGAGTTGGTCGCGTGAGTGCTCTGTACATGGTCTCCTTTATAGACGAGCAACACTTTCCTGTAATTCCCCCAATAAACCGAAGTCGACCAATCGTCTTCCCTATTACCGATCTTACGTGCTAATTCCATTCATGTCACTTTGCAACATTAAGCCTAGTCATATTTTTGCGACAGCTAACGGTTCACACAAAACGAGGAGAGACATAAAGGTACTCCCTGTTAGTATTCCGTGCAAATTCTTTGCTGTACAAGTCTACGAGATGCAGGGCAGACCAAGCACATAGAGTCTGTTGTGCATGTTGTGCATGATCACAGGTCCAACAAAAAAAAAAAAAAAATTCATTTTCAGGGCATAGTTATTTCAGTAAATTCATATAAAAGCAACATCTTTCACCATGCAGTACCCTCAGTGCATTCAAATTATATTTAGTTGAAGTCACGTTAGGATCCCACTTAGGAGCATTACGTTTAAAATCATTATCCAAGCGTAGCATGGCGAGACACTTTATGAATGAAATCTTCGGTTTACAAGCAACGCTTGTCCCTGCCGTCGTCTTCAAGCGTGAAACCACTGACTCTTTGTAACGATTGCGGAGACAGCCTTCGAAAGCTCGAGCATTTTGTTCCAAGTGTCGCGGTTTGTACATCGAGAGTACGTTATTCAGGTATGCCATCGTGAAAGACTCCACGAATACAAAATTATTTATGTAGACGTTTTGACTGAGATTTAAATCTATCTCGTACAGAATACTAGATTCCTTTCACAGTTCATCCACAACTATGTAAAGGCGCTTGTCAGTTTTACAGTTAACCACTGTGCGTATGATTTGAAATGTAGGTAAATACACGACAAGAAATTCTGCCATTGACCAGAAAGTCAGAGTCTGGTTTTTAGACGGTTTTCCCCAGGCTTGTTTAGGCAAATGTTGGGCTCATATCGAATCTTCACATCAGACAATGCGCAGTTACACACACAACGAAGGTTAGATTTTTCACTGATACACGGTACACACGACAGTGCTAGGGAAACTGAAGATAGTGGCCACAAAATTAGAATAAAATATAATTTGCCAAATCGTGAGAAATATGAGGACCTATTACGATGGAATAACCGCTTGCATTGAGATAGACGCGCCATGAAGCTAATCTTCAATGAGTTGAGTGTATCGTTACAGATCCCTGATTTATTCTAACTCATACTCCAACACACTCAAAAGTGAATTAATTACACATTTACTAATAATGTACGGGGCGTATCAGCACAAGGAGCCTCGTAACATCCGAGATGCATGCGTAGTCTTAGTGCCTTGGGGAACATGAGATTTCGCTTCTGTAAGGACACACAAAAGAATAATCCAAGACATGTAATCCGCTTCCACGCACAAATAAGAAGATGGTTACATACTGAATGCTTTTCCTCAGAGGTTCTGGCAACCTAAAGCAGCATGACACCATTTGCATGCGCCTAAGGTACTCGAGGTTCACAGTTATTAAAATATTCTAGGGTATTACGTCGTGTTCGAATGAATTTCTTGACAAAACCGAACGTCACCTTTGCGGAGGACATCTTGAGGGACGGTTATAGCTTTTACAGAGGTCCTATGCACACGCTGGCTCGCTACTAACTACTTCAGTAGCTGTAGCTGTTACTCTCCTACTAACTGCTTCAGTTAGTGCCAAGCTAGGATGTGCATCGGACCTCATTAATAAATTCATCAGGCCAAGGCATAATACCCCAGAATGTTTTAACACGTGTGATATTTCCGGCCGTGAAAGTTTACATTTTACATCTTGAGGTTTTTTGTGCTGGAACGTTTCCTATGGTATTCCTTAAGTGTTCCTTTTCTCCTAATACATTTTGTTTGTTAGAATTCCTTAGCTTGTCTTTCCTTATTCATAGTTAGGATGATAGGTTTATGATACACTACACTCCAAATCGGTCATTAGACACTAAACCCTATAGATGTCGCACACATAAATAAAATGAATATAACAATATACAGTTCATGTCCTACAGCCAGTTTCCTCATCTCCAAGGCACAAATCAGGGCTTCTTTAGTCACAGCCCGTTGGAAAGCATCTAAGGGCACTGACTAATACCAAATTCTCTTACACGGTTTGTCGGAAAGAGCGGGGCTTTCTGGAGGCTACACAGCTTTTTCGCTATTGAGGTGATCCATTTAGGCCCTGAAAGACATTATCCGGCAGAGAAATCTCTTAAGAGGTTTAACTTCGTTGCCCTCGTGTACGGAAATACTAGATGTGAAGTACTTCACCCTGCAATAAAGCCAAATCTCACTCTAACTTCATCTGGGAGCTTTGGGCCTCACTATTCCAAAAAGAACGGGAGAAAGCAAGGATTTCTAAAATCCCATATATGGATTCCATAGAAATTACTAAACAAGACGTCTAACTGCAGCTCTCTCACTGTAACGGCCCAATTTTGCAAAAACAGGCTTAATGAAACTCGAAACTTCCTGGCAGATTAAAACTGTGTGCCGGACCGAGAGTCGAACTCGGGACCTTTGCCTTTCGCGTCCTCACAACTTTACTTCTGCCAGTACCTCGTCTCCTACCTTCCAAACTTTACAGAAGCTCTCCTGCAGACCTTGCAGAACTAGAACTCCTGAAAGAAAGGATATTGCGGAGACATGGCTTAGCCACAGCCTGTGGGTCTTTTCCAGAATGAGATTTTCACTCTGCAGCGGAGTGTGCGCTGATATGAAACTTCCTGGCAGATTAAAACTGTGTGCCGGACCGAGACTCGAACTCGGGACCTTTGGTAGAACACTTGCCCGCGAAAGGCAAAGGTCCCGAGTTCGAGTCTCGGTCCGGCACACAGTTTTAATCTGCCAGGAAGTTTCATATCAGCGCACACTCCGCTGCAGATTGAAAATCTCGTTCTGGAAACAGACATAATGTCTGATTGGATAGCCGCAATCAGTGATTTTACAATGTTACTTATAATCCGTCTTGATTGCAAAATGTTTATTCATGTGACCGGTTTCGGTTCATCTAGAACCATCTTCAGTTCTCATATTTCGGTTACAGGAGTAACCCGTCCAAATACAGAAACTTTCACAGCTAATGGGGCCTCTACGGTGAATGTACAGAAGACCGGCGCTAAGAATTCTTTTATCTGCTAACAATGGAACGGTAACACACAGTACAGATGATTCTTTCAATAACTGTCCCGAAATGAACATCGAACTCTTATAGCGTCTACAGACTAATGCAGAGGTTACTGGCGTCCCCTTTGCAACCAGAGTTTACAACGGCGGTACCGATGATACCTTGTGAGTCACTGCATCAGTTACGAAGTACAGGGTGATAAAATTAAAGTTCTTCCAGAGATTATTTCATGTACCTTGATATGCGCAACACAACATTACTGCTCCGGGTAAGGGTGATGTAAGCCGAATATCCAATCTAAAGGCGCATGAAGTATTTTCTGGGCCAGTTTCATTTTGCCTTCCCTGAGGAAAAACTTTGTACACTCACACTTTTATATTATGTCCACTCCCACTACCCACGACATCTTGAATTAGCGAGCACGAAACTGCGTCACAAATTGTTCTGACATTCACCTGCTCCAATTAGTAGTAATACTTTGTGGAGTGCTGATTCCTGCTAGGACATCCCGTAGTTTATATCCAACACATGCTTGGTAACAATTGCTGTCGTGGAAAATTCACTGGCCATTAACATCGGATAGTAGGCTCTGACCACAACGCATTTAGGAGGATTATAGGCAGACAAACCTATCGCCTTCAGGTTGGGAAAAGCTCCCTTTTCCCAGCATGCCGGAAACTGGCATTGGTAGTCACAGCCGGCCGGTGTGGCCGTGCGGTTCTAGGCGCTACAGTCTGGAACCGGGCGGCCGCTACGGTCGCAGGTTCGAATCTTGCGCCGGGCATGGATGTGTGTGATGTCCTTAGTTAGGTTTAATTAGTTCTAAGTTCTAGGCGACTAATGACCTCAGAAGTTAAGTCGCATAGTGCTCAGAGCCATTTTTTTTTGGTAGTCACAGTAGGCAAAGGACGAGCTGCCAGCATGACCACGAACGGTGCTCGTTGCTCTGATAAAGTTGTCGATACAGTTCCGATGGCCGTGGCCACCCTACATGACCGTATTGTCCTTAGTAAGTAAGATGGGGAATAGCGAGCCTCCTGAAAATCGAGAAATACAGAGCACATGCGCTTAGGTTAACCATACATGTACCATGTACGAAGGACTTACATGTTAGTGATCCTTGGTGATTATCATTAAAATAAGAAGGGAGTGATCCTTACCCTCTCAGTCCCTCTTGTCGGAGAGGGTTTTGCTAAACTTAGGTTGTAACATTAAACTTAAATCGATGAGATCTTGGCATCCTTTTCCACCTACATCTACATCTACATCCACATCCATACTCTGCAAGCCACCTGACGGTGTGTGGCGGAGGGTACTGTAGTGGACTGTTAAGGCAGCCAGTCCACAGTGAAGTAGCCGAAAGGGCACGCGTCAACTCACGCCGTCTGGCGTTAAGTCTGGAACAGGATTCGTAATGAATGTGATAAAGAAAAGAACGTAGCTACCAGAACACTTAACTTTTATATCGTCCTTTGGTATACAGCATTCTTGATGATACAAGTGAGACTATCTTGAGACACATGCAACGTTACAAATGGTTAATGGCGCCTTGCTAGGCTATTCTAACTGTCTCTCGGCAAATGAGAGAAAGGCTTCGTCAGTGTAGTCGCTAGCAACGTCGTCGTACAACTGGGCGAGTGCTAGTACGTCTCTCGAGACCTGCCGTGTGGTGGCGCTCGGTCTACGATCACACAGTGGCGACACGCGGGTCCGACATGTACTAATGGACCGCGGCCGATTTAAGCTACCACCTAGCAACTGTGGTGTCTGGCGGTGACACCACAGGTACCTTGAGTACCTCTATCGGTTCTCCCTTCTATTCCAGTCTCGTATTGTTCATGGAAAGAAGGATTGTCGGTATGCCTCTGTGTGGGCTCTAATCTCTCTGATTTTATCCTCATGGTCTCTTCTAGAGATATACGTAGGAGGGAGCAATATACTGTTTGACTCCTCGGTGAAGGTATGTTCTCGAAACTTCAACAAAAGCCCGTACCGAGCTACTGAGCGTCTCTCCTGCAGTGTCTTCCACTGGAGTTTACCTATCATCTCCGTAACGCTTTCGCGATTACTAAATGTTCCTGTAACGAAGCGCGCTGCTCTCCGTTGGATCTTCTCTATCTCTTCTATCAACACTATCTGGTACGGATCCCACACTGCTGAACAGTATTCAAACAGTGGGCGAACAACCGTACTGTAACCTACTTCCTCTGTTTTCGGATTGCATTTCCTTAGGATTCTTCCAATGAATCTCAGTCTGGCATCTGCTTTACCGACGATCAACTTTATATGATCATTCCATTTTAAATCACTCCGAATGCGTACTCCCAGATAATTTATGGAATTGACTGCTTCCAGTTGCTGACCTGCTATATTGTAGCTAAATGATAAGGGATCTTTCTTTCTATGTATTCGCAGCACATTACACGTGTCTACATTGAGATTCAATTGCCATTCCCTGCACCATGCGTCAATTCGCTGGAAATCCTCCAGCATTTCAGTACAATTTTCCATTGTTACAACCTCTCGGTATACCACAGCATCATCCGCAAAAAGCCTCAGTGAACTTCCGGTGTCATCCACAAGGTCATTTATGTATATTGTGAATAGCAACGGTCCTACGACACTCCCCTGCGGCACACCTGAAATCACTCTTACTTCGGAAGACTTCTCTCCATTGAGAATGACATGCTGCTTTCTGTTATCTAGGAAATCTTCAATCCAATCACACACAATTGCCGTACAGTTGTCGATACAGTTACGATTGCCGTGGCCATCCTACATTATTAAAAATGGCTCTGAGTACTATGGGACTCAACATCTTAGGTCATAAGTCCCCTAGAACTTAGAACTACTTAAACCTAACTAACCTAAGGACGTCACAAACATCCATGCCCGAGGCAGGATTCGAACCTGCGACCGTAGCGGTCGCGCGGTTCCAGACTGTAGCGCCAGAACCGCTAGACCACCACGGCCGGCCCTACATTATCGTATTGTCCTTAGTAAGATGGGGAATGGCGATCATCCCGAAAATCGAGAAATACAAAGCACATGCGATTAGGTTAACCATACCTGTACCATGTACGAAGGACTTACATGTTCGCGATCCTTGGTGATTACCACTACAATAAGAAGGGAGTGATCCTTACCCTCTCAATCTCTCTTGTCGGAGAGGGTTTTGCTAAACTTAGATGATAACATTAAACTTAAGTCGATGAGATCTTGGCATTCATTTCCACCCATGTTCATGTGCACAGATGTCACAAGAAGATAATCAAAACGACTAAATGCGGGAGGAATATTACACATAATAAATTGTCCCGTAGTTCCACAGTTATCAAGTCTGCTCTAATGAGTTCAAATCCTCTCGCAGCAGTTACGTTCCAAATTAACCAGCAAACACGTTTAACAGCTCGGAGGCAATCCAGCACGTTATAACCGTGTAGAATGCCGCCCGCTTTCTTGGTCGCAGCACGACGCGCGTAGACTACCAGCCTCCCGGCAGCATTCGAGTCCGTCGGGACAGTTTCAATCAGGTGCACTACTTGTCGCTTATCTCTTTATTATACTTGAGAGATTATTTTGAAGCCGGTGCGCGGGCGATGCGAGAGCGCAGACAAATCGGATTAAGCGACGCGCCGCCCGGGGGAGGCGAGCGGGCGAGGTTGAAAAGGGCGAAGGGTGGGGGGTGGAGGGCTGAAAATGGGGCGGTGGAGGGGGAGCCGGCCGAGTCGTGGCGGTGGGGGGAGTGAGCCAAATCCCCAGAGGCAATTACGGCAGAGCGCCCTCAAAATACCCACCGCCGCCACCCCGTGATGGGTCCGAAGCAGTCGGGAAACAGGGTTAGCGAGCGCCTCCCCGGACCGCTGCTGCGTCTCAGAAGGCCTGGCTGCCCCATAGCGGGGGAGGGGTCGAGTATCATACACACTGCGAGAGGCCAGGTGTCAACAGCACGTAGCAGGCGGCCACTTGCTGGGAGAGAGAGAGAGAGAGAGAGAAAGTACAATGGGATGAAAAGATACTGACAAAAGAGATAAACTTGTCAGACAAACACGGCACTTGTTCATACAAATTACGGGAATGCAGGCGGGTGACGTTTTCGACAACGCTGATATTTCGACAGGTGCACACTCGTATCATTTTCAAGGCACAAATAAAGTAAAGTCCCTGTGCAAGGGAATTTAAAACCTCGGTTGGAAGACCACTTCCGGAAAGTTACAGGGTAACAATCATTGAACTACATGAAACAAAACGATTTGCGTTAAGACGTTCAAACTACACGGTTGGCCGCAGTGGCCGAGCGGTTCTAGGCGCTTCAGTCTGGAACCGCGCGACCGCTACGGTTGCAGGTTCGAACCCTGCCTCGGGCATGGAAATGTGTGATGTCCTTAGGTTAGTTAGGTTTAATTAGTTCTAAGTTCTAGGGGACTGATGACCTCAGATGTTAAGTCCCATAGTGTTCAGACCCATTTTTTTGGCCGCGGGACATGGTGCGAATTAGTATCCGCTGTACATTTTGGTTTAGTGACGAAGCCCACTTTCGTCTGGATGGCTTCGTCAATAAGTAAAACTGGCGCATTTGGGGGACTGAGAATGCGCACTTCGCTGTCGAGAAGTCTCTTCACCCTCAAGGGCTGTACGGTGCGCAATGTCCAGTCACGGAATAATCGGTGCGTAACGGTACGGTAAGTAAAGATACGTAAATGTTCTGGAAGATGATTTCATCCCCATTATTGAATACGACCCAAGATGTGGTTTATGCAAGACGGGGGCTCGATTCTATCGAGGCAGGAGAGTGATGTCCTGAAGGAGCACTTCGGGAACCACATTCTGTGTCCGGTGTACACAGAGCTTATTGGAATGGGCCTCGATTGGAAGCCATATTATCCGGATCTTAACACTTGCGACTCCCTTTTGTGGGGCTATATTAAAGATCAGGTGTACAGCAATAACCCCAAAACCTCTGAAAAGATCCATTCAGGGCATCATCGACAGCATCGATGGTCTGACACTTCAGCGGGTCATGCAGAATTTCGGTATTCGTTTCTACCACATCATCACCGATGATGGCAGCCATACTGAACATGTTGTTGTTGTTGTGGTCTTCAGTCCTGAGACTGGTTTGATGCAGCTCTCCATGCTACTCTATCCTGTGCAAGCTTCTTCATCTCCCAGTACCTACTGCAACCTACGTCCTTCTGAATCTGCTTAGTGTGTTGATCTCTTGGTCTCCCTCTACGATTGTTACCCTCCACGCTGCCCTCCAATGCTAAATTTGTGATCCCTTGATGCCTCAAAACATATCCTACCAACCGATCCCTTCTTCTAGTCAAGTTGTGCCACAAACTTCTCTTCTCCCCAATCCTATTCAATACCTCCTCATTAGTTACGTGATCTATCCACCTTAACTTAAGCATTCTTCTGTAGCACCACATTTCTAAAGCTTCTATTCTCTTCTTGTCCAAACTGGTTATCGTCCATGTTTCACTTCCATACATGGCTACACTCCATACAAATACTTTCAGAAACGACTTCCTGACACTTAAATCTATACTCGATGTTAACAAATTTCTCTTCTTCAGAAACGATTTCCTTGCCATTGCCAGTCTACATTTTATATCCTCTCTACTTCGACCATCATCAGTTATTTTGCTCCCTAAATAGCAAAACTCCTTTACTACTTTAAGTGTCTCATTTCCTAATCTAATCCCCTGAGCATCACCCGATTTAATTTGACTACATTCCATTATCCTCGTTTTGCTTTTGTTGATGTTCATTTTATATCCTCCTTTCATGACGCTGTCCATTCCGTTCAACTGCTCTTCCAAGTCCTTTGCTGTCTCTGACAGAATTACAATGTCATCGGCGACCCTCAAAGTTTTTATTTCTTCTCCATGAATTTTAATACCTACTCCGAATTTTTCTTTTGTTTCCTTTACTGCTTGCTCAATATACAGATTGAATAACATCGGGGAGAGGCTACAACCCTGTCTCACTCCTTTCCCAGCCACTGCTTCCGTTTCATGCCCCTCGACTCTTATAACTGCCATCTGAACATGTCATAGCCTAAATCCGATTATCTGTAGTGACGTTTACATGTTGAATAAAGTTTGTAACTAATTTACGTTTTTTTCATACAGTTCGATAATTCCTCGCACACGCACACACACACACACACACACACACACACACACAAACTGTAAATACTAGCGCCATCACATAACCGAAGATGACTCACGTCGGAAGTTATTGATAGTTCACGGCAGTCATCTTTGGTCGTGTAGTGGTGCTAGTGTTTACAGCTGTGTGTGTGTGTGTGTGTGTGTGTGTGTGTGTGTGTGTGTGTGTGTGTGTGTTTTATCGTTCCGGAATACCTCTGCTTACCGAGGTTTTAAATTCCCTAGCTGCATTTGTGCGCCGGCCACTGTGGCCGAGCGGTTCTAGGCGCTTCAGTCCGGAACGACGCGGCTGCTACGGTCGCAGGTTCGAATCCTGCCTCGGGCATGGATGTGTGTGATGTCCTTATGTTAGTTAGGTTTAAGTAGTTCTAAGTCTAGGGGACTGATGACCGCAGATGTTAAGTCCCTTACTGCTTAGAGCCATTTGAACCATTTGCATTTGTGCCCTGAAAATGAAAGGGTTTGCTCCTGTAGTAATGTCGGTGGCTGTCGGAGACGTCACCTGATAGCAGTTCTTTCAGTTATTTGAACATTGTACACGCCGGGAGAAATTAGGTTCTACTCAGGTTCCTAAATATACGAGTATACTGTGTGAATTCAATTTGTTTGCACATGAGACAGTTTACAACAACGTTTCGCAGAGGACCTATTCATTCGGATAATCCCAAAATTGTATTGCGTATTAATAGTAAGCTAGTGCGCACATAAAAATTCAGTTAATCGTCTGTTTTGAATCATCTTTATTGACCATACGGTGGAGGACGACGGATCACGTTTTCACACAGAACTGTAACCCGAACGTATTATCGGAATTACTGTTAATACTATAGTAATCACAATACTGGATGCCTCATGAACTCGAAAATATTACAGACACGCAAAGTCTAACGCAAGTTTCGGAATCTGCTCGTAAATTCCTTTAAGATGAGGCACTTTACACATGAATTCTCAGTGAATTCTCAGTCTGTATTTGTAGGTAGTGTATAAGGGTAAAACGCTATCATTTTTAACGAAGTTTTACCTTAACAAAAGTGAACTATCTTCATGATATCGTTATTTCCTGTGATGGTCGATTGGTACTACATTCATATACATTGAAACGGAAGAATCGTATTTGGCCATTCAAACATCCAAATTTCAAGAAATGCCAGCGGATGGAGAAGACAAAGATACAGGGGGTGGATAAAAATATAGAAACCCCACAAACACATGTAATATTGTTGCTTTTTTTTTCTAAAAGCGGTGCTGATAGACAATAAAACCGGGTTAAAAGCTGTGAGCTGTCTGGGGAAGTTAAACTTGCATTACTGAGCAACTGTTTCTCCAGGTATCCAGTCTAGCTTACCAAATTCCCAACCAGACTAACATTAATTATAATCTTTTAATAGTCATACGACAATCGGTGATATTTATATATAAAAAAGAGAATTTAAATAAAAAGAAATAAATCAGTTTATATTTGGAAATTTATTTTAACATTGATCATTGAAATTTCAGCATATTAAACTTGATTCATAACTAAACTGGTGCCTTATTTAGGACTGCGAAAATCTGAGTTTGTAATCTTACAGAACACATCAAATATGGAGCCAAGATTGGAAGACTGCATACAACACTGCATTCATAAAAGAACACACGAAGAACGTTGAAACATATGCAAGAGGAAATTAACCACTACCAACCGATTCAATTTTCACCCAAAGAAGTTACGTTCGTAGTGCAATCCTGTCCGTCATGTAATTACCACACACTGGTCTACTAAATTCATACTAACTCTCTGTGAAATATTCCCGAAAAGAATAGCTGAGGGCTACTTTGATGATTACACCACATGCTTCACGTGGTCAACTTGGTTTACACGAAGAGTGTAACTCCACAATAATTTTGATAATTAAAATAAATTAGATCGAAAAGCAATTTACAAAAGAAAAACCTCGAACGTCTTACTATTAACCTGATGGGTCAAACAATTGTATAAGCACGTGGTACTGGTCTCACAAAGTACACCCCATGTGGGTTGAACATTAAGAAAAGTTGCTATATTGAAAATATTGTCAAGACGAGACGTTATAATCTCACGCACATTCGCATTTAAGATTGATGATCTTAGTTAGAGTTACTGATCAACATGTGGTTCCAATTTACTCACAAAGTAGTGACAAAGCAACTACTGGAAGATATTCTGAACTGTACACTCGAATCACACTGCGTTTCAATTTAAGATAACATTAGATATTTTAGAGCTAAAGCTGAAATGAAGGTGATTAAATTTTCAGTTAGGCTGAACTTAAGAAATCCATTGTCCTACGGACTTAGCAGACACGCGCTTAGCCGGAGATTTTACCACTTCAGACGCTCGCCACGGACAGACTGACCTGGGCTCCTACCAAGGGTGCTTCCGTACACAAAACGGAAGTGACCAGAGAGGCAGCTTCCTACACCAACATGACAAGGGATGGACAGGACCATACTAAGGATATAAACCTTTCTGCTTTTAGAAAGCGTAGCTACCTGTTCCGACGTTGGTCCTACAGTTCTCTAGCAGACAGGCTTGTCTGCTACCCTCAAGCATGCAACTAGAAATACATTTGCTCATTCATCCTCTCACACAGAAGGGAAGGGGGATGACAGTATCTTATCATATACAGTATATAAAAGAAAGCGGATGTAGGTTCCGTATGAGACTGTGTGACATGAACAAAATATAAACTGTGTTTTACAGTGTAGTAGTGTGACAGATCGTTCTTGTTTATGTGGAAAAGTAATACGTTTCACTGCTCAGTCTCATTCCAGATAGTCAGAAACACCACAGTAAATTTAGAGGTGGAATTTATGCCGTAAATGACAACAGATTTAAGAAATTAACATGAAAGGAATCCAACAGAGACCTTTCATACATTACCAATTATGTTCAGGCATCCATTTCTCGCTGCCCAACACCTGTATCTTCCAGCTGGGTTACACTTAGCTCCAAGGCCTGTTGGATTCTGCTGGAAGGTCAGTCACGAGTTTCTTGTGAGCTTAAGCAATGATTATAAATGACAGTTGTTGCTGATAGACAGCTAGCACATGCACTATAGTGTGGGCTTGAAAATTTGTCTGCCGACGTTAAGTTTTCCTCAAAATAATAACTAACACCCAGCTATTTCCGCTGATGTAATGGTTATATTATGTTTTATTTTTAACTCGATTGTGTGGTAGATGGATATTAATTGTTTCAAAATAAGCCTTATAAAGGACCAATGCAATCAGTTTATCTACGATTCAGAAAAAGGTACATTTTATGGAAATAAAAATAATTGTAATAAATTTTCATTACATTCCTGTATATGGTGAATTTAATCCTTTTATTTGATATTGTAACTGCGTGTTTAACAGTTAACAAATGCAATTAACGTTTTAGCTTCTCAGGCAAGACAGTATAAAAATCTGTTAGCACGTCAATAGTTTCCCGGAGTATAATTTAACAAAGAAACAGCAGTATAACATTTTCCTCAAACTGATATCAGCATATGACGCCAGTTTTCACTTTTGTGTTTCTCTTTGAAGACCATACCCAAAGTTGGTGACGTACTTTTGAAAAAAAAAAATACATCGTTTCCATCAAACTGTTATTTTAGAGTAGTACTTTATTAAGCACTGCAGCTATTCTCATGTGTTGCTCATTCTCAAGTTCATCTACAAACGTAGTAACAAAACCCGAATGAAATAGAATATATAAAAACCTCTACTGTGCACTCGATATAGCTTTACCTTAAAAAAAAAGTGTGATTACAATAGCTGAGGACACATCGTCCTCGTAGGAGCAAAAATACGAAATCAAATATCATGCTACTCCATCATTATCTTATTACCGTGATTTGCATGCATAAAGGTCAATATGTGATTAGATCGATTCACGGACCTCGAATATTGATTTATGTACAGATTTGATACTCAGTATGAAATAAATTTAGTTAATACGTTGATTGCCAAGGGAGTCTTGTTGTCTGTCTGATGATAAATCGTGTGACGTACAAACGACGATGCATTTGACACGAACGGTTTGTTTATGTGGATTTTATAGTCATCAGCCAACACACTTTACATTTCATTAAGCACCCGAATCAGTTTCTGTTCGCTTTCGACGACTTCTGCTGTATTATCAACGAATCATATCACGCTAATTTTCTGTACGCAATTTATTTCACTCATGCCTCTTCTTGGCGACGATGAATTACTTCTTTTTAACCTTGTCCAATTCGTCCGTGTTGACTATTTCACTCTGCTTCTCGTAAAGCAGCTGGAAAGAAAGCTGTGAATAACAGGAATCGGTATGCTGAAAGTCGCATTCAACGATTTTTCACTGAGCAGTTGATTATTATGAAAGACCGCCAAAAATAAACTGTGACAGAGACACTGTACAAGGAACCTGCGAAAATGAAAAAAAAAAAACAAACAAACACTCCGTTATTAACGGCAAAAGAAATTCGCGGACGTAAATATAACTAATGGACTGAACTGGGTGGCTTCTAATCTTCCTCGGCGACAGAAAGTTCCCGCGACGAGATAAGGATGGAGCCGAAATCGGGACGGCTTAGGCCTAGGAAGCCAGAAGCCGTGTTCCGGTACACGCTGACTCATCCGAGATGCAGCCACTGGTGGGCGCGCCAGTGGATTACAATGGAGACCGCCTCAGGATTAGGACAAAGTGTCCGGGCCCGTGTAATCCCCCCACCGGCACACATAAAGTGAGACTAACGCCGTTTGCGGGGCGACAGAACTCGCGGCAGTAAGCCAGCTCCCCTCGGTGTCCACTCTTGTGCGGAAGTCGTAATCCGCCTCCAGGCATCGCACCTGGCGCAGGATGTCCGGCCTGGAGAGCTGTGGGTGGCTCCCACGACAAGTATCCGCCTTACCGTGGCTTGTTGCCAACCTGACAACAGCAGCTGGCAATGACAAGAATCTAGTACGTCTTATTTACGTTGGCACTTCATCTAATGTGGCGCATCTTCAGCGATATGGAAACCGACTCAGAAGTGGAGGCGACGGTGCCTGTGTAAAAGGCAGACTAACGAGCCAGAGCATTACGACCGCCTGCTTGGCAGCGTGTTGACAGATCTTACAGAAGAGATCTGCGCGTCATAGATTCGACAGGTCCTTGGTAGGTTTCCGAAGGTACAGTATGTGACAGAAGATGTCTACGCACAGGCCAGTGGATTCTGGACTTACAAGGGGAGGCCGCCAATTGTGAAATTCAGATTCGATTCATACTGCGCATAATAAAAGCTCATGGCCGGAGGTGTAATGTGGCAAAGCACCAAGATGCACTTCTCAGCCGTTGTCGAGAAAATCGACAGTTAAAAGAAACCGTTGGGGTGAAATTCTCTCTACGATTTATGATTTCCTACATCGTCGTGGCGCAGCGGTAAGCGCTTGGTTTCGTAATCCGAAGGTCGCCGGATCGAATCTCGTACCATGCAACCTTTTTTTTAATATTTTTTTTGGAATATATATATATATCGTGGGGTCTCTACCCTAATTCGAACGTTTGACTTACACTATACGTATTCGTTTCGGAATATCGTTTCTACGTCTTCCGTTAACGACACATGTAAACATTATGAAGACAATTAATAACATTTGTGAAATACAACTTTGTTTGCGGAAAACATAATCATGTTCGAAGTCGCCAGTTTTTCCACGACAAACGACGTTCAACAACTTATTATATGCATAATTGTTGCAACTGATTGCCGGGTATTATATATATATATATATATATATATATATATATATATATATATATATATATATATATATATTTGAATTACGAAAACAAATACTAAAAAAGAATTTGCATGGCGCGAGATCCGATCCGGCGACCTTCGGATTACGAACCCGAGCGCTTACCGCTGCGCCACGACGCTGCAGGAAAGTATAAATCGTAGAGAGTATTTCACCGCAACGGTTTCTTTTAACTGTCGATTTTCTCGACAACGGCTGAGAAGTGCATCTTGGTGCTTTGCCACATTACACCTCTGGCCATGAGCTTTTATTATGCGCAGTATGAATCGAATCTGAATTTCACAATTGGCGGCCTCCCCTTGTTAGAGCTACTGCCCGATAGTGTTCAATGTATGTTCTACCCGGTTCCGATCAGGCGCATTTGGCGATCAAGGCATCATCACTGTGACCCCTCAAATGAGTGTAGCATGAGTCTGGCCTTGTGACACAGACAGTTATTCTGTCGGATGATAACCTCTCCGTCGGAGATGACATCAACCATGGAAGGATGCTGGTGGTTCGCAATAATGTTCATTCACAGCTGCTATGATGCCTTCAGTTACTACCATTTACTGTCTTAGGTCAGTGGAAGCCCAGCTGAATGTCCCTCGTAGCATAATACTGACCCCGCAACAGGGCGTGGACGACGGTTCAATCCCGCATCCGGTCATCCTGATTACGTTTTCCGTGATTTCGCTACATCGCTTCAGGCAAATGCCGGGATGGTTCCTTTGAAAGGGCACGGCCGATTTCCTTTTCCGTCTTTCCCTAATCCGATGAGACCGATGACCTCGCAGTTTGGTCTACTCTCCCAAATCAACCCTAACACGGCGTGACAAGGACGCGGCTAATGCCTGAAGTATTACTAGAAGGAATTGCCACCATGAATCCAGCAGGGCTGTCCATAAATAGCCGGCCGAAGTGGCCGTGCGGTTAAAGGCGCTGCAGTCTGGAACCGCAAGACCGCTACGGTCGCAGGTTCGAATCCTGCCTCGGGCATGGATGTTTGTGATGTCCGTAGGTTAGTTAGGTTTAACTAGTTCTAAGTTCTAGGGGACTAATGACCTCAGCAGTTGTGTCCCATAGTGCTCAGAGCCAATTGAACCATTTTTTGTCCATAAATCCGTAAGAGTAAGAGGGGGTGGAGATCTCTTCTGAACAGCACGTTGCAAGACATCCCAGATACGTTCAATAAAGTTCATTTCTGGGGAGATTGGTGGCCAGCGGAAGTGTTTAAATTCAGTGGAGTGTTTCTGGAGCCACTCTGTAGCAATTATAGAAGTACGAGATGTCGCATTGTTCTGTTGAATTTGCCCAATTCCGTGGGAATGCACAATCGACATGAATGGATGAAGGTGATCACAGAATGTTTACGTACGTGTCATCTATCAGAGTCGTATCTAGACGTATCAGGGGTCTCATATCACTCCAACTGCACACGCCCCACACCATTACAAAGCCGCTTTCCTCATACCCATACACGTCCATCAGCTCGATACAATGTGAAACGAGACTCGTCCGACCAGCCAACATGTTTCCAGTCTTCAACAGTCCAGTGTCCGTGTTGACGGGCCCACGCGATGCGTAAAGCTTTTGCGTGTTGCAGTCATCAAGCGTACATGAGTGGGCCTTCGGCTCCGAAAGTCCATATCGATGATGTTTCGTCGAATCGTTCGCACACTGACACTTGTTGTTGGCCTAGTATTGAAATCTGCAGCAATTTGAGGAAGGGTTACCGGATTCCTGATGTTCACGGTACACTCGTGAAATGGTCGTAAGGGAAGATCCCACTTCATCGCTACCTCGGAGATGCTGTGCCCCATCGCTCGTGCGCCGACTATAACACCACGTTCAAATTATCTTAAATCTCGATAACCTGCCATTGTGGCAACAGTAACCGATCTAACAACTGCGCCAGATACTTATTTTCTTATATAGGCTTTGCCGCCCGCACCGTCGTATTCTGCCTGTTTACATTTATCTGTATTTGAATACGCTTGCCTGTATCAGTTTCTTCGGCGCGTCGATGTAGTAGCTATTCACGTGAATGACGGCGAATCCGGACATGGCAGGGATCTAGTGTACCAAGAAACGCGATTCATCCAAATACACGTTTAGAGTGATTCACGGCGAATTTCGGTGATCCCGTACACAGTACGACCGCAACTGACGGTGTCGCGCCAACTTGGGAACACGTAGGGGCTGCCTGCTGTGAAGCAACCAGGTTCATGCACACTGAACTATGTGCACCGATACATTTCTCCCTACAGCAGCACAGTACTCTACAGTCAGCACAGACACATGAGAGATTTAAAATTTCCCCAGCGCACAGAGCGTCTGAAGAAATTTCGCGCTTGCAGCCTGCCGTCTTCATCTACACCCCACGATACTCCGACTAGAGACCTTACCACTGGAGCTCAGGTGATCCATCGAAGACTGATGAAGATATCCTCTATTCCTCAACATATAGCTCGCTGTGACTGTACTGAGCATCTGTTCTGAGCATGTGTCGAAATCATGTTGACAACCTGATGGCAGCGCCATCGCTAATGGCTGTCGGCACGCTCTAGCATCTTCGATTTGAGCAAGTCGCCCTATCCAGCTGCGAGCCGCAGTCACGTCTGATCATCACAAACTTTGTCATAAATAACAACCACAATTAGATATGATTTGATAGGTTGTACATCGTATATATGAATGTAAAGGAGACTGACATTGTCACGTACGCCTTGTAAATAATTGTTAACGCTCATAGCATGAAAACTGACGGAGTGTCTTTATTATATAAACACCGTAATGAATGATTGCCTATACTAGTAGAGGTTGTAACGCCAGTGGAGATGAAACGGCAGGCAGAACTCAAGCTCTGGGTGGAAGGCCCACACAGGTTGGCTCAAATGGCTCTGAGCACTATGGGACTCAACTGCTGAGGTCATTAGTCCCCTAGAACTTAGAACTAGTTAAACCTAACTAACCTAAGGACATCACAAACATCCATGCCCGAGGCAGGATTCGAACCTGCGACCGTAGTGGTCTTGCGGTTCCAGACTGCAGCGCCTTTAACCGCACGGCCACTTCGGCCGGCCCACACAGGTGTTGGTCCTGCTTAAACACAAGAAGTAGCTAGATGGACGTCGTCACACCTGAGCGCGAAGACACAATATAGGGGCGACCGGCCGCAATTGTAGTAGGGCCGGAAGGATAACCGGATAATACTTCCGAACTTTGCAAATCTCGGACGCATGTGAGAGGAACGAAGAAGCGGCGACTCGGAAACTACGCAGACTGGGTTGTATCCAAGGATTTTTGCGCAGAAGCGTACCATTGTATGACTACAGGTATTTCCTCGCAAACTTTCCGCACTGGACAACAAAAGACTAAAATATGGTTGGTTGGCGTTGTGAAGAATCTGCAGAGAGGGAGAATATTACATGGTTTCGAGAATATGATTCGTTTTCGGAATTACCATGGTGGGGAGTTGAGCATTGCTGGGAGGCCAGTGGTGGAGAGATGTGGTCTTCCATTGTGAGCGCCTGTGTGTGATGGTAGCTCGATATCAGCTTTGTTGGTACAGACGGACTTGCGGTCTTTGCTCTCAGGAGAGTTTATAGTTAGAACAGTTAGGCACTGTACTGTTGCGAACATATACGGTTCTGGATTTCACCTCTGGGTTGGAAGTCGTCGTTGAGTTCGCAGTGTTCAGCAATTGAGAGCACTTCCCCTGCCTATACTTACTTTGAGACGTTATCTGAACTCCGTCCTTGTGGCTGGGAGTTCTCGTTTCTCGTCTGTAGAACACAGAGAGGAGAAGACAGTATTATAGTATATTAGTCAGAGGACCGCCTTTTGCCGTCCTAGTGTTTGAAAGAGATTATTTGTGAGTGGAGTTCTTCCATCGTCGCAGACGAGTACGAGGACCATAACTTCGACGCACCGCACGCAGTACATACAGTGAGATCGCAAATTGCTTCGGCTTATTAGGACTATAAAAGCTAAACAGCTGTGACCACATTAGATTATTTCAACTGAGGTCCCACAACACCGTAGATCATCTTTGAACGTAGTGTCTTCTAGTGTTTGGTACGTAGATGATGTCAGTCATTTCGCGTTATTGATATTAGATCGCGCAGTCATAATAAGGGGCAGAATTTGACAGTTGATTAGTAATTTTACTTAGGAAAGTTAAAATTTGTAATATAAAGGTTTTTTTAATCTACAATAAATATATAAGCAGGAACTTCGTTTATCATTTAGTAGAATTAGTTGCCTTCATCATTCATTTATGGCTAGATTGTAATTTATAGAATTAAGAGATCTTAAGATCTGCTTCAGGGGGTAGTAAGACAGAGCCAAATCTTCGTTTTAGCGTTTATTATTTTCAGTTACGCACTTTCATTTTACACCCGCCTGGAGTAGCATCTTGGAAGATTTCCACGGATTCTTTAACAACGGAGTCCCAGAAAGATGTTTCTGTTGGCAAAACTATTGCCTTATCATTCTCTATTGAATGTCTGGTGGAGACGTAATGTAGGGAAATTGCAGACTTGTCTGGTTATAAATGTCGAGTGCAGCGCTGACGTTCTAACCTACATAACCCATAACACACTGGCAAGGTATTTTGCAAATTCCAGCCTTCCACAATAACAGATTGTCCTTCACTGATCCCAGAAGGTCGGAAATCTTAGATGATGGGAGAAAAACATTTTCACCTGAAAATTACGGAGGATTCTTGCTACTTCGAAAGAAATATTGCCAGCAAAGGGAAGAAAAGCTAGAGATGCGGCTTACGTGCCCTCATCCACCCTCAGTGCACTCGCCTTTTGCAACCAACCGTCTGCTACAGTCGAACATTGCATCGCCACCGGACATACAACGAAGTACGATAAAACAATTTTGGCCACAGGAATATTTATTTCGGGGATCCATTATTAAAGAATCCGTGTAGATAGCCGGCCGAAGTGGCCGTGCGGTTAAAGGCGCCGCAGTCTGGAACCGCAAGACCGCTACGGTCGCAGGTTCGAATCCTGCCTCGGGCATGGATGTTTGTGATGTCCGTAGGTTAGTTAGGTTTAACTAGTTCTAAGTTCTAGGGGACTAATGACCTCAGAAGTTGAGTCCCATAGTGCTCAGAGCCATTTGAACCATTTTTTTGAATCCGTGTAGATAAGCTTGGCGGAAAATCTATCCAACCGTTATAGCGATTACCAGCAGGATAACGCATGAAATCGAAGATGACAGAGTACGCCGACGCTTCGTGGTTCGTAGTATTTACCTGCCTAGTTTGTGTCCGACTACGATACCAAACTTGACATCTACTAATACCTAAGTAAGACCTGACATTATCAAGTGATGGGGAAAAGCGATCTTATATATTTCTAAAGCTGTTTAAATGATTTTTACAAATTTTTTAATTGCCTCGATCGAAAAAAGTATTTCATTACAACTGATTATTATTTTCGTTTGCCCAACAATCATCCTCAGATCACTCATGGTAAAGTCATCCTGTGTACGTACATGGTAGGTCAGAACGTCATCGTCTGATATTTCTAGATACGTGCTCATTAATGAGCCAATTTTCAATAAAACGGTGATTGTATCAACGAAGGTCCGGAGTGCAATCGTGAACTATGCTTATTAACAAGTGTACCTTAGTGCACCGTTTACATACACTCGTTACTTTTCTCTTTGAGCAGTGAATGTTCTAATGGCTTCAAATAGTGACCAATAAATTTGACAACTTTGCATGCAGAGTTGTAACTTTGCAGATTAGTACCCAGATACACGACATACAGTTTCTAGAGAGTTTCATTTTCTACTTCTTAGTTTAAATGATATCTTATTTTCCGAATGTTAAATTATAAACTTTGACATAGATATATGTAAAAATACGAACGCTATTAGTAAAATGTTCTTTGATGGAGGGGTAATATCATGACCCCCCACCCTCCCCCCCACCCGCCCACTTTCTTAGATCTTGCCTGCATATGACTAAAACATATCAGAAATGGTGAAGAGTGCCACAATATGCACATCAGTTGCAGTTGTTTTGGCATCTAAGCCTCTCATTTTGTCCATTGCCGATTGTAACAGGACGCAGGTAGATATCCCGAGCGTTTTTTTCGCTCTCCTGAGTCGTTTTCTCTCACGCGCATTGAGCGTTGATGAACTGTAAGGCCAACGTGTTAAATTTCGCTCTCAGTTGTACATTTAACCGCTTCCATGTTTTAAAAGCTTTTTAAAAAAATGTCCCCTCCAAAGGGACGCCATCAAAGCGATCCAACGTGCAGTCCTCGGCCGCTGATGGCGTATTATGCTTTGACAGCTGTGACTGGACATCCGGGTAGAACGATTACTTTTAAACGGCGCGCGGCCGACAGAATATCTCGTTTCGCCTCCTGCTCAAATTTTCCAGTGTTTCACTTCTCATTCACATTTGCCGATGGAAACGAAAAATGGTGTGGTGCTTTGAACTCATAAGTCTCGAGCGCTAGTTTTATTCTTTCTACACGCCGGGAAACTTATGAGTTTCACGGTGGCTACAAACCTTCACTCTCCACTTGACAAAGACGAAACTTTCCTGGTCTCATTTATCTCGCTCTGACGAGAATAATTCTCTGACATTATAATTGCCTTTTAGAGATTAGGTGGATACTTCCTTGTCTTCTACCACTAGGGAAATGGCCTACTTGCTAACTTAATAGATTTTAATATTTATATTTTCTGAAATAGTCCTGTTCATCAGTTAGTTGCATCAATAAACTTGTGACAGCTGGTAAATTCAGTGCGTCATTCACCTCTTGGAAGACAGTCCTGACTATATATTTGGGATAAAGGACTATGAAGGCTGTGACATGAGATACAGATGAACTAACGAATCAGTCATCGACCAATTATATTTGACATACGCATGTGCTCTTTTTTTACATTACGCACGTTTTATAGTCATTCAGTACCGTTTTACACTGAAGTGCCAAAGAAACCGGTGTAGGCATGCGTATTCAAATACAGAGATACATAAACAGGCAGAATACGGCACTTCGGTTGGCAACACCTATATAAGACAAGTGTCTGGCACAGTTGTTAGATCGGTTACTGCTGCTACAATGGCAGGTTATCACGGTTTAAGTGAGTTTGATTGTGGTGTTATAACCGGCGCACGAGCGATCGGACACAGGATCTCCGACGTAGCGACGAATTGGGGATTTTACCGTACGACCATTTCACGAGTGTGCCGTGAACATCAGAAATACGGTAAAACATCAAATCACAGACATCGCTGCTGCCGTTCCTGCAAGATCAGTACCAAGGATGACTGAATAGAATTGTTCATATTGGCAAAAGTGCAACCCTCCCGCAAATTGCCGCAGATTTCAGTGCTGGGCTGTCAATAAGTGTCAGCGTGCGAACCATTCAACGGAACATCATCGATATGGGCTTTCGGAGCCGAAGGTTCACTCGTGTACCCTTCATGACTGCACGACAGAAAGTTTTAAGCTTCGCCTGGGCTCGTCGACACCGACATTGGACTGTTGATGACTGGAAACATGTTGCCTGGTAGGACGAGTCTCATTTCAAATTGTATCGAGCAGATGGATGTGTCCGGGAATGGGGACGACCTCATGAATCCATGGACCCTACATATCACCAGGGGACTGTTCAAACTGGTGGAGGCTCTGTAATGGTGTGGGGCGTGTGCAGTTGGAGTGATATGGTACACGTATAGATACGACTGCGACGCGAGTCACGTACGTAAGCATCCTGTCTGACCATCTGCGTGTCTATTGTGCGTCCCGACGGACTTGGGCAATTCCAACAGGACAATGCGACAACTCCCAGACATGTACATTATTGAGCATATCTAGGATGGCTTGAAATGTGTTCTTCAGAAGAGATCTCCAGCCCCTCGTACTCTTACGGATTTATGGAGATCCCTGCATGATTCATGACGTCCGTTCCCTCCGGAACTACTTCAGACATTAATCGTGTTGCGGCACTTCCGCGTTCTCGCGGGGCCCTACACAATATTAGATGGGTGTAACAGTTTCTTTGGCTCTTCAGTGTATATGGAGCATTATCAGTCAGTCGACGGACATGAAGACGATAGCTGTCTTTAATCAATGTCTTGTGAAGGTTCTCTGAGCTACAGTTTAAATTTCATCAGTGCCAGCATTGTAGAGAAAACGGTGTCGAGTATATACTGATGAAAGCTAGCCCACGTGTGCTAGTAACAAGGCTGAGTAAATGCGCCAAGGAAATCAAGTACTCTTTGGCGGTAATGTGACGCCGAGACTAATCGTGTGATAGAATGAAAACTTTCTCTACATACAGTTGTAGTATTACTTTTTCTCACATCAAACGGTTGCGTTTGGTGCGGCGGCATGGCCGAGAAGCATGAACAGCTGATGAATGGCATCGCATTGTGCTATCGAGGAATCGGGGTTCTGCCCTCCTACGGGTGACCATCTTCAGCGAGTGCATCGGTGTCTTGCGAAGAGTTCCACTCTTCCGACGCTTTGTAGAGGTACACCGGTTTTACTCCTTTTGTCATGGTGTGGATGGCACTGGCCATGTTTTCAGGTCCTGCTGGTAGAGACTGAGAGAAGTCTGAAAGTATAACAGTATGTAATGGACATCTTGCACCCTCATCTGTTACCCACCTTGCGTCGGTATCGCGGTGCCATGTCTCGACAGGAGAATGCTCGTCAATACGTGGAATGTGTGTCTGTGAACTATCTGTGACATGTAGGGGCAGTCCCTTGGCCCGTAAGACCCTCGTATCTGCCCCACATAGAACGTATGACCCCAGCTCAGATGTCAACATTGTCCCAGAACAATTACTACAGTATGAAGATGGACATGTCCGAAACAACAGATGCCATTTTCATATCGTTTAAGGCTAACCGGCTGATGACCTTCTTCATTGAGGATGCACACGATTTGCCTGAACTCTTACGGGACTCGGTGGATTGTCTGCCGCGAGTAATGGGTATAATGGCAGGGGCACTACGAATGTAGTATTTGGACTATAAGTTGAGAATGTGGGTCTCACGGGGAGCGTTCAGGCGATAAATCCCTGCAGCCGCACCATCCTCAGTGCGCTGGGTGGCTCAGATGGACAGAGCGTCTGCCATGTAAGCAGGAGGTCCCAGGTTCGAGTCCCGGTCGGGGCACACATTTTCAACTGTCCCCGTTCATCTACATCTACATTTATACTCCGCAAGCCACCCAACGGTGTGTGGCGGTGGGCACTTTACGTGCCACTGTCATTACCCCCTTTTCCTGTTCCAGTCGCGTATGGTTCGCGGGAAGAACGACTGTGTGAAAGCCTCCGTGCGCGCTCTAATCTCTCTAATTTTACATTCGTGATCTCCTCGGGAGGTATAAGTAGGGGGAAGCAATATATTCGATACCTCATCCAGAAACGCACCCTCTCGAAACCTGGCGAGCAAGCTACACCGCGATGCAGAGCGCCTCTCTTGCAGAGTCTGCCACTTGAGTTTATTAAACATCTCCGTAACGCTATCACGGTTACCAAATAACCCTGTGACGAAACGCGCCGCTCTTCTTTGGATCTTCTCTATCTCCTCCGTCAACCCGATCTGGTACGGATCCCACACTGATGAGCAATACTCAAGTATAGGTCGAACGAGTGTTTTGTAAGCCACCTCCTTTGTTGATGGACTACATTTTCTAAGCACTCTCCCAATGAATCTCAACCTGGTACCCGCCTTACCAACAATTAATTTTATGTGATCATTCCACTTCAAATCGTTCCGCACGCATACTCCCAGATATTTTACAGAAGTAACTGCTACCAGTGTTTGTTCCGCTATCATATAATCATACAATAAAGGATCCTTCTTTCTATGTATTCGCAATACATTACATTTGTCTATGTTAAGGGACAGTTGCCACTCCCTGCACCAAGTGCCTATCCGCTGCAGATCTTCCTGCATTTCGCTACAATTTTCTAATGCTGCAACTTCTCTGTATACTACAGCATCATCCGCGAAAAGCCGCATGGAACTTCCGACACTATCTACTAGGTCATTTATATACACTCCTGGAAACTGAAATAAGAACACCGTGAATTCATTGTCCCAGGAAGGGGAAACTTTATTGACACATTCCTGGGGTCAGATACATCACATGATCACACTGACAGAACCACAGGCACATAGACACAGGCAACAGAGCATGCACAATGTCGGCACTAGTACAGTGTATATCCACCTTTCGCAGCAATGCAGGCTGCTATTCTCCCATGGAGACGATCGTACAGATGCTGGATGTAGTCCTGTGGAACGGCTTGCCATGCCATTTCCACCTGGCGCCTCAGTTGGACCAGCGTTCGTGCTGGACGTGCAGACCACGTGGGACGACGCTTCATCCAGTCCCAAACATGCTCAATGGGGTACAGATCCGGAGATCTTGCTGGCCAGGGTAGTTGACTTACACCTTCTAGAGCACGTTGGGTGGCACGGGATACATGCGGACGTGCATTGTCCTGTTGGAACAGCAAGTTCCCTTGCCGGTCTAGGAATGGTAGAACGATGGGTTCGATGACGGTTTGGATGTACCGTGCACTATTCAGTGTCCCCTCGACGATCACCAGTGGTGTACGGCCAGTGTAGGAGATCGCTCCCCACACCATGATGCCGGGTGTTGGCCCTGTGTGCCTCGGTCGTATGCAGTCCTGATTGTGGCGCTCACCTGCACGGCGCCAAACACGCATACGACCATCATTGGCACCAAGGCAGAAGCGACTCTCATCGCTGAAGACGACACGTCTCCATTCGTCCCTCCATTCACGCCTGTCGCGACACCACTGGAGGCGGGCTGCACGATGTTGGGGCGTGAGCGGAAGACGGCCTAACGGTGTGCGGGACCGTAGCCCAGCTTCATGGAGACGGTTGCGAATGGTCCTCGCCGATACCCCAGGAGCAACAGTGTCCCTAATTTGCTGGGAAGTGGCGGTGCAGTCCCCTACGGCACTGCGTAGGATCCCACGGTCTTGGCGTGCATCCGTGCGTCGCTGCGGTCCGGTCCCAGGTCGACGGGCACGTGCACCTTCCGCCGACCACTGGCGACAACATCGATGTGCTGTGGAAACCTCACGCCCCACGTGTTGAGCAATTCGGCGGTACGTCCACCCGGCCTCCCGCATGCCCACTATACGCCCTCGCTCAAAGTCCGTCAACTGCACATACGGTTCACGTCCACGCTGTCGCGGCATGCTACCAGTGTTAAAGACTGCGATGGAGCTCCGTATGCCACGGCAAACTGGCTGACACTGACGGCGGCGGTGCACAAATGCTGCGCAGCTAGCGCCATTCGACGGCCAACACCGCGGTTCCTGGTGTGTCCGCTGTGCCGTGCGTGTGATCATTGCTTGTACAGCCCTCTCGCAGTGTCAGGAGCAAGTATGGTGGGTCTGACACACCGGTGTCAATGTGTTCTTTTTTCCATTTCCAGGAGTGTATATTGTGAAAAGCATTGGTCCCATAACACTCCCCTGTGGCACGCCAGAGGTTACTTTAACGTCTGTAGACGTCTCTCCATTGATAACAACATGCTGTGTTCTGTTTGCTAAAAACTCTTCAATCCAGCCACACAGCTGGTCTGATATATGATGTATATCAACGCCCATCAGCAGCTAATGGTATTCATTCCATTACAATTACTACAGTTTTGGGGCAGTTTACCTCAGGAGACGTTACAACGGCGTTATGACACCCCAACAGAAGCAGGGCATGCATCAGGTCCTGGGGTAGGGGAGCGTGGGGTTGTATCGCGATACGAAGTAGTTGGCTCATACAGCGAATTTCCTTGCAAATACGACTCGGTTCTGTATTCAAATTAACAATACATACGTACCTCTCGACCTGTTAAGTTTCATTTCGTTTCCTCCTCCTCTTTGGTTACTTCACATTTTTCTTGTGAGGCAGTGTATACAGTGTGTCCCAGTTCCATTAGGACTGTGGCTACGAGTATGTTCATAAAATCGCTGTATTTATTCAAAGTATTGTCCCCCTGAATTAAAACGGAGGAGACATCGTTTAAAAGTGTTTTGAAACAGTCCCTGTAGTCGTTCAAAATTTTAGAAAGCATTCTGTAATCGGAGCAAAGCAGCGATCGGTATGAAATGCTAAAAATCCGAAAAATACATTCTAGATCGCGTTTCCACATTTTTATTCGTAATAAGTCTGCAAAAGGCGATGGAGACTGTTTTTATCCCATTTTTAACTGTAGTCCGTTTTCAGCGTTGCATTTAGTACTTCAGTCCAGTTTTCTTGGATGTGCTTAACAGCGTCCTTTCATTGCCAGTTTCAATTTTGGGAACAACCAGAAGTCGACTGGCGCCATATCCCGCGAATACGGTGGGAGGGCGACGGTTCAAACCCGCGTCCAGCCGTCCTGATTTAGGTTTTCCGTGATTTCCCTAAATCACTTCAGGTAAGTGCCGGGATGGTCCCTTTGAAAGGCTACCGCAGATTTCTCTCCCCGTCCTTCCCTAATCCGAGCTTGTGCTCCGTCTCTAATGACCTCGTTATCGACGGAATGCTAAACACTAATCTCAAATGTTGAAATGTGTGTGAATTCCTAAGGGGCCAAACTGCTGAGGTCATCGGTCCCTAGACTTACACATAATTAAACTAACTTATGCTAAGAAGAACACATCATGCCCGAGGGAGGACTCAAACTTCTGGCGGGAGGGGCCACGCAATCCGAAACATGGCGCCTCAAACCCCGCGGCCACTCCGCGCGGCCACACTAATCTCCTCCCTCCTCTTCCTCAATACGATGAGAGATACAGGACTCTGATCCATTTTCCGGCCAAAAACTCGTACGCAGTCTTCGCTTTGCGGGCTGGGGTAACGTCTTGGAGGGGTAACCAGGAGTCTGCCGCCCGCTGTTGGAGTCAAATTCGACGAATTCTCGCTTACAAACGCTGCAGGACTCACTGCTCGACTGCTACTTTCCGACGACTGTCAGTCACGTACTGTTAAATTCGCGGCAAGGACGCCTGCTCCATCAACGATAGAGCTCTGACATTCTACACAGTTGTTTCCGAAACTTCAAGTATCTTAACGCCGCAACTTGCCAAGAGATAGCATTGCAGGCTGGAATTTCACACAGGCAGTCCTAAAGAAACTGGGACACACTTTGTATTTACTTATGTGGATATGGTGTCCGTTCTTTCGGACATGTCCGAAAGAACAGACACCATATCGATATAAGTATATAGTTCTGGCGATACCGGTCATGACCTTCTTCTTCTGTGCAGATACACACACATTCCCCGAACTCTTACTGGACTTGGTAGGAATGTCTTCCACGAGTAACGAGTGTGTTGGGGTGGGACACTACGAATGTAGTGTGTGGACATACAAGGTGAAAATGTGGTTGGGTTGGGTTGGTTTGGGGGAAGAGACCAAACTGCGAAATCATCGGTTTCATCGGTTTAGGGAAGGACGGGGAAGGAAGTCGGCCGTCCCCTGTCAAAGGAACCACGGAAAACCTAAATCAGGATGGCCGGACGCAGGATTGAACCGTCGTCCTCCCGAATGCGAGTCCAGTGTGCTAACCACTGCGCCACCTCGCTCGGTGTGAAAATGTGGGTCTCGCGGGAGGCGTGCGCGAGATAGTCCCTGCAGTCGAACTATCCTCTGTGTTCTCGGTGGCTCAGATGGATAGAGCGTCTGCCATGTAAGCAGGAGATCCCGGGTTCGAGTCCCAGTCGGAGCACACATTTCCACCTGTCCCCGTTGCATATATCAACGCCCGTCAGCAGCTGGAGGTATTAATATCATTCTAATTTCACTTTTATTTCGCTCCAACTGACTCTTTCGCTAGTGGGTGTGCTATTTTATTCAAGTAATTGTCGATATGAGATTTGGTCCACGCCAATTCTACTCCTGGAGATCATTTCTTTGGTTGATAACAACTGCAATAGTCGACGGCTACGTATTTCGCTGTTCTTCAGTTCGCTGCACTTCCTTCGCTGCCTAGACAGGTGACTGATCGGCGCTCTGCGCATGCGTGCCGGCACCGGCGTCTGGATACTCGGGTCGAGCTCCAGTGCCGGCAGGCTGCGGGCGACGGGTGACGGCTGAATTATGCAGGGCGGGACGGGGTGGGTGGGTGGCAGCTGCGACCGCGCTTTGCTCCCCGGTGCGTTACGCGCAGCCGGTGGCGCGCGCAGCGGAGGCAGGGCAAGGCAAGGCAAGGCGTCTAGGGAGTGCGGCGGAGTAGCGTGTCGTGAGTCAGTGACTTGGACCGCCGGGTAGGGATTTGCACAAGCCGCTGCCTTCGTGGCTCGTTTTGCTTCTGCATGAGATTAAGGAGCTGTGCGAGGCGTAGCAAGCGAGGCGCGGTGGAAGGAGCTGGGGGGCGTAGGTGCAACTCGCGAGACTGACAGCTTAAACAGAGCGGCAAGTTCAGGCTGTCTGCTGTCTCTCGTGATATGATAATTGAAACGTGTTAACAAGAGACGAACTGGAAATCGTAAGGTGGTAGCCCACAAAAAAATATAATACTTTGCGAGGTGCCGGGGCTAGCAGTGTATTTAACACTAAATTCTTCTAGAATCTTCATATGGAAATGATGCTTTAAGCCCCCCCCCCCCTCCCCTTTTGTAACTCCGACTTTTGTTATTGCACATGGATTAAGAAGCAACGCGAACTTACTGTAAGCGACCCTGCAAGTGGAGTAGAAAAGAGTTTTGCCCCTGCAATAATTTAATTTGATAGAAACTAATTTGATAAAGGGAAGTTTCATTAACGTAGTGAGAAATGAAAGGGTTGCTCTACCGATCAACAGAATGAAAGTTCTGTCCAAAACAACAATTTGATTTACTATGACTAAACTCAAAATAATAAACAAAACACATGAAACATTTACAATACGTCAAATTCGATACTCAAATAAATGCTTTGAAGTTGTCCATAAACTAGATTGTGACATTTTGACCAAGTGGTATGTGGAGCCAATTCCCTGCAACTCAAATCTTAAGAGAAACACCCAGCCAACCCAACATTAATTGCTGCTACTGTAGTCAGAACTCAGACAATGAACACCCAAGACAGACCCACGTTAGAAAAGACGGGAGCAGGCGCGCTCTGCTGAGCTCTGACTGTCACATAGCTAAATTCCCTAATCTGCCGGTGCTGCGGACATACATTACCAACAGGCAAAGTTAGTTCTCTTTGCTGATGATACAAGTATAGTAATCACACCTGACAAAAAAGAATTAACTGATGAAATTGTCAATACTGTCTTTCAGAAAATTACTAAGTGGTTCCTTGTAAACGGACTCTCACTGAATTTTGATAAGACACAGTACATACAGTTCCGTACAGTGAATGGTATGACGCCATTAATAAATATAGACCTTAATCAGAAGCATATAGCTAAGGTAGAATATTGCAAAATTTTAGGTGTGTCCATTGATGAGAGATTAAATTGGAAGAAACACATTGATGATCTGCTGAAACGTTTGAGTTCAGCTACTTATGCAATAAGGGTCATTGCAAATTTTGGTGATAAACATCTTAGTAAATTAGCTTACTACGCCTATTTTCACTCATTGCTTTCATATGGCATCATATTTTGGGGTAATTAATCACTGAGGAATAAAGTATTTATTGCACAAAAGCGTGTAATCAGAATAATAGCTGGAGTCCACCCAAGATCATCCTGCAGACATTTATTTAAGGATCTAGGGATATTCACAGTAGCTTCTCAGTATATATACTCTCTTATAAAATTTGTTATTAACAACCAAACCCAATTCAAAAGTAATAGCAGTGTGCATAACTACAATACTAAGAGAAAGGATGATCTTCACTATTCAAGATTAAATCTAACTTTGGCACAGAAAGGGGTGAATTACACTGGCACTAAAGTCTTTGGTCACTTACCAAATAGTATCAAAAGTCTGACAGATAACCAACAAGTATTTAAGAAGAAATTAAAAGAATTTCTGAATGACAACTCCTTCTACTCCATAGAGGAATTTTTAGATATAAATTAAAAAAAAATATTTAAAAAAATTAAAATAAAAAATAAAGAAAAACAAAAAAACACAATAAAATAAAGTTGTTATATTAACTTAAGTATGTTGTTAAATTAACCTAATTATGTCATGTATTGGAAAATTCGACTCGTTCCACATCATTACGAAATATCGTATTCATGATCCATGGAACTAGTATTAATCTAATCTAATCTAATCTAATCTAATCTAATCAAGCTGTCTTCTTAACTACTGCAAGGACACGATCTGGCATACCGGAGGCGATGGTTGGTTGCTTCGACGTCCCCTCGTGGTGATGATACAGTACAGCCCGAGTACGGTCCGAGTACAGTCCGAAACAAATTATCCTGGGCTGGTTGTTCTAGTCCAAAGACTTCCTAGCAACGCAAATGCGCGTCTGAGGGAGACGAAGAAGGCTCGCTACGCAATCACTGACGGTATGAGGATTGATTTTAACAAGCGAAGTCACACAATAACTCCCATACAGTCAACTTTTGCCAAAACTGTTCAAGACGGACACATAGGCCGGTTGTATGCAGAACGCTCAATCACCAACTGTACTCGGAAAGTTACGTTTAAGTCGAAACTTCAGCAACTTCGTCAAAAAGTTACAATTAAATAAAGTATATTAGACAGTCAACGGAAGGCAGGCTGTCCACAGCAGCGAGAGCTCAGTCTTGTAACCTACTCCGACCGAAAGGCGAGAGCCGACTCCCTCAAGACCACCCGTACAAGCCAAACACCGAACATTCCCGCCTCCACGACAGTGACCGTGGTTAAACGTTCCAATCAGCAACTCGAAAACCGGCGGAAAATTCCACTCTATTGCCGAAGCACTACTATTCCACCAATGGAGATTCTTGGCACCAATTTCTGCGCCGATTTTGCTATGTCACGGAGCTATCCCCTGAGCAAGCCAATCACAGTTATGATTTTTGCAGAAAACGCGGGAATTTGACCGCCAAGACTGCCTGGGAACGCAAGTCATTCCCACGCCTCGCTGGTAGCCCGTCAGAAAGTGTTTTCTCTAAGTTTCTGCGAAGTAACGGAATCTCTAGCCCCAGCCGCTCCTTCAGGCCCCTGTGGGCGTGTCGCCGCCGCTCTTACGACAATGTCGGCGTCTGGAAAGCATCCACTCGACTCCCTCACACCCGTCGGCTAAACCCTTTCAAGATCAGCAGATCCCGCCTGTCATTGGACCACTCGGGTGACGAGAGACGCTGCGTGGGAAGTCCACGTGTGAAGGAATAGCAACTTTTCACCACATGCAATTAGAGACGAAAATATTCATTTCTTCTGAGTTCTCAATACTAGCCTTGTAATGACAATACTCGGCTATACTTCCCCCAATCGAATTACTCAGAGTAAGATATAAATATGAGAGGGGGCAAGTCACTGTGTGCATCTAAAGGCATGCCACCTCTCAACTCCACCCAGAAAAGACAAATGTAACTAAGCAAGCTGTTATTATGAATTATTTTCAACATGTAAAATTTAATAACTCAATCTAATACAACAAAATCAACAATAACGGTTTAGTATTTTAAATTCATGCAATTTTCAGCTGGTATTTTAAGTCGAGAAACAGTGCAGAGCCTCTGTCTCAAAATAAATTCAAGAAAGCACAGCATGAATTTAGGTACTACATCAATGACTGAACAAAAAATTGTAACACCAAGGATGAGTTCTGCGACATAAATGAAAGTTACTAGTCGTATTTCTATATCTGAAAGATTATGTCTATTCGAATTTAGCGCCAGTCGCATAAGAGGATGCAAATCAGGTTTGCTTTAAATACGCGCCGTAACGGTCGTGAGCCTTAGTCACTAATGAGACTGGACATGGTGGAATGATGTTAGTCAAGAACCCAGAATGAAATTTTCGCTCTGCAGCGGAGTGTGCGCTGATATGAAACATCCTGGCAGATCTTTGTGCCGGACCGAGACTCGAATTCGAGACCTTTGCCTTTCGCGGGCAAGTGCTGTACTGACGAGGGGACCTTCTGGTAGGTGCATCGCATTATGAGCTCCCACTTCGGCTGCTTACAGTGTGGGTAGGCACCTATCACACCATACAACTGGAGGTGCCAATGCGGCCTCGTTATTGAAATCTTGCCTGTTAAAGCTTCGGCAGCTGTTTATATACAGAAAAGTTTCACTATTGTGGCAAGTGAGCGAGTAGCCGAGTGACAAGGGATCGAGACTCCCTTCCAGGCGACCCTAGTTCGAGACCTGTCTGTTACTTTTCCTTTTTTTTCAAATGCCTTTTTTAATTTACAATTAATCATCAATATTCCGCATGGAATTGATTAAAAAGAATTACAAGCCTCTACAAATCAAAATTACACATTTAATTTTAAATTTTGTAAAAATTTGTTCACTCCTGCTGTTCTTCATTGTTAGGTGGAGCCCACAAAAGACCTCCTAGGTCTTCCACCAAATGTTCAGTATTGTAAAAATCGCACTGACTGACAACTCGTGAATAACTTGCACTTTTTGCTCCATTTTAAAGAATAAACGTCTGCACACTTCTAAGCCAAGCTTTCAACTGACAAGAAACGTTTATTCGGCAGTTATAACCGTCGCTACTCACGTACACAGACAGTAGAGTCCCTTTATTCGTGAAACGGCAGGTACAAATAGGGGAACGCAAACGGTCACAGACCATAAACAGGATTAGGCGCGACGACGTGTCAACGATCTGACAGGTATAAAATTTCCTAGGACCCTGTCCCAACGTTTGTATGACGGGTTTATGACTATTTTCGAAGAAATATTTTAACGACTTATCTGAATTTTCAGGTAAATAGGCAAATTTATATTTGCCAACGTTTTAATTACGGTTAATTTCCTGTTAAAATAAAAATTATCACAAACGATTGAAACAAAATGTGACATTCAATTTTTAGTTTTGATTTATAGAGGTTTGTAATTCTTTTTAATCAGTTCCATGCAAAATTTTCGTGAGTAATTATAAATTAAAATAAGCATTTAAAAAAACGAAAAGAAAACAAAAGTAACATAGACGGATCTCGAGCCAGGGTCGCCTGGACGGGGGTCTCGCTAGCTTGCCACTCGGCAACTCGCTCTCTAGCTACAATAGTGAAACTACTCTGTATATAAAGACCTGCCCAAACTTTAACAGGCAATATTTCAAAAACGAGGCCGCATTGGCACCTACAGTTTTAGGGTGTGACAGGTGCCTACCCACACTATGAGCGGGCTAAGTGGGAGCTCATAACTCGATGCACCTCCCAGAAGGTCCCGTCGTGAGTGAGCTACCAAAGCACGACTCACAAGCGGTCCTCACAGTTTCACTTTCGCCAGTACGTCGTCCTTTTGGAAGGCAGGAGACGAGGTACTGGCAGAAGTGAAGCTGTGAGGATGGGTCGTGAGTCGAACTTCGGTAGCTTCGTCGGTGTAGCACTTGCACACGAAAGGCAAAGGTCCCGAGTTGGAGTCTCGATCCGGCACACAGTTTTGATCTGCTAGGAAATTTCTTAATCAAGAATGTCTTTAATGCGACAAAGACGTCATTATCATATTACGAGGTCTTGTAATAGGCCTATGAGAAAAAGGAGTTCTTTCTGCGATACTGAAGACTTGGTAGGAATGTAGCGACTGTATACGGTTGCTGGCAGCGATGGTCACGAGAACCTACGGTTGCAAGAAGACCGGGCTCCGGACGGTCACGTGACTATCGGAAGGCGTGTTCGGCGTATTGCTTTGGCTGCATCTGCAACAGCAATTTGAGCAGTTGTTGGCACCACAGTGACACGACGAACTGCTACAGTTCGGTTACTTGAAGGACAGCTCCGAGCTAGACACCCTGTAATGTGCATTCCACTGACCCTAAACCACCTCCATTAGCGACCTCGTTGGTCTCAAAGGAGAGCTCATTGCAGGGCAGGGTGTTTTCTGATGAAGGCTGGTACTACCTCGGTGCCAGTGACGGACGTGTGTTGGTTAGGAGGAGGACAGTTAAGGGCTACATGCAATCTATCTGCGTCCTAAACACACTGGACCTACACCTGGATTTTTGTTATCGTCTGGGGTTGATTTCGTATGACAGCAGGAGCACTCTTGTTTGTTATCTCAGGCATCCTGAAGGCAAATTTTATCTTCATCTGGTGATTCGAATCCTGCCTCGGGCATGGATGTGTGTGCTGTCCTTAGGTTAGTTAGGTTTAAGTAGTTCTATGGGACTGATGACCTCAGATGTTAAGTCCCATAGTACTGTGCTGTCACTGAGGAACAGTATTCAGGGGCTCTTTTCCAACAGGATAACACTTTCCCACGTACCGCTGTTGTAACCCACCATGCTCTATAGTGTGTCGATATGTTGCCTTGGCCTGCTCTATCACCAGATCTGTCTCCAAAAGAGCACATATGGGATATCATCGGACTGAAACTACAGCGTTACCCCCAAACAACATTAACCGTCCCTGTATTGACCGAGCAAGTGCAACAGGCATGGAACTGACTGGACTGAAATCCGACGCCTGCACAACATAATGCACGCACGTTTGCACGCTTGCATTCAATGTTCTGGCGGTTACACGGATTGTTAATGTACCAGCATTTCACATTTGCAATTGATCATCTCGCGCTTACGTTAACCTGTGATACTGTAATGTCCATCACTAAAATGTGTTACCTAGACAAAAGTATTCCCGATATTTCATTGCTCTACATTAATTATTTTTGATGCTGCGTTTTTGGTTCCGTCATTTTACAACAGACAGCAGAAGAAAACAAAAAACGTTGTATTAACACATTAGGCCAAAAAGTAGATCAAGCATGAATGCACAATTCATTAAGGTATCAGTTAACAGGTGTAAGCACAGCACATCAGGACAGGCTACGATCAACTGTAAAACAGTACAAAATATGTTCTTTACCTAAATCACAGATATGGTTTTAACTGCCATAAATAGTCAACAATTGTCTCATTAAAAGAGCTAAACATGGAATTAAGTTGGATGCAGATCACAGCCTAGAGAAAATGTATCAACGTATGTAGATTGAGTTTATTTTGTGATAGCTCAGGATAGTTCTGTAAAAGAAGGTATAACTAAAATTTAACAACAATCAAATGGCATTAACTGAAACACCAGGTAGTAAAATTGGTATCGTATTCGTTCTCAGTACAAAATAAATTGGACAATTTTATAATGAATAACTCCAGGTAAGTTGCAAATAGTTTAATTACTGCTGTTTCTTCTGCACTGCAAGCTTGTTTCGGCTGTAGCGCCATTCTCAAGTAAACCTATAGATGTTACTGTTAGTGGTTCTACTTACGTTTATATAAGTTGTATATAATGGTCACTTTACACTTATAGGGTGTTTCAACTCGAATATACGGTTTTAGGGCTTTGTACCATCTATTACATTCAAGCAGTTTTTCTTACAAGTACTCAATCTGAGCACGATTCGTCACACGACACACATCGAGTTGACAGGCGAGTTCTTCCGAAACCTTGATCATTGTGTATGGAGTCAATGTTGCAACAACCGCTTCGTTTCTGCTTATGGACTCGGGTAGATCAGCTTGCACATACCCGTGACCCTTTATGAACCCCTAAACGTAAAAAGATCACAAATCAGATCGGGTGGCCGTGGAGGCAATGCGTATCTAGCTCTGTCACCCGGCCACTTGCAGCCAATCCAGGGCTCGAGTGCAACGTCGTTTAACCAATCACGTGCTGAGTTACGCCAGTGAGGCGGCGCACCATCTTGCTGCCAAATAAAATTCTGTAATTCAGCTTCTTCCAGTCGGAGAAAGACTCATTGTTCTTGTGCATGAAGCTAAGAAACATCAGTTACAGTTGCTTCACAGAAAAAGAAAGGCCCTTGAACTTTCCGGGATACAGCACAAGAGACATTCATTTAGTGGAATCTCGTTGAATCTGCACCGTCTCGTGTGGATTTTCTGATCCTCACGTACATACATTGTGTGTTTTCTTTTCCACATAGGTGAAATGCCTATTCGTCTCTGGAGACGACGCGATTCAAAAAAATCTTCATCGATATGCAGCAACATTCTGTTTGCAAAGTTGGCATTTGAACAGTAGTCTGTAGGCTTTAAAGTGTGTGACCTGTTCACAAACGAAGTCGTTTGAGCTGATCTTTCTTTGATGTACACTCATTTCCAAACATTCTATATGTTGTTGTTGTGGTCTTCAGTTCAGAGACTGGTTTGATGCAGCTCTTCATGCTACTCTATCCTGTGCAAGCCTCTTCATCTACCAGTACCTACTGCAACCTACATCCTTCTGAATCTGCTTAGTGTATTCATCTCTTGGTCAGCCTCTACAATTTTTACCCTCCATGTTGCCCTCCAGTACTAAATTGGTGATCCCTTGATGCCTCAGAACATTTCCTACCAACCGATCCCTTCTTCTAGTCAAATTGTGCCACAAATTTCTCTTCTCCCCCATTTGTTATGTGATCTACCCATCTAATCTTCGCATTCTTCTGTAGCACCACATTTCGTAAGCTTCTGCTCTCTTCTTGTGCAAACTATTTATCGTCCATGTTTCACTCCATAATGGCCATCCTATATATTATGTGCCAAATTAGACTTTCTCGGCGAATCTCCGTGATGGTGTGTTCTCGGATTATAAGGCGAGTTAAGGTGTCGTTCTGAGGCAACGTTTCAACAACTTTGCTACTTCTCACCTTCAGGTGAAGTGTCGGTTTCGTGTCCTGTCCGGTTCTTTATAGGCCCTGGACCGCAGGATGCTCTGCCTCGTCTGCGTCGGCAGCCACCACTAGCAGGAGGAGCACGATTGGCAGGCAGAGTAGCCTGCGGTCCAGCGCCTGTAAAGGACCGGACAGGACACGAACCCGACACTTCACCTGAAGGTGAGAAGTAGGAAACTTGTTGAAACGTTCCCGTAGAACGACGCCTTGACTCGGCTGATAACACGAGAAGACTTCATCATTCTTCATATTTACATCTAGTAGGAATGATGATGATGATTGGTTTGTGGGGCGCTCAACTGCGCGGTCATCAGCGCCCGTACAAAGGTCCAATTCCTTTCACACTCCAATTTTGTACGTAGTCCAGTGTAGCCACTATCACGAATGATAATGATGATGATGAAATGATGAGGACAACACAAGCACCCCGTCCCCGGGCAAAGAAAATCCCCAACCGAGTCAGGAATCGAACTCGGGACCCTGTGATCCAGAGGCAGCAAGCCTAGCCACTAGACCACTCTAGTATGAATGGTTGCCACTATTGCACGACTGAGTAAGCAGTCTACTGTCTATAAGTTGCTACATTGTTATAAGTCACTTAAGCTCTATTTGTATGCTAGTCAATGATGTTAGCTGTGTTACAGTCATGGAAATGAAAAAGAAGGGAGTTGTCATTACGTCAGAAACACGAAACAGATGTCCCCCATGTTACGTAGCTGAAAACCTTAGGTTCGCCGCATTTTTATCTCCGTGCTTCACCGCAGTGATACTAAGCTGTGATATCAGTTTGACGTGTCTGTGCCCAGTTTCCATCGTTGGAGGTATCTATCGACAATTGTGGTCGTATCTCAAATAGCATCTGGTGCTTTCATTGTGTGCAGACGTAGTTGTTTCATCAAAAAATTCCAGTTTGCGTCGTTTACGGGTGCAGTAATCGATCCGATCATACCTAAAATAAAAGAGGCATCGTTTGACCAATTCTTGAATATTGCTCATGAGTCCGGGATCCGTACCAGACAGAACTGGAGGAAATAGAGAAGATTTCAAACGAAAACAGCGTGTTTCTTCACAGGTTGGTTTAGTAAGCGCGAAAGCTTCACAGTGGCAGGTGCTACAAGAGAGGGGTTGCGCATCATTGTGTGGTTTGCTATTGAAATTTGAAGAGCACACGTTCTTATAAAAGTCAACCAATATATATGGCTACAACATACATTCATCTTGGAGGAAGAGCACAAACGTAGAATTACACTCGAGTTCTTACAAAAGCTTGTTAGCAATCGTTCTCCCGGTGAACTATTCGCATCTAGCTGTAACACGTAAAGGAGGGGGGGGGGGGGGGGATCGGTTGGTGAGACAACCTTCCCCTCAGTTTGTACATAAAAAAAAACAAGTGCACCAACTTAAGAAATGTCTTTATTGTTTTAATAGAGTGCACATTGCTAGCAATCGCAACGCTAGTGTGGCGCAGCCAAAATGTCTGAGAAAGGAAGTCGCACAGTAAAAAGTTTGTTACAAATCGGCTTCTTGCGGTTCCCTGACGAAAATGTGGCTCTCTGAAAGAATAATTTGCATCTAGCTACTATGATCCAGATTTGATTTTCATATAAGAAAAGGACACCGTGTGGTTGAAATACATTCCTGGTTTTTACATTGAATTATTACCTTCATTCACGTACTATATTTTTATGTTCCCACATTGTCTTCAGATTTAGAACTTTTTCATTATAGTCAGTCACAATGATTCCGCAAATCAAAAATTATACTTTCTCTTCAAGATAGAAAAATTTAGAAATGTTCAGAATGTAATCGAATGATTGTTGTATCTTTCAATATGCAATATATGACGAACATCTGCAAAAATTTTGATAAATATAAGACAGGTACTAACAAGGGAAGGCAACTACGTTGGGATCACAGATTTACTTCAGATTTTGTACACCTTTAGTAGGCCATTAACACAACGTAATATGAAAGTAGTAACGTGTACTACTCTGGCAATTCCGAGAAAATCGCAAAAGAAAAGTAACTGATGGATCTGTGCGCAGGTTCTGGACGTTAGAATACATCGTGGTTAGGTAATTAATGTTCAAGCTCCGTAATACAATGTATCTGAGGCTACGGTTCGACTCCTGCTCAAACTTAAGTTTTAGTCTAGATTTTTTTCATCACCGGTTATATAATTTAATTTATATGGCTTTGAGAGGTAATATAATTAACAAAACACTCGTATTTGCATGAAGTTTTAGTAAATTTCGTGTATATGGCTACTTACTATTTTTAATTAAATTTAATTATTAGATCAGCTATTTAAACTATCGACAAGTAAATGAAAAAAACGCAATTATTTTTCCTGAAAATGTATGCCTCTCGTGATTTGAGAAATCCCTTACACAGGCAATCTGGTAAGGTAGCCGGAACTGCTTTGCACCTCGACGCTTCGAGCTGCAGACACAGATGCAGGCCCCATTTGGCAGTCAACATGCGTAGCAGCGAGACGTTGCTAATGCAGCAAGAACGAATAGTCCACGTGTACTATATATTTTGAACTTAACAGAATTTACACTATTACTACAAAAACCAAGGTTTAAGCGGGAGTCGAAATGTCGCTTGTACACGTTCACCTTATGCAGCTCGAAAGCTATGAACTCTTAACGTTCGGTACCTGCACACAGATACATCAGTTATGCAATAGACGCGCAAAACTTCTCTTGTGGTTTTCGCGGAATCGTCCGAGTAGTGAACCCTACTACTTGCACGTTATGCTGTTTTAATGACCTGCTAAAGGTGTACAAAGTTTGAAGTAAATCTCTGACCTCCGTCCTCCCCCTGTAAGTGGCGTACGAGGCGTATTCGGAAAGTAAGGTCCTATTTGGTGCGAAATGGAAACCACAGTGAAAATCCGATGGAGTTTTGCACAGATGTATGCAGCTGTGTCTTTCGCTTCACGTCGCTCTTTCCAGTTTAAAGCGCTAAGATATCACGCAGAAATTCCTAAAACAACAGTGTCTCCCGCCAAGTACGTGGATCTGGTGAAAGATTCGCCTGAAGCTATGCAGCCAACATAACATAAATGTCATGAGTTTCTTCAAGACAATCCTGTAGGGTTTTCTATGGGAAGTGGTAGATCACCCACAATACAGCGCTTATTTGGCACCCTCCGATGTTCATCTCCACTCCTTCCGATCTGATCATATAAGTGTAGAAAAGTTGTGGAATGTTTTCAAAGAGATAGTATCGACAGCAATTGAGAGATATATACCACATAAATTAATAAGTGATGGTACTGGTCCCCCATGGTACACAAAACGTGTCATATCGTTGTTGCAGAAGCAACGAAAAAAGCATGCCAAATTTAAAAGAATGCAAAATTCCCAAGAATGGCAAAGTTTTACAGAATTTCGAAATAATGGGCGAGCTTCAATGCGAGATGCTTTTAATAATTTCCACAACGAAATTCTGTTTCGAAATCTGGCAGAAAACCCAAAGAGATTCTGGTCATACATAAAGCACACCAGTGGCAAGACGTAATCATTGCCTTCACTGCGCGATGACAACGGTGAAGTCACTGAGGACAGTGCCACTAAAGCAGAGTTATTAAACACGGTTTTCCAAAACTCCTACACCAAAGAAGATGAAGTAAATATTTCTGAATTCCAATCAAGAACAACTGCCAAGATGAGAAACATAAAGGCAAGACCTCCGGTCCAGATTGTATACCAGTCAGGTTCCTCTCAGAGTATGCTGATAAAATAGCTCCATATTTAGCAATTATATACAACCATTCGCTTATAGAAAGATCCGTACCTAAAGACTGGAAAATTGCTCAAGTCACACCAATACCCAAAATGGGAAGTAGGAGTAATCCGCTGAATTACAGGCCTATATCACTAACGTCGATTTGCAGTAGGGTTTTGGAACATATACTGTATTCGAACATCATGAAGTACCTCGAAGAAAACGATTTATTGGCACATAGTCAGCACGGTTTCAGAAAATATCGTTCTTGTGAAACACAACTCGCTCTCTACACTCAAGAAGTAATAAGCGCTATCGACAGGGGATGTCAAATTGATTCCATGTTTTTAGATTTCCAGAAGCCTTTCGACACCGTTCCTCACAAGCGTCTTCTAACCAAACTGCGTGCCTACGGAGTATCGCTTCAGTTGTGCGACTGGATTCTTGATTTGCTGTCAGAAAGGTCACAGTTCGTAGTAATAGACGGAAAGTCATCGAGTAAAACAGAAGTAATATCCGGCGTTCCCCAGGGAAGTGTAATAGGCTCTCTATTGTTCCTGATCTATATTAATGACATAAGAGACAATCTGAGTAGCTGTCTCAGATTATTTGCAGATGATGCTGTGATTTACCGTCTTGTATAGTCATCAGATGATCAAAACGACTTGCAAAATTATTTAGATAAGATATCTGTATGGTGCGAAAAGTGGCAATTGACCGTGAATAAGGAAAAGTGTGAAGTTATTTACACGAGTACTAAAAGAAATCAGCTAAATTTCGATTACGCGATAAGTCACACAAATATGAAGGCTGTAAATTCAAGTAAATACTTGGGGATTACACTTACAAATAACCTAAATTGGAACGATCTCATAGATAATATTGTGGATAGAGCTACCTAAGACTGCGATTTATTGGCAGAACACTTAGAAGGTGCAACAGGTCTACTAAAAAGACTGCTTACACCACGCTTGTTCCCCCTATTCTGGAGTATTGCTGTGCGGTGTGGAATCCGCATCAGGTGGGACTGACGGATGACATCGAAAAAGTACAAAGAAGGGCAGCTCGTTTTGTACTATCGCAAAACAGGGGAGATAATGTCACAGACATGATACGTGTATTGGAGTGGCAATCATTAAAACAAAGGCATTTTCCGTTGCGACGGGATCTTCTTATGAAATTTCAATCACCAATTTTCTCCTCCGATTGCGAAAACATTCTGTTGGCACCCACCTACATGGGGAGAAATGATCATCACGACAAAATAAGAGAAATCAGGGCTCGCACAGAAAAAATTAAGTGCTCGTTTTTACCGCGTGCCGTTCGAGAGTGGAACGGTAGAGAGACAGCTTGAAGGTGGTTCATTGAACCACCTGCCAGGCACTTTATTGTGAATAGCAGAGTAATCACCTAGATGTAGATGTAGATGCTGACATGAACCGCTGCCTACGAAGCCAACATTTTTCCCACAAACAACGAAAGGCAGACCATCGTAGAGAATTGGCGGAAATCACAGCCGGTTGTTTTCTGTGACGAGGATACTGGAAAGTCTGTACAGTGCCACGGCAAATGTCTAAAAAAATGTTCAAATTTGTGTGAAATCTTATGGGACTTAAATGCTAAGGTCATCAGTCCCTAAGCTTACACACTACTTAACCTGAATAATCCTAAGGTCCGCAGCTCGTGGTCGTGCGGTAGCGTTCTCGCTTCCCACGCCCGGGTTCCCGGGTTCGATTCCCGGCGGGGTCAGGGATTTTCTCTGCCTCGTGATGACTGCGTGTTGTGTGATGTCCTTAGGTTGGTTAGGTTTAAGTAGTTCTAAGTTCTAGGGGACTGATGACCATAGATGTTAAGTCCCATAGTGCTCAGAGCCAATAATCCTAAGGACAAACACACACACCTATGCCCGAGGTAGGACTCGAACCTCCGCCGGGAGCAGCCGCACAGTCCATGAATGCAGCGCCCCCTAGAACGCTCGGCTAATCCCACACGGCTGCAAATGTGTAAGCCGGAGCGCCGACTGTTTAGAGGGGTAGGTAGAGGGTGTGGTTAACTGTTGGGAAATTTTTTTTTATTTATTTTCACTGTGGTTTCTATTTCACTTGCCACCAATGTACTCTTCAGGTCGGACGAGATAAATCTCGCGGACCCACCCGTAGTCGCTAAGACGGGCAGCCTAAGACTTTCTTCAATCCCTCGAAACCCGTTAACCACGCCATCGCCCAGTTGCTAATGCTGACCGCCGGTGGCGGAGGAGCGCGAGCGGGCGTGCAAGACCCGGCGGGTGCGCCGCGTATCTCTTGAGAAGTGCAGCCGCAGCTGGTTTGCCAAGCCGCGAGAGGGCGACTCCAAGTTGCGCGCGGCGCGCAGCCTCAGCACCCCGGCAGCTTATCTCATTAAGGATCATCTGCGGCAGCCAGCGCCGGCCCCGTAGCGCCGCCCCTCAACTTGGCGCTCGCGCGCTCCCCGAAAAGATTCGCCCCGTATCTCTGGCAAAACTCTGACCACCTGTCCTGCTAATGAACTCCCCACGAGACTAGACGCCGCGAACGGGAGGGCTAGAGACATTTATATCTTTGAAGTAAGATAGCTGTTGGCGGCTGGTGAGCTTCAGCAGGATTACACGTTTATGTAAAGAGGAATGGAAATCTCTAAGAATTGCTCCGCTCTTTTTACCGACTGAGGTAACTCTAGAATAATATAAATATCCATAACTACCAGAAAATAAGCCAATGATCTGCCATCAAACTTGAGAGAGACACAAAAATTGTTCCCATTTCAGGCAAGTGTTGTGAAAGACGTGGAAGGCAATATAAATGATGTACAAGGTCGGTGCATAAGATCGTAGCGTTGTAACTAACCTGTTACTACTGGTTATTACGTTATTATTGGGAATGGAAATACTTATTGCTTATGAAATTAACGTGAGAAGATTAGGGTCGCCACCGACTCTCGAGTCGGAAAATAAAATAATTTGATCACAGACCAAAAACTCATAAAAATACGTACGTCGTGATATCGCTCATAGGGGATGCGATGTAATTAATAGTATTTCCCGTGCCCTGTCAACGAGAATCAACCATTTGAAATAAAATGGTACATGCATGAACACTGTGCAGAAGATGAGCTCCCAGAAACATACCTGAAAATAAGACTTAATCTAAGGCATTTGTCTTAAAATAAAGGGAAACTAATCACTGGACCTGTGCGTAAGGAAACGCGTTGGATATGCTAACAGGAAAGCTACGAGGTAACTGGCTTGGGTGCAAAAACGTAACCTCGGAATACAAGAGGAAATTGTGGATAAAATCATTTATTTGTAAGACATGGATGTGAAGCATGTACTCAATTCCTGATAACATTGAAAAAAAGCGTCGATACGTTCACCGCTATAATCCACACCTAAAATCATTGGTGTGAATCATTCATACAACTGCTGCTGCCTGATAACTGATCGCAGTAACTCGTGAAACGGTACACGTTTCGCAGTACACCCGCGTGCCCACGTGGTTTGTGGAGACACAATTTCTAGGTATAGTGCCCAAATTGCAACAATATCACAAAATCATGTTAACATTATTTAAAACAAACATGCGATCGGAAGTTCGTGATGTCTGTAGCCCAACAAACTATAACGTTCTACCACGTGGTTGGCTCCCCACGGACGAAAGACACATAAAGCAAGGAACATTTACGAGAAGGCAAAGCTATAAGTATTTAGAAAGGTGAAAGCTTATATAGGCACAGCTGAAGGCAAACAGACATTCATACAGAAGCGAGTTCTCACTTCTTATCGACACCTTTGTGTGGCGCTCTTCCGGCGGATCCAAATCTGCTATAGAAGTTTACTAAAAGAAAAATCTGCCAAAGTTTTGCATTCCTTGCTGCGACAAGGCAAAGCAATCTTTCAGAGTTGAAAAGCGAGACCAAAAGCTAACAGCTCTCCCCTCGCCAAGTAACAGCGCGCCACGCGGTCAGTCTAACTCACCCTTCTTCGACTGGAGCACAGCTGTGGACGCTTCCCGTACCGGCGGCAGACTGCCTCCCTTTTTCATTTGCAGCCTCTTCCACGCTCCGCGTGGCCCGGAAAACCCAAAGATGCCATTCCGCCACCAACCAAACGCAGGTGGATTTCTCACAAGTAGCGCAAACCTCTTTGCCTACTTGACCACTTCGAGAGTTGGCTATTCTGTACAACTGCTGCTGAATCTGTACGACTATCGCAGACTTTCTGCAGCAGACTACGCCACCGTCTAGCAACGTGACACACAACGACATTCATTCAATCACACCACTATGAGTTATGAGAAAAGATAAACAAGGAAAGAAAGAGAAATACTATTGAAAATGGGCTACCGGACTAATGAAAGGTGGCTACAGGACCCTTTCAGCGTTTTCGTTTTGAATGTTAGTATTCCGGTTGCTAAAGATTTATTTATTTATTAATCGGTGAAGGTAGGTGTAAAACATGTACAGACAATTTAAGTGCCTTTTCATAACGACATAACAAAAGTAAACGACAATTAGGATATTTATCCACCGTCCCACAAACCTCATAACTCTTAAGGTACGCATTTGAGACAGGAAGTTTTTGACTTGTGTTGATCCATGCTCTCGCCTCTCAAAAAATGGATTTTTTTAATGTCCTGTATACAAAGTGAACGATTGGGAACTTATCGTTGGGACTATTGAAGATGAAACCAATCTTCCACTTTTATTAATAAGAAGCGGCACAAGCGCTTTATCTCTAGAATTCTCGACCTTTACTGGCGACCGCCCTGTAGACTTCACTAGCGTAGCTTGGGTATTCGGGTGTAGATCGAAGGAACGTTACAAATACAGGAGGCATTCGCAGAAAGAGAAGGCCGCTCGGAACGGGCGCTCCAGCCGCGGCCCCTGGAAGCTCCTCGCAGGGCCGCTTCCCCGCTCGTCTATAATGCAGGCCCTCGGCTCTGGAGCCGAGTAGCAGCTGCAACACTCCGCCGCTCCATCAACGATGGATGCGCTTAAAATCTGAATACCCTGGCGCGCCTCGCAACGGCTGCTCCGGTCCCAGGCGGCGCCCTTTGTAACGAGCAGGCTGTAGACTGTAGATTGTAGAGTGCAGAGTGCAGCGTCCAGCCAGCTGACGCGCCGCTGCTGTTGACTTTAGTCGGGACGGTGCTTTTCAGACGTGTGTACCGACCCCGCTCCTGCGCTCGTCAGCAAGCTGTGTTCCCCGACTTCGTAACACGTAGCTATTCGCAGTTAGTTTTTGTTATATCGGATAAATAAAAGAAATGTTGCTTTGGAGAGGAAGTTACGGAGATTATGACCTCCGTCCCGTCAATGACTAGGTCGTTACTGGTGCAGCAAAAACTCGAACAGGGCGAGGATGGGAAAGTATATGTATTCCTGTCATTTTCAAACAACCAATACCGGCATTTGCCTTAACCGATTCAGTGAAATTACTGTAACATTTCCGCCGTCGAATATGTGCACTTCACAGAAAGGTACGCTCATCTAAATCTGTACTCGAAATCCATCTTAGCTGTCCAATGGAGGCTACACAGTGTACCAATATTTGGGCATACCCCTCCACTCTTTATTCTCCTGTGCTATTCGCTCAAAGTAATTGGGGAGAAAGATTGTTCATAACCTTCTGTGTCAGCCCAAATTTCACTGTTTTAACGTCTTTACCACTACAGACGCAGGTCTAAGCTTGCACAAAGCAACACTGCCGCGCTGTCTAAGGCGCCTTTGCACGGTTCGCGCGGCTATCCTCGTCGGAGGTTCGAGTCCTCCTTTTGGGCATGGCTGAATGTGTGTTGTCCTTAGCGTAAGTAAGTTTAAGTTAGATTAAGTAGTGTGTAAGCCTAGGGACCTTAGCAGTTTGGTTCCAAGGGAACTTACCACAAATTTCCTAGAGCAACACATTATAGAGTCAGATTTGATGACTATAAAATATAACGGCAATGATAAGAAATATTAAAACATTAGTGAACAAAATTGAGGATCCAATTTAAAATACATAAAGAAACAGTGCCAGTAAGTCCGATTGTTAATACAATCAACAACCCAGGTTATTTAATTTCTAAGAATTTAAATGCGCCACTGCAAACACATTATATGTTTCGCAAAAATTACACAGTGAAATGAAATGAATGTGCGGCATTGTTGGCCGGGAGGCCCCGTACGGGAAATTTCTGCCGCCGAGTTGCAAGTCTTATTTCAGGTGACGCCACATTTGGCGACTTGCGCGTCGGTGATGATAAGATGATAATGAGGACAACACAACAACCACTCTACGGACGGAAAAAATCTCCAACCCGGCCGGGAATTGAGCCCGGGGCTACCGGCATGCAAGGCAAGCACGTTACCACAATTACTCAGTAAAAGATTTCTACAATATAGCTGTCAGACCCATTACCGTTTCACATAGAGTTGGATTAGCTTCATTTGATATTATCAGTCTTTAAATCAACATCCCTGGGGATAAAACCAGTGAGATTGTTTTTAACTGTCTCCAAACCCATAAAACATTATCACAGGGTTCAGTAGTCGAGCTTATTCCATTATTAATCGTAGTACTTTTTTGTTAAAAAATACAATTCTTCTGCAAAATGCAGGACTAGCCATGAGTTCTCTGCTTGCTGGCACTATTACTATTTATCAACCATCTTTAAAACCAGTTTCTCAGTAATGTACAAGAGACACCGAAAATGATTTATTACGAAATGTACACTCCTGGAAATGGAAAAAAGAACACATTGACACCGGTGTGTCAGACCCACCATACTTGCTCCGGACACTGCGAGAGGGCTGTACAAGCAATGATCACACGCACGGCGCAGCGGACACACCAGGAACCGCGGTGTTGGCCGTCGAATGGCGCTAGCTGCGCAGCATTTGTGCACCGCCGCCGTCAGTGTCAGCCAGTTTGCCGTGGCATACGGAGCTCCATCGCAGTCTTTAACACTGGTAGCATGCCGCGACAGCGTGGACGTGAACCGTATGTGCAGTTGACGGACTTTGAGCGAGGGCGTATAGTGGGCATGCGGGAGGCCGGGTGGACGTACTGCCGAATTGCTCAACACGTGGGGCGTGAGGTCTCCACAGCACATCGATGTTGTCGCCAGTGGTCGGCGGAAGGTGCACGTGCCCGTCGACCTGGGACCGGACCGCAGCGACGCACGGATGCACGCCAAGACCGTAGGATCCTACGCAGTGCCGTAGGGGACCGCACCGCCACTTCCCAGCAAATTAGGGACACTGTTGCTCCTGGGGTATCGGCGAGGACCATTCGCAACCGTCTCCATGAAGCTGGGCTACGGTCCCGCACACCGTTAGGCCGTCTTCCGCTCACGCCCCAACATCGTGCAGCCCGCCTCCAGTGGTGTCGCGACAGGCGTGAATGGAGGGACGAATGGAGACGTGTCGTCTTCAGCGATGAGAGTTGCTTCTGCCTTGGTGCCAATGATGGTCGTATGCGTGTCTGGCGCCGTGCAGGTGAGCGCCACAATTAGGACTGCATACGACCGAGGCACACAGGGCCAACACCCGGCATCATGGTGTGGGGAGCGATCTCCTACACTGGCCGTACACCACTGGTGATCGTCGAGGGGACACTGAATAGTGCACGGTACATCCAAACCGTCATCGAACCCATCGTTCTACCATTCCTAGACCGGCAAGGGAACTTGCTGTTCCAACAGGACAATGCACGTCCGCATGTATCCCGTGCCACCCAACGTGCTCTAGAAGGTGTAAGTCAACTACCCTGGCCAGCAAGATCTCCGGATCTGTCCCCCATTGAGCATGTTTGGGACTGGATGAAGCGTCGTCTCACGCGGTCTGCACGTCGAGCACGAACGCTGGTCCAACTGAGGCGCCAGGTGGAAATGGCATGGCAAGCCGTTCCACAGGACTACATCCAGCATCTCTACGATCGTCTCCATGGGAGAATAGCAGCCTGCATTGCTGCGAAAGGTGGATATACACTGTACTAGTGCCGACATTGTGCATGCTCTGTTGCCTGTGTCTATGTGCCTGTGGTTCTGTCAGTGTGATCATGTGATGTATCTGACCCCAGGAATGTGTCAATAAAGTTTCCCCTTCCTGGGACAATGAATTCACGGTGTTCTTATTTCAATTTCCAGGAGTGTATATTGATGAAATTGTATTGTAGTATGTAGGATGTAGAGATGTCACTGATCTGTTTACTCGTAAGATGAATGAATCTCATCCAAACATTGACTTTCTTGTAGGACATTGGCAAACTATGTCCATTAATTTTCTGGATTTATGCATTACTAACAAATGTAAACCTCCTTTGTTTAGCGTTTATCGCAAGCCTGCAAAATTCATGTCATTATTTCTCAAAATATTTGCCACCCGGCGTGGCGTACAAAACGATGACTCACAATGAGACCACCTTTCGTCTGTTCACGTCTCTTACACACCCCAAAAGATCTGTTAACAACAGTAAACACGAACACCACTAATGTACTGTTGTGGTCATTCTACCTGTCACAGAGAATTGCAACTCTATTTACGTATCCGCCGATGGTATACACGTGTACGAACTTAAACAATCCGACAACGTCTTGTGGGTACTTCATTTTTTGGTCAAGCATTTTATAAGTGTAATATACTCTTTGCGGGACATCCGCAACTGTTGCTAAAATCTGTCATGATGAAAAATTTCGCTCCGGTTGTACTTGATAAATCCTTTATTTGGACAAGGTTGTTCAGAGACACGGGTTTCAGACTGTAAATCCCATGTTTAAGTACTACAACAAAAAAAAAGAGGGAATCTGCATAAAATCGATTAACGTTAAAAGGACGCATACAAAATATGAACATTAGGTAAAACCTTGATTGCGCACGAGAATATCGTACGAGTAATGTAAAAAATCCAGATCATTTATGAAGTAGCAAATTTAGTATTTTTTGGAGTTTAGTAGCCATGCTGGCTTCCCCGTTACTGGAGATTTTGTGCACCGTGACTATGTACGTTGCTCAATGCTTTGCGTCGCAGTACTTGCACCCGTAGCCTTGAATTCTTAATATGACGTACTCTTTATACTGACATATCTCCCATTCATATTTTATACTTTGTTTTTATTAATTTTGTAGTTTTTGCTATGTTTTTACTAATTTTATTTCTTGAAAAGTTCATTATATACTTTTATTATTCTTATTTTTGACGATTGCATTACACATTGGATGTCTTGCTTTTTATTGCTATCTCTGGAGCAGGTCTGTCTTAGCTAATGTCATGCCTAGGTAATGTTGTTTTAGCCCTATCAGTAGCGGTTGGCGTTTGGGTGGGAACGTGGTTGTGCTGCCGTATTGTTAGCTATGATTTCTGCGGCAGGCTGGGCACTTCCTATACAAAAAGGTAAGCTGCTTTTGAGGTTCACAAATTAACATCTTACGGCTATTATACCACCATTTTAATTTCTTGAGCCCATGGCAAATGTCTAGTCGTTCGCAGTTGGTTCATATGTTATTTTAGGATGGCAACGTGTGCTTATTTGTTGCTAAATTCAAGTTTTCTCTCGGTTAGGCCCCGTTTACCCAGTGTGGAACTGTTTCACTCGGAGAACCTTTTCAGGCCTCGCCCGCACGGGATCACCCACGCTAGTTGACAAATTTGCTGCATTTTTTATAGGACTGGTACGACTTTCTCGTGCGCAATCGAGGTATGACCTGATGTTCACATTAAATATATTTTGTATGGTCTTTATAATGTTAATTAATTTTATGAATAATACCTCTTAGTTTTCATTGTCTTTTGTAGCGCCTAAAGATGAGTTTGATATCCTGAAACCCGGGTCGTGTCTACGATTTTGTCCATGTCAAAGTTTTGTCAAGCGCTACTGGAGCAGAGTTATTCATGAAGAAAAATTTTGTATGCAGTTTGGACGGACCATAAAATTTGTTATACTAACCGAATGCGCTATTTCTCTAAAGGAGATAATAATATTGTAGGTAGAGCAAACCAAAGACTGCGATTCATTGGCAGAACACTTAGAAGGTGCAACAGGTCTACTAAAGAGACTGCTTACACAACGCTTGTCCGCCCTATTCTGGAGTACTGCTGTGCGCTGTGGGATCCGCATCAGGTGGGACTGACGGATGACATCGAAAAAGTACAATGAAGGGCAGCTCGTTTTGCATTATCGCGAAATAGGGGAGATAGTGTCACAGACATCATACGTGAAGTGGAGTGGCAATCATTAAAACAAAGGTGTTTTTCGTTGCGACGGGATCTTCTCATGAAATTTCAATCACCAGTTTTCTTCTCCGATTGCGAAGACATTCTGTTGGCACCCACCTACATAGGGAGAAATGATCATCACGATAAAATAAGAGAAATCAGGGCTCGCACAGAAAAATTTAAGTGTTTATTCTCCCCGCGTGCTGTTCGAGATTGGAATGGTAGAGAGACAGCTTGAAGGTGAAACTTCCTGGCAGATTAAAACTTTGTGCCGGACAGAGACTCGAACTCGGGACCTTTGCCTTTCGCGGGCAAGAGCTCTACCAACTGAGATACCCAAGCACGACTCACGCCCCGTCCTCGCAGCTTTACTTCTGCCAGTACCTCGTCTCCTACCTTCCAAACATTACAGAAGCTCTCCTGCGAACCTGAGTGAGTCGAGCTTGGGTAGCTCAGTTGGCAGAGCACTTGCCCGCGAAGGGCAAAGGTCCGAGTTTGAGTCCCGGTCCGGCACAATGTTTTAATCTGCCAGGAAGTTTCATATCAGCGCACACTCCGCTGCAGAGTGAAAATCTCATTCTAGCTTGAAGGTGGTTCATTGAACCCTCTGCCAGGCACTTTATTGTGAATAGCAGAGTAGTCACCTAGATGTGGATGTAGATGTAGATATGCCAATTTGTGTAAAATATTAAAGAAACATTAGACTTCTCGCCTCCTTGAGCCTATGTAGAACTCCTGAGGTTACTGACAGAGAAAATGCGAGTGACATTCTACACTAGGGGGCAACTTTTGTTAGGCTGAAACCGCCTCGCAGGGGGAGAGCGTTGGGGAGCCATAGAACTGGCGCGTACGACGCCAGCCGCGGCAGCGCCAGACGTGGGCGGCGGGAAAGGATTTGCGCGGCGAGAGTCGGGAAGCCCAGTAGCGGCGGGGGCGGCAGAGGTGGCGGGGGCGGCTGGCAGCCTAATCCCACCCCTGGCCCGGCCCCCGCCACTGCACCTGGCCTCCAGAGTCGCTGCCCCCGCGGTTGTCCGTACCCAGCCGACGCGACCCGCTGTCTGTACGGCAGCGGACGTCTCTCTCGCTGACCGCCACGCACAGGGCATTCTACAAGTAACGTCACGCACTTGGTAGACTTCACCTAACACACGGTGTTTAAAAAGTGATGCAACTTACATGATCCGTTACTTGATATGAACAAAAAGAAGAAAGTGCGATAGTGTTTTTACGAGCCACGTAGTGAGCATGTGAAAAAAAAAAAATGGTTCAAATGGCTCTGAGCACTATGGGACTCAGCTGCTGAGGTCATAAGTGCCCTAGAACTTAGAACTACTTAAACCTTACTAACCTAAGGACATCACACATATCCATGCCCGAGGCAGGATTCGAACCCGCGACCGTAGCGGTCGCGTGGTTCCAGACTGAAGCGCCTAGAACCGCTCGGCCACCCTGGCCGGCGAGCATGTGAAAAATTATGAAAACAACATGGCATCTAGTCTAATGTCGTAACACTGTTAACCTGCCCGGATAGCCGCTAGTGTTCAAAGCACCGCTACAGGGACAGGGAGGTGTGTCGGCCATGGATCGGATCCGCCCGAGGGATCAATGATGGAGATCGGTATGCCAGGCAATCTGGATGTGGATTTTAGGCGGTTTCTCACATATGACTAGGTGAATACCGGCCTGATACGCATGTCCCGTCTCAGTTACAAGATTCGCAAACATTTAAAAAACATACGCTTACTTTTACATGGATAACACTATACGCAGACTTGTTGGGATGCACATATTTCGTCGTGTGGGTAATAGAGTAGCGACAGGAAGGGCATCCGTCAACCCCCTAAACGAACCATGCCATATCCGTTAATAATCATACCGGCCCTGAGCCGATGCTGGACTAAGGCTCAAGAAAAAGAAGAAGTGACTTTGACACTGGCGATATACTGAAAAATAAACAACACATACAGTTTTGATTTTTCTTTTTCTTTCTGAGTCTTCAGTCTTCTGACTGGTTTGACGCGGCCCGCCACGAATTACTCTCCTGTACCAACCTCTTCAGCTTTGAGTAGCACTTACAACCTACGTGCTCAATTATTTGCTGGATGTATTTCAATCTCTGTCTTCCTCTACAGTTTTTGCCCTCTACAGCGCTCTCTCGTACCACGGAAGTCATTCCCTGATTTCTTAACAGACGCCCTATCATCCTATCCCTTCTCCTTGCCACTGTTTTCCACATATTTCTTTCCTCTCCGATTCTGTGCAGAACGTCCTCTTTCCTTATGCTATCAGCCCACCTAATTTTCAACATTCCTCTACAGTACTACATCTCAAATGCTTCGATCCTCTTCTGTTCCAGTTTTCCCACAGTCAATGTTTCATTATCATACAATACTGTGCTCCAAACGCACATTCTCGGAAATGTCTTCCTCAAGTTAAGGCCTATGTTTGATACTAGTAGACTTCTCTTGGCCAGGAATGCCCTGATTGCGAATGCTAGTCTGCTTTTGATTTCCTCTTTGATCCGTCCGACACTGGTTATTTTGCTGTCTAGGCGGTAGAATTCCTAAACTTCATTTGCTTCGTGACCATCAATCCTGTTATTAAGTGTCTCGCTCCTCTCATTTTTGCTACTTCTCAGTACTTTCGTCTTTCTTCGATTTACTGCCGGTCCTTATTCTGTGTGAAGAGAACGTGATGCCAGTACTGAGCGGTCCATTCCGCATGTTGTTGGCCCAATCTGTACCGCATTGCATGGTATCGTGGTTGCAAAGATGGACCTCGCCATGGACGTCGGGAATGAAGTTGCGCATCATGCATCCCATTGCGCACACTTTGGGTCGTCACACGACTTCCTGCGGCTGCACGAAAAGCATTATTCAACATGTTATCGTTACTGTCATGGTTCCTCCGAGCCGTAATCCGGAGGTAGCGGTCATCCACTGCAGTAGTAGCCCTTGGGCGGCCTGTGCGAGGCATGTCATCGACGGTTCCTGTCTCTCTGTATCTCCTCCATGTCCGAACAACATCACTTTGGTTCACTCCGAGACGCCTCCCTTGTTGAGAGCCCTTCCTGGCACAAAGTAACAATGCGGATGCGATCGAACCGCGGTATTGACCGTCTAGGCATTGCTGAACTACAGACAACACGAGCCGTGTACGTCCTTCCTGGTGGAATGACTGGAAATGATCGGCTGTTGGACCCCCTCCGTCTAACAGGCGCTGCTCATACGTGGTTATTTACATCTTTGGGCGGGTTTACTGACATCTATGAACAGTCAAAGGGACTGTGTCTGTGATACAATATCCACAGTCTTCAGGAGTTCTGGTAACGGGGTGGTGCAAAACTTTTTTTTTTTTTTAGGTGTGTGCTTCAGTACTCTCTCTTTGCAAGTGGTGGACGAAATGCCCGCATAAGCATGTCTGTCTGAAAAATCGAGGAAAAGTCTCAGCTTTACATGGTGTAACGTTCTACGCCTGAATATGGTACTATCCATAACTACAGTGCCACATTTTACGAATAATATTATTGCGACGAACCTTCTAGCTCGCTGTCTGCTTGGAGTGATAGTAAGACAAAGACATACCACCAGCGTCAGGAGAACGTGTAGTGAAACAGAGTGCTTGCTACTGGTAACTGGTGCCGACGCGCTGCAGTACGTGGCGCTTGTAGAAGTGCGCCAGGCTGCTGCTGTGCCGAAGCTTTGTGCCACCAGAGGGCGGCCTGCGAGGTCGGTCTCCACGCACAATCGTTGCGCTGGCGCAGCGCCAGTTATAAAAATTTACGGCGCCTGAAATATTAAGCGATGGCCCGCTATGGCGCCGGCAGGCGGCCTTTAAATCCGGCAGCAGGCAGAGCCTTCCTTCCGTGCTGCTGCAGTCCGCAATGCGCGCTCTCTGGATGAACGGCAGGCCGGAATACGTCAGCTGCCTGCCGGCCTGCCTACCTACCCTACCTACCTGTCTAACTCCACTGGCCCAGCAGCTCTCTAGAAAAAGCTCCGCACCCTACTTCGTTTCAGTTCCACCGCTTTAGTTAGCGAATCGTCTTCTTTTCGTCCCTACCTTTTATCCTGTCTAGTACAAGGTCTTCTTGTTCAGGATTCGTACATATCTCATGACGCAATGGTGAGCCTAAGCGAGGCAATTCATGTGCACCGCTTTCCTATGAATCGTGTTCTGTGTGTTATGTAACAGATCGAGACGAACTATTGAAGAATGTGACACATTTCTGTAGTAGTCGTCCTGATGCATCTTTTATCGAGCACTCAAGTGTTTATTATTACAACTTTTATTTTTCACTAACGTCGATTACTACTCATTAAGTTTCCAGAATGACAATTTCACTGTGCAGCGGAGTGTGCGCTGATATGAAACTTCCTGACAGAATAAAACTGTGTGCCGGACCGAGACTCGAATTTGGGACCTTTGCGTTTCGCGGGCAAGTGCTCTACCATCTGAGCTACCCAAGCGCGACTCACGCCCCGTCTTCACAGCTTTGCTTCTGCCAGTACCTCGTCTCCTAACTTCCAAACTTCACAGGATTTCACCTGCGACGGCCGGAGTGACCGAGCGGTTCTAGGCGCTACAGTCTGGAACCGCACGACCGCAACGGTAGCAAGTTCGAATCCTGCCTCGGGCATGGAGTGTGTGATGTCCTTAGGTTAATTATGTTTAAGTAGTTCTAGGGGACTGATGACCTCAGATTTTAAGTCCCATAGTGCTCAGAGCCATTTGATTTGATTTCACTTGCGAGGTTTGGAAGGTAGGAGACGAGGTACTGGTAGAGGTACAGCTGCGAAGACGAGACGTGAGTCGTGCTTGGGTAGCCCAGACGGTTGAGCACCTGCCCGCGAAAGGCAAAGGCCCCAAATTCGAGTCTCGGTCCGGCACCGTGTTTTAATCTGTAAAGAAGTTCGGTACTCATTAAGTTATTTGGAAGCATAATCAACGTCACAATTATCTAATTATGTAAAAGGATGTTTGTTATGTAAACACTGTTGTATTCCTAGTCTTACCATAACTGAAAATAGAATTAAATACATGAGATGACTGTACGATGGGATTATTGACCGGGAGACTGCAGCTTGGTGCAAGTCTTTTCACTTAACGCCTCTTCAGCGACCTGCAAGTCGATGAAGATGAGACAAAATTATGAGGACAACACTAACCAGTCCACGACCAGAAAAAAACCTCCGATGCCGCCGTTATTCCCGTTTGCTGAATCCTTGTTGATCTCTATAGATTATTTACATTAATTTGCAGTGACACAATTTTTTTCTGTGGCTATTGGCCGTAAATAAAGAGAAGTGTGAGGTCATCCACAAGAGTGCTAAAAGGAATCCGTTTAACTTCGGTTACACGATAAATCAGTATAGACAGTAATTCAACTAAATACCTAGGAATTACAATCACGAACAACTTAAATTGTAAAGAACAAATAGAAAATGTTGTGGGGGAGGCGAACCAAAGACTGAAATATATGAATAGAACGGTTAGAAGACGCAACAGATGTACTAGTGGTACTGCCTAAACTGCACTTTTCCGTCCTCTTATGGAGTACTGCTGTGCGGTATAGGATCCTTATGAGATAGGATTAATGGAGTACATCGCGAAAGTTCAAAGAAGGGCAGTACGTTTTGTATTATAGAGAAACAAGCGTGAGAGTGTCACTGACATGATACGGCTTTTCGGTTCTACGTCGTTATAACAAAGGTGTTTTTCGTTGCGGCTGAATCTGCTCACGAAATTTCAGTAATCAGCTTTCTCCTCCGAATAAGAAAAAATTTTGTTGACGTCGACCTACATGGGGAGAAATGATTATCGTATCTTCGCACGGAAACATGTAGGTTTTTTCCGCCCGCTGTTCGAGACCGGAATAATAGAGAATTATTGTGAAAATGGTTCGATGAACCCTCTGCCAGGCACTTATGTGTGATTTGCAGAATATCCATGTAGATGTAGACTCCGGAACCAAACTCTTGACCGTGTACTACTCGAAAAATGAATTAAAAAGGGGGATTAGGTTTTAACGTCCCGACATCGAGGTCATTAGAAAGAGCACGCGCTCAGCTTACGGAAGCAATCAGCCGAGTGCTTTTCAACTTATTTGAGAGAACAACGGAAAATCCAAATCTGGATGGGCGGATCATAACTTGGACTGCCCTCTTCCCGAATAAAAGTCCATTGCCTCACCACAATTATTTTACGAACTGACATATAGTCGAATGGAGGTTCGCGACATTTCAAATTCTTATAATAATTTATTAGGTCAAGATCGCCTAATTACAAGAAATATTCACATTACAGCATTTCAGCTTATTAATGCCACCTTCAGACATGATAAAAATTCAGTAGTATGCATACTGAACAGCATGAAAGGTGTATAAAATATGTCAATAAGAAGAATATGACAAATGTTATACCATTTTCATGACGTTTAGTTTGCTTGTAACTGGAATTTCTACATCATGACGAAAGTGTTTGTGGATTTTTATCACATCTAAAGAAGGCAGTTTTATGATGAAAATTGTAATCTGAATTTATTAAACACGCGATATTAACATAATATACTATTATATGAATCACCTGTGACAGTGTCTCTCAATCAAAACTAAATATCTCGTGAACGTATCGAGCAACAAGAGTTTCACGCGAATGGATCGTTCGACGTACACATCGCTCCCACAGAGGAATTTTTCCGTCTCCAGAAAAGTCATCATAAGAGCACAAAATGTATTCCATAGCTGTACACCAAACACTGTGCTGAGTCTATAGTATTATGGATCTGTCTTGCGAGCCTTCTTAAAAACCAGTCCTCCTTTATGCAATTACGTGGGACGCTACCGACCTACTGTGGGGCGGCGGGTGGAATTAATTGTTTAAAATGTTCCAATTATTTAGAATGTTATTTATGCTGTCTTTCGCCGTTCTCAACACTGGCTCTCTAACTGCAATATTGCCAACCAGAAAGTGATTAGCAAAACGTGAAGCCTGTAATTAGAATTCCTAGTGCCCACTTCATCTGAGAATACACTTATAGTTACAGCTTATAACTCTGAGGAATTAGGAGATTGTCCGGGATTTATAATCAAAAACGGTCTTAAAAAAACGTTCTGTATTCTGAAAGTCACAGATGAAAACAAAAGAATCCACACCATCTAACTAACAGAGCAGTTCAGAGTCTAATGCGCTGATGCAACTATAAATGTCCAAATTAAATGTTTAAACGAATGCTCGCCATAATTTGATGATGAGGTTCATCAAACGCCACGCTAAATAATTGGTAGAATGTCTGTCCCGCGGCGGCACGTGAAAATACGACATACGCAAACTGAAGATCGATAATTAAAATTATCCCAGAATTAACACTTCACTCGAAAATGAGTTCATGGTTATGCATATTCCGAGTAACTTAATACGGCATCCGAGGCTGTTTGTAGCAATAATACCGACGCGACGCGACTCCCGACACAGATGGCATGCTATTCAGCGTCTGGAGAGAACTGGGACCCCCTTCCTCGCGCAGCGTTCTTATATATAAAGCCGCGGTGCGGACGGATAAGGGAACGCCTGATCAAATCGGCTCTTCCGACTAGCCGCTGGGCTAGTAATGCACCACTTTAAGTTACCCAATAAATCATAGCTTCTCTTGCTGATGGCCGATGAAGCTCTTAATTTAAATGTGCATTCAGCACGCAGGTAAGTATTGATAATAAAATTTTGACGTGGCTAAGTTAAATATTTTGGGCGAGAGAATTAATTTAATTACACTGCACGCAGTAGACGAGCTCTGAACTGGCCCTTTGGAGATACGCTATCGCTATAGTTTTATAGGTATTCAAATGAAACTTCTCACATCTTCATAGTTATAGCGGATCTCCAACCTACTTAAATATAAACATCCTAGCCTTATTTATTAGCCTACTTAATCTATCTTGTTTCCTTAAGTTTTAAGACAAAAACCAGAAAATATTGAATTTCAAGTAAAATCTTAAATTGTGAGATCCAGAAGACTGTTTCTATTAAATATTTATGAAAAAGGAATCTAATTATAAATTTTGAAGTCTCTAGCTCTTTTCTGTTGCGCCAATGATTTTTACCGAAAAACGTCCAAATTTCGAAAATGGCTGAAGTTATCGAACTGATATTCAACACATATTGTTTTAGTATTACTCCTGACATGCCAGAAACATTTCAGGTTATTTATTTGATTTTAAAATTATTGCGCAACATTTATGACGTCAGAGCTAGTTACAGCGGACTGGCTGGCACACAATGGAAAGACTGATGTGAATTTACTACGGCGTGAGTAGGCTGCTTCCCTACACTACGACAGGCTCTTGCTTCAGAGAAGACAGTTCTACAGAACTGTATATATAGACTCAAGGGGGGCACGCCATCACATCAAGCATAGTTGTCACTCAGATGACTTATTTCTGTATTTTGTTTTCACATCCGTGCGATAGTATGAAGCAGTAACCGTGTTCTAATCTTCAGTGAAGAAGTTTCGTATTACTAGGCCACAACCAAACTTGACCGTTAACACGAATCCGAAGGGACGGAAAAATCAGGAGTTCGTGTTAAAAAAAATTCGTGTTAAGTGAAAAACACTAATGTTAATACGTATACATGTACAACAGTACATTAATGTATAATACACTACACTATCAATCACGTTATTGTAGACTTATAACACTATAAAGTGAGTGTAAAATCAAAGTACTCACAAATTATGTACGTTACTTTCTTGGAAAAAATTCGGTTATGGTTCGCTGTCGTTCAAGGGAACGATAATATTTTGTAATTTCACAACCAATTGTAATGATAGCGTCCGTAAATCCAGCAGTGACGTCGGATGTTGAAGCGAACCGTTCTAAACAGTCCAAGGCTGTAAACATCTCCTGATGGGTAGGTGGAACGGTATCTATATTCTCTTCCTCTTCACTTTCTTCTGATGGCCCTTCTTGCACCTCGTTCACAGCTTTTGGCAAATCTGATTCCACAGAAGCACATACGGCAACAACGTCGTCTACACTGATGAATTCTTCGAAACTAATCCCAGGATTCGCAACGTCCTGCAGAATTGTCCATTCATCAGGTGAAGTGGCATCTCGTAACTCGCGGACATCTTCAGTGTTGCTATGTCTCCTGTGGTGTCACCGCCAGACACCACACTTGCTAGGTGGTAGCTTTAAATCGGCCGCGGTCCATTAGTACATGTCGGACCCGCGTGTCGCCACTGTCAGTGATCGCAGACCGAGCGCCACCACACGGCAGGTCCCGAGAGACGGACTAGCACTCGCCCCAGTTGTACGGACGACTTTGCTAGCGACTACACTGACGAAGCCTCGCTCATTTGCAGAGCAGATAGTTAGAATAGCCTTCAGCTAAGTCAATGGCTACGATCTAGCAAGGCGCCATAGCAATTGATAGTTATCGTATGAAGCATGTCTCATCAAGAACGATGTATACAAATGATGGATTAAAGTTAAGTATTCCAGAAGCTACGTACTTTTCTTTATAGCATTCATTACGTATCCTGTTTCAGACCTCACTCCATCCTGCGTGAGCTTACGTGCATATCGGTCTCCTCAAACCACACTGTGTCGGCACTTCTGTCGACACATCATCTCCAAGCTCTGTTAAAGCGCTTCCCTATATGATGTGGCGAGACTGAGTTCCAGGCTGCTGCGATGGCTTTTATTGCGTCAAGCAGATTCTATTTTGGGCAACCATTCGACTGTTGAAACGAAGAATCCACTTGCGAAATGTTGTGCCATCGATCCAAGCTTTCTTGTGGTAGATGCAAGGTAAAATGTCCATAATTATGTTTTCAAAACAACGTGGTCTCTCGCATTTACCGATAACCCAGGGACGAAACTTCTCACTGCCGTCAGCATTACAGCACAGTACAACAGTCACACGTTGTTTGCTTCGTGCTCCACCGTGACACTTATCACCTTTTATCCCCAGGGTGTGATTTGGAAAAAGATTGTAGAAAAATCCAACTTCATCCATGTTAAACACATCACATGAGGCATGCTTTTCCCTAACTTGTTGAATTCATGCTTCCTTCATCAACTTTATTTGCTTCACCACAAATTTGTACAGATGAAACTGAATGTCTCTTTTGGAATCGATACAACCAACCAGCAGAACAACGGAAGTCTTCGATGCCCATAACTTTAGCAATATCATTTGCTTTTGACTGAATCACAAGGCCAGTTAAAGGTACGTTAGATGCACCCATATGATTGAACCATTCTAGCAGTAACGTCTCGATGTCTTCATACTTGGCGGTACGAAGTCGTTTAGATTTCTCTCCAGAACCTGATGCCGCAGCACTAATAATTTTTGCTCGATTCTTAATAATCTTAGATAAAGTACATTTAGGTATTCCAAACTCCTCTGAAATTGCTGTTTTCTTGGTTCCACGGTCCACTTCATCTAGAATCTTAAGCTTTAACTGTACATTTAGAGCTGTCTGTTTCCTCCTTGCCATTTTCGCGTGCTACGGTACAGGTTGTAACTGTAGTTTTTATTTTTATTTTTTTATTTTATTTACAACTCGATACGGCTAAGACTAACAGAACTCCTGTCAAATCTGGCACTGAGTACGTTCCTAAATGCTGCAGCACACATTATTGAATATCTTACAATGTACAGCATACGCTGATTGTCGAGGTGATAATCGCGGCTAACGACCTAGAACACGTTAAAAACGAGTCAACAATAAGTATAATTAGCTTTGTAGCTACATTTCCTACATTCATTTCGGAAAAAAATACGCTTTAGAATACTCTATTACGAACAACTTCAGTTGGAAAGACCACATAGATAATATTGTGGGAAAGGTGAGCCAAAGGTTGCGTTTCATTGGCAGGACACTTAGAAGATGCAACAAGTCCACTAAAGAGACAGCCTACACTACACTCGTTCGTCCTCTGTTAGAATATTGCTGCGCGGTGTGGGATCCTTACCAGGTGGGATTGACAGAGGACATCGAAAGGGTGCAAAAAAGGGCAGCTCGTTTTGTATTATCACGTAATAGGGGAGAGAGTGTGGCACATATGATACGCGAGTTGGGATGGAAGTCATTAAAGCAAAGACGTTTTACGTCGCCGAAGATCTATTTACGAAATTTCAGTCACCAACTTTCTCTTCCGAATGCGTAAATACTTTGTTGAGCCCAACCTACATAGGTAGGAATTATCTTCAAAATAAAATAAGAGAAATCAGAGCTCGAACAGAAAGGTTTAGGTGTTGGTTTTTCCAGCACGCTGTTCGTGAGTGGAATGGTAGGGAGATAGTATGATTGTGGTTCGATGAACCCTCTGCCAAGCACTTAAATGTGAATTGCAGAGTAATCATGTAGATGTAGATGCAAGGTTGGAATTTTGTGTTACAGTGAAAATTAATTGCGCTAGGAACTGAAACAGAGTTCGTAAATCGCCTTAGCCGAAATTCGTATTAACCGATAAAACATACCTTAAGAACTAATGTATTCCTGGTGGGACCTATATTTTTTTCGCGTTAACCGCGAGTTCGTCTTATGCGAGTTCGCGCTAACGAGTCTATACTGTATGTATTGGGTCTCCTTCTTTGACACCCCATTCCGCCATCGCGTCGCCTCCTTCCTTTCCACTCACTATCAGGCCCGCTCTGTATAGTCTGTCGGTAAAGTGAAGAGCGAGCGAGCGAGTCCCCACTCTGCCAACCCAGCTACGTCACAAGGCGCTTCTACAGGCTGTTTCACAGCGTAGTACCGGCCCTGCCGCGGCGCGTGCTTTAAATCTGTGGCGACGCCGTGTACAGATACGTCTCGGCTGCGTTCATTTTTAGACAAATGCATTAAGACCATAAGGAATACAAAAAACGATAGCTTCTTCCGAAACACAACATTATAGAGTAAATAATATTAAGATAAGAATGGAAGTCAGGATTATACCACAAACATAGAACCGAATGCCTGTTTATGTGAATATATTGTGTGTTCCTCTATTGATATTCGTAAAACGAACCCCATATAATGCAATCAATCTGTAGAATTTAAGGCTTGCTCTTACTTTGTGTTTCTACTAAAAGGTAGAAGTTTTCTTTTAAGGACTTGCAACACGAAGAGTGTTTAAAAGGTAAGCAGAAATTTATAATTTTGAGTATTGTATTAGTCCTATTTGCACTACTTTCTTGTCACTGTATTCGTAAACATGTCTCAAAAGTATGTACACAATGTTATGCATATTGGGTATTTACTCTGTTGTCAGCTGTCAAAAAGGTTACATGTGTTTTTGTAGCATCAAGGATTATTTGTTATAGGAATGGAATGAAGTGTATGAAATTTTTAGAAATGTTAAATATTGCTTTTGATGAGTCTGTATATGAGTGAACCAAGGGCACACAAGTGGTATAAACATTTCAAAGCAGGCCTTAAAGAACAGCAGTTTTACAAGCATGGATGAGATTAAAAATGCACAGTTAAGAGGCTTATAAACTAACCCGAAGAAACAGTTCCTAAATAATTCTAGGCGCTCAGTCCGGAACCGCGCGACTGCTACGGTCGCAGGTTCGAATCCTGCCCCGGGCATGAATGTGTGTGATGTCCTTAGGTTAGTTAGGTTTAAGTAGTTCTAAGTTCTAGAGGACTGATGACCATAGCTGTTAAGTCCCATAGTGCTCAGAGCCATTTGAACCTAAATAATTTCGGGAACTGGAAAAAGCACTGGCGCAAGTGTATAGTATGTAATGGGGAATATTTTGAAGATGATAACATTGCTGTAGATTAACAAATAAAGTTCTTACCAAAAAATAAAAATTAATCTGTGAACGCACCTCGTATGTCAAGCTTTTTGCTTAGAAGTCCAGAATCGATGTACATGTTTTGAAGAAAATTTCAACAGTGTTTAGAAAAGCTATTGAGCACGTATTTCAAGCAATATGTCTCAGAAGCAGGTGAATAGTGACCGAGATAGAGATTTAGTGTCCCATAAGCATCAAAGGTGTTACGTGATTTTGAAACGGTCTATAACGATCGGTTTCCACCCAAGATTATTAGTTTTCCTTCATGGCGATTCCATTAAACTATGCGGCTTATTTTCGCGTGCGTTCCTTATGCGTCCTATTGGATGAGGCTGACGTTTGCATAAATTGCAGCCCTTTGGTTGGGACTGGTAATATTAGCCAACAGTTCTTTTTGGATCGCCTCTTTAATACGCGCTGTAATAACATTAGAGACGACCGAACGCTCGTTACTCCGCAAATACCTCCTCTTCCTCGTATTCTGCACATTTTCTTGCAATGCTAGACGATTATCCACCACTTCCGGATATCGAAGTATATCATTAAGTATACAGAGTTAACTGACCGACACTGGCAACTAAGATCCCACGAACAGAAACGACGTATATCACTGCACGCCGATCTACACCGCTAGACGGATAACGGGCAATACATTTTGGGTGCCCCTGTAGGCCGGTGGCAGCGTTCTTCCGGGAAACGCCGCTTCCCCCACCAAAAGCGCTGCTCGCTCTTGAGTTTACAGACTATACGACTGTCCAGTTTGGTCTGGCAGAAGTGTGCCGGACGACAGAGGTATCTCACGGCTGGGATCTCTATGCTTTTTATGGCCCCCCCTTCCCAACCCACCAACTGCTCCCTCCCCTTCCCCCCTCCCTAACGTGCTAACAGGAGTCGTGCTGGAGCAGTCCTTGAGCTGCTCGGCGGGCGGTCGTAGTCACGAAACAAGAGCCGGTAACAGGTAGGCGGTTGCCAACCATTGCGCGGTACGCCGTATGTACGAGGTGCATTCAAGTTCTAAGGCCTCCGATTTTTTTTCTCCGGACTGGAAAGAGATAGAAACATGTGCATTGTTTTAAAATGAGGCCACATTCATTGTCAATACCGTACGGCAGATAGAATTTTACCGCCAGCGGCGAGAATGAGAACTGTTTTAAATACTTAAAATGGCGACGTTTTCCTTACTTGAACAGCGTGCAATCATTGGTTTTCTGAATTTGCGTGCTGTGAAACCAATTGAAATTCATCGACAGTTGACGGAGACATGTGGTGATGGAGTTATGGATGTGTCGAAAGTGCGTTCATGGGTGCGACAGTTTAATGAAGGCAGAACATCGTGTGACAACAAACAGAAACAACATCGGGCTCGCACAAGCTGGTCTGACGACATGATCGAGAAAGTGGAGAGAATTGTTTTGGGGGATCGCCGAATGACTGTTGAACAGATCGCCTCCAGAGTTGGCATTTCTGTGCGTTCTGTGCACACAATCCTGCATAACGACCTGAAAACGCGAAAATTGTCATCCAGGTGGGTGCCACGAATGCTGATGGACGACCACACGGCTGCCCGTGTGGCATGTTGCCAAGCAATGTTTATGCGCAACGACAGCATGAATGGGACTTTCTTTTCGTCAGTTGTGACAATGGATGAGACGTGGATGCCGTTTTTCAATCCAGAAACAAAGCACCAGTCAGCTCAATGGAAGCACACAGATTCATCGCCCCCAAAAAAATTTCGGGTAACCGCCAGTGCTGAAAAAATGATGGTGTCCATGTCCTGGGACAGCGAGGGCGTAATCCTTACCTATTGCGTTCCATAGGGCACTACAGTAACAGGTGCGTCCTACGAAACTGTTTTGAAGAACAAATTCCTTCCTGCACTGCAACAAAAACGTCCGGGAAGGGCTGCGCGTGTGCTGTTTCACCAAGACAACGCACCCGCACATCGAGCTAACGTTACGCAACAGTTTCTTCGTGATAACAACTTTGAAGTGATTCCTCATGCTCCCTACTCACCTGACCTGGCTCCTAGTGACTTTTGGCTTTTTTGCAACAATGAAAGACACTCTCCATGTCCGCACATTCACCAGCCGTGCTGCTATTGCCTCAGCGATTTTCCAGTGGTCAAAACAGACTCCTAAAGAAGCCTTCGCCGCTGCCATGGAATCATGGCGTCAGCATTGTGAAAAATGTGTACGTCTGCAGGGCGATTACGTCGAGAAGTAACGCCAGTTTCATCGATTTCTGGTGAGTAGTTAATTAGAAAAAAATCGGAGGCCTTAGAAATTGATTGCATCTCGTAGAAAGTCTCCGCCAGATGCAGACCCTCTGTCGCTCGTAATTTCAGCTATTCGCGTAGCGAGTAAAACGAGAAGACGCTGAGAAGTGATCCACGATCCAGAACAGAGACGGGAATGGATTAAACATTAACAGGCCACGAAATAACCCCAAGTGAATATAAACTGACAATTTGTTTCCATGCAGTTTGACAATACTGTTCGAAAATATAATTCAAGGAAATGAAAACAGCCTGCACCCAACCATAAAGGGTATTTCTCTGAATGAACAGTTCACTTTTCCTTACATAGTTTCGGGTATTGGAGTATCTACAATTGGACAGATACTGATCAGGATCATATTTTGAACTGCAGGTAGAACTGACGTACAATGTGAAATGAAAACTCTAGAGTCGTGGAGGTTGGTTGTTTGATTTGGGTAAGGGGACCTACAGCAAGGTCATCGGTGCCATCAGATTAGGGCAAAATAGGGAAGGAAGCCGGTCGTGCCTTTTCAAAGAAACAATCCCGGCATTTGCCTGAAGCGATTTAGGGAAACCCAGGGGAACTTAAATCAGGATGGCCGGACGCGGTTGGAACTGTGAATGCGAGTCCAGTGTCCTAACGATTGCACCACCTCGCTCGGTTAGGGTTGTGACAAGCTTACATATGGTGTAAATCTGCACATGCAATAAGCAATGCGCCCCAATTTGTTTTTCCTCTTAACAAGTTTATTTTAAGGCTTGGAATTTGGTTCAAAATGGTTCAAATGGCTCTGAGCACTATGGGACTTAACATCTGTGGTCATCAGTCCCCTAGAACTTAGAACTACGTAAACCTAACTAACCTAAGGGCACCACACACATCCATGCCCGAGGCAGGATTCGAACCTGCGACCGTAGCGGTCACACGGTTTCAGACTGAAGCGCCTAGAACCGCACGGCCACACCGGCCGGCTAGAATTTAGTGACAATGTCAGTCAACACTTCTTTTACTTGCACTACTTTTCTACATAGTTTTGTCATGTTCTGTAGGGTGTTTATTTCAAACTGGAACAACCAATATCATGAAAAAAGACCCCTCATATGAAAAATATTCCAGATGAAAAGCTAATATTTTCGAAGGAGATGTCTTACTGTGTTAGAAACTGGCCACCTCCTGGGGGAGAGATCAACTATGTATTTTCAAATGGGAACTCCGTATGTTTTATTGCAGATTTTACGCCAAAAAATACTTGAGGCTTAACCCATACATTTTTTTTTCTTTCATTCACGGCAGATGAGTCTGTAATCTGCACGAGGGATACGACGGTTACACGGAAGAACATTCCTAAATCAGTCACCCTGACGGTGTGGGGACTCACCGAAGTCAGCCGAAGAGAACAGAGAACTAAGTTGCGTTACAAGCAGCGTATTGCCTGGCTTCTAAATGCCTGCCTGTTCAATCAAATTCGCAAAACTAAATTCAGTGTTTAACAGTAATATCAACTGTTTAAAAAGAGGTTAACATTTTTACTGAAAATGAAATGTAGAACCAGATGAATCGGTTCTTAATTGCATAATCCGGAAAAACAGAATTTTGTCGATTAAGGTGCAATCTACCCCAAATGTAACAAAATGTTTTGGGTAAAATGTGGGTATTTTCTGACGTAGAAGCCAAACCTACTATAAAAATTAGGAGTTTCCTCTGAAAATAAAAAACTGACCCCCCACCCTCCAGGGTGTCATATCTGGCACACTTTTTTTTCTTACGGTGCTTATTTTTGGAGATATTTAATTGTTCCAAATTAAAACAAACGCTCTGTAAAGCCTTACTGTTACGTTGTGTAATTACATATTGTATTCCCTCTTGGTAAAAGCTCTTGTCCTATGCTCCTAGCCGTGCTTTGGCTGCACTCCTGGCAGAAAGACTAATCCATCGGCCTCAAACTGTTCCATCAGTTTAGATGAAATGACTTTCCTTTAAGGTTTTGGTCTGTCGTGAGCATTCGTGGAAGTCATCTTGTGCATATCTTTTTAATATCCAAGATCTCAGTCACTGCACATGCACTTCCAATGCTCAGCGGAGCAGCGTTTGTGACAAGACGTCCTGGCAGTGGCCAACCATGAAGATTAGTTTCTTTATGAATCGCCTAACAGTACTCCTAGCAACCCCATCATAACCTTACACTGCACACAAACGTTTATGGGTATTCCCCATGGTTTCTTTTTCCGAACGAAGAATTCAAGGAGTGGCTTGCGTAGACGCCAGTTTGGTGCGTTAACTATAGAACAGCGTGAATTTCTTTTAACGGTTTCCAATCATCCAACATCCATCTCGACAAGGTATTCGCTAATTAAATTTCAGTTGTGAAGAAACTGTCGGTAGCGGAGGTTACTTGTTCGGCTAGGCCAAAATCTGTTACTATAGAAAAGAACATTAATGTTGTCGCGTAATGTTTTCTGCAACAACAGACTCTCGTGATTATCCCACGCACCCTGACCTCAAATTTGTACGTCATACTCGTAATTCAAACTGTTGAGCAGCGTACCAAGTGGTGTTTTCCAACAGGATAACGCTCGACCACATACGGCTGTTATAATCCGACATGCTGTACAGTATGCTGACATATTGCCTGGGCCTGCTCGATCACCAGACTTGTCTCCAATCGAGCACATATAGGACATAATCGGACGGCAACTCCAGCGACATCCGCAAACGGCATAAATGTTTCGACAAGTCAACAAGAATCGTGCTTCATCCCACAAACTGCCATCCGGCACTTGTACAGCACAAGTCACATTCTTTTGCATGCTTTCATTCAACATTCTGGCGGTTACACCAGTTACTTATATACCACTTAGTCTGTTTTTCAAATTGAAAATACTTTCTTAGACAATTACATTTACACATATCAAGAAGAAAAGAGTATTTTTTTCTGTTTACTTTTTAATAGAAAGAAAGGAAAGGCCCGCTGATGATGCTAGAACGTCAGCGAAACATGTCTGAGTAATAAAAGAAATGAATTGTGTTCTGCTCCACGCAGACCCCTCCAAAAATAAACAAAGAAAAAAGTTTATACGACTGACAAAAGTTCCCTCCTTACATTACACGACTCATGAAAGATATCCGGCAACAAAGTTGTTGTTGTTGTGGTCTTCAGTCCTGAGACTGGTTTGATGCAGCTCTCCACGCTACTCTATCCTGTGCAAGCTTCTTCATCTCCCAGTACCTACTGCAACCTACATCCTTCGGAATCTGCTTAGTGTATTCATCTCTTGGTCTCCCCCTACGATTTTTACCCTCCACGCTGCCCTCCAATACTAAATTGGTGATCCCTTGATGCCTCAGAACATGTCCTACCAACCGATCCCTTCTTCTAGTCAAGTTGTGCCACAGACTCCTCTTCTCCCCAATCCTATTCAGTACCTCCTCATTAGTTATGTGATCTACCCATCTAATCTTCAGCATTCTTCTGTAGCACCACATTTCGAAAGCTTCTATTCTCTTCTTGTCCAAACTATTTACCGTCCATGTTTCACTTCGATACATGGCTACACTCCATACAAATACTTTCTGAAATGACTTCCTGACACTTAAATCTATACTCGATGTTAACAAATTTCTCTTCTTCAGAAACGCTTTCCTTGCCATTGCCAGTCTACATTTTATATCCTCTCTACTTAGACCATCATCAGTTATTTTGTTCCCCAAATACCAACACTCCTTTACTACTTTAAGTGTCTCATTTCCTAATCTAATACCCTCAACATCACCCGACTTAATTTGACTACATTCCATTATCCTCGTTTTGCTTTTGTTGATGTTCATCTTATATCCTCCTTTCAAGACACCATCCATTCCGTTCAACTGCTCTTGCAAGTCCTTTGCTGTCTCTGACAGAATTACACTGTCATCGGCGAACCTCAAAGTTTTTATTTCTTCTCCATGGATTTTAATACCTACTCCGAATTTTTATTTTGTTTCCTTTACTGCTTGCTCAATATACAGATTGAATAACATCGGGGAGATGCTACAACCCTGTCTTACTCCCTTCCCAACCACTGCTTCCCTTTCATGTCCCTCGACTCTTATAACTGCCATCTGCTTTCTGTACAAATTGTAAATAGCCTTTCGGTCCCTGTATTTTACCCCTGCCACCTTTAGAATTTGAAAGAGAGTATTCCAGTCAACATTGTCAAAAGCTTTCTCTAAGTCTACAAATGCTAGAAACGTAGGTTTGCCTTTCCTTAATCTTTCTTCTAAGATAAGTCGTAAGGTCAGTATTGCCTCACGTGTTCCAGTATTTCTACGGAATCCAAACTGATCTTCCCCGAGGTCGGCCTCTACTAGTTTTTCAAAATGGCTCTGAGCACTATGGGACTCAACTGCTGTGGTTATAAGTCCCCTAGAACTTAGAACTACTTAAACCTAACTAACCTAAGGACAGCACACAACACCCAGCCATCACAAGGCAGAGAAAACCCCTGACCCCGCCGGGAATCGAACCCGGGAACCCGGGCGTGGGAAGCGAGAACGCTACCGCACGACCACGAGATGTGGGCTACTAGTTTTTCCATTCGCCTGTAAAGAATTCGTGTTAGTATTTTGCAGCTGTGGCTCATTAAACTGATTGTTCGGTAATTCTCACATCTGTCAACACCTGCTTTCTTTGGGATTGTAATTATTATATTCTTCTTGAAGTCTGTGGGTATTTCGCCTGTTTCATACATCTTGCTCACCAGATGGTAGAGTTTTGTCAGGACTGGCTCTCCCAAGGCCGTCAGTAGTTCCAATGGAATGTTGTCTACTCCGGGGGCCTTGTTTCGACTCAGGTCTTTCAGTGCTCTGTCAAACTCTTCGCGCAGTATCGTATCTCCCATTTCATCTTCATCTATATCCTCTTCCATTTCCATAATATTGTCCTCAAGTACATCGCCCTTGTATAGACCCTCTATATACTCCTTCCACCTTTCTGCTTTCCCTTCTTTGCTTAGAACTGGGTTTCCATCTGAGCTCTTGATGTTCATACAAGTGGTTCTCTTATCTCGAAAGGTCTCTTTAATTTTCCTGTAGGCAGTATCTATCTTACCCCTAGTGAGACAAGCCTCTACATCCTTACATTTATCCTCTAGCCATCCCTGCTTAGCCATTTTGCACTTCCTGTCGATCTCATTTTTGAGACGTTTGTATTCCTTTTTGCCTGCTCCATTTACTGCATGTTTATATTTTCTCCTTTCATCAATTAAATTCAATATTTCTTCTGTTACTGAAGGATTTCTACTAGCCCTCGTCTTTTTACCTACTTGATCCTCTGCTGCCTTCACTACTTCATCCCTCAAAGCTACCCATTCTTCTTCTACTGTATTTCTTTCCCCCATTCCTGTCAATTGTTCCCTTATGCTCTCCCTGAAACTCTGTACAACCTCTGGTTCTTTCAGTTTATCCAGGTCCCATCTCCTTAAATTGCAACAAAGTTAAGAGATAAAATAAACTTTGCCAAATCCTGGAAAAGCGGATCCCATGCCAGACAAGAGAAACGGTACGAGAACAGTGTGGCGCCTCTGCCGAAATCGTGGTAAATTTTTGAGCACCTTTTCGTCACAGGTAGGCAAAACAGTGTTAAAATAACTGGGTGACACTCTTACTGAGTTTCTCTGAGCTCTGGTCTCCGCCAGTAGGGCTTAAATACCGTGCCAACACTGTCCCTATTTGCGCATGTGGTGTTCGAATTCACGGCTGCACTTTAATCTGTTTCAAATTTTCGATGACGAGGGTGCTATGTGATCGCACTTTATTCACAGTCCATCTGTATGTGACTGTTTCTTAAGCCACGCTTACCAGTATTCATCGACCCAAGATGTGTTGGCATAAAATTTGTTTCAAAGTAAAAGATGTAATGAAAAAGAATAAAACTTGTGTTTTCTGGACAAATTAATTACTAGATGGACCCGTACGAAAATCAAAATGAATGCATATTATTTGACATTTATTACTAATAAGAAATATAGCCTATGTTAAAAAGTAAGGAAAAAATAAACCTAGAACACAATTTTCACATTTTCACAACACATTACCCTTCAACTTTCTGTTCTCATTGACATTGTTTCAGTCTTGTTTTACCAATATAGGTGAGAGTTTAAATCCCGTCGGAGACAGGTGACAACTGTTATATTACTATGTAGTACTGTATTCGAGCTGAAAGGGTTGCTTCAAAAAAGTCATACAGTCTGTTGTAAAATGACTCCATTACTCAAATTGCTAGCCTGAGGTGTTTCGAGCTTATTTCGATCATCAGAAATGCAAGGGCACAGAGAGTCACGGCATACCAGCGTTACTAGCTGTATATGTAACGTAAGCTGACAGACTGCTTCTTCAGCAGTAATTTCTAGAAGTTCGGTTCGTCCTAAAACAAAACAACAACCTCTCCTCTATAAAAATTCCTGGAGTCCATCGCCGTTCGGCGCAAAATCGAAAATTCCGAACACAAGATTATCTCTGGATCCCCTGCCGCTCTCTGCTGGCAGTTGTTATTAAGTTTCAGACTACGCTGTTTTATCACACTGTCCAAAGACCGCTATTCCACTGTCTTTCAGGAATTCATGCGCGCGCAGTTAATATCTAAGAAAAATTTTTATAATATTATTTATAATATTTCAGAATATTCATTCATAATTCTTTCCCTTTCTGTTATAAAATACACCGGAGGAAAAAAATTTCGTTGGCTTTAGTTGTGCCGCGACCAAGTATGCCGTGACAAAGTAAAGAAATAATACTCACAGAGCCACTGCTCATCATGTCATCATAGAGACTTCACTGTAATTATGGCAAAATAATAAGTCCCGGTGGCCATGTTCGGCGGTGACGATGGTTAATTACTGTGACTGGTATACGCCGGATAGGAAAACCTGCAATATTGGTTAAACAATCCAGCATGGAGGTATGACAAACATACCAGTTACATGAAATGAACACCCTTAACTGCTGACAGGCGTTGACATATGTCAACGGGGACAGATGAAAATGTGTGCCCCGACCGGGACTCGAACCCGGGATCTCCTGCTTTCATGGCAGACGCTCTATCCATCTGAGCCACCGAGGACACAGAAGATAGTGCTGCTGCAGGGATTTATCTCTGGCACGCCTCCCGCGAAACCCACATTCTCAACGTAATGTCCCGCACTACATTCGTAGTGCTCCCGCCTATTATACTCATTACTCGTGGCGCGTTGCCGATTCCCGTAAGAGTTCGGGCACTGTGCATTCGCACAGAAGAAGTAGATGGTCAAATGGTCGGTGAGCCTTAACTATATATATACTAAGATGGTATCTGTCCTTTCGGACATGTCCGAAAGAACAGATACCATCTTAGTATATAAACATAATAGTTACTGCCTCTACGCTTGTCGTGTTTTCTCCAACTCTGACGAAATAAGTAAACTTCTGAATGTTGTCACAGAATTGGCAACCCCATAAAAAAGGTTACTACACAATGTTAGCAATGGCCATCTACGATTAAATATTTGCATACGGCATAAAAATCGGTGCTAGAAGGAAAAGAAGCGAAAGTGATAGGAAATGATAACAAAAAGACTGACTGATGACTGAATCGTGGTAGTGTGGACTTTTAGTTTGACACAGGCACTTAGTCAACGAAAACACATACCGCAGATGGGCTTCTCACGTATTTAGTCGACGTCAGACACAAAACGACGCGCCAGGATGACAAAAGGAGATGAATCTCTTTACGTACAACCTGCCTCTGTTCTTCCTATGACGTCGGGAGAGAAGTGCTTCCTATTACGCGCTTTACATTTTCATGATTACTCCCTTTCTTACTCTCGTATTACATCCCGTCCGACACACATCGTCAGAAAAGCTCTGCGGACAAAAAGTCTGCATAAAGATCCCGGAATAATCTGGAGGGAAAAAGTTTTCGCCGGTTTAAAGAAAGACGCCACACAGATACGAATGAGCAGATACTCCCAGTGTTACGAGAGGCTTCCATCTCAGATGTTACACATTTTTTTTAAATCTGGCATCTTTCTCAGAGATGCACTACAATTTGTTAACGAATACAGGGTGTTACAAAAAGGTACGGCCAAACTTTCACGAAACATTCTTCACACACAAAAAAAGAAAAGATATTATGCGGACATGTGTCCGGAAACGCTTAATTTCCATGTTAGAGCTCATTTTAGTTTCGTCCACCTACGCTCAATGGAGCACGTTATCATGATTTCATAAGGGATACGCTACCTGTGCTGCTAGAACATGTGCCTTAACAAGTACGACACAACATGTGGTTCATGCACGATGGAGCTCCTGCACATTTCAGTCGAAGTGTTCGTACGCTTCTCAACAACAGATTCGGTGACCGATGGATTGGTAGCGGCGGACCAATTCCGTGGCCTCCACGCTCTCCTGACCTCAACCCTCTTGACCTTCATTTATGGGGGCATTTGAAAGCTCTTGTCTACGCAACCCCGGTACCAAATGTAGACACTCTTCGTGCTCGTATTGTAGACGGCTGTGATACAATACGCCATTCTCCAGGGCTGCATCAGCACATCAGGGATTCAGTGCGACGGAGGGTGGATGTATGCTCGCTAACGGAGGACATTTTGAACATAACCTGTAACAAAGTGTTTGAAGTCACGCTGGTACGTTCTGTTGCTGTGTGTTTCCATTCCATGATTAATGTGATTTGAAGAGAAGTAATAAAATGAGCTCTAACATGGAAAGTAAGAGTTTCCGGATACATGTCCACATAACATATTTTCTTTCTTTGTGTCTGAGGAATGTTTCCTGAAAGTTTGGCCGTACAGTTTTGTAACACCCTGTATAAAGGGGGAAGAGATCTCTCAAAGAATGGTTGGACGCGAAAATCAGCATGTCTTTCAAAAAAATGGTTCAAATGGCTCTGAGCACTATGGGACTCAACTGCTGAGATCATTAGTCCCCTAGAACTTAGAACTAGTTAAACCTAACTAACCTAAGGACATCACAAACATCCATGCCCGAGGCAGGATTCGAACCTGCGACCGTAGCGGTCTTGCGGTTCCAGACTGCAGCGCCTTTAACCGCACGGCCACTTCGGCCGGCAGCATGTCTTTACACAGTGTCAAACCGACCAGTGAAAAGTGATGTTCTGGGCAAAATATCACTATGATGATGATGGTTGGTTTGTGGGGCGCTCAACTGCGTGGTTATCAGCGCCCGTACAAATTCCCAACCTTTGCTCAGTCCAAACTCGCCACTTTTATGAATGATGAGGACAACACAAACACCCAGTTACCTTGAGGTAGGTGAAAATCTCTGACCCCACCGGAAATCGAACCCGGCACCCCATGCTCGGGAAATAAGAACGCGACCGCGAGACCACAAGCTCGGATAAAATATCACGACTTTTAATGTTTACGTAAGTATATCACTACGGCAGCTGTGATATTTAAGTCGATGGAGGGTATAGAATGTTTTTGTTGTTGTTTTTCGAGTCTACTGCTCCACAATTTCATATTTAAGTGACGGATCTACATCTTATGAGTAAACACTTGAAAACTGAACATTGCCTAGATCAGCGGCTTGTGTGAAGTAAATGACTGATCATAATACAGCCAAGGTAAAATTAGAATTGCCCCTTAATAAATTTCTGTCTGTAGCAACCAATACGAAAAAAGTATTAAAAATTATAAAATAAGAGTCATTATTTTCAATGTCCGAGGGTAAAAAGAGCATGGAATACTGGAGAAGTAAGTACCTCATAAGACAGGCTTCTCCTTTCTGATGACATTGTAAGTCCAAGAATTTTCGAGACTGAATTAATGAAAAGTAGACCAAAGTTAAAAATATGATGGGTTTTAATGTTTCAGATGTTCTAAATAGTAAACCCTCCCTCCACATCAGTATAACGTAGAAAACAGTCATTCAGCCACGTGACGCTGTCAGAGAAGTCTTTCTTCTGGATGCTGGTCAACTCGCGCGTCTCAGTGGCTTGAATGTTCGTTACGTAGTGAAAGGGTTAATCCTTGGTGTGAATTTCTACACTTCATCGTTCCGTGATAGGTTAGGATTGATGACACTAAGTCTCGTCACCCGTGACTGTTTTTTGAAGTTGTGCTTGATAAATTTCACGTACACTTTTTTCTTCTTCAAAACAGTCTGAAGAACGCCTTGAACTTTTGATTTAGGGATGGACTGTTAGCAGAATATGGAATCGGTGGTTTCAAGAGGATAATACGGAACGCCATGCTGGATCCCAATGGCCTCGTATCACTAGCAGTCGAGATGACAGGCATCTTATCCGCATGGCTGTAACGGATCGTGCAGCCACGTCTCGATCCCTGAGTCAACAGATGGGGTCGTTTGCAAGACAACAACCATCTGCACGAACAGTTCGACGACGTTTGCAGCAGCATGGACTATGCCATGGAGACCATGGCTGCGGTTACCCTTGACGCTGCATCACAGACAGTAGCGCCTGCGATGGTGTACTCAAAGACGAACCTGGGTGCACGAATGGCAACACGTTATTTCTTCGGATGAAGCCAGGTTCTGTTTACAGCATCATTATGGTCGCATCCGTGTTTGGTCACATCGCGTTGAACGCACATTGGAAGCGTGTATTCGTCATCGCCATACTGGCGTATCATCCGGCGTGATGGTATGGGGTGCCATTGGTTACACGTCTCGGTCACCTCTTGTTCGCACTGACGGCACTTTGAACAGTGGATGTTACATTTCAGATTTGTTACGACCCGTGGCTCTATCCTTCATCCGATCCCCGCGAAACCCTACATTTCAGCAGGATAATGCACGGCCGCATGTTGCAGTTCCTGTACGGGCCTTTATAGATACAGAAAATGTGCGACTGCTGCCCTGGCCAGCACGTTCTCCAGATCTCTCACCAATTGAAAACGTCTGGTCTATGGTGGCCGAGCAACTGGCTCGTCACAATACGCCAGTCAGTACTCTTGATGAACTGTGGTATCGTGCTGAAGCTGCATGGGCAGCTGTACCTGTACACGCCATCCAAGCTCTGTTTGACTCAATGCCCAGGCGTATCAAGGCCGTTACTACGGCCAGAGATGGTTGTTCTGGGTACTGATTTCTCAGGATCTATGCACCCAAATTGCCTGAAAATGTAATCACATGTCAGTTCTGGTATAATATATTTGTGCAATGAATACCCGTTCATCATCTGCATTTCTTCTTGGTGTAGCAATTTTAATGGCCAGTGGTGTATGCTGACACACTGCGACCGCACGTGCACTACTTAACACAAATAGGAATGAAAACAAACTGCTCCGAAAAGACGTAGAAGTCCCAACGGTACCGATCGGCCGGTGTGTCACCCTAGCCCTTAGGCGTCACCGGATGCTAATACGGAGGGGCATGTGGTCAGCACACAACTCTGCCAGCCGTTGTTAGGTTTCGTGACCGGTGTCGCTAGTTCTCAGTCAAGAAGCGCCTGACAAGGGCTGAGTGCACCCTGCTGACCAACAGCTCTCGGCGTACCCGGACAGTGTCCCATACAAGCGCTAGCCAAGCTCGACAATGCTTACCTTCGGTGTCTGGCGGGAACCGATGTTAGCACTGTGGCAAGGCCGTTGGCCTGCTACTGAACCCTACCTGCTCACGACTAATTCGTCGAATTCCCATCGGCTGTTGACAATTGTTAGTTCAAGCTGCAGCCGTAGTTACTGCGCTGACGTCGCTTATACGTCAAGAATAAAAGTAGTCTCGGAACTTTTTGAACGAGCGGAGTACACCATCTGTGTGAACTATTAGAAATTAATGTGTAAAGACATGGTACCCTAAGAAACAAGAGTTGAAAAATAATTTTCTGTGGTTCACATGCTGATTATATTGGAATCATGCAAACAGAACAGACGGAATGGAGAATGTTCAGGAACGCTTACTGTGCACCATCACATCAGCCGTGAACACAAAGGGAAGCACCAGGGGGTTGTAATTAAAGTGCATCTACTCACAGACGTCCTGTGTGGGTTGTAATTACCGTATGGCAGCGAAACGTGGTAGCTATTTTATGCATTAATGTGGCACCGATTTACGCTGGAGAAAATTTAGTTCCAAATTTGTCCACCAGGTACAAATCTGGCGGTGTGAATGCAAGACGCATAGAAATGTTTCCATACATACTGGATTAGGAACGGGACGTCGGCAGCTAAAGTCAAACAAGTGAGAAAGGTGTAATGTTGATTTTATTATCAACCACCACTCACCCTTCATACAGGTTTTTTCAGTATTAGCACCGGAGCCATCGGCGAGCTGCTGTTCAGCGCCAGATATGCAGCTGGAGGCCAAAATTTGAACTATCATTTTCCAGCGTAAATTGGTTCCGCATCAACGCATTACCGTATCTACCACGTTTCGCTGCCATACGATAATTACAGCCCATATTGGTCCTCTGTACTTTCATTATAGTCACCCAGTATATTCGGCAGCAGTCTAGTTCGTCTCTCTGTCATGTTTTTTGACAGCTATAGGACAACCTACAGTGGAGTGAGTGGAACTGGAAGGATAACGATTCGTTTTTTTTTATTTTTTTTTTTATCTGTAACTGTTAGAGATGTAATACGCACTCGGAGTCTCTGTTCCAAATTTACCCTTGAAGCTCAACTTCTATTTACCCTCGGTGCAATAATATCTACGCCTGTGTCTTTGCGGAATAAGTAATTTGAAATTTAATTACTTCTTATTGGTTCACATGGCTCTAAGCACTATGGGACTCAACATCTGAGGTCATCAGTCTTCTAGGCTTAGAACTACTTAAACCTAACTAACCTAAGGACAACCACACATCCATGCCCGAGGCGGGATTCGAACCTGCGACCGCAGCAGCAGCGCGGTTCCGTTACTTCTAATTCTTTATCATTAATCAACCGTTGGTATTCAGATCGCAACTGCACTGTAGTTGTCCAAACCTACGGCAATACGCGAATCGTGGAGAGCGGCAGACTGGTAGGTAAATATACCTGTTGGAAGACGGATACCAAATTTGAGAAAGTTGCTTCCCATATATCCCAGCTTAAATCGGAGCGAATACAAGCGAACAACCATTAGTGGACGAAATTCTATTTGTTGTAAACGGTAAGTAAGCGCATTCTACTTTTGGACACATTCAGTTCGCTTTCGCTAGTGTTAATTCATATGTTGCAAGTTGTTGGTCTTTTAGCGAGACACCAAAGAAGGTTTGCCTGCACGCCGCATCAGCACTAAAACTTTCGTTTTCTGTGTTGTCCACCCCTGTTGCTGACATCAGTTGTGTAAGCGACGAAGTGGTCTGAAGAAAATGTAATGCTGCTGATGGCAGAATATAGGTATCATAAGTCCTCCTGGGATCCAAGAGATCCACAGCACAAATGGCGGACTCGCATTCGGGAGGACGACGGTTCAATCCCGTCTCCAGCCATCCTGTTTTAGATTTTCCGTGATTTCCCTAAATCGTTTCAGGTAAATGCCGGGATGGTTCCTTTGAAAGGGCACGGCCGATTTCCTTCCCAATCCTTCCCTAATCCGAGCTTGCGCTCCGTCTCTAATGACCTCGTTGTCGACGGGACGTTAAACACTAACCACCACCACCACCACCAGCATAAATGGCGAAGGAAAAGACGTATGACTGGTAGAAGATACTGAAGCGCTTAGACGTCCTAGTACGTGAGAAAGAACTGACACCGCACATTCATATAACTGAAACACCTACCTGGCGTACGGATCCACCTTCTTCAGTGCGGATGCAGAAATACGTCCGATCTCCAGTGGGAATCTCAGAGTAGCAAACATGAAGTCAGCGGACAGGGATTGCTGATGGGTGGCACTCGGTGATAGTGTGGGTCGGCCGTGACGCGTGCCGAGATATGATAATGACGATGATGTTTGGTTTGTGGGAAACTCAACAGCGCGGTTCTCCGCGCTCGTACAAATTCCAACTTTTCCTCAGTCCAGTCTCGTCACTTTCATGAATAATGATGAAATAAGAACAACACAAACATCCAGTCATCTCGAGGCAGGTGAAAATCCCAGACCCCGCCGGGAATCGAACCCGGGACGCCGTGCTCGGAAAGTGAGAACGCGACCGCGGGACACGAGCTGCGAACGCGTGCCGAGATAGTTCGCGCAGCTGTAATCACGCTGTGTTCAAGTCTGCTTCAGGCAGTGGCGTGGCTCGGACCTGTTGTCCTGGCCGCGTGCGCTCGTGGAAGTGTTTACACCGTTGATACTCGCGTGTGTTGTTGTCTGACTAGATCGCCGTGGCACACACTTTTAGAAAGACTACGCTCCAATTTACGTTTGACGACGAATGTGCCAGACCCAAGGATTTCGAAATAGATGGCCTTTTTTGCGGGAAGAAGTTCGTTTACATGCTAATGACCTTATTGGGATACACCTATCCGTTGTAAGCAGTACAATGTACGTCAAGATGACCGATGAAGCAGGCCGGGGTGGCCGAGCGGTTCTAGGCGCTACAGTTTGGAACCGCGCGACCGCTACGGTCGCAGGTTCTAATCCTGCGTCGGGCATGGATGTGTGTGATGTCCTTAGGTTGGTTAAGTTTAAGTAGTTCTAAGTTCTAGGGTACTGATGACTTCAGAAGTTAAGTCCCATAGTGCTCAGGGCCATTTGAACCATTTTTTTGATCGATGAAGCTGCATGTGAAAGAACTCTCGCCGGTACTCAAAGAGGATTTAAATTTCGACACTCTGATAGCCATATCGGCGATATAAGAGTAGCTCCTTCAGGCATGGGTGCGAGGGTCATTCGGATCTTTGAATTGCCGTTTGAGTACCAGAATCGATGGTTATTGAGTCGCTATGACCATATGGAACGGTAGACAGTCATACGCCTGAACGCTGGACATGTTTTAGCAGCTATCCCGTGGTATACGGCTTCCGACAGGTGCGGATCGTCCTTCACGAACATATCCTTTCGTATTTATGTCTTGGAGGATATCGAGCTGTTGTGATTTACGACGGCCAGCCACGCACATGTTCTGGCTGTGGTGGAGAAGGACATTTCTGCTCGGAGTACACACGACGCCGCGTCATGCAACTGCCACATGGAGAAGCGTCACAGCGAGAAGTTCCCACGCAACTGCCGATGACGTACGTGTCGGTGGCCCGCCGGGAGGTGTTAACGAGTTCGGAGCGTGACACGGACGTGTCGAGGCAAGAGCAGACTGAGTTAAGGGAGCATGGAGCTGACACGGAGAATACCCCTACACCCACCTCACGTCAGATGAGGGAGGAACCTTCCACTCCCTCACATGTAGCACGCGGCATGGAAATGGAGGTCGAGGCAGTGGCGGCGGCAACGGATCATTAAACGCTCGACGAACACAGTGAGGCGTCGCCTACGGCGGCACAGGGCAGGGCGCGAAAACAGCGATCGCCGAAGAGTCGTAAAAAGGGTCGCCATAGTTCGGGTGACACGTCCTCCCCTAGCCTAGGAGACACGGAAGTTATTCGAGCCGAAGAAATGTCTGACATGTAACACGTGCCTTTAGAGGACACTGAAAGGATTCCTTCAGATGGTGACTGGATATCCTGCCTTTCAGACGATCCCTCTTCATTGACACCGTCTGACCAGATACTGCCGACGGAGGAGTCAGGGACAATGTACCGGCAGACACATCGAAATGCAGCAGAGGGTGTTTCTGGGATTGATGACCAATGCGATTGGGCAGAACCAGTCGAGGAGATATAGGAATTGGCACCCCCACTTGATGACGACTGACTTGTATGACGCACACCACAGCACGAAGACAACGGAGGACAGCTCAAAACTAATATCCAAGACATTACCACCAGACCAGGCTTGTCTAGGGGTTCTGAGCAACATCCATTCTATCCTAGGCGAATACCGTGATATCATTTCTGAATACCGTGGTTCCCTGATGTCCGCCCCTGTAGCTGTCAGCGTGACAGACTGTCAATCCTAAGGGCCCGGGTTCGATTCCCGGCTGGGTCGGAGATTTTCTCCGCTCAGGGACTTAGTGTTGTGTTGTCCTAATCATCATCATTTCATCCCCATCGACGCGCAGGTCGCCGAAGAGGCGTCAAATCGAAAGACCTGCACCAGGCGAACGGTCTACCCGACGGGAGGCCCTAGCCACACGACATTTCCATTTCCCTGATGGAAGCTTGTCGCCTGCGAGCGGCGTTCGTATCAATGGATTTTGATCGTGCCTTTGACAGAATCAACCACGATTTCCTTGACTCGGCCATGCGACGCATGGCGATACCTCAAGATTTTTTTTTACCGTCCTCAGGGGCCTCCTTCCCGGCGCTCCCTCGACGGTGAGGTCAATGGCAAGAAGACTGGAACGATTCCTGTTTGAAGCTCAGTTAGGCAAGGATGTCCCTTCTCGATGATGCTGCTTGCAATAGCGCTCGAACCATTGATGCAGGCCGGGCGGTGTGACCGAGCGGTTCTAGGCGCTTCAGTCTGGAACCGCGCGACCGCTACAGTCGCAGGTTCGAATCCTGCCTCGGGCATGGATGTGAGTGATGTCCTTAGGTTAGTTACGTTTAAGTAGTTCTAAGTTCTAGCGGACTGATGACCTCAGATGTTAAGTACCATAGCGCTCAGAGTCATTTGAACCATTGATGCAGAATCTTAGACGGACTCTTACAGGCGTCCTACTCCGTGCGAATTCCTTCACGTGTCGTGCATAGGTCGACGGCTTGATGATACTCGTCCGGTTGGAGAACGGAGGTAGTTGCCCTTCTTACTACGTACAGAGTAGCGGCGGGTAGTAGGGTCAGCATGACTAAAACCAAGATTATGCACATCGAACGGGAGCTGGAGGCTCTGCACAGACCGTTTACAACGGTGGACATCTTGCTTTGCTTAGGAGTATTGTTCACACAATCACTACGGCAATCAGCGACGTCTGCTCCAGCACGTCCGACTGCACATACGCAACAATTCCCTCCGAACCCACGACCTGCTCCAATGTTCATCTGGCCTCGCGACTGCCGCACCTGGCACAGATACTGCTAATGGCACATGGCATTGCTGACAGGTTAATGGCAGCCTCTGGATACTATGTCAGCCAAGGGACGTTGTTTAAGGTCAAGCACGAGACATTAACGCGCCCTCACCATTCTGGAGGAGTTAATGTCATGAATGTGCGGAACAAGGCTCTAGCGAGCGACGCTACGGACATGGAATCAGCGGCCAGCACGTCGGCGACCCTGGACGTGCTTCTTCCCCGTAATTTGAACCTTTTTTTCTCACGTCGCTCGATTCTTCGTTGATTTTAGTTAAGTTCAGCCACAGACACATTTTACACGGGTCCCCACAATCCGTGAGATATGTCGATACTTGACGCACCATCATGGCAGCAATGTTGTCGAACTTAAACACCCAACGAGGGATTGGCGGCAGATTTGGCGAGCTGTCCACACTACCCTGCTCACCACGGCAGTGAGATTGTCATGGTATACATTAATCAACCGCAAGACAGTCCACCGCCAACGGTTGTACAATATTCACATGGTGGATTCCCTGTTCTGCCTTAGATGTGTCATGCAGGACACCGACGAACGTTCTCTGTAGTGCGGAGGCAAAGGCTGTTTGGCGGCTGACACAACGCATCATGGCACTTCTCCGACACAGCGACGACTCCACGATCACGACGGACTCTTTGTTTTTCCCAGACGCTGTCTTCTTCCCCTCACAGAAAATGTCGGCAAACCGCTGGATTGAAGGACATGCATCGCACTACGTGCTCTCGCGGACTGTGGTATCGGGCTTGGACTATTGGCATTACGTACTAGAGCAACACGAAATCATCCGACGTCACTCTAGATACAAAACGCACATTGCGAACTTTCTAGGCAGCATGTTTAATGATCCCCCGAAGCGATGGGGAGTCCAAGGTTTACGTAGTTTCGCGGGATAGGATATTACTCCCAGTGAAGTGACGAGGATGTCACTTCGGCCCTATATTTCTTTCTCTTCTTTTTCATACGTGATTTTTTATAGGTCATTAAAATTAAATAAAAGATATAAATACAAAAAATAATTAAAAAAAAAAGATAGAGCAGTGGTTAACGCACCTGCCTAGTAAGCAGGCGATCCTGGGTTCGAATCCTGGTCCGCTACATATTTTCACTCGTCGCCGCTGATTCCTCTTAATGTCCCATTGCAGCTGACAGGAGTGATCTCCCACAATTTACATATAAATTCATAGATGGATAAGCAAACGTTTTGTAGTTCCTTTGTTAAAACGGGAACTCACAGTAGATATCTCTGAAAGTAAACCAGTACAAGTATACGTATCATGCTGATCAAAATTTAAAAAAAATATGCGAATGACCTGATCATCCTCATTTGCATTCGTGGTAGTTGTTACTACAAAGCTGATACATAACTGTTATTTTAGAGATTTTTTGCTGATAAAAATAGTTTACTTGGTGTCACGCACTCTACATTCTAACAAATTATATAGCAGATTTTATCAAGTGGACTATGTAGCAGATCGTACACTTACGTCACTTTTCATCAACCACACTTTATTGACATTATCTTCCTTACATATGCTTTTATAGAATACTTGAAGTATTTCGCTTATGTCACTGCAGGCGTCAGAAACTGTGTGGGATACAGAGACTATGGAAAAGAGAAACGGTCACTAAAGTAATGTCTTCAGCTGCTAGTTAGCCTTTCTTCAGGTTATGTTGGTCGGCAGCAGTTAGTGTTCTGCTTTTAAATTTCCCCCTCAGTTGCAACGAGAAGCCAACACAAAGTGGCAACTGATACACGGGGTGATTCCGTGATGGTGTTACAAACTTTCAGGGACGATGGAAAAGGATAAACGTATCACTTTGATGTAAGGGATTGTGGTCCGGAAACGATCTAGTCGGAAGTTATGAGCGAAAATTGTAGTACCTCTGAAAGTGGAATACATGTACCGTGTCGCTGCTGAGATTGCAGGAGAGGCAACTTCCATAGGTGGTAGTACTGACTGAAGTAAGGAAAAAAGCGCCAAGTGACCATGTGCTCTAAAAAGCGAACCTTAAGAGTTATGAGCAGTTCATCATCTTTGATACTGTGAAACACTACAAGCTCTTTGGTTTACATATTTTTAGAGGAAGTAGTATGAACCAAAAAAACAAAAAGTCCATTAAGTATGGGGTCTTAAATGCGTACTTTAACAGCTATGGGTACTTATTCAGTGGAAAAGTCGAGTTTCACAGTAACTATGTACTCATAGCTATTAAGGTATACGTGTTAGAGCCCATGTTTACCACACACATTTTTTTCTTATGTTGGTCCATACTATCTCCACTAAAAGATGCCTACCCTACAGTCTTAGCAGCTAGCGGTACATGTGGCCCAATGTCTGCAGTATCAGAACGATTTTTGCTTGTAGCTTTGGACTCGGTTGTTCCCGAACCAGCATCTTTGACCTCAGACTGATAGATTTATACTTCTCCACCATCCCTGAAAGTTATCTCACGGGATCAGCCTGCATATGCAAAGTATGGATAACGATAAGGAAAGTTGTAGGTAGAATTCAGTGCATAGTGCACATCCTCCACGTCTTTCAAGTTCACGTACAAATTCAGACATCTAAATTCTTCTTTTACAACGCCACTTTGCTTACTTCGTAAAAAACAGGGCACTCGCCTTGTTAAATAATCCTTTCTCAGTACCAAAGTTTAACACCGTGGCTGTATCTACAGTTTTGTGGACTGATTATCAGCACCGAAAAACGCTAACGCAACGTTCATAGATTGTGTTCGTTTTCACACCTTCTCTTTTCATTCCCTGTTAGTGGAAAAGATTGTTCACAGATACAAGCGAATGGTGATGAACACTGGCGAACTGTCTGCGAATACTCATTGTTCGCTTCGATTCAAAACTGGTTCAAATGGCTCTGAGCACTATGGGACTTAACTTCTGAGGTCATCAGTCCCCTAGAACTTAGAACTACTTAAACCTAACTAACCTAAAGAAATCACACACATCCATGCCCGAGGCAGGATTCGAACCTGCGACCGTAGCGGTCGCGCGGTTTCAGACTGTAGCGCCTAGAACCGCTCGGCCACTCCGGCCGGCGCTCCGATTCATTCCGGTGTAAACCAGACTTGAGCGGTCTCGGATTTCGGGTTGAGCCAGTCCGGTATTCTAGGCGAACATCTCAGTTCAGCGAGTGTGCACGTTGCTCAATAACTTGAAAACTCAAATTAATTAGAGAAGCAGCTGACTGGGTCGTAGTGTTTTAGTTAAAGACACAGACTTGGCGAAGTTTTCATTTAAACCAAAAAAAAATTATGTTCGTTTCCGCTGAAATTTGAGTGTGGCGTTTTTGTATAAATCTTTCCCTGTCGATTCTCTATTACGTGTCTGTTTTGTTGTTGTGGAGATTGTCAGCTGAAGTTCCTAGGAACCAACTGGTGTCGATTTGCATATTCCTATTGAGAGGTCGGATCCTGGAATCCATCTGAAAGTGGATGGCTTGTTATAGGGCTTTCATTCCGACATATAGGTAGCGAGAAGTTTAGTCTTGTCTCGTCGATCAAAGCTACCTTTATTTAGACTGGTTTTCCGCGTGTAGCGGTATACATAATCAATTCGTGTCCGCGAGTCTTGTAGGTATAACAAGGAGAGTTGTCATAACGTCACAAACTTGAAAGCGATATCCGCCATGATAGTAGCCCAAACATTAGTTGCAGGTGTATGTGCTTTGATAAAAAATGCCAGCTTGCATCATTTACACATATACCAGTCATTGTGATTCTAAAGTGTAGAGGAAGAGGAATTATATTTCATTCGTAAGTGGACTCGTTCAAGCGATATGAGTTTTAGTTACTGTTACTGTACTGGTTTTATTCTTGTAATTTGACTTTAAATACTACTCGAAGATCGCTGTGGTTGAACGGTGTAAGAAATATTTCAAAAAGTGCAGACATAACAAAATGTATTTATAGCATTTTCTGAAAGACGACATAGATGGAACAGCAGTTTCGTCATTCCGTATTAAGGAAAATTCATACTTCGCTCCTCTCATATTGCGCTCCTCGCATATTCCGCTGATTTGTTATTCGAAAAGTGTAAGAAAAAGGAAGTTACTTCAACATTACTACAAAATGGTTCAAATGGCTCTGAGCACTATGCGACTTAACTTCTGAGGTCATCAGTCGCCTAGAACTTAGAACTAATTAAACCTAACTAACCTAAAGACATCACACACATCCATGCCCGAGGCAGGATTCGAACCCGCGACCGTAGCGCCCAGAACCGCACGGCCACTCCGGCTGGCAAACATTACTACATCAAACATGTATTTAAGACCAGAATGAGGGCTGAAAATTCCTTGCTGGACTCTGTGTTATCTACGACACACAGTTTACTATTTAAAAATATTGTTACGTGGACAGAACAGAAATTAAGAGCAAGAAATAATTGTAAACAGTAGTCTGCTAATGTTTCGGGGCTTCTAACATGGCAGTGCCGGCTTCAGTGCAGTGTCGAGCGTAGAGCCGTCGGCACACAGAACGTTGAGTGTTTAGATGCGACACAACTTCCGGAAGACGAAAACAGAATTTCGAAAACACGTTGTCCACTGTCGTGTTTACATGTTAAGGCCCGATGCGGTTTGTTAGATCGATCAATTACCAGTTTTCCGATCGTCAGTCGTTTCACGCAGATGGGGTCTGGAAATCAGCTGTTCCGGTTTCTGATTGAGTCAGCACAGTCTCTGTTTCCCTTCAATTAATTATCAGAGATAGACAACTTCGTGCTCATTCTAACATTTCTACTTCTCCTACATGGCACAGAATGTCTATCCGTCCAGACTAACCGAAAATTATTAGAAACAAGACGCAGCCTGACAACCCAAAACGTTAAAAAAAAAGAAAGAAAAAAAAACGGTAGTGCGTTTACGTGGGAGCGAAAATCGGCTGTGGAAGTGGAAATCCGGCAGGTGTAACCGCACGCATCTTCAGAATCGATATTGGGGAATGAACAGCCAGCGGTGTTGGGAAATCGGTTTACGAAAGCTGGTTTTGGAAGCCCCGTGTCAACATAGTGAATCATAGCCGTATACACATGTCTGGAAGCACTGTGCAACACCAGCGCCGGTCTGACTTAACGAGTGCAGGCTGCGCCAGCGTCGGCCCGTGCGTGCCTGAGCGGCAGGTCGTGCCCCGCGGCTGTCGACGTCAGTGGGGGGTGGGGGGGGGGGCACACCAGACATGTGACCGCAGCCTCAATTGGACGGCAAGGACGCGCCGGCCGGCGCCCCTGTGGGACGCTAGCGGCGGGACGGCAGCGCGAGCTACACACGCGCCGGCTGCAGCCGCACCGAAACCCCGACTGGCCGCTAGTCGCCTGCATACGCAACAGTTTCATATACATGGAGGGGTCCAAAAAAATGTATCCACTATATAAAACTCCATAACTTGCAAACTAATTGACGGAGTTGTCTCATTTTTGGTGAAAGTGTAGCTTAAAGTCCAACTTAAAGATATCACTGTAGGTGTTCGAAATGGTCACCATTAACATCCACACACAAACGATGCCGCCGAACTGCGGCACGAACTACTGACTGCAACGTGTTCAGTTGGATATTTGCACATGAATGTACGATGGATTCTCGAAGTTCATCCAATGTGCGTGGCTGTTGTCGATACACGACGTCCTTTACCGTTCCCCACAGATAAAAGTCCAGAGGAGTTAGGTCTTGGAAACGTGGTGGATACTCCACAGCACCTCTACGGCTTATCCATCTTCCTGGTAGATTTTCGTCAAGATACGCCCTAACACGATTTTGGTAGTGGGCTGGGACACCATATTGTTGAAAGTAAACTCTTCCGTCTCCATGCAAGTCTCGGATAGCAAGTAAAATGGATGTCTGAAGCTTCTGAAGGTACACCTCACCGGTAACTGTGCCGTCAAAGAAGAGTGGCCCAATCAAGCCCCGGTAAGACAACCCACACCACAAATTTACTCCTGGCAAATTCACGGCTTTGTCTACATGGACGTTCGGATTTTCGGCGGCCCAGTAGATGTAATTGTGGCGATTTACTGTACCATTGAGTTTGAACTGTGCCTCATCAGACCACGCAATCATCTCTGCAAACTCTTCATCGTTGCGCACCATGTTAGTAAACCAATTGCAGTACTCCATTCTACGATCTGGGTCGTCCTTGTTCATTGCGTATAGCAATCGTGGGATGTAGCGCTCCCACTTTGCTGTCTGCAAAATTCGCCAAACACTTGAGCGACTCACTCCAGTTTCACGGTCACACTGTCTCACAGACTCCTGTGATGAGCGAGTGAATTGTTTTAACACACGACGGGAGTTAGCTGGACTTGTTACTGTTACAGGTCGCCCAGATCGTTGTTTGTGTACATCTTTAACAGAGCCTTCGGCTTCAAATTTGTCTCGAATGCGACGACTCGTTAAACGTGTCGGTGGCTCTGTTTGATACTCATTTCGCCATTGCCGTTGAACCTCATTAACGTTTTCGTACTTAAAATACCACTTCAAAACTGACTTCCATTCATCGAATGTAAGCCTTGCGCCAGCCATGTTTACTCGGGTAACTAGGTGCAACTAAGAACAAAACACTGACTATCTGGCGACTATCATCTGACAAAACAAAACAACGCAATACAACGCTTGTGTGGCGATTGCCGAAACTACAAACTATTAAACTACCAAAGATGAGACAACTCTGTCGACTAGATTGCCAGTTATAGACTTTTAAACAGTGGATACATCTTTTTGGACCCCTCTGTATATACGGTGTCTCGGACATGTTCGAAAGAACAGACAAGGTTCTTGATCCAGCAGCCGTAATGAATTAAGACACAAAGGAATTTCAGACTTTTGCTGCAAGCAGACATCGATTTCAATCAATGAGGAAAATTGAAAATTTGTGCCGCTCTGGGATTCGAAACCGGGTCTCTTGTTTACTTGGCATCTACTATGACTGCTGAGCCATCCGCACATAGTGGTCATAGCAACTACACGGAGTACCCAAGCACTCCTCTCATCAGACCCAAATTCTCAACTTATCCACGCACTACTAATGTAGTGCCCCTTGCCTACTAGCCTCATGCGGGATGCAGCTAGTTACTAGGATAATGGGCAAGGGGCACTACATTATTAGTTTGTGGATAAGTTGAGAATTTGGGTCTGACAGGCGGCTTGCTAGGGTGCTCCGTTCAGTTGCACTGTGTCCGCATGGCTCATTGGTCAGAGCATACGCCAAGTAAACAAGAGACACGGTTTCTAAACCCAGTCCGGCACAAATTTTTGGCTTTCCGCATTGATTTCAATGCCCGCCCGCAGCAAAAGCCTGCAATTCCTTTGTGTCTTACTTAATAAATCTCTTTTGGTGTTGCACCAATGGGAATCAGATCCTATGGGAACCCGTTCTTCGATTATTTTAGGATAAACTTGATTACATCCTCAACGACATCTATACTGCGCACACTACCTTGCGGCTTATGGTGGAGGTTACTTGTTATACTACTACGCTTCTATCCTGTTCCAGTCGCTAAGGTCCCCGGGAAGAACGAGTATCATTGATAACCTTTCGTAACACCTCAAATCTTTCAAATTATACCTTCTATATCTTTTCGCGACATGTACGTAGTAGGAAGCGTTATGTTGCTTGAATCTTCTAGCAATGCACATGCTCAGAATTTTAACAACATACTACATTGCTGTAAATAACGCTCTCTTGTATCGTCTGCAACAGGAACTGGATGTGCATCTCCGTGACGCGTTCAGGCTTACTGAACGCAACTGTGACGAAACGCGCTGCTCTTCTTTGGATCTTCTCTGTTTCTTCTGCCACTGCTACCTGGAAAAGGCCACGGGCTTTGGAGAAACTCTTCAGAAGAATCGGCAGATGAGCAATACTGAAGTATCGCCATTTCTTTAAAATTTTTCGTCTCAGCTCCATAAGTAATTTTTTTTATCTGACGTGACTAGTTTCGATGATGAGGTATTCTCGGGTTATGAGCCAAGTCAAGGCGTCGTTCTGCGACAATATTTCGACAAGCTTCCTACTCGTCATCTCCTTCGCCAGAATATAACGAATAGGAAACTTACAGAAACGGTGTCCCAGAACGACAGCTTGACTCGGCTGATAACCTGATAAAACTTCATCAACGAGATTCTCCAAGGAAGTCTGCATTCCCGTGACTAGTTTCGACCACAGTAGATCGTATTGAAATCTATGTAACTGCGTAAACAATCCGTCTGAAGTGCAATTCCATATGGATACGACGCATTTATTACGCAGCTACATAAATCTGAGAATGGTCAACTTTGGTCAAAAATAGTGATATTAAACAAAAAATGCGACTGAGGCAGCAAAATAAACCATTATTTTTAATAATGATTCAGTTGTGGAATACCTCGTGACGAATATGTCAGAAATAATATTATCACTTCTTTAATTCCACTAGTATGCATCGAAAGATCTGAAAGGAAGGCATTAGTTGAGAAGGCAGTGAGACAACATGGTAGCCTATCTCCAGTTTTATGCGGTCTACACATGGCCCACACAATAAAGGAAATCAAAGAGAAATTTGCAAAGGGAATTAAAATTCACGGAGAAGATACACCTATCTTGTGGTCTGGTGGTGGTATTGAATTTGTGTCAAAGGGGCAAAGGATTTGGAATATCAGCAGATCGATATAGATAATGTCTTGAAAACAAGAATATAGCCTACTCAAATGAGTCGATAATGAGATAATTACATTAGGAAATAACACTGAAAGCAGCAGAGGAGTTTCTCTGTTTTGGCAGCAAAATAAGTGACGATGGCTGAAGTAGAGACGATATAAAATATAGTACGTTAACATAGAGTATAAAAGTAAACGTTCTGACATATTTTCTGCTAGCATTTGTCTGGAGTGTAGCCTCGTATGCCAGAGAAACTTGGAAGATAAACTCTTCAGATGAGAAGAGATTAGAAGCTTTTGAAACATGGTACTGTTGAATAATATGATTATTGAGTGGGTTAGTCAGATAACAAATGAGAAGGCACTGAACACAATTGTGGAGATGAGAGATTATTTTATTTATTTGTTTAACGTGTTCTGAATAGGTTCATCAGGCATTATTTGTACGAAAGAAGGTTCGGTTGATACGACACATTCAGGGGCATAAAGGAATCATCAGTTTGGTAATCAATGAATATGTGGGCGTGTTTAGAATAATGGAGGGAGACCAAACCTTTAGTATATTAACCATGCTCAAAGGGCTCCATGTCGGAGCAGTTATTCAGTGGGAGAACTTAAAATGGCTCTGAGCACTATAGGACTTACCATCTGAGGTCATCAGTGCCCTAGAACTTAGAACTACTTAAACCTAACTAACCTAAGGACGTCACACACATCCATGCCCAAGGCAGGACTCGAACTTGCGACCGTAGCTGCAGCGCGGCTCCGGACCCAAGTGCCTAGAACCGCTCGGCCACAGCGGCCGGCGTGGGAGACTATCGCACACTCAGCTTAACAGCTCACGCTTTCAAGTCGCTGACAAGAATAATACACAAAATAATAGATAATAAAATTGAGCAAATGTTAAAATGGCGATCAGTTCGGCTTTCCGAAAGGTAACGGCACCAGACAGGCAGTTCTGTGGTTGCGCTTCATAACCAAAGCACGGCTTAAGAAAAATCATGACACCTTCATACCATTTGTCGACAAAGAATAAGCGTTTTGCAGTGTAAAATGTTACAGGATGAAACTTCCTGGCAGATTAAAACTGTGTGCCGGACCGAGACTCGAACTCGGGACCTTTGCCTTTCGCGGGCAAGTGCTCTACCAAAGCACGACTCACGCCCCGTCCTCACAGCTTTACTTCTGCCAGTACCTCGTCTCCTACCTTCCAAACTTAACAGAAGCTCTCCTGCAAACCTTGCAGAACTAGCACTCCTGAAAGAAAGGATATTGCGGAGACATGGCTTAGCCACAGCCTAGGGGATGTTTCCAGAATGAGATTTTCGCTCTGCAGCGGAGTGTGCGCTGATATGAAACTTCCTGGCAGATTAAAACTGTGTGCCGGACCGATACTCGAACTCGGGACCTTTGCCTTTCGCGGGCAAGTGGAAGGTAGGAGACGAGGTACTAGGAGAAGTATAGCTGTGAGGACGGGGCGTGAGTCGTGCTTGGGTAGCTCAGTTTAGTAGAGCACTTGCCCGCGAAAGGCAAAGGTCCCGAGTTCGAGTCTCGGCACGACACACAGTTTCAATCTGCCAGGAAGTTTCATATCAGCGCACACTCCGCTGCAGAGTGAAAATCTCATTATGTTACAGGATGTTCGAAATTCTGCAAAAAAAAAAAATTGGTGTCAGCTACATTATATACATGAAACAAGATAATAATGGAAGAACAAGAGCGTAGTATCGGATTAGAAAAGATGTCAGATGGGAACGCAGTCTTTCGCCATTACTGTTCTGTCTGTACGTCATGAGAGTAGACTGAGGAATGAGGAGTAGCAGAAATGGGAAGAGTGAGACACTTAACATCGAATTTTAAGTAGAAGAAATTAAGAAAGTGTGATATCTTTCAAGTTTAATAACACATGACGGACGAAGCTCAAAATGGTTCAAATGGCTCTAAGCACAATGGGACTTAATATATGAGGTCATCAGTCCCCTAGCCTTAGAACTACTTAAACCTAACTAACCTAAGGGCATCACACACATCCATGCCCGAGGCAGGATTCGAATCTGCGACCGTAGCAGCAGCGCGGTTCCGGTCTGAAGCGCCTAGAACCGCTCGGTCACAGCGACGGACGGAGCGAGGAGGACAAAAGAAGTAGGCTAGCATAGGGAAAAACAGCATTCCTGCCCAAAATAAGTGTATCAGTATCAAACGTCGGTCTTAATTTGAGAAAGAAATTTCTGCGAATGTATACGTTTAGGATAAAACATTGTATGGAAGTCAACCATTCGTCTTGAAACCACTGGAAACCTCCCGAAAACATTGGTCAGAACCGGAGGGAAGGAGACAAAAATAGGACGACCTGGTGCATGTTTGAGTGTCTGCAAACTTTTAGACCAAACTTAATTATGCCTTATTGAAGTTCTCAGTTCTCAATGCTACAGTTAAAAATGCAAAGACAAGCTCATTAAGTATGAAACCAACGATATCGATGCGGCAGTTAACGCGATTCTGAATGAATGTTTTTTTCTTTAGCCTCGGGCACTCCAAGCAACATCTGAAGCGGATATTGACCGCGCCGGCTGTCTCGCACAAGGACGCAGACTTATTAATGGGCTCGCTGACGGCGAATGACACGGACGACTCACTGTTAGGTAATCGCTCGCTTTCACCCAGTCAATAGCAGCCAAGGCGAGGTAGCAGTTCTTTCGTTGCCAACAACACGTCAGCTCTACAGAGAACTATTCACTTCTGTAATGTCGCTTTCTTCTCCTTTTCTTAGAGGTAATCGTTCCGAAGATAAGTGATTTGGGAAATCGAGATGCTGACAGTTATAAATGTATTATGCACCATCAAGACGGTGATTACTGCCTCAAGACACGAACTGTCAGCGAAAGAACGTCACTTGTACAGATCTCACACCTTACTGAATGATGCCATCTCCCAGACGTTTATCAGATGAGGAGTAGATTTATTTATCACGCTGCAAGTTAGGAGGTGCTCTCCAGTTGTGCTGCTTATTTGACTGTTTACGATGTAATTCTGAACAATGGGAAGAAAGTGTGGGACGTAGTCACTGAGAGGGGTTGTAGGATCTAGGAGCGTACGACGTTCTTCAAACATAAATCTTATTTTGGGTGCATGGAAGAAAGCGCCTTTGTGATGTATCGTTGATAGCCCTGTCTCTTGTGTATCCCAGGGGCGTTGTGCTTCTACTCACCCGAGTACGCAGAAGGTTTTACCTGCCTTGGTCCTCTGGCTTGTGGACGAACGTTGATACGCCTATTAACACCACGGACTTGGAAGGCAGAGGCTTCGTACCTCGTTGTCTGGTATCAGATTAGTGAGCGATTCCTTCTCATCATGATAGGGATATTAACAAAATGTCTGAAAAAAGTAGGAACTCTGGAAATTTTTCCACAGTTGTTAATTAAGCATCTTTTTTTTTTCTTTTTCTTCATGTGCCGTCTCCTCTAAGAAGGTTGGCTGTCATCATGGCAATTTCTGATCTTGATTTGGCCGATCTAAGGAGTTCTGACGTTGAACAGTTGTACCAATTTTTTAGATTGTCAATCCAGGATGTCCGTCTTCTACCCCTCGTTCTCTTCCCACAAATTTTCCCTTCTAGTATTATTCGCAATATTTTGTAATTTACTCCCCTAATAACATGGCCTAAATATTGTAGCTTCCTTACTTTAATAGTTTTAATTAATTCTTTTTCCTTTCCCATTCTTCTTAGGACATCTTGATTAGTAATCCTCGACACCCAACTAATTCTAAGTATTCTTCTATATGCCCACAGTTCAAAAGCTTCTAAACTGTTCATGTCCTTCTTTTTCAATGTCCACGCTTCCATTCCGTATAATAATTTTGAGAATACATAGCATCTTAGCAACCTCATTTTTGTGTTTAAACAAATGTCTCTCGAACAGAATGCATTTTTCATCTTATTAAAGATACTTTTGGCCTGTCCTATTCTCGATTTAATTTCTTCTGAGCTTTCAATCTCCTCATTTACAATTGTTCCGAGATATTTAAATTTACGTACTTGATCGACTCTTTCCCTATTGCTTGTAAGATTTTCTTGTTGGTGTGTTTTAGATATCACCATGAACTTAGTCTTGCTTACGTTAAGAGTCAAGCCAAATTCTTCACTTTTTTCTGCGACTTTGTCAAGAAGTAATTGTAGATCTTTGTTTCCAGCTAGTAGTACAGTGTCATCAGCAAACCTAACATTGTTAATGTTTAGCCCATTCACTTTAATGCCAGCTATTTCATCTGATAGAGCTGCCTGGATTATGTCTTCTGAATACATATTAAACAATAAGGGTGAGAGAACGCAACCTTGTCTCACACCCCTCTTTATTTCTATATCATTCGATAATTCATTTTCTACCTTCACGGTTGCGGTTTGATTGTAGTAGAGGTTGTATATAATGCGGATGTCTTTCTTATCAAGTGTTTTCTTTTCTAACAATTCTATGAGCATTCATTAAGCATATACAATACATAATATTTAGTATTCAGGGTGATTCAGTTGTCCCTACCTACGGGTTTTATGCAACCCACAATGCTTTCAAAAACCACATGTGAGATTTTCAGATTCTTTCGCTCGCTACACACAAACTACTACTCCTACATAAAAAAAGAACAGGACCTTTTCATAAGAAATTTAATGTAGTTAAATATTGTACAGGGATACGTTTCCTCTCGAGGCCACGGCTTTTTAGTTGTTCAAGAAAACCGCGTTTGAAAGTCACTATTCTACGTTTTTCTTGAGTAATTCGAGAACTACGGCCTCTAGCAAAAACGTATCCCAGTACAAATTCAACTACATTAAATTTCCTACAAATGCAACTATATTACATTTCTTACAGAAACGTCCTGTTCATTTTTTCTTTAAGATTAAGACTTTATGTCTAACGAGCTGGAGAATATAAATATCACGCATGTGATATTTGAAAGCGCTGCAGGTTGCATAAAACCTGTAGGTAGGGAGAGCTGAATCATGTTGTATATTAACAGTCTGGATAGCCGGGCGCGTTAACGCGTCGCTTTTGGGACAAGGGGAGAGGAGCGTGATACGTAGAGAATCCGCCTCGCGGATTGATGACGAAGGCTGGTGAACCAACCAATCTGGATATTGATTTTAGGCGGTTTCCCACATCCGTGTAGGTAAATACCGGGCTAGTACACCTCTCGCCCCACATACCAGCTACACAAACATTTACAAAAGTTCTCTCACTTTCAATTGAGACAGAGGGTATATGCAGATTCTGTCTGCTGCTTAGGTAAGAGACAGATGAACATGTTTACTCTCTTTAAAACCGTAATCATCATCATCATCTTTACTAAACAGGAAATCACTCAATGCTGGAGAGGCGTCCAGCTGTTTATTCTGATTACCGGAAACAAATACGTTGAGCCCCACTGTATTCCGGCAACTGTTCGAAGTAATACAGGATTCACGGTTCATAGCATAAGCCCTACAGCACTTAGTATAGAAATACAGCCAGCGCATTCTAGTTTACCCTACTTCTAGTTTATTACTGTCAGTAGGCACTGCTCCATTGAAAAAAAGTGTTTTTGCGCAAAAAAATACACTTTATAAATATTATTACATTCTCTTTATTGGCTAAGAGGACGAACCCCTGACTACGAATCCATTCTGTGAAAACCGCATATCAACAGCAGTTTCACTATATGTTGAAACTACAAACTACTTGATTACCGTTACTGGCTAAATATTGAAGTCACACACTAGCACAATATATATATATATATATATATATATATATATATATATATATATATATATATATATATATGTGTGTGTGTGTGTGTGTGTGTGTATTTCTCAACATTTAGCCAGTAACGGTGATAAAGTAGTCTCGTTTCGTCCTAATCGTAGCCAAACAAAACTCAGCCAAGCTGCAGGCAAACACGCACTATTGATACTCAGCTTCAATTGCAGACAACAAGTGCTTGGCTAAACTGAAATTCCTCCTGACTCTCGTCTTCTCCACCCAACACGCACACGCACGCGCAGACACACACACGAACACACACACACACACACACACACACACACACACACACAAAGCGCCTCCCATCCCCGCTGAAGGGGACACCCTGTTTTTCGTCTCAATTCAATTAATTTGGCCGCTGCAGCCTATTTTGGCCGGCAGCGGGCGCAGGACAGGCGCGCACCCCTCAGGCCGCCAGCCTTGGTACGGCTCCAAGCGCTGGCTGGCACGGGCTGAGGCGGTTCTTCCCCCACCACCGTCGCCACCGCCATTAATCATGGCGCGGGAGAACGCCGGCTCTAATGACCCCGGCTGGCGACCGACAGATGTAATTTTGGATAAGTTCCGGCGCTTTTTTCTTATTTTTTATTATTAGGTCGCGCTGCTGGTATGCGGGCCCGTTCGCAGCACCGCTGGACGCTACCCGACGCAGCTGTCTTCCACAATGGCTCTCCGAACCCGATACACACCAGCGCGTTACCAGCCACCTCCAACCGGGCTGTTAGCAGTACAGTTTCGAGGGTTGAACAGACACTAATACGGGATGGGGCAAATAAAAGTGGTCCGGACGGTTGGACGTGAATGCATGCATACAGGGTGAAAAGTATTTGAACCGACAAACTCTGGGAGGTTGCAGGGGACATCAAAACAAATGCTTTTCCCTAATGTCGTTTTTTCCTATGGGGAGTATTTAAACCGGTAGAAGAAAATTTCTCTGGTCGCAAATTAATTAAACCAACAAACACTTTTCCATTTGTTTATGACCAAGAGACAACACATTAACACAATCTAATTTCAATTACATTAAACTTTCAAAAATGCCTCCATTGACACGTAAACAAAGGTTACACCGTCAGATCATGTTCTGTCTGACACGGGCAAAAACCCCAGGAGTATCCTGAATTGTTCCTGTTGCTGCTACTATCCGGGCTACCAGATCCTCTTCTGATGCAACAGGTGTTGCGTAAACAGGATTGCGCATCTAACACCACCCAAAAAAGTCCAGAGGGGACATATCTGGGGTTCAAGCAGGCCGTGGTACAGGACCACCTCTGCCAATCCACGTTTCTGGGAACCGTCGGTCCAGGAATCGACGCACACGACGACCGAAATGTGCCGGCGCCCCGTCATGTTGGAACCACATGCGTTGTCTTGTATGGAGCGGGACGTCTTCCAGCAGTTCTGGAAATGTTCTGGCGAGAAAACTGTAATAGTGCCTGCCATTTAATGGCCTAGGTAGCAGATACGGCCCAATTAAACAGTCCCCAACAACACCGACCCACAGATTAATGAAGAACCGCACTGATTGAAGGATCCCGCTCCATATGCTGCAAGACAGCTTCCTCAAATAGCAGCATTCTTACCGTGCGACGGCGTCCCTGTCCAGATAATCTGCTAAATGACTCGGTCTCACGCAGACGTTGGTACACAGCAGCAAAGGTCGTGTGATGTGGGATACGGTGATTAGGATATTGTTGTTGATAAACCCGCTGTGCAGCTCGCCCGTTGTGGTGAGCTGCGTAGTACGCACAAACCATATCAGTGTACTCACTCCAGGTGTATCGCTCCATTAGTAAACAGAGACAATGCACTACTACACTGGTGGACAGCAGTTTCGTACAACTGAAGAGCGTAATACGCCCTCTAACAACTAACGAGCGTAATACGGCCTCCACCGGTTTAAATAATCCTCATAGGAAAAAACGACATTAGGGAAAAATATTTGTTTTGGTTCAAATGGCTCTGAGCACTATGGGACCCAACTGCTGAGGTCATAAGTCCCCTAGAACTTAGAACTACTTAAACCTAACTAACCTAAGGACAACACACACATCCATGCCCGAGGCAGGATTCGAACCTGCGACCGTTGCGGTCGCGCGGTTCCAGACTGTAGCGCCAGAACCGCTCGGCCACCAGCGGCCGGCTAATATATTTGTTTTGATGTCCCCTACAACCTCCCAGAGTTAGTCGGTTTAAATACTTTTCACCCTGTATAACCACACCCCATGACGCGCATACCACGTGTACGCCCTCCAGGTGATCCGCACCGGTTCAGAGCGCAAGCATGAGTGAAGCATTGCAAAGGGGACGATAGTACTCACAGTGCAGCAGGGGACCTTCGTTGTGGATAGTTACGCGACAATAAAATGGCGTAAACAGTGTGGTCACTTATTTACTGAGAAGTTTAATGGTGTCATAGTGCCAGCAAAGAGTGACATACAACGTTTAGTACGAAAATGGCATCAGACAGAATCTGTTTTGAACAAGCCAAAAAAGATTCCGAAAAGGGCAGGCACAACAGAAAATGTGACTGCTGTTCGCCAGAAAATTCTTCAGTGTCCTACCAAATCAACCCCGATTCCTGCTGCAAGATACCGGCATATCACGTCGATCATGTGACCGGATACTCCACCTGTACCTGGACGTGCATCCCTATCGAGCGTCTGTTGTTAGTGCATTAAAATGAGCAGGTGCTCCTCGGAGTCTCCGCTTTTGTGAGTGGCTGTTCACTAACAATAAATGGCTTCGACACAGATCTGTTCTTTGATGAAGCCTAGTTTTACCTGAGTGGTTATGTCAACTCATAGAATCACAAATTCCGGGCAGCAGAGATTCAGAATAACTTGCACAAAACACCACTGCGTGATCAGAAGTTTCGGATTTGGTGTGCAGTGTCTGCACGCCGCATTATTTGTTCCGTCTTCCTTCGTCACACGCTGACTTCGGCGCCCTAAATTGCCAACGTTTTGAAACCATTTGTGGCAGCATTAACGGAGGAGGAAGAGACCAACAGTTATTTCCAACAGGATGGAGCAGCTGCCCATACAGCCGGCCGAACCTTGGAGCACATGTCAGTCTGGTCGCGGCCCTAGTTGGCCACCCAGATCAATTGATCTGCCAGTGTGCGATTACAGTGTGTGGGCAGTTCTCAAACCCAAGATGTTCACAACAACTCTCATAGTCTTCAAGAAGTGCAGCAGGACATTTCGGATGAGACTGCAGAAATTCCAGCAGTCCAGCTTCGATCCGTCTTCAGCAACTTGCCAAGAGATGAATGGTGGTCATTTTCAACATCTGCTATAGTCAGGTTGGTACTGTATTTCCGTTCCTCTGCTGTTTTTCTTTGTACCGTGGAACACTGTTCTCCGGGCCACTTTTATTCGCCCCACTCTGTACACAGTAAACATGTCACTGCAGTGACTCTTCCTCTGCACGGGCGTTTCAGAATCCTTTCTCTCTTTGGAGGTGAGAGACTACATAGCAGTTATAAAGAGTTGAACGACATAAACGGAGCACTAGTTGAGAAGGAAGTAAAACAGGGATGCCGCCTATCCTCAATGTACACTGAAGAAGAAATACAGTTGCAATAAAAAGTATTGGCACAGACACCTTTCCGCATCTAATATAAAATGTATGAATGGTTCAAATGGCTCTGAGCACTATGGGACTTAACATCTATGGTCATCAGTCCCCTAGAACTTAGAACTACTCAAACCTAACTAACCTAAGGACATCACAAAACACCCAGCCATCACGAGGCAGAGAAAATCCCTGACCCCGCCGGGAATCGAACCCGGGAACCCGGGCGCGGGAAGCGAGAACGCTACCGCACGATCACGAGATGCGGGAAAAATGTATAAATACTACGAACATTACATATATACCATCAACTTTGATTCAATAAAGAAATAATTTGTATATTAAAATATTTCCCCAACACAAAAGAAATGCATATAATCAAAGAAACGAAGGTTTTCTGCTGCTCAATACAGTATTGGCATACTATACGACGTTTGTTGTTTTGTGTGAGAGACAGCACCGTACGTACCATATTTCTGCAATCGGAGTTGAGAAGCGGTTCAGTCGCTTGTCTGACGGCCAGTGTAAAGGTCATTCACTTGCCACGATGAGTCGCAGCGGATGGAGCATTTCGTGTCGTTCCGCAACAAGGCGGTTCTATTGTATTTTCAGGGTAAAAGTTAGCTTGAGATTTGTGAAGAACTTACTGTTAATTATACGACAGTACAGGCAATCATCAAGTCGTTTCAAGAGATTGGTACAACAGACGATAATCGCAGATCAGGACGTCCACGACTTTTATAGGTAGGAGCATCGAGGGATTGTTCGTCCTCCACAAAATAGCCCTTTAAAAGTGCAGGGTCATTTGTGTCAGACATCCAGTCAGCGGCCAACAACCAGGTCAGTGCTCAGACTATTAAGAATGTTTGAACGAAGCTGATATTCGTGGCAATTCTCCCAGAAAGAAGCCATTTATTTCGGAAGTTAACCGAAGAAAACGCTTGCTGTTGGCCAAAGATTATGCCAATAAATCGATTGAATTTTGGAATACTGTGCTATCTTTTGAATAATCCAATTTAACTTGTTTCGATCTAACGGAAAGGGAAAAGTGTAGCGCAAACCAAATACGGAGGTCCAATCACAACGTGACCTACCCTCAATAAAACATGGGAGAGGAAGCATAAAGGTTCGGGGATGCATGGCAGCTTCTAGTAGTGGTAAGTTGGCAATTACTGGAAGTGTCATGAACCATCGTAAATATCTCGATGTGTTACGAGGCCATTTACGTAGTGCACAGAAACTGGGTCTTGGTGGCGTATTTTATTTTCAGAAAGACAAAGACGTTAAACACACGACTCTGAGAACTCGAAAGTATTTATTATATAAAGCTCCAAGAAGGGTTTTCACTCCACCACAGAGCCCTGAGCTTATTCCGATACAACATCTTTGGGCACACTTGGATACAAACGTTCAAAATTGTCTTTCTACAGTGAATCGGGAGTCACAGACGGTAGTGTTAGAGGAACGGTCCAAGATATCACCACATATTACTCGCAACTTGGTTCACTCCATGCCAAGTAGTCTGCAAGCTCTCAGTACTACCGACGGTATGCACACAGGCTACCAGAATTGGGTAAAGTTAATGAGACAGACTTTTAACTTCATTTTTGTGTAAATGTGGCAATATTTTTTGTTATACAGAGCAACTATTTTATTTTTGTTAACTAATATTTCTGTTGTGAGAAACCAATCATGTGGTTCAAATGGCTTTGAGCACTATGGGACTTAACATCTGTGGTCATCAGTCCCCTAGAACTTGGAACTACTTAAACCTAACTAACCTAAGGACATCACACACATCCATGCCCGAGGCAGGATTCGAACCTGCGACCGTAGCGGTCACGCGGTTCCAGACTGAAGCGCCTATAAACGCACGGCCACACCGGCCGGCGAGAAACCAATTATATTAGAAGAACCTTATCAATTCTACTGCACATTTAAATAAATATAATAATGTCTTGGCATCACCTTCATTTGTTTGTAATGTATATGTAACGGTAGGTGTGTCAATAGTTTGTCGTGCCACTGTACAGGGAACAAAACATAACATCGGAAGAGATTTATAGTTCAGAGAGAAGAAATAAAAACTTTGAGGTTCGCCGATGTCTTAAAATTCTGTTAGAGAGGACAAAGGCTTGGAAGATCTATTGAACGAAATGAAGAGTGTGCTGGAAAGAGGTTATAAAATGAGCTTCATTACAAGCAGAACAACGGTAGAGGAATGAATTCAGATTAAATCAGTCAATGCTCAGGGAATTACATTAAATAATGAGACACTAAAATTAGCAAGATCATTTCCACTGTTTGCACAGCAAATTAATTTAAAATGGTCGAAGGAGAGGCGATATAAAAAACGTCGACAGGCATTAGCAAGAAAAGCGTTTCCAAAACAGAGAAACTGGTTAACATCGTGTCTGATTTTAAGAATTAGGAATTATTTTTCCGTAAGTATATACCAAGAGTGTAGCCTTGGACGGAAGGGAAACGTGGACGCTAGTCCACACAAGAAGGGAACATAAGCTTTTGATGTGTGGAGCTACAGATGAGTGCTGCGTAGATCGAGAAACTAGCGACCAGGTTCTAAATCGAATTGGGGAAAAAAGTAATTTGTGGCACAAATTGACTTAAAGGAAAGGATCGCTTTATAACACTCATCCTGACTCATCAAAAAATAGCCAATTTCGTATTCGAGAGAAGTGTGACGGGGCAAAAATTGTAGAACGGCTTGCACAAGGGAAGCAGATTCGAATAGATTCAGCTCTGCAGATTTTATGTAGAGATGAAGAATCTACAACGGAGAGTGTTCGGACTCAAAACCACAACAACAATAACAACAACAAAAAATGGTAACTGAGGAAGAAGTTAGTGAAATTCTGCGTTCGGAGCGCAGCATTGTATCGAGATAAAATATGGATTATCAGAAATTCGCAGAACAGGAAACTGGGAGCGTTTGAAACAAGATGCCATCGAATGATGTGAAAAATTATTTGGACAGGTAAACTACGAAATGGAGAAGTACTGAAAAAAATAGGCGAACCTTTATGCTTCCTCTCCCATGTTTTATTGAGGGTAGGTCACGTTGTGATTGGACCTCCGTATTTGGTTTGCGCTACACTTTTCCCTTTCCGTTAGATCGAAACAAACATTGGTGTGTAAAACTTAACGACTAAAGCAACTTTCGTATGATGCTTCACTGCTAAGTAACATAGCTCGATGAGACTTGGACCGTATATAGAAATTACTGCTACAAATTGTAACTGAGATAAATACGCAATGAGACGTACAGAAATGACACTTCTACACAAAAACAATAATGATGCTGACACACCGAGATCTGTGATGGTAGCGTAGAGATTAGAAAGGGCAGGACAAACCGGGGTGTGTGATCACCGCGGACGACAGTGTGTGAATGCGTGCTCCGCAACGTGCTCACATGCTGGCCACAAGGTTCACCCCACCAGGTTGGTTGGCAGCTGCTGCTGCACGTGCACAAGCTGCAGTCCGGTTAGGTTAGGTTAGTGTTGTTTAACGTCCCTTCGACAACGAGGTCATTAGAGACGGAGCGCAAGCTCGGGTTAGGGAAGGATGCGGAAGGAAATCGGCCGTGCCCTTTCAAAGGAACCATCCCGGCATTTGCCTGAAACGATTTAGGGAAATCACGGAAAACCTAAATCAGGATGGCTGGAGACGGGATTGAACCGTCGTCCTCCCGAATGCGAGTCCAGTGTGCTAACCACTGCGCCACCTCGCTCGGTGAGCTGCAGTCCGGCTCAGCAACGCAGCCTATATGCGCTTGTCGAGATTTTGGGATTTAAATCGGGGTAACGGGCGCTGGCCAGTCCTTTCACCGAGTATCTTACCTTCCCAAGGGCTCCTCCCCTTGTACTGTTCAATGCGGTCGCCGATTGACATCCAGAAAAATTATGCCAGGGCCGAATGCACCTCTGACAAGACGCTCAGGCGGAAGGACGAAAGTGTCAAAGTATCGTTGACTGATGAGTGTACCTTCTTCAGAGACCGGGAGGTCAGTACGCCCATGAAACACTGAGGCCTCTCCACAACATAACAGACCGAGCGAGATGTTGCAATAGTTAGCACACTGGTCTCGCATTCGGGAGGACGACTGTTGAAACCCGCGTACGGCCATCCTGTTTTGGGTTTCCCGTGACTTCCGTAAATCGCTTCAGGCAAGTGCCGGGACGGTTCGTTTGAAAGGCGACGGCCGACTTCCTTCCCCATCCTTCCCCCATCCGCCGGGACTGATGACTTCGCTGTTTGGTCCCCTCCCTCGAATCAACCAGCCAACACCATAACACCTTTACCACCAAAAGAAATTTCAACAACGGGGCTCCCAACTCTCGCTATATGAGGGTACGGCCAGCATTGTTGATCACCCGTCTCCTTTACTAGTTAAACAAATTTCGTCTCCTCCGGCGCTTAGAACCCCTACATATCGGCTGTATTTCCCGTTAGAGAAATGTTTTATAGCCAAGATGGCGTCCAAAACGATTTTTTTATTGGCCAGTTTCGACAGGTAACACTGCCGCCATCAGATCTCAAAGGCTCTGAGCACTACGGGACTTAACATCTTAGGTCATCAGTCCCCTAGAACTTAGAACTACTGAAAGCTGACTAACCTAAGGACATCACACACATCCATGCCCGAGGCAGGATTCGAACCTGCGACCGTAGCAGTCCCGCGGTTCCGGACTGCAGCGCCTAGAATCGCACGGCCACCGCGGCCGGCTCAGATCTCCAAAAACGTTTTTTATTCTAGAACTCCTCTTATTCTACGGCCTTGGAGCAGCAATCATGATATATTTTCAGTACAAGAATCAGGCTAGACTGTTTTTTTTTTCGACTTTTTTGGTTGTACGTCACGTTGCATTGTGCGGACATTACTCATGTCGCGTTAACATTTCAGTGCAGAGTATATTGCACATTCCAGACGGATTTTTCAAAAATAAAATTACAAACAGCTCAAATGCACCTTGTTGAACTTGGCATGTCGACACATGTAGCACCGACAAGCATCAAAGGAGCGCTACAAGTGTAGACAAACATAGTTCCACAACAGTTATTACAGCTGTGTTACATTTTTACTTCGGACAAACAAGTTTGTAACTTATTTTTTGACAAACCTGTGTGGAAAGTGCAGTATATATTCTCCACTAAAATGCTAACGAGGTATGAATAATGAACGTACAATGGAACATGACGCAGAAAGTTTTTGAAGATCTGAAGATGGCAGACTTACCTGTAGAAACCGATCAATAAAAATAGTTTGGACGCGATCTTAGCTATAAAAAATTTATTTAAGGTACATACAGATCGCTCCTCCTAATTTATCTTTACGAGAAACTGCAATCTCACATTAACGTGAGGACCAACGCCTTATAATCTCTTATATCCTCGAGAACCCTTTCTACTGCGGCTCCATCAACATGTCCCTTCTTCCCTCCGTCTCCAAGCACTCCACATCCTTTTACAACAGAATTCGAGCGCCTTCCACCCCTCTCTCTCTCTCTCTCTCTCTCTCTCTCTCTCTCTCTCTCTCCCTCCCCCCCCCCCATTAGACAGTAACTCATCCGCGAGGTCTACCCCTCCTAACTATTACCTTAGTAACCCACCACATTCCAAATAAAGATGGCAATCACGCTTTTTCTTGGCCATCTGGTACCTACTCCCAGTACCTGCGTCCAAACAATCGGTACATTCCCTCAGTGACATCCCTCATCCTTTTCCATCCAACATTTTCTGCAATAACTCCCACCTCCCTATCCCCACTCACATTGTAAGGTGACAGTATCCTTGCAAACCACAGATTCACCTTATATTTTTTATTCATGTACAGATGATGGCAACTCAATGAATATCCTAGCTTTCCCATGAAATCAGTGCCCAGTGGACGGAGCTGTTTTATTATGAAAGTGCCGTAAAGAAAAAAAATTGTCCAGATGCGTATTACACTTCACCGACGATCACATGAGAAGTACATGTTTAGTTGCTTTGTTGTTGTCAACCCCCGCGTGCTGCTAACATTATGGAAACGCGCGGCGCATATGTGGACACACCCCAGAAGCAACGCCAGCTGAATGTGGGTAGGATGGCAGCAGTGAAGAATCGATGACGGACGATGTAAGAGCGCTCACAAAAACACTAATAAAATTGAATATCTAGGCTGGAAGAAAGACACGACTATGGAATAATGATATCCGATAAAGTATCTGACATGATTAACCGAAGTGGTGGAATCGGTACTAGTTTTATATGTTAAGAGCTGGTGCATATATGATTCGTTATTTTACTCTGTACCAATTTTATAAAAATGAAGAGTGTTATTTGGCTGCAGTCAGCCCGCAACACTCCTCAGTCATCGACGGCGTATGTAAATTGCGTGTAAATAATGATAGCAAAGAAAAAGACTACTTATGGTAATTTTTGTATTTACCCGCCATAAACTGAAGCATGTAAATCTTTGTGGTTTGTCCTCGTACACGTCAAGCGCCGATTGAAATGAGACATAAGAGCTGAATTTGGCCAATAGTGAGAAGTAATAGTTACAGGCGAAGAGAGAAAACATTGACACTTCCGAAATATTGTACGACTGTGACAATTGTGCAAGAGAAGTAAATGGTCTTCATCTCGAAACTTCCTGGCAGATTAAAACTGTGCGCCGGACCGAGACTCGAACTCGGGTCCTTTGCTTTTCGCGGCAAGTGCTCTACCAACTTTTTTTTAAATCTCATTTTGTTCGTTTTTGTTAGTTGTATCTGCTCGGGGCGGACGTTGCGAGACACCCGTTTCAGTTCGTCATTGATCCATTAACTCCGTTTTTTTATTACAGAGGTCAGCTAATCCTCTGACCGAATAGGCTGAGTTACCGTGCCGGCTATACCAACTGAGCTACCCAAGAACTACTGACGCCCCGTCCTCACAGCTTTACTTCTGCCAGTATCTCGTCTCCTACCTTCCCGCGAAAGGCAAAGGTCCTGAGTTCGAGTCTCGGTCCGGCACACAGTTTTAATCTTCCAGGACGTTTCATATCCACCGCAGAGTGAAAATCTCATTCTGGAAACATCCTCCAGGCTGTGGCTAAGCCAAGTCTCCGCAATATCCTTTCATCCAGGAGTGCTAGTTCTGCAAGGTTCGCAGGAGAGCTTCTGTAAAGTTTCGAAGGTAGGAGACGAGATACTGGCAGAAGTAAAGCTGTGAGGACGGGGCGTGAGTCATGCTTGGGTAGCTCAGTTGGTAGAGCACTTGCCCGCGAAAGGCAAAAGTCCCGAGTTCGAGTCTCGGTTCGGCACACAGTTTTAATCTGCCAGGAAGTTTCATATCAGCGCACACTCCGCTCCAGAGAGAATATCTCATTCTGGGTCTTCATCTCCTTTCTCTGTCGAACCATTTGATGCGGTCACCACTTTGTTTAGAATTACCGGATCATCTTCAATAACTGCACCGAAAATCTATAAACATCGAAAGATCCTTTCGTTAACTCAGAAGGATCCAGGACATGAAACTCGAATGCACGTGCCCTGAAAGACAGAGCACATCGATCAGTATACACACAAAATTAGTTGCGAAGCAAGTTAAATCCAGTGGAATATAACTCTCTTTAAACTTAAAAATGTGTACCAACTTCGATGAATATGCCGCTCTATATCAAACACGTAGTTTCATTTTCACTGTGCGCCATCCTTTCCCAGACGTAACTGAATCGGATACAGCGCAGAAAATAAGCCGCAGGTGAATTTTATTTCATCGGCAACGAAGGTTGTAGCTTTATCGTACGATACGATAAAAGATTTATATTTCAGGCAATTTCCATTTACACCACGTTTTGTACACAGCAACTCGCCAGCTAGGTGCAACACAGATGAGATTGTTTACCATAAATTATGTCCTTCACCTACTTTGCGCTGCGACGTGATCACTTTTTTAAATTGAAAACATGAAAATCCGTTGGGGTTTGGCGAGAGAAAATGTAATTTAGTTCATAAATCCTAGCAAATATGAAGTTGTGATTCTGTTGTATAATGTCAATACGAGTTTAATAAATTTTTGCTCGTATCGATGTATCTGATGGGTAAACGAGAGATATGAAAGTGACAAATTTTGTATGGCAGTGAAACTTTGTTTTCACAGGGAAGACTTTGCTTTTTCAGTCAGCTGTAGGTATTTCGAGCATTTCAAATAATTATGGGCGAAAACTAAAGAGTAGAGAGATATGTGGACGAAGCATCATGCGAAGTGAGTCGCGATTAACTCTAGATATTATTTTTGCACGTTTCGACAGAATTCCCGATGTAAAGGTTTAACCGTCTGTTCCCATCTGTTTCATTTTGGTTACTCATTTTTTGTACTTATCTATTCTAGTGAAAACCAAAGTTTCGCACCCGACACTATTTCGAAACGGAATGACTCAAATGACGCTGTGAAATAATCGTATTAGCGTTCACCTGCAGTATAAACGTATACTTTTTTAGCTGCCTTACTAGTCTCCAACTTACGACAATGTTAGTCAAAGTGAGGAGCATCGTACCCAGATTACTACGATAATACGTAAGTATGACATCTTGTAACAATGTGAACTCATCTTAACAAACGGAGTAAAGCAATTATCAACTGGATACGTGGTTTCAACACTTTAATGCTTTGTTGGGCAAGATCTTAGAAGATGCTGTATGCTCTAGCTTTATTGGAACCTCAGGTAAGGTTCATTCAGTCAACAGTGGCGGAACTCCGTTCTGCCCACTCCTTTGGGTTCGAACTTCGACGTATACTTAGCTAATAACCCAGACAGAATTATGAAATTTACATCAGTCACTTTCACTATGTATGAAGCAACAGCCGGCCGCGGTGGTCTAGCGGTTCTGGCGCTGCAGTCCGGAACCGCGGAACTGCTACGGTCGCAGGTTCGAATCCTGCCTCGGGCATGGGTGTGTGTGATGTCCTTAGGTTAGTTAGGTTTACGTAGTTCTAAGTTCTAGGGGACTTATGACCTAAGATGTTGAGTCCCATAGTACTCAGAGCCATTTGAACCATTTTTTGAAGCAACATGTTAAAGCATTAAAAGGCTATTTGGCATACCCTAAATGCCAAAACTTCTTATTTTGTCACTCTTCCTGGAATACGTTTCTCCGTGCCGTAGCAACTTTCTTCCACAAAAAATAAATCTCAGGAAACACAATGTCCTAAATGAAAATAAACGTCAAAACAGGAAATATTGATTTCAATATCGTCGACTCGACTTTGTGTTCGAGAGGATTTATTAAAAGTTGGTCATTTATAATACGAAACTGAGAGGAGGTGATGCATTTGTAAGAAAGTTTTATCTGCAAGAAATAAGTCATGACCTTGGAATGGTTTAAGTTTAAAACCAGATAACCATTGAACTACTGTCCTTGACGTATAGTTTAGTTAATGCATGAGAAGGGGACTAAAGAAAAAGAACAGAAAGAGTGTAATTAAGCCGTATGCACAGCTCATTCGAAATGCTTAAGGCATAAGGAATTACAGTTTGTAAGATGTAGTAGTAAAATGACAGAATTAATGAAAGAAATCACTTACTGTCATTGGCATATTTAACACATAGTCATCGCTACAGCCTCGAAATATAAAACATAATTCACTCTCCATAATGTGATGCGAACAACGGAGAGTACAGTGATTTCGGCAACATGTTGTGGCCACTGCGTAGTGTAAACATACGTAGTGCAAACTAAGTTGCCAATATGTACTCACCACACAGCAACACATCAGACAACGCCCAACATCGTGTTTTAGCTCGCACTCACCTGCAACACACAGAGATACTGGTTAGAAACTCGGATAAATTAATCTTACAATATATATAAAGTAAGACCTTCGTGTGTACTAAAAATTACAAAACAACATGAATAAAATACATGTTCACAAGGTCACCATTTTTCGACTGTATAAGGTGAAATTCACTGGAAATGCAGATACAAACAACACGAAAGGATTGCAAGTACTGAAGAGATTTCAAATATTAAAGAGATAGACTTGAACCTAAGAATAATAATAAATAATAGCTGTGGCACTTCTCTTATTTATTTTTCAGGCACAACGAATACGTTACATGGGATTGACTTTATGTAGGCGACAAGTAAGCCGAGTCTCATAAACAGGCGTCGCTAATATTGACCATCTTCGGAGTTGCCCTTGTTTCTGATATACCAAATGATGAGAGGTAAGTTAGATACAGTGAAACAAAGTGAACATTATGATCCCATATTTGAGGACGATAACGAGAGGGGGACGAAACCACCAGCGGCCTGAATGAAAATAGAATCAGAATCATAATCAATATCATTTTCTTCATAAGATACTCTGCTTATTAGCTGATTCCTGACACCATTGCTGTCTACACCTGACCGTGGTACAGATCAAGTACTTCGGAGTCTGTTTTAATTTCATCTAGCAACGTTACTCTTTTCTTTCGCCTTTACTTCTGTCCTTCCATTGTACCTTAGAAAGCTGCTGTTAGAATTCCTTTTCCTTGCAGTTTATATCTGATCCAAACTACTGCCCTTTCCTTAACGAGGCGTAAGAGAGTTCTTTGTTCCAGTACCCTTTCCAGTATTTAGCTGTTCTTTATCGATCTGTTTTTCTCCGTTCGCCTCCCACGTCACATTTCGAATTTTTAATTTTCCCACTCTTTTTTCTTTGTCTAGTTTTCATAGCTGTACGTGGAAACACTCCATACGGAGAAGAATTTGATCGACGTTTTTCTTATCTCAACCCCCGTTTGCTGCCATTCGTAGGGACATTATTAAGAAAATGAAATTCATCCACGAAAGACGTGGCAGACTTTGTTGGAGTGATTCCTGAGTATTTTCTCACTTGTAGGTGATCCCTAACAAGTAGGATTTATAGATGAGATGGACAATATCCAACACATAGCGGTTCATTTCGTTACGGGATGGTTTACTCGGCGGCAGAGCGTTACGAAGTTGCTCAACGAACCAGTGGCAGATGGTACAAGAGAGGCGTTGTGCATCACGGAGAAGTTTATTACTGAAATTCAGAGAGAGTATGTTCCAGGAAGAGTTGGACAACGTGTAACTTCCTCACACATACACCTCGCAAAATGCTCACGTCGAGCAAAGTTAGACGTCATACAACTTTGCCGACATACATTTCTTCCCACGCGCCATTCGTGAATAAAGCAGTATAAACAGTAAAAAGGGTTAGGCGGAAGGGGGTTGCGAGTGGGAGGTAGGGGGTGGATAGTTGCACCAAAAGTAGGGCAGTGGCGGCTAATATGGGCCGGCAAATAATATGGGCCAGTTGGTGTTCCTCTGGTTTGCCACAAAACTGGAAACGCGTCATGCAGCGCTTGGAATAAAGCACAGGCACCACTCCGCCATTTGTTAGAATTTCAGCGGTGTAGCTGCCGAGTTTGCGTCACAAGATAATATGATTTTCCTTTGAGTGTCTACGCTGGTGAATGGTGTAGCTTTCAGTAAAAGTTTACATGTTTAAAGTAATATTATCGTTCTACTAGTTATATTTGGCAATGGCTTTGCCGCAGTGGTTAGACGGGTTCCCGGGAGATCACCGAAGTTAAGCGCTGTCGGGCGTGGTCGGTACTTGGATGGGTGACCATCCAGGCCGCCATCCGCTATTGCCATTTTTCGGGGTGCACTCAGCGTCGTGATTCCAATTGAGGAGCTACATGACCGAACAGTAGAGGCTTCGGTCAATAATACTATCATAACGATCGGGAGAGCGGTGTGCTGACCCCACGCCCCTCATATCCGCATCCTCCACGGAGGATGACACGGCGGTCGGATGGTCCCGGTAGGCCACTCGTGGCCCTAAGACGGAGTGCTACTATTTATATTTCCAGATTCTATCGTAATGATAGAAGTTCGCTCATTCTATTCGGTATCAGTTTCTGCCATGCTTAAATATGCTGTGCCAATCGGGTAGTAGGGGCCGTACCAAAGTCGGGTGGTATAAGCGTGGAAGGAATTTATTATTTTTTTTCTTTTTACGGCACCATGCCAACGTAGAAGAAGAAGCGATCCGGTGAGGGTAGCGAGGAGTGGTCGAAGACTGCAATGAAGTTCTGAAGGCGAAATGACGTAAAGGGCTGCTGCCGATCGTTTTAATGTTCGTAGAACTACACTGAAAGAGAGATTACGGACATTTAAAGCAATAACAACCCTCCGTCGCAAAAATGAAGTCTTTTTGACCTAGTTTTCGGCCAGTACTAACCTAGGTCTAAAAGACTTCATTTTTGCTACCAAGAGCTGTTATTGCTTTAATTTTACTTCGTAACGCTCGCTGACAATGCGGCCATGATTACAGACACCTATGATACCTCATACGGGATTTTTCAGACCAACGTTGGAAGAAAATCACGAATAAGTCCTTGCAGCACACAAGAGATATTAGCACTGACAAGGGAATCTCCCCATGGCACCCCCCTCAGATTTAGTTATAAGTTGGCACAGTGGATAGGCCTTGAAAAACTGAACACTGATCACTCGAGAAAACAGGAAGAAGTTGTGTGGAACTATGAAAAATTAAGCTAAATATACAAACTGAGTAGTCCATGTGCAAGACATGCATCAAGGATAATGTGAGCTCAGGAGCGCCGTGGTCCCGTGGTTAGCGTGAGCAGCTGCGGAACAAAAGATCCTTGTTTCAAGTCTTCCTTGGAGTGAAAAGATTAATTTTTTATTTTCGGACAATTATTATCTGTCCGTCCAATGCGAGTGATGGGAGTGATTATCACATCCACAAGAAAACCTAAATCGGGCACATGCCGTCACCTGTGACGTATAGAATATATCAGACGTGTTTTCCTGTGGAGGAATCGGTTGACCTATGACCTTGCGATCAAATGTTTTCGGTTCCCACTGGAGAGGCACGTCCTTTCGTCTACTAACCGCACGGTTTTGCGGTGCGGTCGCAAAACACAGACACTAAACTTATTACAGTGAACAGAGACGTCAATGAATGAACGGACAGATCATAACTTTGCGAAAATAAAGAAAGTAAACTTTTCACCCGAGGGAAGACTTGAACCAAGGACCTCTCGTTCGGCAGCTGCTCACGCTAACCACGGGACCACGGCGCTCCTGAGCTCACATTATCCTTGATGTTGCCTATCTTGCGGATGGACTAGTCAGTTCGTATATTTTGCTTATTTTTTTCATAGTTCCACACAACTTCTTCCTGTTTTCTCGAGTGATCTGTGTTCAGTTTTTCAAGGCCTATCCACTGTGTCAACTTATAACTAAATCTGAGGGGGGTGCGATGGGGAGGTTCCCTTGTGAAGGGACAAAGTTCGTGGGATGACGATATGGACATTTGGGCTACAGATGGCAGGAGTATCGCGTACACAAGGTATAAAATGGCAGTGCATTGGCGGAGCTGTCATTTGGAACCAGGTGAGTCTTGTGATAAGTTTACGGCGTGATGTTGTCCTCACGACGGGAATTAACAGACTTTGAACGCAGAATAGTTGTAGAAGCAAGACGTATGGGAAATTCCATTTAGGAAATCGTTAGAGAACTCAATATTCTGAGATTCACAGCGTCAAGAGTGTGCCGACGATACCAAATTACAGGTGTTTCCTCTCACCACGGACAACGCAATGCCGACGTCCTTAACAAATGAGAGCAGCGGCGTTTGCATAGAGTTTGCAGTGCCAACAGACAAGCAACACAGCGTGACATAACCGCTGAAATCAGTGTGGGTCGTGCGACGAAGGTATCCGCTTGGACAGTATGGCGAAATCTGGCCTTAATGGGCTGTTGCAGCAAACGACCACCGCGCGAGGTGGCGCTGTGGTTAGCACATTGGACTCGCATTCGGGAGGACGACAGTTCAATCCCGCGTCCGGCCAACCTGATTTAGGTTTTCCGTGATTTCCCTAAATCGCTCCAGGCAAATGCCGGGATGGTTCCTTTGAAAGGGCACAGCCGACTTCCTTCCCCGTCCTTCCCTAATCCGATGAGACCGATGACCTCGCTGTTTGGTCTCTTCCCCCAAACAACCCAACCCACCCCAACCAGCAAGCGACCGCCGCGAGTGCATTTGCTGACAGCACGACATCGTCTGCAGCGCCTCTCCTGGGTTGGGGACTATATTGGTTGGTCCCTAGAAAACTGGAAAACCGTGCCCAGGTCTGATGTGTCTCTATTTTAATTGCCAATATCTCATGGTAGGATTCGTGTACTGCGCAGACCTCACGAAGCTATGGACCCAAGTTTTCAACCAGACTGATGGTGGCTCCATAATGGTGTGGACTGTATTTACATACGAGGTTTGGAACTTAAACAGTGGCAACTGCCCGCATCTCGTGGTCGTGCAGTAGCGTTCTCGCTTCCCACAACCGGGTTCCCGGGTTCGATTCCCGGCGGGGTCAGGGATTTTCTCTGCCTCGTGATGGCTGGGTGTTGTGTGCTGTCCTTAGGTTAGTTAGGTTTAAGTAGTTCTAAGTTCTAGGGGACTTATGTCCACAGCAGTTGAGTCCCATAGTGCTCAGAGCCATTTGAACCATTTGAACAGTGGCAACTATTTATTCACAAGCGATACAAATGTTCAAATGTGTGTGAATTCCTAAGGGACCAAACTGCTGAGGTCATCGGTCCCTAGACTTACACACTACTTAAACTAACGTATGCTAAGAACAACATACACACCCATGTCCGAGGGAAGACTCGAACCTCCCGCGGGAGGGCCCGCGCAGTCCGTGACATGGCGCCTGAAACCGCACGGCTACTCGGCGCGGCCAATCGATACAAAAGAGTTACATGTTTGCACCTGTTACTGTCCTTCAAAGCAGTCACCAGCGTTGTGTAGAACCCGTTGTCAGCGTGGAAGGCTTAGTATACCGTTAGCAGAGCCAGTTCTGTTGATGGTGCGAATGGAGCGGTGTACTGCCTGTCGAATCTCTGGAACAGTTCTGAAGCGAATGCCTAGAAGTGGTTCCTTCATCTTCGGAATCAAATCAAAGGCACAAGGACTTACGTCCGGAGAGTATGGTGGATGGTACAGTACTTCCCAGTCCCATCGACCGGACACAGTAGCCACAGCTTGCGCTGTATGCGCCCGCGGGCCCAGCCCCGAATCCTCCAGGTACCAGGTAGGTAAGCAGGTAACAGGACCGAATCCTCCCAAACTGACAAGCCGGCCGAAGTGGCCGTGCGGTTCTAGGCGCTGCAGTCTGGAACCGCGAGACCGCTACGGTCGCAGATTCGAATCCTGCCTCGGGCATGGATGTGTGTGATGTCCTTAGGTTAGTTAGGTTTAACTAGTTCTAAGTTCTAGGAGACTAATGACCTCAGAAGTTGAGTTCCATAGTGCTCAGAGCCATTTGAACCATTTGAGCCAAACTGACACATTGTATGTTGTATTATAGACAATAATATAACTTTCTGTGCCATGTTCCTTAAGTCCTTCCCCTACCCCTCCCATGTTTTAAACAAAAAATATTTATTCACTTATGTACGCTTTGCGCTTGACCTTGAGAGGGACTTAGTCGCTGGCGCTGTGGTGGCTGAACTTAATCTCAGTAAAAAGCAAAAGCACTCTGTCTTCAGGCCACAAATGGCCCATCGGGACCATCCGACCGCCGTGTCATCCTCAGTTGAGGATGCAGATAGGAGGGACGTTTGGTCAGCACACCGCTCTCCCGTTCGTTATGATGGAGCCGCTACTATTCGGTCGAGTAGATCCTCAATTGGCATAACGAGGCTGAGTGCATCCCGAAAAATGGCAACAGGGCATGGCGGCTGGATGGTCACCCACCCAAGTACCGGCCACACCCGACAGCGCTTAACGTCGGTGATCTCACGGGAACTGATGTATCCACTGCGGCAGGGCCGTTGCTTAATCTCAGCAAGATAACATATAAAACTTTCAAACATACTCTCAGACCACGCGAAAAATTTTTACATCTTCTTCTGTAACTTCATATGCTTTCCTTTGCCTACTTGGAGTATTCATAACGTTTAGAACTGCTACCTGCTTCAAACGGGAGGATTCGGTCCCATCGTTTTTCAGACCCTTGCGGGCTTGAGAGGATTCGGTACCATTTTTCTGACCGCGGGAGGATTCGGGACTGCGCCCGCGCATTCTCGTGCAAAATGATGAGTGGGTTGCGCAGAAAGTGTCGCCGCTTCTTTCGCAAAGCTGGTCGCAGGTGATGCTCCAAGAACGAACAGTAATACGACTTAAGTCCTTGTGACTTTGATTTGATTCCGAAGAGGAAAGAACCACTCCGTGACATTCGCTTGAAAACTGTTCCAGAGATTCGACAGGCAGTAGACCGCTCCATTCGCACCATCAACAGAACAGGCTCTGCTAACGGTATACTACGCCTTCTAATTCGCTGCCAACGGATTATACAAAATGCTGGTGACTACACTGAAGGACAGTAACAAGTGCAAACATGTAACTCCTTTGTATCGGTTGTGAATAAATAGTTGCCACTATTTAAGTTCCAACCCTCGAAGAACGTGCTGGGCCCTCCTGCCCAACTGAACCCATTGTTTACTGAAAACGGATATCTTCGGGTACCTAGAGACCATTTGCAGCCTTTCATGGACTTCATGTTCCCAGAAAATCATGCAGTTTTTATGTGTGACAATGTGTTACCACGGTCCACCAACTGATTTGAAGAGCATTCTGGGCAGTTTGAGGGAATGGTTTGACCACCCAGATCGAGCAACTTGAATCCCATCGAACATTTATGGGACATATTCGAAAGGTCAGTTGGTTGAGAAAATCCTGCACCGGCGACACTACCGCAAATATGGACGGCTATAGAGGTACCATGGACCAATATTTGTAGAGGGGACTTCCAACGACTTGTTTCGTCCGCGTCAAGTTGAGATGCTCCACTACGCCGGGAAAAAGGATGTCCGACATTAGGTGGTCTCCCAAGACTTTAGTCATCTCAGTGTAAAACATATGTTCAAAAAACTTACGGGAACACAGCCACGGGACGTCCTCGATAACTGTCGATATTTCGACGGGAGCACACCCTGCCATTTTCGAGGCAAAACTGCAGTAACTATGCGCCGTGCAAGGCAACTTAAAACCTTGGCTTGCATAGAAACTGAAAGATAACACTCTAGACACTAGCGCCACAAGCCAAAAACGACTTACGTCAGAAGACATCGGTTATCTGACGTCGGACATCTTTGGGTTGTGATCGCGCTAGTGTTTGCCGCGTGTGTTATGTTTTCGGAGCCTCTACGCAAACCGAGATCTTAAATTCCCTGAAACAGTGCTTACTTGCAGTTTTGCCTTGAAAATGTCAGGTTGTGCTCCCGTCGAAATATCGGCAGTTATCTACGACGTCCCGTGGCTGTGTTCCCGTAAGTTTTCTGAACATTGTATCCGCCAGCAAAAACTAAGGTCTCAATAAAATACAGGGTGATTCAAAAAGAATACCACAACTTTAAAAATGTGTATTTAATGAAAGAAACATAACATAACCTTCTGTTATACATCATTACAAAGAGTATTTAAAAAGGTTTTTTTTTCACTCAAAAACAAGTTCAGAGATGTTCAATATGGCCCCCTCCAGAAACTCGAGCAATATCAACCCGATACTCCAACTCGTTCCACACTCTCTGTAGCATATCAGGCGTAACAGTTTGGATAGCTGCAAATCATCAATGGTGGCTGGGAGAGGTGGCCGAAACACCATATCCTTAACATACCCCCACAAGAAAAAATCGCAGGGGGTAAGATCAGGGCATTTTCATCACTCGTTCTCGGCCGTCCAGAACTTTTCCCTTTGCACAAACACCCATTCTCTGTAAACTGTTTATACCAACGTTTAATACACCACCTATCAGGAGGTTTAACACCATACTTCGTTCGAAATGCACGCTGAACAACTGTCGCCGATTCACTTCTGCCGTACTCAATAACACAAAAAGCTTTCTGTTGAGCGGTCGCCATCTTAGCATCAACTGACGCTGACGCCCAGTCAACAGCGCCTCAAGCGAACAAATGTACAACTAAATGAAACTTTATAGCTCCCTTAATTCGCCGACAGATAGTGCTTAGCTCTGCCTTTTGTCGTTGCAGAGTTTTAAATTCCTAAAGTTGTGGTATTCTTTTTGAATCACCCTGTATATACTGAAGCGCCAAAGAAAATGGTATAGGCATGCGTGTTCAAATGCAGGAATATGTAAACAGGCAGAATACGGCGCTGTGGCAGCAACGCCTATATAAGACAATAAGTGTCTGGAGCAGTTGTTAGGTCCGTTACTGCTGCTACAATGGCAGATTATGAAGATTTCAATGAGTTTGAACGTGGTGTTACAGTCAGCGCACGAGCGCTGGGACGCGGCATCTCCGGGGTAGTGATGAAGTGGGCATGTTACCCTACGACCATTTCACGAGTGTACCGTGAAAATCAGGAATCCGGTAAAACATAAAATCTCTGACATCGCTACTGTCGGAAAAAGATCCTACAAGAACGGGACCAACGCCGACTATAGGGAATTGTTCAACGTGACAGAAGTGCAATCCTTCTGCAAATTGCTGCAGATTTCAGTGCTGGGCTGTCCACAACTGTCAGCGTGCGAACCTTTCAACGAAACATCATCGATATGGGCTTTCGGAGCCGAAGGTTGGCTGGCTCATGTACCCTTCATGACTGCACGACACGAAGCTTTACGCCTCGCCTGTGCCCGTCAACATTGACATTGGACTGTTGATGACTGGAAATTGTATCGAGCAGATGGATGTGTCCGGGCATGGAGACCTCCTCATGAATCCATGGACCCCGCATGTCAGCAGAGGAGTTTTCAAACTGGTGGAGGCTTTGTAATGGTGTGGGGCGTGTGTAGTTCAAGTGATATGCGATCCCTGATACGTCTACATATGACTCTGACTGGTGACACGTATGTAAGCATCCTGTTTGATCACCTGCATCCATTCATGTCCCTTGTGCATTCCAACGGGCAAATCCAGCAGAACAATGCGACACCTCACACGTCCAGTATTGCAACATATTGGCTCCAGGAACACTCTTCTGATTTTAAAGACTTCCGTTGGCCACTGAACTCGTCAGACATGAACTTTATTGAGAATTTGTGGGATGACTTGCAACGTACTGTTCAGAAGCCATCTCCACCCACTCGTACTCTTACGGCTTTACGTCCAGCCCTGCAGGATTCATGGTGTCAGTTCCCTATAGCACTACTTCAGACATTAGTCGTGTCCATGCCACCTCGCGTTGCGTCACTTATGCCTGCTCGCAGGGACTCTACACATTATTAGGCAGGTGTATCAGTTTCTTTGGCTTTTCACTGTTTATATATACAGGGATGTTATTGTCGTGTAACCACTCCGCCACAGGCCGTGCATTATGAACAGGTGCTCGATGGTGTTGAAAGATGCAATCGCCATTCTGAATTTCTCTTCAACAGTGGGAAGCAAGAAGGTGCTTAAAACATCGATGTGATGTGATAGTGTTACGCAAAACAACAAGGAGTGCAAGCCCACTCCATGAAAAACACGACCACACCATAACACCACCGCTTCTGAATTTTTTCTGTTGGCACTACACGCGCTGGCAATGACCTTTACCGGGTATTCGCCATACCCATACTATGCCATCGGATCGTCACATTGTGTACCGTGATTGGTCACTCCACAAAACGTTTTTCCAGTGCTCAATCGTCCGATGTTTACGCTCCTTACACCAAGCGAGGCGTCGTTTGCCATTTACCGGCATGATGTGTGGCTTATGAGCAGCCGCTCGACCATGAAATCCAAGTTTTCTCACCTCACGCTTAAGTGTCGTAGTACTTGCAGTGTATCGTGATGCAGTTTGGAACTCCTGTGTGACGGTGTGGATAGATGTCTGCCTATTACACATTACGACCCTCTTCAATTGTCAGCGGGCTCTGCCAGTCAACAGACGAGGTCGGCCTGGACGCTTTTGTGCTGTACGTGCCCCTTCACGTTTTCACTTCACTATCACACTGGAAACAGTGGACCTAGGGATGTGTAGGAGTGTGGAAATCCCGCGTACAGGCGATTGACACAAGTGACACCCACGTCTGACTACGTTCGAAGTCTGTGAGTTCCGCGGAGTGCCCCATTCTGCTCTCTCACGATATCTAGTGACTACTGAGGTCGCTGATACGGAGTACCTGGCCACACAATGCCCCTAATATGAAAATCGTATGTTTTTTGGGATGTCCAGATACTTTTGATCACATAGTGTTTGTCGCTTTAGGTATCTCATCTATATCTCTTACAGTTAAGTTGAATTTCAGGAATAAATTACAAAATTTAGTGTCCTTACAAGAAGGCGGACGCCATTATTAGGCATTAACTGTAAGGGTACTTAAAGAAGCCATGCAAGAGCTTGTCTTTGCATCGGAGGATTTCTCCGGTAGTGGTATTCGAACACGGTTTGCACTAAAAGCTCTATCGGAGAGGCCTTTCCGGACGGAGTGGGCCTGTCGTGTTTCGGCCGTGTCGTTTCGCCTCGCACTGCGTCCCGAAGATTTGTGCCGTTCAGAGAGCTCGCGGGCCGGGTAATTCCCTGAACAGAGCGAAAATAGCCGTCGTTACCCGCAGATCCGGCGCCGCACCGCACGACGGCCGGTTGCTCGGTAATCACGGGCTTTCTTTGTGCAAATGCTCTGCTTAACGGGCGCTTTTACCGGAAAGCGGCGCAGCGCCGATGGAGTACCCGAGCTGCAGCGCTACGCGGGGGCGATAGCGTCTCTATGGAGCGGAAACGACGGCCGAATTCGAATCGCCCTGGCAGCCAGTAGACGTAACGTCCACTGCAAAATGCGGCCGATACTGGCGACTCGTTTAATCAGCGCCGTGCAACTGTGAGCTTGACGATCTGCGTCGCACATTCACGGGCGACTTCGTCTACTGCTGCAGGCTGCTCCAGCAACAGCAGTGTGTCTCAGATTCGAAGGAAGATATCCACATAAGCTCACCGCAAAAAGAAATTAGTCACTCATTTAAAGAGCACACTGCTAGCTTTCCCACTGCTACCAATAGGGTTAATGGTAAGATATCGATAACACTTAATAGCAGTATCGATATGTGTCGCCTACATTCAATTCTGGCCATTAAAATTACTACACCACCAAGATGACGTGCTACAGACGCGAAATTTAACCTACAGGAAGCAGACGCTGTGATACGCAAATGATTAGGTTTTCAGAGCATTCACACAAGGTTGGCGCCGGTGGCAACACCTACAACGAGCTGACACTCCGAAAGTTTCCAACCGATTTCTCATACACAAACATCAGTTGACCGGCGTTGTCTGGTGAAACGTTGTTGTGATGCCTCGTGTAAGGAGGAGAAATGCGTACCATCACTTTTCCGACTTTGATAAAGGTCGGATTGTAGCCTATCGCGGTTGCGGTTTATAGTGTCGCGACACTGCTGCTCGCGTTGGTCGAGATCCAATGACTGTTAGAAGAATATGGAAATGGTGAGTTCAATAGGGTAATACGGAACGCCGTGCTGGATCCCAACGGCCTCGTATCACCAGTAGTCGAGATGACAGGCATCATATCTGCATGGCTGTAATGGATCGTGCAGCCACGTCTCGATCCCTGAGTCAACAGATGGGGAGGTTTGCAAGACAACAACTATCTGCACGAACAGTTCGACGACGTTTGCAACAGCATGGACTATCAGCTCGGAGACTATGGCTGCGGTTACCATTGACGCTGCATCGCAGACAGGAGCACCTGCGATGGTGTACTCAACGACGAACCAGGGTGCACGAATGGCAAAACGTCATTTTTTCGGATTAATCCAGGTTCTGTTTACAGCATCATGATGGTCGCATCCGTGTTTGGCGACATCGCAGTGAACACAGATTGGAAGCGTGTATTCGTCATCGCCATACTGGCGTATCACCCGGCGTGATGGTATGGTGTGCCATTGGTTACACGTTTCGGCATTGACGGCACTTTGAACAGTGGACGTTACATTTCAGATATGTTACGACCCGTGGCTCTACCCCTCATCCGATCCCTGCGCAACCCTACATTTCAGCAGGATAATGCACGACCGCATGTTGCAGGTCCTGTACGGGCCTTTCTGGATACAGAAAATGTTCGACTGCTGCCCTGGCCAGCACACTCTCTAGATCTCTCACCAACTGAAAACGTCTGGTCAATGGTGGCCGAGCAACTGGCTCGTCACAATACGCCGGTCACTACTCTTGATGAACTGTGGTATCGTGTTGAAGCCGCATGGGCAGCTGTAACTGTACACGCCATCCAAGCTCTGTTTGACTCAATGCCCAGGCGTATCAAGGCCGTTATTACGGCCAGGGGGTGTTGTTATGGGTACTGATTTCTCAGGATCTATGCACCGAAATTGCGTGAAAATGTAATCACATGTCAGTTCTAGTACACTGTATTTGTCCAATGAATACCCGTTTATCATCTGCATTTTTTCTTGGTGTAGCAATTTTAATGGCCAATAGAGTATATTGCAGCGGCATGTCGATATATCGGTATCAAAATAGCAACATCGAGTGCCGATATTTTTATTTTACATTATATATTTTCATAACGTTTGGTAAATATTTGTTCTTTTGAATTTGTAGTAGCACATAGTTTTACTTTCTCGTGTGAAGGAGTCTTTCTACTTATTGAGGTTTCATCTCGTCCAATCTTTCTCGCTTTTGACTGTTTAAAGCAAGCATATGTGGCACCAAAGAGGACGTCTGATTGCACTGGTGGGTGATGGTGGGAATGGAATAGCAAGATTTCCGTTGTGAAGAAGAAGCACACCAGCTGCGTCATAAAACAATTTTTAACTCAACTCGTGCGCTATTTCTTCACATTGGCATTCTTCGAAACCAGTTACTGAAAATGGTACACAAACATCTAAATGACAACACGCACACCTTTATTGTGCCGCTTACATGCAGTTACCATTGTTAGCAATGTGATTATTGCCAAGCGTGAACGTGCATTGTTTTCCTTTCAGTTATTGCTCCACGGGGGATAGGCAGGCTGTTAGCTTCTTGATGTACAGAATATCTAATAAAATATCAAAACTTAAATATACATCTCTGAAACTGGCAGTATGTTTGCAACGAGCAACCGATATTTTTATAGGCAGATACAGCGATATGTTCTCCATCGATATACATATTGGTGTGTCGTTACTTTTTTTCCGATATATCGAGTGGCAGCAATGGTTTCTTTAAATATCGGTGTATCGGATTCCTGATATTTTTAGAAACATCAACAGTCCTAGCTACCAACCAAGGTGTACAGTCACCCAACACGGTAAAATACTCTGCTGTGCAACCTTGAGGAAGAAAGCAGTTTTCGCATGTCGTCTCACTGCCAAGTAATGTGAATCGACAAAATTTGGGCTATACACAGAAAACGCTACTACAGTATAGTACAGAAGGTACTAGAAAGAAATACGCATTAAGACGAACAGAAACGACACATCTATTAACAGTCAATAGCTGCACTGAAGTCACAGCGATTCATGATGCTCCCCGGAACATTAAAAACGGTAAGACATGGTTCCACGGTGTTTGATAACCACGGACGACAATGCGCGCCTTGCAGCATGCTCGCCTGCTCGTCCACAAGGTGACAAGGAGTTGCATTCCTCTACCAGCGCGACTGACAACTGATGCATGGGCGCTGGTGCAATGGTGTTGCCGGCAAGTTCGTGTCACGGCTCGTGAGTCAATAACAGAGAGACCGTCGCCTCGCAGTCTGTGAAGAGCTTTTGGATCGTGCAGATGAGAACGAGATGTTCCTTAAGATGTGGTGATGAGACGTGGGTCTACGGTTGTGATTTTGAGACCAAGGTTCAATCTTCACAATAGGTCGTGAAAGTTTCTCGAAGACCAAAAATGGTCGTCAGGCCAGATCCACTGTCAAGGATGATAGCTTTTTTTTTTTTTTGTACTATGAAGAATTAGTTGATCACGAATTCGAGCCACAGGGACAATCGAGGGTAGTATCGGGGCGTGTTACGACGCCTGAGGGAAAATGTGAGAAGGAAACAGCCTGAAAAGTGGATAGACGATTCATGGCTCTCGCGTCACGATAACGCACCCGCAGATTCATCCCTGTTTGTGCGTGACTATTGCACAAAAAACAAAATCACTGTGCTTCCTCATCCTCCGTACTCTCCAAACCTGGCCCCTGCGGACTTTTTTGTATTTCCAAAGTTGAAAATCGTTTAAAGGACGAAGTTAAGCAACAATAGACGACATAAAAGAAAATTCGCAGACGGTGCTCCGAGCGATCCAGCAAGAGGCGTACTAAGATTGCTTCCGAAAGTGGAAACGGCGTTGGGAGCGGTGAATCAATAGCGGAGTGGCGTATTTCGAAGGAGACAGTGCACAATAAGTACTAGGTTGGTGTAGAAAAATTTTGTGGGCAAAGGTCCCGAATTTTTCGAACAGACCTAGTATTCCAGAAATTCTGAAGAAAGCTATGCCTTCCCTAAAACAAGCTACTGGTCCTCAAAGTGTATAATAAGAATTTAGTAACATTGTGTAACTTTTCCATTAGTAGTACATGTTTCTGAGGTGCTAATTCCCCTTGCTAGGTTTGGTAGATTTTCGTGGCGACTGCGCAGGGGCACGCGGTAGTGCATCGAAGTGAAACAGTCGCAGAGCTGAGCCCTTAAGGGCTATGGGGCGCAGCGCGCGCGGTCCTTGGCCCTTAGGAAGAGGCAGCACGCGATCCGCACTGGGGACGGCGGGGCCCGCAGAGCGATGGCCGCGGAGCACGCGAAGCCGCTGGCCGAGCGGAGCGGAACGGACCAGAGAGCTGCGACCGTAATTGGCCGACGCCGTTGCGCAAGAGCGGACTGCGCACACACAACAACACCGCCGGCCGTCCGTCTGTCCCGAACTCTACTGTGCCCAGACAGCTCTTCGTCTGCTGCTCGCCAAAGCGAGCTGAGCTGTCCTCTTTACGCCAGAGAGACCGCTAGGAGAAATGCTGGCAGCGTACGCATTGCAACCCCTAGACTCTATACTTATGATGTAACATTAACGACACTTTATATCACACACATACAAACACACACACATAACAGGGTGAGACACCTAACATTACCGCTGGATATATTTCGTAAACCACATCAAATACTGACGAATCGATTCCACAGACCGAACGTGAGGAGAGGGGCTAGTGTAATTGGTTAATACAAACCAAACAAAAAGGCACGGAAGTATGTTTTTTAACACAAACCTACGTTTTTGTTCGCACATCTGAACATATAAACAAATACGTAATCAGTGCCGTTTGTTGCATTGTAAAATGTTAATAACATCCGGAGATATTGTAACCTAAAGTTGACGCTTGAGTACCACTCCTCCGCTGTTCGATCGTGTGTATCGGAGAGCACCGGATTACATAGGGATCCAAAGGGAACGGTGATGGACCTTAGGTACAGAAGAGACTGGAACAGCACATTACGTCCATATGCTAACACCTTTTTATTGGTCTTTTTCACTGACGCACATGTACATTACCATGAGGGGTGAGGTACACGTAAACACGTGGTTTCCGTTTTCAATTACGGAGTGGAATAGAGTGTGTCCCGACATGTCAGGCCAATAGATGTTCAATGTGGTGGCCATCATTTGCTGCACACAATTGCAATCTCTGGCGTAATGAATGTCGTACACGCCGCAGTACATCTGGTGTAAAGTCGCCGTAGGCTGCCACAATACGTTGTTTCATATCCTCTGGGGTTGTAGGCACATCACGGTACTCATTCTCCTTTAACGTACTCCACAGAAAGAAGTCCAGAGGTGTAAGATCAGGAGAACGGGCTGGCCAATTTATGCGTCCTCCACGTCCTATGAAACGCCCGTCGAACATCCTCTCAAGGGTAAGCCTAGTGTTAATTGCGGAATGTGCAGGTACACCATCATGCTGATACCACATACTTCTGTACCGAAGGTCCATCCCCGTTCCCTTTGGATCCCTACGTAATTCGGTGCTCTCCGATACACATGATCGAACAGCGGAGGAGTGGTACTCAAGCGTCAACTTTAGGTTACAATATCTCCGGATGTAATTAACATTTTACAATGCAACAAACGGCACAGATTACGTATTTCTTTATATGTTCAGATGTGCTAACAAAACTAACGGGGTTCCATTTAAAGAAAACGTAGGTTTGTCTTAAAAAACATACTTCCGTGCATTTTTGTATGATTTGTATTAAACAATTACACTAGCCCCTCTCCTCACGTTCGGTCTGTGGAATCGGTTCGTCAGGATTTGATGTGGTTTACGAAATATATCCAGCGGTAGCGTTAGGTGACTCTCGCGTAAGATGTAACACCCCCTTTATTCCGGGGGCGATTACACGTATCTGCATGCGGTGTTCGGCGAATCATAGCCGACTACGGGGCACATACTTTGGTACATGCACAATAATCACAACGTTTATACTGACCGAGATAATGAGGCAAGTTCATGTTTTTTAAATGGGACGCTGTATTTTTTTACCGTCATTCGAACGCTCTGGAAAAGACGCGTATAGTGATGCAACGCATGTTGCTATTGTGATTCAAACTTCGCTTAAAAGACGCTGGGAAATATTGTACGATTGAAGGTCGAGGCGGTCGGAAGCGGCTGCAGTCCGGAAACACGCCTCGCGCGACCCGCAGGTCGAGTTGCCGTGCTCTATGCAGCATGCACGGCCTACGTTACGTAGGTAAATTCTCATCCGCCCTCTTTTAAGCAAAGTTTGAATCCTATACAACACCTTTAGGCTATTTTGGAACGCCGGCTTCGTGCCTGGCCTCACCGACCGACATCGATACCTCTCCTCAGAGCAGCACTGTGTGAAGAATGGGCTACCATTCTCCATGAAAGCTAAAAGCACCTGATTGAACGTATACCTGCGAGAGTGGAAGCATTCATCAAGGCTAAATGTGGGCCAACATCATACAGAATTTCAGCATTACCGACGGAGGGCACCACGAGCTTGTAGGTCATTTTCAGCCAGGTGTCCGGAGATTTTTGATCGCATAGTTCATGACAATTTTTGCATATTAGGACAAGATCCGGGATATCCCGTTTATTGCGAGCGGTTGCCCTACCACTTAGGCTATCGGAGCACGCTCCCAACACCAACCCGAACTTCCATAGGTAGTAGATGTCTACTTAGCACAGGGATAAATTTCAAAATTTGGAACTAGTTCATAATCAAATATAAATACACAGGGTGATTCACCTGCCCCTACCTGTGGGTTTAATGCAACCCGCAAAACAACACAAACAATCTGCGGGATTTTCATACTCGCTGGCTAGGTACGCACAAACAGTTAGTCTTACAGAAAAAAAATGTAAAGGAGATGTTTGTGGGAACTATAATGTAGTTAAATTTTTTACTGGGATACGTTTCCAATGGAGTCCACGATTCATTCAAGAGAAACTCGTTTCAAGGTAACTTTTGTAGCCGGCCGGGGTGACCGAGCGGTTCTAGGCGCTTCAGTTTGGAACCGTGTGACCGCTACGGTCGCAGGTTCGAATCCTGTCTCGGGCATGGTTTTGTGTGATCTCCTTAGGTTAGTTAGGTTTAAGTAGTTCTAAGTTCTAGGGGACTGATGACCTCAGATGTTAAGTCCCATAGTGCTCAGAGTCATTTAACTTTTGTACGTTTTTCGTAAATAATTCGAAAACTACGGCCTGTTAACTGTGCACTTAAATCCTTGGTTTTTTAAATAAATTTCGATGTTCAGTTGATGCTTTAATCAATGGCGTTTTAAATATTTGTTTACGTTTTTCTCAATGAGACCTTTTATTGGAGTCTTTTCCATATTAATACCATTCGATGTATAGCAGACAGTCTCATGATAATTTACATTTATTTTACTGAATAAATAGATGTGCTCAGTCTGTCAGCACGTGTCTTGCGAAAATTGTTTGCCTTAACTATAGTTGTAAAACTTTAGTTAATATTGGGTTCACTCGCTTACTACTTGAGGATCCACGCATCTTATATCGTTTCAAATTCACCCTTATACTCTGCCGGTAAGCACCATTGTGTAGCATCATATGAATGGACTACTGTTATACACAGGCTTCTGGCTTTGGCAGTCCCCTCCCAGTTGTTACGGCCCGCCGTGACAGACTGCGGTCTCCAAGGGAACACCCCCTCGGGTGCCCCACCGCCGGTCCTGTAGCCACAGCCCCTGCCTCCCTGGTGCCTGCTGTTTATCATAATCCAGACGCGCCGCCCCAGGGCCGTAGTGAGATACGCGGCTAATCTGCTCATTCTGCGCCATTACGCCGCCAGCCGCGACGCCATGCGACGGTCCTCAATGACAGACGTCCGCAGATTCGGCAAGCGCCACTCTGTCCCCGGAAACGGCAACACCCGTCCCGTCTATCGATCATACTCGAAATTAATATTTCTGTCACGAATCACACTCCGCACGCGAAGTTCTGGAAATACAACCCTCCTTATACTCGCTTCACCTGAACAAACCATAAACCTTGTAATGTTGTTGCATTAATTTGAGGTGTAAGCGGTGCTGATAGTCAAGATAATAAAAGCGGGTTAAAAGCTGTGAGCTGTCTGGGGAAGTTAACCTTGCATTACTGAGCAACTGTTTCACCAGGTATCCAGTCTAGCTTACCAAATTCCCAACCGGACTAACATTAATTATAATCTTTTAATAGTCATACGACAACCTGTGATATTTATATATAAAAAAGAGAATTTAAATAAAAAGAAATAAATCAGTTTATATTTGGAAATTTATTTTAACATGGATCATTGAAATTTCAGCATATTAAACTTGATTCATAACTAAACTGGTGCCTTATTTAGGATTGTGAAAATCTGAGTTTGTAATCTTACAGAACACATAAAATATGGAGCCAAGATTGGGAGACTGCATACAACACTGCATTCATAAAATAACACACGAAGAACGTTGAAACATATGCAAGAGGAAATTAACCACTACCAACCGATTCAATTTTCACCCAAAGAAGTTACGTACGTAGCACAATCCTGTCCGTCATGTAATTACCACATACAGGTATTCTAAATTCATACTAACTCTCTGTGAAATCTTCCCGAAAAGAATAGCTGAGGGCTACTTTGATGATTACACCACATGCTTCACGTGCTCAACTTGGTTTACACAAAGAGTGTAACTCCACAATAATTTTGATAATTAAAATAAATTATATCGAAAAGCAATTTACAAAAGAAAAACCTCGAACTAGTTACTAACGTCTTACTACTAACCTGATGGGTCAAACAATTGTATAAGTACGTGGTACTGGTCTCACAAAGTACACCCGACGTGAGTTGAACATAAAGAAAAGTTGCTATATTGAAAATATTGTCAAGACGAGACGTTATAATCTCACGCACATTCGCATTTAAGATTGATGATCTTAGTTAGAGTTACTGATCAACACGTGGTTCCACTTTACTCACAAAGTAGTGACAAAGCAACTACTGGAAGATTCTGAACTTCACACTCGAAATACACTGCGTTGCAATTTAAGATAACATTGGATATTTTAGAGCTAAACTTGAAATAAAGGTGATTAAATTTTCAGTTAGGCTGAACTTAAGAAATCCATTGTCCTACGGACTTATCAGAGACGCGCTTAGCCGTAGATCTTACCACTTCAGACGCTCGCCGCGGACAGACTGACCTGCTGGGCTCCTACCGAGCGTGCTTCACAAATACAAACGGAAGTGACCAGAGAGGCAGCTCCCTATACCAACAAGACAAGGGACGGACAGGACCATACTAAGAATAAAAACCTCTTTGCTTGTAGAAAGCGTAGCTACCTGTTCCAACGTTGGTCCTACTGTTCTCTAGCAGACAGGCTTGTCTGCTACCATCAAGCATGCAACTAGAAATAAATTTGCTCATTCATCCTCTCACACAGAAGGGACGGGGGATGACAGTATCCTATCATATACAGTATATAAAAGAAAGCGGATGTAGGTTCCGTATGAGACTGTGTGACATGAATTACATATAAAGTGTGTTATCGTTCTTGTTTATGTGTAAAAGTAACACGTTTCACTGCTCAGTCTCCTCCCAGATAGTCAGAAACACCACAGTAAATTTAGAAGTGGAATGTATGCCGTAAATGACAACAGATTTAAGAAATTAACATTAAAGGAATCCAACAGAGACCTTTCAACCTCGTGTGGTTCAGTAGTCACAAAGACTGTTTTTGTCTGCCTAATATGATTGATGAACTTGTTATGGAAAGAAAGTTCAAGTTTAAGTTGTACATCGTGCGAACTTCTTATAAATATCGTGGCATCCCCTACGAGTGCGCAGTAATTCAGCAGATTCAGAGAATTCCAGATCCCCTTTCCAGTCATGACTAGTGTGGCTGGCATCACACATCGATACCACCTCACGGGTGTCGTTACGTTGACAATGAACTGTTAGTTTCAGTTCGGCGCTGACAGCGGGCGTGCAGGATTTGGCGGACCCAATGGTGCGCACCCGCTGAGCCACAACTCCATCGGCTCCGTACCACGAGTGCCTCTGCCGCCACAGTGTAGGAAAACCAGACCAGCGACTCAGCCGACTTACGCTTGAAGCCACTACATTACGACAGCTTCGTTCATGCCTCACTGTCGTCGACACTGAAATATCTGGACTCTGTCTACTGCTGTATTATTTGCAACTAGTCTTAGTATGCTTGGACAAATACAAGTTAAGTAAGTGTTCTGTTTATTGTGTTAACTTGTGCGCCAATCATTTCTGCTCCTGTCCAACTTTCCTATAATGGCAGTTGCTGCACCACCCTGTAGCCTACTGATGTGTATACAGTAATACACGACAACCAGTGTGATCACACATTTATCACAGTGTGAGAGCTTCAGCCAGACGGACGCAGCTAAGATGGTTCAAATGGCTCTGAGCACTGTGGGACGTAACTTCTGCCGGCCGGTGTGTCCGAGCGGTTCTAGGCGCTACGGTCGCAGGTTCGAATCCTGCCTCGGGCATGGATGTGTGGGATGTCCTTAGGTTAGTTAGGTTTAAGTAGTTCTAAGTTCTAGGGGACTGATGACCTCCGATGTTAAGTCCCATAGTGCTCAGAACCATTTGAACCATTTTTGAACTTGGGACTTAACATCTGAGGTCATCAATCCCCTAGAACTCAGAACTACTTAAACCTAACTAACCTAAGGACATCACACACATCCATGCCCGAGGCAGGATTCAAACCTGTACTAACCGTCTACCGACCGTTGAAATTTTTACCTCTTTCGTCGTCCACGAAATCTTTTAAGTACTTATTTCTTATAATGCTGTTTCATAACAAATTCGTACAACGAATCATTTACGCGACTACGTAATAGATATCGAGGGTTCTCATCCTTCTCCTCTGTGATTCCCACTCAATTTTAGGGTTTCGTTTCAAACGAACCCCAATCGGTAAAACCGGAACCCTTACGATTACTTTTTAGTCCGTCTGTCTGTTCGTCCGACAGTTAAAAACCCTTATTGGGTACACGTATCACGTTGAAATTTAGATCACATACTAAGGTCCTGGTCATTTGATGGTGTATTAAACGTAAGCTATTAAACCAATTCAGTCAAAAGAAAGGGCCATTTATATCACATTTTTTGATACTCGGCTCTGAGCACTATGCGACTTAACTTCTGAGGTCGTCAGTCGACTAGAACTTAGAACTAATTAAACCTAACTAAGCTAAGGACATCTCACACATCCATGCCCGAGGCAGGATTCGAACCGGCGACCGTAGCGGTCGCTCGGTTCCAGACTGTAGCGCCCAGAACCGCACGGCAACTCCGGCCGGCTTTTGATACTCGTACCCATCTAAACCTCCAGTCTACTTCCCGTTGGCCTAGATTCATTAAATTTGCCAAGAAGCAAGGTCTTGGATTAGAACCAAAGAAAATATCCGAAAACTGTTAATCGTAATTACATCACATGAAAAAAATTTGAAGTTTGTTATCAGACTGTCTGCCTGCGCACCTGTCTGTTAAGACCCCTTTTTTCTGATAAACGGAAAGACATATTTATGTCACACACCAAGGTCTATAGTCCCTGAGCGGTATAAAAAACGTCAGCTTCCAAGTAAGTGCAGTGAAAAGATATCGTCATTTATGTCACGTATTTTGATAATGACAACTGACTCATGAAAACCTGTAGAGTACTTCCCGTTGGTCCACAATCATGAACTTGGGTAAGAAGAAAAATATCACACTACAAGTAACGAGAATATTGTTAGTTTGTAATTATATCACACGAAAAAATTTTTTCTTCTGTCATTTGTTATCCGACTTGAAAGTTTAAAAAATGTTCAAATGTGTGTGAAATCTTATGAGACTTAACTGCTAAGGTCGTCAGTCCCTAAGCTTACACACTACTTAACCTAAACTGTCCTTAGGACAAACACACACACCCGTGCCCGAGGGAGGACTCGAACCTCCACCGGGACCAGCCGCACAGTCCCTGACTGCAGCGCCTAAGACCGCTCGGCTAATCCCGCGCGGCTGAAAGTTTAAATTAAAACATTCTCGAAAGTCCTGGAATCACTGGGACCGGTATGTTGCCAGTATGAACGTCGATAACAGGTAATAGTCATCAATATCCTCAATCGCCAGAGCGGATGAACTGTCAATTCGTACGGAAACCTTAGTACGCAAACCCTACTCGGACCTGGCCAATTTTTATTAAAAGATTGCGACGATAGATCGTCAGACTGCCTCTTTTTGCGCAAACAGGCACTGGAACTTAGAACTTCCTTTATACCACGAACAAATAGCGAAGAATGAACAGACATTACATCACGTTTTTGCCGAAATGAAGGAAGCCGTCCCGACCCGAGTAAGTTACACCAAATGCTGGACGTATCGCGCCGCACTATTAAACGAATGACGCGCTGTGTCGAGAAGGGCCGAGAAAAGCCGAGATGTATCTAACAGTGCCAAGAGAGGCCAAGCTCCGGATCGAAAGCGTACAGCAGATTGTGCACGCGTAAAATTTTGGACCTGCTGCCGACACTGGCCAGATTCAGTTTGTTATTGTATCTCCCAAGGTAATAAGAAAAGCAGTAACCACTCTGTAAACAATATGTCGTTCTGCGTAAAGGGTATCCAAATTGGTATCAAGAAAGAGAACCGAATTAAAGTCAAGTGCCTTGCTTTCGCTGATGATATTGCAATTATCACCATTAATAGAACATAAGCGATTCACGCAGTGGAAAAACTACATGAAATTTCACAAAAAACCGGACTACAGATATCGTATGAAAAAACCCAATACATGGAAAGGCAGCCAGAAAATATATCCCCTTTAATAATAAAATATGGTAAAATTTCACAAGTCTGCCATTTTAAATACCTCGGTGAAACTATACAGTCCTCAGGATTAAACCGAATTGCCAATGAACAAAGAATCACCAAGCTCCAGAAGGCCTACAACCTAACATGGACGCATTACAACAAGAAGTGCATTTCGACAGACGCAAAATTAAGGCACTATACAACAGTGATTCTTCCAGAAGCAATCTATGCAGCTGAAACAATGGTTATTGATGGTCATTCAAAAATTAAGGAAATAGAAAAGCAGGAAAGAAAAATCCTCAGGAAGATTTACGGTCCAATCAACAAAAATGGCATTTGGATGAAGAGACCACAAAACGAACTCTATAGAAAGATCAACATAGTAACAGATGAAATCAGAAAGCGCCGAGCCAAATTTTATACACACATCTACAGGATGGAAGACTCCAGAACAGCAAAGAAATTATTCAACATTATAACAAGGAGTAAATGTGGCACAGAATGGCTGAAAGAAGTCCAGAGGGATCTACAGCAGATCAACATAAAAAATCTCGAAGATCGCACCGAGTGCCGGCATAAAATCACAAGTGTGAAGTTTGGGGAAAGAACATCGCGTCAGCCTGGTAAAAAATGGACAGAGGAACGGAAGAAGGAGCATTCTGAGAGGATGAGGAGATTTTGGGAAGCAAAGAAGAAAAACAGCCGAAGATGAAATTATGAATTCAAGTTCAATCGCTCTCCTAAAGGGGAACAATCGTTATAATAATAATAATATGTCGTTCTGCGTATTGTCACTTGTCGAAGTTTTTACCTGAACGCCTCGAGCGTCTCATAAAATACTGATGGCGTCCGCGTGGGGTACCTCGAACACTGAATGCCGGACATTCGCCACGCCGGACATCTGCCACACTTGCCCCTTCGCCCGATAGCGATCCCTCAGGTAAGGGACGCCCTTCCTCGTACTACTTCTGTCCGCTTTCAAACCGCCGTCTCCACATCTTATTCGATACAACCAATACGTGAGGCATCTTCTTCTTCTACATCTTGGCTTCTTTTCCGAAATCGAAATATTTATAACTTTTTGAAACGAAAGCAATACCGACGATTATGTCAGTATGTAATTAGTTCTGCCAAGTATAAATATAGATTCCTCTGTCTGTACGGTAGCTTCCTTTCACGCTTACTGATTGCGATAGAAACAGTCCATCGGCAGGGGCGCAACACGAAACGAACGATGTAAAGAGAATGCGAATGTACGCTAATCATTTCTTTTTTATCACTGCATTTGTGCCTACTTTAATTACTACAACTGCATACCCAAAAGACAATAAGGAAAGAAGAAATGGGAATGTTTGATGTTTGAAAAGAAGGACGACATACTCCATATTAATTTACTCTCTAAAATCCGATATCCCTTGCGGCGAAACATTAGTTAATAAAGTGTAGCGGGACAATGTTCAAAACATGACTGAAAATACCTTCACTAAATAGAGATAAGAACATCTATGATTGACATGTCGTCTTAAGTCGACGTACAGTTTTCAAATGTTAGAAATAAGGAAATGAAGTAATACAGAATGTTATGCTTGTAACGTACGTTGTTGTTCTACATTGTTTAGCTCTGGTATTTGCAGGGTCGCAGAGAAAGTTTTGGAGGGAAAAGCCGTAATTGTAATGAGCTGCACTACAACAGAAACAAGAAGCACAACTTAAGGAAAGATAATGTAATGTGTGTTCCAGCTCACAAGCGACATTGAAGCAGATAGTTCCTGTGGCTTAGTATGGGCAGAGGTTATATTCGACAACCGGAATAAATTAATAACTGGCTCCTTTTACCGACCTCAGGTCTCAGATGAAACAGTTGCTGAACAGTTCAAAGAAAACTTGAGTCTCATCACAAATAGGTACCCTACTCATACAATTACAGTTGGCAGTAACTTCAATCTACCTTCGTATGTTGACGAAAATACATTTTCAGACCCTATTATAGATAGAAAACAACTTCCGTAATTGTTCTAAATGCCTTTTTTTAAAATTATTTTGAAGAATTAGTTTACGAGGCCAAATTGTAATTGGTTACGAAAACACACTTGACCTCTTAGCCACAAATAATCCTGAGCATCACGACGGATACAGGGATTAGTGAACACACAGTCGTAGCGAGGCTCAAAGAAATTCACCAAAACTAAACACGAAATATATCTATTTATAAAAGCAACTAAAAATTCGGTTGACATATTTCTAAGAGACAGTCTCCAATCCTTCCAAACTATGTATGTGAAAACCATATGTGGCTCAAGTTCAAAGAAATAATAGCAACAGCACTTGAGAGATTCATACCAAATAAATTAATAAGAGAGGGAACTGATCCCCCATGGTACACAGAAAGCTGCTGCAGGAGCACCGAAAAAGGCAAGTATAATTTAGACGAACGCAAAATCTCCAAGACTGGTGAAGTTTTACTGAGGCTCGAAATTTGATGCGGATTTCAATGCGAGATGCATTTAATAGTTTCCACAACGAAACTCTCTCTAGACATGGGGCGAAAAATCCAAAGAGATTCTGGTTCTATGTTAAGAAAACCAGCGGAAAGGCTCAATAAGCGATGGGGAATAGGAGGAGGAGGAGGAGGAACAGGGGAAACAAAGAACCCAACCCTTCGGAGCAGGTAAAATCGTGGCAAATGTCCGGCGTGGCAAATGTATGGCGTGGCAAATGTCCGAACACCCGTACATTGCTCTCGCAAGAGATGACTTGAAACGGCGTGGTATGCCTCCTCCAGGGTCAGCTAGCTCGGTCTCGGAGGCGTTGTCGAAGGGTGCCTTCGCCGGCCGGCGCTGCCGCAATCCTAGCAGCAGACGGATTTGGCGACGGCGGACGGTCCGACGCTGACTGATAGAGCGTGCCGGCGCCTGGCGCACGGCTGATAACGCCTCGCCCACCTCACGTTTAATAACGCTTCTTTGTTGCTGCAGCGCCAAGTCTAACCTCTCCTCTCTTAGTCGATGGGCTCTGGCTTTGCCATCCCACCACCTCCACCCACAGCCCACCCACCCACTACCCCCCGTCCTTCTCCCCCTCCCCCTCTCCCCACCAAAACACCCCCTCATTAAAATCTCACAAAAGCGCTCGCCTCGGTTGCCATGGTAACAGCGAGTGGGCGGGTGGTTCAGACGGAGGGGGTCGGGGGAGGGGGTCAGGAGAACAAAACACCGCGTGCCCGGCTGCCGCCACCCGCCGGATGAGCTCGACTCTGCTCGGCCGGACTCGGCTGCAGTCGGATTCGCTCGATTCTGGACGCCCTAGGCGTGAGCCGCCTCTGCACGCGCAAGGCTCAGTTTGCGTTCAGAGCTCGGCCGCTGTGGAACGTTCACCCCCGTCTGTCCACTGCTCTGAATGATTTCTATCTTTTATCTACAACCACCCATGTACTGCTTATGATCAAGCACTCGTACACTATCAGGCCAGGTTTTAGTCCTCGTCACACCCAGAACGAAATGTTGCATGGTCAGTCCATGGAAGACATGGAACCATAGTCCCCTCAAGGCAACTCTGTTTTTCTTCTTCTTCTTCTTCTTCTTCTGACTGCTTTGATGCGCCCCATCATGAATTCCTCTGTGTGACAACCAGTTTCTCCCTGCACCCTACGTATTCAGTTATTTGATGGATATATTCCGATCTGTGTCTTCCCCTACCAGGTTTATTCTCTATAGGTCCATCAGGCGCCATGAACGTTATCCATCGATGCACTTTCGTCACATTTAGACATGATTGGAGACCGTGGCTGTTACATACATCAGCGAAAAGGGGAACATGTATGGAACTTTGACAACAAAAAGGAACAGCATGATACGACATGCGTTAAGACATCGGGAGATACGAATCCAGCAGTAATCAGCCACAAATAAAGAAACGTTTCTGATTTCAAACTGATAAAATTCATCAACGGACTGTTTGCATGCTTTCGTCAAAACACACATTACGGTGATGTACATGTGGTTTTCGTGAAATGTCCACCTGCAACATTTGGCTTCACAGCTATTCTCCAACGAATTATATTCATGTTGTTGTTCGTATTTATACACACACACACACACACACGCAGAAGCACGTTGGTTTTCATTACGATATACTGTCGTTGGACTATAAAACAAATCACCCACGCACACCACGTATTTTGACTCATAACATATTGAAACGAACACACTACATTTGTTTTGATACGCTACAATTGTCTCAAAACACGTGGTGCGCATTAGTGGGTATGTGAGAAATCTTATGGGTCTTAACTGTTAAGGTCATCAGTCCCTATGCTTATGCACTACTCAACCTAAATTATCCTAAGGACAAACACACACACCCATGCCCGAGGGAGGACTCGAACCTCCGCCGGGACAAGCCGGTGTGCATTAGTGATTTGTTTTCTGATTCAACAATAGTGTATTCGGAATGAAAACGAACGTGCGTTTGCAAATGTGTGTGTGTGTGTGTGTGAGAGAGAGAGAGAGAGAGAGAGAGAGAGAGAGAGAGACAGACAGAGAGAGAATATGAACAACAACAAAAATGGAGAAAAACTGACGTAAAAGTTCCAGGTGGACATTTCATGGAAACTCACATGGAAACCCATGTAACACATGTTTTGACAAAGGTATGCAAGACATCTGATGATGAATTATATCAAACAGTAAACCAACACCACCTTGTGGCTGTTTACTGGCGCCGGCCGGGGTGGCCGAGCGGTTCTAGGCGCTACAGTCTGGAGTCGCGCGACCGCTACGGTCGCAGGTTCGAATCCTGCCTCGGACATGGATGTGTGTGATGTCCTTAGGTTAGTTACGTTTAAGTAGTTCTAAGTTCTAGGGGACTGATGACCTCAGAAGTTAAGTCCCATAGTGATCAGAGCCATTTGTTTAATGCTGTACAAATGGTTCAAATGGTTCTGAGCACTATGGGACTAACTTCTGAGGTCATCAGTCCCCTAGAACTTAGAACTACTTAAACCTAACTAATCTAAGGACATCACACACATCCATGCTCGAGGCAGGATTCGAACCTGCGACCGCAGCGGTCGCGCAGTTCCAAACTGAAGCGCCTGGAACCGTTCGGCCACTCCGACCGACACTGCTGTACACAAACAGCAGTTTTTAAAGGGCTGTAATCAGCCTCCAGGAAATCAGAATTTTCATCCAGTGTGGTGCATCCTTCGTTATGAAAATATCACGAACCAGTGCTACATGTAGTTTTATGGCCTGATGGAATGATTCTAGCTTCAATATGGTTAACTCTTCGGTGTGATTCATGCATCAGGAAATCATTTCTAACAAGCACGAAGAAATTCTCATTACTTCTGGTTACACCAGTTGACCATCATAGGATTGCAATGTTGTTCCACATCCACATTAAGCATGATGTCCTCTCGCAACCTACTGAAGGAGAATCAGTGTAGTTACCGCCATGACAGAGGAGTAAGTTGCGGCAAGTTGAAATTCTGTCATCATTAACCAATCTTACGCCAATAATTTTATTTCATTGACCCAATCGTCATGTAATGTAACAGGGCACTTATAGTATTTGAACTTGATATGTTGAAAATTTTGTGCTCGACTGCGCGTTGTGTCATTTTAAGTTGTAGTATGCGCGGACCAAACTACAGGTGACAAATAAATGTGATATTTAACACCTCTCCCTATTTGTCAAAACTAACGATTGGTGTCGGTTTCGACGCCAGTCAGCAACAGAACGTTTTGTCACATTATTTCCAGTTCAGACGTGCATATTTCACTATTGAGGATATAAACCGATATTTAACGTCTGTTCGTGGCTAGAAAACTGGAATCGAATCTCGGTGAGACGAAACTTTTTTCTCGTCATTTCAGTTTTATGAAATGAGGGGTCTACCCTGCGAGAGCTTGCTGAGATCAACCGGGGAGGGGACGGAGGGGAACAGATTAGTAGAGTTGCAGCTTTATCATAGAGAAATGCTCGGGGAACGTAAAAGGGAATCTCAGAAACATAGGCGACTTGGGCGACTTGGTCTTTTGGAGTCTCGGCTGGGTAAATTTATAGAACTGCCATTAAAGGAAGACAATGTGTTAAGTCTGGTAAGCTCATTGTTTATGATGCATAAGGATCACGAGAATGGAAGAGGATAACTCTATTACAGAGGCCTGTACATAGTCATATTTCCCTCTCTCAACAGGACAAAATTGCTGATTACTCTGGACGATACGAAACACAAGCCACATATAGAGGAGTGTCATATTGCCTATTGCCCACATGCAACTGAGTTACGGCTAGCCGCAATAGAGGGGCGTTAGGCAAGACCTGTTTCATTCTGCCGCTTTACTTCGCAGAAATAATTTCCAAACGGACAACCATCTATCAAACGAGAAGTTGACACACGGCTCCACTCAGTATCACACAGTATGAACAGTACCTCAAAACAGCAACAGGTCCATGCCCATAGTCACAGCCAAGAGGAGCCAAAGGGAATCCAAAAAGTAATGTAGTTATTGTACACTAGTTTCAGGACCAGACAAGAGTTAAAGACAGATCAGTGCAAGTGAACAGTGAACTATTCCTACACACCGTCTTGATACTACAGTTAACTATTTGTAAGATTTCTATAATTAATTGTACGTTGTGCCTTATCTGAGCTGCCATCATTTTTCAATAGATGCTGCCTAACCCTGTTTGATCCTGCAACGAGGTGTATAACTGCTACGTGCAAGTAAGTCACCTCTTAACGTCCTAACAGCAACTACCTACGGTGGTAGGAGGTTCCCTTCTTGCCATACATTTACTTTTCTTTCACCAACTGTATTTGGTGCACACTTTATTTGGTGAATACAAAACTTTTGGGATATATATATATATATATATATATATATATATATATATATATATATATATATACTCTGAATGTAAGTTCCGATCGATTGCGAAATGGATACCACTGCAACAATATTTTATTTGCAACAGTTTGCTACACCTTCCAGCCACTTCTGTACACAGTCACCGCTCCTACTTAGATATTTGCCGTAGCTCTGTACAAACTTTCCAACGCCCTCGTCGTAGACGGCAGTGGCCTGCACTTTCCGGAAGTTCTCTGCGCTGATTTATAGCTCCTTGTTTGTGCTAAAACGTTGTATTCATAGCCAGCAGATCATGATGTGAGCAGATATGAAACTCAGTGGGAACCAAATACGTTGTGGGTGTTCAAACACTTCCCATCGAAAACGCTGCACGAGCGTCCTCATTCTCCCTGCAGAGTGCGGCCGAGAATTGAAAAGAAGAAGGAACCACACGGCAGTTGTGTGTGTGCTTGTGTGTGTGTGTGTGTGTGTGTGTGTGTGTGTGTGTGTGTAACATATCGTAACGAAATGAAATGATCATATGGCATTGTTGGCCGTGAGACCCCATTCGGGGTTGTTCGGCCGACGTATTGCAAGTCCTTTGAAGGTGACGCCACTTCGGCGACTTGCGAGTCAATGATGATGAAAAAGATGATGAAGGACACACAACACCCAGTGCCCTTCCGGGAATCAAATGGTTCAAATGGCTCTGAGCACTATGGGACTCAACTGCTGAGGTCATTAGTCCCCTAGAACTTAGAACTAGTTAAACCTAACTAACCTAAGGACATCATCACAAACATCCATGCCCGAGGCAGGATTCGAACCTGCAACCGTAGCGGTCTTGCGGTTCCAGACTGCAGCGCCTTTAACCGCACGGCCACTTCGGCCGGCTTCCGGGAATCGAATCCGGTCCCCCTGCGTGGTAGGCGGTAACGCTACGCTACGTTACGGAGGCGGACATATGGTAACGAAGCATGGGTAACATGAAAAGAAAGAACAACAACAAATACAAGTAGCAGAAATAGGATTTTAAATATCAGAAAACGGCTGTATAAGGCAGGTAAAATTAAGGATTGAATATATTTGCCCAGAATGATATGACGGCGGACTACAGGAAAAAGTGGAAACATCATATGGACCAGACGGAGAAAAAACTACTAACGAGACTTTCAAGGTGCCGCATCCCAAAGGGTAAAAGAGGGAAAGATGGAAGGATGTCAGTACGGAAAAAGGCCTAATCTTCAAAGGAAAGAAAAAGAAAATATGTAGGTGTAAATATTGGTTCAAATGGCTCTGAGCACTATGGGACTGAACTTCAGAGGTCATCAGTCCCCTATAACTTAGAACAACTTAAACCTAACTAACCTCAGGACATCACACACATCCATGCCCGAGGCAGGATTCGAACCTACAACCGTAGCGGTCGCGCGGTTCCAGACTGTAGCGCCTAGAACCGCTCGTCCATCCCGGCCGGCGGTGTAAATATTAATGTTGACTGTGTGCATCCCATGACATTCCTGTGTCTAAAATCCATAATGCTTTTGTTGACGATTTCTTCTGCAAGTGACATGTTTTCCGAAACATATCCTTATGTGGATAGTAAAATATTGGCACTGCATAAAGATAATTAAAAATACGCCTTTTAAAAAGCTTTGTAAGCTTCACGTCATGACACGTACAAAGCATTCAAAAATTGGAATTGTCTGCTGTGAGATAGGTAAAATAAAACTGGCCCCAAAATCATTTCATCCAACTTAAGATAGGCAACCCAGCTTACGTCAGCCACACCCAGTAAGAGATGACGTAAGTTGGGTTGCCTATTTTGAAGTGCATTATCGAGGCCAGTTTTTTTGCCCACATGGTACTACACAGATCCGGGTGTGTGGTGTGAGAAAGCATGTGATGAGTATCTTAAAACCTAAATGTACACTACTGGCCATTAAAAATGCTACCCCAAGAAGAAATGCAGATGATAAACGGGTATTCACTGGACAAATATATTATACCAGAACTGAAATGTGATTACATTTTCACGCAATTTGGGAGCATAGATCCTGAGAAATCAGTACCCAGAACAACCATCGCTGGCCGAAATAACGGCCTTGATACGCCTGGGCATTGAGTCAAACAGAGCTTGGATGGCGTGTACAGGTACAGATGCCCATGCAGCTTCAACACGATACCACAATTCATCAAGAGTAGTGACTGGCGTATTGTGACGGGCCAGTTGCTCGTCCACCATTGACCAGACGTTTTCAATTGGTGAGAGATCTGGAGAATGTGCTGGCCAGGGCAGCAGTCGAACATTTTCTGTATCCACAAAGGCCAGTACAGGACCTGTAACATGCGGTCGTGCATTAACCTGCTGAATGTAGGGTTTGAATTGGCAGGGATCGAATGAAGGGTAGAGCCACTGGTCGTAACACTTCTGAAATGTAACGTCCACTGTTCAAAGTGCCGTCAATGCGAACAAGAGGTGACCGAGACGTGTAACCAATGCCACACCATACCATCACGCCGGATGATACGCCAGTATGGCGATGACGAATACACGCTTCCAATGTGCGTTCACCGCGATGTCGCCAAACACGGATGGGACCATCATGATGAAATTGACGTTTTGCCATTCGTGCACCCAGGTTCGTCGTTGAGTACACCATCGCAGGCGCTCCTGTCTGTGATGCAGCGTCAAGGGTAACCGCAGCCATGGTCTCCGAGCTGATAGTCCATGCTGCTGCAAACATCGTCGAACTGTTCGTGCAGATGGTTGTTGTCTTGCAAACGTCCCCATCTGTTGACTCTGGGATATAGACGTGGCTGCACGATCTGTTACAGCCATGCGGATAAGATGCCTGTCATCTCGACCGCTAGTGATACGAGGCCGTTGGGATCCAGCACAGCACGGAACGTATTACCCGTCTGAACCGACCGATTCCATATTCTGATAACAGTCATTGGATCTCGACCAACGCGAGCAGCTATATCGCATACGATAAACCGCAATCGCGATAGGCTACAATCCGACCTTTATCAAAGTCGGAAACGTGATAGTACGCATTTTTCCTCCTTACACGAGGCATCACAACAACGTTTCACCCGGCAACGCCGGTCAACTGCTGTTTACGTATTAGAAATCGGTTGGAAACTTTCCTCATGTCAGCACGTTGTAGGTGTCGACACCGGCGTCAACCTTGTGTGAATGCTCTGAAAAGCTAATCATTTGCATATCACAGCATCTTCTTCCTGTCGTTTAAATTTCGCGTCTATAGCACGTCATCTTCGTGGTGTAGCAATTTTAATGGCCAGTAGTGTAGTTCAGTCATTTTTTTACAGGTTGGAACTGTAACACTGCTTAGACATGTCCGCGAAACCGAGTGGTGGGAAGCGTCCAGAACACCGAAGGCCGTGGGAGCGGAAGCGGCTGGTGAGCGATCCGGCCGCGCGCGTGGCCTTCCGAGGTCCGCAGCGGCCGCTGTGAGCTACCTGCTCCACATCGCACGAGGCCATCGCTCGGCGGCGCTCTGTAGCTCTCCGAGAATGTGGGCCAAATTACCAGGTGGTTATAATTAAAGTACGGCTACTCACAGACGTCCAATGTGGGTTGCAATTAGCGTATGGCAACGAAACTTGGTAGATATTCTGACGCATTAGTGCGGAACTGATTTACGCTGGAAAAAGATTTGTTCAAATTTTGGCCACTAGGTGCAAATCTGACGCTATGAATGCAAGAGAGAAGTATAGTAGGTTCCATACGTAGTAATGAGGTCCAATATGGGCTGCAATTATCGTATGGCAGCGAAACTTGGCAGATATTCTGACGCATTAGTGCGGAACTGATTTACGCTGGAAAAAGGTTAGTTCAAATTTTGGCCACTAGGTGCAAATCTGACGCTATGAATGCAAGAGAGAAGTATAGTTATTTCCATATATAGTAAATTAGGCACGGGATGTAGGCAGAAAAGGTCCAACAAGTGAGAGGAGCATAATGTTGATTTTATTTTAACTGCCCCTTACACAATTTGTTCAATATGAGCACCGCAGATGTCGAGGAGATGCTGTACAGCGCCAGATTTACACCTCCTGGCCAATATTGGAACTAGTTGTTTTTTTCCAACGTAAATCGGTTCCGTAATAATTTATTAGCCTGTTTCGATACCATAAGATAATTGCGACCCTCATTGGACCTCCTTAAGTAACTGTATTTTAATTATAACCTTCCGATATTAAGGGAACACATTCGTTGTCATCAAACCAGGAAATCTGCGAAGTTAAGTAAATTATTTTCTGAAGTCCAGAAATTTACTCTGTGGCAGCCAACATAGGTTCGTTAATTGGGTTTGGATGGGAACACTTTAATAAATCGAACGCAAAAATAATCCTTAGAATGTGATCTTTAATTACCAATATTCACTGTTCCACATAATCACCAGCCAGTTGGATACATTGTAAGAGGTGCATGACTAAGGAATTTATTGCTAGCGCACTCCAGCAGATGTAATTTCGATGGATTGCTCATGCGCTGCCTGCGATATGTAAGCTATAAGAGAATCTCAGACCAGAGAGCGGTGTCAGTAGGAGTAAGTAGTAGCTAGCAGCCTGGTGTGTATCGAGTTGGCTGGGCCGGTCGTGGGAAGCGATGGCGGTGCCTGAGCGATGTAGTATAAGATAAAAGCAGCCTCCCACATATGTACTATTGTTATATCAAGTCCCATGTAAAGGTTTTTAAAAAATCTCTTAATAATAATCTTTCTTATAAAAATTAACTTTTGACAATCATTCATCTCAATTTAAAGGACTTACTATTTTATCCAATCCATGGTCATCCCGATTATCGTAAAGAAAAGTCAGTTGTTTCTTTTTATACATGACAAATCTATCAGCCAGCATTGTACTTGGATGTGCCAGAAAAATTTCTTATAGGAGGAGATATGTACGCGTTTTACGGCGACTTCATTGAGGTAAGAATTTTCAATTTATTCAGAATGATCTTTCAGGGCCATGACGCAGCACTGCTCACGCCCAGATTTACCAGTTTAGATTCACAGTCAGTTAATTATTGAAAGGTTATATATGAGTCACATTTTTTATTGGGAGGTTAGTCACGTTCTTATTGCGAGGTTACGGAATAATAAACTGTTGGGAGGTTACACTAAATGTGAATGATATACAAATTTTTTCTGTTGGGAGGTTACAACATCTCTGCCAACGATGAACAAGTTTTCTGGAGCCGACTCGGAGGAAGTTTACACTTTGTTTTCGCAACTGCAGTCACACAGTTCACTCAATGTCTTCATCAGGCGTAGGCTTCCGCGGCCAGAGTTAGTCGGCATAAAAGATTTTTGGGTGTGGTACCGCGTCATAATGTATAAAACTACTACTGCTGATGGAGAAAAACCAACATTTCCACCACGGTTGCAGCGGCCTTCTTCTGGGTTTACAAAACGTTGGTTTTCCTCCAGCAGCAGTAGTTTTATACATTACGACTCGGTACACACACAAAGAAGCATAATGATGTCCCCGCAGATCGTCTTTCATTATCGGGAACAGATGGAAGTCAAACAGTGCTAAATCTGGTCTGCATGGACGATTCCGTACGGTGGTGAGATTCAGTCTCTGAAGTTCTGCCGTGGTGGCACGTGAAGTGTGTGGTTTGGCATTGTAATGCTGGAGGAAAACATTTCATTTTTCCTTTCGGACTCTTGTTAGCCCTCGTTACAAAGTTCGCAGCGTTGTGATGTAACGCTCTGAATTTATTGTTGTTCCGCGATCAAGGAAATGAACATGGATAACACCATCTGCGTCCCAGAACACTGTGGCCAAGATTTTTCCAGCTGAGGGCAGCATCTTGAATTTCTTTTTCTGGGTCGATACTCCATAGACTGACGTTTCGTTCAAAATGTTCAAATGTGTGTGAAATCTTATGGGACTTAACTGCTAAGGTCATCAGTCCCAAAGCTTACACACTACTTAACCTAAATTATCTAGAAAATGGTTCAAATCGCTCTGAGCACTATGGGACTTAACATCTATGGTCATCAGTCCCCAAGCTTAGAACTACTTAAACCTAACTAACCTAAGGACATCACACACATCCATGCCCGAGGCAGGATTCGAACCTGCGACCGTAGCAGTCGCTCGGTGTAAGTAGACTGTTTAGGTTTTTATATTGGTAACGACATGTAGCGCTCTATATGAAAATCACTGACTGTGCTGTGTGCAGTCTGAGGCTGGTCGGCATTGTTGCAATATTCGCCATTGTAGAGTTGGGCTGTTGGCTGTTAACAGTTGCAGTCTTTCATTGTTGTACAGTAAAACAGTTGTGGCATGTATGTAGATTTGCATCTGCGCTTGCAATTAACTAGATATTATTTTCAGCGCTATGTTAATGTGTTCTCTTATTTTTGCTCTTCAAATTGTGCTTTTCTGTGTTATCGTGTGAAATATTGTGACAATAATGGCGTGTGAAAAACGTAACACTAGGCTCCAAAGTAAACTGAGAAATAACAGTGACGACGAGCGTAGCTTACCAGCACCACTGTGTAATGAATTAACAGACATTCAAAGTAGTAATTTGGTAACTGTGCATAGGGAAATGGAGTGGGCGGCAAATAACGGTGAACACAGTGAAACAGGTAGTGAACAGGGAAGCATTATCGATCGATCGGTCGGCAACAGCTCGCCTCAGGAATCCGAAATGACAGGGCACAATCTTGCAAATACTGTAGATTCAGGTTTTGCGTCCTCGCCGTTTTCTCAAATAAGTCAAGACGCATTTTCTGCTTGTCAAAATGTGAATGTTGCCGGTGCAAATTCACTGCCAAAAAGCACTGAGAAACATGTTTCAGACCCCAGTGCATTGTTATTACAATTAATGCAACAAATGGGACAAAAGCTTCAAAAGTTAGACACAATGGAACAAAATCTTCAGAAGTTAGACACAATGGAACAAAATCAGAGACAAACACAGCAAAAGCTTCAAAAGTTAGACACAATGAAACAAAATCTTCGGAAGTTAGACACCACGCTTGAACAAACACGTGAAGATTTAACTACTGAGTTACATGACATTGAATCGAAATGTCAAAAAGTCTGTAATGACGTAAAAACACAAATTTGTGAGCATTTTCACCCTATTTTTTCGCGGCATGAAAATGCATTACAGAATCACGAAGCAGCAATAAAAGAACTTCGAAATATTGTTCATGAAAATCACGAGACCTTGCAAGCTAAAATTGACTCAGTTGCATCTACCAATTCGGTTACGCAACTTGCAAAAACTCAGGAAAACTTAAAGGACACAGTAGATACTCTGAAAATTGGTTCAGAAAGACACATGGAGGAAATTAGTTCATTATCAGAGAAAGTAGTTGAACTTTAGGATCAGCTAAATAATTTATCTACAAAGGTAGATGATAATCTGAATGACACAAAACCGGTAGTCTTTAATGACACAGAAAAGTGCGAACAAATTAGGAAATTCAAACAAAATCAGAATCAAATTAATACGCAATACCAAAGAGAAATCCGGGAAGTACAAGATCAGCTGACACAAGTAATACAAGAATTACGTATTTCAGAGGACACTCGCGATCCAATACGGGAAGAGGGACATAGAAATACGGAACAGCCACTAAATAATAACACAGGGCACTTCGGAAATTATGAAAGAAATTAGAAAGGTACACCGAATTTTGAGATGGAACAGCCGAAACGAAGTAACAATGACCGATATGCGACTCGCCGACATGATGATTTTGACTATAAGCTGTTTATTACTACAAGTAAATTCAAAACATTTAAGAATTCCGGCAAAGACATCATCCACAAGTGTGGCTTCATCAATTCTATCATTGTTTTCCTCCCAACTGGTCATTAGAGCACAGATTAGAATTTACGTGTGGCTATTTAGAGAATGAACCAGCTGTAAGAATGCGGTCAGTCATTCACGACTGCCACAGTGAAGGAGAATTTTATCATGCCTTCCTCTCAGCATATTGGTCTCAAGCTGCACAAGACCGAGTAAAACATAGCATCACAATGATGAAACATTTCGAACAATCTGAATTCTCCAGTCTTGTGAAATATTTTTAAGACATGTTGCACAAGAATCAATACCTGTCAAACCCATACAGCCCCTCAGAACTGATCCGCATTTGCTTAATCAAACTACCTGAACATTACGACATATTATTTTGGCAGGACGTTGCAAAGACGATGTTGAAGCTTTTCAGGGACTCTTACAAGAATTAGAAATTGACACTGACAATTGCGGAATGCGAAAACAGGAACACAACAATTACAGGTCACATCCGTCGCAATTCCGCGATGAAAGAAATAATAACTGGACACGACAAGGCTATTCTCACAACACAAATCGTGACCGAAACAGACACCACCCGTATGACAACCGTTGGCAGAGTAGTAATAATTACAGGGAAAGATCACCTCTCCGCGGTAGTGACTATCACAGAGACAATCAGAGAAACAGACAATATGGGAACCAAAATAATTATTATCAAGGGAGACAGAATAGACGCAACGGTCCAGCGCGCAGTTCCGATTCAGGGAGAAATTCTCCACCACGTGACCGACAAGAAAGAAACTATGGAATCTACTGACATGACGACAGACGATATGATCGTAACGACAGACCTGAATTGCATCAGAACTGGCAGGATTCAAACAGGGCAGGGCCCTCTTGACAAGGTGAATTTGTAGAAGTTAGGTCTCATAATCCAAATAAGGACGCACGCATCGCAGGCAGCCACGTGCGCCGGCTGGCTCAGAGAAAAATAACATAGACGCTAACCTTGAGAAAAATTCCAGTATTCTTTACCGACGTATACCGCATGAGAATTGCGTTCAAGCTGAAACTCTGAGTACTATGAAGAGTAAAGGATTGCACCACATTTCACATGTAAAACCGTTTATTGAGAGATAATCTGTTTTTTTAACTTAGTCTTTGCTATAAAATTTTTCGCTTCACGTTACTAGTACTCTTTGTCATGCTTAGAAACTGTTAACATGCAACTATGTTTTAAAATAAACTATCCAGTCTAGAACGTAGGGAACATATTTAGACAGTAATTATGAAGGCGTTGTTATAGTGAACAGACGACACAGTGTTATTGTGTGTGTACATTCTTGCTTGTTAGTTGCACGATTATGTAACGACTATAAGGCTTACATACTTAGAACATATACTGCTAATGAGATTTTAATGCAACATTTTGGTTTAGTTGAAAAGGCATTCTTTATTTGAAGTACTTTCTGTGAGATTAAAGATGACTTAGTATTTGGTTTCTTGGACAGCTACACGATTATATCACGACGCTACTAATATGTGACACAATTTACATTGTTGCTTTTTCGGTGTATCTGTTTTATATGTGCCCAGTTTTTCTGTATTATTCTGGAAAGTAAAACATGTTTTAGTAGTAACTTTTGTGGTATAGCTACAATGAGACAGCCTTTTCCGTAGCACAACAACACGTTACAGTGTAGTGCTTTCTTGATCACGGAATTGTACGTAATAATTACAATATCTATACGCAAAGCATTTCACTTTCGTTTATGATGAGGTAAGTACACTGACTTCAGCAGAACTTCGCTTACAGAGGACGATAACTACGACACTTCCACAGAATTATCTTACAGCAAGACGCACATTTAGCGCTACAGGACAGGCATTTGAGTGATTAATTTTGTACTTAAACCATTTACTTTTCAAGATTTTTGAATTACAAAGAAAGTTTTCCGTGATATATTTCATTCCATTGCTGTAATCTGTAACACCTGAGGGTATAATTACATTAATCCTCAGGGGGTACACGCCTACTTTGTGTACCATGTGTTCGGCAAGCACAAGGAGCCCTAGCTAATGTGGTATTTGCTTATACAATTTTACACATCGGTACCATATTTGTCTAACACATAAATTACACAGCTATCTGATCATTTAACTGAGAGAGACAAACATGTCTTTTCTACTACATCAGTGACAGATGTTTACGCAATTACACAGTTGGATAATTTCAGACATATGAAATTGTATTTTGTCTGTACTTTGTGAAACTTTTTTTTTTTTTGAACCATTGTGATACTATGAGAGCTTTGAATGTCGCATTTGTTATGGGGCCATGATTTTTAAAAGTACGTTTGAGGTAGATGACACTATTGAATGAGCAGATAATTTTTTTTTGGTCTTGAAATTATTGGAGGAAGCTACAACGATATTGAGAATTGACTGAGATGTTACGATATTATTATGACGGTGATGTGTATTATGCTGTTGAAGTATGTTTATGATTAATAAGATGATGCTACCGTATATGAGGAATTTGATTATGCTACGTATTTCTTATGATGAAATATTGAAGAAGTGTCGACGAATATGTATATGTATAACAAGGTAAGGAATAATGAGTAGTGGTTAGGGACTCTGATTTGTGGAAAAGGATGTTGGAAACCAAGAATCGTACTTTAAGAATTATGAAATGCATCTATATGCGTAAATGTATCACAACGCCGATGAAAATTTTTTGGACACTGTTATATTTATAGGATTTTGTTTCTACACATTTGTAACGCAAATTCTCGACCTGTGAAATTTTTTATATGAGACTGTCACTGTAATGCAAACTGGTGTTGTAAATATTTAGGTAAGAAAGTTAAGTGACCACCTTCACATAATGCGTCATGGGCACCCAGCTGTGCGACAGTCGCCTGGAAAAAAAGCCATTAGTGTGTGCCTTTCAGAGGCACAGGTGAAAAAAATAGAGGCCATTATCCTCGCTATTGACATTCCTTTGTAGAAAGCATCGCAAATACAGCACTCTCAAACTTGAAAACATATGATTATACTGTGAAGCTCTTAATTTATGATATTTACTAAAATGCCTAATGAAATGATGAGAAACATTTTACATCTATTGTCTTTCTAGTTGAGAGAATTTTTTTGCCTTTGGAGACGCCATTTGCCTAGGTAATGACGTTTCATATGTTGCTTTATATATATATTTTCTGATTTTGTTTAATATCAAGTTTCTAGCTGTATTAGCATTGGTTAAAATAAAATTTAATAGATGTACTAATATCACTATTTTCTGTCTACAGACCCAGTAAAGAATAACTTTATGATGTACTTTCGTAGAAAAGAGAGAACAAATAGACATTTCCCTTAACAGGAACTGCAAAAATAATTTTTTAACAGTTTGGTAACTTGTCTGCTAGAGTAAGTCAAGGTGATGCATCACTCTAGTGTTTAGATGTGACATAGGTATTCGACATGGCCATCTTTACTATAATATTTTTATGCTTGAGCTTTGTCATAATTAGATATAAGTTATTGCATTTGCTGCTGCTGCTCCTTTGCCAATTTGCATTTTTTTTGTCATTGCTGCTTGTATTGTTTTGTGCTGCTGCATTGCCTCGTCCCTGTGTTTATGGATCTGAGCTCAGTACATTTAAGTTAGCTTAAGAGGGGGTAGACTATATAAGAGAATGAGTTGTGATGAATTGGAAGAAATGCATTGAGAAGTTATACGAAAAAAGTACAGAAAGCAGGTATAGATAGGACTTTTTGGAAATAATGAAGAACGAAGGGAGATCTCCGAGAAGTAAAGAAAGTTTTGGTTGCAAAATACTGCAGTAAAACAAACCCTGTCCTTTCCTTGTGTTATCCCACTATGTGTCTGTGTACCCTTGGGTATTTGTGTTCTTCCTGTCTTTATGTGTTTATCTGATGAGAGTTACATTGTAGAATTTTTCTGATAATATGTTATTTACTTTGTAAAGATGTTTAGGCATTATTTATTCTGTTTTGTTTTAATGCTCATGTGTGAAGTTGATGTTTCAAAAGTTATTCTGATCTTTTATTTATTTACTTATGTCATAATTCCTGTAACACTGATGTACATGTTTATTTCTATTCTTTTGTAAAGCCTGTATTAATACAAATGTCCCTTAATGATGTATTTTGTACCTTTGTAATTGTATTCTTATGTTGTAAATTTATAATTGTATAGACACCAGTTCTTCAAATTAAGTTACATTTCACTGCACACGTTTCTGTTGGTCATAGTAATGCACAATATGTGAGAAGTTGGGACTCTTAGTGTTTGCACATGTGTTAATAATTCAGCAAAGGACTGGATAACAGCATTGCTAGTTCTAAGGAAAATTCCAAAAACTTTGTGAGTGCACAAGTGGTGGTTATAGACTTGCTATATTGTACGCAAGACTCTTCAATGGTGACTGTGCATCCGCACAGTCACAACAGATGGCTGCTGGCCATCTCTACAAGGACTACAGTGGGTCTGCATCTTTGATGACCCACCAATACCATTATTTCTACAGGGTGTTTCAAAAATGACCGGTATATTTGAAACGGCAATAAAAACTAAACGAGCAGCGATAGAAATACACCGTTTGTTGCAATATGCTTGGGACAACAGTACATTTTCAGGCAGACAAACTTTCGAAATTACAGTAGTTACAATTTTCAACAACAGATGGCGCTGCGGTCTGGGAAACTCTATAGTACGATATTTTCCACATATCCACCACGCGTAGCAATAATATGGCGTAGTCTCTGAATGAAATTACCCAAAACCTTTGACAACGTGTCTGGCGGAATGGCTTCACATGCAGATGAGATGTACTGCTTCAGCTGTTCAATTGTTTCTGGATTCTGGCGGTACACCTGGTCTTTCAAGTGTCCCCACAGGAAGAAGTCACAGGGGTTCATGTCTGGCGAATAGGGAGGCCAATCCACGCCGCCTCCTGTATGTTTCGGATAGCCCAAAGCAATCACACGATCATCGAAATATTCATTCAGGAAATTAAAGACGTCGGCCGTGCGATGTGGCCGGGCACCATCGTGCATAAACCACGAGGTGTTCGCAGTGTCGTCTAAGCCAGTTTGTACCGCCACAAATTCACGAAGAATGTCCAGACAGCGTGATGCAGCAATCGTTTCGGATCTGAAAAATGGGCCAATGATTCCTTTGGAAGACATGGCGGCCCAGACCAGTACTTTTTGAGGATACAGGGACGATGGGACTGCAACATGGGGCTTTTCGGTTCCCCATATGCGCCAGTTCTGTTTATTGACGAAGCCGTCCAGGTAAAAATAAGCTTCGTCAGTAAACCAAATGCTGCCCACATGCATATTGCCGTCATCAATCCTGTGCACTATATCGTTAGCTAATGTCTCTCATGCAGCAATGGTAGCGGCGCTGAGGGGTTGCCGCGTTTGAATTTTGTATGGATAGAGGTGTAAACTCTGGCGCATGAGACGATACGTGGACGTTGGCGTCATTTGGACCGCAGCTGCATTACGGCGAACAGAAACCCGAGGCCGCTGTTGGATCACCTGCTGCACTAGCTGCGCATTGCCCTCTGTGGTTCCCGTACACGGTCGCCCTACCTTTCCAGCACGTTCATCCGTCACGTTCCCAGTCTATTGAAATTATTCAAACAGATCCTTTATTGTATCGCTTTTCGGTCCTTTGGTTACATTAAACCTCCGTTGAAAACTTCGTCTTGTTGCAACAACACTGTGTTCTAGGTGGTGGAATTCCAACACCAGAAAAATCCTCTGTTCTAAGGAATAAACCATGTTGTCTACAGCACACTTGCACGTTGTGAACAGCACACGCTTACAGCAGAAAGACGACGTACAGAATGGCGCACCCACAGACAGCGTTGTCTTCTATATCTTTCACATCACTTGCAGCGCCATCTGTTGTTGAAAATTGTAACTACTGTAATTTCGAAAGTTTGTCCGCCTGAAAATGTACTGTTGTCCCAAGCATATTGCAACAAACGGTGTATTTCTATCGCTGCTCGTTTAGTTTTTATTGCCGTTTCAAATATACCGGTCATTTTTGAAACATCCTGTACAAGGACTACAGTGGGTCTACACCTTTGATGACTCACCAGTACCATTATTTCTACACGGACTGCAGTGGGTCTGCACCTCTGGGGGCCCACCAATACCATAATCTATACCAGGACTACATTGGGTCTGCTCTGTGATGACCTACCTATCAATATTCCTCAAAACTTCGACTGACTCTGCTGTGGGTTTGCTCTGTTGTGGCCTATTACCTGTCTGCATGTCAAGAGCCTGCACTGTCTTTCCGTTGGAAGGACAACACTTCTTCAAGACTACATGGAAATCCACTACTTCCGTGTGCATTTTCTTTTACTGCTCAGACTTTGAAAAAAAAAATCTGCAATTTTACTATGATGAATGATCAGGACTGTCTTTATGGGACTGTGAGAAAATTTTAGCTTTTGACCAACATTGTATCAATAATTGTGTGCATTTGATTTCGTTGTTATTGTAATTATGAAAATTAATTCAAATCTGTATTGGCCAATGCCCAAAACAATTTGTAAATTTTTTTGTGGGGAGCATGGAGGCTATGTAAGTAGGCTGTTTAGGTTTTTATATTGGTAACGACATGTAGCGCTCTATATGAAAATCACTGACTGTGCTATGTGCAGTCTGAAGCTGGTCGGCATTGTTGCAATATTCGCCATTGTAGTGTTCGGCTGTTGGCTGTTAACAGCGCATAGTGTTGCGCAGATGGCGGTGAGCCGCCAGCAGTGGTTGATGTGGGGAGAGAAATGGCGGAGTTTTGAAATTTGTAAGACTGGTTGCCATGAACTGCTATGTATATTATGACTTTTGAACAATATTAAGGTAAATACATTGTTTTTTCTCTATCAAAATCTTTCATTTGCTAACTATGCCTATCAGTAGTTAGTGCCTTCAGTAGTTTGAATCTTTTATTTAGCTGGCAGTAGTGGCGCTCGCTGTATTGCAGTAGTTCGAGTAACGAAGATTTTTGTGAGGTACGTAATTTGTGAAAGGTATAGTTTAATGTTAGTCAGGGCCATTCTTTTGTAGGGATTATTGAAAGTCAGACTGCGTTGCGCTAAAAAAATATTGTGTGTCAGTTTAAGCACAGTCATGTACAATTTTTCTAAGGGGACGTTTCATCGGTTCCGGACTGAGCGCCTAGAACCGCGAGACCACCGCGGCCGGCCTAAATTATCCTAAGGATAAACAGACACACCCATGCCTGAGAGAGGACTTGAACCTCCGCCGCGATCAGCCGTACAGTCCATGACTGCAGCGCCTTAGACCGCTCGGCTAATCCCTCGCGGCTGACGTTTCGTCTCCGAGTCGTAGAGGTGTACCCACGTTTCGTCTCCTGTCACAATTGAATGGAGAAGGGCGTCACCTTCATTCTCGTAACGCGAGGCGAGTTCCTGGCAAATTTCAAGTCTGTGGGCTTTCATTTCAGGAGTCAGAACCAGGGGTACCCATCGTGCACAGATCTCCCGTTAGCCAAGCAAAGCAATAATGTGACCCACACGTTCTTGTGAAATACCGATTGTGCCTGCAATTTCTCTCTGAGTGATAAGACAATCGTCCTGAATCAATATGCCAACATTTTTCTTGTGAAACTCGGTGGTTGCTGTCAAAGGACGTCCAACTCTTTGATTGTCACGCAGGTCAGATGTTCCTGCCTCAACATCTTTAAAGGTACTCGCGCAACGACGCACAGTACTCACATCAACACAATCACCAGAAACTGCTGTCATTCTCTGATGAATCTCATTTGGGGTGACACCTGCTGTCAAGTATTCAATGACTGCACGTTGCCTAAATCTAATTGACCGACCGTCTGCGCAGTGTTCCATACTTTACACTGTAACAACACAACCGTTCAGTGCTAAGACTTCCCCCAACTGGAGCTGTAGAGAAGAGGCTACGGAACAAGCCAGTACCTGCATACCAGTGCTGCTAACTGTTGAAGAGTTAAGAAGGTAGAGGCATTACTTTTCAGGCAACCCTCGTACTAGGTACAACAACGTTCTGAAAGTAGTCGTGTCTTCTATTATTTATTATTAATTTCATGCTCCTAAAAAGAAACATCCATCTTTAGTAGCGCTGCAGTCATGGACTGTGCGGCTGGTCCCGGCGGAGGTCCGAATCCTCCCTGGGGCATGGGTGTGTGTGTTTGTCCTTAGGATCATTTAGGTTAAGTAGTGTGTAAGCTTAGGTTCAGATGGATCTGAGCACTACGGGACTTAACATCTGAGGTCATCAGTCCCCTATAACTTAGATCTACTTAAACCTAACTAACCTAAAGGCATCACACACATCCATGCCCGAGGCAGGATTCGCACCTGCGACCGTAGCGGTCACGCTGTTCCAGACTGAAGCGCCTAGAACCGCTCGGACACACCGGCCGGCAACCATGATACAAATCAACTCGCATTAATCAGATACCGTATTCAACAGTGTAGCTTACTGAATACCTGGTGCATAAAAAATTAACAGGAGTGTTACGACTGTATGTGTTACACCGTGGTCATGTCAGAACCGCATTTCCAGTAGTACCTGTTCCAGGTAGAATACTTTCTTTGTTAGAGAAGAAGCATACTGGGTTGTAACCTATCTTCCGCGTATGTAGCTCTCGTTTAATCTGTAACAGTCCGCTCCCGATAGCTGAGTGGTCAGCGCGACAGAATGTCAATCCTAAGGGTCAGGGTTTGATTCCCGGCTGTGCCGCAGATTTTCTCGCTCAGGGACTGGGTGTTGTGTTGTCCTAATCACCGTTCAGGTCGTGTTGTCGGCGGGGCCGGGAGGTGTTTGCGCCTGATGTACTCTACTAGGAGCCTTGTAGACTCAACACAAACCGTTAGCGTCATTACCTTATTACCACAAGTACCCTTTCATTAGCAACTTTGAGCCAAGCACAAAATCAGTTACCTCTATATTGTATATCGTAAATAGTTTAGCAGGCTGGACATGGAGGTCTTAGTCTTAGTTTCTAGCTTTAACGTATCCTAATCTCTTCTAGTTAAGGCAGTTTTTAGGATGGTAGATGTTAAAAGCATGGTGAGCAATGGCCAGCGTCTTGCGGGTTATTCCATGACCCGGGCCGCCGCCCACAACCAGGTGACAGGCAATATTATACCTATAACTTCTCTATTCAGTTCTCTTCCTTCCTTCTTTCTAAATATTTAATTTCGTTTTGTTTATTAATATCTTACTTGATTTTGTATTAGTTATAAGTTTTTCTAATGCTGCACAAAAAAAAGGTATCAAATGGATCTAAACAGAGCCCGCCTCCACGTGGCGCGACACGGGCAACGGTGTGAGTGGGGACGGGAGCCGGTGTGGTGTTATTTTCAGTCACTCCGGACCCCGGACCCAGTCACAGCGGCTAAGTGGCAACATACGACCCACCATTAGAAATGAAACGGTGGGTCATAAAATATAAGCAGCTAGTGAAAAAAAAAGAAAAGTGTCCTAATCATCATCATTTCTACATCTACATCTACATCTACATCTATACTCCGCGAGCCACCTTACGGTGTGTGGCGGAGGGTACTTATTGTACCACTATCTGATCCCCCCTTCCCTGTTCCATTCACGAATTGTGCGTGGGAAGAACGACTGCTTGTAAGTCTCCGTATTTGCTCTAATTTCTCGGATCTTTTCGTTGTGATCATTACGCGAGATATATGTGGGCGGTAGTAATATGTTGCCCATCTCTTCCCGGAATGTGCTCTCTCGTAATTTCGATAATAAACCTCTCCGTATTGCGTAACGCCTTTCTTGAAGTGTCCGCCACTGGAGCTTGTTCAGCATCTCCGTAACGCTCTCGCGCTGACTAAATGTCCCCATGACGAATCGCGCTGCTTTTCGCTGGATCATGTCTATCTCTTCTATTAATCCAACCTGGTAAGGGTCCCATACTGATGAGCAATACTCAAGAATCGGACGAACAAGCGTTTTGTAAGCTACTTCTTTCGTCGATGAGTCACATTTTCTTAGAATTCTTCCTATGAATCTCAACCTGGCGCCTGCTTTTCCCACTATTTGTTTTATGTGATCATTCCACTTCAGATCGCTCCGGATAGTAACTCCTAAGTATTTTACGGTCGTTACCGCTTCCAATGATTTACCACCTATGGCATAATCGTACTGGAATGGATTTCTGCCCCTATGTATGCGCATTATATTACATTTATCTACGTTTAGGGAAAGCTGCCAGCTGTCGCACCATTCATTAATCCTCTGCAGGTCTTCCTGGAGTACGTACGAGTCTTCTGATGTTGCTACTTTCTTGTAGACAACCGTGTCATCTGCAAATAGCCTCACGGAGCTACCGATGTTGTCAACTAAGTCATTTATGTATATTGTAAACAATAAAGGTCCTATCACGCTTCCTTGCGGTACTCCCGAAATTACCTCTACATCTGCAGATTTTGAACCGTTAAGAATGACATGTTGTGTTCTTTCTTCTAGGAAATCCTGAATCCAATCACAAACCTGGTCCGATATTCCGTAAGCACGTATTTTTTTCACTAAACGTAAGTGCGGAACCGTATCAAATGCCTTCCTGAAGTCCAGGAATACGGCATCAATCTGCTCGCCAGTGTCTACGGCACTGTGAATTTCTTGGGCAAATAGGGCGAGCTGGGTTTCACATGATCTCTGTTTGCGGAATCCATGTTGGTTATGATGAAGGAGATTTGTATTATCTAAGAACGTCATAATACGAGAACACAAAACATGTTCCATTATTCTACAACAGATTGACGTAAGTGAAATAGGCCTATAATTATTCGCATCTGATTTATGACCCTTCTTGAAAATGGGAACGACCTGTGCTTTCTTCCAGTCGCTAGGTACTTTACGTTCTTCCAGAGATCTACGATAAATTGCTGATAGAAAGGGGGCAAGTTCTTTAGCATAATCACTGTAGAATCTTAAGGGTATCTCGTCTGGTCCGGATGCTTTTCCGCTACTAAGTGATAGCAGTTGTTTTTCAATTCCGATATCGTTTATTTCAATATTTTCCATTTTGGCGTCCGTGCGACGGCTGAAGTCAGGGACCGTGTTACGATTTTCCGCAGTGAAACAGTTTCGGAACACTGAATTCAGTATTTCTGCCTTTCTTCGGTCGTCCTCTGTTTCGGTGCCATCGTGGTCAACGAGTGACTGAATAGGGGATTTAGATCCGCTTACCGATTTTACATATGACCAAAACTTTTTAGGGTTCTTGTTTAGATTGTTTGCCAATGTTTTATGTTCGAATTCGTTGAATGCTTCTCTCATTGCTCTCTTTACGCTCTTTTTCGCTTCGTTCAGCTTTTCCTTATCAGCTATGATTCGACTACTCTTAAACCTATGGTGAAGCTTTCTTTGTTTCCGTAGTACCTTTCGTACATGATTGTTATACCACGGTGGATCTTTCCCCTCGCTTTGGACCTTAGTCGGTACGAACTTATCTAAGGCGTACTGGACGATGTTTCTGAATTTTTTCCATTTTTGTTCCACATCCTCTTCCTCAGAAATGAACGTTTGATGGTGGTCACTCAGATATTCTGCGATTTGTGCCCTATCACTCTTGTTAAGCAAATAGATTTTCCTTCCTTTCTTGGCATTTCTTATTACACTTGTAGTCATTGATGCAACCACTGACTTATGATCACTGATACCCTCTTCTACATTCACGGAGTCGAAAAGTTCCGGTCTATTTGTTGCTATGAGGTCTAAAACGTTAGCTTCACGAGTTGGTTCTCTATCTGCTCGAAGTAATTCTCGGACAAGGCAGTCAGGATAATGTCACAAGAGTCTCTGTCCCTGGCTCCAGTTCTGATTGTGTGACTATCCCATTCTATACCTGGTAGATTGAAGTCTCCCCCTATTACAATAGTATGATCACGAAACTTCTTCACGACGTTCTGCAGGTTTTCTCTGAGGCGCTCAACTACTACGGTTGCTGATGCAGGTGGCCTATAGAAGCATCCGACTATCATATCTGACCCACCTTTGATACTTAACTTAACCCAGATTATTTCACATTCGCATTCGCTAATAACTTCACTGGATATTATTGAATTCTTTACTGCTATAAATACTCCTCCACCATTGGCGTTTATCCTATCCTTGCGGTATATATTCCATTCTGTGTCTAGGATTTCGTTACTGTTCACTTCCGGTTTTAACCAACTTTCCGTTCCTAATACTATATGCGCACTATTTCCTTCAATAAGCGATACTAATTCAGGAACCTTGCCCTGGATACTCCTGCAGTTTACCAATATTACGTTAACTTTTCCTGTTTTTGGTCTCTGAGGACGGACGTTCTTTATCAACGATGATAATGTTCATCCCCATCGACGCGCTAGTCGCCGAAGTGGCGTCACATCGAAAGACTTGCACCCGGAGAACGGCCTACCCGACGGGAGGCCCTAGTCACACGACATTTACAATCTGGAACAGGGGTTCATCGCAGTGAACGATGACATTTGGGAGCCCGTGCAGGAGCGCCGCCCTCTGGAAACGGTTGCATTGTTTGTGTGGAGCGCGGTACCTCACGGAGAAACAAGCGCGCCCGGCTGGGAGTTACGTAAGGCCCCGGCGGACAGCCGCTACCGGGAACGACGTCGATAGCTTCCGAGAAGGCGGCGGCCGAGAGACTCGTGTCGTGCGATGGCCTTGCGCCGCGGCTCGAATTTCTGAAAGGCGACTCTGGGAACGGGCGCATCCCGCATGCGGAGGTCCGTCAACCGGCGTGTGGCGCCACCGGCACCGCCATCAGCGTTACGCGCAAGGACGCGACGTCGGTGGAAGGCTACCTCCACCGGAGCTCCGCAGCGAGGTGTCACACTGGCGAGAACACGGCACGGCGCCCGCAGTCAAGTTTACGGGTAGGTTTCTCCACCACCCAGTCGCGTCCAGGCTAACAGTATAGATGTACACTATTGGCCATTCAAATTGCTACACCAAGAAGAAATGCAGATGATAAAACGGGTATTCATTGGACAAATATATTATACTAGAACTGACATGTGATTACATTTCCACGAAATCTGGGTGCATACATCCTGAGAAATCAGTACGCAGAACAACCACCTCTGGCCGTAATAACGGCCTTGATACGCCTGGGCATTGAGTCAAACAGAGCTTGGATGGCGTGTACAGGTACAGCTGCCCATGCAGCTTCAACACGATACCACAGTTCATCACGAGTAGTGACTGGCGTATTGTGACGAGCCAGTTGCTCGGCCACCATTGACCAGACGATTTCAGTGGGTGAGAGATCTGGAGAATGTGCTGGCCAGGCAGCAGTCGAACATATTCTGTATCCAGAAACGCCCGTACAGGAACTGCAACATGCGGTCGTGCATTATCCTGCTGAAATGTAGGGTTTCGCAGGGATCGAATGAAGGGTGGAGCCACGGGTCGTAACACATCCGAAATGTAACGTCCACTGTTCAAAGTGCAGTCAATGCGAACAAGAGGTGACCGAGACGTGTAACCAATGGCACCCCATACCACCACGCCGGACGATACGCCAGTATGGCAATGACGAATACACGCTTCCAATGTGCGTTCACCGCGATGTCGCCGGACACGGATGCGACCATCATGATGCTCTAAACAGAACCTGGATTAATCCGCAAAAGTGACGTTTTGCTATTCGTGCACCCAGGTTCGTCGTTGAGTACATCATCGCAGGCGCTCCTGTCTGTGATGCAGCGTCAAGAGTAATCGCATCCATGGTCTTCGAGCTGATAGTCAATGCTGCTGCAGACGTCGTCGAACTGTTCGTGCAGATGGTTGTTGTCTTCCAAACGTCACCTGTTGACCCAGGGAACGGAACGTGGCTGCACGATCGGTTACAGCCATGCGGATAAGATGGCTGTCATCTCGACTGCTAGTGATACGAGGCCGTTGGGATCCAGCACGGCGTTTCGTACTACCCTCCTCATCCCACCGATTCCATATTCTTCTAACAGTCATTGGATCTCGACCAACGCGAGCAGCAATGTCGCGATACGATAAACAGCAACCGCGATAGGCTACAATCCGACCTTTATCAAAGTCGAATACGTGATGGTATGCCTTCTCCTCCTTAGACGAGGCATCACAACAACGTTTCACCAGGCAACGCCGGTCAACTGCTATGTGTGTATGAGAAATCGGTTGGAAACTTTCCTCATGTCAGCACGTTGTACGTGTCGCCACCTGCGCCAACCTTGCGTGAATGCCCTGAAAAGCTAATCATTTGCATATCACAGCATCTTCTTGCTGACGGTTAAATTTCGCGTCTGTAGCACGTCATCTTCGCGGTGTAGGAATTTTAATGGCCAGTATTGTATATATGCAGATTGAAACATTGAATGAAATCTTGTACCATGACCGGGATTCGATCCCGGGTGTTGTGCTCACTAGCAGATGAGCTAACGACTGGACCACCCCGGCACAGTGTCATTACACGACAGCACGGATACCACATCGTGCCTTCCTACGCAATCCAAATTCCTATTCACGCCTCAGCCTACACTCTAACAGCATTGCAGAGCCTCTCCAACTGTATTGAAATAGCACTCAGCATCGAAAGAAACAATGGATTCTGTCTGAAACGCAGCCATAGGTGCTTTACTCAAATGAGACCATATGGCTTTAGAATTTTCATTTGTCGCTTCGTTCTTTATATATATATTGAGAGTTGAAATAGTGTCTGGGACCAAACAGTTCATTTGACCAATATAGACCTGGAATGGCCAGTGCGGCTCTATACTGATGTTGACGACAATATTCTTGGCTTGCATTTCTTTTAATTAACCTTCATAACTCATTGGTTGATTACGGTTGGTATTGGGAACAGAGAATTTTCTTTGACAGGAATGGTGATATAGCAAAATAGCAAAATGTCATGAACTCTTAACACATTTAGTCGCACTTATACGCGAGCTGTCTGACTAGCTAATCCCCTGACATATGTATACACAAGCCACTCTTGATGCCACGTATCTACTGCCGAAACCAGATTCACCTATTACAAGTGGGCTTCCTGCTATTGGCAGACAAGAACCACTTTGCTTCTCGCTGTACTCACTATTAAATGCACCATTTGGCGTGCCTAGTTCAGAGACAAGTGCAGACGTTGCAGCTTTCATCTGCTGTCTACTTAATCATTGGCCACATGGCCTGGCTACTAAATCTATGACCCCTTGGGAAAATTCACTGGAGACAAGTCCTACGTACCAAATACAATCCACTACATTTGTCTTTGAGGCCAAGCTAGGTTGTCTCTGTTCCACATTATTAATTAAACATATACACCGAAGAACCAAAGAAACTGGTACACCTGCCTAATATCGTGTAGAGCCCCCGCGAGCACGCAGAAGTGCCGCGGCCCGACGTGGCATAGACTCGAATAATGTCTCAAGTAGTGCTGGAGGCAACTGACACCATGAATCCTGCAGGGCCATCCAGAAATCCTGAAGAGTACAAGGGGGTGGAGATCTCTTCTGAACAGCAGGTTACAAGGCATCACAGATCTGCTCAATAATGTTCATGTCCACGGAGTTTGGTGGCCAGCAGAAGTTTTAAACTCAGAAGCCACTCTGTAGCAATTCTGGACGTGTGGGGTGTCGCATTGTCCTCCTGGAATTGCCCAACTCTGGCGGAATGCACAATGGACAAGAATGTGTGCAGGTGATCAGACAGGATGCTTACATATGTCTCACCTATTAGAGTCGTATCTAGAGGTATCAGGGGTCCCACATCACTCCAACTGTTCCCTTCCCGCACCATTACAGAGCCTCCACCAGCTTGAACAGTCCCCTGATGACATACAGGGTCCATGGAATCAAGAGGTTGTCTCCATACCCGTACACGGCCATCCGCTCGATATAATTTGAAACGAGGCTCGTTCGACGAAGCAACATGTTTCCAGTCATTGACAGTCCAATGTCTGTGTTGACCAGCCCAGACGATGCGTAAAGCTTTATGTCGTACAGTCCTTAAGGGTACGCATGTGAGCCTTCGGCCCCGAAAGCCTATTTCGATGATTTTTCGTTGAATGGTTCGCACGCTGACATTTGTTGATGGCCCAGCACTGAAGTCCGCAGCAAGTTGCAGAAGAATTGCACTTCTGTCAATTCTCTGCAGTCGTCGTTGGTCGCGTTCTTGCAAGATATTTATCCGGCCGCAGCGATGTCGAAGATTTGATGTTTACCTGATTCATGGTATTCACGGTACATTCGTGAAATGGTCGTACGGGAAAATCCCCAGTTCATTGCTACCTCGGAGACGCTGGGTCCCATCGCTCTTGCGCCGACTATAACACCACCTTCCAGCTCACTTACATACTGGTAAACTGCCATTGCAGCAGCAGTAACCGATCTATCAACTGCGCCAGACGCTTGTCTTATATGGGCGCTGCCGACCGCAGCGGCGTATTCTGCCTGTTTACGTATCTCTGTATTTGAATATGCCTATTCCAGTTTCTTCGGCGCTTCATTGTCTAAGACATTTGCAAACTGCTATTCATCTATTAGTTGTAGCAGTACGACTAATACTGCCTTCTCGTGGGTGACGTCCTACTGTTCCAGCAGTAGCAGCTGCTGTCAATTATTATTGCTGGCTACGCCTGAAATTTTTCTTCGGCTCTCTGTCACTCCACTGCTACACTGCTCCATACAATTATTAATAGTATTTAAGAAACTACCAGCCTCGATTGCGGTAATGAAACAAACTTTTACTTAGGTTTCAGCCCAAATAATTGAGCCTTCTTCAGAAGATATACCTGAATCTATAATTTGTCTAAGAGGGCATGGTCTAGAAATAAAACTAAAACAGACCGAAAAGGCGTAGTCACTTTTTAAAAAGAGTTTTAGTTTTATTTCTAGACCATGCGCTCATCGACAAATTATTGATTCAGGTATATATTCTAAAGAAGGCTCAATTCATTGGGCTGAAACCTAGGTAAAGGTTGGTTTCGTTACCACAATCGAGGCGGATAGTTTCTTATATATTAGATTATCAAGATTGATGACTGTGCTGCAGTGTTGAAAGTACAGTTATTAATAAGTTTTATCCACTAGGATCTGGTTACAGACGACCTGCTTCATTAATTTCCTGGAACATTCCGTGTACACGTATCATCTTAATTTGGGAAATGGGCAACGGCATTATGTGGTAGTAAAACATGGCCTATAGGAAAACCGGAAAAGAAGCATCTAAGATGTGGTGCGCAGAAGAATGTTGATAATTATGTGGAGTGATAAGCTAAGTAATGAGGAGATTCTCCGTTGAATCCGCAAGAGAAGGAATATATGGAAAATATTCACGAGAAGAAGGTACAGGAGGACAGGACCTCTGTTAAGACATCAGAGAATAACTTATATGGTACTAGAGGGAGCTGTAGAGGGTAAAAACTGTAGTGGGAGACAGCGATTGGGATACATTTCGCAAATAATTGAGCACATAGGTTGCAAGTGCTATTCTGAGATCAAAATGTTGTCATAGGACAGGAATTCGTGGGGGGCCGCATCAAACCAGTCAGAAGACCGACGACTAAAAAAAAATTGCTGGTGCCTTGGCCGACCTTCAACCGGTAACTCACCTCTTTCTGTTGTTTCTAGAGCGTTACCTGTAGCAAACGTCCTGGCCACGTACACACATGCTGTATCAGTTGTACTCTGCTCAAAGGGAACAAATAATATTTCTCTGATTCACGTAAAGGTTATATTTTAAGTTGTTTAAATAGTGTTTCTTAGCTGTTTATTGACTGTTTTATGTACTGTGCTTATAGGTGTTAATCGTTGCGTTTACTAAATGTTTAGTGATGCTTGACGTAATTTTTTGAAATGTTTGTTAACTGAAATCTTTTCTGTATGTTATAGCAGTGCCTGAATCCATAGTGTGCTTCATTGAAAATAATTTGGAGACAGAACCTCTATGCCTGATGATGTTGCCAAACAATAACTGAAAATTTCGTGAATCGATATATTAAATATTGTTTACTCGTTTTCTCACATTCATTTAGATTGTTAAATTTCTCAATTTATCAACTAAATAAACCAGTCTCATATGCCTTCTTATTAAAATATTTCAGAGCATAAGCCTCGACGGTACCCCCTGTCCCTGTCCCCCTACTTTGGATCCTATGTAAACTAATCGCTACAGAAACTGGTGGTAACTAGAAACCTGCATAAATTAGCGGATGTCATTACCAGAAAATACACCGAACTACAAGGTAAGGTAGTTATGCAGACCTGTACGCTAATCAACGAGCTCCATTAATACCAGAGACAGTAGCTGATCCTATGACGCTGGGCTTAGGTTGTAAGCGCAAATGAATATGAACGAGCGGCCGCGGACGAGGCGAGAGAGTTCACGCCGTGTGACGGGTTGCAGTCACACAGGGGTAATCCATCACGGCGCTAGTTTTGACAACGGAAGCCGAGCTATGCGCGTCCCAGAGCGGGCCGGGCGTCTATTTCTGAAGGACTGAACAAGCGTTGCGCCTGGCGGCTCGCTCCGTTATTCACGGCCTAATCTTTCGGCGGCTGGAGTTCGGCTCGGCCGATAAACAGACACACACAGACACTCGACGCTCCGGACTAATCTGGTATCTCCTGCTGTGCTTCGCGTCGGTATAAGTTGAGCGCCGCTGCCACAGGCAGCCGTCAAAGCCTGCATAGCTGTGCGATGCACAACGACAAATGCTCCAGAAAAGCCCAACGCCTTGCGCCTGTAAATTAATTACTTTTTTATTTTTAGTCATCATCTCGGAATAACGCTTGCAGCCTACTTCCTCAACCATTTGCTCTATGTACTTCAGTCTCTGTCTCCAAAATGGTTCAAATGGCTCTGAGCACTATGCGACTTAACATCGGAGGTCATCAGTCGCCTAGAACTTAGAACTAATTAAACCTAACTAACCTAAGGACATCACACACATCCATGCCCGAGGCAGGATTCGAACCTGCGACCGTAGCGGTCGCTCGGCTCCACACTGTAGCGCCTAGAACGGCACGGCCACTCCGGCCGGCTCTCTGTCTCCCTCTACAGTTTTTACCCTCTATAGCTCCCTGTAGTGTCATAGAAGTTAATCCCTGATGCCTTAATAGATGTTCTATCATACTTTATGGCATAAACGTTTTAAAAATTCTGCAGTCAATCACGTACTAGTACAGGAACTCAGGGAGAAATGACAATAACGCTAGGAATACTCAGAAAATAGAAAAAAAGGACGAATTAAAAACATGTTTTTTTGGGTGGCCACTGTCCAGGGGTTATTTTCAGAATGATGCTTTCTCTCTTCAGAGGATTAGGCCTTGTGGGGGGCAACTTCTTAACAGTAAAACCAAGAGAATCATTCTCGAAACATCACTTATAATGCAGCCATCCAAAGTAACAGCCGGCCGGACAGAGTCTCTTCTCCCGTAACAACCCTTCTCCCCTCCCCCTCCACCCCCTCCCTCACTGTTGCTTGCACACTGCATTCTTTTGAGCTGCGCGGAGTGATGCAGTACTCCTGTCGCTACAGATGGTGTCTCACATTCCATGTCAGACCAACGAGCAGGCCGGTGTGGCCGAGCGTTTCTAGGCGCTTCAGTCTGGAACCGCGCGACCACTACGGTCGCAGGTTCGAATCCTGCCTCGGGAATGGATGTGTGTGATGTCCTTAGGTTAGTTAGGTTTAAGTAGTTCTAAGTTCTAGGGAACTGATGACCTCAGAAATTGAATCCCATAGTGCTCAGAGCCATTTGAACCAAAGTAACAAGTATGGAGTTAAACTCCGTATTCGGTGGTTGTTTAATTACGGTGCACGAGGTATGAATATATATTGCTTCAAAGCAACAGCAAAACTGAGGACCTCTCCAAAACGCGTCATTTTAGACACGATTTGGTATAATAAAATGACAGGAAACTACATAATGGTAGTTACAGTCTTTCCACATTTAATGCTTTTAATGTTATAATCAGCTCTGCTATAGAAAGTATAACATTTCAGTGTTGCAGCACAATGATGATTTGTCAAAGGCGCGTCGTTTTGGCACAGTTTTTCGCAGTTAAATACACCGCTCAGCAAAAGTTTGGAATACTATCGTAAAGCGTAGTCTACGACACTACAGGTCTCATCGACCTAGGCACTTCATCCATTATCCACTACAGCACATACACTGGACGGTGTGGCATACTTTGTGGCCGTTTGCCAGTCATGTAAACATACCTGCACACAGCGAGCAGTCCAGTATCAACTACAGGTGCGTTCAGTTTGCATTCAGCACTGTAGTAACATGCCACGTAGAGGCATACCACACTCTGATAGAGCCAGGGCAGTGGCTTTACTTGCAGCAGGTCACACACAGCAAGATGTTGCCAATCAGTTACAAGTCACTCAAAGTGGTGTGTCTAAGGCGTGGAGCCGGCCAGTGTGGTCGAGCGGTTCTAAGCGCTACAGTCTGGAACCGCGAGACCGCCACGGTCGCAGGTTCGAATCCTGCCTCGGGCACGGATGTGTGTGATGTCCTCAGGTTAGTTAGGTCTAAGTAGTTCTAAGTTCTAGGGCAGGGCTTCACAACATACGTGCTCGCGGAGCAAGCTGTGAGCAGCAAGCCGCGAGCATGGAGCAGCGCGAGCATGCTACCCCCACTACCGGACCAGAGCGGAGAGTGGGGAGTCATTTCGGGTACACAACAGCTGCCGCCAGTCAATGTAAACCCGCGGCTACCTGCAGGGAAATCACTCACGAATTATTACTGCGACAAATGAAACAAATAAAGGAGAATGTACACGTGCCACATAATTTTATTAGCTTAGTGTATGCCTCTACCATCTGTAGACACTGAAACTAAAGAATTCCACGACAATTATGTATTTTCAACACTTTCTTCAACACTACTTAAAATATCACCTCCGGTTGTAGTGTTCTTCATGGCTACTACATCGAGGAGCTCCTCCCTCACCTGAAGATCTAATAAATATGGCAAGCTGCGCTGTTCCAGTGATATCAACACTTTCGTCCAGAGCTAGAGAATACGCCATAAAATCATTACAGATATTTGCAAGCTGGATCTGGACGTCGTCTGCCATGTCCTGTATGCGACACATAATGGTCATGTTAGATAATGGCACAATCCGAAACTGTTCAACTTGAGCTGGTCACAAATGTTCCGCTGCAACTACCAAACATTCTTTTATTAAATCGCCATCAGTGAAGGGGCGCAGGGATTTTGCTAAAAGCAAAGCAATTTTGTAACTCACTCTGAGAGCTGCCTCAGTTGATCTTTCTTCGTCGTCCAGATCTTCTTCGGATAGCTTCCTTTTAAGTTTAATAACTTCCTGTGCACGATCTGGTCCATCACATTTTCCACGTCCGTAGTCTTTCGCGTGGTACGACATATAACGTGGCTGCAATTTAAATTTCGTAAAAGAATTCAGCGTTTTGTGACATACTAAACATTTTGCAACACCATCCTTTTCTGTAAACAGATAAAATTCCTCCCAATGGGGGTTGAACTGCGAAAGCATGGTTGGGGTTACACAACGGCGACTTGACATGATTCTTAACCAGCGAAGTGACTGTTACAGCTGATCGTAGTACTTTAAACGTTACACAGTTGGCGCGAATTCAATAGGCACGCAGCGGCCCTATTCAAACGTGCGCGCGCATTTCCCCTCCCTCCCTACTCCGCGACCTTGCACCTGCTCGCGAGCACGTGCCTGAGCAGACGCGAGTACTCGCACTCAAAACCGGCCAGTTGTTAAGCCCTGTTCTCGGGGACTGATGACCTCAGATGTTAAGTTCCATAGTGCTCAGAGCTATTTGAACCATTTGAACCTCGTATGACAATTGCAATGCAGGATCGTTTCCTCCAGCTGTCTTAATATTACCACCCTTGCTTTTAATGTCACTGAAGGTTGTTTTGACTTTCTTGTGTGCTGAGTCTGTCCTTCCGACAATCATTTAGTTTTCCATTTCTTCACATTTTTCCTGCAGCCATTTCGTCTTAGTTTCTAAAGCTACTGTATTGTTAACAACATTATTGGTGCTGAAATAGTATCCAATAATGTGTCATCCACTGAAATGTATTGAAGCTATAGACCTGTGCTTCCTCACAACATTTCGCCTCCTAAAATCACTTGGTTCTGAGACTGTTATCCTATAACAATTTTCTTATTCAGGTTAATTCTGTCTACTATGGAGTCAACTGTCTTCAGAATTTGGAAAATATTACTTTATTTAGCAGTAGCCGCATGCTCATGCGGTAGCCGCAGTCATCAATTACTTAAAGAAGGGAAGTAGTGTGCTCCACTTGTCTGTCAACTGTGTAAACATTGTTGCGTGTGTGATAATATTTTTTGAGGCGGAATTTGGGGACCGGTCCAGCGTTTGCCTGTAAGAAGCTTGGGAAACCGCCTAAAAAGCACAGTCCGGCTCTTTGGTGCATCAGATCAAGGTAATATCTGCAGCGCTGGGTTTATTCGAATCTGTCTCACTTTCACGTCTCACATGCTAGCGTGTTTCTAGTTAAACCGTTCTCACAGGGGATATATGGCGCATTGTGAAGCATCCCAGGCATCCCAGACGTGGTGTCTGTAGTGGCTGCTCCACGCTCTGAAACGACCACATCTCACGGAACATCACGTGCTACTCATGGTATTTGCAAGCGCTGCGCTCTCCAACGGCAGATCTCCGCTCCATCTGGCACGTAAATCACACACTTCCATTACTAAAATGGACGCACCTAAAATAGCTGCGTTAACTCCATTGACAACGGTCGAAAGAGAGCGGAGCAAATCGCGAACAAGTTTCTGGACTAGTCGGTGGCTTGAACAGTGAAGCTCTGTCATACTTGTACAACCACATAATTCTGTACAGCAATCTGAGACATGCACTAACAGAGGTTTCTTGCTAACTTAATTGTATTTCCATCTCATGGTATAATGCCAGGTTTCGCAAGCATAATATCCATATTCTTGATGTTGTATCTACCATCACTTTGAGGTAAGGTACTTCATCACACAGATTTCTAGGTCGGGATTCGTTTCGTCATTTCATTTGAATGGAAGCGGAGATTTTTCTCGAAGCTACTCATAATTACTAAAAAGATATATACTGGCAAGATTCAAACATGAGGTAGTCCATAAAACTAAGAGCATAACTTACGTTTGTTTCCTGACGTAGACCGATAGTCAAGATTTCTGGCCACTGGGTAAACATTTCGGTCGTTGCCCTTTGCGACAAGAATTGCAGCAAATACATTATTTACAGTGAATAACGTCGACTACCCGCCAGGGTAGCCGAGAGCGCTAATGCGCTGCTTCCTGGACTCCGGTAGGCGGTCCGGCCCCGGATCGAATCCGCCAGCGAATTACAGACGAGGGCTGGTATGCCGGCCAGCCTGTATGAGGCTTTTAGGTGGTTTTCCACATCCCGCTAGGTGAATACCGGGCTGGTCCCCACGTTCCATCACAGTTACACTACTCGCAGACATGGGGTGACGGCGAGAAGGGCATGCGGCCCCCCTCAGCAACTAACACTGCCTCGTCGATAGTAACCCGGCCGACCCTGCGTTGCAGCTGGACAAAGGCCGCAAGACAGAAAGAAAGAAATGAATAACACCGATTATTACAGATAATACTTTTATTAAATTAACAAGGAAGATACAAAACCTTTTAGAAGACGAAAGGCGAAAAGAAAAGAAAATTGGAAGGAACTGGATGCGAAACTGCTAACTTTCTATTTTCAGCTCACGACAGTATCAACTAAACTACATATTCGACATAGCAGTCACTCCTTCGTATATGATATACTCTGTGTAAAGGCCTACTCTACTAGTGTCACTATTTGGTACACACCTCAACAAATATTTGGAATCTCATAGTTTACTGTAGTGACTTCTTACAGTACACCCATTGAGGTTTCTACAATATCTTACTAACAATATGAAGGTAATACTTTGGATAATAAGAACGATTTTGGTTAGATCAAAAAATCATTACAAAACAAAGCAGACTGTCTCCTAAGTAGTGTACATCTCTAAAACGAAAATAGTGAATACTTTTATGTCATGATGATGATTATCAGTCTTTACTAGTGCCTGTGTCCTCCCTGCAAACGGATGAGTTCTTCCACTCTACAAGTTATGCTTTGAATGAGACCATCAAGTTTATCTTGTGGCATGAGGCCCCACTCCTCCATGGCAGCTTCATCAAGGGGATTAAGACGTTGTGCAATGGCCACCTTCAACAGGTCCCACGCATGCTCAATTGCATTCATGTCTGGGGCTGTGCTGACTAATGAGTTCGTTTCATGTTGCATCTTTGAAGATAGCTAGACACTACTAAAGTACGGTGCGGCCTTGCACTGTCATCGACTAGGATCAACTTGTCACAGACTTCACGTCTGTAGCGCTTTACAATCGTTTGTAGAATCTGTTGGAGGTATCGGAGATGAACTGCAAACGGCGGAGTTTCTGGTGTCGTCTAGCGCTTTCCAGACCATAACACGTCCAGTGTTTGGTCGCAAGCCGGTTCTGATCTCTTGAGTAATTGTGATATTACTCTATTCTGCAATGCTCCATTGTTGATGTGCAACAGCCCAAGTCCTTCGATTGCGTCGGTTCCGTTGGTTCACTACCAAATGCAGAGGAGAGAGAGGTTAGGTGGAAATAATACATTGAAAGCCTCTCTGAGGAGGAAGATTTGTTTGATGTGACAGAAGAAGAAACAGCAGTCTATTTAGAAGATAGAAGGGATCCTGTATTAGAATCATAATTTAAAAGGGTTTTGGAGGACTTAAGGTCAAATAAGGCAGAAGGGATAGACAATATTCCATCAGAATTTCTAATTTCATTGGAGGAACTGCCAACAAAGCTACTACTCACGCTGGTCCATAGAATATATGAGTGTGGCGACATACCATCTGACTTTCGGAAAAGCATCATACACACAATTCCGAAGGCGGCAAGAGCTGACAAGTGCGAGAATTATCGCACAATCAGCTTAACAGCTCATGAATCCAAGTTGCTTACAAGGACAATATACAGAAGAATGGAAACGAAAATTGAGGATGCGCTAGATGAGAATCAGTTTGGCTTTAGGAAAAGTAAAGGGACGAGAGAGGCAATTCTGACGTTACGGCTAATAATGGACGCAAGACTAAAGAAAAATCAAGACATGTTCATAGGATCTGTCGACCTGTAAAAAGCGTTCGACAATGCAAAATAGTGCAACTTGTTAGAAATTCTGAAAAAAGTAGGGGTAAGCTATAAGGAGAGACGGGGCATATACAATATGTTCAATAGTCAAGAGGGAATAATAAGAGTGGACGACCAAGAACGAAGTGCTCGTATTAAAAAGGGTGTAAGACAATGATGTAGCCTTTCGCCTCCACTGTTCACTCTGAACATCGAGGAAGCAATGATGAAAATAAAAGAAAGGTTCAATATTGTAATTAAAATTCAAGGTGAAAGGATATAATCGATACGATTCGTTGATGACATTGCTATCCTGAGTGAAAGTGAAGAAGAATTACATGATCTGCTGAACGAAATGAACAGTCCAATGAATACACAGTATGGATTGAGAGTAAATCGAAGAAAGACGAAGGTAATGAGAAGCAGCAGAAATAAGAACAGCGAGGAACTTAACATCAGAATTGATGGTCACGAAGTAGATGAAGTTAAGGAACTCTGCTACCTAGGCAGTAAAATAACCAATGGCAGACGGAGCAAGGAGGACATCAAAAGCAGACTAGCTATGACAAAAAAGGCATTCCTGACCAGGAGAAGACTACTAATATCAAATATCGGCCTTAATCGGAGGAAGAAATTTCTGAGAATATAAGTCTGGAGCACACCATTATATGGTAGTGAAACATGGACTGTAGGAAAACCGGAACAGAAGAGAATCGAAGCATTTGAGATGTTGTGCTACAGACGACTGCTGAAAATTAGGTGGTCTGATAAGGTAAGGAATGAAGAAAGAGATTCTAGGCAGAATCGGAGAGGAAAGGAACATGTGGAAAAGGGAGAAGGGACAGGATAATAGGACATCTGTTAAGACATGAGAGAATGACTTCCGTGGTACTAGAGGGAGCTGTACAGAGCAAAAACTGTAGAGGAAGGCAGGGATTGGAGTACATCCAGCAAATAAGTGAGGACGTAGGTTGCATATGGTACTCTGAGATGAAGAGGTTAGCACGGGAGAGTAATTCGTGGCGGGCCGCATCAAACCAGTCAGACGACTGACGACAAAAGAAAAGACTAAAATAGGGGAGATAAAGAGACGAGAAGACATAGAATGTGGCCGATTTCACTCAGTCTCAAAGAAAAATCGGAAAAGAAAGCCATGTAAAAAAAGGTTTAAAAATTATCTTTAAGTCTAATTTTCTACTTCCCCCGTTAAGTGATTTCCTGCCAAATCTGTAATACGATATTTTTATCTTTGTTGACAGCAAAAGGAAATACAAAGACGCAGGTAACCAAAACGAAGACATAAGTGATCTCATATGAGATTCGTATTTAGTCCATCATTGCAACAGTCGCCAATGAAACCTTTTATGTACGAAGCTGCGCCGCAATACAAAATATCTGTGTTTGTTGTGCACTGTTAAAAAAGTCCAACTAGATTCTTCCCTCAGAAGTTCTCGCTCCATTTAAAGAATGTTCTCCCGAGCTGTAACACGATTCTCTTACAGATACAGCACTTCTGGAATTAAAACCCACTTTACCAGCTCCGCCTGGTTATTACTGCCACAAAGCGAGTCTCCGCTCCGCAAACGCCAGACACTTTGCTTTCTGCAACCGGCTGCTCCACTATCCGTCTTGCATTGTTCCCAACTTCCATAATCTAATTACTTTTCCTCACTTCAGTATCGCCTTTTAAATAAGGAACGCCAACTATGTCTTCTCCCTCGCCGTCAGTCTCTGTGGAATTCTTCATTGCGCTGCAGCCTTACGTTCAGTATGACTAACCAACATCGAATATGAGCTGCAGTATTACCCTCGTTCAGGGCCGAGCTGTTTACTCGTTGTATGTGATCTGATCACTTATCGCTACTTTTATCTTCATAACAACAGTTTCGTCTGACGGAAACATGCTTAAACCTCAGGAAGCAAAATATCTATATCAAAACTATCCAACCCGCGCTGAAGTGCACGGGAAATGGTACTTAGTGCCATTTATTAGAGCTTCTTTCCGTTCTGTTCACATACCAAGCGCTTTCCTTGCCATTGCCAGTATACATTTTATATCCTCTCTACTTCGACCATCATCAGTTATTTTGCTCCCCAAATAGCAAAACTCCTTTACTACTTTGAGTGTCTCATATCCTAATCTAATTCCCTCAGCATCACCCGACTTAATTCGACTACATTCCATTATTCTCGTTTTGCTTTTGTTGATGTTCATCTTATATCCTCCTTTCAAGACACTGTCCATTCCGTTCAACTGCTCTTCCAAGTCATTTACTGTCTCTGAAAAAATTACAAAGTCATCGGCGAACCTCAAGGTTTTTATTTCTTCTCCATAGATTTTAGTACCTACTCCGAATTTTTCTTTTGTTTCCTTTACTGCTTGCTCAATATACAGGTTGAATAACATCGGGGACAGGCTACAACCCTGTCTCACTCCCTTCCCAACCACTGCTTCCCTTTCATGTCCCTCGACTCGTATAACTGCCATCTGGTTTCTGTACAAATTGTAAATAGCCTTTCGCTCCCTGTTTTTAACACTGCCACCATCAGAATTTGAAGGAGAGCATTCCAGTCAACATTGTCAAAAGCTTTCTCTAAGTCTACAAATGCGAGAAACGTAGGTTTGCCTTTCCTTCATCTATTTTCTAAGATAAGTCGTAGGGTCAGTATTGCCTCACGTGTTCCAATATTTCAACGGTATCCAAATCTTCCCCGAAGTCGGCTTCTGGCCCGCATCTCGTGGTCGTGCGGTAGCGTTCTCGCTTCCCACGCCCGGGTTCCCGGGTTCGATTCCCGGCGGGGTCAGGGATTTTCTCTGCCTCGTGATGGCTGGGTGTTGTGTGCTGTCCTTAGGTTAGTTAGGTTTAAGTAGTTCTAAGTTCTAGGGGACTTATGACCACAGCAGTTGAGTCCCATAGTGCTCAGAGCCATTTGAACCATTAGTCGGCTTCTACCAGTTTTTCCATTCGTCTGTAAAGAATTCGCATTAGTATTTGCAGCTGTGACTTATTAAACTGATAGTTCGGTAATTTTCACATCTGTCAACACCTGCTTTCTTTGGGATTGTAATTATTATATTCTTCTTGACGTCTGAGGGTATTTCACATGTCTCATACATCTTGCTCACCAGATGGTAGAGTTTTGTCAGGACTGGCTCTCCAAGGACGTCAGTAGTTCTAATGGAATGTTGTCTACTACCGGGGCCTTATTTCGACTCAGGTCTTTCAGTGCTCTGTCAAACTCTTCACGCAGTATCGTATCTCCCATTTCATCTCGAATTCCAGTCACCCACGACTATTAAATTTTCGTCTCCCTTCACTACCTGAATAATTTCTTTTATCTCACCATACATTTCATCAATTTCTTCATCATCTGCAGAGCTAGTTGGCATATAAACTTGTACTATTGTGGTAGGCATGGGCTTCGTGTCTATCTTGGCCACAATAATGCGTTCACTAAGCTGTTTGTAGTAGCTTACCCGCATTCCTATTTTTTTATTCATTATTAAACCTACTCCCGCATTACCCCTATTTGATTTTGTATTTATAACCCTCTATTCACCTGACCAAAAGTCTTGTTCCTCCTGCCATCGAACTTCACTAATTCCCACTATATCTAACTTTAACCTATCCATTTCCCTTTTTAAATTTTCTAACCTACCTGCCCGATTAAGGGATCTGACATTCCACCATCCAATCCGTAGAATGCCCGTTTTCTTTCTCCTGAAACTGGTAGCCAATAAAATAATTCTGGAAAACGGATGACTGAAAGATTTTTAATTTGACATTTTGAGTTAAAGAATGTATGTAACTGGATTATTGGACTTTTTTTGCCATCGCTGATAGAATTACAGTGTCATCGGGAAAGGTCAAAGTTTTAATTTCTTCTGCTTGAACGTTAATTTCCTTTCAAAATTTCTCCTTAGTTTTCCTGCAGAGCTTGCTCAATGGGTGTAGCCGCGAGCTATAGTACAGATAGAGCTGAATCCCGCGATATCCGTGCCAGTGCAATCCATATGTTGGCTCCGACACTGTTCGGCAAATTGACGTCAGCACGGCGGGCACCAGGAAGCAGATGCGACGGAGTGGAGTGAGAGGAGCTGGCGTATTCCGGGAGAGAAGCAGGGGTTAGGCGGGCGGCTCGAGTGGCTGGCGATAGAGGCTGAGAGGCCGGCCTGCAGCTTTGAGGCTGACGGCCGCAGATAAAGCGGTGCCCGCCAGCCCGGCACAGGCGCAGCTGATGAGGCCGCAGTCTGAAACGCTGATACACCGCCACCAGCCGACCGACGTGGCGTCGTGCTGCCAAATCGACACTCCGAACACTGCACACAGTAGTTAGTTGTGTAGCACTCTCAGTGTGTAGCTCTCTTTTCTCAAAGAATCAGCATGGATTCACTATAAAACCACTCGTGTGAAACGCAGTTCATGTTGTCAACTACGTGACGTCTCACAAACATAAGCTCACCAGACAAACGATTATCCACCCCAGAGGACATGCATAGATGAATCGTTAAAGCATTACAGAGTGGCAATCGACACACTTGATCATCAGCGCGTGCAATTTTTTTTTTTCCTGTTATGTCCAAAGTGTGACCGCCTTTGGCGATTTTTTTTCTCGGATGGCAAGGTAAGGGAAATAGTTTCACTTTATTGTTTAAGGTACTTGGGTTCTCTACGGGCTCTTTAGTCCTTTGAGGATGTTGGTTAGGTAAAAAATTGGAAATTTGTGGTAAGGTCTTGTGGAACCAAACTGCTGAAGTCATCGGTCCCTAAGCTTACTCACTACTTAATCTAACTTGAAATAAATTATGCTAAAGGCAACACATACACCCATGCTCGAGAGAGGACTCGAACTTCCGACGGGGGCAGCCGCGCGGACCGTGACAAGGCGCCTAAGACCGCGCGGCTATCCCCCGCGGCGTTGGTTAGGTAGTCGTATGAGCGGTTTACATAAACTATTTACATGTAAGATATCAAAGAACTGAACACTGCGTCATCTTTGATGGTCTCGAAGGGGTACAATAATGGCTCGAGGCACCTTGCATTTGTGCCAAGCGCGCTCCCTCTATGTGAGCATAAGGAAATTGCGGTTGAAATGGCTCTGAGCACTTAACTTCTGAGGACATCAGTCCCCTAGAACTTAGAACTACTTAAGCCTAACTAACCTAAGGACTTCACACACATCCATGAACGAGGCAGGATTCGAACCTGCGACTGCAGCGCCTAGAACCGCTCGGTCACTCAAGCCGGCGGAAATTGCAGTCACCGAGTTATTTACGCTGAGGTGAGAATGTCATGCGACAACGATATGCACATATACAGGTGGCGGTAGTATCTCCCACACAAGGTGTAAAAGGGCAGAGCACAGGTGATTGATGTGAAACTGTTTCCGACGTGGCTATGGGCGAAAGACGGGAAATAACAGACTTTTTTCAAAGGAGAATGGTAGTTTGAGCTAGATTCATAGGATATTCCGTTTCGGAAATCGTTAGGGAATTCAATATTCCGAGATCGACAGTGGCAAGAGTGTGGCGAGAATACCAAATTACCTCTCACCACGGATTATGCACTGGCCGACGGCTTTCACTTAACGACCGAGAGCAGCGACATTTGTGGAGAGTTCTGTGCTAACAGACAAGCAACACTGCGCTAAATAACCGCAGAAATCAATGTGGGACGTACTAAGAACGTATCCGTTAGGACAGTAGAGCGAAATTTGGTGTTAATGGGGTACTGTAGCAGGCGGCCGTGGCGTGTGCCTAGGCTAATAGCACATCGCCTGCAACGCCGCTCCTGGGTCTATGACCGCATCGGATAGGCCCTAGACGACTGGAAAACCGTGGTCTGGTGAGATGAGTCCCGATTTCAGCCGGCCGGAGTGAGCAACCGCTCCGGTCGCAGGTTCGAATCCTGCCTCGGGCATGGATGTGTGTGATGTCCTTAGGTTAGTTAGGTTTAAGTAGTTCTAAGTTCTAGGGGACTGATGACCTCAGAAGTTAAGTCGCATAGTGCTCAGGGCCATTTGAACCCGATTTCAGTTGGTAAGAGCTGATGGTATATTTTGAGTGTTCCACAAACCCCAAGAAGCTATGGACCCAAGTTTTTAACTATGACTGTGTAAGTTGGTGGTGGCTCCATAATGATGTGGACTGTATTTACATGGACTCGCAATGATTTCATTCGGCTACTTGGAGAACATTTGAAGCCATTCTTGGACTTAATGTTCTCAAACAATGGTGGAATTTTTGTGGAATGACAATGAGCCACAATTGTTCACGATTAATTCCAGTTCGAACGATTTGGCCTCCGAGACTGTCCGACATGAATCGCGTCGAATATTTATGTGACATAATTGATAGTTACTTTCGAGAACAATATCCTGCACCGGAGAGGTCCCATACGATGTTAGGAAGTATGCCAAGACTTTTGTCGCATCAGTGTATGTTTCAAGAAGACATTGTTTATAAACATGGGTCACTGTAAGGACGTGACGAAGTTGCAAAAGGGGCAGTCGTGTTTGGTGGTGCATATGGCCATACGTAAGCTGCTGGATTTGAGGCCCTAGTCACACGACATTTACATTTTACCGGGTCATGGAAGTCAAGAAATCAGTAATGCTCATCTCACTTGTAATTCAGAGGGTGCAGTCTCGTAGATCTCCGTTGGTAATGGTGCATTGACACTCATGAGCGGCTCTAATTCTTTAAATACTTCTTCTTTTACACTTTTGCAAGTTTCTTTTTGGCGCATATTTTCGTACTTTGTGTATATCTTTCTTCTATTTATACAATTCATGTTAAGATTTTACGTAATTTTTACACACCGCTTATCCATAAGCGTTACTCTCTACTTCGTTTGAACAAAAAATTGATTCCCTTTCCTTTCTCACCGAGAGCTATTACTATCCACGTTTTCTTTGGGCTTGGGAGGTACTCTATTTTTGTTCTGCACTTTAATAAGTACAAGAATCATCATTCCAACCACTGTTCGCGGCATCATCCGAGTTATTTCTAGTAAAAAAAATGCCAGCATCAATGAATTTCGGAGAAATTAACTAATAAATAACACAAATGTAGGTCTTCACGAGAAGTAGGTGTTTTTAATTGCATACCATGTTCTTCACATTTCATCGTAGCAATGTTGGAAACATTAACTGGATTCCACTGTACTGTCAAACGCTGAACCTGCCCAAAGACAGATGCTGTTACCAAGGGCCGGCCTGTGTGGCCGAGCTGTTCTAGGCGCTACAGTCTGGAACCGCGCGACCGCTACGGTCGCAGGTTCGAATCCTGCCTCGGGCATGGATGTTTGTGATGTCCTTAGGTTAGTTAGGTTTAAGTAGTTCTAGGGGACTGATGACCTCAGAAGTTGAGTCCCATAGTTCTCAGACCCATTTTTGTTACGAAGGATATACGAAGAAATCACAAAGAAAATTAATTCAGTTTTATCACCGTTGTTAACACTTAGAGAAACTGCAGAGACAACTGCTGATTATTATGAATATTAAACGAGTTGCAAATTTGAGCAAACAGTAATTGTGAACAGTTGTCAGAGGAACTATCAACGGAAACTAAAATTCGTTTTACAAATTACCACCAAATTGTTCCATGTTATCTTTTTCCCGATGTGCACTCAACCAGGCTATGTGGCTACCGTGATGTGTTTGCGATGTCTGCTATAGCTATGGTAGGGGTGTACGTTTCTCCAGCCACCTGGCGAACCACAAATTTCACAAACTTCAACATTTCTTTTTGTCAAGTACTTACAGTGTGTCTTACCCCTGCTAAAATTTTGACACTGTTTTGTATTGTATTGTATGAAACTGGGGAACTAGAAACGACGGACACGCTGCGTCCCCGCCGTGTCCCTCAGTGGTTCACAACCCCACAGCAGGCTACAGCAGTCCACTCGCCCCATCGCCGCCCCACACCGAACCCAGGATTGTTGTGCGATTCGGGCCGGGAACGTCTCACAAAAAAATGGCTCTGAGCACTATGGGACTTAACATCTGAGGTCATCAGTCTCCTAGAACTTAGAACTACCTAAACCCAACTAAGCTAAGGACATCACACACATTCATGCCCGAGGCAGGATTCGAACCTGCGACCGTAGCAGTCACGTGGTTCCGGACTGAAGTGCCTAGAACCGCACGGCCACCGCGGCCGACGAACGTCTCACACCAAACGAGTGTAACCCCAATGTTTGCATGGTAGAGTCATGCTGGTATACGCGTACGTGGAGAAAGTGTTCGCGCAGAAATCGCCGACATAGTGTAACTGAGGCGGAATAAGCGGGACCAGCCCACATTCGCCGAGGCAGATGGAAAACCGTCTTAAGAACCATCCACAGACTGACCGGACCTCGACACTAATCCGCCGGACGGATTCGTGCCGAGAACCGGCTCGCCCTCCCGCCCCCGCACGGCTAACCGGGCGGGCTCAACACTGTTTGTTCCAGTGCATTCGTCCTGAACATAATAAAAATTATGACGAAGGAATTTCCAAGCTCGTCCATCGCTACGATAAGTGCCTTAATTTAAATGTCAACTATGTAGAAAAGTAGTATTTAAGCGTGGCTTTCATCTGTATATAATAAAAAAAAATTCCAATACTTTATTTATTTTTAATTCCAAAACGTAATGTACTTTGTGGACAGCCCTCGTATGTTCTAGAAGTGAACTGTGGAAGTCTCTTCCATTCTAGTTTTAGTTTTATACACTGACTATAATTTTATTTTACCTTTGTAGCTAGTTTGCTTAAAGACATCGATTTTATTATACTGATGTAGAGGGCGACAACTGCTAATGTGCTTGCCCACAGCCCACTCAAATTTCTGACTTTGTCATGCATGTACATGAGTGAGATATGGGGGCTGCACACGGAAAATAAAACTGACGGCTGTTCCACATGTACAAGTGGCTCTGAGCACTATGGGACTTAACATCTATGGTCATCAGTCCCCTAGAACTTAGAACTACTTAAACCTAACTAACCTAAGGACAGCACACAACACCCAGCCATCACGAGGCAGAGAAAATCCCTGACCCCGCCGGGAATCGAACCCGGGAACATGTACAAGTAGTTTATATCTTATACACAACTATATTTACCATATGTGTGGTCATATTACCGAGTCTTATATTTGTTTTAACATATCTGAAAGTGCTGAGTATTTGTACAAAACCGGTGATGATTACAGAGACAAATACGGGAATCGCCTGTTGAAAACATATTAGCATAAACGTCACAAACAATAGATGCTGTTGTCCACGTAGTTGCCGTCTTCCTAGACTTCTAAAATGAGTTCGACGCTGTACTAACAAAGGTACCATCATACAGAGATCTTCACAGATACGTGATTGGCTCGAGGGATATCTGAGTAATACCGTATACTGGACGGTAAAGCTTTTACAGGAACGAAAGTAACATCGGATGATGTCCAAGGAAGCCTGATAGGCCTTCTACTGCTTTTAGTATTGTATACGATTTATCAGATGGGATCATCAGCAGAGTAAGATTCGCTGACAGTGTTGTTGTGTACAGCAGGTTATCACCGTTCAACACCCTTAGTCAGAGATTTGAGACCTGGCCCCCGTAAATGTGAGATGAATGTCCTTGTGCCACTTCCTCAATTGGAAGTCTGACAAAGTCCATATATTATTTGTTGTTGCCGAGTTACACACTACTCAGCCAGAATGTTTCGTGTTGGCCCGATCTTTCGGTAAAAATTAGTGTACGTCATTGCTACGCCGGAAGAGCGTTCTTAGAAATATGTGTGGGTATTACGCAGTCATTTGGGACCCCGGAGCATCTTGTTTGACGGGTGTGCTGGTCGCGCCGGCAGAGGTGCGCCGAGCGGCGCGTATCGATTTTGGGAGCGGCCGGCAGTGGCGCTGCAGTCGCGCGCCGAGTGGGAGGGGTGCGTTGGGGGTGGGGGACAGGATGAGATGGGGGTGGGAGGGGGGCGAGGCGACACTTTACGTAACGCCCCGAGCGGAATTGGGCCGGCCACATCGACGCGGATGTCAGCGCCGTCTCCACCAGCTGGCTGCACGCTCCGGCGCTGCTGATCCACCCAGGACGACGTAATCCCTCCATACCACGTGCACCGTTCCACTCGTGCCGGATGCCTGAGAAAGGGTGCTTTTGCTTGATGCTGAACGTTCGAGTCCAGCACACACATGGCACCATTTCTCCCACTTGGAAAACATTATGGACAGAATCTTTGGGAATCTTAGGTCTCGTGGAGACTTTTTACAGGCAACTGGCTCGCAAAATGTGGAACAGACCAGCATCTCTGTGGGAGAATGACAGAGAAACGATCCCTTATTTTTCGTCTATTACCTAGCATCTAATACACAGAACGAATCATCTGGTACAGCCTATGGATATTCACAGTAATCGGTGCTCCTGAAAAACCACATCATTTGTTGGTGGCACTGAACGCAAACACGTAAATCGCCGCACAGAGAAAGTAATAGATGTATTGCATTGTTGGCTGCGAAGATGCGAGGAGTTGTTCAGCCAACTAATTAAAAATAGTTTTCATTTCACAATCACAATAGCCGGCCGCGGTAGCCGAGCGGTTCTAGGCGGTTCAGTCCGGATCCGCGCGACTGCTACGGTCGCAGGTTCGAATCCTGCCTCGGGCACGGATGTGTGTGATGTCCTTAGGTTAGTTAGGTTTAAGTAGTTCTGAGTTCTAGGGGATTGATGACCTCAGATGTTAAGTTGGGTTGGGTTGTTTGGGGAAGGAGACGAGACAGCGAGGTCATCGGTCTCATCGGATTAGGGAAGGGCGGGGAAGGAAGTCGGCCGTGCCCTTTCAAAGGAACCATCCCGACATTTGCCTGGAGTGATTTAGTAAAATCACGGAAAACCTACATCAGGATGGCCGGATGCGGGATTGAACCGTCGTCCTCCCGAATTCGAGTCCAGTGTGCTAGCCACTGCGCTATCTCGCTCGGTCTGATGTTAAGTGCCATAGTGCTCAGAGCCATCTGAACTAATCACTATAACCCTTTTTCTCGCGGTGCATGAGAGTTGTGTTTTTTTACTGTGTATATATCGAGTGTAGCTTTCGTGACATTGATAAAAGGGGGAGGGTTGAAAGTCAGTTCAAACACATAGCCTGTTCCTCTCTACTAGCACCAAGAAGACCGATGGACTTAACGTTTCCAGCCGATGGACGAAGCATCATCAACATTACAACATTACCACATTACTGAAACACATGCCCGGAAATCGAAAGGTTGTGGGATCTAATCCAGGTCGGACAACAGATTTTTTTCGGTCTGCCTCTAACGTAGCACCCTCCTCTCAATGATCTTTTCACCAGAAAAAGGCACGTGGTTCGGATTCCATGTTAAACTGTAGATCCACTTTCCCCAGTTGGATAATCGAGTAGGTTAGAGACATACAAGTCGCCGAAATGGTACCCAACTAAAAGACTTTCCCCAGGCCTCCGAGAGACAAGTAATTATTTCTTCATGAGAAATTGCTGAGAGGTTTCGATTTTAACCCAATACACTAGCGCATGAAAAAGTCTGGTGATCAAGAAACTCATGATATCATCTCAACTTCACTTTCTGGCCAAATAGTGATGGACAAAATGTCTTACATGAGCAAGATTTGAACCGGCTTCTTACAGCTTCAGCTCCACCTGGAAGCCGAAGACAGGTGATTCACATTCAGAAACTGCCAGAATTCCTTGCAGAGTCCGTAGGCAGTGTTTGAGAGAGTCACGCTGGTAGCCTAGTTTGCACACTCTCTCCACAAGGAAAAAATTTACTGGTTTCAAATGTCCCCTAAGATCCAATAGGTACCTCTTTCTAAAACCTCTACGGTCTCTTCTGTTTATTACTTTGTCTTCCATTTTGAACTCGACCCGGGGAAAGCAATAGGATGTTTCCGTGATGATAACAAGAACTTCCAGGTATTGTTAAGAATGACAAATTTATAAGGAATCATAGTCCGTTTGGAGCTAACTGGCGCTTGGGAAGACAGTGCGATTCAGTAACGCTTAAACCCATCCGGGCTCCATATATTGCGTCGTAATGCGTCGTGATCACGCGCTGGGTGCGTGGGTGACACGTGAATCGGCAGAGAAACTGCTTCGGTGATCACGTGAAAGAGAACAGAGAAATACTTTTTCTCTTCTTTCGATGGCTGTACCTTAGCCTCTGAACGGCATTACTGCATCATGTGGCCGGAACACCACCAGGAGCATTCCGTCTCGCGGTGAGCAGTGTCATAATGTTTTGGCTCATCAGCGGATGTCATTGCACGATGCACAGTCCAGGAAGAATGAGGTTATAAAGACTGACATGTGTGAAAAATTAGCTTTTCTCAAAACAGGGTCCAAATTACCCAAATAAAGCTCTTCTAGTGTTTGATAAAGAAGGCACACGGCGACTTCAAACAAACTTTAAACACAAGTTGTAAAGTAAGCAGACGTTTGAAGCTGGTTCAGACGCGGGAGTTCGAGTCCTTAAGGAACTGGGGGTGTGTGGGCAAGAGCGGTTCGAGTATATTTTTCTACTCAAGCGAAATAACACTTGGTACACCCCCCCCCCTTCCTCCCTCTCTAGACGTCCGGCATTAGTTGCATTTCTTTGGGCTCTTGGAAAGACAAGAAAGAAAAGAAAATTAGCACTGTTTTCCTGTTTTCCTCCTGCTTTCCCTGTAGTGTGTTCTATACTCACATTCGTCAAAAAAAATTCTATTGTTTACATACTCCCCCCCCTCCCGCAACCATCCCCAACACCCCATCTTCCATTGGATATGCGGAATTAAAAGTATAATAAAGTTTTAATCTCTATGTTCAAGACGAATGGATGTTACTGTTATAATATATTTCGGTATAGGATACTGTGTGAAGTTCACTTTCTTTTTATTCACACTGCACATGAAACTTTACTATGCATCATCTTGTGAGCTGATATTTATTTGCTAGTATATGCTATTTTGGTTTTTATCTATTACAATGACACCATCCTAGGCCAGTAATGTGTCCTAGCTGACTCATTTTTCGGCAGTTACGATGCTTTTTAATATACAAAATTTCGCCAATGCGGCTTTATCTGGTGTACTGATGTCAATAAATGGTTTTCAGTGGTTTAACCTGATTTATTTTTTTTTCTTTGAACCAAAGGTTGTAATGTACCTCTTGGTAAACTGATACTGCAATTGCTAGCATGTACTATGGTTTTATATCTGATGTGGCATTGTCGTTGAGTGTATCTTTGACTGGCCTAGTTACATCTGTCAGTGTGTTACTAGCTGTAAATGTGGACTTGCTTCTTGGCGAAAATTATCGTACGGTTATTACGGTGCGAAATTTTTTACGTATCATGTTGCGCTTAAAAGAGCAAATTGGTTTTGTTCAAAATATGATATAGCTTTCCTGCTGTTTATGCTGAATCAAATTATTAGAGATTACACAGTTTACAGGGAAATATAAGGTCAAATAATATTTCACTTGTTATCTCTAATACTTCGATTCATTCATTTTAGGCTAAGCTTGATAATGGTCATTGAGTGAATCTAGTAGCGAATTAAATGACATATGAATGTTTCACCACGAATTCCGAAGCATTTAAATGCTTTTAATGAAAGCACAGAGAAGTAGACCTACTGTATTATCCCAGCATCAATAATCGTCTTATCTATTAAACTGAGTGGAAATACTGCAAGTATAGAATTTGTCGTTCGTTTGTTTAATAATGGAACTTTTTACTTTATAATTCATAAAATTTTTCATTTTACATCGAAGGAAGTGGGACAGTAATACGAAATGCGTCATCTAATTTTATCTTGCCTTTTTAAATACAAAACATTGTTTAACTATTTAAGTTACACACTGATGAGCCGAAACATTACGACCACCTACTTACTAGCTTGTATGTCCGTCTTTGGAACGAAATATATCACCGCTTCTCGGCATCAGAGATCCGACAGTTTGGTGGAAGTTTTGTGGAGGAATGTGGTACTAGATGTCTACGCACATATTATGTAATTCGCATAAATAATGGGCCTCTGATTTGCGTACAGGGGTGATGGCGCCCGGTAGCGACCCAGATGAGCTCTTTAGGACTTATATATCAGGCAAATTTGGTCGACGAGACATCAGCGTGAGTTCACTATATTGCTTCTCAAAGTGCAGGAAGTGTCTGGCTCGGAGACACGGACAATAATACTGCTGAAAGACGACACCGCCGTCGGGGAAGACATTGAATGGATGCAGGTGGTTCTCAGCCGTCAGCGTGTCTTCGATTACTACCACAGGTCCCAAGCAAGCGTAGGAGAATGTCTCCCACAGCATAATACTGTTCCCACCATCATGTGCCCGTGGCGCCCTGCACGTTTCCAGCCGTCGTCCACCTCGATGATTGCCTTTGTGGAGACGACCATCTACCTAGTGCAGCAAAAATGTGATTCACCCAAAGAGCCGACACGTTTCTGTTCATCTACGGTTCCACGCTCACTGCAGTCTTAACTGACGATGTCGATGGATCAACATGTGAAGACGTAGAGGTAGTCTGCTGTGAAGCTCCATGTTCAACAATGTACGATGAACGGTGTGATCCGAAACACTTGTTCGTGCCCTAGCCTTGTGCTCTTTCGGAAGAGATACCACAGATCACTGTCTATCTACATCTACATACATACTCCGCAATCCACCATACGGTGCGTGGCGGAGGTTACCTCGTACCACAACTAGCATCTTCTCTCCCTGCTCCACTCCCAAACAGAACGAGGGAAAAATGACTGCCTATATGCCTCTGTGCGAGCCCTAATCTCTCTTACCTTATCTTTGTGGTCTTTCCGCGAAAGGTAAGTTGGCGGCAGTAAAATTGTACTGCAGTCAGCCTCAAATGCTGGTTCTCTAAATTTCCTCAGTAGCGATTCACGAAAAGAACGCCTCCTTTCCTCTAGAGACTCCCACCCGAGTTCCTGAAGCATTTCCGTAACACTCGCGTGATGATCAAACCCACCAGTAACAAATCTAGCAGCCCCCCTCTGAATTGCTTCTATGTCCTCCCTCAATCCGACCTGATAGGGATCCCAAAAACTCGAGCAGTACTCAAGAATAGGTCGTATTAGTGTTTTATAAGCGGTCTCCTTTACAGATGAACCACATCTTCCCAAAATTCTACCAATGAACCGAAGACGACTATCCGCCTTCCCCACAACTGCCATTACATGCTTGTCCCACTTCATACTACTTTACAGATCAGATGACCCTCCAAACCGCACGTTTTATGAAGCGTCGTAGACGTCCAATCAATTAGCGCCTAGTGGTAGTTTCACTGTCCTTCCACCACTTACCGTAGATACTCACGACAGTAGCACGTGAACATTCGACCAGTTTCGCCATTTCCGAGATACTCGTTCATAGGCTCTGCGTAATAATAATCTGCCCCTTTTCAGTGCAAACTTACCTCAATGGATTTCCCAATGTGCAGTACATATCTTCGCTAGTTTGCTGCCGCGTCTGTCTCTGCTCCACTTTCATATTCTTGTTACTGCGTCATGTAGCCGCAACTCCACCAGGAAGCATCCACCGTTGCGGCGCGCAGTGGTTATGATGTTTTGGCTTATCAGTGTATATTGTATGTGATGAAAACTCACCAGTGCGTACAATTTTAGAAAATTTAGCCAGAAAAGTAGTCGAAAATCGATAAACATGGTCAACATTTTCATGTGTGGAACTGAAAAGGAACAGACAATTTTTTGAGTGATACGGAAGAGGAATATTCTACTAATAAAGTCCTGTAGTCATGTGTGGAATAGATTATCGTCAGGTTTGGTTCCCTATATCGCACGCCGCCACTATCTGCGTTGACCGTACTCCCGAGTGTTTTCGGAAGTGTGTCTTTACCAAGTAATATAATATTTTTAAAGGACAATTAAGAAGGACACGCGGCTTACGCATTACGTACAGATTTTCAGGCGGGCACGCTACGTACAGCTTAGCGCTGTGAGTTGGGAAACACGTACGAGGAAACAAGTAGCTGCGAATCAGGGCTGACTGTCAACTGTTTGCTCTCGGCTTTGGTGGGCAAGCGATTAACTGCGCTCCGGTTGGTCGTTTGTCATGCCAGCCGCGAAAACAAATGCCCATGCCTCACAACTGGCACATCCACCTGCGACGAGAGAGGAGACAGTCAGGAAATGGCTGCGGCGCCCTGGTACAGTGAGCAACCATCACTTCCCGATTATGAGGTAATCGAAACGTGTAATAGGAGTAATCAGTGCGAAATGACTGTTTACTTTACGTAGTTTAAAAGCTAGATCGTAAGCCGTCGATCAAAAACCTGGATTCTGACAATGAGGGTCACATTACATAAAGTCCCATATGGATCAATTTCTTCTAAGTGCGCACAACAGCCTAGGTAAATTTTAAAGAACGACGTCATTGACAGGCCGTGCTGGTCTGTTTCTAGGATGTGCTCATTTTCAACACCACATATGTAGAAATGAATGTGGAGACTTCACGCACGTAGGTACATATCATATGCAACGTACAGTAACACACGTTATGATCATCAATGGATACAACCTCGCAATAAATATAACCTCACCTTTAAACCAATGTAAACTAACATAAAATCGCTATCCGTAGCTGAAGATAGGTCTTCGAAAGTCGTCATACCAATAACTTTATGAGCCTGTAATTGGTAGCAGTCTTAACAGTATATAATACGAAAGAAAGAAACTGCAATAGACAAAAACTAAACACTCGCACTCTCATTTATAAAACGTCACTTTTCCCGAACTGTATGTCGTGAAATGATTTACTTTTGCAGGTGCAGTCAGTGGTATATGTGGATACTGTCAGCAAAATATTTTGTGAATTGAGTTAGTAACAGTAATAATTTAAAACGTCATGTCTGATACAAAAGCTGTAAGCGATAAACTTTTTCCATTATTCATTTCATGGAGGGATATCACCGACAAAATGTTTCATAAACTGTCTAAAATTATGTGTAAAATTTGTTTAAAGTTACTAAGTGCTATTATCCTCAAATGCCGAATGAAAATAGTGCGTGTAATTTACGCTTCGTGAGTTATGCTGAATCAAAACATATACACACTTCAGGCTCTAATACGTGACTTAACGCTATGTTAAAATTTTATTATAAGATTATACCTCTTAATGTGTAGATGATAGCTTTTTAAATTTTTATATTCGGTCAACAACTCTACGAAATATTGAAAATCAAACATTTGTTGCCCCTGAAAGCTGTTAGGTAGGTAACTTGCAACTTGGTCTTGCCCCGTGTTTGTCATTTAGTAATATACTGTCAGGAAAAGTGGCGTGATTTGGTTCATGGGGTCACGAAGAGTCGGAACCGACTAAAGGAATAGAGAGAGAGAGAGAGAATATACTGTCAATCACATGTTTATTCTGATTCAGTAATCTACGATAAAACAATGGCTACTGATGAATTTTCATATTTCTGTAATGGAGGGTGTGGTTTACGAGGTTAAATCCTGATGTTACAGTTGTTGTTCAGAGTTAGATTTCCTGTGTTGTCTTCATGTAGCACTGAGCGTTTCTAAGCTCATCAGCGAAGCCGAGTGTCTCGATCAACGTCGCGTGCCGTTGATGCAAACTGTTTCAGTTCGTTCTCTGCAGATGATACATTCATGGTGGTCTGTCATGGACTTGATAGCCTAGTTGCACTCACAGCACGTTATCTTCCGTCACAGATAGTTATGACAGAGTGCATCAAACACGCACGCCAGATTAACGACCCATCAATTAGCACACTGGTTAACCCGTGTAAATAATTTTCACTGTCATCCAGGCGGTGGCCAGAATTGCTCTAAGAATTTTCTCTGCACTGTTTTTCATGGCGCATTCACTGTTCCACACTCCTCTTATAACCCTATCGGGAGATTTTTGACTCAGCTCAGATACAATACCTATGAAGAGACAACTGCAGTTTACTCCGAACCAATGTGCGATTTGCAGGGCGTATGTTTATTTCCCAAGCACTGGAGTAAAACTTTATATATAATTTAAATTTGTGGAGCAGAACACTGAAAGTTTGTAATAAGTCTTATTGTTAATATTATTAATATGTTTCAGTTTTCTATCATCAGAATAAGTACAACTTTTCACAAATGTGCCTCTACTTTTATTCGGGAGGACGACGGTTCAATCCCGTCTCCAGCCATCCTGATTTAGGTTTTCCGTGATTTCCCTAAATCGTTTCAGGCAAATGCCGGGATGGTTCCTTTGAAAGGGCACGGCCGATTTCCTTCCCCATCCTTCCCTAACCCGAGCTTGCGCTCCGTCTCTAATGACCTCGTTGTCGACGGGACGTTAAACAACACTAACCTAACCCTAACCTCTACTTTTTGAATTCCCCTCGTATATCTGTACCTGTATGTAGATGATTTTGTAAATAAGCTTTACCTATAATGTACTTTTAAAGATATAACAAGGAATGGCTTTTCTGATAGTGCATAAGCGTCAATAGTGAGTTTCGGCATTAGCATCTATTTATAAATAGCTGTTTAACCATGCGTAACGCCACGGTCCACGCTAGTAACATATTTAATTCTACTAACCCCCTAAGACATTACCCCCCCCCCCCCCCCCCCACTGGTAAAAGCACAAATCGCACCCTGCTCCGAACCACGAGGCAGTGGTCAGATAACGCAATATTTATTGTTCTGTTTCAGCCACTCGATGATTTCTAGTGCTCTGGAGGCAACCGTAGACACGTTATTGAGGATAGTCCAGCAATAGTGAGCCGTGTCATATTATCGATTACGCCAAGTTATGATCGAGCTGTCATTCGGCTGTTATCAAACAAATGAGCTATTGCGGTGCTTTTATATACCGAAGCGCCAAAGAAACTGGTCTAGGCATGCGTCTTCAAATATAGAGATACGTCAACAGGCAGAATACGGCCCTGCGGCCGGCAACGCCTATATAAGGCAAGTGTCTGGCGCAGTGGTTAGATCCGTTACTGCTGCTACAATAGCAAGTTAACAAGTTTTAAGTGAGTCTGAGCGTAGTGTTATAGTCGGCGCACGAGCGATGGGACACAGAATCTCCGAGGCAGCGATGAAGTGGGGATTTTCCCGTACGACCAATTCACGAGTGTACAGTGAATATCAGGAATCCCGTAAAAGATCAAATCTCCAACGTCGTTGCGGCCGGAAAAATATCCTGCAAGAACGGGACACCCAACGACGACAGAAGAGAATCGTCCAACGTGACAGATGTGCAACCCTTCCGCAAATTGCTGCAGGTTTCAGTACTGGGCCATCAACAAGTTCAGCGTGCGAACCATTCAACGAAACATCATCGATATGGGCTTCCAGAGCCGAAGGCCCACTCCTTCACCCTTGATGACTGCACGACACGAAGCTTTACGCCGCGCCTGGGCACCATCAACACGACATTAGACTGTTGATGACTGGAAACATGTTGCCTTATAGGACGAGTCTCGTTTCAAACTGTATCGATTGGATGGAAGCGTACGGGTATGAAGACTACCTCATGAATCCACGCCTCCTCCATATCAGCAGGGGACTATTCAAGTTGGTGGAGGCTCTGTAATGGTGTGGGGAAGGTTCAATTGCAATGATGTGGGACCCCTGAATCGTCTAGATACGACTCTGACAGGTGACAAGTACGTAAGCATCCTGTCTGATCACCTGCATCAATTCATGACCATTGTGCATTCCGACCGACTTGGGCAATTCCAGCAGGACAATGTGACACCCCAAACGTCCAGAATTGCTACAGAGTGGCTCCAGGAACACTCTTCTGAATATAAACACTTCCTCTGCCCACCAAACACCTCAGACATTGTTGAGTATATCTGGGGTGCCTTGCAACGTGCTGTTGAGAAGAGCTCTCCACTCGCTCGTACTCTTACGGATTTGTGAACAGCCCTGCAGGATGCATGGTGTCAATTCCCTCCAGCGCCACTTGAAGCATTATTCGAGTCATGACACGTCGTGTTTCGGCACTTCTGCGAGCTCGCGGGGGTCCTATAGGATATTAGACAGATGCATCCGTTTCTTTGGCTCTTCAGTATATAATTGCTGGAGAGAGTAAGAAATGGGCGGACAGTCACAGAGGGAAGCTGGGGCAGGTAGTGAGTAAGAAGTGAAGCTACGTACGTAACTGAGGTTATCGACAGAGACTAGTCGTCCGCCTGTACATACATACACAGGCCAGTGTGTGGACTCTGCGACAGGAGGTGAGGTGGCCACATAGTGGCACCACAGGCCTAGAATACGGTACATCGATTTGCAATGCTTTCACTATCAATGATAAACATCGGTGCTGGTGATCGACTACTTTCCATAAGCAAGACGGTACGTTGACCTTGGGATTCTTCAAAAGGGATTTTGAAGATCTGCAGCAAGGATATCGATGTTATGTCACACCGATAGGAAGTGTTTACGTTCGAGCACATAACTCAGTTGTATTACGGATGTGTCCGCCAAATAACTAGCGCGCTCGGTCTAACAATAATTAATACTAGTAGTATGAAGAGCTGCTCCGAACTTAGTGTCTTATTTACTAACACACCTCGTTAATATTAAGACCCGAGAAAGGCATTACTAGAACTGGCGGAAACTACGCCAGTCGAAACGGAAGGATAGATGTTAAGAAGTCAGCTTTATTTTTTTATTAATTAGGTTAAGGTTAATGGCAGAGTGTACATGTACATGAAAATGTTTAGCTTAATGCTAAAGGCAAAACGTGTATGTTTATGAAAAATGTCATTGGCTGCAAGACATTTTCTTTTTTGTCATCAGTCTTCTGACTGGTTTGATGCGGCCCACCACGAGTTCCTATCCTGTGCCAACCTCTTCATCGCAGAGTAGTACTTGCGAACTACGTCCTCAATCATTTGTTGGATGTATTACAATCTCTGTTATCCTCCACAGGTTTTAACCTACATACAGCTCTCTCTAGTGCAATGGAAGTTATACCATGATGTCCTAATAGTGTTCTGTCATTCTATACCTTCCACGTGCTAGTGTTTCCCACATGTTCCTTTCCTCTCCAATTCTGCGCAGAATCTCCTCGTTCCTTACCTTATCAATCCACATAATTTTCAACATTCTTCTATAGCACAACATCTCAAATGCTACGATTCTGTTCTGTTCCTATTTTCCCACAGTTCATGTTTGGTATGCTCCAAACGCACATTCTCAGAAATTTCTACCTCAAATTAAGGCCAATGTTTTGTACTAGTACACTTCTCTTGGACAGAAACGCCTTTTTTACTAATGCTAGTCTGGTTTTGATGTCCTCCTTGCTCCATGCGTCATGGGTTATTTTGGTGCTTCAGTAACAGAATTCCTTAACTTCATTTGCTTCCTGACCATTAATCCGGATGTTAAGTTATTCGCTGTTCTCATTTCTGCTACTTCTCATTACTTTCGTCTTCGTTCGATTTACTCTCAATCCATATTTTGTGCTCATTAGACAGTTTTTTCCATTCAGTGAATTATGTAATACCTCTTCGGTTTCATTGAGAATAGCAATGTTATCAGCAAATCTTATCATTGATATCCTTTCACCTTGAATTTTAATTCCACTATTGAACCATTCTTTCATTTTCATCATTACTTTTTTGATGTATAGACTGAACAATAGGAGCGAAAGACTACATCCCTGTCTTACCCACTTTCTAATCCGACAACTTCGTTCTTGGTCTTTCTCTTACATTCCTTCTTGGCTCTTGCACATGTTGCATATTACCCGTGACTTCCCACATTTTACCCCTATTTTGCTCAGAATTTCGAACATCTTGCAGTGTCTGATACTGTAAAACTCTTTATCCTCGCCAATCAATACTATGAATGTGTCTTGATGTGTCATTAGTCTTTCTTCCATTTCGAGGTGCAACCTCAGACTATAGACTAAAACAAATATTTTTCTGTGAATTTTAACCCCACTTCGATACCTTTATTTTATTTCTGACAATTCTTTTTTAATACAGAGATTGAACAGTGGGGAAAAGAGATTGCATCCCGGCCCTAAACCTTTTTACTACGAGCACTTCTTTCTTGACGTTCCATTCTTATTGTCCTTTTGTGGCTTTTTATACGTATTGTATACTACCCGTCTTTCCATATAGTTTACACCTACATTTCTGACTGTTTCGAACATCTTGGACCATTTTACAAGCCGAACGCTTTTCCCACAACGATGAGTACTATAAACATGTCTTCATTTTTCTGAAGTCTTGCTTCTTTTGTCATTGGCAACACAGGACTGCCTCTCCTGTGCCTTTACTGTCAGTTTTATTTTCTCTTTTTCTGTATATTATTCCTATCAGCAATTTGGTTGCATGAGCTGTTCAGCTGATTTCACGATAGTTCTCGCCCTTGTTATCTCTGGGACTGTGCGGACGACATTTTTGTGAGAGCGCGATGGAGTGTCTCCAGTCTCACAGATTCTCCATACCAGCTTGAACAGTAGTTTGGTTTCCACTCCCCCGTGATTTTAGAAATTCGAAGGAATGTTATCTTTCCCTTCTTCCTTACCTGAACGCAAGTCTTCCTACGCTCTGTTGAAATCTGTGTATTTCATAGTACTCACATTTCTGCTTATATCATATCATCAAACAAGCCCTCCCCCTCGTAGAGGCCGTCAACGTGTGACTTTTCTGTATGCTAAATCTGTCCTTCAGACGAACTTATCTTTACCGGCTATCTCTTAGAAGTGAGTAATTTTTGCCCAGTTTGCTTACCTCGGGACTTTGGAGGACGCTGTTACGTCGATAACGACGGTGGCTCGTTTTCTTCGGATGCCTGACATAGTTTCGTTAAGTAAATACCTGTGCAGCGATTAGACGTAGCGAGCGCGACGTCATCCAGTCATTCATTAAGTCACAGAGGCGTGGCACCGGCGCCTATCGATCGCGCACACCTGGCGCAGCTGCCGCGTCAGCTGACTTGAGCCGCGTCAGCTGAGCTATCGAGCGCCCCCCCCCCCCAACCACTTTCCACTCCCTACCACAGCTGGCACAGGTGGCGCAGATGCAGCACCGGGCGGGAAGGGGGAACAGCTGGCCAGGAGGGAGAGCAGAGGATCGCTGCGAAGCCAGCCGCCTACCGCTACGTGCGCGCCTTCTCTTCAGAGTTCGCGTATTCCAAAGTCACTACCACGTTCAAGCGCGCGCAAAAGCCCGTTCTGTCGGCGTGTGTGGTTCAGTATCGCCGTTGGTACACTGCCAGTCCAATAACCTACACATTTAGCATCAACCATTATGTTGGAGGCGTTTTCTTGTTACTTGAACTGAATTTCAGCTGATCTATTTCATCATATTAGAGTAAATGCTACAATTACTGCATTGGGAGACGTACCAGATCGCTTCGTAATTCTAATTTCAGTCTGCAATACACACTCCAAAATACTGGCAGTTTCAGTCGTCTCTCCAATAAGAAGATTGCTGGTGTACCACGGGGATTAATATTAGGTCCTCTTTTATTCATGTTAAATAAAGAGTATCGCTGTGGCTCGGTGGCGTAGGGGTTAAGAGCCAATTTATGGATCCAAAGGTCTTAGGTTCGATCAGTTCTACGACTTTTATCCGTCACTTGTCACTCCTTTCACCCTTGCGAATGTTTGTTAATGTGAAAAATGCTGAAATGCTCCGCGCTTCGGAGTCCATGTTGAACTGCTGGTCTACCTATAACTGTCTGGGTAAGTCTATTCAGTTGTCAAGGCCGTAACACTTCCGACAAATGCGTGGATAGTAAAGCACTGCGATTTTTCAAACTGTCAGGTCGGCGGCAGCTTTATATTTTAATTAATGACACAGACTGACACAATTTAACTTACACGACATTCAAAGCAAAAGTCTCATTTTGCCATATAATATAGCATCTACCGCTAGTACCCGCTGCTATCATGTTCGTAAACATCTTGCTGGTAAGGGGAAATGACAACAGTTAAGAAAAGTTAGTGGCTACTCCGTTAGAAGTACAGCTGCTTTTTGTGAACAAGGAGTGTATTAGTTACATGTTACAACTAGAGCTGGGCAAACTCGTTCATCCTTGGGAACTAGTCCACTGGTGATCGCTCTTTTTTGGGAACCGTTCATTTTTACTCGTTCACCGTTCATTTGTGCTTGGTATATGGTTCTTAGCAAAAACTGAAAATTAGTAGCATAAGTGACTGAAGGTGGAAAGCGCTAAGAAAAATGGCTCTGAGCACTATGGAACTTAACATCTTAGGTCATCAGTCCCCTAGAACTTAGAACTACTTAAACCTAACTAACCTAAAGACATCACACACATCCATGCCCGAGGCAGGATTCGAACCTGCGACAGTAGCAGTCCCGCGGACTGCAACGCCTAGAACCGCACGGCCACCGCAGTCGGCGAAAGCGCTAAGAGGGGGCATTTGCCTCCCCCCTTTAGTAGAGAGTTTTTATTCATAACAGAATTATCACACACTTGTAACTTTCGTGAGCCTCCAAAACCTCTCGTTTAGCCAACTGTTATGTGGCTGACTGCAGTGAAATAATGTAAGGTGGTGCACGAATAACCGGCCCCGAGTGCAGACTGCTCGCCAATTACGCGCGATTTGTTGTCCGCTACAAGCAGAATAGATAAACATGTAATAATTAGGCAGTGAAGAAATAACAAATAAGCTAATGCAAACAACAACTTCGAAACAATAGATGACGATTGGTATGCACAATGAGCAGTCTAGTACTCGAGCTGATTTTTCGTGCGCCATCCTGTACCACTAAAATAATATTGTAGAAGTTATCATATTCTCTTTACAAAATGTGACACCAGACACTCGATTATGGAGCGCTGGATTCATTTGGTTGTAATTCGGTCTGCCTTCCATAGCAATGAACATGTTCTTTTACCTTGGGTCAAAGGAAGACGGAAAATGGCCTCTCGTGTGTACCGTGCTGACTTCCTTTGCATGTCAAATAACAAAAAATCTTGCCTTTTTACAAGTATTTGTTCTGCTGTTTATCGAAATAGTGAGGTAAGGTGATATGCCGTTTTGTTACCTCAAAAGATGTATGTATTACATACCACGTAATTTTTATGTAATTTACGTAATTATAAAATACATTCTAATTACCGGTCGTGGACGCTGAATAGAATACGAAAAGAACCAGAAGTTCAGAGTTCAAAAAAGGTTTGAAACAGTTGTAGAATTGGCAAACGGGCAACAACTCAGCACTGAACTAACAATGAGCAGTCGGCGGTGGAACTGCGACGAGTGGCCACGCGAAGAAGGAAGAGTCCGGCCGACCGAGACCGAGACCGAGACCGAGACCGGGACAAACGGGAAACGGGACCGAGGCTGGAAAGAGACCGGCCGACGTGCCGTTGCGTGAACAAGGTCGACCGTTTCTCGTTCCCAGAAACTATAAGTAGAAAGCCGCGACCGAAGTGAACTATGAAAGACCGTTCCTTATAGTTCGTTCCTCGCTCGTTCCGTTCATCTTGATGAACCGTTCTTTTGGAACCGTTAGTTCGCGAACGACCCATCTCTAGTTACAACAACTGCATACACCAGATGTTCGAAATGTCGGCATGGCTACAGAGCACTTTGTTTCCGAAATTAATTTCAGACTCTTTCGTGTTACTCCCTGCCATTTCCCAACTGTTTCCTATCATCTTCAATCCTCTGCTCCGGTCCCTCAGCCAAGTCCCCATCAAAGTGATCCCATGCAAGAAAACCCGAAGGATTCAGATCATGCGGTCTTGGAGTCCAAAGTATAGTTCCGCCTTGAATGTTGACCACACCAGCGCGGTAGATTCCCTCTTACAGCAGAAACAACAAACAGTGCCGGTGCGTTGTCATGCACGCACCACATACTCTGACACTGATCGGGGTGAACATCCGTAAAGTAATTGTGTAAAAATGTATAGCCCGGTAAGAATAGGGGCAAATAAGCACAAATGATTTTGGTAATGATCCGCAACTGTCCGAAAGAATTCGAAACTAAATATCGAGACGATACAGTACTGCTTCCTGTTTCAACGAATACGCTTTCAACAACTACAATAACAGAAACGAATTCAGAGATGTAATTTCTACATACTACATTCGGACTGCATTCCTCGTTCATTGAAAACAGCTGCTTTTGTTGAGCACTATGGTTTTCATATTCAGGTCGACGTTTACAAGTAATGAATTCCGTGGCTACTGGTAACAATGGTACCGCTAACAACTGATTTTTGTTTGTACAATCGTGTACTTCCGTACTATGTGATTTTGCTCCATTAATCATAACGCCTGTATGCATATGTGTTCAGTTCCATGTTAGAGAAGGACTTTTTTTAATGTGAGTCTACTGAAAATACTTAAATACTATGAAAGTATTTGGAATTTTCTCGGAAGTTCTCGATTATGTCTATATGGACAGTGAGTAACCTTGGAAACAGAGAACATGTATTGGTGAAAGAAGAGTGTTGAAAATCACATCGGTATATTTAATAAATTTAATATCAGAAAATAAAATGATAAATTTAACATTAAGTCAGAACTTAGTTCAGAGCGGAAAAGAATGAGTACATTAACCCACAAAATCAGCGATTATTTATACATTAATGTTAATCGTCTTGTAACAAACAATAAAAATAATTTTCAAAACAAATTAGAGTCTTATCTACAGAACAATTTCATCTATTGCTTGAGCCTTGTCCCACAGTTACGCAGGGTCAGCCATCGTTAATCGGATTTGGCATGTTAATGGTTAAGGGGTGGCCGGATGCCCTTCCTGCCGCCACCCCGTACCCCGCGGTACGGACTTAGTGCACCCCAACTGTCTGCGTCGAGTGTAATCCATGGAATAGTGCAAATGTGTTCAGATGTCTGCGAGCCGTGTAACTGAGGCGGAACATGGGGACCAGCCCGGTATTCACCTAGCGGCATGTGGAAAACCGCCTAAAAACCACATCCAGGCTGGCCGGCGCATCGGCCCTCGTCGTTAATCCGCCGGGCGGATTCGATCAGGGGCCGGCGCGCCTGCCCGAGTCCAGGAAGCAGCGCGTTAGCGCTCTTTTTTTTTGTTTTTTGTTTTTTTTTACTCGAACTCGGGACCCTTGCCTTTCGTGGGCAAGTGCTCTACCATCTGTTTTTTTTTCAGACGCTCTATCCATCTTTTTTTTTTTTTTAATAAAGAAAGAAAATTACCTCTTCCACTTCAGGCGTTGGCCCCTATCACCCATACTACCCCCAAAAACCTATCTAGCCTAAAAACAAAAACAAAGCTAGTGCCACCGCCACTTTCATCCTAAAGCTAACTAGGACGGCCGTTCGCCACCACTTCAGGTTCCGCCAACGAACTAAAATTAAATATGCCTCTGAACTTTGTATAAAAAAAATTAAATAAAAGGAGAAAGGAAAGGGTACAATACTTTATTATATTTTATTTGTTGTTTATTTTGTTCTTGTGTATTTATTTGGATTCGAACGCAGGTCTCCTGCCCACTTTTTTTAATCTTCTTATATATATATATATATATATATATATATATATATATATATATATATATATATATATGTGTGTGTGTGTGTGTGTGTGTGCGAACAGTCATAGTTAATCAAGCCTGGAAAACTAAAACAGAATGAAGACGCCATCGAAGATGTGAAACATAAATAACATGAAAAGAAAGCTACCACGTCGTAGTGAGGCTTCCCGGCGACTGCGCCCACTGATAAAGATTGTTCAATATATGGTCGTTTGCAGTGCGTTCTGACCTCATCTGCCACTGCCTGGAACATTCCAGCTACACGGCGGGCTGTGAAAGCCACTCCATAGGTAGTTTGCGAAGCACTGTCGATATCTGGTATGCCCGGAAATAGCATGATGTCTTTCTTGCAAATAGAGCCAGAAGTCAAGGAAATTCTTGTGTCCGTCACGACAGAGGTAATGGACTGCATGTCCACGTATCCAGGTGACAGAGTTGGTTCGAGTCTTGGGGTAAAATGTCTCATCCGGAAACAATAACGTGCGTGCAGATACACTCCTGGAAATGGAAAAAAGAACACATTTACACCGGTGTGTCAGACCCACCATACTTGCTCCGGACACTGCGAGAGGGCTGTACAAGCAATGATCACACGCACGGCACAGCGGGCACACCAGGAACCGCGGTGTTGGCCGTCGAATGGCGCTAGCTGCGCAGCATTTGTGCACCGCCGCCGTCAGTGTCAGCCAGTTTGCCGTGGCATACGGAGCTCCATCGCAGTCTTTAACACTGGTAGCATGCCGCGACAGCGTGGACGTGAACCGTATGTGCAGTTGACGGACTTTGAGCGAGGGCGTATAGTGGGCATGCGGGAGGCCGGGTGGACGTACCGCCGAATTGCTCAACACGTGGGGCGTGAGGTCTCCACAGTACATCGATGTTGTCGCCAGTGGTCGGCGGAAGGTGCACGTGCCCGTCGACCTGGGACCGGACCGCAGCGACGCACGGATGCACGCCAAGACCGTAGGATCCTACGCAGTGCCGTAGGGGACCGCACCGCCACTTCCCAGCAAATTAGGGACACTGTTGCTCCTGGGGTATCGGCGAGGACCATTCGCAACCGTCTCCATGAAGCTGGGCTACGGTCCCGCACACCGTTAGGCCGTCTTCCGCTCACGCCCCAACATCGTGCAGCCCGCCTCCAGTGGTGTCGCGACAGGCGTGAATGGAGGGACGAATGGAGACGTGTCGTCTTCAGCGATGAGAGTCGCTTCTGCCTTGGTGCCAATGATGGTCGTATGCGTGTTTGGCGCCGTGCAGGTGAGCGCCACAATCATGACTGCATACGACCGAGGCACACAGGGCCAACACCCGGCATCATGGTGTGGGGAGCGATCTCCTACACTGGCCGTACACCACTGGTGATCGTCGAGGGGACACTGAATAGTGCACGGTACATCCAAACCGTCATCGAACCCATCGTTCTACCATTCCTAGACCGGCAAGGGAACTTGCTGTTCCAACAGGACAATGCACGTCCGCATGTATCCCGTGCCACCCAACGTGCTCTAGAAGGTGTAAGTCAACTACCCTGGCCAGCAAGATCTCCGGATCTGTCCCCCATTGAGCATGTTTGGGACTGGATGAAGCGTCGTCTCACGCGGTCTGCACGTCCAGCACGAACGCTGGTCCAACTGAGGCGCCAGGTGGAAATGGCATGGCAAGCCGTTCCACAGGACTACATCCAGCATCTCTACGATCGTCTCCATGGGAGAATAGCAGCCTGCATTGCTGCGAAAGGTGGATATACACTGTACTAGTGCCGACATTGTGCATGCTCTGTTGCCTGTGTCTATGTGCCTGTGGTTCTGTCAGTGTGATCATGTGATGTATCTGACCCCAGGAAAGTGTCAATAAAGTTTCCCCTTCCTGGGACAATGAATTCACGGTGTTCTTATTTCATTTTCCAGGAGTGTATATGCTCCGGCCTAACTCGCAAGAGATAAGCCAGCATCTGCCGCACTAGGTGCCAAACCGGTTCCGCCTCTCCACAGCTGAGGCGGTGCTCGTCAGAATCTACTGTATTACAACCCACACAATTGGGAGATTCTGCCATGTGAATATTGTAGAGACGTTCTTGCGTCACGAGCTTCCCATTAACGACTACGTACCATTGAGAAACAACATCGGAATCAAGCATGGCATCGTGTACAGTCTTCCACACCACGCGCCACCGTACGTCAGGATATTTTAGTTCGACCACATTTAGGGGGCGGCGTTGCAGCATGTCATGATATAGGCGTCGAGTTGTGGCCATTTGTGGTGTCGTGAGCGCGACACTGCAATAACTTTGTTCTAAATAGAAACGTCCTATATAAAAGAGGGGCGCTGGGATGTCCTGTAGTGGCACCGGCGCTCTTAGTGAAGCAGGACGTAGCGCCGTCAGAAGCAGACTCGTGAGGCTCGTAGGACAACGGCGCAGCAGACATAAATGTGAGCTATCATAGGCGCTCTCGGCTATCCTGGTGGGTCCTTATCTACCAAAAATTCTCTTTTACTAAATAGTAGAGTTTCGTAACGGGTAACATTACTGCAAATAGCGCGTTTTTTTCCACACTAACAAATCACGATTGTTCATTTATAATGATAAAAGGATAAATAAGAATAATTATGACATGAAACCACATAGAATTTTAAAATTTACTTTTCATATAGTACCTTTTTGACTCTTCACACATACCGTATCATTATGAAACACATGAAGTACCTAATTAAATAGCTTGCATGAACACGCTACCTGTAAAAGAGTCCTGCACTCAAGTGCACAAACAGCGGCGCGTTTATTTATGGATACCATTTTCGCATCAAAACTCTGGCAAATTACTTACGTTAGTTTAGTTCTACATGTGCAACATGACCACATTCTGGAAGGAGCAGTAGCTCTTTAAAGGACCGTATGTGTTTGTGAAGGTACGTCTTTTGGTGGCTCGGTGAACATATCCAGAAGTTATATTCAAACGATATAGCGGCTAATGACGTAGTTCTACACTTTATTCTTTTAAAGCTTGCATCAGGGGTTACTTTCTGGAACATTCCCTATATTTACTCGTCATATCATTTTCCTTTACACGCCAACATCGTTCCGAGGTTTGCCAACTAATTAGTCCTTGACGTTCACCGAGAATAGTGAAGGTCTAAAATACATGTCCCTGTGGCGAAACTGACGTCTCACCTGTACACGACGGTGGCTTTTCGTTCAGAACGACATAAAGAGCTTTATCAGCCAATCCTATTTAGGAAACTTGAATGCTTTATATCTAAATGTCATTCGTAAACGACATCAAAGACTTCCCGGTAGTATTAACTGGGGCGTCGTCACCTCTACCTTTCTCGGTCTCTTAATAAAGAGACTGATCAGAGTCCCCCACGACGACACGCTACGTTTCAAGAAAAGCAAATAGGATCGCTCATGCAGCCAATCGCAAGGGGACGTACCCACGCGTCACACTTACATCATTCTCGTCCGGAGGAACTGCACTCTCTTGAAGGCTTGTGAAGAGCCGGAAGCACGCAAGGTCGCCAGTTCAGAACCGTGACTTAAGTCTCGTGCATTCCCGCTACATTAAGGAGCGATCCCATGTCGACACATTATTTTATGAGATTTTAGGTCAAAGGTAATTTTCCAAATATCTACAATGGACAAATGTAGACATATGTGGCCTCAAACGAACCCACGCCACATCGCTACAAGTCTTCAGGCGCCCATTGCACTTCATTTCAAAGATGCCAACATGACAGATCGAATACCAGAATGGATATGTTCTTGGTATTCAGCCTGAAAATGTGGGACTTAATTCACAGTTGTCTACGTAACAATTTTAAAACATTCGTAAGGATGATAATCTGCACTGTAAAATCAGACAGAAAGTATCTAGGGGCTTTGTCTCTCACGAAAGTAGGGTTTTGTCACACATCAACAAATACTGAGGAACAATACGTCACACACAGAGGACTTGTTAAATCGTGGAACACTTGCTTTTTAGTCATGCGTTTACAAATAGTGTTTGTAAGACGTCTGTAAGATCCTGAGAACGAGTAACAACTATTGTAAGCAAATAAAAAATTGTTATAAGCATGTTCGAACAAATTTACATCCAGCGGTCAGTTAGCTCTGAGCCTCATTACGTACACGATATATTCACACCACATCCGACGTCGTCCAGCATGGCAGGTTTACGATTCATGTTGTGAAACTAATATTGATACAGGCCGTCAGGTCATCTCTGGTTGTAATTGGAGTCAGGCACACTATACTCTCGACGTTACTCAAAATAAAAAAACAAAGGAGCGTTAAATAAGCAGATCGCTCAGCTGACACAAAATTCAGGGTGAACACAAAGTCTTGCCCTGATTATAAAAATTTATAACAGAATAACCATTTGACATAATAAGTTGCATTTGATGCCTTTCCATAGGTTAGTGTTACTAGTTTTTTTTTAAGACCACTTGCGTTAGTAAAACTCAACGTGTGCTCCCTTCGTAGCTCGGAGAATGTCGAGGCGGAATTCCAGTTCCCTCCAGCTGTTTCGTAACATGTGTTCTGTCACAGTACCCACAGCAGCTTGTATCCTAGCCTTCAGTTCCTCGATCTCAGAAACTGGTATGACGAAGAATCTGTCCTTGATATAGCCCCAGAAAAAAAAAGTCAGGGGGAATATTGCCTGGAGAGGGAAGTAATGTCTGGATCGGTGGAATGGAAGGAACGGTCCAACACCCTAGCCATCCCACTCTCCAGACATTACGCCCCTTGACTTTTATTTCTGGGGCTGTATCAAGGACAGAGTCTTCGTCACACCAGTTGCTGACGTCGACGAACTGAAGGCTAGGATACAAGCTGCCGTGGGTACTGTCACAGAACACATGTTACGAAACACCTGGCGGGAACTGGAATACCGCCTCGACATTCTCCGAGATACGAAGGGAGCACACGTTGAGGTTTGCTAACGTAAGTGGTTTTAAAAAAGAACTAGTAAGACTAACCTATGTAACGGCATCAGATGTAAATTATTATGTCAAACGGCTATTCTGTAGTAAATTTTTATAATGAGGGCAAGACTTTGTGCTCACCCTGTATGCCTTGCAACCTGTCTAGTTTCGCTAGAGCTAGCTGTGATCATGCGCCAACGCTAGAATCTTTTATGGCTCCATCATGATGGAATCAAACTCCAAGGGACACAGCAGGTGCTACTGTCCACAACAGTGTTATTGGCATGTACTGATTTTAGATTAAGTCATATGATCGGACTTGCAGAAAAAATGAACGGCCCGCGAAAATGATTACCTGTCACTCCAGTCCAAACGTTTAAGAAAAATCTTCTGAAAAATTTAAAATATTGACTGTTTGGGCACTATATATATATATGAACGTGTGTGCTACATTATAAGAAAGAGAATTTTCAGCGTTGCAACGAAGTTAACAATTACGAAATCAGAAGTATTTTGTGGAGAAGGTCCTATATCGGAAAAATAAACTATGTATACCTAAAGTAACCTTCACTGCTTTGTACCGAGCGAGGTGGCGCAGTGGCTAGCACACTGGACTCGCATTCGGGAGGATGACGGTTCAATCCCGCGTCTGGCCATCCTGATTTAGGTTTTCCGTGATTTTCCTGAATCGCTTCAGGCAAATGCCGGGATGGTTCCTTTGAAAGGGCACGGCCGACTTCCTTCCCCATCCCTCCCTAATCCGATGAGACCGATGACCTCGCTGTCTGGTCTCCACCTCCAAGCAACCAACCAACCAACTGCTTTGTCTGCAGTAATAATGAATATCAAACTTCACGTACGACTATATTTATCAACGAGCTGGAAAAGACGTTAATCAGTTTATTTAGCATTCAGAAACATATGAATTAATATTTAGGCGAAGTGACTTTGTACAGGCGTCAGATTCTTAACGAACGGCATTTTTAACCATGTGCTGTAGAAACAAACGTTTTCTCTTTACCATTTCGGTATCTCGGACCATTATCACACGTATAAATCGTAAAACATCATAAGGAAGAGCAATTCATGTTTCTCTAGATGGTTCGAAAGTCCACAACGTTACAATAAGTATGCACGGCCCTCTATCATGTACCATGGCTGTAATCATGGTCTTAACAGTAACACACGACCGAACGTGCAGGAACTATCATGACATTGTCTTGTGCATGACTACGAACGGCACCTGTGTAGTGTCTTCAATAAGTTTCACGTGTCACTAGTGGTGAGAAGAGTGTTGTGTGTAGTTGAGTGCACTGTGTCGCAGCTGAGTGTATTCGAACGTTAACAAATTGTTGGTGCTAGTATGGTGAGTACTTCCGTTATCAAAATAGCCAAAGTGTTCGGTGGTTCAAGAGACGCCTTATCTAAGATTTATACCGCATTCAGGGAAAGCGGAAAAACATCACCGGCCAAGTCACAACACGGACGAAGGTGTGCGTTGAGAGATTGTGAACTATTGTCATTCAAGAGGACTGAGACGGAAAATAAAGAGGACGACAGCTGCCAAACCCCCTGTAGAATTAAATGTTCCACTCGCAAACCCTTTCAGCGCCAAAACACCACGCAGGGCTAGCTGGAATTCCAGTACCACCCATCAGTGATGCAAATGTCCTTAACAAGAAACCGTGGTACCGAAGCGATAAAAACTGGACTTCGGAGAAATGGAAGAAATTAATTTGGTCGGATGAGTCATGTTTCACAGTTTACAACTTCGCCGAATTTACGTCCCGACAGGGAATAACGGCGGGGGTTCGCTGATGATTTGGGCAGCCACATCGTCGTATTCCACGGGCTCCAAGGTTTTTCTGCAAGGTCGCATTACTGTCAAGGATCGTGTGGCCATTTTGGTTGATCAGGTCCATCCCACGGAAAAATGTTTGTTCCCCTATGGTGATGCTGTGCCACAAGATGTCAGGGCCACTATACACAGCAGGAGTGGTTTCTTGAACACGAGAATTCTCCCTGCTTCCCTGGCCACCAGAGTCACCAGATCCAGCCATCTGGGCGAAGACTTCCTGTTTGTCTAAAATCTCGACGAAGTGTAGCAACACTACTACGGTATCGGTATCTTCTACTAGGAAACCGTTGCTCGTAGACAGAACGAGTGTTATTTTTTCATTTCCCAAAGGGGAAGAGCGGCCTGTTAGAGATCGTGCCCATTACAGAGTCTTAGTTCTTTCAGCTGGTAGTGGGGCAGAAGATCGGAAACAGATGGGAATAAATGGGATGGTACACATTGCAGGCAAAGCAAACCTCCAGCAAACCTTGGTCAGAACCGGGGGATTGGAAACATTTTTAGTTTACTGTATGTGGTCGGAGGTATCTCTTGCACTGCCACCATATCACACAATATATTGGTTGGGGAGAGAAAAATTTGGATTTTCCAGATCTGCAGTAATTTCGATAATGCACATCTCGCCACGCGAGGAATTGCATCCCCAGAAACGCACTCTGTTATAGGTGCGTGTGTGTTAAGGACATTGTGGAAATTCTGAAACATTACTTAAATGATAATTCCTTTAGTTTTTGGTGCCCGGCTTAGTACTTACCTTTTCTGCCTGACGATGTACAACAATACCGGCGTTGCTGAGGTGGGTATTCTTTCTTCGAGCTGAATTTTTTTATGCAAGTCCTCTTCGCATAGGGAGAAGGAAATTAGCACGTAGGTTGGTAGCAGAAAGAAAACCTGCGATTTCCGCAAATTAGAACTTCTACTTATCACAATACGTATGTCTCTCTCGCACCAGCTCAGAAGACCGACAGACACCGAGAGCTGTCAGTAATTCAAATGCGTTACATGAAAAAATTGACAAATTCACCCTTCAGCTAACTTACTCCGATAATCATACCTCCCTACAATATCTTTGCTGCACGGGGAGCCGGCCGCGGTGGTCTAGCGGTTCTAGGCACTCAGTCCGGAACCGCGCGACTGCTACGGTCGCAGGTTCGAATCCTGCCTCAAGCATGGATGTGTGTGATGTCCTTAGGTTAGTTAGGTTTAAGTAGTTCTAAGTTCTAGGGGACTAATGACCAGAGATGTTAAGTCCCATAGTGCTCAGAGCCATTTGAACCATTTTTGAACCTGCACGGGGACGGTGCGAATATTGATTTATATGTGTAGGTCATTTAAAGAACCTACACAGCAAACATGTCAGTGGCCTCGAAAGAATTTTAGTTCATGCTGGACAAAGAACCTCTGATTTATAAAGCTCAGAATCAAAATGACAATTTCAATGTTTCAAGTACCGAAGCCACAACCATGCGCACTACGCGTAAATGACGGGCTTAAAATGATATGTCCATTAACAAAAATTTTCTGCATGTAATCTTTTCATTGCTGGGGCCCTGAAAACCTTTCTTAATACGTCAGAAACCACCACGAAGCATAAGAAAAAGTATGAAGAGTAACACGATAGACTGGAACTAAGGAAGGGCCTCGTTCAGTACATCTTACGGCTTCATCGTCCAAACTTTCTCGCACTCTTGAAAGGTTTCCCCAAAATGGGATCCTGGGGAATGCATAATGTAGGTTACTCCCACAGCAGTCTGCAATACGTTGGTCCGCTTTCGTCTTATATCTTCCCTAGTTTAGCTCCTTGCACTCGGATCCATTACAGCTTTTTTAAATTTTTTGCGAGGCTCGCAGAAGCTAACTGGTATTACTACCGTTTGGCAAATTTTCCCGACACTTGAAGCTGCACTCCGTGAATGTCTAGTATTTATTTTTTCTATGTCATTATTTTTTTCTTTACTTTCTTTTTGCCAAGAAGCTACATTTCCTTGTGCTAAGAAGCTACTGTACACAACACAAGTATAGGTTCTGATACTTGGATTATAAAATAATATTTTTTTGTCATTCTGGAAAGTCTTCGAATGCTCGGAACAGATATCTTGCCAGTATCGACATCGATAACAGGAAAAAATCATCAAAATTTTCGATTAGCGGGATGGATGAACTATCTGTACACATATTTATGTTTGTAAGCAACACCCGGTGCACGGGTGTTACTCGCATTTAGCTGTGTTTCTCGTTCTTGTTCTTCTTCTTCTTTTCATGAACACTACGTGATTCACGCCTGCCAAGCAATACAGAAAGGAACCCTTGTGGTGCCACCTCTTAGACGAAACGGTAACTTCCAGTGGAAGCAGAGTGGACAGAGTGTGACCAGGGACCGATAGTTGGCATCCTATTAGCTGGTTGTAAATCACCGAAACAAATATTGCAGCTAGAAAAGAATACACTGACATGCAAACACAGTATGTAGTGGGCATAGGCCACATCTACATCTATATGATTACATTGCAATTCACAATTAAGTGCCTGGCAGAGGGTTCATCGAACCATCTTTAAGCTAAATCTCTAACGCTTCACTCCCGAACGACGAGCGAGAGAAACGAACACTTAAATCTTTCCGCCCGAGCTCTTGTTTCCTTTATTTTCTTATGATGATCATTTCTCCCTATGTTGGTGGGAGCCAATGAAATATTTTCAAACTATGAGGGGAAAGCAGGTGATTGGAGTTTCATGAGACGATCTTGCCGTAGCGAAAAACGCCTTTGCTTTAATGACTGCACCCACAATTCGTGTATCATATCCGTAGTGCTCTTTCCCTTATTTCCTGATAATACAAAACCCTTCCCTGAACTTTTTCGACGTCCTCCGTCAATCCTATCTGATGCAGACACCACACTGCACAGCAATACTCAAAAGAGGGCGAACAACCGTGGAGTAAGCAGCCTCTTTAGTACACCCGCTACATTTTCTAGGTGTTCTGCCAATGAGTCGCATTCTTTGGTTTGCTTCCCCCAATTTAAGTTACTTGTAACGGGACTCTCTAATTAATTAATCGGTTAATGAATGACGATATACTCCTACGTGCCAGTGAGGAAAATTGTCTAATAAGTAACGTAATAAATAATAGAGATAGAATTTGTGGCATGTGTAAGTATGACTACATAAAACACATCGTTGATGGTGGAGGACGAGGCAGCCGTATTGAAATGAAATGGAATGTTAGCAAATGAAAAGACTGGAGAATTACAACAACAGGTAAATGTGCAACAAAATGGTCTAGTGAGAATCTTCTTGCAATGAGCACGATAATAGCTCCCCATCACTAAATGTGAGTCTTGTCTTTGGAAGTGTAACTTTTTCTGTGTAAAAACAAATGGTGATCAGTGCTCAAAATTTGACTAGTTTCCTTTATTCTAGTTTTTTGTTTGACACCTGCTGCTGGATATTTATAGTACCAATAAACGCAAAAATGTATCTCCGCTTTAACATAGGTACTATTAAATTATTCTTTCAGTTCGTAAGTACTGCCCATAAATGGGCGTTTTAGATTTCAGCGAGAATAATAAAACTAAAAAACCCAGCACCAGTAGATGCCTGATAGCGGGATATGGCAAAACCGACTACTACAAGCGTGTTGGCTACAGTTCTCATAGTCGTCTCAAATAAGTAACAAATAATTCAAATTCTAAATGTTTAAAAGGACGATGTCTACACCGTGCCTTGAACCACGTACCTCTTGGTGTGTACCGACTGCACCCAATCAGCCACACATTTATGTCAGTAGAAGGAGACAGAGAAAGCTCTGCTGCACATTATAGCAAGCGCTCATATTCCGAAGCTAGTAGCAGATGAAGTGCAACGTAGAGACAGATCTCTCTATATTGTATTCTACACTTTTCAAATAAGGGCTCTTATTACATCATTTGCATTACATGAGAGGTATCAATAGTGATTCAGAGTAGTCAGTACAACAGTTCAACGCACATTAAGCAAAATTACTATTCACTAATCCTCGAGCAAGAATACTGGTGCATCATCTGCAATGAACAACAAAGAGAAGGCAGCCATTGTGTTCGGAAATAAAAGTAACGTTCGAATGACCCTAAAAGAGTGCGAATGCAATGAGATGAGAGCCGCTTTCAAGTCCTGCACCTGAAATGCACATCGTCCGGTAAGCTTCCAGCGATCACAAAGGCTCTCATGAATGCGTTATTTTCTTTCACCATTCATTCACTCATTCACACAGTGTGTTCCGTATATCCCATAAAAAAAGAGAGCTTTCTGAGTCGTGGAAAATAATCAGTTTACCATTAGCTATCAGGCCAGTGCTAATTAGTTCGTTAAGTACATTAACAACAAAGTAATAATACAAAATTGTTAAGGCTTTCGTGGCCACTTGTTGACAATGCTAATTTAGTCACACTGATAAGAGAAAAAGCGATACGTTGAAATACGCTATCGTTCCTCCTCTTCACCGAGCAGCTATTTTTGTCCAATACTTCAAACTAAGCATTTATGTAACTGCATACAAAACAGTATCAGCTGCCTGTACACGAGTCAAAGTAATCTGATAAAATCTAGCAGAGGCTGATTACTTTGTTTCTGAATGTTTGAGGATTTTGAGTCTTGTGTCTGATGCCTATTGGCAACCTCTTACAGACTTTTGTGCCCGAACAAAAGAATCTCAGTTCTAAGCCCTACATAAGGACACATAGTTTATATGGAAATTAATTTTCTAGTATGAGGACGATGATGTGTTCTCCCCATTAGACAGGTCCCTTTACTGCGAGTTCAACATGCCCCAGTCATCCCGGTTTACCGCTGTCCTTTTCGTATCTCCGTATGATGCGGTTTTTAATGTTGTCAGTTAACTGGTATCTTCTTCTACTTTTAATCCTCTTTCCAGTGACTATTTTGTCCAGTGAATCGTTTATTATGCGGTCTCTTCTCATCCACTGCCCTAGTCAATTTCTTGCCCTCTCTTATTTGTTTTCAGACTTTACCTTTTCCCACTCATCCTTTGTAAGTCAATCTTATAATTATTCTATCTGTCCATTCACAACTTCCATTCTTCTCCACATCCACATCTCAAAAGCCTTTAAGCATTTCTTCTCTCTTCGTCATAGTGTCCATGTTTCAGCACTAGAAGGTGCGACACTTCATACAATTCGCCAATCTTTGGTTGGTTGGTTGGTTGGTTTGGGGAAGGAGACCAGACAGCGAGGTCATCGGTCTCATCGGATTAGGAAGGATGGGGAAGGAAGTCGGCCGTGCCCTTTGAAAGGAACCATCCCGGCATTTGCCTGGAGCGATTTAGGGAAATCACGGAAAACCTAAATCAGGATGGCCGGACGCGGGATTGAACCGTCGTCCTCCCGAATGCGAGTCCAGTGTCTAACCACTGCGCCACCTCGCTCGGTGTGCCAATCTTTTCCTGGATTATTTATCTGGTGAACCATAGAAAATACGCCTTCATATTTAAAAAAATCCTTTACAATAGCTACCCTTGATTTTATTTCTTGATTACACGTCATGTTACTGGTAATTTTGCATCTGAAACCGACAACTTGTTCCACAAACTCATCACACGTTTTCGCCTTTTTCCTAGACTGCCTTGTAGAAATCATTGCCTTAGTCTTCTCCACATTTATCTTCATTCCATACTTCTCAGAGGTGGTCTTCAGTTTTTTAATATATTATTGTCTTTTCATTTTCACTCGCTTATACCATGCCATCTGCAAATCTTATATATTTTACTATCATTTCTCCCATTGACACACCACACTTTTTGTTGTTGTTTTAATCAAATCATCAAAATAAACACTAAACAGAGTAGGTGAAATACAACAGCCTTTTCTAACACTTCTCTCAATTTTGATTCCGTCGTCCCATCTCCCGTTCACATTTTTACTCTTTGTGTAGTTTATCAATTGCTTACTAGGCTCCTTTCCTTCCATTTAATTCCAGTATTCTTAGGGACGTCTAAAAGTTCCATCCGCTGAACTTTAACTAGTCACTCGCCTTTCTCGCAAACGTCATTTCACAAATTACCTATTTCCAACAGTCATCGGCTTCAACCTTTGATGTGCTCAGTCGAAATCTGATCTCCATCAATTTTTTTTTTCAAATTTGTTGTCTGTTACTGCTACCTCTCCTTTTTGCACAACGATTGGAATCGTTTTTCCGCTTCTAGTATTGTGATAATATCACAGTTCACTCTACAAATACAGTTAGGAAATAAATTCTGAAGACCATGAAAAGTTTCTCTAATATGTTGGGCACCTTACTGCATTCTTCTGTAGAATGAAACACTTCTTTGCCTTTGCAGCACACCCCAAAATATTATTACACAGGTCAGTACTGACTTAAAGTCTGCGAAGTATGCTAGCAACACCGACACAGAGAGATCTGTTGCCGGCCGCGGTGGTCTCGCGGTTCTAGGCGCGCAGTCCGGAACCGCGCGACTGCTACGGTCGCAGGTTCGAATCCTGCCTCGGGCATGGATGTGTGTTATGTCCTTAGGTTGGTTAGGTTTAAGTAATTCTAAGTTCTAGGGGACTGATGACCAAAGCTGTTAAGTCCCATAGTGCCCAGAGCCACTTTTAGAGATCTGTACGTGCAAAGTAAAGGTTTACTTTGAAAATAAACTGGTCTATGAAAAAACTCAATAAACTACTAGTTCTAGTGTCACCAAAATTTTCAGCTGGACATGTCAGTTGAGGTATATTAGTAATATTTGATACGTGGGTGGCACAGGAGTTTCGTCAGGTTCGGATGGTAGATGTCGCGCTTGTAAATAGATTCCCGCAGCCTTGTCCCTAGAGATGGAGGCTTGTGTCACCGAAATCCACTGCGCTTAAACGGAAAACGCTAACTACTGCTGAGTGGATAAAAGAAAAAAAGGAACGAAGTAATACGAAATTTTTCTCCGTAAAGTTCCTATCAGCCGACGTCGACATCATGGTCCATCACTACGCAAGCTACAAGAGAACTGAAGGTGGGTAAATGACATCAGCAGCCATGCACAAGCTGCATGGTTATGCACAATTGACGACCGCCAAGTACGGAGACGTCTGGCAGAGGTCGTTTTCCAGGAATTAATTTCAGATTACAAAGTCATTATAGTTTTTCTGTATTTCAGTCCTGCGATGGGCACACACTCATGTTCAGTCTGTCACATCGAGGACGCAATGAAGAAAATAAAATAAAGTTTCGCGAGTGGGACTGAAATTCATGGGGAAAGGATAAAAGTGATGAGAATCGATGATGTCATTACTACAATCAGTGAGTAAGAATTACGTGCCCTGTACATGACTGAAAAGACTAATGAGCAAAGAATTTGATGTGAGAGTAAACCGACGGAAAACGAAAATAGAGGAGGAGTAGCAGAAATGAGAACAGCGACAACTTAATCAAAATTAAGGCCTGCGTAACAGGCGAGTGAAAAAAATTCAGGTCTGTTTGATAGTTCTAGGAAAGTACGTCAGGGAATCGGAACAGATTCATCGACTGTGCGAAAAATGGGAAAGAAGAGACCCTAAGTGTTTGAAGTGTTGTGCAACAGATGGAGGTTAAAAATTAGATGGAGTGATAAGAAATGAGGTGCTTTTACACAGAATCGGCGACGAAGGGAATACATGGAAAACACGGGCAAAAAGAAGGGACAGGATCACAGGACATGTGTTTAGATATCAGGGAATAACCTCTGCGAATTTCTCTCCTGTGCCAATCCCTCCATCTCATCGTAGCTCTTGCAACCTACGTCCTCAATTGTTCGCTGGATGTATTCCATTCTCTGTCTTCCTCTACAGTTTGTGCCCTCTACAGCTCCCTTAGTACCATGGAAGTCACTCCCTGATGTCTTAACAGATGACCTGTCATCCTGTTTCTTCTCCTTTTGACTGTTTTCTATATATTCCTTTCCTCGTCGGTTCTGCTCATTGCATGCCTCATCAGTCCACGTAATTTTTAACATTCCTCTGTAGGACCTTCATCTACTTTATTTTGTCCGTAGTGGAATAGGCATTTAGGTTATGTTTTAACTATGTGTATGTCGATTACCATGCCAAAAAAGGAACTCCACATATGGTAACGAAAAATACATTTTTACAACACTGCACAGTCAGTATAATTTGGTCTTTTGTCTTTTACCTGATACATCAGAAGTTTAAAATAACAATATTATAATAGGTAAATATAATTAAATTGATATTCACAAAACTTCTGATTGGAAAAAGAATGACACAAAGAAAAAACGAAACAAATGAAATAAGTTCGTACGGTGATTAAAATAATGTGACATAAATAGAAATAAAAAATTACATTTAAACCAATTAACTGAATAAAAGCAATGATCAAAGTCATTTCGATAAAGATTTTAAAAAAAAATAACAAACGAGACTGGAACCGACAAGCTATTGCATGTGAAACTCTTATCCTATTACTCCACGCAACCAGACGACGTAATGTGACTTTTTTAACGTTATTGAGCATCAAGCAAAATTCCAAAATTTTTTTCGTCGATTATCGCCACGAGGGCGCACCAGGGTGGATGGCTGCAGGGTGTGATGCGTGGGAACTTAATCTGCATCACTGTGCAGTTGGTTTCAAAATGTCGATCTCACATCTGGGGACTACTCCTTGTTAGAGGAAGAGGTTGCTGGCACACGAGAGGAAGTCGTGACGGGTCGCTTCAAAGCATTCTGAAGATTGGTGACTAGATAAAAGAAAACTGCCTCACTTGAGTACACATATTTAGTAAAGCATTAATTAATTAGTATTTAACTTTTACTTTGTATGTTTACGTAAAGTGTCCTTGTACCCGATCACTCCAAACACATACTTACTGGCACAACAGGCAGTAAGAAATTTGTCGCATATTCACGCGGACATTGACGGAGAAATTAGCAGGAACGACTTTCGGGTGGAAAGGATCCGACGCGTAATGTTCTCGCTGAAAGCGGAAAAGCTGAGAAGAGCAAAGGGGAGCTCGTGTGGTGGTCAACGGTACACGCAGCTCGACTGCTTGTCCCCTTCTCTCTCTCTCTCTCTCTCTCTCTCTCTCTCTCTCTCTCTCTCTGTGTTGTGTGTGTGTGTGTGCGTGATTGTGTGTGTGCGTATGTGAGGGCGCGTGGGCTTCTCCACTGGGGCGGCAACGGAGCGGGAAGCCAATTTTCCGCGGGGTCGTCGCAGTTTCGGCAAGTTGTGATTGCTGCTCCGCATCGCGCCGTTAAAAATACCGCAGAGCAGCCGCGCGTCCCTCCGACTGTGACACACACACACACACACACACACACACAGACACACACACACGCACACAACGCAACACACAAACGCAGACCAACCAACAAGCTGGCGCATGCATTCCGCCCTTCGTGGAGCCTACGCTTGGTTTCCACATGTATTCACTGCTGGCACCACATGCACGGGTACCAGTTCTGTTCGGTCCCGACGTAGAAGTCAGATCTTTTTTCTGTAGGTATTTGATACATTCACCCACATTTTATACATACTAACAACTGTCATATTTTAGTACCATCCATGTACAACAAACCTCCGGTTGAGTAGCCGGCACGATAGCTCAGCATGTCCCGTCATAGAACTGGCTGGTCTATGTAATAAAAAAAGCGTAGTGAAGGGATCAACGATGACGTTCAACAGGTGCCATGTGACATCCACCACGATCAAATGCAACGATCTGTAATGGAAAAGAAAGGTAAGTGATTTTAACAAGTAATCGAAACGTTCTGTGTCGCTGTTTCGAACCTAGCAACTGCTTAAATTTTGAATAAAAATCATCAGAAATGGCTGCCGGAAGATTTTCGGCATAAGAAGTCACTCTTGTCAAATAGGGCGGATGAGCGGACTGACGTTTAGGGCACTCTCGCTCCTTTGCGTTGGGAAACCGCCCCGTACAGGCGGAAGAATCGACAATTATCCTCGACATTGAGACAACTGCATTAAAGACAAATAGAGTGTATCCACACCACCGACATGTGGACTGTAACTGAAAAAGTGCCATGATGATCTCTCCATTGGGAAAAAATCCCGGACTAGTCCGCCATTCGGATCTCCGAGAGGGTACTGCCAAGGTGGAGGTGACGATGAGAAAAAGATTGAGTTACCAGCGAAAGAAAAACGTTCTACGTGTTGGGGTACGAAATGTCAGCAGTTTGAGCGTAGCAGCCTAGCTATAAAATCTGAAAAGGGAAACGCAAAGACTCAGTCTCGATATAGTGGGATCGGTGAAGTGAAATGGAAAGAGATCAGGATTTGTGGTCAGGGTAATATTAACAGCAGCCGAAAATGGTGTAACAGCAGTAGGATTCGTTACGAATAGGAAGGTAGGGCAGAGAGTGTGTTACTGTTAACGGTTCAGTGATAGTATGGTTCTCATGAGATTAGACAGCAAACCGCCACCGACAACAATAGTTCAGGTATACGTACCGACGTCGCGGGTAGAAGGTGAAGACAAAGAAAGTACATGACGACAATGAGCAGATAATTCAACATGTAAAGGGGGTCTACAGCTTCCATCTAGTCTGGTGAGACAGTTGAAGATAGCAAAACGAAAGTCGAAGTTTTAAATTTCATGCTCAAGAAACCGTTCACGCAGGAGAATCGTGCAAACAAACCGTCGTTTGACTATTAAACAGACTCCCTTACGGACGGCATGCTAATAAGCATCCCTGGCTTAGATAAACATCTGAAGGAGTTGAAAACAAGTAAGTTATCAGGTCCGGATGGAATCCCATTTCGGTGAATCTCTCGCCCAGTGCAAAATACCAAGCGACCGTAAAAAGGCGCAGCTGACTGAAGTATATAAAAGAGTAAGAGAACAGTCCCGCAAAATTACAGACCAACATACCTAATTTTTGTTTACTGCAGAATCATTGAACATATTCTAAGTTCGAACATAACAAACTTTCTTGAGACTGAGAAACTTATGACCATCAGTCAGCATGGTTACAGAAGGCATCGTTACTGCGAATCTCAGCTTGCCCTTTTCTCAGACGGTATATTGAGAACTACGAATGAAGGGCAACAGGCAGATTCAATATTTCTAGACTTCCGGTAAGGATTTAATGCAGTATCCCGTTGCAGGCTGTTAAAGAAGGTGCGTGCATATGGAATAGGTTCACAGATATGTGAGGGCTCTTATGTTACAGAACCCAGTATGATGTCCTCGACAGCGTTTTCATCAGAGACAAGCCTATCGTCAAGAGTGCCCCAGGGAAGAGTGACAGACCCGCTGTCCCGCTGTTGTTCTCTATATACATAAAGGGTTTAGGCGGACAGGGTGGGCAGCAATCCGCGGTTGTTTCGCTGAAGATGCTGTGGTGTACAGGAAGCTGTCAAAGATGAGTGACTATAGGACAATACGAGATGACTCAGACTAAATTTCTAGTTCGTATCATGAATGGTAGCTAGCTTTAAATGCAGAAAAATGTAAGCTAATGCGGATGGGTAGGGAAAAAAACCCGTAATGTTTGGATACAGCATTAGTAGTGTCCTTTCTGACCCAGCCAGATCATTTAAATGTCTGGGCGTGACGTTGCAAAGTGACATGAAATGGAGCGAACATGTGAGAATTGTGGTAGGAAAGGTGAATGGTCGATTTAGGCTTACTGGGAGAATTCTAGGAAAGTGTGGTTCTTCTCTAAAGGAGACAGTATATAGGACGCTAATACGACTTATTCATGAGTACTGCTCGAGGGTTTGGAATCCGAACCAGGTCGGATTGAAGGAAGACGTGGCAGAAATTCAAAGGCGGGCTGCTAGATTTGATACTGAAAGGTTCGAACAACACGCAAGTATTACGCAGGTCCTTTCGGAACTCAAACGGGAATCGCTGGAGAGAAGGCGACGTTGTTTTCATGGAAAACTATTGAAAAAATTCAGAGAAACAGCACCTTAAGCGCTTCTGTTGCCTCCAACATACATTTCGTGAAAGGACCACGAATATAAGATCCGAGAAATTAGGTCTCATACGGTGGCGTTTAGATAGTCGTTTATCCCTCGTTCTGTTTGCGAGTGGAACATGAAAGAAAATTACTAGTAGTGGTGCGGGGTACTCTTCTTCATGCGCCGTAACGTGGGCTGTCAGTACACGTCGATGTAGATGTAGAGACGAAAAATCTAATAATCATAGGGGTCTGCAACGCGGTTGTAGGGGAAGGAATAGAAGAAATAGCTACGGGAGGATATGGGCTCCATAGTAGGAATGAGAGAGGAGAAGGACTGATTGCTGCAATAACTTTTAGAGAAACGAAATGACGGCCGGGAGTCCCCATCCGGGGAAGTTCGGTCGCCGGGTTGCAAGTCTTTTCAGTTGACCCCACATTGGGCGACTTGAGTATCGATGATGATAAAATGATGCCGAGGGCAACCCAACACCCAGTCGCCGAGAAGAGAAAATCTCCACCCGTCCGGGAAACGAACCCGAGTCCGCTGATTGGCACTCAGATGCGTTGACTACTCAGCTAAGAGGGCAGACTTTGACATGATAATAGCAAACACACAGTTCAAATTCAAAGGAGGAGGAGATACACTTGGAAAAGGCCTGGATATAGGGAGAGATGACAATTAAATTACCTCAAGATCAGCCAGTGACTCCGCAATCAGATACTGGATTGCAAGGCGTACCCAGAAGCAGATATAGACTGAGATCACGATTTAGTAGTGGGACAGAGCAGACTGAAGTTCAAGAGACGCATCCGGAAGAATCAGCGTGGAAGGAAGTAGGGTACTGACGTAGTGAGGAATATATAAGACAGTAGCTGTTCTCGAAAGAACGGATACTGTAGATGACGGTGCAGCTTTTCCCTGGAATAAATGATGACTAAATGAAACCCTCAGCTGCCTACAGGTGTTGTTGATATACCTCGATGTGGACAGCTGAAAATGTGTGCCCTGACCGGGACTCGAAACCGGGATCTCCTGCTTACATGGCAGACGCTCTATCCATCTGAGCCACCGAGAAAGATGAACAGCGCGACTGCAGGGACTTATCCCTTGCACGCTTCCCGTGAGACTCACATTCTCAACTGTCCACAATTCTACCTATGTAATTTACCTTATAGACATTTGCCCATTCACTCATTACTCGCGCACGCTTTGGCGATTCCCGTAAGAGTTTGGGCAACCTGTACGCATTCGCACAGACGAAGGTCAAGGGCTGGGTAGCCTTTTAACTATATACGGGAATCGCCAAAGCGTGCTTGAGTAATGGGTAAAGCATGCCATGTAAGCAGGAGATCCCGGGTTCGAGTCCCGGTCAGGGCACACATTTTCAGCTGTCCACATCGAGGTATATCAACAACACCTGTCGGCAGCTGAGGGTTTCAGTTAGTAGTGAGGAATGATGAGACGCATTTGAAGTTTGCAAAGGATGTGGACACTGCAATAGTGAATATCAGAGTAGGTAGTTCAGGGGAATAAGAGTGGACATATCTGAATAGGGTAGTCACAGATGTTAGACCGATAAACATAGGTACAAGATAGGTAACTGCGAAGGAACCTTGGGTAACAGAAGAAATATTTCAACTAACCAACGAAAGAAGGAAGTAGGGAAAATGTTCAGAGCAACACAGGAATACAGCCATATAAATCCGTCGTGAAGCAAATAAATAGGAATTGCAGGGAAGCAGATGGGTAATGGCTGCAGGAAAAAAGTGAAGAAACTGAAATAGAAATGATGGTCGGAAGGACTGAATAAGCATGTAGAAAAGTCAAAACAATCTTTGCTGCAGTCAAAAGCAACGGCTGCAACATTAAGAGTGAAATGGGAATTCCGCTGTTAAAGTCAGATGACAGAGCGGATAAAGGTGGAGGAGGAGATTAGCGTCTAACGTCCCGTCAACAACGAGGTCATTAGAGACAGAGCACAAGCTCGAATTAGGGAAGGATGCGGAAGGGAATCGGCCGTGCTCTGTCAATGGAACTATCCTGACAATTGCCTGGAGTGATTTAGGAAATCGTGGAAAGCCTAAATGTGGGTGGCCGGACGCGTGTTTGAAACGTCGTCCTTCCGAATACGACTGCAGTATCCTAATCATTGCGTCACCTCGCTCGGTTAAAGAGCGGAGAGGTGAAAAGAGTGCACTGAAGGCATCTATGAGATGTCGAATTGTCTGATGATGTGACAGAAGACCTCGGACATGGATGTGTGTGATGACCTTAGGTTAGTTAGGTTTAAGTAGTTCTAAGTTCTAGGGGACTGATGACCTCAAAAGTCCCATAGTGCTCAGAGCCATTTGAACCATTAGTGACAGAAGAAGACAGTGCAGTCGACAAAGAAGAAAGAGATATGGAATCCAGTATTAGAGCCAGAATTTACCAGAGTTGTCGAAGACTTCAGATCAAGTAAGGCAGAAGGAAAAAAAAAGCATTCCGTCCTCAGGACACGAGTGGCCTACCGGTACCATCCGACCGCCGTGTCATCCTGAGAGGAGGATGCGGATAGGCGGTGCGTGGAGTCAGCACACCGCTCTCCCGGCCGTTAAGATGGTATTCTTGACCGAAGCCGCTACTATTCGGTCGAGTAGCTCCTCAATTGACATCACGAGGCTGAGTGCGCCCCGAAAAATGGCACCAGCGCATGGCGGCTGGATAGTGAACCATCCAAGCGCCGGCCACGCCCAACAGCGCTTAACTTCGGTGATATCACGGGAACCGGTGTATCCACTGCGGCAAGGCCGCTGCCAAGTAAAGAAGAAGGGATAGATAATATTCCACCTGAATTTCTAAAATCGCTGGGGGAGGTACGCAATCAAACAATTGTTCAAGTTGGTGGGCAGGATCTATGAGACTGCAACATACCGTCAGACGTTCGGAAAAATATCATCCTCACAATTCCTAACATAGCAAGGGCACGTAAGCGGGAGAAGCATCGCACAATCAGCTTAACATCTCTTGCCTATACAGAAAAAGGCAAAAAATTGACGATCTGTTAGATGACGATGAGTTTAGCTTTGGGAAAGATGAAATAGTCCTGACGTTGAGCTCCATGATGGAAGCAAGACTGGAGAGATATCAGAACAGCTACATACGAGTTGTTGACATGGAAAAATCGTTCGACAATGTAATAGAGCAAGGAATAGATAAAAAGTAGGAACAAAATCAGGCAATTGCGACTATTTCTGACCAATGTTTCCCTCAGGTATTTACTACTTTCAACCGAATCGGTTTCCGTGAGAGCAAAGGCGTTTCTCTTACCAGGGCTGGACAAGGAGCGACGAAATGAGAACGGAGTTCACAATGTTAAGTAGGAGGTTCGGAAGTTGGGCCGTTAAGTGCGCCCCATAAACGCAGAGCAGCGAGTTATTACGGTTTTCCGCCGCGGGGCGTTTGAAGTTAGTGCTCCGCTCCCTGTCATCGTCCGTATCGGAAATTAAGCGTCCGAGGCAGTGTTTGCGCCCGTCGAGCGATGGTTACAACTGTTGACGGTGATATTGCGCTCGAGCAAATATCCTTTAACTGTTTCAGATCAGGTCTCGTCATAATAGCGGCAGTCATAATTCTCCACTCTACAGTCCCTTGGACGGCATTGTAGCGGTCGTCCGGAATTGCCGACATTTATTATTTGTGACAGAAGTTCGGATAATAATGTTCCGAAAAGAGAGGATGAGAAACTACTCATCGCGCGAGTTATCGTAAAGTATGGAACGGTCGCAATTAATTCCAACTGCATTGTTAAAGGGATTCGCGTTCGTATGTCCGTGTCCATCATTGTAACGACTTAAGACTGAACCACTGAATCTTAATCTCACACATGCCTACCATGTAGTCGGTTTTATGTCGTTCCACTTCGAATCGGTATGACACACATTCTCAAACATTTTACTGTTGTTAACGGTTCACATTAACACGCACTGATTTCAATGATAACATTACTATCCTCAGTCAAAGTGAACACGAATTACGGGACGTTTGAGCAGTAAAAAACAGTCTAATGAGTACAGAATATAGATTAAAGTAAACCGAAGAAAGACGAAAGTATTGAGGAGTAACAGAAATCAGATTAGTAATAATATGATCAAAACTGGTGACCAACAGATAAGTGAAATGCGTTGCCTTGGAAGCAAAATAACACACGACGGGAAAAGCAAAGGAAACATAAGAACAGCGTAGCACAGGCGAAGAGGGAAAGCCTGGCCAAAAGAGCTGCCAGACTTCGGCCTTAATTTGAGGAACAAATTTCTGAGAATATATGTTTGGAGCATAGCATTACATGGAAGCAAATCATGGATTGTGGGAACCCGGAAAAAGAGGACATCGAGGAGTTTGACATGTGGTGCTACAGAAGTTTGTTTAAAATTAGGTGGACTGAAAAGATAAGAAATTAGGACGTTCTCAGCAGGATCGGCGAGGACTACGGAACTGGAGCGAGCTGTAATGGACAAAAACTGTAGGGGAAGGCAGAGACCAGAAGGCATCCCACAAATAATGGGGGAGTTGGTAGCAAGTGCTATCTGTGAAATGAAGAGGTTGATGCACGAGAGAAAATAGCGGGATGTCACATCAGACCAGTCAGGAATTTGTTGAAAGAAAGCGCTTTACATTGATTGACGGCCAATAATATAACGGAACAGAAGTGTCCTACTTACGCTAGATGCTACCTATTTGTTTACATGGTCATCTGCAAGTTCATGCGCAAGGCGTAGAACCTTTTTGGGTCTTTTGGTCATTCTGCACAATAATGTAACGGAAGAGAAGTGGGTCTATCTGCCTACTTACGCTAGATGCTACTTATTTGTTTACATGGTCATCTGCAAGTTCTTGCGCAAGGCGTAGAACCTTTTTGGGTCTTTTGGTCATTCTGCACACGGAGCGGACTTTTCCGGAGGCGCAACTTGGCATCATTTCAGTCGGAACTTACCAGTTGCTCCGGTTCAACAGGAAGCGAAAGAATTGCTAAACGGCCGACTTCTGTGAACCAGGGATAGAGTCGCTTCCTCGAGGCCCACATATAAAGTGAATCATGTATTTGACTCTAGAGAGTGTTTGATAAAGAAAGACCTGCAATCTCTGACACTTTTTGAATGGGTGATTTATTTCACCCTAATTATTTTTGGGTATAGGCACATGTCAGACGGCGGCGAAGATTTCTCACTCAGATTTCACATTTCTTCGTGTAATGTAACAGTATTTTCATGCTTTTCTTGTTTTCAAAAGCTTTTACATTATGTACAAAATCTTGACATTTTACTTAGTTATATGATACATTAAACTTGAACTAGACCAAAGACAAGTTAGCGGGCACACGTGTTTACATCTGATGTCACGTCAGCTTGTGATTTGATTGGCTGTGCCAAACGACGTCTGGATGGCACGTTGCGGAAGCCAATAAATTAAAAAAAAGAAAGAAAGCAAGATGGAACAGTAATGGAATACTTCTACAGCTGTTTTTTTTCCTTTATTTTCGTAAACTTTATTCATACAGCTACTGCTGTTCACACGATCCGTCATCGATAAACAGTCAAGCCTAGAAGTAAGAAATCTTACATTTTGCTGAGGAAGGAGAAGAGATGAATTTGTTCGAAGAAACAGAAACTTACTGCCACCTTCACAAAATACCTGACTGCAAAACTTTAGTGGACATCGCCAATATTTCAATCATGATCCAGGCTAAGAAACAGAAAAAAATATACATCATACATCTACCATTACTGCATCATCTTGTTTTTTTGGTACAGCCAATCAAATCACTAGCTGACGTGACGTCTTGTGTAAAGACACGTGTCCGAAAGTTTGTAGTCAGTCAAGCTCAAGTTACCCTTATTGTCTATCAACGACACATATCCCTATGGTGCGAAGTATGGAACTAAATCTTACCTCAAGTAAGTAAAATGCAAAGACTGTAAATATAAGGTTAAAGATTTTGTGACCAAGAAACGCATAAATATTCTAATCCTCAATGCTCTCTGATTGTGGGTCCAGACTAGAAATTTATTACTCTGACATGAATCATCCATCAAAAATTTTGGCTCACCTTAATTTCTACATTAGTGACATTTTCGGAAACAGCCACGATGTTCTTAAATCATCATGGATACGATAAAGTTCTTGATAAGTTAAGGATACTGATAACATATTTTCACTTTGACGAATAGTCACAATGGTCTCATAAAACAGCGATCAGCGATTAATGTAACCTTAATAATTACCGAGCAGCAAGTGCTAAATTATTTTTTTTTTTTCAGGCGAAATGATGCTGTTGATGAAAGAAATGAATTTCCTGTACGAGTCAGCGATCACTGGCACATTTTGTGAATAGATCCGTCAAGACTGCTTATTAAAATTTCTTTATTCATTAAGACGTTTCGGCTGCTACCATCATGAGATATAAAAAAAGCTTAGTATTTCTACAACAAGGTTCTACGTCAGTACTAAAACCTACACCTAATTGGTGCTGCCCGATTAGTCGTAGTTTTTAGTACTGACACAGAACTTTCTTTTAGAAGTTCTAACCTTTTTTATATCTGATGATGGCAGTAGCCAAAACGTCGTAGTAAATAAAAAAATCTTAAGAGGCGACCTACACGATTTTATTTACGAAATTACACAGTGTTTCGGCACCAGAACAGTTTAGCAGTTCCATATGGTCTGTGCTATTCTTATGTATTTTCCATAAGATAGCATATTGTCAGCTAATTCTTCGTTTAAATGATCTTATAACATTATTTGCCAGGACAACCGAACTGGGCCGCGTGATGCAAGTCTTTTCATTTCACACCATTCCGGTGACTTGCGTCTAGATGGTGATGAATTAATGATGAAGACAACACAACTCCCAGTCACAGAGCGGGTAACAATTCGAACCCAGCCGGGAATCGGACCCAGCCCCTGCACGGCAGCCAACCACACTGACCAATTATTTTTTTTAATATATCGCAAAATTGAGTTGTGTCGGGAAGCAGTCAAGGGTCGACCCGTTCCACCCCTCCCCCACCCACGCCTGGCTCCCGCAGGACGACAGACGTGACCGGAATGGAATTAGATCAAGGTAGCCGACAACAATAGTTATATATGTACAAGACGAGAGTGGGTCGGCTTGTCATGCCGCTCCGAAGGGGAAGGGGGGGGGGGAGGGAGGTAGGAGCCGTACTGGGTGAGGCTCGCAACATCCTGGGGCGACGAATGCATAAACTAAAATTTAAACTACACATGAAAAATAAGTAGTTGGCCACGCCGTTCATCCTGAACACAATCATATCGTTGGCCTGGACATGCTGGTACGCCGCGGGTGGTGGTGGTGGGGGGGGGGGGGGGTGGCAGAAATCCGATACGATTTGAGGGTCAATGTTCGAGCACACTGTGAGCTTCCAGTATATGGCATCAAAAATCAAGTGTGGAGTGTGGGGGATCGTGGAAAATTTGTGCAATCGCCTCACCATGGAACCACCTGATAGCATGATGCTTATAGCTGGAGGAAACGAGAAGTGTGTGGAAGAAACAGGAGACGGGGGGGACGGACCGTAGGAAGCGGAGCGCTGAGGAAGCAGAAAAATGTACACTGAAGCGCCAAAGAAACTGGTTTGGCATGAGTATTCAAATATAGAGATATGTAAACAGACAGGATACGGCGCTGCGGTCGGCAAGGCCTATAAAAGACAAGTGTCTGGCGCAGTTGTTAGATCGGTTACTGCTGCTACAACGGCAGGTTATCAAGATTTGAGTGAGTTTGAACGTGGTGTTATAGTCGGCGCACTTGAGATGTGACACAGCATCGCCGAGGTAGCGACGAAGTGGGAATATTCCCTCACGACTATTTCACGAGTGTGCCGTGAAGATCAGGAATCCGGTAAAACATCAAATCGCTGCGGCCGGAAAAAGATCCTGCAAGAATGGGACCAACGAAGCCTGAAGAGAATTGTTCAACGTGACAGAAGTGCAACCCTTCAGCAAATTGCTACAGATTTCATTGCTGCCCCATCTACAAGGGTGAGCATGCGAATCATTCAACGAAACATCATCGATACGGGCTTTCGGAGCCGAAGGCCCACTCCTGTGCCTTTGATGAATACACGTTGATGACTGGAAACATATTGCCTGGTCGGACGAGTCTCTTTCCAAATTATATCGAGCGGATGGACGTGTACGGGTATGGAGACAACTCCATGTATCCATGGACCGTATATGTCAGCAGGGGACTGTTCGAGATGGTGGACGCTCTCTAATGGTGTGGGGCGTGCACAGAAGGAGTGATATGCAACTCCTGATACGTCTACATACGACTCTGATAGGTAACAGGTACGTAGGTATCCTGCCTGATCACCGGCATCCATTCATGTCCATTGTGCATTCCGACGGACTTGGGCAATTCCAGCAGGACAATGCGACACCCCACACACACAAAAATTGTTACAGAGAGGCTCCAGGAACACTCTTCTGCGTTTAAACATTTCCACTGACCACCGAACTCCCCAGGCATGAACAATGTTGAGCATATCTGTGATTCTTTGCAACGTGCCGTTCAGAAGAGATCTCCTCTCCCTCTTACTCTTATGGATTAATCGACAGCCCTGTAGAATTCATGTTGTAGGTTCCCTTCAGCACTACTTGAGACATTGGTTGATTCCATGCTACATCGTGTTGTGACACTTTTACGTGTTTGCGGGGCCCTACACGATATTGGGTAGGTGAAGCAGTTTCTTTGGCTCTTCAGTGTACACCGTATGAGGAACCAGACCTCGTCCTAGTAACCGTTGTGGACAGGAGTGATGCGACAATTCATCCTCGTGCTCATAGAGTCGTCTTGCACGGTGCAAGCATTGTAAACAGGGGCCCAATCGTCTTGGAACACAGCTTGACCGCTGGGGAACAAATATTGCACCATTCATTTGATCAGCTGAAAGGGCCACATAATCTTGGCAGTAAAGCGTCGTTGCAGAGTAACTATGGGGTACAAGGAATACCACGATATGGATGCCCAAATCTTCGGCCAACCCCCGCCTTATTTTACACCTGGGACTTAAATGCGGCCGGAAGTTGGAAACAGTGACCAATAAGACTTATCCGACCAAGTGCCTTTCTTCCATTGTTCCATAGTCCAAAAATTTCCCCAAAAATGTTAAAATGTGGGTGAAATCTTATGGGACTCATTTGCTAAGGTCATCAGTCGCTAAGCTTACACACTACTTAACCTAAGGACAAACACACACACCCATGCCCGAGGGAGGACTCGAACCTCTGCCGGGACCAGCCGCACAGTCTATGACTGCAGCGCCCTAGACCGCTCGGCTAATCCCGTGCGGCACACGTTTCCCCCTTAGGGCATATGCATTGGTTTTCGAATTCTATTCCCAGTTTAAGGAAACTCTTTCGTACTGTTAATGTGCTGACAGGCTCCGCGAGTGACTTCTGCACCTTTTGTCTCCTTATTTTTTGTCACAATCCTCTTCGACGCTCGTCCGTCACGCCCACCGACCTCATGCTGTCGTCTGCGTTGTGACTTAGCGGATGGTGCATGCGGTGTAAACCTTCGATACGGTGTTATCTGAAACACCATACATCTGTACAGCCATCAACAGTTTGCCCACATTCGACGTCACAGAGCTCCGACATAAAACACCGACACCTACACATAACTGATACTAGCAACGTGTTTGAGACAGTGCACTGGTGCTGTTCGTAGTCTAATCCAACAACGCAACGTGCAGAATTGGCTAGCATCTGCATTTATGTGTGAACACGTATTTCTCGCAATGTTTTCACATTTATGTCCAACCCTTGTCGCTGAAACACTCAATGTACCGGTCTGTGTTAATCGAGTTCGAATGCGATTTATCGAGCACAAAGTTCGTACAGGTGCAAGGCGACAATTTCGAACATAGTTGTGATTTTTAAATTGTTATTATGTTTATAAAAAATTATGTGTTTTTGTTTGTATATGAAAATCTACTCGTTGCTGACAGGGGACCGCTTCCGTCTTGGACCTTGAGTAGTAGCCTGTGGATTCGAAGGTTAGACACAACCTTGAGGTTGCGAGAGTACTTATATTCTGCATCCAAAATTGCGCAACACAGCTCGTGAGGTTCACTTTATGAGCGGGACACGCAAGGAGCACAGTAACATATGCGTCGTTGCAGGCGGCTGCAACAGAACTTTATTGCTCTTCTGGGAAGGGAATAACGATCAACCTTAGGATTCCAGCAACGGTGGCGCCCGGCACGTTCAGAACACCCACACATTAGTCTGCAAAACAACGTACTCTGTTCTGTGTTAATGGCACATGTCGAAGCAATTGCTACCTTTGGAGCTTCTGATTGCCTTCTAACGAAGTACAGAACACTGTGTTCTTTGTTAGCTTCCTTAACCGAAAACAAATAAAGCACATCTGCTTGTGAAGTATGAGTAATAACAGTGTGGCAACAGTATTACTTTCTTCTGATTTAAGTCAGACGCAGTTATTACCAGTTCGCATTGAGAAAGACACTTTGAAGAATTGAACTAATAGGACGTACCAGAAAAACTGAGAAAGTACCTGAGGACTGGAAAACTGCGCTAATTCATCCATTGCGTAAAAAAGAGGGTAGAACCGATGTTAACAATTACCGAGGAATCTCTCTTCTCCCAGTCACAAAAAATTATCTTGCTTTGTTTACTTGATAGAGTCCAAGAACTGTTAGAACTGTAAGTAGCCTGTTTGTATGTTGGCAGCGCTATATATGGTGTTAATATCGCTGGCAGCGCTCTGCGAACTCGGCAAGAGATTCTGTGGTTGGACGGACTAGCAGCGAGTGGACATGGGAGTGTATGCACATGATATTCTTAGTTGGTGCATTACAAAGTGAGATGAAATGACGTGTTTATAAGAAAATAGGCAAGAAAATGTATGATGATGGATGTTTGGTTGATAATGTTTGGCAGCGGAATTATTGACAACTATATAATTTTTGGAACTGGATATCGCATTAATGAGGTAAAATTTTCTAAATACATTGTTTGTTCTTCAACAAAATCTTTCTTTCGCTAGCCATATGCCTCCCAGTAGTTAGAGTCTATAGTAGTTAGAATCTTTTTATTTAGCTGGCTGTAGTTGCGTCTTGCTGTTTTCTGTAAGGTAAGTGACTTATGAAAAAGAATGGGGATTGCACTGTTGAGATTCGCGCTTGAAATGAGATTAATCAATTAACAAGAGTTGGAGGTAGTTTCATATTTCTTTAATTTCATATTTTTTGGTTTGGTATTACTGTTAGGATTTCTTGCAATTTAGGGCCATTGTTTTGTGTTAATTATTGGAAGTCATATTGTCAATGTGTACTTGCTGTAGTTCATGTTATGAAGTTTTTCTGTAAGGTAAGTGACTTATGAAAAAGAATGGGGATTGCACTGTTGAGATTCGTGATTAAAATGAGTTTAATCAATTAACAAGAGTTGAAGGTAGTTTCATATTTCTTTAATTTCATATTTTTTGGATTGGTATTACTGTTAGGATTTCTTGCAATTCAGGGCCATTCTTTTGTGTCAATTGTTAGAAGTCACGTTGTCAATGTATAGCAGTCAGATTGCGTTAGGCTTGTATATTGTGGGTAATAAATGAATAGGTTAAGTTTGAGTTGTCTTTGTCAGGGAAAATTCTATAGGTCAGTGTCTAATAAAAAAATAATTTAGGAGGTAGTTTCAGAACCTAAATTGGTGAATACCAAGCAGGCTTTAGATCATACAGATCCTGTGCGGAACAAATTCTTAATTTAAAACTGATCCTTGGCACCAAAGGATTTCTGGTAACAATATTGTATGTAGATTTGTGGATTTTAAAAAGGCCTACGACTCAGTTGATCGTGAATCTGTTTTCTAAATTTTAAAGGAACAAGAGCTAGATAATAAAACTCTAACACTGATTAAGGAAACGTTACCTGGCGCTAGCTCTAGAGTTAAATTACCTGAATGTCTTTAAGGAGCAGAATATTTCATTTTAAATAGAAAGAGGGCTATTGAAGAAATTCAAAAGAAGGAAAGAAAGTTTATTAAAAAATATTAGGCCCCAAAATTACTGATGGAGAAATTTACAGGCTGAGAAGTAATAAGAAAATAGAAGGATACACAGACACACATAGTGACATGAGAAAACAAAGACTTAAGTGTTATGGGCACATTAAAAGAATGACAACCACTAGGTTGACAAAACAAATGCCAGAACTCTACGAAAACAGATGTAAGGCCAAAACTGAGCCAATTAAATGGATCGGTGCGATTAAGGAAGATCTTAAAGTAGCCGGTATAACTCAGGCAGACGTTACAGTTAGAAAAACATTCAGGCAAAAGATATTTGCTTGGAAAGTTGCTCAAAAGGAAATTAGAAAACGGACTGGAACATCGTGGTCTGATGAAAGAAAGAGACTTCATTCTGAAACGATGAAACAAATTTGGACACAAAGGAAGGGCAACCATCCAAAGTGACCTTGGTGGATTGTACGTCCGTAATCCTTCTGGGCCCATACGTGAATAATAATAATAATAATAATAATTGCAAATTAAGGAGTAAACAGATTTTACACTGTAGGTTGGTTTGCAAACGACAGCTCTAGGCAAATAGTGGTACTATTGAGAGCCCAAAATAAATGCAATTATAGCAATATATATTTAATAAATTCGAAAGTGAAACTTAGCCAATTGATCTGATGGAAGATATCCAAGCAGTCTTGAACTCAGTAAATGGATCAAAATTATTTCTTAGTTAAGTTACCATTCCGCAACCGAGACTGAAGTGAAACAGAGGACGCCTGAATACGAAATTTCATCTTCCAAAACTGTGTTATGGTAGATCTTCATATTGTTCGTTTTCTCAACCATCACACGAACGCCCAAATGACAGAGATTACGACAAGCGTTCGCAGAATAAAAAAATTAATCTAACATTGCTTAACAGTTGACAGGCATAAACAACCTTATCAGATACTTCAGTGACTTTATATGGACCATTAATCCCCTCTTAATCAAACAGCTTTAAACGTCTGATTACTTTACAAATGATTTAATGCGTTAAATATTTGATCTTAAGCAAGCAAAACATTTTCGGCTGAATAGACTGTAATTTTTCACTCATCTCAGACTTTATGACGTCATATGTCCTGAACTATTTTTTCCGTAAAATGATATAATTTTGAAACTTCCTGGTAGATTAATATCAGCGCACATTCCGCTGCAGAGTGAAAATTTCATTCTGATACAATTTTGTTGTTACATTAACTTCTAAATGGGGATATTGCCTACAAAATGTGGTCCGAATAAGCAAGACGTACTAAATTGAAACGTTGTGCCTGATAATGAAGTTTACTGCATGAACAGCGGAAATGTAGCAAGCCTTTTGTTTCATTATTTTGCGGGGGTATCAAGAAGAAAAATTTAGAGAAGGTTTGTAGCTGCGTGTACCGTTTGTTGGGAGTCGCTTAGTGCTTTCATTCTGGAATACTGGATGGATGTAGTCTAGACAATTTGAGCGTCATGAGTTACGCTGTCTCAACATGTAGACATATTCTAATTTTAAAAGTGGCTTTTTGCTTTAAACTTTTAGCTTAAGGTTTTAATCTTTAATAAGCTGATTATCATAGATTTTTAAATTCGGCCAATAATTACACAAACGAAAAACAAAAATGGAGCACACTCAAGGAAAAGGTCATTTTACTGACAAGTGAGGTGATAGGCAGTTCCTTATTGTAAGAGTGTATGATAACATATTCATACCAAATGAGAAACACATGTCACAGTAAAGGGTAGCGAAACGATGGACCTCCTCTGACAGCGACGCAGGCGCGTATTCTCGCATGCAAACAGTGATAAAGGTGACGAATTGCATCCTGCGATAGATTGTGCCAAGCGTACTGCGTCTCTTGTTGCGATTCGGCAATGGTTCTTGCAGGCTCTGGAGAACGGTAAAGTTCCCACTTCACCACGTCCCATACGTGTTCAATTGGCCTCCACGAAGAGCACGTTGCGTGCACAATCCTGCTGAAAACGCATGTCGCCTTCTTGTCGGAGACAGGGCAGTAGCACGGGTTGACAACCTCTGCAATGTAGCGGGCACTAGTTACTTTATCCAACAAAATCACAAATGTTACCATGAGTCTTAGGTGATGGCTCCCCACACAATGAAGCCTGGGATGGAACCTGTTGGGTGGGAGGATGCACTCCGGAATAGGCATTTCATGAGGAATACGTCATACACGTGTATGTCCATGACGCACATACAGACAGAGACTACTGTCATCACCGAAACACCATTCCATTCTCCAGTCGGCTGTTTGACGAGACCAGGGAAGCCGTGCTCGGTGCTGCCCTGGTCTTACTGACAGCCATCCAAGATTCACACATGCTCTTAGTCCTTGCAAGCGGTGGTAGCCGTGCAAGATTCAGACATGCTTTTAGTCCTCGCAAGGAGACGGGTATAAGTGGTCTGTGACGACACAACAAGTACAACGTGTGCCCGGATTTCGTCTCCTGATGATGTCCGGTCGGCAACCACTGCACGCACAATGCGCCGATCTTGACGTTCGACTGCACTACGCGGACGTACGGAATCGGACCTACAGGTGTGGTTGCGAACCACACAGTACTTCTGAAAGCAGTGACACACCAACCATACATTGCGCTCAAAAGGTGCAGAAATCCGTTGGTAAGTCCATCCAGCGTCCCGCAGTCCCACAATGCGACCTCGATCAAATGGCTGAACCTGTTCAAGAGGAGTACGTAGACGTTGGAAGGACATCTTTGAACCTCTAAACTAGGCACAGTTACCGCCTGTAGAATCAAAACAGAAGGCACTCAAAGAAGTTCCTCTTAGTGACGTCCAAGAGGTGGTAAGTTCCTATGACCAAACTGCTGAGGTCATCGGTCCCTAGGCTTACACACCACTTAATCTAACTTAAACTAACTTACGCTAAGGACAACACAGACACCCATGACCGAGGGAGGACTCGAACCTCAGACGGGGAGAACCGCGCGAACCGTGGCAACGCGCCTGAGACCGCGTGGCTACTCCGCGAGGCCGAGTACCGTCTCATCGCAAGACGACCGTGGGAAACGAATCACAAACGAACAACCCTTCGGTATCCACATATTATATCTTAGTGCCCCCCGGACACACTCACTGAGCGTGTCGCGTCTTTTTCCGGTGGTGTATGCGAGATACTGAGAATCAAATTTTTTTATGGCCCTGGAAGCCATTACACAGGCAACCTGCAAGTAGACTTTGGTGATCGAGTGTCTGTTCTAGCCATTTCGTAATACATACTGGACTGTCAACCAAGACGTCTGTATGCAGAACGATTTCCACATACAAGGTCACACAGTCATGCATTTCAAAAACTTGATGCTCGTTTTCGTGACACAAGATCCCTTTGACTAGAAGGACGGAAAACTGATGGATCTCGCAGTGAGCAAACAGTTCAGTTTGAGGAAGCTGTGTGACAGCGAACTGACGACAACCTCAGCACCAGCTCACGATCCACAGTGAACGAACTAAACACGTCCAACGACAATGCGTGAAACGTTCTATTCGAGAAGAGCGTGCATCCATGCAAGTATCAGAGAGTACAAGACCTATCAGCAGATTACCAAATGGTTCAAATGGCTCTGAGCACTATGGGACTTAACATCTGAGGTCATCAGTCCCCTAGAACTACTTAAACCTAACTAACCTAAGGACATCACACACATCCATGCCCGATGGAACATTCGAACCTGCGACCGTAGCAGTCGCGCGGTTCCGGACTGAAGTGCCTAGAACCGCTCGACCACCGCGGCCGGCAGCTGATTACCTCTGCCAGTGGTATCTACCCTGATTTCTAAACGTGTGACTTGTTTACTGACGTGGCTACCTTCACACGGGAAAGAATATTCAACAGCCACAATAGTCACTTTTCGGAGCTGGAAAATCCTAAGGCAACCTGTGTGTTCCTCCATTATCATAGATTTTCCATAGACGTATGGGCAAGTATTGTTGATGAACATCTGATGACACCATACCACGCTCGACGGAGGAAACTGCATTATCTGTCCCCGTAAAGTACTACCGAAAATACTGGAGAATGTCCTGCTAGCAGTCAAACAACGACTATCGTTCCAGCATGACGTGGTCCCACCACAATTAGCCGTTGATGTCACAGAACTTTTAGACATTATTTTCCCCAATTTTTGGTTCAAAATGGTTCAAATGGCTCTGAGCACTATGGGACTTAACTTCTGAGGTCATCAGTCCCCTAGAACTAACCTAAGGACACCACTCACGTCCATGCCCGAGGCAGGATTCGAACCTGCGCCCGTAGCGGTCGCGCGCTTCCAGACTGTAGCGCCTAGAACCGCTCGGCCACCTGGGCCGGCCCCAATTTTTGGACCGGGATAGGTGGGCCAGTAACATGGCCACCACGTTTTTCCAACCTAATCTGTATGGATTTCTTTTTGTGGACGAAGAGGATGAGACACCAATAGATAGAAGCAGTCAATCGGACACTTGAAGGAGCAGCAGAGGAAAAAATAGTGGCACCAGACGAAGATTAGAATATTAGAAACTGATTAATTGATGATGTGGTTGCAGCTCTTACATACACATGAAAAGATAAGCACAAGATAGGAAATGTGAAAGAGAGCATCAGATCAAGAGATAGACTGAGGACTTACAAGGGTAATGAGTCCTTCGTAGTATCGAAAACGCGCGTGGCAGACAGGAAAGCAAATGTGCGGAGGAGGTGAGCAGGTGCCCTTGTCCCGGAAGGCTGGCGGTTCTGGGGTCTCCCCTCTCTCCCCCTGCCTGCCGCCGCACGTAACTCCCGCCGCGGGAGTTGTGCGCCGGCATTAACGTCCACTCAGCTCAGCGCGCGACGCCATCAACGTCAGCTGGAGGCACGCCGCGTGCCCGCAACGGCGGAAGCGCAAGAAGTTGCGGCCAGCGCGGGGGAAGGCGCGGCTGGATGGAGCCGAACGCATCCGCAACGGCCGAACGTATTCCGTCTGTGTTGAGCTAAAATTCGGGCAGACTTCTGGAAAGTGTGGTAATACGCCTAAATCTGCATTCGGCGTCTGGCAGAAAGATAGAAACACCGCCGGGATACCTCGGAATACACCTGGACTTCTCTATTTCTGGATGTCAAATTAAACACCTTTCAGCCGTCTAGTTTCAAAACTTATGTTATTTGGCTTCCCGTTTCAGCGTTTTACTGCACCATCTTCAGGCCCCTGACCGACGTCTAGGAAGATTCTACCTCGGTTCTGATCAAAACGGGGCCAGCAATACTGGTATTAGCAGATGTTTGCTATAGCGATCACTTCAACCATCATCTGCCGACAGTGAAACGAGATGAAGCACCTATATTTCACCAGCAACTGAGCTGCCCATATTCGATTTACTGAAAAGTGATAACAGGGACAGAATCAGCGTCCATGTCGGAAACCGAAGCTGTAGTAAAATGGTATACACAGTGTCCCATTTAACTTTGCCATCTCGTATATTTCCGAAATGAAACAAAATGTGAAATATGCAATTGGCCAATAATTTACCTACGTCAGAAGCTCACACAATGGGCAGGAATGCACATCCGTAAACATAAACAAACATCAATTTCAACACAAAGTTACGTTTTACTTAATGGCACTTGTATGTTTTTTTCTGCGGAAATGAAAATTGGACGTGCAGTTGGTGATAACTGACTTGGTCTCACTGCTCTAAATCTTAATCCTTCTGGAATAATTATACCTTAAATAATGGAAACGGTGCCGCAGTTCCTGTCATAATGCTGTCATGCCGTCATGCACGTTGTCTGCACTGTGCCACAACCTGCTGTAGGTAATCATTTTGGTTCAGCTCCATCGCTGTCACCAGGTTAATGTAAACAATAGTGAGATCATAATGACAAGTACCGTTACGGGTGAGGATAGAATCAGCAAGGCATGAATGGTATTGGCCTGTAAAGAGAACGACGTGTGATGAAATACTGAAGGAGGTGCGCGAATGGAGGCCCCAGATCAAGAGAACTAGATACTTGAGGAAAAGGCGTTCATCTAGGAAAATATGCAAAGGCTAGAACATACAAAAAAATAGTGAGACCAGTTGTAATGTACCCATCTGAGACAAGATCTGAAACATCGAAAACGAGAAGACGTTTGGAAACTAGGGAAATGAAAATTCTGTCGCAGATTCAAAGTACGAAATTGAGATAGAGAGAGAATTGAAAGCATCAGAAAAGAATATAAATTAGACTCCATTAATGAATGGGAACGTAAGAGGAGGCATGAATGAACGAACGCACAGACAGGATGGATAAACGGAAGATTGCGAAAATAAATCACCAGCTGGTGAAAGAAATGTAGGAACCTCAAAATAGACGGCGGTATCATGGAAGAAACAGTCTTTAGCTTAGGAATAAATAAAAAAAGGAGTAGCAGGAGGGACAAGGAGAATAAGTTGATAATGATGATGAAGAAGAAGAAAAAGAAGATAATGACTTTGAAGTGATGGAGTTGCTAGTAGATGAACAGCGTGACTGAAAAGTGAGTCAGTACGCAAGGTATCGTAAATTGACCACTGTGGCTAACATGGTAATGATAGCTTACATCTACTGTAAACAATACAGCCCACTTTTCTATGTTTCCTGGTAGAATATACGAGGATGTTTGTACTTGTGGTCCTCGTTACATATATGATCCAGCGCTCTGGGTTAATTTATAGTTGGTGGTCGTAGAAAGGAGACGAAAAGTATCAAATATTCCGCTCCACGTGCCTGTGTGTGAGATTTTGCGTCCTGAGAGACACATATGTAATATCTTTCGTACCCAATAGGCTGCTTCCAAAGTGGTGCCAAGTAAACTTTTTAGTTTCGATGCGTAAGTAATACTTTACGCTACGTCTTTATCCTTATTCTTAGAATATATGGTCTTGTAAAATCGGACGTTTCTTTTTGACAAATTGTGTCTGAAACCGCAACTGCGACGCTACACAATGGTTGTTTTCACTGCTCAGAGAGAGAGAGAGAACGAGAGAGAGAGCGCGAGAAGAAGAAGAAGAAGAAATCACTGTAGCGGACGTGACTGGCAAAACAGTGGAAACAGCAGGTAGAAGGACAGAATAACAAACGGCCTTCAGTAAGCCGGTGGTTCCACGCCGCTGCGTGTGTCACTTGTCGTAAAACTGTTCACCACTAGGAAGCTGAACAAATGTAGATACGTAGCAAGAAACTCCACACTTAACATAGAAATCGAATGCATTTTTCCACCAATACGTCGATTACTGCGGCTGCATAAACTTCTGTCACTTAGGCCCATAATCTATGAGACGTCGGTACTATGCTCGAGTTCTTTACGATCCACCAAACAGACTTCTGCAGTTTGTGTGTAATGTGCGTAACATTAAGGTGTGAAACGCACTCGGCAACGAAGTGGGAATTGCCGGAGAATGAATTGTAACATCGCGTTTCACCATAGTGTTCTTGCCGGGTAAAACTCCTATAAGGAACTCTTCCCTTCGTCGTTAATCGGCAACGTCTACATCATCTGACAATCCTAAAAGGTGATTTTATTTTCGTAATTGTCATTTACATTCTCGACGAGGGGGGCGGTCTGGTAGCGGATAAATCCAAACCCAGCCAAATGTTTCACATATTTAAGAAAGTTTTAATTTGATAAAACATGTATATTAAAATCTGTTTTTATATGTACATTGGTGAAGATTAAAAACTGTATGATTTTGCACAAATGATGATGATGTAGATGTTACTGCTATGGCGTAATGGTGATCTTGTTGTTCATGAAAATGGTCATGATCATGATGGAGATGGAATGATGAGTAGGTGAGAGGGCTGTACCTTGGAACACTTCTCAAACTGTCACCTCTTAGAATTTTAATATATTTCCTTGTTCCATTTTGAACTGATAGCATTCGCTTTACGTGTGCTGCAGTGTTTTCGTGAAATTAAAAAGCTAGTCTAGGAAAGCAAAGTTTCTCCAAATGCGAAAAATTGTTCAAAGTTCCAAAATGGTCATGTACCTAATAACAAATATTCTATTCAAATTTAAAAGTGTTGCAGTCGAGAAAATAATGTCAGTGTCGTATTTAATCGCTTATCTGTTACATTATTACTCCTCTACACACCAATAATCATCAAGTGAAATCAAATTAATAAAGAATATTATCAAAAGCCATTTACAAGTTAAAAACGTTTTGAAATAAAAGCTGCTGGCAACTAACACGAAGTTCCACTTTCAAAACAGTGGAAAACTGTTAAGACCTCAAAGAAACTCAGTTCATTTGTAAATATCACGTTCTCCAAGGTTTCAAAGTACAGGATGGTGCACGACCGACGAACTGTGGCTTAATCGTTCACATGTTGTGTACTAATTTCAAAAGTATACAGAATTTTACTCACGATAAAACCCTGTAACTGAAGAATTAACAGTTTCCAGGTTCAACGCTGCCAGAATCAAGCCCTGTGGAACAACATGTAGCAAGTAACAGTTGATGGGGAAAAGTGATGGACGAAGCAGAAAACAAAAGCATATAATGATGTGGAGAATTGTTTACTAGCTGCGAAGAAGGATATGTCTCCAGTCGGATTTGTCTTTGAATTGTGGGAGTTGGTTGAATTCCGGTGGGAGACGATAGATAAAGCATGGAGGTGGTATATGAACGTAGTGGTGCAGCAGAGTACTAAGACTGGTGATCAGTCGGTAGCATACTGGCTACTGGCTACTGGCTTACCGGTTAATTTGTTCGAAGGTAACCCAAGTAGAGAAAATGGCGTGGGAAATTGATGAATTGGCATACAGTGCGAGATGGTGAGGGTTGGATTAGTTGGTTGGTTGGTGAGTTAAGTGATATTTCATCTGGAGTTTTTAACGTCCGCCAGAAGTTTGACTGAATTATGAAAGTATGTAGAAGTGGCAAAATCTGAGGTCTTGAAAGCAATGTTGATTCCAGAGCTGAGAAATAGTTTAAAGAGAAATATATAGTTCGGCCAGTACAGAGGTGAGCGCAGATGAGTGCTTTCCCAAGGCTCATCTATGGCGAGAGAAATTCCACCTGCACTTGACTGCGTACCAACTGGATTAAGGGCGACAAGAGTCACCGAATGAAGAATGCCTTTTAGCCAGAAGATCTGTAATAGTAAAAGTGAAAAGGACAGAAACATAATGGATATCAGTTGAGTGGTATCACATATTGATACCACCTCGCAGGCATCGAAGTTGGCAGCAGCATTGCAAATTTCCGTCAGATGCCTATATAGGGGTCGTGCGAGATCCGGCGGACCCAATGGAGCACGCCCGCTGAGCCACACCTGCAGCAGCTCGATACGACTGGCGCCCTCTGCCCCTGCATTATAGGACAGATGGCGGCAGTCAGCCGCTCGCACGTGGAGCCTTTCCGCTGCGTGATGCTAGACAGCTGCCGATTAGTCGCGGTTCTGACACCATCGGGTGTGCTTTAGTGCAGAGAGCCTCATCCTCATTGATATTGAGAATGCTGGTGTCTATTTCTTGTTCTATTATTTCCATTGTGTCTCCAGATGCTTGGAGAGATACAAGTTAAGTAAATTTTCTGTTTACTGTGTTAACATGTTCACTTATCATTTCTGCTCCTTCCCAGCTTTCCTACAATGACAGATGCCACACCACTTTGTAGACCACCTCTCCTTACCATAGTGTATGAATTAGTACACAACCAGTTGGACTGAAAATTATAAAACACGATGAGGCAAATAATTAGGCCAGTAGTTGGATGGAACCAGGCGAGTGTCCCCCAAGGTTCCGCATATGATAGTGGCTCTGTCTTCCACAACTGTTCCACACCCGATCCGCTGTAGTCAAAGTGTCAAAGATGGGAACACCACCCACTGTTTACCAGAGCGCTTCCCTTAAAACGGGAAATAGGGTGCAGCACAAAAGAAATGGCTAAGCGCACCTAAAAGCAATTTAAACAGAGCAAAAAGTGGGTCGACCGAGGCAGCTAATAATGTAGGTATGGTCGAGGATCTCCCCAGACCAGTATGCAGCGCGAGATGCCCGAACGGCAAGTCGGTGAAAATAATTGAATGCCGAAGGTGGGGCATATCTTTTGTGTTAGCAGAAGAGCCAACACCATGTTACGAGTGGAGGCCGAAATGCACGCGTTTTAGCTCACGCAGGCTGGCGTGAGGAGGTAAGAAATATACTGACGTGAGGTCTGGAACATGACAAGGAATGAGAATTCAGAAAGTGGACGTAATTAGTTTGATACTTAACTTTAATCCATTAATGATGAACGTCGCTCTTGACGGTACATGAGTCACAGTAGTATCTGTTCAGAATACATTCCTGAAGATAGTACTTATAGTAACTGAATATGGCGCCTTGCTAGGTCGTGGCAAATGACGTAGCTGAAGGCTGTGCTAAACTGTCGTCCCTGCAAATGAGAGCGTATGTAGACAGTGAACCATCGCTAGCAAAGTCAGCTGTACAACTGGGGCGAGTGCTAGGGAGTCTCTCTAGTCTAGACCTGCCGTGTGGCGGCGCTCGGTCTGCAATCACTGATAGTGGCGACACGCGGGTCCGACGTATACTAACGGACCGCGGCCGATTTATAAGCTACCACCTAGCAAGTGTGGTGTCTGGCGGTGACACCACAATATCCTTCTGGTAATTCAAGAGATTTTTAGAATTTAAGTGAGGCGGAGATACAGATGATACTGGTATACACTATGGTGGGGCGGGCATGGGGCTTTTAGGTGAGGAGAAACCAGCTGTAATGGTCTTACGTAATGAATAGATCTGTGATACTTCGACCTACGTCATGCTGATAGGGATTGTGTCGATTTCTGCGGTAGGGCCGGTACCGTCACTACCTCTCGTAAAAAACTCTGTGGTTAGTCTCTCAACAACAAGTGCTAACTTCCACGCACCATTAAGGCTGCAGCACTGTCCTGTTTGCATCTCCATGTCCTCTCTGATAACACAGTCCCAAATGACATATACGTGAGAGAACATTCGTAAAGTTTACCAAGGAAAATCAAACAGCGATGTATTTCGAGAAGTTATTTTATTTCGACAACCAGTTTCGGCATCTCAATAATGCCATATTCAGGCCCCTATGCGCTCCATGTAGCCGGCCGCTGTGGCCGAGCGGCTCTAGGCGCTTCAGTCCGGAACCGCGCGCCTCCTACGGTCTCAGGTTCGAATCCCGCCTCGCGCATGGATGTGTGTAATGTCGTTAGGTTACTTAGGTTTATGTAGTTCTAAACCTGGGGGACTGATGACCTCAGATGTTAAGTCCCATAGTGTTTAGAGCCATCTGAACCATTTTCGATCCATGTAAAGACAATCAGATTTGTCGATATTTGCACACTGAAGCCTTCATTATCTTGATTTCGTGAGTTTGTTTATGGAATGTTTACTTCGAAGACATGACAACAACTGATCATTTGCTTTATTCGAATCAAGTCCGTTAGCGTCATCGATCCCATCGACTGAGGCTGGTGTGACCGAGGGACCTGGACTGCAATCTAATTGGGGCAAGCTCTGCTATCTCACTGTGTTGTGTGGAAGCCAGAGAGATACTCTAGATGAACGTAAGTGGGAACTGAACGCGTGTTTTGGACTCTTTGTTCAGGATACGATCTGCATATGCTTGGAGACCCAAAATAGCAACATGAAAAATTGGTAGCAGCAGCTGCTTATTTCCGGTAAGGGAAGTTACGTGACCTCCTGGGTGACCTCACAGGCAGCCGAATACAGCGCCGGTCAGCAGGAGTTCCATACTGCCGTTTCGTGCGGAAATAAGGGTACAGGGTGGCTACTGGTGGGTCGCTCGTTTCCATGGCGGTGGACGGCGCAATCTCGGGTTACTGCTGTGGTCACCGGGGAGGGAGGTTCCTCCCGCAAAGTGAGGCCACTAAACTGCGTAGCAAAGTGCACTTTTGCAGCCACTACGTCTGGTGAACGCAACATTGGCAACTCTTCTTTGCGGAAACTCATGTGGTGTGGGATCGAGTGGACTGTATATCTACATCTGCAGCAAAACTACACAAGCCACTTCGCGATGTGTGGCGGGGGTATTACTGGTACCACTATCTTTTCCTCCCCGTTCTACAGTTCCATCTGTATCTATACTCCGCAAGTCACACTGCGATGTGTGGCAGAGGGTGCTTTGTGGAGCACTACCATTTTCCTGTTTGCTGTTCCAGTCGTGAACACTTCTTGGGAAGAACGAGTGCCGGTAGCCACCTCGTGGGGACTGAATCTCTCTGATTTTATCTTCATTGTCTTTCCGCAAGATACACTTAGGAGATAGCATATTTGTTGACTCTTGTAGGAAAGTACGCTCTCGGAATTTTAACAGTAAACCACATAGTGATGCAGAACGCCTCCCTTGCAGCGTCTGCCACTGTAGTTTGTTGAACATCTCCCCAACGCTCTCTTGCAGAATAATAAAGTCACATTGTAAGTAGGCTGTTTAGGTTTTTATGTTGGTAACGTCACGTAGCGCTCTGTATGAAAATCACTGACTGTGCTGTGTGCAGTCTGTGACTGGTTGGCATTGTTGAAATATTCGCTATTGTGGTGTTGGGCAGCTGGATGTGAACAGCGGGCAATTGGAGGTGAGCCGCCAGAAGTGGTGGATGTGGAGAGACCCATGGCAGAATTTTGAGAGCGGACGATCTGGACGTGTGTCTATCAGAAAGAGTATATTTGTAATACTGGATATCGATGACTTTTGAACACTATTAAGGTAAATACATTGTTTGTTCTCTATCAAAATCTTACATTTGCTGACTATGCCTATCAGTAGTTAGTGCCTTCAGTAATTAGAATCTTTTATTTAGCTGTCAGATTGGCGCTCGCTGTATTGCAGTAGTTCGAGTAACGAAGATTTTTGTGAGGTAAGTGATTCGTGAAAGGTATAGGTTATTGTTAGTCAAGGCCATTCTTTTGTAGGGATTATTTAAAGTCAGATTGCGTTGCGCTAAAAATATTGTGTGTCAGTTTAGTGATGATCAGGATAAGTAAAGAGAGAAATGTCTGAGAACGTTCAGTTTTGCTCAGTTGTTTGAAACTCGAGTAACGTAAGGGGTTTACCAGCACAGTAATTCATCAATTTTTCTAAGGGGAGGTTACAACATGATAAAACTTTTCGGTCTTATTGGACACCATGTATCTCCTCTATTAACCCAGCCTCGTAAAGGGAGGCCCGTTATGAACAGTAACCCCTAAAATCGATCGAACGAGTGTCTTGTAAGCCACTTCTTTCATGGATGCATTAAATTTCCTTAAGGTTTTCTCGATGTGGTATCTCGTTTTCCTGCTATTTGTTTTATGTCGTCATTCCATGTTACTTCCATAATGACGATTCCTCTTCTTTAAGAGCAGCACGTTTTCCAGTGCCAATGATGTTTCGTGGCATAAACTCGTATCCGCTACGTACTGGCGTCTGGCGCTCGTGCACGAATAGTGTGTGTTGATTTTAACAGCGCCGTTGGTTGCACGAGCCAGACTGATTCCTAAAGACGAAATCTACATCAACATCCTCCGTCTGCAAACCACTGTGAACTGCATGGCTAAGTGTACTTGCTACTGTACCAGTTATTAGAGCTGCTTCCTGTTCCAATGGAGCATGTCTGTTTAAAAGCCTCTGTCCGCGCTGTAATTCACGTGATTCCTATGGGAGAAATACTTAGTGAGATGCAGAATAGTCCTACATTCATCATTTAAAGCTGGTTATTGGAACTTAGTAAGTAGGCTTTCTCGGGATAGTTTTGATCGAGTGTCTGTGATTTCAGTTCCTTCAGTACCTCCGTGTCACTTCGTCCAGTATCCCCTGGTAAACACTTAAGCAGGAATGTTTAGCAATCAATTTTCTTTCCCGACTGATAGCATTTTCCTAGAATTCTATCAGTGAACCTTAGTATGCCACCCGCTTTACCTACGACTGATCCTATATGATTGTTCCATGTCACGTCCCTAAAAAGTGTTACACGCAGGTATTTGTATGAGTTAACAGATTCTAGTTGTGAAACGTTGATAGTATACTCATATCGTATTACGTTTCTTCTATCCTGAACTGTACAATTTTACATTTCTGTTTAATGCAAGTTGCCAGTCTTGGCACCACTTTGAAATATTGTAGATGTCCAACTGAATATTTGTGCATATTTTTTTTTTTTTTTTGAGATAGCGCTTCTTTATAGATAACTGCACCTGCGAAAACTCTGAGATTGTTGTTGATATTGTCTACAGGGTCATTAACATCCAACAAGAACAGCAAGGGTCCCAAGGGCACAACCGAAGTTACTTCTACATCTGGCGACGACTCTCCAGCCAAGATAACAAATAGCATCTTCCCCATCAAGCAATTCTCAACCCAGTCACAAATTTTGCTTGATTCGCGATACGTAATCGTGCTTTCGATAATAAGCATGCATGAGATACAGAGTCAAATACTTTTCGGTAATCAAGAACTGTTGCATCTAGCTGACGGTGTAGTCCGTGGACTCAGGATATCGTGTGGGGAAACTGCGACTGGGTATCACACGACTGGTGTTTCCGGAATCAATGCTGGCTGGCATGGGGGAGATTATTACGACAAAGTCTACATACGTCTACAGTCATAAGTTTACAGCAGATTGACATCAGCGGAGGAGAGTTTACTGTTTAATGTCCCTTCAAACTACAAGGTCATCAGAGACGAAGCCCAAGCTCGGATTAGGGAAGGATGGAGAAGGAATGTGGCCGTGCCGTTGCAGCGATATTAACCTGTAGTTACCCACATTGTTTTACGATCCTTCTCTTAAAATGTTTTTATGGCCTGCGTACAACTTCTTTTTTTACCGCTTGGAATGCTTAACGGTTGCTACTAGCGGATTCTGGACTGTTTGTCCCCACAAGGTATGGTCCACCCCAAATCCTTGTTGACCCACTAAGCTTTTGTTCCGGCTCAGAAGATCTCGACTTATTTCTGTAAAACTTTTAACTCCCCTGGCTACCTGATAATTCTACGATTACAGTGCTAGTGTGAACGATCATTGAATTTAACTACTCTCGAACAATCCTCTTCGAAGTTGTCTCTTCGACCTATGAGGATATGGAACGTCAGCAGCCGACGTCCATCTCCACCGAAAACCTCCAGAAATGCAACGGCGACAGCGAATAATACATTTAACAGAGGATCCGATTTTTGAAATCAGAAGAGAGGGAAGCGTACTAATCAAGTTTTTCCTCAGAGACAGCAGAAGGACCAATCATATACTGCATGCCTTCCTCGTGTCTGCGTGGATAATCCTTTGGCTCTGTCTGTCTGTGTGTCTGTTTGTGTGTGTGTGTGTGTGTGTGTGTGTGTGTGTGTGTGCAGCGCGCGAGTTTGTACTGCAAATCACAGCCGGCAATTTAGCGCCGGCACTCGTTACCAATCAGCAGATCTGAGGAAGGCAAACAGCGCCTCTGACGCGGGCCTTCATGCTGCAAACAAATTACGCGCGCTTGGACTGGAGTCGCTGGAGCTTCCAGGATCGCAAGCGTGCCGCGTTCTGGAGTCGCCTGCGTTCCGCACAGAGGGTGCGAACAGAATTGACGAGCTGCCGTAACGAGTCGGCCTTGTCAGGAGCGCCCGTGAAAAGGTTGATAAGGGTTGTAGGGGCAAGGTCGACTGGACACAATCCCCCATCCCTGCGTATGGCTACCACCAAAATTCTTTATTGTTGGTACCATGCGAGGCGCGATAAAGAGTGTGAGGCTGTTCCGTACCTCTTTTAATCACATAAGTTTACATAGGGATGTACCAGATTTATTTTTACAGGCTTTGGTGTCCGGGTTCCTCAGTTTACAACTACAAAAACAACTAGGAATTTTATGTCTGTCTCTTTTTTTTCCATCGGCTCCTAATTGGGTACTGCAGGCAGCCAAACATTCCTCTCTTGTGCCAAACTCTTCATCTCAGAGTAACACTTGCACCCTGTGTTCTCATATATTTGTTGGATGTATTCCAATCTCTGTCTTCACTTACAGCTTCCTGTAGTACCATAGTCGTTATTTTGTTATGTCTTAACACGTCGTATCATGCTGTCCCTTGTTCTTGTCAGTGTTTTCCACAAGTTCCTTTCTTCGCAGATTCTGCAGATAACCTTCTCATTCCTTATTAGTCGATCTAGTTTTCGACAATCTTCTACAGCACCACATCTCGAATGCTTGCGTTTTCTTCTTCTCCGGTTTTCCAACAGTCCATTCCAATGCCATCTATTAAAGTGCTCCAAATGTATATTCTCAAAAATTTCTTTCTCAGATTAAGGCCGATTTTTGATACTGGTGACGGCCGGTGTGGCCGTGCGATTCTAGGCGCTTCAGTCTGGAACCGCGTGACCTCTACGGTCGCAGGTTCGAATCCTGCCTCGGGCATGGATGTGTGTGACGTCCTTAGGTTAGTTAGGTTTAATTAGTTCTAAGTTCTAGGCGACTGATGACCTCAGAAGTTAAGTCGCATAGTGCTCAGAGCCATTTGAACCATTTTTTGATACTGGTAGACCCGGCCAGGAATGCCCTCTTTGTGACAGTCTGATTTTTATGTCCTCCTTGCTTCGTAATGCATTATTTTGCTTTCAAAGTAGCAGAATTGCCTAATTTCGTCTGTTTCGTGATCCCCAATTTAGCTGTTAAATTTATCGTAGATCTCATCTTCACTATACCTCAGTACTTTCGTCTTCCTTCGGTTTATTCTCAATTCATATTTTGTACTCTTAGAGCCGTGTTATCGGCGAACCTTGTCATGATAACCTTTCACCCTGAATTTTAATTCCACTCTTCAGCCTTTCTCACAATGTCCTTCCAATGTTTATTCTGAACAGACATAGCCGCAATAACTGTTGCTCTTATTGTGAGTCCATCTTGATGACAATATTTCCTCAATTTTCAGCTATAATTCGCCATCAGCAGTGTACTTTATCTCACGAAACACAAAAAATACTGTTTATTACACTCTGAAATAACGTTGTTATTAAAATATTGTTGTGGTTACTTTCGGAATAAGATGCCTCTTCCGTTTTCTGTTCCTTACAAGCCATCATGTTAACAATACATTATGTTTCCTTGTACAGTATGTCATATACACTATGAGCACTTTTTGTTATTGACATTTACTTGTCACCTTAATGAACTTTTATGTTATGAGACAGAGAATTTACAACTATGGTGTGACGATTTGACGATCCTTAAAACAGCACAACACGCATTACTCAGATGTTGGCTTCGATTTATTTGACGATTACTTTGAAAATAAAAATGGAACTGCGTGCGTCAGATTTCTGTAATTATTTGCGCAACTGTTTGCTTGGCCATCACCTGCATGTAAATTACAGCAGTTTGTTATTTTTGATACAATGCTACACGTGTAAAACTGGGTTACAATGTATTTACCTGCTGCACTCACGTCTGTTTGTCGAGTTTAATTTCCTGTACACGTCACTGCCACGTAGTGTGTTTTATTGTTTCACTGACAGCGGCGTCAGTCGTTGACAAGCGTTTCAGTATTGCACTATCTTGTTTACGGTACGTAAACTGCGATAATTTGTATAGTGAGGGTGGATTCATGCCAATTCTGTGGGTATCAAAGTGGTCTGTAAGGGTTGGGAGGGGGACGAAAGTGTGATGCGAAGAATGAAGTATGGCGTTGAAGTTGAAAATGGTGTGTAACTAATGCGTTCATAATTTCATCATACAGATATTATTTAAACTAAAAATTAACGATAATTGGCGCTCATGTTGCAGATGACAAGCTGTATGAAGGAATACATCACGTTATTAATGTCACGACGCGTGGAGGACAGAAAAATGAACATTCTATTCTATACAATGATAAGCATGAGTCTGATCACAACAACATTCTAAAATAAACGTTGTGATAGTCTAGATTTAATGTGTGTGTTAAAATAAGAGAAACCACTGGTGGAGCTATAGCGTGGAACTAATTAAGGGATTATGTAAATGGGAGGTGGGGGGGGGGGGGAGGTGGCGAAAGGAAAGGAAAAAGAAGAAATAATTAATGTCAACTGCATAGGGATTTTATGCGGAATTAGCAGCGGCTAGTGCAACCGTGTGCTGGACCGGGATTCGAACCCGATACCTCCTGCGTATTAGCATTTGAATTAACTACTGCGCCACCCGGACACAGAGTTTATCGCAACTGTGCGGACTACCTTGGCGCACCTCTCGGTCGGCCAACATTCACACCTAATGCCCCTTTCAGCAGTCCCCGTTCGTGTCCTCCGCGCTTTCTACTTTGAGATTCCCTCAGGAGGTCGAACTTAACTGTGCATCCGCACTGAAGGTGGCGGATTCATTGCCATCGAAGTGAATCAGTAACATTAACATAAGTCTGTTCTTTCGGACTATTCATCTATGAGCATCGAGGATAATGAAGATTAGTGCATAAGCCGACGTTTATCTAAAAGCACTGTCTTTTCGTGGATTATAACTCGGTTGTCGGGACTTGCACTATAATTATGCTGAACTACTTACCCCAGGTTACGACTCAATTTTAAGTACATGCGGTAATGTATTTTACTTCTAAGTGCACGTAGTGATAATTTGCAGTTAGAAAGAACTGAATGATTTACGGCAATACTGGAAGGTTACCATACATTTGCTAATGATATACTGTGTCACTGATTCACATAATAACTTAGCGTCGTAATAAATACGGTAATCACGCCCCAATCATAAATGCAAGACTGTACTATGGACAAATCAACATGTATATTTATGCAGGTGATAGTAAGCAGTTAATAAATCTATTAGTTTACTGCATGGCGTAACAGCGCTTTTGTAAAGAAATTTCATACTTTAGTTCCAAACTTCTGTTAACAATAAAATATTTTATGATGATGAGTTTTAAACAAAATAGTCAATAAAAGAACCAAATTGTCTGCACTGTATTTAATTCTCGAATTGCAGAATGTGACGGAAGAGAATTATAATGAAATTACACTTTACAAATAGGATTTAGCTGGTTGTTGCTGTAGACGTTGTGGTGCACTGGCGGATAAACAGTTTTCACATTCTCCCTCACTCCTTCCATTGCACTGTGATGCTAATTATTTCATGATGGACAGCCTCTTCTTCTGGCATTTCCATAACCACAGACAACTATATCGATACTATGACGATCGATAAAATCTGTCTGACTAGTGCAGTTCTCTTAAAAGTATGATTAATTGTTTTATATACTTTGTTTCTTTTCATTACACAGTCCACTGCTTCTATGTTGTTTACGTTTTAGGAAAGGGATCACCAAAATAATATCTACAGCTCCTAGTCTGCAAATGATAAAATGTGTGTGAATTTCTAAGGGACCAAACTGCTGAGGTCATCGGTACCTAGACTTACACACTGCTTAAACTAACTTATACTAACAATAACACACACGCCCATACCCGAGGGAGGACTCGAACCTCCAGCGGGAGGGGCCGCGCAATCAGTGACATGGCGGTTCTAACCGTGCGGCCACGCCACGCGGCTCCTAGTCTGCTCACGCAGAAATATGACAACATTTATGCAAATAGTTCCTTACGCTAGTAACAAATAGCATTATTTGTTGCATTTACAGATCATCGCATACTTCAGAATATCTCGAACTGGATTACCAATTAGAATTAACAAATACAGCTACGTATGTAAATATTATTTAGTGAGTCCCAGTCGTATAGATAGCACAAGCTATCCTCATGTGAAAAATTTCTACATCTACACTCCTCGAGGCGTATTCTGTGGCGTGGCAGAACATACACGAAATATTGATGTGTTAAGTGATCAGTGTATGCTGGGACATCAGAAAACATGTGGTATGTTTTAATTGTGTGGTATTATTTGTGACACGCTGGTGCTCCCTGCCATTTTTTATTACGATTTGACGCAATATCACTATGTGACTTTCTGTGTTGTAAAACTCAAACACATCTAATAATGTTACAAGATCCGATGATGATCTGTCGGAAACCGGTGGCATAGAATTACTAGCGATCTTCGCAAAGTTAATTCTTCAAGTATAATATAACCTCCAGATAGCATGTGTAACTATGGTTTCATCCTTTTCCTGTACCATTCGCGAATACTGCCTAGGAACAGTGCCTATCGATGAGCTGTCTGGTTATTCCCTTCGTGATCATTTTGTGTGCCTAAATTTTGATAAATAATCAGCATTGGCGGCCGAAGACTTCCGGCATAAGAAGTCAGTCTCATTCTGCCAACGGCCTTGTCAAAGAGGGCGGAGGAGCGGATAGAGGTTCAGGGCACTTTCTTGTCCTAGGGGTGGGAAATTGCCCCTAAAGGCGGAAGAATCAGCAATGATCAACGACATGAGGATGCAGAAGGCAATGGAAACCACTGCATTAAAGACACGTAACGTGTATCCACAGGACATGTGGCCTGTAATTGAAGAAGTGTCATGATGATCTCTCCATTGGCAAAAGATTCCGGAATAGTCACCCATTCGGATCTCCGGGAGGGGACTGCCAAGGGGGAGGTTACCATGAGAAAAAGATTGAATAATCAACGAAAGGATAACGTTCTACGAGTCGGGGCGTGGAATGTCAGAAGCTTGAACGTGGTAGGGAAACCAGAAAATCTGAAAAGGGAAATGCAAAGGCTCAATCTAGATATAGTAGGGGTCAGTGAAGTGAAGTGGAAGGAAGACAAGGATTTCTGGTCAGATGAGTATCGGGTAATATCAACAGCAGCAGAAAATGGTATAACAGGTGTAGGATTCGTTATGAATAGGAAGGTAGGGCAGAGGGTGTGTTACTGTGAACAGTTCAGTGACAGGGTTGTTCTAATCAGAATCGACAGCAGACCAACACTGACAACGATAGTTAAAGTATACATGCCGACGTCGCAAGCTGAAGATGAACAGATAGAGAAACTTTATGAGGATATTGAAAGGGTAATGCAGTATGTAAAGGGGGACGAAAATCTAATAGTCAAGGGCGACTGGAATGCAGTTGTAGGGGAAGGAGTAGAAGAAAAGGTTACAGGAGAATATGGGATTGGGACAAGGAATGAAAGAGGAGAAAGACTAATTGAGTACTGTAACAAGTTTCAGCTAGTAAAGCGAATACCCTGTTCAAGAATCACAAGAGGAGGAGGTATACTTGGAAAAGGCCGGGAGATACAGGAAGATTTCAATTAGATTACATCATAGTCAGACAGAGATTCCGAAATCAGATACTGGATTGTAAGGCGTACCCAGGAGCAGATATAGACTCAGATCACAATATAGTAGTGATGAAGAGTAGGCTGAAGTTCAAGACATTAGTCAGGAAGAATCAATACGCAAAGAAGTGGGATACAAAAGTACTAAGGAATGACGAGATACGTTTGAAGTTCTCTAACGCTATAGATACAGCAATAAGGAATAGCGCAGTAGGCAGTACAGTTGAAGAGGAATGGACATCTCTAAAAAGGGCCATCACAGAAGTTGGGAAGGAAAACATAGGTACAAAGAAGGTAGCTGCGAAGAAACCATGGGTAACAGAAGAAATACTTCAGTTGATTGATGAAAGGAGGAAGTACAAACATGTTCCGGGACAATCAGGAATACAGAAATACAAGTCGCTGAGGAATGAAATAAATAGGAAGTGCAGGGAAGCTAAGACGAAATGGCTGCAGGAAAAATGTGAAGACATCGAAAAAGATTCCTAAAATCATTGGGGGAAGTGGCAAAAAAACGACTATTCACGTTGGTGTGTAGAATATAAGAGTCTGGCGACATACCATCTGACTTTCGGAAAAGCATCATCCACACAATTCCGAAGACGGCAAGAGCTGACAAGTGCGAGAATTATCGCACAATCAGCTTAACAGCTCATGCATCGAAGCTGCTTGCAAGAATAACATACAGAAGAATGGAAAAGAAAATTGAGAATGCGCTGAGTGACGATCAGTTTGGCTTTAGGAAAAGTAAAGGGACGAGAGAGGCAATTCTGACGTTACGGCTAATAATGGAAGCAAGGCTAAAGAAAAATAAAGACACTTTCATAGGATTTGTCGACCTGAAAAAGCGTTCGACAATATAAAATGGTGCAGCTGTTCGAGATTCTGAAAAAAGTAGGGGTAAGCTATAGGGAGAGACGGGTCATATACAATATGTACAACAACCAAGAGGGAATAATAAGAGTGGACGATCAGGAACGAAGTGCTCGTATTAAGAAGGGTGTAAGACAAGGCTGTAGCCTTTCGCCACTACTCTTCAATCTGTACATCGAGGAAGCAATGATGAAAATAAAAGAAAGGTTCAGGAATGGAATTAAAATACAAGGTGAAAGGATATCAATGATACGATTCGCTGATGACATTGCTATCCTGAGTGAAATTGAAGCCGGCCGAAGTAGCCGTGCGGTTAAAGGCGCTGCAGTCTGGAACCGCAAGACCGCTACGGTCGCAGGTTCGAATCCTGCCTCGGGCATGGATGTTTGTGATGTCCTTAGGTTAGTTAGGTTTAACTAGTTCTAAGTTCTAGGGGACTAATGACCTCAGCAGTTGAGTCCCATAGTGCTCAGAGCCATTTGAACCATTTTTTTGAAATTGAAGAAGAATTAAATGATCTGCTGAACGGAATGAACAGTCTAATGAGTACACAGTATGGTTTGAGAGTAAATCGGGGAAAGACGAAGGTAATGAGAAGTAGTAGAAATGAGAACAGCGAGAAACGAAACTTAACATCAGGATTGATGGTCACGAAGTCAATGAAGTTAAGGAATTCTGCTACCTAGGCAGTAAAATAACCAATGACGGACGGAGCAAGGAGGACATCAAAAGCAGACTCGCTATGGCAAAAAAGGCATTTCTGGTCAAGAGAAGTCTACTAATATCAAATACCGGCCTTAATTTGAGGAAGAAATTTCTGAGGATGTACGTGTGGAGTACAGCATTGTATGGTAGTGAAACATGGACTGTGGGAAAACCGGAACAGAAGAGAATCGAAGCATTTGAGATGTGTTGCTATAGACGAATGTTGAAAATTAGGTGGACTGATAAGGTAAGGAATGAGGAGGTTCTACGCAGATTCGGAGAGGAAAGGAGTATGTGGAAAACACTGATAAGGAGAAGGGACAGGATGATAGGACATCTGCTAAGACATGAGGGAATGACTTCCATGGTACTAGAGGGAGCTGTAAAGGGCAAAAACTGTAGAGGAAGATAGAGACTGGAATACGTCAAGCAAATAATTGAGGACGTAGGTTGCAAGTGCTACTCTGAGATGAAGAGGTTAGCACAGGAAAGGAATTCGTGGCGGGCCGCATCAAACCAGTCAGTAGACTGATGTCAAAAAAAGAATGTGGGAGGAATTAGTGTGTTGACAGACTCTTAGTGGAACAGATGCTCTTGGAATTTTAACAGTAAACCTCTCTGTGATTCACACATCTTGATTCGTAACATCAGCCACTGCAGTTGAACGTCCACCAATGCAACACTCTCTACCATTCAGAGAAATGTAATTGTTATCCGAAGCAGCTAAGAGACCATATGCTGTTTCAGTGCTCCTGTTTCACGCCCTCCTGTGGCGTGATCACAGAATGGTGCGTCACTGACACATTCAAGAAAGAATAAAACGGCAGAGGGTCTCTCTAAGCCATCCCCTCTCCTCCCCCCCCCTCACCGGAGCGGAAAAATTCTGTGTGGCATCCGTCCACATTTATTGAGAATTTCAAAAATGTGCCTTTACAGAGAAAAACCTGGGAATACTCCTTGGCGCCTGGAGGCAGGCAACTTTCCTCAGAGGAGTGTCAAGCGGTTGCCTATCTGCAGGCGTCTTGGGCTACATTTACCAAAGACAGCTGTTGTCATATCAGTGTAGACAAATTTCAAGATGACAATAAGATCCTATGGAGAACCACACACAGCTAAAATGTTCCAGAAATCATCACACTTTGTGGAGTAAAATGGCTTAGTGAGGTAAATAAAGGCAATGTAAAAGGGTCTGGTTTGTTCCCTGCATTTTTCCGGAATCTAATGAGCTGTGGATATCATTTCTGTGGTTCCACTAGTCTAGAAGGCCACTGCTAGTAATAACTATCTCGGAATATCGTTAGCTAGTCTGGTAGTTTGAGGAATCTCATTGATCAAATTCTTGCAAATGGTGCTGTGCTCTTAGCACACATACACTACTGGCCATTAAAATTGCTACACCAAGAAGAAATGCAGATGTTAAACGGGTATCATTGGACAAATATATTATACTAGAACTGACATGTGATTACATTTTCACGCAATTTGGGTGCATAGATCCTGAGTTATCAGTACCCAGAACACCCACCTCTGGCCGCAATAACGGCCTTGATACGCCTGGGCATTGAGTCAAAAAGAGCTTGGATGGCGTGTACAGGTACAGCTGCCCATGCAGCATCAACACGATACCCCAGTTCAGCAAGAGCAGTGACTGGCGTATTGTGACGAGCCAGTTGCTCGGCCACCATTGACCAGACGTTTTCAATTGGTGAGTGATCTGGAGAATCTGAACCCACCGAATCCATATTCTGCTAACAGTCATTGGATCTCGACCAACCCGAGCAGAAATGTCGCGATACGATAAACCACAATCGCGTTAGGCTACAATCCGACCTTTATCGAAGTCGGAAACGTGATGGTACGCATTTCTCCTCCTTACACGGGGCATCACAACAATGTTTCACCAGGCAACGTCGGTCAACTGCTGATTGTGTAAGAGAAATCGTTTGGAAACTTTCCTCATGTCAGCACGTTGTAGGTGTCGCCACCGGCGCCAACCTCGTGTGAATGCTCTGAAAAGCTAATCATTTGCATCATTTGCACGTCATCTTCGTGGTGTAGCAATTTTAATGGCCAGTAGTGCAGATGACCTGTTGATAGTTACCACTCTGGAATGCAGACAGCCAAGACTTGAGATGCGAAGAAGGCTACCGTATCTGAGGAAATGTGTAAGGCCTTCTAGATTTAGGTACGAAGAGCCCTTTACCTTCTTTCAGAGCTAGATGCTCAGAGCTTTAGCTTGCCCCATACCAGATGGAGCAGTCTGAGTGTAAGTACGAAATTTCCCGGGATCTCTCAGCCAGGCATTCAGGCCGCTGCCTGGGGGCGAGGGACTTCCTGCGGCTCGGCGCCCTCTCCCGGAAGCCTCGTCTGTATTTATGGCGGAGGGTCGCTCTCCCTCGGGATAAACATACCGCCGGCCCGGGCGCCGCCGCCACCACCGGCTCCAGACGCCAACGGCCGGCGCGCGCTTCTCCCTTTAAAGGATAAGCACCGCCCAGCATGCGTTACTAGCAGATTAATGACGCCTGTCGGGCTGCTTGTCTTCAGGCGGGCTGCTGCTATTCACCTGGTTTACCGGGCTATGAGGTAGGTACATGCACGTGGCCGACAGCAGGCCAGCATCACCGTAATCTCCCTATCATCTTACGTCATTCTGTAACAAGTGGCTCGACTCAAGACGATTCTGGGTATTTCAGAAGCATTCCTCTACTTTCACAAGACTATGTATGTCTCCTTCATCAGTCGTTTCCAAACTGCGGATCATCACCCTCTGATGGGAAAAATGCAATATTCTGATGAGGTAAAAGAAAAAGGATTCAACAGCGTTCCAGTCACGAAATTAATATTCTTGAACATTATATTAACTGTTATCATGTAACGTAAGAATACATAGATTACCAATAATTCCATTTTTTAAATACTACCACTAACACGTGACACAATGTGGTGGAGGTTACAGCATGTGAAACCAATGTACGAACATTATATTCCTCACACAGTCCACCCACTACACACATACTTTCTACGGCATATCTATGATATTAAAATTGAAATATGCACGACACATATGCTTAAACATCTTACGAAATGCCTTCTCCCACTTCTAGACCAGAAGTTGCTTAATTATTCATTTCGCAAAAATACACGAAATAATTCGCAGCACTGCTCAGCAGTAACTATGTAATGATTACTTCACTTCTCCAGTCCCCACACTTATTATTATTACTATTATTGGCGGCCGGTGTGGACGAGCGGTTCTAGGCACTTCAGTCTGGAACCGCGCGACCGCTACGTTCGCAGGTTCGAATCCTGCCTCGGGCATGGATGTGTGTGCTGTCCGTAGGTTAGTTAGGTTTAAGTAGTTCTAAGCTCTAGGGGACTGATGACCTCAGATGTTAAGTCCCATAGTGCTCAGAGCCATTTGATCCATTATTATTATTATTATTATTATTATTAGAGGAAGTGATCAAACACAAAGCATTGGCAACGTGGAATCTTTCAGTTTCTGCAGTTCATAAGTAAGCATTCCAGCAAAGAAGTGGTTTACGAAGTACAGTGCACATTTTTAACTTGGTTGATTTTAAATGGCGGTGCGGGATGTGAGTGAAGTAAGTGTAGCTAGAAAGAGGAACAGTGTAGAGCAATCATGTACTGTAACGAGTGTATACCCTCTGTACATGGTGAGTCACGAAGATAAGCAAATATTTTAATATGTTATTCTACAAGTAAAACTAAAGAAAAAAGTCCATATAAACATAGGACCGCAAATGTTTAGATAGGGAGTTACGGGTAATAAAAGATTTTGCCTGAAATTTAGCAAGCTATTGAAAGCTGGGAAGCTCAAATGGTTGCTTTTATTCTATGACATTTAAGTACGTATTACATTGCGAAACAAACAGTTGGATCTGTTTCTATAGGTTATCCGTCTTGAGCTGGCTGCAGTCTAATTACAAAGAATTGCACTAGACGCGTTTCTCTTTTATTTATAAAGCATCTTCCGTGGACGTCTTTATATTGGATACACACATTTGTACATTGTTTTATTGTTTTAGGTTAAAAACAGCGTTTTCTTTATAAAATTGGTCGGCAAACTACGTACGGTGTTTCTTTACATATTTCGGTCATTCCCCCCTTGTTGACGTCGAAAGGCTTCATTTCCCACCTGCGCTTGGCAGTTTTTGCCATTCTGCAGTATTTCCTGCGCTGCACTACTTAAAATTCACTTCCTTCAAATGTTTCTCATTCTGCACAGACACAGTGTTGATGTCTATTTGTTTGTTGTGAATGGTGCCAACCTGTGAAAAGGATTCTCTTTTTTTTGCGGGGGGGGGGGGAGGAGACAGAAGACAGGGATGTGCTTGGACAGTGATTTTAGGACCGAATCTGGGAGGAGATGGTAGTGGTAAATGAATCTTGTGGTTATATGTGTACATTTAATGCTATATGAAGTGGTCAATCAGTTTTTAAAGAGTGTGTGGTTTGCGAAGTTGGTTTTATCGTTTATGAGTTGTTTCTTTTCTGCTATGCTTTTTTGGTTCAAATGGCTCTGAGCACTATGGGACTTCTGAGGTCATGAGTCCCCTAGAACTTATAACTACTTAAACCTAACTAACCTAAGGACATCACACACATCCATGCCCGAGGCAGGATTCGAACCTGCGACTGCAGCGGCCGCGCGGCTCCAGACTGTAGCGCCTATAACCGCTCGGCAACTGCGGCCTGCCTATGGTTTTTTTGGATGGGGTAGTTTTCTTGTAAGGTGAGGAGGTGTTTTATGTTAGTGTTGGTGTAACTGTTCTGCAAAAGTTGAATGATTTGTTCTATACTTCTATGCTTTTACCTGTTCTTTGTATCTGGTGTCAAATGGTTTGACCTATGTATCTTCCATCACATTTGTTGCATTTCAGTTGGTATATTTCTGATTTCTGATATAGATCAGTTTTTCCTATTGCTTTTGGGAAGTATTTCTGAATTGAGTTGTTGGTTTGGTGTGCTATTTTCATACCTTGTTTTTTTTTTTTTAAAATGCTGAATATTCTGTGTGTGTGTGTGTATCTGTGGTTGTAGGTCATTGTGTACCTACTTTCTGTTTCTTTCACACTTTTTTTTGTTCCTATTCTTGTATTTTGTGCATTTTTTGCGTGTGATTTTGTCCTTATGTTGGTGACAGTTGGGTGTTTAACCTTTTCTGTTTCTTGATTTTTTTGTTCAGCTTTGTTACTAAGTTCTCTTTGTATCCATTGTTTGAGGCTATTTTATTATTAAGTTAAAGTAAAAAGTATCTGTTCTCTTGTCCAGACAAATACCTTCGGAAAAGACTTAGACGGAGGAGATGATGGCCGAAGAAAATTTTTTGTAAGTGCGAATAACTGCTTCTGTGGAAACTGAAGTGTTTAATTCTCATGTGAATTCTTCCAACTGCCAACCACAGCTTTTGTTTTTATATGCTGAGGTTATCGTGGAAGCAGCGAGGAGGGAGCTAGATATTAAACGGAGATCGTTAGCGTGGTATGTTTCCAGTGCATTGGTCGGATCTTCGGCTTGATGTTGGTGCAGTCGGACTGCCACAGGGGGGTGATTAGTACTGCTGTACTGGTGGTTTTTTGACACTGTCTTGCAGGTGGAAGTGAAGTTGACAACGCTTGTCAAAAACTGTTTTACTAATGCAGTGCTGTAGAGAGTTGATCTGGGACCACTAATTAAAACGTTCTGCCTGGAATTGAGGTAATTTTTTAACATAATGGGATCGCGTATATAGGGTAGCCAAAGTAAAATCGGTCCGCAAAATATTACATATACCTTAAGGTAACCAACCCATCTCACATCATACACACGCACTGGGAGGATAGTGTAAGTTGGGTTGCTCATATTAAGGTGCAAGAAATACATTTTATGAGTCATTTTTATCTTGCGTACCCTGTGTGACAAAGTCGGCAGAGCATTGGACCCCGGTACAGATATGCTCTCGTCATCATGTGTAGCCACCAGAGAAGATAAACAGGTTGTTACAACAGGTTTCATTGTTGTTGAAAACATCGTGTCTACATACACAATTCCTAAAGGCTTTCACGTTAGAACCTTGAAGTAACTGTAGACTTTTTCCAACCTTTGTATTGTATTCGTTGTTACTACCTTTCTTGCCGTACAACGTTTCCATCTCTGGTCCGCTTGGCTCTTACCTGCAACAAAAGAAAATATTTCAGATTTATTGTAAATGCTAAGAATGGGGCCTTGAAGATGACCCCTATAACTAATAAGCCGTAGTTCATATTTTTACTGTACATCAGGCCTCACAAAGATATTATCGTCATGTGAGCGTGAGATTAATAAAAAGAACTGTAAAACAAACAAAAGCATTATTGTGAGTAACAACAATAACGTATGTGTAATACTTGTATAATCTGCTGCTGCGCTGTGTCAGAAGTAATTACTTCGCCGTTAACGACGTATTCAGTTGTTCCGCCTGCAAAACCTGTTGGTCGCAGCCCGTCATGCTGATCATCTGATTATATGTATTTCATTTTTTGACTCGGAAATTTTCATTATATTGTTCGATATGCTATATAAATACGAGTATATAAATATACTATATAAATACACATTTGAACAACAAAATGGCCAACAGAGAACTACAAGTCTATCTAGATGGGAAATTACTAAATCACAACAAACACCCAAAGTACCTTGGGGTTACCCTAGATAGGACACTAACATTCAAAGAACACCTGACGAAAACTGCAGCGAAACTTAAAACACGCAACGTGGGGCTCCACAGCATCTACCTTAAGAACATCCGCACTTGGCTTGGTGTATCTAGTGGCAGAATACTGTGCCCCAGTGTGGCTCAACAGCAAACACACACACATGGTAGATAGCCAACTTAATGCAACAATGCGTATTAAATCAGGCACAATCAGGCCAACTCCTACAGTGTGGCTGCCCGTTCTCAGTAACATAGCCCCTCCTAACCTGCGCCGTGAACACGCTCTGGTTAGAGAATTTCCAAAAATCATGACCAACCCTCAATTAAAAATCCATGAAGATACTCACGACATCCAAGGAAACCGACTCCGGTCTAGGCTAGAGATGGGCAAAACTGTTCTTTTCAGAGATCGGATCCGAACTGTTCACTCCCTGAAATGAACTAGGTCTTTTTCATGACTCACCACTCATTCACAATAGAAAATAAATGGAAGGCACATTGCCCTTTAAACTTGGTTTATTCCAGTTCTATACCTGTATTTTGATCTTATTTGATCCTATTTTGAAGTAACACAGATAATGAGTAAGAATTTTGTATTGTTGATTGAAATTTCCACGATATGACAAAGTTTTTGATTATCGATTTATTTTGCACTATCGTGGTTTTTTGGGTGATCGGAAAATTTTGCAACTTGAGATTTACATTAACAATGTATTTGGCTATAATGTATTAAAATTTCATTAACCTCGTACAAATACATCCCAAGCCATATATTTTTAAAGTGAACATTTCCTTCCTAAGACGCCCAAAATCGCAAAATCCGTACTACAATTAGAAAAAAAATATAAATTTGACTGTAAGACCAAAGTGCTGCATATAGCCTTATGCAGAATAAAACAAGGAAAATATTGGTGTATCACATTTTGCGATACGTTTATTGGTTCGCTCGTAATTAAAGTGTAAATTCGAGTGTCCATAATAAAAAATCCTATAGTAAGAGGAGTCGTCAGGAACCTCATCTGATCAGTTTAAACAAATAAAAATAAAATAAAAACAAATGATGTATACATAACATAATTATGTAATATACACATCGGTATTAGTACAAAGAACAATATCCAGTATAGACGAACTCCGATGCAGAGGCGCTGAGTCAAGCTGCTCGAGCCGCGAGCTGTATTGCTGCGTGAGCTAAGACCGCAGAGACCAGAGTGACACCTGAGTCGCTTTGCTCAATGCTCTGGCTAGAGTCGAGAACGGTGGGGAGTGCGTTGAGCGGGCGAGTTCGAGGGTGGGGGGAGCGGTAAGCGGCCACCAGTCACCCCTTCCGAGACAAATCGTCCGCTCTCTTGCGAGCAGGTTGTTGCAAGTAGTTCTTATGTTCTCCGCTAGGAGGCTCTCTGTCCTGTTGCTCGCATCAACTGCCCAGAGGGCAGGACGTGCGACTGAAACGATCGCCGACGGAGTGCGATGCTAAGGTGCGCCAGACACTGCACGCGGCAGAGGAAGCACAGAGACGGCACGGGATATATGAAACACAAAATCCAATGAGGCACTGCACAATGCAGGCAGCCAAGGCAGAAGCAGGGCAGAGGCCGGCGCTGGCTGTGTTGTGTGGCGCGCAGTGTGCTCTGACCAGCAGAGGCCCCGTTGATATGCTCCGTCTCTCTCTCTCTCTCTCTGCTGTGGGAAACGTTTGGAGCTACTGTTCTTTTTTTCTGAATCACTGATTGTTCACTCCTTTGAAAGATTCAACTCTATAAAACAGTTCAGGAGCGGATCCCCCATCTCTAGTCTAGGCATCCTCCACTAAAGACCGCACAGGCTCTGCATCAAACCAACAATGAAATAAATGACCGATGGAAAGAGGAATGGGAGAGCAGAACAGCAGTAAACTGCCACAGTATGCCATGTATCTTTAGTAAACCAAAAGGATTTGATTGCCCTCGCAAAGTTTGGTCAACTCTTAATCGCATCAGAACCAACTGTGGGAGATGAGCCGACTCCTTACACAGATGGGGTAAACTTCCTTCGGCCGCTTGCGACTGTGGCGCTGAGAGACAGACGGTCAAACACATCGGTCAGGAATGCCCACTAAGGGCATACGAGGGTGACCCACGGGATTTCCTAATGGCGACCCAAGAGGCAATCGACTATTTATTATCTAAGCTGGACGTCTGCTTGTGATTGCTCTTCTGTGAGTGTAAATTTACAATTGGCGGTGCTCTTATATACAAACTGTTATTTATTGTTCTGTTCATATATATGTGATTTTTCTTAAATCGTGTTGTTTCTGTAATTTTTACTGTGATGTTATGCGCCATACGCTAAATAAAATAAATAATGAAATAACATACATTCAGTTCACACACATGAGAGCACTTCATGGTCGTTCATATGCAACTGAACTAAACAAATCACTTCAGCTTAAATAAATAAGGGCTTAAAGCTGTTGTGTTCTTCAGTCCGCAGACTGTTTAGATGCAGATCTCCAAAATATTCCGTTCTGTGCAGGTCCCTTCAAATATACGCAACTAATGCAACTCACACCCATTTGAACCTGCTTGCTGTATTAATGGCTTGGTCTCCCTCTATAATTTTTGTCTTATATGCTATCCTCCATTACCAAATTGACTATTCCTTTATGATTCAGGACGCGTCCTATCAATCGATCCCTTCTTTTAGTCAAGCTCTGGTATTTAGATTCATGATATTCTCGTTAGTTATCTTATTTTCCCATCAAATATTTAGCTTTCATCTGTAGCAACACATTTAAAGCGTTTCTTTGAGAGTATTTCTTATATCATGCTAAATGGGTCGCCTTAGGTGAACTGGACACCTGTTGTTCAAAAAATTATACTGAAGTGTTTCGCGTGCAGCCAACCTTCAGAGTATCAAGCAAACTCCTCAACATCACTACGTTACAAAGTCTAGCTACAAAAATGTCGACATTTTGCTACCTAGGCTTTGTAATGGCGAGTGGTGAGACTTTGTAAGAAGCCAGTTTCGCATTCTGAAGTTGAGCTGTACCCGAAACGGGCCAACATAATTTTTTGGACAGTAAGTGAGGAGTCCATAAACGCGACCCGTTAAGCAGTAGTATAAAAAGTGCTCTCAGTTTTACCTGATTAGCAACTCTATGCGGCAACGTAATTTAAAGTAAAAGGTATCTATTCTCTTGTCCAGATAAATACGTTCAAAAAAGACTTACTAACATTTAAATCTATATTCGATTTTATATGCTCCCTAGTTTACCTATCGTTAGTTATTTTGCTTCCAAAAAATCTAAACTATTACTTTTAGTGACTCACTTTCGTACCTAAATTCCTCAATACCACGTCACTTACATCAGTTACATCCCATCACCGTAGTTGTCCTTTTGTCACTGCTCATGTTGCAATCTCTTTTTAACACAGTAATCAGTGCCTTCGACTGGTCTCTGAAGTCCTTTGCTGACACTGACAGAATTACAAAGTCATGAGCAAACTTCCAAATCTTTATTTTTTCTCTCTGAACTTTGATTAAGTTTCTAAATTTCTCCTTGTTTTCTCTCAGTTAACGGTGAGTAGCAATGGGGAGAGGCCAGCGCTCTGTCTCACTGCCTTCGATAATACTGCTTCATTTCATGTCCATCGACTCTCAGAACTGTAGTTTGGTTTCTATACAAGTTGTAGATAACCATTCGCTCCATGTATTTTATCCCTACTACTTTCAGAATTTCAAAGAGTGTAGACCAGTCCACACTGTCAAAAGCTTTCCCTAAATCTACATACGGTGTAAACATAGTCTCGACTTTCTTTTCCTAAGAAATGTCGTAGGGTCAGTATTGTCTCACATTTTCATACGTTTCTTAGGAACCCAAACTGATCTTCCCCAGTGTCGGCCTCTGTTAGTTATTCCATTCTTGTGAAAATAATTTGTGTTAAAACTTTGTAACCATGAATTATTGAATTGATACTTCTGTGAAAATTACGTCTATGAGCACCTGCATTTCTCGGAGCGGGAATTATAACATTCTTCTCGAAATCACCTGTGAAATAGTTCTGTCACGGCTAGCTCTCACAGCGACCTCACACAGTGCAACACAGGACGACATGGTGCCAACAACAGCAATGGTTTAATGTGCGAATGAAGCTCTGCAAAATAATTAATAACCGAGTAAGGACAATAACAGTGACTATCCTGTTAGAAGAAAAAAGTGGATTCCGAAAAGATCGTTCATGAAGCGATTTATCATAAAAAGAGTTTTACAGAAACGACTGCCGCGCGGGACTAGCCGAGCGGTCTTGGACGCTGCAGTCATGGACTGTGCGGCTGGTCCCGGCGGAGGTTCGAGTCCTCCCTCGGGCATGGGTGTGTGTGTGTTTGTCCTTAGGATAATTTAGGTTAAGTAGTGTGTAAGTTTAGGGACTGATGACCTTAGCAGTTAAGTCCCACAAGATTTCACGCATTATCTATATCAGAAACGACTAAAAGTCATTTTAGACACATATAAAGCTTTTACTGACTTCAAAAAAGCTTTTGTTATTCGAAAAATATTTTGTTTGTGTAAGCAGAAGGAAACTATACGACGTAATGACTAAAGTTGCATATCTTACACATCTTACTGAAGCTATAAAAAGCTTATACAAGGACACGAAACTATTAATAAAAGTCGGCAATAACAGAACTGAAGAAATGCCTACAAATGAGAGACTTTAACAAGTCTTTACACTGTCACTAACACTGTATGATTAAGAACTGGAAACAGGAAGTAAATCCGCGTACACAGATTAACGGAAATGAATATGATAATATCCTAATGTATGCATAAGACATTACAATTTTGGAGGGGAGTGAAGACGACCTACAAAAGGCAGTGTATGAATTACGTCGTTTATGAAGATCAGAATATGAAGCCAAGCGCAGAGAAAAGGGCTGACCTTCAAATGTAGAAACATAGAGATAAGTGTTGCCATCTATTGATGGATACGGGAACTATCAAAATTGACATTGGTCTCACCCCTAAATATCCTGTGGTATTTAGGGGTGAGACCAATGTCAGTTTTGATAGCTCCCGTACCCAGCGACAGACGGCAACACTTATCTCTAAGCTTTTGTATTTGAGGATTACCCCCTTTTCCCGCGCATGTCTTCATATAAACTTCGAATATCGACAAGGAAAAGTAAAGGCATAGCTCATCATGCAAAAGCCCTACCTGCTCAATAGTAATACGGATAACACACCACTTGAGCGGTTCTCCAGCTTTAATTTTTCGGATGCCACGCAAGTTATGCTTTGGACAAAAATATAGAAAATAAGTTTAATGAATATCAATCACGCGAAATCATAAAACATTCCAAAACCAATTACGGAAGCAAATAACATGAAAATTTTATAAAACCATGGGTATTTATATGTTGCTACATGGAAGTGAGTCATGGATCCGTAAAGAAGCGTGATAGAAGTAAAATGCAGACAGCTGAAATGAAATTTCTCAGGAAGGTCAGAGCTGTTACAAGGGAAGACCACATAAGAAATGAAGAAATTAGGACTCAACTAGATATTTATAATATTAATGAAAAGATTGAAGAAAAGAAAACAGTACGGTAATATAATGTAGAAAGAACAAGTGAGAGAGAACACCGTGTCTGGGCACGGTTTACCAGCCGAGAGGATGAAGAGACGTAGGAAGATCAGATCCAGTACGAGGTGGCAGTGGAAAGTGAAGACCAGAAACGAGTGCCTAAACCTTGAAGTGCAGAAGAAAAACAAGCGTAATGCATAACATACGTACCCGAATCTGGTGATGCATTACGTAAAGAAGAAAACCTTTATAAAATAGTGACTGCTGAATTTTAGTTGTCTCCCAACAGACGATCAAACAGCGCTGTATTAAATAGTGCACCACTGCCGTACATAAGCAACAGAACGGTTGTGGTTCGGTAAGAGCGGGGACCGAGCAGCTGAACTGACTCTGGTCACGCACCGGACGCAGGGTGCCGGCAAGAAGTGACATCCCGCCAGGCATTAGTGGCCGGCCACAAGAGTGCCGGCGCAGAGATAACGCGAAAATAGCGTGGCCGAGAACCCGCCCTGGCCGCGTCGCTGCCGTGGGCGGTCCTCACCGAGGAGCAAAAAAGTACTCTGAGGTAGCTGCGACGCCGACAACCAAGTAGCTAGTCCCGAAAAATAACAGATACGTCTTGTATGTTGCGTATACTCACGTCTCTACTACACTGTTGTTGTTGTTGTGGTCTTCAGTCCTGAGACTGGTTTGATGCAGCTCTCCATGCTACTCTATCCTGTGCAAGCTTTTTCATCTCCCAGTACCTACTGCAACCTACATCCTTCTGAATCTGCTTAGTGTATTCATCTCTTCGTCTCCCTCTACGATTTTTACCCTCCACGCTGCCCTCCAATACTAAATTGGTGATCCCTTGATGCCTCAGAACATGTCCTACCAACCGATCCCTTCTTCTGGTCAAGTTGTGCCACAAACTTCTCTTCTCCCCAATCCTATTCAGTACTTCCTCATTAGTTAAGTGATCTACCCCTCTAATCTTCAGCATTCTTCTGTAGCACCACATTTCGAAAGATTCTATTCTCTTCTTGTCCAAACTATTTATCGTCCATGTTTCACTTCCATACATGGCTACACTCCATACGAATACTTTCAGAAATGACTTCCTGACACTTAAATCAATACTGGATGTTAACAAATTTCTCTTCTTCAGAAACGCTTGCCTTGCCATTGCCAGCCTACATTTTATATCCCCTCTACTTCGACCATCATCAGTTATTTTGCTCCCCAAATAGCAAAACTCCTTTACTACTTTAAGTGCCTCATTTCCTAATCTAATTCCCTCAGCATCACCCGACTTAATTCGACTACATTCCATTATCCTTGTTTTGCTTTTGTTGATGTTCATCTTATATCCTCCTTTCAAGACACTGTCCATTCCATTCAACTGCTCTTCCAAGTCCTTTGCTGTCTCTGACAGAATTACAATGTCATCGGCGAACCTCAAAGTTTTTATTTCTTCTCCATGAATTTTAATACCTACTCCGAATTTTTCTTTTGTTTCCTTTACTGCTTGCTCAATATACAGATTGAACAACATCGGGGAGAGGCTACACTATTGTCAGTTAATGATTTGATGATGTAATGCTACGATGAACAACAGTATCTCAAAACGTATATACCGAGCGAGGTGGCACAGTAGTTAGCACACTGGACTTGCATTCGGGAGGACGGCGGTTCAAACCCGCGTCCGGCCACCCTGATTTAGGTTTCTCGTGATTACCCTAAATTCTTCAGGCAAATTCCGGGTTGGTTCCTTTGAAAGGGCACGGCCGACTTTCTCCCCCATCCTTCCCTAATCCGATGGGACCGATGACCTAGTTATTTGGACCGCACTTCCCAAGTCAACTTCCAGAATGAGATTTTCACTATGCACCGGAGTGTGCGCTGATATGAAACTTCCTGGCAGATTAAAACTGTGTGCCGGACCGAGACTCGAACTCGGGACCTTTGCCTTTCGCGGGCAAGTGCTCTACCAACTGAGCTACCCAAGCACTACTCACGCCCCGTCCTCGCAGCTTTACTTCTGCCAGTGTCTGGTCTCCTACTTTCCAAACTTTACAGAAGCTCTCCTGCGAAGTTTTGCGTACATATTGCCTAAAAGCTTTATGAGACGTGGCGGTCACATTTTGATTTGTTGATGAAACCCTCGCCTTTACCACAGGTATTTATTTTTTTCCTTCATCCCTATGCGTTTCTGAATCACGCCATTCTTCAAAGGAACAAAATAAATGGAAACTTATGCTTTCATTTTGTTAATTTATTGGCTTTCGGGCCGTGCCCTTTCAGCCTTCTCAGTAGTAATGTCAATTACGACGACACGAAAGTAAGGACAACACCCAGTCCCCGAGTGGAGGAAATTTCCCACTCGGCCGGCAATCCAACCCAGACCCCTTGATTTAGCAAAGCGCTGAACCTAAGGCGCTGCTACCGGGCGGACTAAATTTAATGCTATCACGTCGGCGGAGTCCCTTGTGTCCATAGAGGTCCATAAGGGTGAGGGGCAAGAGGAGGCATTTCCCCTCATGGAATCTGGATAGAGGCTTATAATTCAATGCAAAGTTCTCTCGAATTCCTGGCCATAATTGTCTGCGACTCTTTTAAACATTACTGGGCATGAAGGGAAGTATTTTGCCCTTGGCAGTTACTACCTGTAACTATCCAGATTATTATTACCGATTTTTTTCCCCACGCCGTTCACTAGAAGTGGTCCTGGTCCGTTGGTGCCGTGGCAGATTCGGTGCTATTCTGCAGTCAAGGTTGATGCGAACGTCTACAGAACAGATAATTTTATTGGTCGGCAAACACAGCTAAAATGCTTGTACATAATGTGAAGGACAATCAAACAACTTAAAATCAGGGATGGTAAAGTAGTCTGTGCTGAAACTGGGTGAAAGTCCACATCCGCAATAGTTTACTGTTTATTTCACAGTATGACGACCGGTTTCATACCCTGGAGGTATATCTTCAGGTCATAAGAGTCTAATACTTCATTTGCTACGAATACCACGGTACAAGAGGGCGTCAAAACATGTCCCTCCTCCGTGAGACCTAGGATGAAATGACAGATGGGAATCCTATCCGAACCGTGCATGAGCAGTAATACGGCTCCAGAACACAGTCAAAAGACGAGCTCACTAGTGATGGAAGAAAACCATCATCAAAAGTCGTGGGAGACACAAACAATTAAAAGACATCCAGTCCTTGGGAGTCGTCAACATACTAAAATGTATTGGCGTGCGACAAATAGAACTACACGTTACAGCGCTAGCTACACACTAAATGTATGAAACCGATCGTCATACAGAGAAATACACAGTGAAAAACACAATAAACAGCCATTGCGGATGTGGACTTTCGCTCAACTTTAGTATAGACTATTCCATCAGCTTGTTTCTGAATTAACTGAGTGCCTTTCACATCATTTACAGAACGACACTGAAACAGTGTCACCATTCGTTTCTGTCTCTTCCACGTACAGTGATTTTTGTGCTACAGAAGGGGGACCGGTCCAACATCCTGAAGCGCGGATTTCACTGCAACGTAAAGCAAGCAGCAGTGTAAGTGCCTGTCATCCACACCTAACTTTCTCAAAAACGACCCCTGTCCCTACTTCGTAACGCAATCGCAGTAGTAGTTTACCATTTGCCTGTGAATCGACAACAACCATGATCGCCTGTATATTCTACAGTTCGTTTGACACGGCACAGTTATTCCGATTGACTGAAGAACACAGCCGTCTGTACTTAACTTGCGTGTCTATATGCAGCAGTAGAAACAGAATAATCCCAATTTATGCACTAGACGAGAGGGAAAAAGTGTGAAATTTCAAGATCGAAAAGATATCCTTTATAGAAATTGGTACCTTCTCGACTCTGTGAGGTATAACAGAGCACCACAAGCAAAACTACGAATTCAGCACCCCATCTGGTATGTCTGCAGAACTATGCGACAAACTAGAGAGACGATGATTGACCCGTGTCTGTTATAGGTCCTAGGATACGCTTGACATAACAAAACCAAAAAATGTAATTTTAGAAACACATTTTGTTGTGTTTTAGTTTTGTCTCTTAATATTAAAAATAGAATCCGTGAGTGTGATCAAAGGATGTTGTTCTTTTTTCTTCTCTGAATTTTAATTTTCGTTTCACAACACATTATTGGGCCATAAATAATTTTTTATTAGCATTTACTGTATTTATTTCATAAATCGTTCGATAACCTGGATTTGATCATATCAGGATGAAATTTTAGATCGTTGAATCAAGAACGTGGCATTTATAATATTCAAATTAATAACCTTACGTATACAAATGATATGTTTAACGTTTCCCGATCAAAATAATCTGTCTTTAAAATACTATCTGGATAACTATCAATCGTTTCAGACACAATACTTCTTTTCAATTTACTTCCTGGATCACAACTCGTTTGAGCTTTTGAAATTCACAGAAAATAGCAATTTCATAATTTTGCAACCCGTGGAAAAATTTGTGTGGGTGCCCAGGTTGTATGAATAGGATTTTCTTCATTTATACATGAAGCCAAACGCTTAATGATGGAAGAAATAAAATAAATACTTGTGTTTAAGACGACAGTATTATTATATCTACATTTTAGGGTGCCCAACAATAGGCACACAATAATTTTAAACTATTAACCGGTGGTAAATGGGGATTTCGTCCCTCCACCATCGGAACCATTCTCACCTGTACCAACGCTGCCGGGATATTGCACCGAAACAGTCAACTCGTCTGACTAATTGTAACGATACAGACCTACGCATATGGGATCGATGTTGTAAGATTGAAGACTTACGGAATTCGCTTACCCAGCACAGCATTGTATGACGTGTGTCCAGCACCAGTTAGCGAGTTTACATTTCGGAAACAGGTCACTTACTTAAGAAGGAACGCAACTGCAAAGACCGATATCTCTTTTTAATAGTTTTTCATTGTGGAATGCAAAAACAGGAGACCACCACTCACTCACACTACCCCGCTTTCGTCCACTTCGCAGGCATAGAGTGGTCCGCGTTAACACTTCTAGCCCGGAAACGTACTGCCCTAAACTCTGCCGGGCAACAGTGGTCGGTAATATTGCCCAACATGTGGCTGCAGTATGTGTGAACGGCAATAATACTGGGCAACACTGGTTCACTATATTGTCGGCAATACGCAGTTTTTGTGTCCGGTGCAAACGTACTCAAACATTACTCGGAACAAGTTTTATAAACTTCTGATACACACTCTACACGCCAACCTTAAAAACAAGGTCGCTCTTAAATTAATCAAAATCTTCCTTTTTGCGAGTTGTTTCATAATTATGAACGACCCTCACGTTGTATAGGAATGCAGGATATCTCGGCGAAATTCATTGATGAACTCTTCTTAGGTCATCAGCCGAGTGAGGCGGCGTGTCATCGCAACGTTTCGACGATTTTCCTACTCGTCATCTTCAGGTGACATTTTTTACGACTCAACAATAAAAGCATTTCACACTGCTGCAACCGGTTTCGACCGGCCACTGGCCATCATCTTTTTTAAGTCATCAGTCTTCTGAATGGTTCGATACGACGCGGCATGAATTCCTCTCCTGCGCCAACCTCTTCATTTCAAAGCAGCACTACGTCTGCAAGTTTTGCTGGGTGTATTCCAGTCTCTGTCTTCTTCTACAGCTTTTACCCTCTACACCTCCTTCTAGTACCATTTAGGTTATTCACCGATGCCTTAACAGATGTCCTACTATCCTGTCATTTCTTCTTATCCGTATTTTCCGCCTGTTTCTTTCTTCCCCGATTCTGCGGATAACCTCCTCGTTCCTTAGCTTACCAGTCCCCTTTATTTTCATTATTATTCTGTAGCTCCACATCTCCAATGCTTCCATTTCATTCAATTCCGATTTTCGTACTGCCCATGATTCACTACAATGCAGTGCTGTTCCAGACATACATTCTCAAATATTTTTTCCCTCAAATTAAGGTCTACGTTTGATACCAGTAGATTTTTCTTGCCCAGGAATACGCTCTTTGCCTGTTCTGGTAACACTTGTACCCTACGTTCTCAGTTATTTTCTGGGTGTATTGCAGTCTGTTTTCCTCTACAATTTTTACCATCCGCACCTGCCTCCAGTACCTTGTAGGTCCCTGCTTGCTTCGTCCGTCAAGGGTTACTTTGATCCCAAGGTAGCAGAATTCCTTAACTTTTTCTGCTTAGTAACATTCGATTTTGATGTTAAGTTTCTCACTACTCTCATTTCTGTTACTTCTGATTATATTTGTCCTCTTCCGATTTGCTTTCAGTCCATATTATGTACTCATTTCTTTGTTCATTCCATTAAACAGATACTGTAATTGTTCTCCACTTTCACTGAGGATAGCAGTGTACTCAGCGAATCTCATCATTGAGATACTCTCACCGTGAGTCATCAGACTAAAATCATACACTGCAAACGGAGACGTAGCGATTCCGTAGCACTGTCAACATAAGCTCTGAAGTTCTGTCCCACCCCGACACGAAAGACGGTCGCGGCAAATGCGAAGTGGATTCCGAAGGACGCCTCTCGCGTGCGAAACAAACACGCCAAGAAATTCGGCGAGGCTTTTGCCTCTCAGGCGCCGGCGCGGCCGACTGAAAAATGGAGCAGAGCAAATATTGCTGCAGCCAGCGCCCCTTTTGATGTCGGCCATTTCCCGCGAATTTCTTAATGAGCGCTTTGCAGTAAACAGCGCCTATGGCGGAGCAGAGCGGAGAGAGTGTAATTATTAAACTTTATTCGCCCCCCTCCCCAGACCCCCATTTCCTCCCCCCCCCCCACCTCTCCCCTCACCACTCACCCTACTGCCGCGATTTCGCGGCAGCATTCCGAGGCAGTGGGCCGCCGACAGATGCCTTGTTCCGCAACGCGAAATTAAGCTCCATCCCCGCTGCAGCGTGTTTTCGTGACGGCAGTCGTGATTTTTCCCCTCGTTACGCAGGAGGGGTTGTTGGGGGGCGGGTGAGCGGGGCAGACGGAGTGCTGCGCCCGGCCGAACACGACACAACGGCCTCTCTCGTCTCAAGAGTGGAAGCCGCACAGTGACGTCACACAGCAAGTGGGATTGGCGCGCGAGTAACAGGGGACTCGAGCGGCGCCTACTTCGACATAACAACAGAGTAGAAGCTCTTTCCTGAAAAAACCGCGAGACTGTCACGAATTTACCTCTGACGCGTCGCTTTCTAAACATAACTACAAATGTTCAGCCAATACCCTACTATTCTGTTTGCCACGAAAATTGTAGCACAGGGAAGGACAGCAAATAATTTAAGTTGTAGCAGAAAGTCGCGCAGGAGGCCTACAACACGGCAGTCCGAACTCTCTTTCACCTGATATTCTGGTGACTGCCGTTATTTGAATAGCGTAAATAAAAAATAAAGTTTTAACAACAAGTGGAATGTTATTATTACACTACTGGCCGTTAAAATTGCTACACCAAGAAGAAATGCAGATGATAAACGGGTATTCATTGGGCAGATATACTAGAACTGACATTTGATTACATTTTCACGCAATTTGGGTGCATAGATCCTGAGAAATCAGTACCCAGAACAACCACCTCTGGCCGTAATAACGGCCTTGATACGCCTGGGCATTGAGTCAAAGAGAGCTTGGATGGCGTGTACAGGTACAGCTGCCCATGCAGCTTCAAAACGATGCCACAGTTCATCAAGACTAGTGACCCGCGTATTGTGACGAGCCAGTTGCTCGGCCACCATTGACCAGACGTTTTCAATTGGTGAGAGATCTGGGGAATATGTTGGCCAGGGCAGCAGTCGAACATTTTCTGTATCCAGAAAGGCCCGTACAGAACCTGCAAGATGCGGTAGTGCATTATCCTGCTGGAATGTAGGGTTTCGCAGGGATCGAAAGATAGAGCCACGAGTCGTAACACATCTGAAATGTAACGTCCACTGTTCAAAGTGCCGTCAGTGCGAACAAGAGGTGACCGAGGCGTGTAACCAATGGCACCCCATACCATCACGCCGGGTGATACGCCAGTATGGCGATGACGAATACGCACTTCCAATGTGCGTTCACCGCGATGTCACCAAACCCGGACGCGACCATCATGATGCTGTAAACAGAACCTGGATTCATCCGAAAAAATGACGTTTTGCCATTCGTGCACCCAGGTTCGTCGTTGAGTACACCATCGCAGGCGCTCCTGTCTGTGATGCAGCGTCAAGGGTAACCGCAGCCATGGTCTCCCAGCTGATAGTCCATGCTGCTGCAAACGTCGTCGAACTATTCGTGCAGATGGTGGTTGTCTTGGAAACTTCCCCATCTGTTGACTCAGGGATCGAGACTTGGCTGCACGATCCTTTACAGCCATGCTGATAAAACGCCTGCCATCTCCACTGCTAGTGATACGAAAGTCGGAAACGTGATGGTACGCATTTCTCCTCCTTACACGAGGCATCACAACAACGTTTCACCGGGCAAAGCCGGTCAACTGCTGTTTGTGTATGAGAAATAGGCTAGAAATTTTGCTCATATCAGCACGTTGTAGGTGTTGCCACCGGCGCCAATGTTGTGTGAATGCTCTGAAAAGCTAATCATTTGCATATCACAGCATCTTCTTCCTGTCGGTTAAATTTAGCGTCTGTAGCACGTCATCTTCGTGGTGTAGCAATTTTAATGGCCAGTAGTGTAGTTACCAAAATATGGGTGGAAAAGGCGTGCTCATTATTAGACAGCAAATAATGTAATTATATTTACTGCGCACATATAGTGCAATAGGAAAATACGTGATTAATTTTGTAGGTCATTTGGGTATGTATCGGACGGAAAGTTCAATACACAGAGCTACAACATCTGACATCAACAACGGCTCTAATTCGTTTGGCCCTGGTGTCGAACTGAGTTTGGATGACAAGTAGGACTTGCTGCTCCTACTCTATGCCACCATTCATCAGTCGTAGTGGCGAGCGAATAGTGGTGTACCAGACTCTCGATTAACTATGGCCATATTAAAGACAACTCTTTTCTCCCGTCATCTGCATCTTGCACGAAGAACATCTGGTATCGCTGTATAATAATTGTAAGATGGAAATAACTATGCCCCTTACATGAAGTCATTAAAGATCACCTAACTCATGTTGAGCGAACAGCAGGGCTGAACAAAATGACTGACAAGGCACAATGCATCTTGTAGAGGGTATAGTATGGACGTATTAGAATAATTAATGTCGGGTGATGGTTTTAAAGTAATTCATATGACATGAAAACTTTGTGGAAATGAGTCGATTTACTGGACGCTAGTTTACCCCAGGGAAACATTTAGAGTTGACCGTGGCTGGCTGGGGAACAGCGAAGTGGACCGACAATAGGCAGCTTAGGGTGGCTCAAGCTCTGAGAAAGCAGTAAGGCACGGCCTCCAGCAGCCTTAAGATGAGTGACAGCATGGGTGGTTGACCCCGACCCCATGCTGGTGTACCGGGAAGCAGACGGAGAACTTGTACGCCTGTTGATAAATGTCCGTCGTCCCGTTTTCAGGGAAAAATGCGAGAAAGCTGCGCAAAGCTACGGTGGAGCGGTCAACAGAGGTCAAAATATGCATGTTCGTGACTATAGCAACTTCATGCTGAATTCACGGTCCGCAGAGTCTGAAGTAAATCAGGTGAAAAGCGACAGAATGAAATACGCCGGCCTCTGATGGGAACATAGGACCAAGGAATTTGAAGTACTCTCCTGGGAGTCAGAATTCTGGAAAAATTCGTGTTTGTGCAGACGCTAACCTTGATGGGTGGCCTGGGAGGAGCTAAATAACAGAAGTTGAGAGGAAGGGAATTTGTTCACTTCCCAGAGCAGGCATTGGTCGGCGCTGGGAAGCGACGCATAATTAACGCGACTTGCGCTGCAATTGGCGTAAGTGATTTTGATGGAGGGGCGAAGAGCGGACTGTGAGAAGTCTCCCTAGAGGTCTACCGTTCCCAGCTTGCCTAGAGTGCGGACGTGGCGTTCTTTACTCAGCTTGCCTGAGAAAGAGTGAGCATCTCTGCAGTTTAGGACTTAGCAAATGGAACGATTGAGCTTGGAGATAGAAAGTTTTCGGTTCAGCTATGTACTGAGCAAGATAGCTAGGAGTGAATAGACGAGCGCAGCCTTGCAGCACCACGAGGTCGGCCGACGTCCGCACAACGACGCCGCTCCGCCACGCTGTATTCGGTGATATTGCGCCAGCTCCGGCCACTGATTAATTTATTGGATCATGTCGGCAAAGTTTCCATGAGGGTTTCATGGGTCGTGTATTGTAGATTTCTTCTCGCACTTCGCATTACCCCTGGGTCAGTCGATAGGAATTACTTTTGATTTATCGCTCTTTACTCCACACAAACGCAGTTTATTACCACTGCCTGTTAGGAGAGTCATGTAATGTGACGATTAAAGGTCGTGAGTTAAAATAAATCTGTGGTAATCGTCTGCATCTGTTTTCAATCAAATAGTTGAAATCCCAAGTCACTTTCTTAATTAATTTTATGTTCAACATTTGCATCTGGTGTCCAATAGCTGAATATAACATCAATGTGCACCCCTTTTTAATTAAAAGGGATCGATTCTGAATCAATTAATGTCAACACTGCCACCGCAGTTCAATCAGGAGTCACATGGCCTTATTACTTTCTTTGCGTTATCTGACATTGCGGCAGTTTTGCACTCTCTGTTGATCTGTTAGTCAGTTACCTGTGGTGAACACACACCAAAACCAGATAAGTGACGGGTGGGGTGTTACATAATGTTTATTGGGACACGACCGGTTTCGTGGCCTACAGCCACATCTTCAGGTGTACATAATACTTTAGTCACTCAAGCGACCAATGTACGATATAAGTCAGAACATTCTTCAGTGGAAAACGGCATTTCATGCCGGATACCGGGTAGTCAGTCAGAGATGGGGCCGGTTGGTGCGTACATTACACGCCATTAAAGTGTGTTGCCAAACTGGGGGGGGGTCTTCGACTGATCCTTTGCCGCTGCTTTGGATCACGTTCAGATTTCGTCGAATGGTTTTCGAAAACTTGAAGAAAATAATGATCAAAGTTTAGCATCACGTCAGTATCAATCTCATTAGGAACGGACTACCTCTACTGGACGTGAATGTCTTGATAAAAGAACCATCTCCGTATGCAACCAAAATTATTTACAGCCATGAAACTTTTAACAGGTTCACTTGTAGGCATGCTATATGACAGACGTGCTGCAGCGCTGAAAGTGGAGGAACCATTAGAAGTCGCCTGGCATTGACTTTCTCCGGTCAGCGGTAACCTTTGTCAAACAATACAGCACGCAGCGACGTTGTACAATAGTGTTGAATATTTCTCAGATTTCATTTTCCGCTACTAAGTCATTTAAGTGATTGTTACATTCGAGTGACTTCGTAGAAAGACCGGTGTCTCTTCAGTACCTCGATAGTAATATTTGTGGGACGAAGAAATTTCTTTACATGTCTTTCTTAGCCTCAACCCCTTCCAACCCACTTGCAGCGCCGAGTGACTTTGCATCTAAACTGATGTTGCGGCTGTGTTGATACTATTAGGAAAGTACGCAAGCGAGCTGACTGAAGAGTTTTAGTGAGGTGACAGGTTGCCTTCGTCATGTAGTGACCTGTGTGAACTGAGAAGTGGCTGAGTTGGCGTCACTGATTTGTATGTTCGCTGACAATTGGATATTTTGTTAAGTCCAGCGTGATTTCCAAAACAAGACAATATCTCATGCTGCAAAATGGAACTATGTTATCCGTGAATGGTTAGCAGAAGAAATACGGCCGCCGACTATTTTACAAGTCCTCACAGAGGGCATAATTTTCATCTTGTTGCTCCAGCTTCAAGAGAATCTTTCCTTGTCTCAGTGCCCACAAAACTACGTCGCACCGTATGAATTAAACGTGGAGATTACGTCATTGACGCACCCATGCCAGAAGGTGACAAAGTGAAAGCTGAGATTGTCACTATTGTGAGAGCATGAAAAGTACTTCGTGAGCTTAGAATTTGGCCCCCAGAACGAGGCTGAAAAACTGAAAACTTACGTAGAAGCGGAGATATAAGCGAAGATGGAGATCTATTTGTGAAGTAGAATAAGCGGGTGATGGAAGTGAGTGAATCAGACAAACCTGAAACTAACGAGAAGTGGGAGTGATTTGGGTGATAGCAAAGCAGATAGTGTCAGTGAGGATTCTGGTCCTGGTTTTGTTGAGAGCAAAGCAGGTGACAGAACAGAAGACAGTGCCAGTGGAGGAGATGATCCTGATGTTATCAGAGACAATTATAGATCAGAAAGAAGTAAATTATCACAGACAATACCAGTGAGAAACATGAGACCTCTCAAAATAATTAAAACATTTTGGCGCTCTATCTGGCGAAATAGGTCAACAACTCAGAAAAGAAAACGAATTCCAGAATTTTTTTATGACTGGATGCTTACTACATGTTTCTATTGTGTAACTTAACGCACAAATTAAAATTATATATGTAAATGAGTTTGGTAGTGGCTTCAAGTAGACAAATGTGTCAAACGAAATTACTGAAAAATTATGAATCTATACTGAATATTCATATTTTCTAAACAAAATGTAGTTCGTTCTGTTTTTCAGAGTAAGCAACAAAGAATTAAAATACGAGGAATATTAAAATTGGTTTCAACATATAACTGTTTGGAAAACAAATATGACTTAATTAAAAAAAGTGATTAGCGTCGGTAGCTATGAACGTAGTGGACACTAATTCAGTTCTCGATGTTCAAATCAGTTTTTTCTTTGTTACAACGTTTGTAACAGGGTCCACCCAAACATGTGAAGCCAAATGAGAAACCGCTTCACAAAATAAGCAATGAAACCGTCACGCGAGCCGCCAAAATGGTTTCAAGTTGTAAGGCTTGCAGCAGGTTGGTAGCTGGTAGCCACACGACACTTGCCTGTTTGGCATGTACTAAATTTTGGAGATGTCTTGTTCGCAGACAAATTTATTTATTGCGAACCGTTTCGATGTATCATCTTCAGGAAACATTTTGGTTAAAAATTCTCACACTAGCATGCAGTACAAGTAAAATATACACTGTCATCTGAGATGAACACGTTGAGTGCAATGTCAAAAGCTGGCATGCGATGTCTCATGGTTGTAGTATTTAGTTCGTCTTCCTGTCTTTCACAATATGTGTGTGAATTCCTAAGGGACCAAACTACTGAGGTCATGGGTCCCTGGACTTACACACTACTTAAACTAAGTTAAACCTACTTATGCGGAGAACCTCCGGCGGGAGGGGCCACGCAATCCGTGACATTGCGCCTCAAACCGCGTGGCCACTCCGCGCGGCTATTCATGATAATGTTTTATTGGGTTGACATGAAGAATAATTAAATTATTCATTAACAGATTTTGAATTTGTACTTAATGTGTACATCTCAGGCGAGAGTCTATATTTAACTAAATACGCTGTTTGCTAGTGTGAGCATTTTTAACACTTTTTTCTGAAAATGATGCATCGAAAAACTAATTTGTATCCGACAAAGATGTCTCCAAGAATTTATTACATGCCAGGTCTGAATGGTCGTGTGCCTTAAACATGGATGTATCCGTCAATCAAATGGAAAATAAACTTATTTATTTATTTACTTGGATCGCGAAATCTGGCAGAAGTTAACTTGTGGCACTACGGATATCTGAAGTGTGTGCATCTGTGTGGTGAGGAGAACTGCTTAATTTGTATGCATGTATTATTTACGGTTATGGCTAGGGGCAATAATTAATCGTTTTATGTTTTTGTCAGAATTACATTGAAAATCAAAATATACTTATCAATTGCATTACTACTACTACTACTATTATTATTATTATTATTGATATCAAATAAATCTATTTTCGTTTCTGGTAAAAATAAACCTCAACGTCAAACCTACCAAACCTAATCGACGAACTGGATAAGCAATCGCAACAGAAACAACGAATTTTGGAGGGATATTTAATGCTGTGTATCAATTAAAGTCAGCTGTTTCGTAGTACACAAGAATAAATACGAAAACCAGCAATTACAGCACTTAATCTTAGCCAACGAAAACGTCACACACACGTGTTTCTTGGGGTACGACAGAAGACGTCCTGTGCAACGAAGACTGTGGTAACAGCCTGATTGGTTGGTATTAGTAAACAGAGCAGGCATCATGCCGACTTACGTCCTTGCTAAAGTGGTTTGCGTACTACGAAAATATGCATTTCAGCTGATGCACTGCATTAAAGACCTGTCCAAAATGAGTGGTTTTTTCATACGGTTTCTTGCACGAAAGTGCCAGGAAATTTTACGTCGGTACATGAAACTTATACCGGACGACATCACGTCTAGGTATCTGTTGTTTACGCGGGAAATAAATGATCATTTTAAACTATATTTTTACCTGAAACTTGGGAAAATATCAAGATCCAATTACAAGACTAAATAGTTATTAGTTACTAATATCAGTAACCTGTAGCTTTCACGTTTATAAATATTTCTAGACAGCGACGGTGTAAGTAACAAATTTCGCAACATTTTGTTTAAAAGCCTGATTCGCGTTATGCCCGTAAAAAAATGTGCACGTTTCGTGTTACTGTGTAAAAGAAATATTCCTGTCCATTGTTATGACACATGGGAATGGGCACTGCTCCAAAAATAATATTAGTGAAGTAACGAGTTCCGAGAACTAGTCTTTATCGAACATCCCTCTCACAGAGTCATTTTTTCTGGGTGTTGCAACGTTCGGAAACGGTACCTTACACGCACCGAACCGTCAGATAGGCGAAACAGTCAAATTGGAAATCGCGCAACCAGAAAGAGGTCGGCGTCTGCATTCGGCGAAGTTGCGCAGAGATCCGCTGACCGGCGCGCCCGTTGAAACGCTACGGCGTAATCGGATAATTCACGAGCTGAGCGTAACTATGCCATCCCTATAGCCGGCCCTATCGCACGCGACCATAAATTAGCGAGAATGCACGCGCGCGCGCATGCAGTTATTCCATTTAGCGTAATTTAGTACGAACGCCGCCGCAGCGCGGCGCCACGTGGCGCTGGCGCATTTAGACGCAGCGTCGCGTAAACTAATTCCCTTCCTGTCGCCCGCCGCTTGATGGGAATTCTCGCCATACGCACGACGACAAACGTGGAGCCCGTTACCGGCTGCAAGTATCCGTACCTGCTTCTACCCGCGTGCGGCTGTTAGAAACTGTTCTTTATCACACTGGCCACTCCGTTTGGCTCGCTGCGATTTTCGGAATACATCTGGCTCATGTACCCATACGATGCACAGGTTGTCCGTTATGGTTACAGACGAAAGGGGGCAATTAGAGGACGATGACCCTACCAAATAACGATAACAAAAGTACGTGCGTAAACCAGTGGTTTCCCAGATACGACATACGCACAACTGAATCATGCCAAGGTTATAAGGCTACATTTATTTCGAAACTAGCTGACAAACCCAGTATTGCCACCCTATTCATTTTTTCAATTTTTTATTCTACGCGAAAAGAGAAAATGAAATGTGTTGGGAGAGACAGTATCTGAACGCTGGAACCAGCTGCTTCGCATGTGTACAACGCGATTTTGGAAACGTCTCTATTGCAGCGCCTCTTCACAGCGCTGCAGATGTCATTTGTTTTTGCCTACAGCCGTTTGCGCTTCGCCGCCGAAAGCTGTCAAAAGCGCTGCCAAGCGTCAGGGATTTCCTTCAGTTGACTCGACTGTAGGAGTTTTACAGCAGCAAAAAATAATGAATGTATTAAAACTTCATGCATGATGCGGCATTTTTTTCACGCATCTCAGTGTTCAGTACGTCATATCTCTTGGACCGGGTGTCGTGCAATGATATACAGGGTGTTTCAAAAATGACCGGTATATTTGAAACGGCAATAAAAACTAAACGAGCAGCGATAGAAATACACCGTTTGTTGCAATATGCTTGGGACAACAGTACATTTTCAGGCAGACAAACTTTCGAAATTACAGTAGTTACAATTTTCAACAACAGATGGCGCTGCGGTCTGGGAAACTCTATAGTACGATATTTTCCACATATCCACCATGCGTAGCAATAATATGGCGTAGTCTCTGAATGAAATTACCCGAAACCTTTGACAACGTGTCTGGCGGAATGGCTTCACATGCAGATGAGATGTACTGCTTCAGCTGTTCAATTGTTTCTGGATTCTGGCGGTACACCTGGTCTTTCAAGTGTCCCCACAGAAAGAAGTCACAGGGGTTCATGTCTGGCGAATAGGGAGGCCAATCCACGCCGCCTCCTGTATGTTTCGGATAGCCCAAAGCAATCACACGATCATCGAAATATTCATTCAGAAAATTAAAGACGTCGGCCGTGCGATGTGGCCGGGCACCATCTTGCATAAACCACGAGGTGTTCGCAGTGTCGTCTAAGGCAGTTTGTACCGCCACAAATTCACGAAGAATGTCCAGATAGCGTGATGCAGTAATCGTTTCGGATCGGAAAAATGGGCCAATGATTCCTTTGGAAGAAATGGCGGCCCAGACCAGTACTTTTTGAGGATGCAGGGACGATGGGACTGCAACATGGGGCTTTTCGGTTCCCCATATGCGCCAGTTCTGTTTATTGACGAAGCCGTCCAGGTAAAAATAAGCTTCGTCAGTAAACCAAATGCTGCCCACATGCATATCGCCGTCATCAATCCTGTGCACTATATCGTTAGCGAATGTCTCTCGTGCAGCAATGGTAGCGGCGCTGAGGGGTTGCCGCGTTTGAATTTTGTATGGATAGAGGTGTAAACTGGCGCATGAGACGATACGTGGACGTTGGCGTCATTTGGACCGCAGCTGCAACACGGCGAACGGAAACCCGAGGCCGCTGTTGGATCACCTGCTGCACTAGCTGCGCGTTGCCCTCTGTGGTTGCCGTACGCGGTCGCCCTACCTTTCCAGCACGTTTATCCGTCACGTTCCCAGTCCGTTGAAATTTTTCAAACAGATCCTTTATTGTATCGCTTTTCGGTCCTTTGGTTACATTAAACCTCCGTTGAAAACTTCGTCTTGTTGCAACAACACTGTGTTCTAGGCGGTGGAATTCCAACACCAGAAAAATCCTCTGTTCTAAGGAATAAACCATGTTGTCTACAGCACACTTGCACGTTGTGAACAGCACACGCTTACAGCAGAAAGACGACGTACAGAATGGCGCACCCACAGACTGCGTTGTCTTCTATATCTTTCACATCACTTGCAGCGCCATCTGTTGTTGAAAATTGTAACTACTGTAATTTCGAAAGTTTGTCCGCCTGAAAATGTACTGTTGTCCCAAGCATATTGCAACAAACGGTGTATTTCTATCGCTGCTCGTTTAGTTTTTATTGCCGTTTCAAATATACCGGTCATTTTTGAAACACCCTGTATTTGCTTAGGCACATTCAGTGCCATAAACATGTGCATACTGTCTGCCAAATACGTTGCGAATATAGTTGGTAGCAATCAAGTAATAACTTTAAACATCATACATCACGCGGAAGTTTTTTTGCGCATCTCAGTGTTTATGACATCATATCCCCCTATCTACATGTCATACAGTGATATAATTTTGTAGGTACATTCAGCGGCATATGTGGCTAATGTGTGTCGCCATTGCAGTTGATGTCATGAAATTCGTATTCAGTGAATAATTTGGAATATTATTGATTAAAGCACTTCTTGTCTATTCTTGTCTACGTTTTGTAGCTTTATTTCATAACTTGTTCGACAGGTTGTATAGATGAGAATGTGATTTCAGATCACGAAATAGAAAAATGTGGCATCCGTAATTATGTTCATAATAATAGACGATGAACTTTGCATGTACAACTGAAGTGTATTCATCTCTTTGGATTACCTACCTTAAAAAATATTGAATGGATCAGTGTCAGTCCTTTGAAACACACGAAGTTCTGTGTACGGCCTATCATATTTAGTTGTTAGGTAACGGTACGTCTTCAGACATGCCGTACTAGTTATGTAAAAAGAATAGGAACTTTAAAAGCTTCCCCCTTTTGAATACATTCTTGCAAACGCTGCTATGTATGTTCCTGCTGCTAGACAAACATGATACGACGCTAAACCGTTGTAAACGTTCTCACAGCAAGTTACAGTAAACCTAATTAAGCAACTGGATCAACCAGTATTATTCCCTCTCTCATGAAAAATGTAACTCTGCGATAGCAGTACGTCACAGCTGCTGTCGAAACAGGACCTGAAGCGCCATTTTGTGACTATCGCAGCGCTTCAAACCGCGTATATCTTTAGGAACCTAACGTTAAAGCCGAGAATGTTATAGACGATCGACTCGCCAGGAAATATTAAACAGAATCTTAATCAAATGATGCTTGTTACTATTCGCTTCTATTCTTATTCCTCAAATTGACCTTTTTTTAAAGACCATTTCCGTATGAGGGTGAATATATTGGGTACAAATTTACCACGTATATGACACATACGCTGATGGTTACTGCTTGTTTTTATCCTTAGTCCTTACGTTCACCAGTTTAAATACTCTTTTTACAGTATGATTTCTACACTGAACAGTTTAATGATCCACTCATAAGGTCACAGCAGTTCCTTCTTTTATTTCTTGTTCTTAATTTAATTTTTCAAACGCTTGTTATGCAAACAGGAATGATTCTTTTACATTCATGAACACGGTATTACTCCTGTCTTTATTTTAGGTCTGTTACTTTATGGTACTGCATGGAGGTGGCACGTGTATTCCTATTAATCTTATATCCTTAGTTTCAACCAGTAGTCAATAGACCTCATGCAATACGCTCATCCTCGAACGCTGCCGTACAGCTTAACAAGTTTAATTTTTTATGTTTGTCTTGGTTTACAATATTCATTACGTTGTGTGACTAGGGCCTCCCGTCGGGTAGACCGTTCGCCGGGTGTAAGTCCTTCGATTTTATGCCACTTCGGCGACTTGCGCATCGATGAGGATGAAATGATGGTGATTAGTACAACACAACACCCAGTCCCTGAGCGGAAAACTCGATGATCCAGCCGGGAATCGAACCAGGGCCATAAGGATTGACATTCTGTCGCGCTGACCACTCAGCTACCGGGGGGCGAACATTCATTATGTTTGATTGTACCTATATCTGTATATTACTTGCTATCCATTTCTTGCGAATATTATGTGTGCTCTGTAATTGTATACATTTCTCAGACGCAGTATTCATTAACACTGAAACCTTCGTTATACACCAGCGTCATCTAGTTTGGAACATGCACCCCAAACTCCATTCAGTATGCTTCAAGAAACAATTTTAACTCACTTTACGAAAAAAAGTGACAGATTACCATTTGTCACTAATATTGTATGATAATTACAAAACAAAAACTACTTTTCTAATGACAAAATATATCGTACCCGCCATGCGTGAATTGCTATCTGCAGGTCTTCCCTTCTTAAACCTTCTGTGAGTGCATTCTGATCAGTTTGCTCTTATATACCATGGCACTGCAGTTTATGAGATACTGTATATCTATATTGCACAGATTCATTCTGCTTTTTGTTACATATGAAACATTGTGTTACATTTTTGGGTAAGTGTTAAGTTTCGTTAGCTTTTCGTGGCGTACTTAATACACTACTGGCCATTAAAATTGCTACACCACGAAGGTGACGTGCTACAGACTCGAAATTTAAACGAAAGAAAGAAGATGCTGTGATATGCAAATGATTAGCTTTTCAGAGTATTCACACAAGATTGGCGCCGGTGGCGACACCTACAACGTGCTGACATGAGGAAAGTTTCCAGCCGATTTCACATACACAAACAGCAGTTGGCCGGCGTTGACTGTTAAAACGTTGTTGTGATGCCTCGAGTAGGGGCCGGCCGGGGTGGCCGAGCGGTTCTAGGCGCTGCAGTCTGGAACCGCGCGACCGCTACGGTCGCAGGTTCGAATCTTGCCTCGGGAATGGAAGTGTGTGATATCCTTAGTTAGGTTTAAGTAGTTCTAAGTTCTAGGGGACTGATGACCTCCGAAGTTGAGTCCCATAGTGCTCAGAGCCATTTGAACCGTTTTTGAACCTCGTGTAAGGAGGAGAAATGCGTACCATCAACTTTCCGACTTTGATAAATGTCGGATTGTAGCCTACCGCGATTGCGGATTATCGTATCGCGACATTGCTGCTCGTGTTGGTCGAGATCCAATAACTGTTAGCAGAATATGGAATCAGTGGGTACAGGAGGGTAATACGGAACGCCGTGCTGGATCCCAACGGCCTCGTATCACTAGCAGTCGATATTACAGACATCTTATCAGCATGGCTGTAACGGATCGTGCAGCCACGTCTCGATCCCTGAGTCAACAGATGGGGACGTTTGCAAGACAACAACCATCTGCACGAACAGTTCGACGACGTTTGCAGCAGCATGGATTATCAGCTAGGAGACCATGGATGCGGTTACCCTTGACGCTGCATCACAGACAGGAGCGCCTGCGATGGTGTACTCAACGACGAACCTGGGTGCACGAATGGCAAAACGTCATTTTTTCTGATGAATCCAGGTTCTGTTTACAGCATCATGATGTTCACATCCGTGTTTGGCGACTTCGCGGTGAACGCACATTGGAAGCGTGTATTCATCACCGTACTGGCGTATCACCCGGCGTGATGGTATGGTGTGCCATTGGTTACACGTCTCGGTCACCTCTTGTTCGCACTGACGGCACTTTGAACAGTGGACGTTACATTTCAGATGTGTTACGAACCGTGGCTCTACCCTCCATTCGATCCCTGCGAAACCCTAGATTTCAGCAGGATAATGCACGACCGTATGTTGCAAGTCCTGTACGGGCCTTTCTGGATACAGAAAATGTTCGACTGATGCCCTGGCCGGCACATTCTCCAGATCTTTCACCAACTGAAAAGTCAATGCTGGCCGACCAACTGGCTCGTCACAATACGCTAGTCACTACTCTTGATGAACTGTGGTATCGTGTTGAAGCTGCATACGCAGCTGTACCTGTACACGCCACCCAGGCGTATCAAGGCCGTTATTACGGTCAGAGGTGGTTGTTCTGGGTACTGATTTCTCAGGATCTATGCACCAAAATTGCGTGAAAATGTAATCACATATCATTTCTAGTATAATAGATTTGTCCAATGAATACTAGTTTATCATCTGCATTTCTTCTTGGTGTAGCAATTTTAATGGCCAGTAGTGTATTTTGGATGTTATAACATGTTCCTCATTCATGATTATTTTATTGCAGATCCTTTGAAAATGGCGTAACGCCGAAACTTGTAAAATTTAATAAAGTCAACAAAGTACTGTGGTCAGGAGAAATAGTGTAATTATAGTGCAACTAAGTGACTGCGACGTCTCACAGAGAATTTATGAGACACACATACATACAAATATACATAAAGGTAAGTTACGTCCGAGTGTGTGAAAATACATAGAGCTCCAATAATCACTGGGAGAAGTACAGCTGTGAGGACGAGTCGTAATTTGTGTTTGGGTAGCTCAGTTGGTAGAGCACTTGCCCGCGAAAGGCAAAGGTCTCGAGTTCGAGTCTCGATCCGGCACACAGTTTCAATGTTCTAGGAAGTTTCATATCAGCGCACACTCACCTGCAGAGTCAAAATTTCATTCTGGAATAATCATAATAATCGTAGAGACAGTTTTTGAGTTAAGGCTGTAGCACTAAAATACATATGGCAAAGAAGAAGAAGGGTGACGTGAGAGACGCAGGAAGACCATAGAAAACAATGAAAGAAGGAAATGAACATTCACGACGGAATGAATTACTCGGTCACTACAGAGACAAGGGAGGAAAATAAACAGACGAGTATTTGAGGTGGCTCCGCTGTTAGTCGTGGTAGTGAATAAACCTACTCCGATGACAGAAAAAAGGCTTCAGAGTAGGTCAAATCGCACGTACGTAAAAAAGCAAGATAGTTCTATCCTAGGGCACATTGGTATGCACGTTAGAAAATCAGCCGCCTCGTCCCGTGAAGAAGAAAAATCATATACTCAAGAGATAATAGCTCCAGTAACTACTCGCGGAATTACTGACATCGTGTTTGAGAGTCCGTAAGTTGCACGGTTTCCCCTTACTGCTGGGGAATTTACGGCGTTAGCCGCTACATCAATAACGAGGGCCACTTTTCACTCCGTCGTCTCTACGGTTGTGGAATGTAATATCCGCAGTCAGCCCATATGAAAGCGCAAGTAAATGTGTTGCTTCTAACAAATGAAATGAATACAGCTGGGGAATGTTGTTGTAACCGTTTACCGCTCGCTTATGTTCCGCGATTTATTGCGTGTTGACTGTTGTGGGTAACCGGACGGAGTTGTTGGTCGCGCCAGACGTTCTGTGGTGAATGTAAGACCTTGGCTCGTAGCCTGCGCACTGTATTTAGCTTTATGCTTCTCACAGGCAGCAGACTAGCAGTAAGAATGAACGAGTCACAGAGCGGAAAATCGAGAAAACTGGTCTCACTATCTGCCGATGGTTTACTGAGGTAGCTTCTGAGAGAAGCATTTAGAGGGACATATAAACCTTAAACTATGATCGTCAATTTTATCCGCTTTCCGTCGTTCCTTAGTTGCTTCAAAATTCATGGAAGTATGTTCCGTCTTTGCAACTAAATGAAAGGCATTTTGTTTTTTTGCCGCACACGTTTCGCTTTTTTATTTCAGCAGCCTGTAATACATGTGTGTGTGTGTGTGTGTGTGTGTGTGTGTGTGTGTGTGTGTGTGTGTGTACATATAAGAAATACATGACGTAGTACTTAAAAATATGCTATTATGTCACATGAACCATGGACCTTGCCGTTGGTGGGGAGGCTTGTGTGCCTCAACGATACAGATAGCCGTACCGTAGGTGCAACCACAACGGAGGGGTATCTGTTGAGAGGCCAGACAAACGAGGGGCAACAGCCTTTTCAGTAGTTGCAGGGGCAACAGTCTGGACGATTGACTGATCTGGCCTTGTAACACTAACCAAAATGGCCTTGCTGTTCTGGTACTGCGAACGGCTGAAAGCAAGGGGAAACCACAGCCGTAATTTTTCCCGAGGGCATGCAGCTTTACTGTATAGTAGATTCAAATTGAAGAAACTGCAAAAAGGTGGGAATTTAAGGAGATGGGACCTGGATAAACTGAAAGAACCAGAGGTTGTACAGAGTTTCAGGGAGAGCGTAAGGGAACAATTGACAGGAATGGGAGAAAGAAATACAGTAGAATAAGGGTGGGCAGCTTTGAGGGATGAAATAGTGAAGGCAGCAGAGTATCTAATACGTAAAAAGACGAGGGCTACTAGAAATCCTTGGGTAACAGAAGAAATACTGAATTTAATTGATAACAGTAGAAAATATAAAAATGCAGTAAATGAAGCAGGCAAAAAGGAATACAAACGTCTCAAAAATGAGATCGACAGGAAGTGCAAAATTTCTAAGCAGGGATGGCTAGAGGACAAATGTAAGGATGTAGAGGCTTATCTCACTAGGGGTAAGATAGATACTGCCTACAGGAAAATTAAAGAGACCTTTGGAGAAAGGAGAACCACTTGCATGAATATCAGGAGCTTTGATGGAAACCCAGTTCTAAGCAAAGAAGGGAAAGCAGAAAGGTGGAAGGAGTATAAAGAGGGTCTATACAAGGGCGATGTACTTGAGGACAATATTATGGAAATGGAAGAGGATGTAGATGAAGATGAAATGGGAGATATGATACTGCGTGAAGAATTTGACAGAGCTCTGAAGGACCTGTGTCAAAATAAGGCCCCCGGAGTAGACAACATTCCATTAGAACTACTGGCATACTCTCTTTCAAATTCTGAAGGTGGCAGGGGTAAAATACAGGGAGCGAAGGCTATTTACAATTTGTACAGAAACCAGATGGCAGTTATTAGAGTCGAGGGGTATGAAAGGGAAGCAGTGGTTGGGAAGTGTGTGAGAGAGGGTTGTAGCCTATCACCGATGTTATTCAATCTGTATATTGAGCAAGCAATAAAGGAAACAAAAGATAAGTTCGGAGTAGGTATTAAAATCCATGGAGAAGAAATAAAAACTTTGAGGTTCGCCGATGACATTGCAATTCTGTCAGACACAGCAAAGGACTTGGAAGAGCAGCTGAACGGAATGGACAGTGTCCTGAAAGTAGGGTATAAAATGAACATCAACAAAAGCAAAACAAGGATAATGGAATGTAGTCCAATTAAGTCGGGTGATGCTAAGGGAATTAGATTAGGAAATGAGACAAAGTAGTAAAGGAGTTTTGCTATTTGGGGAGCAAAATAACTGATGATGGTCGAAATAGAGAGGATATAAAATGTAGACTGGCAATGGCAAGGTAAGCGTTTCTGAAGAAGAAAAATTTGTTAACATCTAGTATAGATTTAAATGTCAGGAAGTCGTTTCTTAAAGTATTTGTATGGAGTGTAGCCATGTATGGAAGTGAAACGTGGACGATAAACAGTTTAGACAAAAAGAGAATAGAAGTTTTTGAAATGTGGTGCTACAGAAGAATGCTGAAGATTAGATGGGTAGATCACATAACTAATGAGGAGGTACTCAATAGAATTGGGGAGAAGAGGAGCTTGTGACACAGCTTGACTAGAAGAAGGGATTGGTTGGTCGGACTTGTTCTGAGACATCGAGGGATCACCAATTTAGTATTGGAGGGCAGCCTGGAGGGTAAAAATCGTAGAGGGAGACCAAGAGATGAATACACAAAGCAGATGCAGAAGGATGTAGGTTGTAGTAGGTACTGGGAGATGAAGAAGCTTGCACAGGATAGAGTAGCATGGAGAGCTGTATCAAACCAGTCTCAGGACTGAAGACCACAACAACAAAACATGTTACGTATCCTCGTGTTTTTCTCTTGTTTTTTAGAAAAGAAACAACTTCTGTAGCACACGTTTCTTTAGGTTAAATTATCGTCTTGTGTTAAGATTTCCAATGCTGCTAGTCCATGTGTGTGGTCCTGGAGTGGTGTTCATTCGGTCCTCACACTCCAGATGGCCGATTTCCAGCGTTTTTCCACCCACATTTATTGCAACACACATACACACACATAAATAGAACAAAACAAATAGAAATATCAAACTACACACACTACACAAACAAAAGGTGAAAGATAAAAAAACACACACACGTTGAGCACAATGACAAGTACAAGTGAAGTGTTGTAATAAATGTGTGTGAAAAAACGACGGAAATCGTCCATCTGGAGAAAGGGGACCGAAAAAACACATCTCCAGGACCACACATGTGGACCAGCAACATTGGAGTAGCACCAAACGATAACTTAACGTCATTAAAATTGTGCTACAAAAGTTGTTTATAATAAAAAAAACAAGAGGGAAAAACGAGGAAACGTAACATAGTAACATATTTGTAAGTACTACATAATGTATTTATTATATGTACAGAAAGAAACATTTATTACGGACCACTGCAAATGCTTGATAAATAAAAGAAGTGGAACGCATATTCCAAAAAACACACTGCCTTTCATTCAGTTGCAAATACTGATCATACCTCCATGAATTTAAATTATGACTTATTAAATAGTGATGTTGTAAGTCATTAATTTTTTGACCAGTTTCGACTACTTACGATCAATTTAAAATATTTTTTGTTTCACCGTCTATCTTCTGCACAGAGGTGGATTGCGCGTTATAAAAATACTGTTAGGTGTGTGATTAATTAATCGTTAAAACTCCGAGTCTGAAACGCAAAAAATTTTACAGGCTTCTTTTTATCACTCTTCTGACTGCGACAGGGCTAAACTCAGCCCACTCTGTTCTTGGACGAGAGCGAGATAAACCAGTAAACAGCGGGGACGAGTGTGATGCCATGTTCCTTTACTTACAGAAGGCGTTCTATACAAATATATTTTGTCTGCTTTTTTTTGAGTAATGAGTCCGCTAAATGATTTGATGCGGCCCGACTTTCTCTCGTGTGTCAATCTCTTTATCTAAGAGTAGCACTTGCAACCTACGACGTTAATCATTTCTTGGATGCATTCCAATCTCTGTCTTCCTTTACAGTTTTTGCCCTCTACGGCTCCCTCCAGTACCATGGAAGCTATTTCCCAGTGGCTTAACACATGTCATACCATTCTGTCTCTTCTTCTTGTCAGTTTTTTCATATTTTCCTTTCCTCATCGATTCTGTAGAGAAACTCCTCATTTCTTATGTCCACCTAATTTTCGCACCTTTCTATAGCACCTCTTACATCCTTCGATTAACTTTTCCTTCGTGGTTTTCCCAAAGCGCATCATTCACTTCCATACAATGCCGTGCTCAAAAAGTACGTTGTCAGAAGTTTCTTCTTCAGGTTAAGACTGATGTTTGATACTAGCAGACTTCTCTTTGCCAGGAATTCTCTTTTCACTTATGCTAATCTGCTTTTGATGTCCTCCTTTCCTCGTCCGTCATGTATTCTTTTGCTTCGAAGTACCAGTGTTCAAACACTTTGTCTAGTATGTAGTCCACTATTTTGATCTTAAGTTTGTTGCTAATTTTCCTTATGCTAGTCCTCTCAACTTTCGTCTTCCGTTTACTCGCAATCCATAGTGCGTGGTTATTAATTTGTTCTATCCACACATGTCCTGGATTTCCTCCTTACTTCCTTCAAGGATAACAATGTCATGAACGAACCATATTTGTATCCTTTCAGCTTTGGATTTAATTCATTTACTTACGTCACTCCTTCTTCGAAGCATGGATTGAATAGGGGCTAGACGCTACATCCGTTTTAGTGCCTTTCCCATCTGCTTTGTCAGGCAACAAAGACAGTACAGCACCTAACACGAAAAGAATTATCTTCTGGCGATCCACCTAAGTTTCCGCCCCTTGTGGTCTGCGCAGAGACCGCCGAAAAGGGAGTCCCCAGGGGAGCGACGCAGCCACGGCGGCATTTGCGAAAGGTTACTCAAGCAGAGCTTCCACACTTCTCCGTCGCTTCACGCGGTTGCTTCGTCCCCTAAAAGAGGAAGGAGGCAGTAGTGGGGTGAAAACTCCAGGATAGGAAAGCATGTCAAACAACCGTTCTCCATGTTTTATTGAGTAAAAACAGTAGAGGGTGTGTCCTTGGATAGTACACTTGTGTGCAAATCATACGGAGGAAAATTACTTTTACTGCCAAGTAACATAGCTGGTTGAAGCACTGACCATACATAGAAAGAACTGCTACAGCACAGGATGTTTATAAATTAGTTATATAACAGTAACATTTAATTGTGAAAAGGGTAGGTAAGGCATAATGCACTCAGGATCATTCATTTAAAAAATCTGCGTTGGACGAGGATTAAACGCGGAACCACCAATTCGCAGATTAGTTACGTCACCAAGTAACTCACTAGATTAGGAGGAACATAGCCGACGTCAAGTGTGGCTTAGTTAGAGAAAACAAAAAATTTTACCCGTAAAAAACAAAAATGCCCAAGCAAAGTTGAACGAAACTTTTTCGAGAATTTCTCGTGTGGCGTGTGTTGAGTATTGCTTAGCGACGAAGACCGGACCGGGATTTGAATCGCTCTTCGCCCCGGACTGCACACGAAAACACTTCCAACGTTCCCGGAATCTGACTTCACATGCATTAAGGAAACCAGTACATCAGCTCCCGATGACAGATGGACGATACTATACCAACTCACGGGGCTTAATATTTCTCACGTAAAACCCGCGAGGCTTCAGTTTTTGTGTATCTGGCTACTGATATCATGTCTAGTTGAAACCTTGTCCGGGGTCAATCTGAAACGTAAAATTACTGCCCCAATTAAAATCTAAAGTGGGTAATTACTCGTTAGAACATTCGTGTCTGCCGGCTCAGAAATGATACGCCGATACAGTTCAAGGCCGGAAAACAGTAGCGCAAATTATACCTCACGACAGACAGTACCTCAGCATTGCGAGCAGTTTCCTTCCCTAGCGAGCGGTCATGCGTGCGTGCTCTACGAAGTCGTCCAGCCTTTCCTTGAAATTCGACACGCACAAAGTATCATGGTGCACATTCTTCGACAAGAAAGGTAGCAGAAGAAGTACACAAAACTGCCGTGCAATAACTTTGACAAAGTTCGGTTGCAGAATCTTAAAACACATTCATCTACATCTACATCTACATTTATACTCGGCAAGCCACCCAACGGTGTGTGGCGGAGGGCACTTTACGTGCCACTGTCATTACCTCCCTTTCCTGTTCCAGTCGCGTATGGTTCGCGGGAAGAACGACTGTCTGAAAGCCTCCGTGCGCGCTCTAATCTCTCTAATTTTACATTCGTGATCTCCTCGGGAGGTATAAGTAGGGGGAAGCAATATATTCGATACCTCATCCAGAAACGCACCCTCTCGAAACCTGGCGAGCAAGCTACACCGCGATGCAGAGCGCCTGTCTTGCAGAGTCTGCCACTTGAGTGTATTAAACATCTCCGTAACGCTATCACGGTTACCAAATAACCCTGTGACGAAACGCGCCGCTCTTCTTTGGATCTTCTCTATCTCCTCCGTCAACCCGATCTGGTACGGATCCCACACTGATGAGCAATACTCAAGTATAGGTCGAACGAGTGTTTTGTAAGCCACCTCCTTTGTTGATGGACTACATTTTCTAAGGACTCTCCCAATGAATCTCAACCTGGTACCCGCCTTACCAACAATTAATTTTATATGATCATTCCACTTCAAATCGTTCCGCACGCATACTCCCAGATATTTTACAGAAGTAACTGCTACCAGTGTTTGTTCCGCTATCATATAATCATACAATAAAGGATCCTTCTTTCTATGTATTCGCAATACATTACATTTGTCTATGTTAAGGGACAGTTGCCACTCCCTGCACCAAGTGCCTATCCGCTGCTGATCTTCCTGCATTTCAGAAGTTAAACGTAACGAGGCATCTTTAATAGTGTGGTCTCTTCTCTGACAACCAGTATAGATTTCGAAACAGCGGCCATACTGGAACCCAAAGCTTTTCTCAAATGAAATTGTGAAAGCTACGGATCAAAGCAGACAGGTAGATGCAATATTTCTCGACTTCAGAAAATCATTTGGCTCAGAACTACAGCAACGAAATTACACTCATACGGATTGTCAAACGAAATTTGTGACTGGTTACAGGGTTTCTTCGTAGGGAGTACACAGGATGTTATCTGGGAGGCAGCGTCATCGGCAGGTGTGGTTGGAACTCTAGGTGCCCACCAGGAAAGTGTGTTGAGACCCTTGCCGCTCATATTATACGAGGGTTATTCTGAAAGTAAGGATCGATCGGTCGCCAAATGGAAACCACAGTGAAAATCCGATGAAGTTTTGCACAGGTGTGTTGGGCTGTGTCTTTAGTATGCTCGTCGATCGCGTTACGTCATTTGTTTTAGTTCTGAACACACAGGGAGCACATAAAGATACCTAGAACAATAGTGTCTCCCGCCAAGTACGAGGGCCCGGTGAGAAATTACGCCTGAAGCTATGCAGCCAACAGTGCATAACTGTCGTGCGCTTTCTTTTTCAAGACAATTCTCAGCCGCATTCTGCAGTGGCATTCTGCATCGTTTCAATTGGAAATGTTTGATTACCCACAATACAGTCCGTAATTGTCTCCCTCTGAGTTTCATCTCTGCTCACATGAACGGCTGGCTATGAAGACAACATTTTGGCACAGGCAACGAGCTGTAGGCCAGTGTAGAGAATTGGCGGAAAGCACTGGCGGCTGCTTCTATAACGAGGATGTTAGAAAGTTGGTACAACGCTACGACAAACGTCTAAGTCGGATCGGCGACTACGGAGATAAGTAGCTGGAAGTTGCAGCTAACTTTTGCAAATACAACAGTTTTGATTTTAACTGTGGTTTCTATTTCGCGACCTATCGTTCCTTAATTTCCGAATAGCCCTCGTATATTAGTGACCTCGCAAACAGTATTGGTAGAACAGACTTTTCACAGAGATGATGCACTTACAATGAAGTACTTTCTAAAAACGAGTTGGACACTTCATCAGTCGGATACTGATAAGGTTTCAATGTGGTTAAAAGATTGGCAACCTGCTATAATTGTTCTGAAATGTAAAATTTTGCGCCTGACAAAATTCAAAAAAGTTTTTTCGTACGACTGTAATGTCAACGAGTCACTATTGGAATCACTCAAACAAATACCGGGGTGCAACAATTTGTAATTATATTAAATGGAATGAACACATAAGCTCAGACGTAGGTAAATGAGGTGGCATTGTGAGAATACTGGGAAAATAACAGATTGATTGCACAACATTTGTGCGACCCCATCTTATAATACAGGGTGTTCCATAATGATCTTTACAACTTTAAGCTCAGAAATGGGGATTGGTAGAAAGGTGCGGTTTGCGACGTAATGTTAGCACACACCTTATGTTTTAGTAGCCGTTTAACAGAGGTCACTGTGTACGCCTTCTGTAGAGCACAGGATATCCAAGCGGTTTTCAGTTCCTTCCATGTCCGTCCTAACCGCCCCTCATTAACGCATGCAGTTGCTGCTCGGATGCGAACTCGCAGTTCCTGCAGATCCCGCAAAGGGGTATGGGATTCAGCATCCTTCAGAAAGCCCCCAAGGAAAAAACCTAATCGGGTCATGTATGGAGACCTAGAGAGTCAGGAAATGGGTCCTCCTCTACCAATTCAACGACCTGAAAATGTGTCGTCCTAAATCTCGAGGCTCAGTGAGGAAGGCAACCTTCCAGCTGCATCACGATATCAGGTTGCAGTTCTTCGACCTGTGCAAGTGCATACTGTTCCTATATGTCTAGGTAAACAGTCGAAATTATTGACGCCCTTGCGGAGAAAAACAGCTCCAGCGCATGGTCATGAGACAGACCACGCAACACGTTTAGCTGTGGAATATCAAGCACAATTTCCGTGCTAAAATGGGGGTTCTCAGAGCCCCAGATCGTCACAGTGGGTCAGTTTGCTTCTCCAGACACGCGAAAGCAAGCTTCGTCCGTGAACGTTATCTTTTTCAGACAGTCTGAGTCATCGTGGATGCGACTCGGAACCTCAAATGTTTTGCACCTTGGAGCTCTCAGGTTGAAAAACACATAGCAGCTCCACACCGTAAGCTTCAGTCTCTTGAGTAGCACCCAGTGCAGCGTGATTGATGGCAGACACGACTGTTGAGACGCTTGACGGACAGATATGGTTCCGTTCAGGATAAATGCCCGTTGCATCCGTTTCACCTCTGCATCTCTCGTGCTCAGAGGTCCAGAACTTGTCCTTTTCATGACACTTCCGGATTCCTAGAACCGTACATACCACCGTCTGATGGTCGAACGTGATGGTGGCGTGTCTCTGTAAACTGCAAGTTGCGCTGGCCTTGAGTGGCAACCATTACACACATCTGTTAGCGGGGAAGAGGGGTTGCCAATTTCGTCAATAGCTAACATGAAAAAAACAAAACAAAAAATACATATTTGTGTATATTAAACTGCCAACCGCACCTTTCTACGCGTCCTCACTTCTGATATATATGTGGCGAAAGTATGCAAAGGTAACGCAGACGGTCTCGGGTTTCCTTGACCTGCAAGTGACTGTCACGTGTTGCTCTCATATAGCCCGCGATTGCAAGATTGTACTCATTACAGCAGGGCTTCACAACATACGTGCTCGCGGAGCAAGCTGTGAGCAGCAAGGCGCGAGCACGGAGCAACGCGAGCACGCTACCCCCACTACCGGACCAGAGCGGAGAGTGGGGAGTGTCATTTGGCGTACACAACAGCTGCCGCCAGTCAATGTAAATCCGCGGCTACCTGCTGGGATATCACTCACGAATTATTACTGCGACAAATGAAACAAATAAAGGAGAATGTACACGTGCCACATAATTTTATTAGCTTAGTGTATACCTCTACCATCTGTAGACACTGAAACTAAAGAATTCCACGACAATCCTATATTTTCAACACTTTCTTCAACACTACTTAAAATATCACCTCCGGTTGTAGTGTTCTTTTTGGCTACTACATCGAGGAGCTCCTCCCTTGCCTGAAGATCTGTATTAAAACCTCTAATAAATATGGCAAGCTGCGCTGTTCCAGTGATATCAACACTTTCGTCCAGAGCTAGAGAATACGCCATAAAATCTTTACAGATATTTGCAAGCTGGCTCTGGACGTCATCTGCCATGTCCTATATGCGACACATAATGGTCATGTTAGATAATGGCACAATCCGAAACTGTTCAACTTGAGATGGACACAAATGTTCCGCTGCAACTACCAAACATTATTTTATTAAATCGCCATCAGTGAAGGGGCGCAGGGATTTTGCTAAAAGCAAAGCAATTTTGTAACTCACTCTGAGAGCTGCCTCAGTTGATTTTTCTTCGTCGTCCAGATCTTCTTCGGATAGCTTCCTTTTAAGTTTAATAACTTCCTGTGCCCGATCTGGTCCATCACATTTTCTACGTCCGTAGTCTTTCGCGTGGTACGACATATAATGTCGCTGCAAATTAAATTTAGTAAAAGAATTCAGCGTTTTGTGACATACTAAACATTTTGCAACACCATCTTTTTCTGTAAACAGATACAATTCCTCCCAATGGGGGTTGAACTGCGAAAGCATGGTTGGGGTTACACAACGGCGACTTGACATGATTCTTAACCAGCGAAGTGACTGTTAGAGCTGATCGTAGTACTTTAAACGTTACACAGTCTGCGCGAATTCAATAGGCACGCAGCGGCCCTATTCAAACGTGCGCGCGCATTTCCCTCCCTCCCTACTCCGCGACCTTGCACCTGCTCGCGAGCACGTGCCTGAGCAGACGCGAGTACTCGCGCTCAAAACGGGCCAGTTGTTAAGCCCTGCATTACAGCGTGAGATATTCAAGCAATCGTTCTATACGCCCGCAGAATGAAACGAGAAGAAACTGTAGTAAGTGAACCTGTGGGAAGAACCCTATATCAAGCACTTCACTATGGGTTGCAGAATAACGGATGTAGACGTACTGCGACAAGTAGTATCAAATCCCTGCTATCGTATCAGCATTAATCGATTTTCTTGTGTGACGAGGGACGCTCTATATGGCAGCGTCGTGTCAAAGTGCTTCTATGGTACGCGTACGCTACGTTCAGCGTCTGGGGGGACGCGTCGGCGCCGGCGTCGGCGTCGCGAAACCCCACAAGGCGGCGCCCGCCGCACATTCGGGGCTTCCCAGGCGCGAGCTCTGCGTGACACACACACACACACACAGCCGGCGGACGTCGCTGTCTGTCTCGTACACTGTTCTGCTACGGCGGCAGGGCTATGCCACAAGTTATGCAGAAAGAAAGGTATCTTACGTAAACGAGGAGTGAATGCTCGTCTAACAAACAGGGATATTTCGCCGAAACGTAAGACCACTGCAGAATTTTAAAGCAATGCGATCGAGATTTAAAATGTAGACTTTTTTGAGAGTGCAACACAGAAAAAAATAGCTGGTTCTATTCAGTTTTTGTATTTTTCACTTTCCCTTTTTGTAGGCGAAAGCGACGAAAATGGTACGTTCTGCATTCCCCGTCTAACTGTATTATGTGAATAGTTTAGTTAACAAAATTTTGAAAAAAATGCTTTCATCTACTACAGCCTTGAAGAAATCTTTCATATCATTAACATTAGTATCACATTCGATTTTCGAGCAATAGACGTGAAATAATCATTAAAGGAAAAAAATATATAAAACAAACAACTGTTACAATTATATTTTTTGATTTCTCTGATCTACATCAAAAACCAGTTTCAATAACATATCAAGATAGCACAGACAAAATTTTATGCAAGGAGATGTTAATGCCAATTTACCTCGTTACAAAGGAAATTATAATATTGTGAATACTAAATTTACACTGGTATTGTCGCTTGTTATATACTTTTTTAACTAGTTAATTATTTGCTTAATGTAAACAATTTCAAGTACACGTTGCTAACAGTGAAGCTTTGCATTACCATTTGCACTACGTTGTGGTTAACTATATTTCAGCACAATAAAAGAATTTCGAACAGCCGCGCGGGATTAACCGAGCGGTCTAGGGCGGTCCCGGCGGAGGTTCGAGTCCTCCCTCGGGCATGGTTGTGTGTGTTTGTCCTTAGGATAATTTAGGTTAAGTAGTGTGTAAGCTTAGGGACTGATGACCTTAGCAGTTAAGTCCCATAAGATTCCACACACATTTAAAAAAAATTTCGAACAGATAGTCGTATGCCCATCTACAATTAGATTTTTCCCCTAATGCTATTAAATCCAATGCCACGTTAGCTACTTCGAATTTTCTTACTAACATAGCACACTTAAATTCTTCAATTGTGTGGCTATAGTCGCTTTAACATAATGAAAAGAATTTAAAGTCTGCATTTGCAACTACTGTAAATTTTACTCACGTGAAATATCGTCAGTGGTGTAGAATGCAACATATTTACTTCTGTGTCTAAAAACATTTCGTTACAAAACATACTGAGGCACGATTTTTACTTATAGAGTTTTTGATTTCCGCTTACACCTGGAAGTGTCGTAGGCTTGTACATTTACCGGTATTCTTGCACGTTGCACTAGCGTAAGTAAAATGACAAAGAGCATATACGGCAAACTACAGATCACAATAGCGTTTTTTAGATTAAAAATGTAGCAGGTAAGTTGTCAACACTACATACACAAAACACACAGACGTATGTTGAGTCAATAGAACATAAACAAACACGGGTAGTGGAATACTTTGTCGAGTTTTACGTCAAAAATGTGTAGTGCTTCAAGCCAAAATAAAATTAGGACAGAAACTTATTTTTCCAAACACATGATAGTCTGGAAGGCTTACAAACAAACGACATTTTAGAATGCAAGTGGTAATTAGACGGAAGTGGTATATGCAACTACGCCATGACGCGTAGTATGAATCGAATCAGCTGATGTGTGTCATTTTTTTGTATACGATATTGCAGTGCATGCGTTCTTAAGAAAAACGACAAAATATTCCTTCGGACATCCATGCAATTTTCCTCCGATGTGTATGCAAGTCCGAAGGAAAATTGCATCGTTCTTCTTAACGACACTGGAATATTGTATTTATTCACCGATATCAGGACGCGACTTTCAATTAAAATGTCCTCCACTATTCAGGATTACGTAATGTGTGTTTAAGACGCAGGAACGAAGACATACGCAAGTTTGGTTTGGCCTTGGATCGTGCTCGGATAGCCGAAGCGTTTTTTTTTTCCTTTTTCGTTTCAAGTTGTGGTCTTCGGACGTTATCCACTCAGCCAGCCTCCAATGCATGATACGCCACAGTTTAAAAGGTACATCCAGTCACATCCATGACACATACTCGTATATATCCAAGACTCACCTAGAATATGTACAGTGTTTCATACACAACAGGTAAATCATGATACATTCAGCTAGCAAAAAGTAGTGTACCATATATGTCTATAGAATGACACATCACGCGTTGCGAGTAGTGACTTCACACTGGTAGGAAGTAGTTATCCACTAAGCATCAAACACTGCAGCAATTCGGTTGTTGCGTAGTATGGCAGTGGAGAGCCAAAAATTATGCGGTCGATGGTCTCCTCAGCGCCGCAGTCACATAGGAGCGAAGCAGTCGGTTGTAGGCCACAGAGGTGCCGCCGGAACCGTCCATGTTTAAAGCGGAAGGGGATTGCGGTAATGACGTACTCTCTGTGGTACACACCGCGAGAGCACCACGGTCGTGCATGGATTTTTTTTTTTTTTTTTTTTTTTTTTGTCATCAGTCTACTGACAGCTCCCTCTAGTACCATGGAACCATGGAAGTCATTCCCTCATGTCTTAGCAGATGTCCTATCGTCCTGTCCCTTCTCCTTATCAGTGTTTCCCACATATTCCTTTCCTCTCCGATTCTGCATAGAACCTCCTCATTCCTTACCTTATCACTCCACCTAATTTTCAACATTCGTCTATAGCACCACATCTCAAATGCTTCGATTCTCTTCTCTTCCGGTTTTCCCACACTCCATGTTTCACTACCATACAATGCTGTACTCCAGACGTACATCCTCAGAAATTTCTTCCTCAAATTAAGGCCGGTATTTGATATTAGTAGACTTCTCTTGGCCAGAAATGCCTTTTTTGCCATAGCGAGTCTGCTTTTGATGTCCTCCTTGCTCCGTCCGTCATTCGTTATTTTACTGCCTAGATAGCAGAATTCCTTAACTTCATTGACTTCGTGACCATCAATCCTGATGTTAAGTTTCTCGCTGTTCTCATTTCTACTACTTCTCATTACCTTCGTCTTTCTCCGATTTACTCTCAAACCATACTGTGTACTCATTAGACTGTTCATTTCGTTCAGCAGATCATTTAATTCTTCTTCACTTTCACTCAGGATAGCAATGTCATCAGCGAATCGTATCATTGATATCCTTTCACCTTGTATTTTAATTCCATTCCTGAACCTTTCTTTTATTTCCATCATTGCTTCCTCGATGTACAGATTGAAGAGTAGTGGCGAAAGGCTACAGCCTTGTCTTACACCCTTCTTAATACGAGCACTTCGTTCTTGATCGTCCACTCTTATTATTCCCTCTTGGTTGTTGTACATATTGTATATGACCCGTCTCTCCCTATAGCTTACCCCTACTTTTTTCAGAATCTCGAACAGCTTGCACCATTTTATATTGTCGAACGCTTTTTCCAGGTCGACAAATCCTATGAAAGTGTCTTTATTTTTCTTTAGCCTTGCTTCCATTATTAGCCGTAACGTCAGAATTGCCTCTCTCGTCCCTTTACTTTTGCTAAAGCCAAACTGATCGTCACTCAGCGCATTCTCAATTTTCTTTTCCATCCTTCTGTATATTATTCTTGTAAGTAGCTTCGATGCATGAGCTGTTAAGCTGATTGTGCGATAATTCTCGCACTTGTCAGCTCTTACCGTCTTCGGAATTGTGTGGATGATGCTTTTCCGAAAGTCAGATGGTATGTCGCCAGACTCATATATTCTACACACCAACGTGAATAGTCGTTTTGTTGCCACTTCCCCCAATGATTTTAGAAATTCTGATGGAATGTTATCTATCCCTTCTGCCTTATTTGACCGTAAGTCCTCCAAAGCTCTTTTAAATTCCGATTCTAATACTGGATCCCCTATCTCTTCTAAATCGACTCCTGTTTCTTCTTCTATCATATCAGACAAATCTTCACCCTCATAGAGGCTTTCAATGTATTCTTTCCACCTATCTGCTCTCTCCTCTGCATTTAACAGTGGAATTCCCGTTGCACTCTTAATGTTACCACCGTGCATGGATATGTGGTAATAGAACAGCATAACGCCATCCTCTTTGTTGGAACGACAGGTGCCACTTATTGTCACACAAGGTTGTGACCTGCTGCCGTACGTCATACAGTAGGGCGTGTAAGCAACGTCTTTGTCCCGTGAAGGCGAACGCTGGCGTAAAGCGAGGAATCTGGGTACGAGGCCCAGTTCGGCACAAATTTTCATTCTCGTCATTCTCTTATACAGCTGACGGTAGTTCGTATTCGCAACTGCAAATACATGACACGTAGTCTATTTTTTTCCTTTTTTCGTCGTTTTCCCACAGTCTTTTTCAGAAACCTGGTAGGTACTTGTGAATAGCCCCGTATACATTCTTTCCGAGGCAGTGGTGTGAGGCAAGCGGCGCCACTCCTCGCAGTAGTGTTTGGATGCACTACGACCGCGTTTGGCGATACCAGGTCACTGTGCCCAGGGGTGGCGTACCGAGCGCGCGTGCTGCGGGCTTTAGCGCGACTGGGGGCGGCGATAGCAGGTGCGTAATGCCCCCGCGGCGCCTATTCATAACGGCGCGGCCATGCTGACGTCATGGGCGGCCCTTCTGTATGGGGAGCGCTGACGCGGCCCTTTGTGGGCGGCGCCAGCGGCCGCACCTGAACGCCGATTAATAAGCGCTATTCGCGGCGCCGCCGACGCCGGCGCCAGAGGCGTCGCGACGCGACTCGAGCCGTAGTACGTCTTCAACCGTGGCAGCGACAGAACTGCTTGCAGAATTCAGACCTGGACGCAGACCTTCAACGCCTGAGACTGTCTGAAAGAGCCTGTTAACGTATCAGGGAATAGCCTAAATTAACTAAGTGAAGAGATCGATACCAACCCCAAATTTTACCATAAGATATACTTAGGGGTCTGTAGTTCGCGATACATGTTTACAGAGTAATTAAGCGATACACACGGACTTATGTAGAAATAATATTACTTCTGCTTGTCAGTAACTAACGTGAGCTTTCCTACCAGTCATGCGTTTGTACCATCATAACTATAGTATCGCGAACTACAAATCCGCATCTGTATCATACGGTACAGTTTGAGATTGGTATCAGTCACAACAACGCTCGTCCCCCTAAGAATCAGAAAACCACGGCTATCATCGGTGAAACGGGATTCCAGGTACTACCACACACTCCATATTCTCCTGCCTTGGGCCCTTTGGCTTCTGCACTCCCTCGTGTCTACTTTGATGAAGTCTGTCACACCCGCCGTAGGACTTATTTATTTTAATTGCTGCCATATACAAATGACCTGCTACGTAAATACAGGTCGTATTTTCACAATACAAAACTGTACAAGTACAGAATTTGAAACTTATCTGACATGTCTTATTTATAGTATGGATTGCAGAGCTATATACTTATAGACTTAAATGTACTTTATTTATTTATTTTATGGCCTACATTGGACCACTTTAGTCACTACAATGAACTAGGTTCTTCTGTTTTTTTGTTGAACCAATACTTTTTCATTCTTTCAGATAGTGCCCTTGTCTCCTGATCCGAAATCACCCTTCCCGTTGTCTGTTCCTTAATTTTTATCGGTAATGTGATATGTTTGACTTGAAGTTTCTTGAATGCGTCTGTCTTGCCTTTCAAATCCTCCACCTTAATCAGTAATTTCAATTTTCATCATGTCCTCCTTGATCTCTGACGATCCATCTAATGCCACTCTTACTATTCCATAACTTCTCAAGCATTTTCCTACTAATTATATTTTCTCTTGTCCTCAGCAAATGTTTTATGAAAGAAATCCGTTTCTTATTCATTGCACTTCTCACTGGCTCTATTTCTTTATAAACTGTTTCATTTGAAGGGATTCTCCTAACTCTGTCGTATCTGCATTTTTTATTTATACATGTTCTGACTATCCTTCTTTCTATTTTGAGTAATCTGTCTATTGCTACAGTGTTAGATGTTTTAAATATAGTTTCGTTAGCATATGTTAATTGCGGCTGTGCGACTATTTTGTAGTGTTTGAGTTTTGTAGCAATTAAGAGGCATTTTTTTGCTATATGTGTTGTTGGCAACATGATGTGTTTTAATCAATTTGTTTATTCTACACTGCCATATGGTTTCTCATTCAGGTTATGTGTTATTATTTCTCCCAAGCATATCAACTTTTCAACTATTTTTATTATGTGTTCTCCAATTCTAATTTTGTTTGCCAGTGGTTGTTAGCATTTTTTTTTTCAGAAGGTATTTTAAGGCCAGTACTCTGGACTACTTCATGTAATGATTGTATTTATTGTTTGGTTTCTTGAACATTGTTGGCGAGAAGAGCGAGGTCATCTGCAAACCCTCAACAGTTCAGCTTTATGTTCCAGTCTTAATGTTCTTTGGATTGTACTTGTACCATTCCCTCATTATTTATTCAAGGGCACAATTAAAAAGAAGTGGCAACAGGCCATCTCCCTGCCTTAAATCAGTTTTTACCAAGAATGATTCAGGAAGTTCCCCTCTGAACTTCATTTTCGAATTTGTGTTTGTTAAGGTAAATTCTAGCAGTTTGATTAATTCTGGGTGGGGTTCGAACTGACTCAAAAACTTTAAGAGTGAGGGTCTATGGACAGAATCATATTGACGTAATTATTAAAACAAAGTCTTAGTATTAACTATACATGAACAGAAGACAGGAATTTAGGAAGACAGAAAAGAGTTATGACTTACTATCAGTGTATGACGCATTATAAATTCGGAAAAAATTTTTGAAGTCTCTAATTTAAAAAGGGGAATTAAAAGGTAACAGAAAAGTACATTGATCTGTGTTAGAGATCCCTTTCACCTAGCTATCCCGAGTGTGAGGGCTCGGCAGATCATGGAGCCTGTCACATTTGAAACAGCGCAAAGAAGTATGTCTTTAATTACATGTGATAAATATATGGGACGCGTGGCCTTGGGATAGCGTGCTTGATTAGTAATAAAAACAGCCTCGGTCCCGGGTTCCAACACAGCCACTGCTTCAATTTTGAATAAAAATTAACCATGGCAGCCGAAGACCTCAGGCATAAGTTACCGTTATTGTGCCGGCGGTCTTGTTAAAAAGGCGGAGGAGCGGACAGAGGTTCAGGGCACTCTCTTGGACTTGGGATGCGGAACTGCCCGTAGGCGGAAGAACTACACTACTGGCCATTAAATTGCTACACCCCGAAGATGACGTCCTACAGACGCGAAATTTAACCAACAGGAAGAAGATGCTGTGATGTGCAAATGATTAGCTTTTCAGAACATTCACACAAGGCTGGCGGCGGTGGCGACCCATATAACGTGCTGACATGAGGAAAGTTTCCAACTGATTTCTCATACACAAACAAAAAAATGGTTCAAATGGCTCTGAGCACTATGGGACTCAACTGCTGAGGTCATTAGTCCCCTAGAACTTAGAACTAGTTAAACCTAACTAACCTAAGGACATCACAAACATCCATGCCCGAGGCAGGATTCGAACCTGCGACCGCAGCGGTCTTGCGGTTCCAGACTGCAGCGCCTTTAACCGCACGGTCACTTCGGCCGGCTCATACACAAACAGCTCTTGACCGACGTTGCCTAGTGAAACGATGTTGTGACGCCTCGTGTAAGGAGGAGAAATGCGTACAATTCCGTTTCCGACTTTGATAAAGGTCGGATTGTAGCCTATCGCGATTGCGGTTTATCGTATCGCGACATTGCTGCTCGCGTTGGTCGAGATCCAATGACTGTTAGCAAAATATGGAATCGGTGGGTTCAGGAGGGTAGTACGGAACGCCCTGCTGGATCCCAACGGCCTCGTATCACTAGCAGTCGATATTACAGACATCTTATCCGCATGGCTGTAACGGATCGCAGAAAATGTTGGACTGATGCCCTGGCCAACACTTTCTCCAGATCTCTCACCAATTGAAAACATCTGGTCAATGGTGGCCGAGCAACTGGCTCGTCACAATACGCCAGTCACTACTCTTGGTGAACTGTGGTATCGTGTTGAAGTTGCGTGGGCAGATGTACCTGTACACGTCATCCAAGCTCTGTTTGACTCAATGTCAGTTGTAGTATAATATATTTGTCCAATGAATACCCGTTTATCAACTGCCTTTCTTCTTGGTGTTGCAATTTTAATGGCCAGTATTGTAGTAACAATCAGAGGCATGAGGATGCAGGATGCAATAGAGAGCCGGCCGCTGTGGCCGTGCGGTTCTAAGCGCTTCAGTCTGGAACCGCGTGACCGCTACGGTCGCAGGTTCGAATCCTGCCTCGTGCATGAATGTGTGTGATGTCCTTAGGTTAGTTAGGTTTGAGTAGTTCTAAGTTCTAGGGCACTGATGACCACAGAACTTAAGTCCCATAGTGCTCAGAGCCATTTGAACTTTTTTTTTTTTTCGTTTGCAATAGAGAACGCTGCATTAAAGACACACAGTGCAAAATCACAGCACGTGTGGCCTGTCAGAACACTTCTTTGACCACATCTCACAGTAATTTTGTGCGTTGCGAACCTCAGTCGATGCGGCCAGGCGTTCACTACAAAGCGTACCATACTACGATTCGAATAGTGCGATATCGCATGAACGTATTGTCTTTATGGATAGTCTATACAGCGCTCCTGCGAACTAGCTTCTGTAAAGTTTGGAAGGTAGGAGACGAGATAGTGGCAGATGTAAAGTTGTGATGACGGGGGGTGAGTCGTGCTTGGGTAGCTCAGTTGGTAGAGCACTTTCCCGCGAAAGGCAAAGGTCCCGAGTTCGAGTCTCGGTCTGCACACAGTTTTAACCTGCCAGGAAGTTTCAATTAGACCAACATACTTGCATTCTGTAATGATGAGTCAAATGGGTACTATTAACGTTGGGAAAAAATCAAGTGCACATCAATATGGGCCACCCATCGTATTATTGTCCCGTTCTCAACATGCAACCACACTTACAACTAGATTCTTTTTCAGTCTTAGTTTACAAATAAAAATTCTTATGTGAACTATCAGTAGGTCATCAATAGAAATTATTTTAGGTTAAATTTAAAACTTACTTTACAATCGGACATTATCTATACATTGTGAAGGTACAGTTGAAATGTCCAACTTCTTGAAGAGGCAACTGCAAGATGACCGCAGCTGAACATCACATGTTATTGTAGCCGACATATTCGTCCCGAGACAACAGCAACTGTATTGATATTTGAAACAAATTTAATTTGTATTTATTTTCCAGTCTGTGCTGAGCACTGTTTTTTACAGCATTATTAGTTTCGATCTCTCTTGGCCATATTCAGATTACGTAGTTGCACCAGCAACACGCCCTGTATGAATCAGAGCCTCACATCACTAATTACAGGTACTCTTACTTTTTTCCTATATTAATAACTACCCCACCTAGTTCCACTGAGCGGGAATTACTTATCGATTGTCGTATATTCGCTGTTTTCATTCGCCTTGTACAGTTACAAATACATAGGTTTGCTATGGTTTTTGTTAACCGAATAAGTCAGTTCTTCACATTCATACGATGTCTTTTATAGTTTGGCGACGTTAACAGGAACTGTACTCAAACTAGGAAGATCTTAGAGAACAACAATGTTCTCCACGTACAATTTAATACGGCAGCAGCATTCTTCAGGCTGACTCTCAGCCGCGCAGCGATTTGCGAATGTCTTAAACGAACCAATTTAGATTAGTTACTACAGTAAAATGCGTGGATCAACTATAGTTTTTATACTCAGTGACAAGGACTATTCATCGTAACAGCACAGGCGCGACAGAAAAGCAGCAATTGGGTCGATGATGCAACAGCGCGTGTAGATCAGACGCCCCTGAAATGCTGTTCCTCTCAGCGGCTTAGCTAGCTGATTTCTCTAGTCAGCTGCCACTATAATATGCAATACATTCTGCTTACACCTTTTCATGTCCCATCAAGAGAGCACGTGTTCAGGCAGACGCGTTACGACTACGAAAGAGAACATGGACGTGTATTGAATCCAAAATAATAGCACTCAATTTCACCACGATTTCAGAAAAAAGTATTTGAAAGACATCAAAAGTTTTATGCCTTATTGCGAGAATGTTCGCGAAATCTTAGGGAAGACCCAGAACAAATGCGTTTAACTCGAAGGCCGTAGTTCCGCATTCTTGAACGTGATTCCTTTCACAAGAGAGAGAGTAAAAAAAAAATTACTTATGTTTGTCGCTGAAGCCATTCATCCACAATACAAATGTTCCATACGTCCTTTCATTTTGTAAATTGAGTTAGCATCAACAATCGTCACCAAATCACTGTCTCTAACCTCAAGCACTGGTGTTAGAAGACGTCAAGGTTAATGTCCGTCTTCCTTTATTCCTCTAGTGTTTCTATGTTCGCTGGATCAGCATCGTCCTTTAGCTTCCACCAAGTCAGTTGCCCACGAAACTACCTGGCAGATTAAAGCTGTGTGCCACACCGAGTCTCGAACTCAGGACATTAGCCGGGCGAGTGCTCTACTGACTTTCCCGCGAAAGGCAAAGGTCCCGAGTTCGAGTCTCGGTCGGGCACACAGTTTTAATCCGCCAGGAAGTTTCATATCAGCGCACACTCCGCTGCAGAGTGAAAATTTCATTCAGTTGCTCATGTTATTCCAATTTAGGCCTACAGGCTCATCTCTTCCAGCAGAGGGAAACTGGATTGTGTTAGAGACCGTGTAAGATTTCTAAATAACATACTTCCTGTGGTATATAAAGACTTGATCAAAATTATATCTTTCAGGCCACAGTCAAGTTCAGCCATTTTATATAACAAGGTAAGTGTTTCAGAAATTTATGTCCCAACATTATAAAAGCCGTTGTGAGCTAAAACAAGCTTCAGGTGAGAGTACCAAGGACTGTTTTTTCCTTGTGAATTGTAACTGATTATATAGGATAAATAATATAAGAGAATTTGTATGTGATGATGTAATTAAAATACCTAACACATGAAACAGTTGGTACGATCGGTGATGTGCTCGCTATATAATACTATTCTCACTTTATAATACTATTCTATATAATACTATTTTATTAATGACACGATTTTATGCTGTAAACTATTCCTTAACGATGAGTTATAGCAGACTAATAATCAATAATGCGTCAGTAAATATAATTCAGAAATAGCTTGTTTATTTTCTAATTCGTTTCTCTCAGTAACTTACCATGCGCCATAGTACAAAGGCAGTTGAACTGAGTCGTTTAAAAAGTTCTAAAATGTATTATGACTTTCAGAATAAGCCTGTCTCATACAGCGACAGTTTTCGTCTCGTTTGCCATATTGTGCAAAAGTGAAATATAGAGATGCAAGATACTAGCCTTTCACAAAGGTCCAGAATTTTCTGCTGCTTTAACCACCGCGTCACAAATCTGCCGATATCAGCCAATACCGCACTACGAACAACGAAATTTCAAAGACAGTACCATAACGCGTAAAGCAAAGGATCTGTTTTGTTCAGCCCTGGGTGTCGCTTTTTCAATTCCAAGAAGGCCAACTCTATAAAACGTCAGTTTCTTTTGGTAGTTTAACCTGTCAATAGGAAAGCTGGAAGCAGCAGAATACAAAAGAATGAAGGAGACAACGGAATAAAAGTCCTTTTGAAGAATAAAAGACGCAACTTGCAGGTGAACTTTCAAACTAGAACTTGTATCACGACTATATACAGAGAACAGTATTCTGGTTTCAATTTTCGTTGGTAAATTGGCTGGAGAATTTCCCCGAAGCAACGTAAGACGTCGGACAGAAGGAAAGAAGGAGGGTAAACAAATTACCTGGTCTTCTGAGTGTCAGTGCACTACAAAAGCGGCCAACAAAAAGACTCCTTTCTGCCCGACTCTTTGTAACGCTTCGGTGTTGAAACGTTGTATTAAACAGGTTCTAGCGGGAAGCTGTAAAGTGGTACAAAGAAAAAAAACCGTACGCACTTCTCGCCAGCTTTCTCTGTAGTAGTGACCCAAGTAGATACGACAATATTCTGGTCTCCAGGTATCTAAAGGAATTTCGTGCAAGAAATGTGAAAAAATATATCTAATTAGTTGGAACTCTGGATAAGATGACGTTTAACCTCATATTTCTTTACGTACTACACGAACATGTCATAAAAAATAGTGGTTCCTATTTAAAAAAAACGCAGTATATATCCGTTTGACCTATGGCAGCGCCATCTAGCGGGCCAAGCATAGCGCTATCTGGTTTCCCCCCTCAAGTTAGACTAGTTTCGTTCTTCGTAGTTTTTTCGTTCGACGCTTATTTCGTAAGATATTTGGCCCAGTCACGATCAATGGACCACCCTGTATATATACTTGGTGGACACTAAAAATGGACCCTGTCTTCAGGCCACGAGTGGCCTACCGGGACCATCCGACCGCCGTGTCACCCTCAGAGGAGGATGCGGATAGGACGGGCGTGGGGTCAGCACAAATGGTTCAAATGGCTCTGAGCACTATGGGACTTAACTTCTGAGGTCATCAGTCCCGTAGAACTTAGAGATACTTAAACCTAGCTAACCTAAGGACATCACACACATCCATGCCCGAGGCAGGATTCGAACCTGCGACCGTAGCGGTCTCGCGGGGTCAGCACACCGCTCTCCCGGTCGTAAGATGGTATTCTTGACCGAAGCCGCTACTATTCGGTCGAGTAGCTCCTCAATTGGCATCACGAGGCTGAGTGCACCCCGAAAAATGGCAACAGGGAATGGCGGCTGGATGGTCACCCATTCAAGCGCCGGCCACGCCCAACAGCGCTTAACTTCGGTGACGTCACGGGAACCGGTGTATCCACTGCGGCAAGGCCGTTGCCATATATATTTGATGGAACAGATTATTTTTAGGAAATTTAGTACCGTAACTTTTTTCGTGACGAGAAAGAAAAATCAGTTTCACTCGTTGAATAATACATTAGCAGAAAATTGCATAATATCTGCTATATGTTCATCAACTACCACATTTTCTTGAATAGACCATTTGAATGACCTGTCATACACGTCTCCGTTCTAGCTACACGTTTTCATTCTCTACAAGTAAATACATCAGCTGTAACGTTACCATAAGTAGCAAGATTCACATCTTTCCAACATCCTTTTAATAATTAAAGTTTATTCTCTGGTATTTTGTCGTTCGTTACGACGTAGCGCCACAGATAAGCACGACGACACCGCCTCTCAACGACTAACTGTGAGCGACTGACGAGCACTGCACACAGCAGCTTTCACCGTTGAATGTGACATTTGCTTATAAAACAAAATCTGAATTTGTGGTTAGGTAAGTTCATTGCCAATTAATTTCCTGAATTACTTGCTTCTCTCGTCAGCGCTGAATTAATTTACTCGAAATGAGTCTCTATCCCATTTGTCGGTCTGTGGCGCTTCCATTACTTTTAGAAAATCATGTCTTCTTCGCTATAGTAGTATCTGTAGCCGCCACCTCCAATTCGGTAGACTCAAACTCCCATATGCAAACAGGTATGCAAGCATACTACGTCACTTCTCCTCTTCGCAGAATTTATCGACCCGGAAAAATGTTCGACAAGTTAAAATGATGCAAAATGTTCGAAATACTGAAAAACTGGGAGTAAGTTATAGGTGTAAACGCATAACACTCAATATGTACAAGAGCCGAACGGACGCAAGAGCAAAAACGCAGTATTCCGGTTAAAAATGGATTAAGATACGGATTTAGCCTTTCGCCATACTGTTTATATATGGAAGGAGCAATGACTGACATGAAAATTGGATTAAAACGCAAAGTGAAAGAATATCAATGATTAGATTCGCTGATGACATTGGTATCCTCAGCAAAAGTGAAGAATAATTACAAGACGTGAATGACCAGGCCAGTGGATAGAGAATACGTATGGAGAGTGAACCGAAGAAAGACGAAAGTAATGAGAAGTAGCAGAAATATAGGAGACATATTTAACAACAAAATTGGTGACCACCAAACAGACGAAATTAAGGAAAGCTGCTACCTTGGAAGCAAAATAACACATGACGAACGAAGTAAGAGGCATATAAACACGCAGATTAACACAGACAAAGAGGGCATTCCTGGTCAAGAGATGACTGCTAGTATTGAACATCGGTCTTCATTTGAGGACGGAATTTCTGAGAATGTACGTTAGGAGCTCAGCATTGTATGGCAGTGAATCATTCACAATACGAAAGCAGGAAAAGAAGAGAATCGAAGAGTTTGCAATGAGTCCTATAGAATGACGAAAATTAAGTGGACAGATAAGGAATAAGGAGGTTCTCCGCAGAGTCGCGAGGAAAGGAATATATGGAAAACAATGGCAAGGGGAAGGGACAGGATGGTAGGACATCTCTTAAGACATTAGGAAATAACTTCCACGGTATTAGAGGGAGCTGTAGAAGATCACAACTGTAGGGCGATACAGAGATTAGAATACATGCAACAAATAGGCCGTAGGGTGCAAGCGCTACTCTGAGGTGACAAGATTGGCATAAGAAAGGAATTCGTGGCAGATCGCATCAAACCAGTCAGAAGACTAATGATTGAAGAAAAGAAGTATCCAGAAGAATGTGTCGTATAATGATATAATTTTGCAAATACATGAAACGTCATGTCTGATGCTAAATTTTTACTGCATGAACAACGAAATATACTTAACTTGTGGGTAATTATGTGTACCGTTGGGTTAAAGTATCTAAGTACTCTCTTTCTCAAATACTTCGTGAATATAGTCTGCGTAATTTGCACGCCATGAGTTACGCTGCCTCAAGACACATACAGAGTTTCTAACTGAAAAACTTGAATTAGTGTGTCAAATCTTTAACGTAGGATTACTCTTTCTAATAATCAGATTATGACAGCATTTAAAAGTTTTTAAATACTTATATGAAATAGCGAATCTCAAATTTTTTCTGTTCTTGCAATCCATGAAGTAGGCGACTTGTAACAGGAAATGGGTGACTATAATATAAACTCTAAGATAAAAAAAAGACGCAGGACGAAGGAATTATCCGAATGGGACGGAAATCTGTAGATGCGAGTTTCAGAAACACTGGATGATTCATTAAAGAGAAAGAGCTTCACAAATTGAGACAGTCAGTAGCACTTTGGTCCATCTCTGACCATTATGCAAGCAGTTATTTGGCTTGGCATTGATTGCCAGAGTTTTTCGATGTCCTCGTGAGGGATATTGTGCCAAATTCAGTCCAATTGACACTTTAGATGGTCAAAATCACGAGGATGTTTCAGGACCCTGCCCATAATTATTCAACCGTTCCCAGTTGGGGAGGTATCTGGCGAACTTGCTTGCCAAAGTTGGGTTTGGCCAGCATGAAGACAAGCAGTAGAAACTGACGCTGTGAACGGGAAAGAATTATCTGGCTGACACGTAAGCAAAGATTGGCTTGCCATGAAAGGCAATCAGATGTGGTGTGGAACATCGCGATCCATCACTGTGCTGTAAGGGTGCTGCGGTTGACAACCAAAGGGGTCCTGCTATGAAAAACATTGGCACCCCAGACCGTCACTCATGGTTGTAGCGTCACACGGCGGGTGGCAGTCAGATAGGTATCCCGCGGCTGTCTGGGACGTCTCCCAGACATTCTGTCGCTGGTCTTTGGAGCTCAGTTCGAAGTGGGACTGTGTGGTATCACTTATCGATACAACTCCATGGCCTTTCAAGGTTGATAACGGAATGGCAAGTTTCTATTTGACGCCGATAGCGGTTGAATGGGGTCTGGAGGACCCAATGGTGCGCGTCCGCTGAGCCACACCTGCTGCAGCTCTGCGCTATGAGTGGTCTCTCACGGCGGCAGAACGGCTGGCGGCAGTTACTCGGTATGCGGACATTTGCCACGCCAGACATTTGCCACGCCGGACATTTGCCACACCGGATATTTGCCACGATTTTACCTGCTCCGAAGGGTTGCGACCCTCGTCTCCCCCTCCTCCTCCTCATCGCTGTCGCGCAGTAAAGGTAGTTACTGAGCCTTTCCGCTGGTTTACTTAACATAGGACCAGAATCTCTTTGGATTTTCCGCTACATTTCTAGAGAGACCTTCGTTTTAGAAACTATTAAATGCATCTCGCATTGAAATCCGCATCAAATTTCGAGCCGCAGTAAAACTTCGCCAATCTTGGAAATTTTGCGTTCGTCTAACTTATCCGTGCCTTTTTCGGTGCTCCTGCAGCAGCTTTCTGTCGTGTTTTGTGTACCATGGGGGATCAGTTCCGTCTCTTATTAATTTATTTGGTATGAATCTCTCGAGTGCTGTTGATATTATTTCTTTGAACTTAGACCAAAAAATGGTTCAAATGGCTCTGAGCACTATGGGACTCAACTGCTGAGGTCATTAGTCCCCTAGAACTTAGAACTAGTTAAACCTAACTAACCTAAGGACATCACAAACATCCATGCCCGAGGCAGGATTCGAACCTGCGACCGTAGCGGTCTTGCGGTTCCAGACTGCAGCGCCTTTAACCGCACGGCCACTTCGGCCGGCGAACTTAGACCACACACGGTCTTGACTATGGTTTGGACGGATTGGAGACTGTCTCTTAGAAAGACGTCAACCGAATTTTTAGCTGCTTTTATAAATAGATATATTTCGCGTTTAGTTTTGATGAATTTCTTTATTACAGAATTCAGCCTCGCTACGACTGTAACCCCTGTATCCGTCGTGATGTTCAGGATTACTTGTGGCTAAGAGGTCAAGTGGGTTTTCGTAACCATTTACAATTTGAATGGCCTCATGAACTAATTGTTCAAAATAATTTTAAAAAAGCATTTAGAACAATAACGGAAGTTCTTTTCTATCTACAATGGGGTCTGAAAATGTATTTTTTTCAACTTACGGTAGATTGAAGCCACTGCCAACTATAATTGTGTGAGTAGGGTACCTATTTGTGATGAGACTCAAGTTTTCTTTGAACTCATCAGCAACTGTTTCATCTGAGCCGGAAGTCGGTAAAAGGATTCAGTTATTAATTTATTCCTGTTGTCGAATATAACCTCTGCCCATGTTAAGTCATAGAAACTACCTGCTTCAATATCGCTTGTGAGCTGAAACACATATTACATTATTTTTCCTTAAGTTGTGCTTCCTATTTCCGTTGTAGTGCAGATCATTACAATTACGGCTTTTCCCTCCAAAACCTAGGATGCTTTCTCTGTGACGCTGCAAATACCAGAGCTAAACAATGTAGAACAACGTACGTTACAAGCATAGCATTCTATATTACTTCATTTCCTTATTTCTAACATTTTAAAATTGTACGTCGACTTTAGATGACATGTCAATCCTAGATGTTCTTATCTCTATTTAGTGAAGGTATTTTCAGTCATGTTTCGAACATTGTCCCGCTACACTTTATTAACTAATGTTTCGCCGCAAGAGATATCTGATTTTACAGAGTAAATTAATATCTCCTATGTCGTTATTTTTTTCAAACATTCACATCTCCATTTCTTCTTTCCTTATTGTCTTTTGGGCATGCAGTCCGTCCAGTACAGCGAGCCTCATCCTAGTTGCTACTGCACGAGCTGGACTAATTCTTGCTGCGTTATTTTTAATGAGTATCCGTACACTTGGAGACATACAACATATCTTTCTTTTGTAGTTCAACTGAGTGCCCAACGGCGAAGTCTTCTGTAAAGTTTTGGTGTTTTTCGCCTTGTTCCTCTGTGGTGGAATTTTCTCAGAATTACCAGAGTAGTACACCTTAGTGCTTGCACATTGTTTAAATGGCCCACTAAAGGTGTACAAAGTTTGAAGTAAATCCGTAATCCCAACGTAGTGGCCTCCCATTGTGAGACTAGATTCTGTGGAGGTTCTACTACTGTAAAAATTAAGTCTCGTTAGCTAGAACAATGCTCCATTCATTTTTGCAACCTCCGTTATTACACAACTACCCAAATTTCGATTCAGTGTACACTTCAATCCCAAAGAAAGCAGGTGTTGACACATGTGAAAATTACCGAACTGTCAGTTTGATAAATCACAGCTGCAAAATATTAACGCGAATTCTTTACAGACGAATGTAAAAACTGGTAGAAGTCGACGTCGGGGAAGATCAGTTTGGATTCCGTAGAAATGTTGGAACACGTGAGACAATACTGACCTTACGCCTTATCTTAGAAAAAAGATCAAGGAAAGGCAAACCTACGTTTCTAGCATTTGTAGACTTAGAGAAAGCTTTTGACAATGTTGACTGGAATACTCTCTTTCAAATTCTAAAGGTGGCAGGGGTAAAATACAGGGGGCGAAAGTCTATTTACAACTTGTACAGAAACCAGATGGCAGTTATAAAAGTCGAGGGGCATGAAAGGGAAGCAGTGGTTGGGAAGGGAGTGATACAGGGTTGTAGCCTATCCCCGATGTTATTCAACCTGTATATTGAGCAAGCAGTAAAGGAAACGAAAGAAAAATTCGGAGTAGGTATTAAAATCCATGGAGAAGAAATAAAAACTTTGAGGTTCGCCGATGACATTGTAATTCTCTCAGAGACAGCAAAGGACTTGGAAGAGCAGTTGAATGGAATGGACAGTGTCTTGAAAGGAGGATATAAGATGAACATCAACAAAAGCAAAACGAGGATAATGGAATGTAGTAGAATTAAGTCGGGTGATGCTGAGGGAATTAGATTAGGAAATGAGACACTTAAAGTAGTAAATGAGTTTTGCTATTTGGGGAGAAAAATAACTGATGATGGTCAAAGTAGAGAGGATATAAAATGTAGACTGGCAATGGCAAGGAAATCGTTTCTGAAGAAGAGAAATTTGTTAACATCGAGTATAGATTTAAGTGTCAGGAAGTCGTTTCTGAAAGTATTGCCAGCGAGGAGCGGCCGTGGTCTGGACTCGCCTTGTAAACGCGGCCGTGTCTTCATTACGTGGCCGGGTGTCCCGCCATCGGCGTGTGCCGGGCGACTACGGGCGCGGGTGGGAAGGCCGTGCGATGTGCGACGCGGACGCAAATATTTGTCTGCCGCGCGTGGCGTGGCACGGCAAACACGCGCGCTGGCGCAGGACCACGAATTAGCAGCCGCCGAGCCGGCAGCCACTTCACGCACTCGCCTCCCCCCACTACTTCGGCGAAGAGCAAGCGGCGTCTGGAGTGCGCGCACCACCGGGTGGCCGCTGTGCATTCTCGCCGTATGTGCTGGGCACGTCCACCTCTTTGCTTGGAAGGGTCAGCTGCCTCTGTTGCTCGCTGGACGCTGACGAGAACACGGCAAGTGCCATGATCCGATTTCCCCGAAACTACACTCAGTGGGAGAGGACTCAAGAGAGCATATGTATCGGCCTATCCCTGGTTACTCGACCGTTTGTCAGAAAAAAGACGGTTAAATTATTCAAAGTGATTTAGAGTATTCTTAAGGTACGAAAATCTCAGCGGAAATTTATTTATTTATTTTGTTTATTTATTTAACCTGATCAGATTAGGGCCATCAGACCCTCTCTTACATCGGACCAGTGTTCCACACATGCAGCATTTCACACATCAGAGTTACATCATGACAATAGTTTAAATAAGAAAATTAGATTACTCTAGTGATAATATGAATAAAGAGTAATGACTAAGACTTAATAAAGTAAATGCTGGCAGTATTTTACAACAGGTGCTATACATACAAATTATGATAAAAGCAATAATAATAACATTTAAAAAAATCAAATAATAATGATAAACAGGAGAAAAATTGGCAATAGTAATGAAGATACGTGCAGATGTACATTAATATTTTGGTGTGTAAAGTAGATGTTTACTAGTATAGCGAGTTTTGGGGAAGGGAGATTTGTTGTTGTTGTTGTTGTGGTCTTCAGTCCTGAGACTGGTTTGATGCAGCTCTCCATGCTACTCTATCCTGTGCAAGCTTCTTCATCTCCCAGTACCTACTGCAACCTACATCCTTCTGAATCTGCTTAGTGTATTCATCTCTTGGTCTCCCCCTACGATTTTTACCCTCCACGCTGCCCTCCAATACTAAATTGGTGATCCCTTGATGCCTCAGAACATGTCCTACCAATTTAAGGAGATTTAAGGAGGGGGAAAGAGGGAAGTAATGAGGTGAAGTAAATTCATGTACAGAGGAAGGCATTACTGTTGCTTAAGTAGGTACGTCATTAACTGTTTTTTGAAGCCGGACATGTTTTTAAGTTCTCTAACATAACGAGGGAGGTTATTCCAGAGTCGGGTTCCCGCTACTGTAAAGTATTTGGAGAAGGTGACTGAGCGATGCAGTGGAACAGAGAGGATTTTATTGTGATGGGAACGTGTGTTTCTGTCATGTTGTTCCGACATAAGCGTTAGGGATGAGGAGAGATATGAGGGACAGTGTACATTTATAAGGCAGTAGATGAGACAGAGTGTATGGAGATCTCTGCGTTTGTCTGCATATGCTGGTGAAATGTGATAAAAAAAGTCGAACGTCACAGATATATCGGACACAGGCATTCATAACCAGCTCCAGACGTCGGGAATTTTCCTGAGAGAGGCCTTGTAGGATAATATCGCTGTAGTCAATGATTGCGAGTATAAGCGTTTGTACTAATTTTTTTTGATCGAAAGGGAAGAGTTTTTTTATATTTTTGTAGGACATGAAGGGATGCTGATGCTTTTTTGCACACTGCAGTTACGTGCTCTGTCCAATTTAGATTTTCATCCATTATTATTCCCAAACTCTTTGCTGAGGGAGAGAAATTAATATTTGTTCCATTTAGGATAAGAGATGGTACGGATTCCCGATGTTTTGGGCTAATGAGCTTAGAGTGACCAACAAGTACCGTTTGGGTTTTAGATGGGTTTAGTTTAAATCCTATGTCCTGTGCCCATTTTGATAGTGCATCGAGGTCAGATTTGAAATTTTCAATAGCTTTCTTAAGATTGTTTGGTTTCGCACTTAGATACAACTGAAGGTCATCAGCATACATATGATATTTGTAATAGGTCAGAACCGATGACACATCATGGACATACAGAGAGAAGAATATAGGACCTAATAGTGAGCCTTGGGGAACGCCTGACACTACCTGCCGCCATTGTGATTTTATATTCCCGGACAGGACGCGTTGCTGACGAGACGTGATGTATGAGCGAAACCATTGCACCGCTCTTGGTGAGAAATTTAGACCGCTACGTTTGGCTAGTAAGATGTCGAAGTCGACAGTATCAAATGCTTTGCTGAAATCTAAGAAGCAAATGATAGTCGCTTCTTGTCTGTCCATGGCAAGTTTGAGGTCATCTGTCACCTTTATCAGTTCGGATGTTGTGCTTCGATGTTTACGGAAACCTGATTGGTGTTCGTCTAATAGGTTGTTAGTAAAAAAAAAAAGGCTCTGAGCACTATGGGACTTAACATCTATGGTCATCTGTCCCCTAGAACTTAGAAATACTTAAACCTAACTAACCTAAGGACATCACACAACACCCAGTGGTTGTTAGTAGTTAGGTAGTTGGTGAGCTGGTCATGGAAATGGTAGTACACTCACTTTTGCACCTCATGTTCCAAACCCGATCATTGTTTTTATTTTATTCATTTATCTACTCATGTCCGTAGAAGGTTACTAAACAAACGGGGTTATATTAATTGTGAAACTACAGCTGGGTTTCACAATAAGTGTCATAAATTTCTTATGCAATATCTGTGAGGATGATACTTTCATAGACTACTTTTTTCCAAATTCTCTTACTTTTACACACTGAAGCGCCAAATAAACTCGTGTAGGCAAGCGTATTCAAATACAGAGGTGTGTAAACAGACAGAATACGGCGCTCCGGTAGCCAACGCCTATATAAGACAACAAGTCCGACGTAGTTGTTACATCGGTTACTGCTGCTACAACGGCAGATTCTCACGCTTTATGTGAGTTTGAGCGTGTTGTTACAGTCGGTACACGAGCGATGGGACACAGCACCTCCGAGGTAGCGATGAAGTGGGGATTTTCCCGTACGACCATTTCACGAGTGTACCGTGAATATCACGAACCAATACGGTTGTAAAATCTCCGACATCGTTGCGGCCGGAAAAAGATCCTATAAGAACAGGACCAACGACGACTGAAGAGAATCTTTCAACGTGACAGAAACAACCCTTCCGCAAATCCCTGCAGATTTCAACGCCGGGTCATCAACAAGTGTCAGTGCACGAACGATTCAATGAAACATCATTGATATGGGCTTTCGGAGCCGAAGGCCCACTACCGTACCCTGGATAACTGCACGAGGCAAAGCTTTACGCCTCGCCTGGGCCCGTCAGCACCGACATTGGACTCTTGATGACTGGAAACATATTGCCGCGTTGGACGAGTCTCGTTCCGAATTGTATCGTGCGGATGGGCGTGTACGGGTACGCAAACAATCTCATGAATCCTTGGACACTGCATGTCAGCAGAGGATTGTTCAAGCAGGTGGAGGCTCTGTAATGGTGTGGGGCGTATGCAGTTGGAGTGATATGTGACCCTTGATATGTCTAAATACGTCTTACACGTAGGTAAGCATTTGTCTGATAACCCGCATGCAGGCCGGCCGGAGTGTCCGAGCGGTTCTAGGCTTTACAGTCTGGAACCGCGCGACCGCTACGGTCGCAAGTTCGAATCCTCCCTCGGGCATGGATGTGTATGATATCCTTAGGTTAGTTAGGTTTAAGTAGTTCTACGTTCTAGGGGACTGATGACCTCAGAAGTTAAGTCCCGTAGTGCTCAGAGCCATTTGAACCATTTGAACCTGCATGCACTCCGACCGAGTTGGGCAATTCCAGCAGGACAATAAGACACCGCACGCGTCCAGAATTGCTACAGACAGGTACACTCTTTTGAGTTTAAACACTTCCACTTGCCACCAAACTTCCCAGACATGAACGTTATTGAGCACATCTAGGACGCCTTGCAAAGTGGTTTTCAGAAAAGATCTCCACCCCCTCGTGCTCTTACGGATTTACGGACAGCCCTGCAGGAGTTATGATGTCAGTGCCCTCCAGCACTACTTCAGACATTAGTCGAGTACGTGCGACGTCGTTTTGTGACACTTCTGCGTGTTCGCGGTGGCGCTACTCGATATTAGGCAGGTGTATCAATTTTTATATTCTTATACTTTGTTCTTATGGTTATTCTACGGGTACATTTGGTGCATTCCATTGAATGATACCGATTATAGAAGCATTCGTAACACAGAAATTCCGAAAAGCACGAGCATCACTTGAAGACAGGTTTTCCACTGCGTCATTTCTTCGCATGAATCTCAATCGGGAAAGACACATCGTTAATATTGCTGAATATTTCACGCCTTTGCAGTAACTTTGCGGCTAACCAAGCATAACTGATCACTTTACCGAAAACTGGCGCTTGCAAATGGTTATGAATCACAATAAACAATAGGAATTTCGTAGAAAACAATTTCAAATAATTTTCTCATTCTTTCACTCAATTTTAGCGGTTGTCTGTTGCTATATATGACCGTGATCGACCATCTCCTCTCCTGCGGGCAGCAATGCCTGTGGTTCGTGAAGTTCCCTAAGCACGTGAAACAATGCTGGTTGAAATACCAAACTCGTGGACCACAATCTTTACTTCTTCCACTTTCCAGTTCTCCGAGATTTCCACTGCTTGTGAAGTCATCCAAGTGTTGTCTCCAGGCCACGTTGTAATTAAGAATACTGCCGCAGGGCACCGTAACTGCCCACTGATTAACAGACACTGTCTTTTCCCCTTTCCTTCAACATCCTCATGTTGCGCGGCCAGCTCTACTTGGCGCTATAGACACGTTGACCTCCAACTTTCCGTGCGCGACTAGGAAACCTCTGGCTATACGCTCCTGCACTTCCATTCAATTCCACTCATTAATCGTTACTTTATATATCTCGTCCTTAAGATTTGCAGAGCAATACACAAGAACATGGTCCATATAAAACTGAATGTCGAACTTAATGGAAGATTAGAACTGTATGCCGGACCGACGCGACAGTTGAACTTGGGCCCGTTGCCTTTCGCGGACAAGTGCTCTACCGGCCGAACTAGCCAAGCACGACTTACGACGCGTCCCCACAGCTTCAATTACGCAAGTAACTCACCTCGCCCCTTCGTAACTTCACAGACATTCTCTTGCGAAACTGGCAGAACTAGCACTTCTGGAAGAAAGGTAGGTAGGAGACGAGGTAATGGTGTAAGTAAAGCTGTGACGATGGGTCGCGGATGGTGCTTGGGTCGCTCAGTCGGTGGAGCACTTGCTCGCGAAAGGCAGAGTTCCCGAGTTCGAGTCTCGGTCCGGCTCACAGTTTTAATCTCCCAGGACGTTCCACATCTGCGCACACTCCGTTATAGAATGAAAATTTCGTTCTGAAAACCGAATCTCCTTCTTCTGCCCTTTACGTATTAAGGATTTGCCTGTTACGGTATCCAACTTTTCCTCAGCCTTCCGAGATTTATTCAAAAAAATGTGTGTGAAATCTTATGGGACTTAAAACTGCTAAGGTCATCAGTCCCTAAGCTTACACACTACTTAACCTAAATCATCCTAAGGACAAACACACACACCCATGCCCGAGGGAGGACTCGAACCTCCGCCGGGACAAGCCGCACATCCCATGACTGCAGTGCCCTAGACCGCTCGGCTAATCCCGCGCGGCGAGATTTATTCCACCTACTGGATTACAATTTCTGATTGTGTTAGGGAGTATGCCGCAGGTCATTCACTCAAGATGTTGAGAACACACTGAAAGGAATCGAGAGGGATGACAATCAGACAGTGGAAGCAGAGCGTTCTAGACACGAGGGGGTCCGGTGACGTGCAGCGCGAGCTAGTGTTCTTTACGCCAGGCCCGGAGAAAGTGGGTCGAGCGGAGAACGTAAGCGCGAAGAAAGTGATCGAAAACGATAAGACTCACCCGTCACCTTACGAAGCGGAAGAAATGCTAGGAACGTTCGTATACACACCCTTTTTTTGGGAGGGGGGGAAGGGGGAGGGGCATCAGTATTCTGACTGGTCTGATGCTGCCCGCCACGAATTTTTCTCCTCAGAGTAGCTCTTGTAACCTACATCCTCTATTATTTGCTGGATGTATTCCAATCTCTGCCCGCTTCTACAGTGTTTGCCCTCTACAGCTCCCTCTAGTACCATGGAAGTCATTCCCTCATGTCTTAGCAGATGTCGTATCACCCTGTCCCTTCTCCTTATCAGTGTATTTCACATATTCCTTTCCTCTCCGATTCTGCATAGAACCTCCTCATTCCTTACCTTATCAGTCCACCTAATTTTCAACATTCGTCTGAAGCACCATGTCTCAAATGCTTCTATTCTCCTCTGTTCCGGTTTTCCAACAGTCCATGTTTCACTATCATACAATGCTGTACTCCAGACGTACGTTCTTAGAAATTTCTTCCTCAAATGAAGGCCGATATTTGATGTTAGTAGACTTCTCATGGCCAGGAATGCCCATTTTGCCATTGGTAGTCTGCTTCTGATGTCTTCCTTGCTTCGTCCGTCACTCGTTATTATACTACCTAGGTAGCAGAATTCCTTAACTTCATCTACTTCGTGACCATCGATCCTGATATTAAGTTTTTCGCTGTTCTCATTTCTACTACATCTCATTCTTCGTCTTTCTTCGATTTACCATACACCACATACACCCATCAAAAAAGTTTTGCATCACCCCGGTTCCAAGAACTCCAGAAGATTGACGTTGACTGTAGATATTGTATCACAGACACAGTCCCTTTGACTGTTCAGAGATGTCACTAAACCCGACCAAAATGTAAACAACCACGCATGAGCAGCGTCTTTTAGACGGAGGGGGTCCGACAGCCGATCAGTTCCAGTCATTCCACCAGTAAGGAGGTACACTGCTCGTGTTGTATGTAGTTCAAGAATGCCTAGAGTAGACGGTCAATACCGCGGTTCGACCGCGTCCGCATTGTTACTTTGTACCATGAAGGGCTCTCAACAAGGGAAGTGTCCAGGCCTCTCTGAGTGAACCAAAGCGATGTTGTTCGGACATGGAGGAGATACAGAGAGACAAGAACTGTCGATGACATGCCTCGGTCAGGCTGCGCAAGGGCAGTGGATGAGGGCTACCTACGGATTATGGCTCGGAGGAATCCTGACAGGAATGCCACCATGTTGAATAATGCTTTTCGTGCAGCCACAGGACGTCGTGTTACGACTCAAACAGTGCGCAATAGGCTGCATGATGCGCAACTTCTCTCCCTACATCCACGGCGAGGTCCATCTTTACAACCACGATTCCGTGCAGCGCGGTACAGATGGGCCCAACAACATGCCGAATGGACCGCAGGATTGGCATCACGTTCTCTTCACCGATGAGTGTCGCATATGCCTTCAATCGGACAATTGTCGGAGACGTGTCTGCAGGCAACCTGGTCAGGCTTAACGCCTCAGACACACTGTCCAGCGAGTGCAGCACGGTGGAGGTTACCTGCTGTTTTGGGGTGGCATTATGTGCGGCCGACGTTCGCCGCTGGTGGTCGTGGAAGGCGCCGTAACAGCTGTACGATATGTGAATGCCATCCTCCAACCGATAGTGCAACCATATCGGCAGCATATTGGCGAGGCATTCGTCTTTATGGAAGACAATTCGCACCACCATCGTGCACATCTTGTGAATGACTTCCTCCAGGATAACGAAATCGCTCGATTAGAGTGAGCAGCATGTTCTCCAGACATGACCCCTATTGAACATGCCTGGGATAGATTGAAAAGCCGGCCAGAGTGGCCGTGCGGTTCTAGGCGCTACAGTCTGGAACCGAGAGACCGCTACGGTCGCAGGTTCGAATCCTGCCTCGGGCATGGATGTGTGTGATGTCCTCAGATTAATTAGGTTTAATTAGTTCTAAGTTCTAGGCGACTGATGACCTCAGAAGTTAAGTCGCATATTGCTCAGAGCCATTTGAACCATTTTTTTGATAGATTGAAAAGGACTGTATATAGAGATGGGACCCACCAGCCACTCTGAGGGATCTAGCCGTATCTGAAGCGAATGCCACGAAGCCAAAAATGAAACGCCAATTCAACGAATGGTTTCATTATGGGTCGCCGCGAAAGTCGAAAGGGCGTCAGAGCCCCAGTATGGTGAAAACTATGGTGATTCTCGTGTACGACTGTGATGGTGTTATCCTAATGCATTACGTTCCTCCACGGCAGACCGTCACTGCACAGTATTACTGTTCGTTTTTGGAGCGTCACCTGCGACCAGCTTCGCGAAAGAGGCGGAGACACTTTCTGCGCAACGCACCCATCATTTTGCACGACAATGCGCGGGAGCATACAACGCAAGCTGTGGCTGCTCTGTTCGGTCGATGGGACTAGAAAGTACTGTACCACCCAACATACTCCCCGGACTTAAGTCCTTTTGACTTTGATTTGAATCCGAAGATAAAGGAACCACTTCGTGGCATTCGCTTCACAACTGTTCCAGAGATTCGACAGGCAGTAGACCGCTCCATTCGTACCATCAACAGAACAGGCTCTGCTAACGGTATACTACGCCTTCCACATTGCTGGCAACGGGTTCTACATAACGCTGGTGACTACTTTGAAGGACAGTAACAGGTGCAAACATTTAATTCTTTTGTATCGGTTGTGAATAAATAGTTGCCACTATTTAAGTTCCTACCCTCGTACTTAAAAGTATGAGTGAGCAGATGGAAGTATATGTAATTAAATGGAGAGATCATGTCACAAGAATGAATGGAAACGGGACGCCCAAAGTAATAATTTACTATCGACTGTTGCCGACAAGATCAGTAGTTTGACCGAGAAAGAGGAGGTCAGATCAAATAGAAACTCACCTAAGATAACACAGTTCCGAGGATGTGACAGGTAAATGTCTCACAAATAAAGAAGGAGTAAACTGAGAACCGATAATCAGTATAAACAAATCAAATTAATACTGTGAAATCTTCGGTTTATTCAGATATAAAGACATTTGGTCTCCTCCTAAGTCGTACTGACACCATTTTATTTCCACTGAAGTTTCCTGCACACCTCTTTTAGTCTTTTGTGGGGGTTGCATCCGACTGGTACTATGCTAGCAGCACAACTTTGAACTGAAGTCTGCTGTATTCCCTAACAGCTAAAAAGTAGAGAGACTATTGGAATAATTAAATACTTCAACAGCATGAACGAGGTGGATGAATACAAGCTTCATATAATAATATGGTATGTCAAAGTCGCCTAAATACTACAGACAAATTACATTACTGGGTTCGACATGCCATTATCAGAAACATATGTGATAAAAAAAGTCACGAACAGTTTGGCCATGAGGTATGAAGTCTAGATCCATGCGTACTGAACGTGATGAGAATGGTACAAAACACTACAGTTTATTCTTCATGACGACAATGATAGTGGATTTTTATCACACCTGAAGGCTAGAATATTATGCTGAAACAATAAATTATTATATAAGAATTTATAAATTCGATTGCTTCCAAATGACAGCGTGTCCATTTTTTTAAGAAAAAAGAGAAAACAAAAAAAAATAAAAATAAAAGTCAGTAACTGACCACCAACAATGCTTTAAGGAATCGTATCTCCTTGTCTGGTTGATAGCTAGCTTTTCACGCACCTCAGTGTTGTTGATGTGTTTCTCCTGAACCATTAGTCTACCATAGTATCATGGTAACTCAGAGTGAGGGAGCTTTAATCAGCCTATCGTGAGTTTTTATCGTGATAGCAACTGATAGTATACACAAAATGTCTTGAATTCATTCACTTTAAGATGGGCTTGTCTACTGTATTCTCACCGTGGCTCTCTGACATCGGCCACAGAAGGCCATATGCAGAAATATCGTGGTTAGGTAAGGTCATACAATGCTACAGTTTACAAGTACATTCAGATGTACCTGCAGATTATGACCCTCCGTACTGAACTTGTCTGTTTTAACAATTACTATGAACTTAAGTACATGTCTGTGGAATATAATAAATAACTAAATATTCACAGAGTCACAACGAGGACGAAAGTGTGTGTTGAGTGATCTTAGCAGACAGTCATCGAGAAGGACTGTGACGAAAAATAAGAAGGTGACATCTGCAAAAGTCACTGCAGAAGTGAATGTCGGACTTGAGATCCCTATCAACACGAAAACACCGCGAAGGGGCGTCATAAGCAGAAAATTTTAGGACGAGCTGGAATTCCAAAACCACACATCACTGACGTAAATGCCAGTAACAGGAAAACGTTGTGCCGAAGCCATAAAACCTGGACGCGGAGTAAGTCATTTGATCAGAAGAGTCTTTTGCTGAACACTGTTTCCAGCTTCTGGTCGCGTTTACGTCCCAAGAGTGAACTATGGCGGGGGATCGGTGATGCTTTGATGTTCCATCGGCCCCATACTTAATCTACAATGCCGCATTACTACCAAGGATTATGTGACCATTTTGGCTGATCATGTCCGTCCCACGGTACAATGTTTCTTCCCAAGTGATGGTGAGTTCCAAGATGGCGGTGACCCTGTTCACATAGCTCGCATCGTCTGGCACAGGTTTTGTAAGCACGAAGTTGGATTTTTGCATCTCCTCTGGCCACCACCACACTCACGAGATCTCATTATTATTGAGCCTCTGAGGTCTACATTGGAGAGAAGGGTTCGTTGTCGCTGTCCACCTCCATCATGTTATGTCACTATATTGCAACAAGAATGTTATAAGATAGCCTTGAAAACAATACAGGGCCTGTATCTATCCACTACAAGCCGACTGGAAGCTGTTTTGAATGCCATCGGGTTCCCTACACCGTATAGGCTTAATAATACGTATTTGGTGTTCGATATTTTGGCAATGGCAATGGCAAGGAAAGCGTTTCTCAAGAAGAGAAATTTGTTAACATCAAGTATAGATTTAAGTGTCAGGAAGTCGTTTCTGAAAGTATTTGTATGGAGTGTAGCCATGTATGGAAGTGAAACATGGACGATAACTAGTTTGGACAAGAAGAGAATAGAAGCTTTCGAACTGTGGTGTTACAGAAGAATGCTGAAGATAAGGTGGGTAGATCACGTAACTAATGAGGAGGTACTGAATAGGATTGGGGAGAAGAGAAGTTTGTGGCACAACTTGACTAGAAGAAGGGATCGGTTGGTAGGACATGTTTTGAGGCATCAAGGGCTCACAAATTTAGCATTGGAGGGCAGCGTGGAGGGTAAAAATCGTAGAGGGAGACCAAGAGATGAATACACTAAGCAGATTCAGAAGGATGTAGGTTGCAGTAGGTACTGGGAGATGAAGAAGCTTGCACAGGATAGAGTAGCATGGAGAGCTGCATCAAACCAGTCTCAGGGCTGAAGACCTCAACAACAACACATTTTTGTCCATCCCTCATATACATATTACTAAATGTCTAAAGTGGTCAACCGGTTTCACGTTGGTAATATAATGATTTCACGCAGCAATAGAGGTTTGACTTAAAGCATTTCGTATCGAGGTTTGGGGTGGGGAGTGTTTTGGTGGACGGGTCCCATTTGAGCTAGGAACATGCGATAAAAAGCTTTTGGTTTAGCCAAGAGCAGCAGCCATTTGTACAGCCATTCCAACATCTGTCTTACTTAGCTACGTTACAGTATACACTGATGTGACAGGAGTAATGGGACAGCGATATGAACGTATTCATATGGTAGTAGTATCGCGTACACAAGGTACAGAAGGGCAGCGCATTGGTGGGGCTGTCATTTGCACTCAGATCATTCATGTGAAAAGGTTCCAGACATGATTATGGGCGCACGATGCGAATTAACAGACACTGAACGTGGAATGATAATCACAGCTAAACGCATGGGGCAATCCATTTCGGAAATCGTTAGGAAATTCAATATTCCGCGATCCATAGTGTCAAGAGTGTTCCGAGAATGCAAAATTTCAGACATTACCTCTCACCACGGGTAATACAGTGCCCGACGGTCTTCACTTAACGATCGATAGCAGCGGCGTTCGCGTAGAGTTGTCTGTGGTAACCCACAAGCAACACTGCGTGAAATAACCGCAGAAATAAATGTAGGACGTACGATGAATGTATCCGTTAGGACAGTGCTGCGAAACTTGGTGTGAATGGGCTGTGGCAGCAGACGACCGCTGCTAACAGCACGAAATCGCCTACAGTGCCTCTTCTGGGCTCGTGGCCGTAACGGTTGGAACCTAGACAACGGGAAAATCGTGGGCTGTTCAGACGAGTCTCCATATTTGTTGGTAAGAGCTGATGGTAGGATTCAAGTGTGGCGCAGACCTCACTAAGCTACGGACCAAAAAGCACTGTGAATGCAGATGGTGACTAGATAATGGTGTGGGCTGTGTTTACATGGTCCGCTGATCCAAATGAACCGATCACTTGGAGAGCATTTGTACCCACTCATGGAATTTCATTTACCCAAACAACAATAAACTTTTTATGGATGACAAAGCGCCATGTCGCTGAGCCTTAGTTTTCCGCTATTGATTTGAGGAACATTCTGGACAGATTGAGCGAAACATTTTTCCAGCCAGATCGCCTGAGATGAATCCAATCGAACATTTAAGGGACATAACTGAGAGGTCAGTTTGTGCACAAAATCCAGCACCAGAAGCGCTTTCGCAGTTATGGACGCCTTTGAGACAAAATGGTTCAAATGGCTCTGAGCACTATGGGACTTAACATCTGTGGTCATCAGTCCCCTAGAACTTAGAACTACTTCAATCTAACTAACCTAAAGACATCACACACATCCATGTCCGAGGCAGGATTCGAACCTGCGACCGTAGCAGTCGCGCGGTTCCGGACTGAGCGCCTAGAATCGCTAGACCACCGCGGCCGGCCCTTTGAGACAGCACGGTTCAATATTTCTGGAGGGGACTTACAACGAATTGTTGAGTCCATGCCATGTCGAGTTGCTACACTACGCTGGGCAAAGGGAGATACGGTACAATGTTAGGAATTATCCCACGACTTTTGCCACGTCACTGTATTAAGCAAGGTTTGAACGATGAACAGAAGGCGGCGCCCAGGCAAATGGGGTAAATTCTGCAACAGTTTTCAATTGGGTCAAAATTAAGGCTCAGCTAATGGCACGATTTGGCAACGGCCTTGCCGCAGTGGATACACCGGTTCCCGTGAGATCACCGAAGTTAAGCGCTGTCGGGCTTGGCCGGCACTTGGATGGGTGACCATCCAGGTGCCATGCGCTGTTGTCATTTTTCGGGGTGCACTCAGCCAATTGAGGAGCTACTCGACAGAATAGTAGCGGCTCCAATCATAGAAAACCATCCTAACGACCGGGAGAGCGTTGTGCTGACCACACGCCCCTCCTACCCGCATCCTCAACTGTGGATGACACGGCGGTCGGATGGACCCGACTTGCCACTTGTGGCCTCAAGACGGAGTGTTTTAAGGGCACGATTTGCATGTGCACGGTATTACGCGTGGTTGTGTACTGGGAAGGAGGTGCTTCTAGGGAGGTGCACCTATAACTCGGTGTATGAAGCTTGTGTGTGAGTAACGTCGTACAGTAGACCAGCGGGTGGTTGTTGTTGCGCAGGCGGAACAAGATCGTGGCTCGGTGAGGCCCGGCCGCTGCAGACACGGGGGCAGCCTTGAACCCAGCTGGCGGCCGACCGGCACGGCTCGCCGACTCACCTGCGGCAGCCCGTCTGGGCGGGGCCCTTCGCCTCCACGGCCGCCCCCGCCGCCGCCGCACCGCACCGCGGCAGTCAGCGACCCGCGCAACCTGACTCTCGCTGCGCTCACCTGCAGCCGGTCGTTTGTGGTCTCCCGTTCTCCGCTTCTTGCAACAGCGAGGAGAAACTTACACAAACACGTGACTGGGGCCACCCGTAGGACGCAGTCTGCGTCTGATTCCTGGCCGAGTAGGTCGACGTAAGAACTGAGGAGGTCACTGGAGGCGCCAACAAGTTCGGGAGTTGCGTCACGGAGCATTTTGCAGATGCTAGTGCGACCAACATTTGACTGGTTTCGTGAAGGAGAGGACCAATATCTGACCACCATGAATGAAATTTTCACTCTGCAGCGGAGTATACGCTGATATGAAACTTCCTGGCGGATTATGACTTGGGTAGCTCAGTCGGTGGAGCACTTGTCCGTGAAAGGCAATTGTCCCGAGTTCGAGTCTCGGACCGGCACACAGTTTTAATATGCGAGGAAGTTTCATATCAGCGCACACTCTGCCGCAGAGTGAATATTTCATTCGGGAAACATCCCCCAGGCTGTAGCTAAACCATATCTCCGTAATATCCTTTCTTCCATGAGGTCCGCAGAAGAACTTCTGTGAATATAATTGCGTAGGTTTCTGCGGCCAGAATCAGTCGACATAAAAGTAGACCCAGTAGACTCAGAAGAAAGCCGCTGCAACCGTCACCAAAACGTTGGTTATTCTGCAGCAGCGGTAGTTTTATACATTATGACGCGGTGCCATACCCACAAAACTTTTATGTCAACTTGTGTGAAGTTCGGAAGGTAGGAGACGAGGTACTGGCAGAATTGAAGCTGTGAGAACAGGTAGTGAGTCGTGCTTGGATAGCTCAGTCGGTACAGCTCTTGCTAGTGAAAGGCGAAGGTCCCGACTTCGAGTCTCGGTCTGGCACACAGTTTCAATCTAGCAGAAAGTTTCATATCTGGTTATCATTTTGAGGGCGGTTTAGGGCAGATTTTGTCGCAACAAATTTCAGCTGCACAGCTACACATTTTTGGGTAACTCCACAAACAGAGGTACATTTTTAAAGTGCAAAAGCGTCTAGTAATAACCATTTGTAGTGTAAATTCAGAAATGAGTATTACTGTCAACTGTTGTAAATATTTTTGTTATGTAACGTATTCTGTTATGTTCCACACCTACGAAAATTCCCTCATTTTTGGGTTCATGGAATGAAAATTATATCCAATCTAACCTAAGCAAAAGCGTTTATTTGTTAATCGCATGTAATACACAAACATAATCACAATAAAATATAACAAATTTGCACATATATATTTTATGTAACTTACAATTAAAAAAATGATCGTATGGCATTGTTGGCCAGGAGGTACCATTCAAGGGAGTTCGGCCGCCGTATTGCAAGTCCTTTTTAGCTGACGCCACTTCGGGGACTTGCGAGTCAATGATGATAAAAGACACACAACACCCAGTCCCCTGTCGGGAATCGAACCCGGGACCCTTGCGTGGTACGCGGTAACGCTACCGCTTTTTTTTAATCTCATTTTGTTCACTTTTGTTCGTTGCATCTTCTCGGGGCGGACATCGTAAGACATCAGTTTAAGTTCGTTGTTGATCCATTAACTCAGTTTTTTATTACAGAGGGTAGCTAAACCCTCTGACCGAACACGCTGAGCTACCGTGCCGGTTACAGAGGTGGACTGTAACTGTAAATACTCATTTATAGAAGCTATAGAACTCTGCAACATTTCATCTTCCTGCACAAATTTAAAAAACTCTTTGCAACTATAATCATAATTGATTTCAGTCATAAGTTCTGAATTAATCATTTCTAAGCTGCTCTCTCTCTCTGTCTCTCTGTCTCTCTCTCTCTCTCTCTTCATCAGTTCAGTAATTATTCATAAGAGAAAAAATTGTTTCTAAGTGTGACAAAATGTTGTTGTGTTCTGTCACTCAAATAAGGAGTAAATAAGGTAACGAGCGTGTTCAAACATGACCGTTTCTATAATCCTCTTTCATGAATCTTCGTTATTTCCGTGTTTTACTCGCTGATCAGTACGAGGCGAGCGTATCTATGGGTGGCCAGTACTGACCGAGAAACAAGTAAACAATCCCCTCTAGACGTGTAGTTTATGTCATTCTTTTCCTTCTCCTTGCAGTCCGTTTTTCCATAGAAGCATGAACACGACACAGACTATATGACGACAATAGTATCAATTATTATATCACAACAGTAAAAAACCATTTAACAGCCAAGTCGCATAAAATAATTCTTTATTTAACACAACCAGTTTCAGCAGACTATGCTGTCGTCTTCAGGTCTTAAAATCTTTTACGCTGAACCTCACGCGCAAGATGCCAAGTGGATAAAAATTAGTACATTATAAAAGATTATAAAAGGCTTGTCATCGCTTTTGTATGTGTGGGAAAGCACATCGCCTTGACTTTGGGAGAGGATGGACAGATTGCTGTGAAAAAAGAGCGGCTCTTTGCTGTGAATGGGGACTATGGCCTTGGTTGCCTGTGTTTGCGGAAGTCGGGTTACCAGAACACTGGCGGGGGCCCAGAGGCTATTGTGTATTTTACAACCTGGGCCTGTCTAGCGCCAGAACCGAGGCCGAGCCACCACGCAAACGGCAGGAGAGCGCCGGTTTCCTGTCTTCCGAGAAAAGCTTTTGCAGGTAATCATTGCTCGCTTTCCCAAAGGAACTTGGAGTGGTGAAATAAAGCACCTAGTCTCGTGGACAGTTTATTAATTTCAGAGGATCTCTGATACGAGGCTAGCGCTGGACGCAATGTGCCATTGGTAAGTAGTCGGTGGCGTCATGGAGACAGTGCAAGCGACTGTTTTGTAGAAGAAGGCGATGTAATGGTGGGATACTGGGTTGGTTGGTTGGTTGATCTGGGGGAGGGGACCAAACAGTGAGGTCATCGGTCCCATCGGGTTAGGGAAGGTTGGAGAAGGAAGTCGGCCGTGCCCTTTAAGAGGAACCATCCCGGCATTTGCCTGAAGCGATTTAGGGAAATCACGGAAAACCTAAATAGGATGGCCACAGGCGGGTTTGAACCGTCGTCCTCCCGAATGCGAGTCCAGTGTGCTGACCACTGCGCTACCTCACTGCAGGATTCTGGGTAGCGGGCTGCTGTGGCCGAGGGGTTCTAGGCGCTTCACTCCGGAACCACGCGGCTGATACGGTCGCAGGATCGAATCCTGCCTCAGGCATGGATGTGTGTGATGTCCTTAGGTTAGTTAGGTTTAAGTAGTTCTAAGTCTAGAATGGAAAAGAAAATTGAGAATGCGCTAGGTGACGATCAGTTTGGCTTTAGCAAAAGTAAAGGGACGAGAGAGGCAATTCTGACGTTACGGCTAATAATGGAAGCAAGGCTAAAGAAAAATAAAGACTCTTTCATAGGATTTGTCGACCTGGAAAAAGCGTTCGACAATATAAAATGATGCAAGCTGTTCGAGATTCTGAAAAAAGTAGGGGTAAACTATAGGGAGATACGGGTCATATATAATATGTACAACAACCAAGAGGGAATAATAAGAGTGGACGATCAAGAACGAAGTGCTCGTATTAAGAAGGGTGTAAGACAAGGCTGTAGCCTTTCGCCCTTACTCTTCAATCTGTACATCGAGGAAGCAATGATGGAAATAAAAGAAAGGTTCAGGAGTGGAATTAAAATACAAGGTGAAAGGATATCAATGATACGATTCGCTGATGATATTGCTACCCTGAGTGAAAGTGAAGGAGAATTAAACGATCTGCTGAACGGAATGAACAGTCTAATGAGTACACAGTATGGTTTGAGAGTAAATCGGAGAAAGACGAAGGTAATGAGAAGTAGTAGAAATGAGAACAGCGAGAAACTTAACATCAGGATTGATGGTCACGAAGTCAATGAAGTTAAGGAATTCTGCTACCTAGGCAGTAAAATAACCAATGACGGACGGAGCAAGGAGGACATCAAAAGCAGACTCGCTATGGCAAAAAAGGTATTTGTGGCCAAGAGAAGTCTACTAATATCAAATACCGGCCTTAATTTGAAGAAGAAATTTCTGAGGATATACGTCTGGAGTACAGCATTGTATGTTAGTGAAACATGGACTGTGGGAAAACCGGAACAGAAGAGAATCGAAGCATTTGAGATGTGGTGCTATAGACGAATGTTGAAAATTAGGTGGACTGATAAGGTAAGGAATGAGGAGGTTCTATGCAGAATCGGAGAGGAAAGGAATATGTGGAAAACACTGGTAAGGAGAAGGGACAGGATGATAGGACATCTGCTAAGACATGAGGGAATGACTTCCATGGTACTAGAGGGAGCTGTAGAGGGCAAAAACTGTAGAGGAAGACAGAGATTGAAATACGTCAAGCAAATAATTGAGGACGTAGGTTGCAAGTGCTACTCTGAGATGAAGAGGTTAGCACAGGAAAGGAATTCGTGGCGGGCCGCATCAAACCAATCAGTAGACTGATGACAAAAAAGTCTAGAGGACTGATGACCTCAGTTGTTAAGTCCCATAGTGCTTAGAGCCATTTGAACCATCTGATACTGGGTACACACACTACTGGTCCGCTATGTATGCACATCTCGCTACTGGTATCCATGTACGGCTGGGAGTGAAATTATTGCTCGTCTTAGGAAGAGGCTAGAAAATAAGACTCGGTGGTTAGAGGTCGTGGTGGACAAGTTCGGATCCTGCGGTCGGCATGCTGAAGTTGCGGTCTGGGGAGCGACATTTAGCGGGCGGCAGGGGTTTAGAGTTGCAGCAGAAATATCACGCACTCGTCTTTTAAAGCCAGTACAGCTGTGTAATCCATTAACGGCGAGCATAAGCTTCAGCACCAACGTGATGGGGTATTTCAAGATTTTAAACATGGCTGCAGCAGCAACTGTTAAAATTCTTCAGAATAAAGGATGACAGCCAGAAACAGTTGCAGGATAGAATTTTTTTATTAAAACTCTTGACCACGGTTTCGGTACATATAAACATACCTTCATCAGAAGTAAAACTTCCTGAACAGAAAGACACATTCATTAGAAAAGCCATATCAACGAAAGTGAGAAACAGAAGCTTAAGTAACAGTGAAATTACTAAAGTAATACAGGCACAAAATCTTTAGTACTTACTAAAATTACATCATGCCATGGAGAATAATAAAACAATTATGCCAAAGGCGTCGTCAGTAATTTAAAACATCTCCATTTATACGACATGTGTAATGGGCACAAGATCATAGCGAACAGTTTAACATCGTTGCTTCGCCTATGAACTATTGAGACACGAGTGTGAAAGCACTAAGGCAGACTGTTTCGCCGCGAGAGGGCACTTGCATGTGCGAGACTCGCGTATATTAAAATCCATAAATACATACATAAGCGCATCAAAAAATATAAAGGTTGTGTTAATACAAACTCTGTCTTAATAATAAAACGTATCAGGCCAAGTAAAGACACTTATGTAAAATAAAAATATAGAACCAAATTTGCCTGTGTCCTAGTGTCAGACGGATAAAGCTTGAGCTTGGGAGATCTAACGAGAGAGGGCACAAGTGTAATGCGCGAGGGTCTCGCGTAACGTAGGCATGAAATACATACTAGCGAAACAACCAAAATGTTATAATAAAATGAAACCATCTGTCATTATGAATAAAACATAGTAGTCATTTAACCACACATACACATTAAAATACATAACTAACAAACATCACAATACTTAGAATCCCAACAAGACAGGAAAAGCGCATTTCACCGGCATCAACAAGCAAGAAAATAACTACTAGTCAGCCAGACTAAATTACATTAAGGCAATGAGGGGTTTGAAACTGTCTAAAAAATTTTTGTTTCGAAGCTGCACCTGTTCATTAAGAACAAAACCATCTTTTAGAGACAGATGCTTAAAAATCTCTAATTCTTCGAGCAAGTCTAGTTTGTAACCTTTATTAGCTTCATGAAGCAACTCTACGTCGTCCAGTTCACATGGCGTGTGCCGTAAGAGCCATAGATGTTCTGCAAAGGTGGAATTATATACGTTTTCCCCATTTTTACCTAACATGTGTTCTTTATACCTAACTTTAATGGGTCTACCTGTCTGCCCTATGTAATAGTTTGGGCAGTCGTTACAAGTAATTTTGTATACACCGGACTTAGTGCTGAGTTCTTCTCGTGCTCCAATATTATCCATATAAGATAAGAAGACTTTTACAGAAACAATACGGTTATAGAGTTGCTTTTTCCGTAAATAATAGCCTGAAACGTAGAGTAATTCATAATATTGGAGCACGAGAAGAACTCAGCACTGTATTCGTTTTGAGTTAACGAATTATCAGACCAAATTACTTCTCCATATTTTGCTTTAAAAGGACTTAGTTACCTCGTTGATGAAAGTGACTCAGCAAAATATTTAAAATGCAGTAATGCTGTATGCATTGAGTTTATAAATCATTGAGCAATCTCGAATTTTCTGTTCATTTTGTACTATGTTTTATTGAATAAATTATTGTGTGTACTGAAAGATTGTTTCCGTTAGACACTTTCCGCTCAAGTTTTGTGTAAACTTTAGGCTCTATAGTTGGGGCCTTAGAAATCGCGTAATGCATTGAAACTCCAAACATTAAAATTGCTAGCTTAAGTCTTAAAGGCATGTCCAGCTGACAGTTTTCTTGGGAGCAGATAGGTTTTGGCGAACAGTGGGTTTCGCAACATGTTTGATGTCTGCGTAGATACACCAACAAAACTACCTGATGCACGACTTGGTGATGGGCACGTCTCCTTTCTGATATTCTATCCTGTCTTCCCGTCGAACCATTCTACTTTGCCGATTCCATGAACACCATATCACTTCCATGATTTAAGTCAGCTGCGAACGGTCATATGACAGCATCGTATCAATTATATACCATCTAGAGTGCTCCAAAAGCAAACACTCTTCTCTTTTAAGTGGGTGACAAATGTTTTTTGTTCAGTGACCTTATCATCTCCCATCCTGTCGTTACACATCATTTACGAACCTGTTGGGACGAGGTTTCGGACGAACAATTAAGCAATTCGATGTTTAATTTGAGTCGTTTCCTTTTGACTGTAAACCGGTAGAAGTCTGCATAATGGGGCAGCGATGTTGGCTATTAGTGATACACGAGCTGCCTTCCAGCGGACGATTCTCGAGTTCGTTGGTTCAGTGGTTTGCCAAGGAAGTGATACACGCAATAACCACTATATCACAGCCCTGTGATATTACGATTGGATTCAGATACATTCCAAGATCTGACTGCTAGATTACAAACAAACAACGATAAAAATCTGTGTTCTCCGAGGAAAAAGTGTTACAGCAAATCATTTAAAAAAATCTGCCTAGAAAGTAACAACAAAAGTGTATTTAGTCAGTGCGTAAGTACTCAGACTGTACTTTTTGGGCACAGCATTGTACGATAGCGAAACTTGGACTGTGGGAAAATCGGAACAAAAGAGAACTGAGGCATCTGGATATGGTGCTTCGGAAGAAAATTAGATTCTCCGCAGAACTGGCAAGGAAAGAAATAAATTTAGCTGGAAATTTGACAGTTGCGCGTGGGACTTCGTATGTTGTTAACAGCTCATTATGGCCATTTTCGTGATTAACAATGAAGAGTGTCAAGTAGAAAAGAATAAACACTTTCGACACATTTTACTCAGTCTAGGATCTGATACTGCAGAAGCCGCGAGAAGAATTTGTGGCACGGGAAGGATTTGCTCAGGGAACGGAAGTGGTTTTCGTTACTGACAAGGAAAAATCGACTTGTGAGGATGAACAACGCTCTGAAAGACCTGCTGATTTTCTTGAAGACAATTTAAATCACTCGGTTCACAATAATACTCGCCAACCAATGGGTGAATCGCAAAAATTATCGAGTGCGGTCACAAAATCATTGTGCGCCATTTGCTTTCATAGAGTAAGGTGATTACATTGGGTACACGGGTACCATATATGCTAAGCATCACCCAATAACTGCATGTTCATCTTTGCTGTCATATTACAGCTTGTCTCGTCGTAGGCACAAACCGTTCCTTGATAACATTGTCACAGGTGACCAGAAATGGTGCCAGTATATGAATTTGACGGAAGAGGAAACAATGCCTCACCCATCAACAGGCCGCACCACCAAAAGGTCATGGTGTGCGTTTGATGGAACCGAACTGTAGTTCTTTGTCATAACTGCTACGAAGAAATGAAACGATAAAAGCTACTGCGTATGCTCAGCTGCTGAGATGACTCGCTGTTGCTATTTAAAACAAAACGCCTGGTAAATCCGTGTTCTAAGCACTGTAAAAGCGGCACAAACTTACGCACCGACCCAATAATACGATTTGCTCTCACTTTAAGACACCTTGACCTGTCTGTTCCTTCGACCAGTACTTAACTGTCACAGACTTGTCGTCGAAGAACGACAGCGGCTCGAGCTTAATCACCGTACACGCGACGTCTGTTAAATTACGTAATTCTCAAGAAAAAGTGGAACCACACACTAACGGAAAACCAGCATCAAGAAGCAATTAACGTAGAGTAATGAAATTTTGGGACTGTATTTCTTTACTTAACATTTTTAAGTGATTAACAATGCAAGATCACAGGTTATGTATGCGTGAGATTAAACCATTGCAAATGTCAAGTTCTGGTACATCAACAACCGCTGTAGGGGCAAGAATGTTGAAGTCAAGCATGCAGATGCACTTACATTTTTTTGTACAGGTGTCGTATGTCAGTTTTTGGGGTGGAGTTCCATGTCCGTAGTTGATTTGTCAATACAGAGACGGTTTATGTTGGCTATGGATGAGTCTGGAGTTGTCGTCAGATGATGTCCCATATGTGCTACGTGTGAGAAGGATCTGGTGATCGAACAGGCCAAGACAACATGAAAACTCCCTGTAGAGCATGTTGTATTACAGTATCGGTATGTGGGCCAGCGTTATCCTGTTGGAAAACACCTTTTGGGATGCTGTTCATCAGTGGCAGCACGACGCGTCAAATAACCAGACTGACGTACAAATTTGCAGTCGGGGTGCGTGGGATAACCACGAGAGTGCTCCTGCTCTCATAGGAAATCGCACCCCTGATCGTAACTCCAGGTGTAGATCCAGTGTGTCAAGCTCGCAGATAGGTTTGTTGCAGGCCTTCAACTGGCCTCCTCCTAGCCAACACACGGCCATCACCAGCACCGAGACAGAACCGACGATCATCAGAAAACACAACAGACTTGTACTCCGCCCTCCAAAGCTCCCGCAAAACACCAGTGAAGTCGCAAAAGCCGATATTTTGGGGTCAGTGAAATGCATACTTATGGTTGTCTCTCTCGGAGCTTTCCTTGAAGTAATCGATTTGTATCAGTTCGTTGTGTCACCGTGGTGCCAACTGCTGCTCGAATTTCTACTGCAGACGCGGTACGATGCGCGAGAGGCGTACGCCGAACACGACGGTCTTCCGTCTCGATAGTCTCAAGTGGCCGTCTTCTTCAGATACTACCTGTTCGTGACCACCTCTGCCAGCAATCTGGTACAGTGGCTGCGTTCCTGACTTCTGCAATGTCGCCATGTCTAGTAGCCCTATTACCCCGACTTCGTTCAAACTCAGTGTTCGTCATTGTTGCCTTAAAGGCATCCTTGGCTAGTATCAACTCACTAGGTCCACGTCAAAGGTAACTAACGCTCACGACCGTTACAGCACGTATTTAAAGCAAACTTGATTTGCAGTCTCTTGGTGATGCTACTAGCGCCACCCTTTTCAACTGGCCCGCACTTTGAACGGACGACATCTTACAGAAGTAGAGACACGCCTGCCACCTTTCGTTGGGATGTTTTTCCGTCAATATATTTGTAAGCATCAACAAAAGCAAAACGAGGATAATGGAATGTAGTCGAATTAAATCGGGTGATGTTGCGGGAATTAGATTAGGAAGTGAGACGCTTAAACTAGTAAATGAGTTTTGCTATTTTGGGGAGCAAAATAACTGATGGTGGTCGAAGTAGAGAGGATATAAAATGTAGACTGACAATGGCAAGGAAAGCGTTTGTGAAGGAGAGAAATTTGTTAACATCGAGTATAGATTTAAGTGTCAGGAGACGTTTCTGAAAGTATTTGTATGGAGTGTAGCCATGTATGGAAGTGAAACGTGGACGATAAATAGTTTAGACAAGAAGAGAATAGAAGCTTCCGAAATGTGGTGCTACAGAAGAATGCTGAAGATTAGATGGGTAGACCACATAACTAACGAGGAGGTATTGAATAGAATTGGAGAGAAGAGAAATTTGTGGCACAACTTGCGTAGAAGAAGGGATCGGTGGATAGGACATGTTCTGAGGCATCAACGAATCACCAATTTAGTATTGGAGGGCAGCGTGGAGGGTAAAAATAGCAGAGGGAGACCAAGAAATGAATACACTTAGCAGATTCAGAAGGATGTAGACTGCAGTAGGTACTGGGAGATGAAGAAGCTTGCACAGGATAGAGTAGCATGGAGAGTGCATCAAACCAGTCCCTGGACTGAAGACCACAAGAACAAGAACATATTTTTAAGTGTGTAGTGCATCCAACTGTTCAATACCAGGTGTGGAGAGGAGCAAAATTACCCATCTGAGAAGCTAAAATCTCTGCAAGTGCCGCTTTTTCCTCTCGACGGAAGACCCGTACACATTAAATTTGTAGCGAAGTGACCTCTGTACGACAACTTCAACTGCAATGTAATGTTAGTAAGCAGGCTTCCGCGAGGTATTTGTCATTAGCAGCCTTTTTTATTGGGATGTTTTCAGCCCTACGTACCTTTGCCTTTTTATTCCTTAATTACAGCCGTGAAAATCACCGAGCTGTGAGGAGTTAATGCAGATGGTGACGTATTTGGCACGCTCATGACCCTCCATCACGAGATGAGCGAGCAGAACAGTACTGAGAGCCTGGGAGGTCCTCCCCAGTCAGTGTCCCCTTGCTCAGGTTCTTAACACCGCGAATGAATATTTAACGAGAGCGTAGTTAAAATTTCGCTCCGCCTGCGCCCGCAGCGTCCCACGCCTGGGGCGAAAAGCGAGAACCAGCCGAACCACCGACCGTCATCCGGCGTCTGTTCCCAGAAGAAGAGCCGCTGGGAGCAGCCGTCAGTCAACTCTTCACTTCTTCACGGAATACACCAGTCAGCCTAACACCTCCTCACGGCACTGTATTACTCCCCAGCCTCGATTTGTTAACGTTCAGTGGTAAGTAAATTCTACGATAATTATCCCTAGCTATCACTTTAACATATCTTATGATGGTTAAACATGTTGCAATTTGCGCCGACTTGTTTCACAAGCGCGCAACTTTTCCAAAGAAGGACGCATTTCTGACGCGCTAAAATAACCTGGCTGGCTGCCGTATGTTTCTGCTCTAGACGCGCGGTATGTACACTACTGGCCATTAAAAATGCTACACCAAGAATAAATGAAAATGATAAACGGATATTCATTGGACAAATATACAAGGTGATTCAAAAAGAATACCACAACTTTAGGAATTTAAAACTCTGCAACGACAAAAGGCAGAGCTAAGCACTATCTGTCGGCGAATTAAGGGAGCTATAAAGTTTCATTTAGTTGTACATTTGTTCGCTTGAGGCGCTGTTGACTAGGCGTCAGCGTCAGTTGATGCTAAGATGGCGACCGCTCAACAGAAAGCTTTTTGTGTTATTGAGTACGGCAGAAGTGAATCGACGACAGTTGTTCAGCGTACATTTCGAACGAAGTATGGTGTTAAACCTCCTGATAGGTGGTGTATTCAACGTTGGTATAAACAGTTTACAGAGAATGGGTGTTTGTGCAAAGGGAAAAGTTCTGGACGGCCGAGAACGAGTGATGAAAATGTAGCACGCATCCAGCAAGCATTTGTTCGCAGCCCAGGAAAATCGACTCGCAGAGCTAGCAGAGAGCTGCAAATTCCACAATCAACTGTATGGAGAGTCCTACGAAAAAGGTTAGTTATGAAACCTGAACGTCAACTACCCGAGGCGATGGATCGGCCGCCAGGCAGCCCGTGACAGAGCACGTCATCACTGGCCTCCAAGAAGCCCTGATCTTACCCCCTGCGATTTTTTCTTATGGGGGTATGTTAAGGATATGGTGTTTCGGCCACCTCTCCCAGCCACCATTGATGATTTGAAACGAGAAATAACAGCAGCTATCCAAACTGTTAGGCCTGATATGCTACAGAGAGTGTGGAACGAGTTGGAGTATCGGGTTGATATTGCTCGTGTGTCTGGAGGGGGCCATATTGAACATCTCTGAACTTGTTTTTGAGTAAAAAAAAAAAAACCTTTTTAAATACTCTTTGTAATGATGTATAACAGAAGGTTATATTATGATTCTTTCATTAAATACACATTTTTAAAGTTGTGATATTCTTTTTGAATCACCCTGTACTATACGACAGCTGACATGTGATCACATTTTCACACAGTTTGGATGCTTAGATCCTGAGAAATCAGTACCCAGAACAACAACCTCTGGCCGTAATAACGGCCTTGATACGCCTGGGCATTGAGTCAAAAAGAGCTTGGATGGCGTGTACAGGTACAGCTGCCCATGCAGCTTCAACACGATACCACAGTTCATCAAGAGTAGTCTGGCGTATTGTGACGAGCCAGTTGTTCGGCCACCATTGACCAGACGTTTTCAATTGGTGAGAGACCTGGAGAATGTCCTGACCAGGGCAGCAGTCAAACATTTTCTGTATCCAGAAAGGCCCGTACAGGACCTGCAACATGCGGTCGTGCATTATCCTGCTGAAATTTAGGGTTTCGCAGGGATCGAATGAAGGGAAGAGCCACTGGTCGTAACACATCTGAAATGTAACGTCCACTGTTCAAAGTGCCGTCAATGCGAACAAGAGGTGACCGAGACGTGTAGCCAATGGCACCCCATACCATCACGCACGGTGATACGCCAGTATGACGATGACAAATACACGCTTCCAATGTGCGTTGATCGCGATATCGCCAAACACAGATGCGACCATCATGATGCTGTAAACAGAACCTGGATTCATCCGAATAAATAACGTTTTGCCATTCGTGCACCCAGGTTCGTCGTCGAGTAATCCATCGCAGGGGCTCCTGTCCGTGATGCAGCGTCAATGGTAACCGCAGCCATGGTCTCCGAGCTGATGTTCCATGCTGCTGCAAACGTCAAAAAAAAAAAAATGGTTCAAACGGTTCTGAGCACTATGGGACTTAACATCTGTGGTCATCAGTTCCCTAGAACTTAGAACTACTTAAACCTAACCTAAGGACATCACATACATCCATGCCCGAGGCAGGATTCGAACCTGCGACCGTAGCATCGCGCGGTTCCGGACTGCGCGCCTAGAACCGCTAGACCACCGCGGCCAGCTCTGCAAACGTCGTCGAACTGTTCGTGCAGATGGTTGTTGTCTTGCAAAAGTCCCCATCTGTTGACTCAGGGATCGAGACGTGGCTGCACGATCCGTTACAGCCATGCGGATAAGATGCCTGTCATCTCGGCTGCTAGTGATACGAGGCCGTTGGGTTCCAGCACGGCGTTCCGTATTACCCTCCTGAACCCACTGATTCTGTATTCTTCTAACAGTCATTGGATCCCGACCAACGCGAGCAGCAATGTGGCGATACGATAAACCTCAATATCGCGATAGGCTACAATCCGACCTTTATCAAAGACGGAAACATGATGGTACGCAGTTCTCCTCCTTACACGAGGCATCACAACAACGTTTCACCAGGCAACGCCGGTCAATTGCAGTTTGTGTATGAGAAATCGGTTGGAAACTTTCCTGATGTCAGCACGTTGTAGCTGTCACCACCGGCGCCAACCTTGAAAAGCTAATCATTTGCATATCACAGCATCTTCTTCCTGTCGGTTAAAATTCGCGTCTTTAGCACGTCATCTTCGTGTTGTAGCAATTTCAATGGCCAGTAGTGTATCTTGCGAAGGTCAAGGACTTCGTCTTGCGACAGCCAATCAGATGTGCAAATGGCTCTTCGTGTATTACCTGAGGATTATTCAGTTAGTAGAAGCGTGACGTGAGCAGCAAGTCCCACTCTGGTCTAAGGTTTTGTACTCTTCGGACGCTGGTCTGCAGTCACCATGCTGTTCCACACTTGGGTGAGATCGCTGTGTGCTTTCCAAGGTGCTCGGCGATTCCCAAGCGTGCCCAATTACATTCTTATAAAGTCAGGACTTTTTCTTTTTTTTTTTTTCATCAGTCTTCTGACTGGTTTGATGCGGCCCACCACGACTTCCTCTCCTGTGCCAACCTCTTCATCTCAGAGTAGCACTTGCAATCTAGTCCTCAATTATTTACTGGATGTATTCCAGCCTGTCTTTCTCTACAGTTTTTGTTCTCTACACCTCCCTCTAATATCTTGGAAGTCATTCCCTGACGTCTTAACAGATGTACTATCGTCCTGTCCCTTCTCCTTGTCGGTGTTTTCCACATATTCCTTTCCTCTCCGATTCCGCGCAGGACCTTGTCATTTATTAGCTTTTAGTCCACCTAATTTTCATCATTCGTCTGCAGCACCACATGTCAAATGCTTCAATTCTCTTCTGTTCCGGTTTTCCCACAGTCCATGCTTCACTATCATACAATGCTGTGCACCAAACGTACATTATCAGAAATTTCTTCCTCAAATTAAGGCCTATGTTAGTAACTAGTAGACTTCTCTCGGCGAGGAATGCCCTTTTTAACAGTGCTAGTCCGCTTCTGATGTTCTCCTTGCTCCGTCTGTCATTGATTATTTTGCTTCCTAGATCGTAGAATTCCTCAACTTCATCTATTTCGTGACCATCAAGCCTGATGTTACGTTTCTAGTTGCTCTCAGTTCTGCTACTTCTCATTACTTTCGTCTTTCTTCAGTTTACTCTCAATCCATATTCTATACTCATTAGAGACTCTCCATTCGATTCAGCAGATCATGTAATTCTTCTTCACTTCCATTCAGGATAGAAATACCATCAGCAAATCGTATCACTGATACCCCTTCATTTTGAATTTTTACTTCCCTCCTGCACCTTTCTTTTATTTCCATCATTGCTTCTTCGATGTACAAACTACATCCCTGGCTCACACCCTTTTTAATCCGAGCACTTTGTTCTCGATCGTCCACTCTTATTATTCCCTCCTGGCTCTTGTACATATTGTAAATTACCTATCTCTCTCTCCGTATTTGTTGCCCCATTTTCCTCAGAGTCATGATTACGCATAGTAGATTCTCACACTGGATGCTTGTTCGAATATTGCAACTTAGCTATTCTCTCTGATCCGTTCAGAATCGAGAGTGCACGTGGACAAACATCCGTGAGCGATAAAGGCATTCAGTTCCTCTGTCATTCACTTCTGTGTGATCTAGCTGTTTTATTTTTCAGAATAATGGCCCTCTGTGTAATAGTCGAGACCATTGCAGTCAACTACTTCCGGCTGTCTTTTCTTTATCAAAGTTCAAGAATATTACACTGATTTTTCAAACTTTATCGGTTCTCATCTCGTTACTGCACTGAAACCCCCCTCTGTTTGTCGTTTTGTGCTTTGTACAGTTTTGTGAGTTAGGTCACATAATGCTTTAGTACACTTCAGAGCGGGAATATGTAAAATAATTTATTATTACCGCTTCTGTTCGATTGCGTGTTTTACTTCCTTTCTTCCTCTCCTATACGTTTTATCCAAAGGAAGGCAAAAACGTACAGCACAGACTCTTAAGTTTCCATCACATGACTGTTTATACAATTTTCTCCCCAACATTCTTTGTACTTATACATTAGGTATTTGTCATACACACCAATGTTGACAAACTGCACTTGGCGGCGCAAGGTATGTGCGAATTTCACATGATGTTTTGGTGTTGTTTATACTACCTTTGACTTTATTGTTTATGATGTTACATTTTTTGTAATATTTACTCTGTCGCACCTATACCCGTTGCCAACACAAATCTGAATATGATCTGCAGGAAAAAACGAAACAAGCGGTCGTTTATGAAAGAAACAGTTATCCACACCGTGTTTGTTCATTTATTATTTGAATCAGAGTTGCTGATGGAGATACCCTCATCCCAATGCATACAAAATCGCTCGCTTGTTTCACTGGCGGGAGAGTATAGCAGAAGTGTTGAAAAATCTTAATTGGCAGACAGTCGAAGAATGACGCCGTACGTCTCGCAAGAAACGTCCAAAAAAAGAGCAGATGAGATAGGTCAAACAACATTTTTCGAGCTTCATAATTACGTCCAATAGGGCTTCAACAACGAATGGTGCAACAAATGACATATTCTTTTTGTATTACGGACTAGTTCTCCTTAAATGACCTGTTACCTGGCTTAAAAATAAGCTTCATTCAATTCTGCACAAGATAGGATAATTATCAGTAACAGTACAGAAAGGGGGTTCGAAAATACGTAGATTGAAATCACTTACTACAGATGTTCTCAAATGCTTCAGATCTGCAGTATTGGCTGTGGGTGTAATTGCTGATTTTGGTGCTGAAATCATTTGATTATTAGATTACCTTGCGTACTTTCATTCACTGACGTCGTCAGGGGTAATTTTCTCCAGTAATTCTACAGATAGAAACAAAGAATTCATTGCTTTAGGGATATCATCTGGTGTTCATCCTCGAACTTGACGCAGAGAACTGTTTAAAACATTAGACATACGAACGTGCTCAAGTACATTTTCTCTTTATTAAGTTTGTTGTGAAGAATCTGGCACAAACTGAGAACAACAGTAGCACTCACAAATATCATACTAAGAGCAATGGCCTTCACTATCCACATCTTATCGCTGCTCTTACATAGAAAACAGCAAAGTAATCAGCAAATGTTTATTTGTTCACCTCTCTTGTGAATTGGAGATGCTGGTATACGATGAAAGTTTTAAAATCAAAGTGCAGTCATCTCTGCTTGACGAGTACTGCACAGATGAATTTCGGAATAGATAGTTACAGTTACCTAATTTTGTTGTTTGTTAATAGTGATGATGAGTAAGCTGAAGTTCAACAAACCAGTCAGGAAGAATCAATGCGCAAAGAGGTGGGATGCGCAAGGACTAAGGAATGAAGACATACTGTTGAAGTTCTATAAGGTTATATATACTGCGATAAAGAAGAGCTCAGTGGGTAGCTCAATAGGCAGTTCGGTTAAAGAGGAATGGATATCTCTAGAAAGGACAATCACAGAAGATGGAAAGAAAACGGTAAGTACAAGGAAGGCAACTGCGAAGAAACCATGGATAATAGATGAAATACTTCAGCTGATCGATGAAAGAAGGAAGTACAAAAATGTTCGGAGAAATTCAGGACTACAGAATTACAAGTCATTCAGGAATGAAATGAATCGAAAGTGCAGGGAAGCTAAGGCGAAATGGCTGCATGAAATATGAGAAGAAATCGAAAAAGAAACGATGGTCGGAAGGACTGACTTTGCATACAGAAAACTCAGAACAGCCTTCTGTGAAATTAAAAGCAAGGCTGGTAACACGGAGTATAGTGGGAATTCCATTGTTAAGTGCAAAGGAGAGAGCAGATAGGTGGAAAGAATACTAATACTTTGAAGGCCTCTATGTGGTGAGGGTGGGGAGGGGGGGAGCTTGTCTGATGACGTGACACAAGAAGAAACAGGCGTGAATATCTACGAGACAGGGGACCAAGTATCAGAATCGGACTTTAAAAGAGCTTTTGAAGACTTAAGATCATATAAGGCTGAAAGGGTAGACAACATTCCGTCAGAATGTCCAAAATCGTTGGGGTAAGTGGCAAGAAAACGTCTATTCAAGTTGGTGTGTAGAATGTATGAGATTGGCGATACACCATCAGACTTTCGGAAAAACATCATCCACACAATTCCGAACACTGCAAGAGCCGACAAGCGCGAGAATTACCGCACAATCAGCTTAACAGCTCATGCATCTAAGTTGCAGCCAAAAATAATATACAGAAGAATGGAAAAGAAATCTGAGGATTTCTAAACTGAGGATTTCTTAGATGACGATCAGTTCAACTTTCGGAAAGGTAAAAGCACCGGAGTGACAATTCTGACGTTGCGGTTTATAAAGGAAGAAAGATTAAAGAGTCGATCTGGAAAAAGCGTTCGACAATGTCAAATGGTGGACGATGTTCGAAATTCTGAGAAAAATGGTGGTAAGCTATGAGGAAAGACGGACGATATACAAGAACCAAGCGGGAATAATAAGAGTGGAAGACCAAGTACGAAGTGCTCGATTTGAAAAAGGGTGTAAGACAGGGATGCAGTCAATCTGTACATCGAAGAAGCAATGACGGAAATAAAAGAAATGTTCAGGTGTGGAATTAAAATTCAAGGCGAAAGGACATCAATGATAAGATTCGCTGATGCTATTGCTATCCTCAGTTAAATTGAAGAAGAATTACAGGTTCTACTGAATGGAATAAAAAGTCTGATGAGTGCAGAATATTGATTTAGAGCAAATAGAAGAAAGACGAAAGTAATCAGTAGAAGTAGAAATGAGAACAGCGAGAAACATCAGGATTGTTGGTCGCGAAGTAGATGAAGTTAATGGATTCCGGTACCTACGCAGCAAAATACCCATGACGGGTGGAGCAAAGAGGACATAAAAAGCAGACCAGTACTAGCAAAAGGGGCATTCCTGCCCCAGAAAAGTCTACTAGTATCAAACATAGAAATTTCTGATAATGTAAGTTTGGAGCACAGCATCGTATGGTAGTGAAATATGGACTGTGAGAAAACCGGAACAGAAGAGAATCGAAGCAATTGAGACGTGGTGCTGTAGAAGAAAGTTGAAAATTAGGTGGATTGATAAGGTAAGTAATGAGGAGGTTCTCCGCAGAATCGTCGAGAAAAGGAATATACAGAAATCACTGATAAGAAGCAGCATGGTAGAGCATATCTTAAGGCATCGGGCATTACGTCCACGGTACTAGAGGGAGCTGTGGAGTGTAAAAACTGTAGAGGAAGACAGGGATTGGAGTACATCCAACAAATAATCGAGGTTGTAGGTAGCAAGTGCTATTCAAAGATGCTGTTCTTGGCACAAGAGAGTAATTCTCCGCGGGCCGCATCAAATCAGTCAGATAACGTATGACTTTAAAAAAATTGTTATATGTTAAGACTTCAAAAAAATCCCGATCTAGTAATTTAAATGTAATGACAAGTTCCTTACCGCAGAAGTACGTTGCGAGTATGATTTACGAGCCGGCCGCGGTGGTCTAGCGGTTCTAGGCGCTCAGTCCGGAACCGCGCGACTGCTACGGTCGCAGGTTCCAATCCTGCCTCGGGCATGGATGTTTTTGATGTCCTTACGTTAGTTAGGTTTAAGTAGTTCTAAGTTCTAGGGGACTGATGACCACAGATGTTAAAGTCCCATAGTGCTCAGAGCCATTTGAATCATTTTTTTAATGATTTACGGAACACGCCAAAAAAACAAAAATAAATTTTATTACGTTGTAATGAAAAGTCACTTCTGCCACGCAATTCATAACGGTTCACAGAGTCTAGAAGTAGATGTAGCCAGTAGCGATCGATCGCAGGCGCGACCAAGCGGTTGATGGTGAGCGATTCTGCAACCATCATTGTGTGTCTTAACTCACCACAGTGGAGTCAGTAACAAAACACTCTGCTCGCCGTACCGGCTGAAATGACAGCAGCTGAAATGAGACGATGCGACGTTGGAACGCGTCGCCGGACACTTGTTCTGAGAAGGCGACCACAACAAAGCGCTGGGCAGCTGCCGGCCCGCTGACGGACGTGGGCATAAATAACCAGCCGGCAAGTCCTGAGCCCGAGCTGTAGCGCGTCCCTTCTGCGTCGGGACCACTGAGTCTCAAACACACAACATTAACGCCGTTAGAGCAACGTTATTCACAGGATGGTTTGCGCTTTACAGACCAAATAATACGACAACGCAGGCTTCCTCAGCGAATTCCATTCAAGTCTTCTCAGTTTACCAGCGATCATGGCGTCGTGTTGTCGCATAGTTTGGGCTCCTCATCTTCAGGTGTAGTGCCGGGTTCATGTCCAGTTGGTTCCTTACAGCCGCTCGACCGCAGACTTCTCTGTCGAAGGCTCAATGGGTGGCCATTTACAGGCTTCGGAATGTCGCTTCCAGTGAAGGGATGAAAGGAAGGCTGCAGGGTGAAGTGGGATCTGGGGATTGAGCCCCGGTGCTGTCCCTCTATACACCCACTGCCTTCGCCTCTTTCACCACACGCAATATTGGTACGAAGCAACTTCTGCCAAACATCGGTATGAAGTACCCTTCACCATGCTGTACGCTGTATTCTGCCAGGCAACATCGGTACGGAGCACGCTTTGTCTATACAAGATTGCAGCGCCAGGCCGCGAAAGCTACCGCAGTAACTACGAGTTCCGCCAGTCTTTGCTTAGATGACAAATACAGCGGCGGAGGAATCTAATTCGTCATAGTTCAAACAATTTTCAGGAAATGATTATAAATTATGTACACAATCCTTCCTGGTAAATCAGCCTTTCAGTGATAATCGTATCTAAGCCCATGCAGCAGTTCCCGAGATTAACCTGATCACAGAGAGAGAACCGAAGTGCAGCACTTCGGTTTATATATCTATAGAACAGAAGACAGAAGAAAATAGAATACTCCTCTTTTTCAGAAACCTTAATTTTCACTCTGCAGTGGAGTGTGTACTGATCTGAAACTTCCTTAGGGAGTGAAATTGTGTGCTGGAACAGCACTCAGATCTGGGACCTTTTCATTTCGCGGGCAAGTCGTGTTACCACTCAGATAGCCAAGCGCAACTTACGACCATCCCTCACATCCTTACTAAAGTCAGTACCTCATCTTCTATCTTTCAAACATCACAAAAGTTCCCCTGCATACCTGTGAAGCGCAAGGAAGGCTGTGAGGGATGGTCGTGAGTCGTGCATGGATAGCTCAGGTGCTACACAACTTGCCCGAGAAAAGCAAAGGTCCCAGGTTCTTGTTCCAGTGTGGCACTGTTTTAATCTGTGAGGAAGGTGTGAGAAGAAATTCAATTTCAAGAATTACGAATAAGAAATGAAACAAAAGAGAAAAAAGGAAAAAGTTGGAGAACTAGAAGGTAATTTTTGGGGAAAGAGGGTGACTTACAAGGTGAGATGGGAGGCCCAAATGAAAAAATAGAAAAAAAGGTGGCTAACGCACACTTGTGATGTAGTATTCGACAAGCATGCAGCCAGTTCGAATCCTGATACTGGAAGAAGTTTTCGTCGCCAGTATTTTGCCAGAACTGGTGGTGGCGGCACGCCCCACGCCATTGCCCCTACAAGTCGGCAGTGGGTGGTAGATCATTGCGACAGCGCCACGCCCTTGCGCCCTGGGCAGCAGGTGGAGACGGGAGAGGCGTGTTCCCAGCTGTCCAGCAGCGACGTTGTCCGCCGCTCAAAGATAAAAATACACGCCGGCGGAAGCGTGTCCTCCCGGCAAGAACACGGCACGTGGCTCCAGACCACCAAAAAAAACCAGACCTGCCTGTACCGGCCGTCCCTACCACAGCCTTTACGAGTAGTTGTTTTTGTCCTAGTCTTTGATACGTCTCTCCACGCTAATCTATAATGTGCTAGCCTCTTCATCTCCGAATAACTACTGCAATCTGCATCCATTTGAATCTGCTTACTGAACTCAGCGCTCGGTTTTCACCTACAATTTTTTTCTGCCCTCACTTCCCTCCATTACCAAACTCACGACTGCTTTATGCCTCAAGATGTGTCCTACCGAGCGATAACATAAATTTCTTTTTTCAACATCTACATCAATACACACACTTCGCAACCCAACGTACGGTGTTTGGTGGAAGGTAAGGTAAGTGGAACTAATATTGTTCCCGCTCCTAATTTCTTCCCCTAGGAATTTTCGGTTTCCATAGTTGTTAACAAACGTTTATCTGTGCAACCCAAGAACAACGAATTCAGTTGGTAGAGCACTTGCCCGCGAAAGGCAAAGGTCCCGAGTTCGAGTCTCGGTCCGGGACACAGTTTTAATCAGCCAGGAAGTTTCAAAGATCATATGTTTTTCGCTTTTTGCTCGGTAGCAAAACGTTGACAAGTAGAATAGTGTGTTTCCTCCCAAGAAATTGTAAGATCGACGTGAAGTACAGAAAAGTCTCCAAACTGTTCAATCGAACTATTGAACGTGCCATCCACAAACAATGACCAATAGTTTGATAAACATGAATTTCCCTTTTCGCTGGGAGACACCAATTTCCTCTCATTCGCTCCCCTGTTATCATCTGCAAATAAAACTTTGCTGCCGTCATGCGTCGGTAAATTGTTTTCTTGAAAGAATTTCAGTCTAGAATCAGTCGGAGCTTGCATATGTCCCGTGTATTCTATCCTAATGCGATGCAGCTACTGTTTCGCACTTCTATAGGTAACAAGAATGTTTAAATGCGAACATTTACGCTTTTTTGCTCTTAGAAAATGTTTTAGCATTTCATTTGCTGCTTCATTTGAAATGCAAACTTGACTACTATCGCCTAAAACTTTGTTAATTTTAGTGGATAGTATTCCTGTGCATTTATTGCTTATCACGCTTACACAGTGTCTGAAACTTACATATGCTTTATAGTCTACTATATACTGTTCCCAGTTGTAAATCAATGAAGCTTCCTTTTGGAAGTTTCAATGGACTCCATCTTAGCAAGGTTTAGAACACGGAACCGTACTTCCCTTTCAGAGATCAAGTACGGTACTGAATTTTGGGAGAAAACCACCCAAATCAGTAATCTGTCCACGAACTTCTGTACGTAGGGGGGTTTGTGATGCAGAAACTGACCCTTCCCAGTAGCACGTTGCAGTTAGCGACGGACAGAGTGATGTATTCTACTTCTGGAACACCCTTTGCGAGACACACTACCTGAAGTGTCTTGCGTTGCGTTGAAATATCCTCATTCCATCTCCGTACAAGCGTCGCTCTATACAAGCGTCACAAACCCGGTAACTCAAAAAATGGTTCAAATGGCTCTGAGCACTATGGGACTTAACATCTGTGGTCATCAGTCCCCTAGAACTTAGAACTACTTAAACCTAACTAACCTAAGGACATCACACACATCCATGCCCGAGGCAGGATTCGAACCTGCGACCGTAGCAGTCGCGCGGTTCCGGACTGAGCGCCTAGAACCGCTAGACCACCGCGGCCGGCTAAACCCGGTAACTGTAAAGTTGTAAACAATCTTTTGTCCCCTTTCTGAAGTGTCCTGAACTCTGTGGAAATGTCAACACATTCCATCTCTGAACAAGTGTCACACCACACAAATGTTAGAAACTCGGTTTCTGTAAAGTGTACCTTCCCCACTATAGGTTTATGTATGAAATTTAGCACAAATTTACGTCGCACTCGACAAAACGCTACTTATAGCCAAAGTTATCTACCCACAAACTGTTGTTCAACTTAACTCGTATGCTAACCTTTGACTAATGGTAATGAAGTCCCATGCTGCTCGACAGAGCGTAGGGGAACGATGCGGAAGACCCTCACCGCCGTACTATGCAAGGTCCTAACGGAGATCGTTTGCCGTTGCCTTCCTCCAACCGTAATGGGGATGAATGATGATGATGATGAAGACGACACAACAACACCCAGCCATCTCGGGGTAGGTGAAAATCCCGATCCCTCCGGGAATCGAACCCGGGACCCAGTGCTCGAGAAGCGAGAATGCTGCCGCGAGACCACGAGAGGCGGACACCTTCGACTAAACAGAACCTAATTTGAAATGTAAGTGGTCTGAATACAGCTTGTCTTTATATTAAATCGCAACTGAAGTAAAAGTATTCAAAATTCCCACTTACATCGCACGTTGACAACATTATTGCAGATTTCTCAAAAGCACGATATCGAACAGTAAGCTTGCAGCGGCTAAGTTAGATTTCTATTTTTAAACAAATAATATTCAAACTGTTGTATACCATATGGTTCCTGGTGGTAATGCGTGATGGCAAGCCATTTTTAAACAGCGGGATGGGGAGAGTATTTATTCCTATGACGTGAAATTCCAAGAAGACGATTTTGAATAAGTATGTATTCAAAAAGACAGAACTTCGTGTGAGCTTCACGCATAACATTGGTCTGAACAATGTTATGCTTAACAAAGTGAACAATAATTTTAAAAACGGTACATTGTTAACGGAGAATTTCCGTAAAAACCAAACAGCTTAATCAGTTGATATGTTAATGGATGACTCAGGGAAATGGGGTGGTCTTTCTCTCAGCTCTGAATACGTGGACAAAGTTAACTAGGTGACAATCATTCCGATAAGCTAGCTGCAATTGTCGTGGACAGTTCCTGGTATTCTATGGACGAATATGTAATGGAACTCTGGTATCACATGTGCTGTAGTTGAAAATCGCATACACTTTATATTGAATCAGTATTTGTCTTGCATAATTAGCAACAGCAAAGAGTAATACTTTCATTTTTATTCAGTTTAAGCCACTGTGAAATTTAAAACTCAAAAGATGGAAAAAAAATGGTTCAAATGGCTCTGTGCACTATGGGACTTAACTTCTGAGGTCATCAGTCCCCTAGAACTTAGAACTACTTAAACCTAACTAACCTAAGGACATCACACACATCCATGGTCGAGGCAGGATTCGAACCTGCGACCGTAGCGGTCGCGCGGTTCCAGACTGTAGCGCCTAGAACCGCTCGACCAAGCCGGCAGGCAGAAAATGGACAGTATGTAGTCATGCACACAAAAAAAAAACAAGTAGAAATAATTACGAATCATATGGTTTACTGAGTCGTTCTTTTCGTTTGAAGAATCAAGAAAGATACAGACAACTGGGCCGTAATTGATGCCGTGGTCCTTAAATTTCGGAAAGCCTCCGATGTTCTGGCTCTGGCTCTGAGCACTATGGGACTCAACTGCTGTGGTCATCAGTCCCCTAGAATTTAGAACTACTTAAACCTAACTAACCTAAGGACATCACACACACCCATGCCCGAGGCAGGATTCGAACCTGCGACCGTAGCAGTCGCACGGTTCCGGACTGCGCGCCTAGAAGCTCCGATGTTCTGAACTGTCTAATTGTAAACAAAAAAATTTAAGATTCCTGATACGATAACGCCAAAGCAACTGTATTGAAGACGTACTAGAAAACAGTACGCGCTTCTCCACAGACAAACATCAGTAATGAAAGCTCATGTGGGGGAGGAAGCAGTGACTTTGGATAACTACTGCCGACGAGTAGCTACAAACAATGATCTTCGTATCGTCCGTCGGACTGCTTTCATGAGACTATGTAGGAGTGGTTTTGCGCACCCATATACTGGTCACAGACAGACTGATTTCCCGCCGACAGACGAAGGACTGTGAGGAATAAGGGTCATTTAAATGGAAGTCCGTTCGTGTCCACACTGTTGTGCAAATCTCCACCACGGCGCTGCGTTCCTGATCTCGCCAGCTATAAAATTTCCACGAAATATAACGAAGCCTCGCTACCGGCGAAAAGCGCTACTTGTGTTTTTTGAAAATTCCACGGCCAATGGCAGATGGTGATGTATCTGAAAGACGTGACATCAAATTGGTTTGTTAAGACTTATACGTGACTGACAGTTATCGGTGAGCACCCGGTGAATGTGAACCGTTTGTCGCCCCATGTCACGAACGTTGCTGGAGGTGTCCCAGATTAGCGCTACACGGTTCCGCACTCGAGGAGCAATCATGTAGGGGATCGAACTCAGTCCCCAGGGACGACACCCGTGTCCAACTCCAGCGTCTACAGCTGCAGCTCACTGTGTACCTCTCGGTACAGGTTACTTATCAGTTCTCTGTACATTACGGCCTCTTCCCATCCCATTCACAGACTAACGTGACAAGAATTACCTGTCGCTAATCTAATTCATAGGAACAATACCTGGATCGCTGCAATTATTGGTTGATTATGTTCTGAGAACAGATCTTTCGAACTTTTTAAATTGGTTTCTGCTACGATTCACGCAATTTTCCTCGAGTATACGCCAGTTAACTTTTTGCTGCATTTTAGTGAAACTCCTCCAAGAGTAAAGAAACCCGTTTCATTTCGTCCTGCTCCTGAGCGTTTAGTACAACCTTTCATGAATTCACAGATCACAATACTCCTGGTCGTTGTGCCTTGGTAGGTAGATTTTTTTTTTGTTTTTTTTTGAGAATCCAAGTTTAACTTCCCAACTTCCCATTTGTGGAGAACATCTTCATAGGGTGTTATGGTTTCTTTGAAGATTCTGGCTCATTACTGAAAGTAAAATTACGGTTCCGCGCTCTCTCGTGGAGAGACATGACAACACATGTACCAGCATTGATCCTAGCAGGTTACCAGTCTGTTAAGGCAGTAAAATGAGTCGCTTCTGCTACTTGAAAAAACACTGTGGAATTTAGATGAGAGAAACACAGAAAGGTGAGTAATGAGAATAGACAGTGGACGCGTTACCCAGCCTGTACGCGACGGAATATAGAACTGCAGCTAGAGATGAAGAAATTTATGAGGATGTACATTTCGATAACAGCATTGTATGGGAGTGAAACATGGGCGGTGGGAGAATCGGAAACGGAGAGAATCGAAGCGTTTCAGGCACGATACTATGTAACTTTTCTCAAGATAAATAATATAGTGCGTGGAATATAGTGAACACTACTGGACTGAACTGGTTTCCTACCTTAAACTTCGTGGTGGTGTGTTGGGGCTTATGGGCGCTCAACATCCAGGTCATCAGCGCCCCTTAAACTTCGTGTGTATTTCTGATGTAATTTTGAACAATGCAAGTGGTGTAATTAAGGAAACGCTATCTGATAAGAATGAGTCGCAAAAACTTCCTCAAACACTTTAACTGTAGTTTATAACATTTACCAAATTAATTAGAAAACATACAACAGGATGTTAAATAAGCAGTCCTGTAAAACTCTGTATTGTGCATTGCGGCGGACAGTACTACAATGTGTCACATCAGAATACGTGACTTGCAATTCCAACACACAAAACTAACAGAACAAATATGCTTCACGAAATAACAAAACAAATTTTGAAAGAATAAATAACCAAAAATGTTTCCCTAAAGTGCCCTGTGATTCTACGTAAGCAACTGACTAAATAAAATTCCAAACGCTAGACAATGGTTCAAATGGCTCTGAGCACTATGGGACTTAACTTCTGAGGTCATCAATCCCCTAGAACTTAGAACTACTTAAACCTAACTAACCTAAGGACATCACACAGCAGCTCGTGGTCGTGCGGTAGCGTCCTCGCTTCCCGCGCCCGGGTTCCCGAGTTCGATTCCCGGCGGGGTCAGGGATTTTCTCTGCCTCGTGATGACTGGGTGTTGTGTGCTGTCCTTAGGTTAGTTAGGTTTAAGTAGTTCTAAGTTCTAGGGGACTGATGACCAAAGATGTTAAGTCCCATAGTGCTCAGAGCCATTTGAACCATTTGACATCACACACATCCATGCCCAAGGCAGGATTAGAACCTGCCACCGTAGCGATCGCGCGGTTCCAGACTGTAGCGCCTAGAACCGCTCGGCCACTCTGGCCGGCGCTAGACAATGCACATACAAATTTAACTCTGCGCTATAATAATACGTCTATCCGTGTAACAAATAAAATCTAAACCGATCTTTGCTGAAACTGCACCTGATAATAATTTTAGAATGCGACGCCTGACTGTGAATGATTTAGTTGTGTCCTGATTGTAATTTTAAACTGGTCCTAACAACTTTATGTGGCTTACCTATGGCAACTGGTAATGCTCTAAGTGATGAACATAAAAGCATAAAGTAACAGCAAAGCTAAAAGGAAAGAAAGCCTTACGGACTGCAATGCAATGGCATTCAAATACGCTAAGAAAGGGAAACTCTTCACTACACCCCCTCAGATACGGTGATAAGATGGCCCAGTGAATTGCCCGGCAAAAACTGAATACGGATCAAGCATGAAAACAGAAGGATGGTGCACTGAACTGTGGAAAAAGAAGAAAAATAAAAACAGTGGACGTTCCAAGCTCAACATGTGCAACATCGAGCGAATTTGAATAACCAAGGCGTCGTGGTTGTGTGCTGGTTCAAATGACTCTGAGCACTATGGGACTCAACAGCTGAGGTCATCAGTCCCCTAGAACTCAGAACTACGTAAACCTAACTAACCTAAGGACATCACATACTTCCATGCCCGAGGCAGGATTCGAACCTGCGACCGTAGCGATCACGCGGTTCCCGACTGAAGCGCCTAGAACCGCTCGGCCACAACAGCTGGCAGTTGTGTGCTCATGGTGGTGCACTGCGAAGGGGGATATCCGTGTTCAGATCTCACTCGTGCCCATTTTTCATTTTTTTTCTTTTTTCCCAAAATTATGAACTGTCCGGTCGGGCACTGACGACTCTGTTCGCTGTATTCGAATTTGTGTCGTGGTGCAAAGTTCGCTTGCAACAGCGATATTTAAGGAAAGGACCTTCAGACGTAGGTACATCCTATTTGTTCTACGCAAGTACTAAATGTTCCGATTTTAGATTCCGTTTTGGAAGTTTTGACCGTTGAATTCCTTTGCTGTAACGTAGTTCACACGCGTTTATTTGTGGTTTTCATTTCTGCTTGAGGTCTATGCGGCATCTCGCCTGCTCTCACTATTCATCATGTTTACTTGTGACGGTAATATATCCATACCACATGACTCATATTCTATAACCGATGTATAGTAAGAGAGTTGCTAACCTTGAGAAGAAGAATAGACACGTCAAGACTGGATGTGAATTTCATGATTTTGTGAAAAAAATATGGGACACGAGGAAAATTTAATCATGAATCTCCTGTTTTATAGTCCAGCAACGTGACCACACAACCACGACGCTGAGGTTCTTGCAGTTCGCATAATGTTGCACATCTTTAGCTTGGACCTTTCACTGTTTCCACTCTTCTGCTTTTTTTACAATTCAGTACACTTCCTTCCTGTTTTCATCCTTAATCTGTGTCTTGACGGGCTATTCACTCGGCCATTTTACCTCTAAACCTGAGGAGGGCGCGATGAGAAGTTTCCCTTGTAAGGAGGCATGCTTTAACTTTATCCACGATGTTCCGCAGAGTGCAATTCGGCGACACAAAATAAGAAACAAAAATCCAAATTTTCGTGAGGAGAGGATACTGCATGTAGTGCATTTACTAAATGATGTAAAATAGACTAGCATTCAAATAATATACTGAAACGCTGATATCTTCCTTAACAATTACAAGAATCTTTACAAAACTAATTTGTTATTATACAGGGTGAGTCACCTAACGTTACCGCTGGATATATTTCGTAAACCACATCAAATACAAACGAACCGATTCCACAGACCGAACGTGAGGAGAGGGGCTAGTGTAATTGGTTAATACAAACCATAAAAAAATGCACGGAAGTATGTTTTTTAATACAAACCTACGTTTTTTTAAATGGAACCCCGTTAGTTTTGTTAGCACATCCGAACATATAAACAAATACGTAATCAGTGCCGTTTGTTGCATTGTAAAATGTTAATTACATCCGGAGATATTGTAACCTAAAGTTGACGGTTGAGTACCACTCCTCCGCTGTTCGATCGTGTGTATCGGAGAGCACCGAATTACGTAGGGATCCAAAGGGAACGGTGATGTACCTTAGGTACAGAAGAGACTGGAACAGCACATTATGTCCACATGCTAACACCTTTTTATTCCTCTTTTTCACTGACGCACATGTACACTACCATGAGGGGTGAGGCACACGTACACACGTGGTTTCCGTTTTCAATTACGGAGTGGAATAGAGTGTGTCCCGACATGTCAGGCCAATAGATGTTCAATGTGGTGGCCATCATTTGCTGCACACATTTGCAATCTCTGGCGTAATTAATGTCGTACACGCCGCAGTACATCTGGTGTAATGTCGCCGCAGGCTCCCACAGTACGTTGTTTCATATCCTCTGGGGTTGTAGGCACATCACGGTACACGTACCCCACAGAAAGAAGTCCAGAGGTGTAAGATCAGGATAACGGGCTGGCCAATTTATGCGTCCTCCACGTCCTATGAAACGCCCGTCGAACATCCTGTCAAGGGTCAGCCTAGTGTTAATTGCGGAATGTGCAGGTGCACCATCATGCTGATACCACATACGTCGACGCGTTCCCAGTGGGACATTTTCGAGCAACGTTGGCAGATCATTCTGTAGAAACGCGATGTATGTTGCAGTGCTCTCCGATACACACGATCGAACAGCGTAGGAGTGGTACTCAACCGTCAACTTTAGGTTACAATATCTCCGGATGTAATTAACATTTTACAATGCAACAAACGGCACTGATTACGTATTTGTTTATATGTTCAGATGTGCTAACAAACCTAACGTGGTTCCATTTTAAAAAAACGTAGGTTTGTGTTAAAAAACATACTTCCGTGCATTTTTGTATGGTTTGTATTAAACAATTGCACTAGCCCCTCTCCTCACGTTCGGTTTGTGGAATCGGTTCGTCAGTATTTGATGTGGTTTACGAAATATATCCAGCGGTAACGTTAGGTGACTCACCCTGTATATATGATTCTGCGGTGAAGTTAATTACTGAAGTGGTAAAGGAGCGGTAAATCTACAACTTCTGAGTTTAAGTCATGTCAACTGTTACCCTTAATTAATCACGCCTGAACAATGAAACTAGCTAACCGGAACTAATAAAGAAAAATCGCACTAAAACTTTCCGTAGGCGCTGCAGTCTGGAACTGCAAGACCGCTACGGTCGCAGGTTCGAATCCTGCCTCGGGCATGGATGTTTGTGATGTCCTTAGGTTAGTTAGGTTTAACTAGTTCTAAGTTCTAGGGGACTAATGACCTCAGAAGTTGAGTCCCATAGTGCTCAGAGCCATTTGAACCATTTTTTTAAAACTTTCCGTTTTCCAAACACATCATGAATTACGCACAGGCATGCAAAAGACCAACAGCGTTACCTGAAAATCTTTACACTTTTCAAATAAATCTTTACCAAATCATATTTACGCAATTCAACGTCTCCTGTATCTGTATCTCTGTGTTCTGCAAGCTACTTCCAGACCGTTCAGTAGCGTGACCAACACCCGACTCACTCAATCACGTCTCACAGAAGGGCACTGCAACGACAATGCTATTGAAGTAGTGACAACCAAAGCTCACACTGCTTTCACTCGGCACCTCTGCGGCGCAACATGTCAACTATTGAATACTGTTTGAAAACTGTCCAATGAACAAATACGAACTGTGACACATCGAATGCAAATATAGAGCTCACATCACATCCTTGAATGCCAAAAATAGTCTAAAAACCTTACAGCTATAGAAGTATGTGGAATATTAGGTAGTGGACCAATAAGAAAGCAAATTAAATTCTTTACAGACTCGGCGAAGAGAGAAACATGTGGGTAACATTGACAGCAAGAAGGGAGAGGATGATGGGAGATCCGCTAAAGATCAGGGGATAACTTCAAAGATGCGAGGGGCAGCTGTAGAGGATAAAAGCTGTATGGGAAGACACATGTTGGAATACATCCAACAATTGAGGACGTTCGATGCAAGTGCTAATCACAGAAGAAGAGGTTGCACAGGAGAAGAGTTCGTGGCGGGTCGCCTCAAATCAGTCAGAAGGTTGATGACTCAAAAAAAAAAAAAAAATCCGACGTGTAAATTTGACAGAATGGAAGAAAAGGAGATAACGTATTGTTTGTTGTTAAGCTACCACTACATGGTTTCAACGTCGACTGTACAACGTATCTCCAAGGAAAGGTCTAACACTCGCAACCATGTAACATGGCGTAAGAACAGTAGTCGAAAGCGGAGACGATGTCACGCCTTGTCAATGACAGTCCTTTTCAAGCCTGTTAGAAACTTCTGCTGTCTGTAAATGCTGAACCGACTGCACTAGCGCACGTTGCGGAACGAACTGCATGGAAAGCACATTTTGAGTCGGCAACGCTGAGAAATTCCATGGCTCTTATAGTGCCTGTTTGGCAGTTGTAATTCAGTACAAGAATTTACGAAAACCAAAGCGCGATAAAACATACGCGACCGTAAAAATCTCAGTCTACTTGCGAAGTATTAAATTCTTCGCTGCTACAGTTATGTGCTAATACACCTACACGAATTGTGTGCTAATTAATATGCTGAAATATGTTAAATAATACTTACAGAATCACGTGCATCTGTTTTGCAGGTGTTCTGAGAACTCAGTATTACCTGAAAAAGAAAAAGAAGTATATCACTTGAAACGTTATTACAGATTTCAAACTACGAAGAAAATAGCATACAAGGGTTATTAGCCTAAAAGAGCCTACAATAAACATTCAGAAAACAAATTTGAATTTATAGTATCGTAGCTTATCGACACTGCTCGAGGCGGCGCCTCGGCGTAGATTCCTGAGGCAGCAGCGAGCGGTGCTTTGAACATCGCCATCAATAGGATGACCTGGCCAATGAAGAACCCCCAGACGGCTATTAGAAGCGGAGGTCTATTGGGCAAATTGTGCTAGATCGAGATTAGTTTCGTGTTTCTAGTTGGTGCCGAACGTTACGCCGAGCAGTCGATAGCTAGCTCTACCGGCGTACATACGGTGCACATGGATGCACGCCCGTGTCATGCATCGCCTCTGTTTATAACTAGCCAAGGCTGCCACGCGTTGCCAACTGTGTAGAATTTCTTCACTCGCAAGCCGAGTACAATATATTTGTTTAAAGTGCTCTTGTCTCAACTAATCTTTTGCCTGCCTGTCCAGATTCCTACGGCGACAGATCCTTTGGCCAGCTTCCACCCATTTATCATCAGCAACGAGGGCGTAACATCTGGCTAGTCGGAACATGACGGTCGCCGACTCGCATCATAAAAGAGTTAACAATGAAGCTGTAGTGCCAAATAATGCGTTTTCTTTTTTTGGATTTAAGGTAGTTGTGAAACCAAGGGTTCATAGAAAAAAGGAAAAAATACACTGAAGCGCCAAAGAAATTGGTATAGGCATGGGTATTCAAATACAGAGATATCTAAACAGGCAGAATATGGCGCTGCGGTCGGCAACGCCTGTATAAGTGGCTCAAATGGCTCTGAGCACTATGGGACTTAACATCTATGGTCATCAGTCCCCTAGAACTTAGAACTACTTAAACCTAACTAACCTAAGGACATCACACAACACCCAGCCATCACGAGGCAGAGAAAATCCCTGACCCCGCCGGGAATCGAACCCGGGAACCCGGGCGTGGGAAGCGAGAGCGCTACCGCACGACCGCGAGCTGCGGGCCCTGTATAATTGTTTGGCGCAGTTGCTGGATCGGTTACTGCTGCTACAATGGCAGGTTATCAAGATTTAATTGAGTCTCAGAGTGGTGTTATAGTCGGCGCACGACCGATGGGACACAGCATCTCCGAAGTAGTGATGAAGTGAGGATTTTCCCGTACGACCATTTTACGAGTGTACCGTGCATATCACGAATACGGTAAAACATCAAATCTCCGACATCGCTGCGGTCGGAAAAAGATCCTGCAAGAATGGGACAAACGACGACTGAAGAGAATCGATCAACGTGACAGAAGTACAATCCTTCCGCAAATGGCTGCAGATTTCAGTGCTGGCAAATCAAAAAGTTTCAGCAATCGAACCATTCAACAGAACATCATCGATATGGGCTTTCGGAGCCGAAGGTCCACTCGTGTACCCTTCATGACTGCACGACACAAAGCTTTACGCCTCGCCTAGGCCTGTCATCATTGACATTCGACTGCTGACGACTGGAAACATGTTACCTGGTCGGGCGAGTCTCGTTTCAAATTGCATCGAGCGGATGGGCGGGTACGGGTATGGAGACAACCTCATGAATCCAAGGACGCAGAATGTCAGCAAGCGACTATTCAAGTTGGTGGAGGCTCTGTAATGATATGGGACGGGTTCAGGTGGAGGATATGGGACCTCTGATCCGTCTAGATACGACTCTTGACAGGTGACACGTACGTAAGCGTCCTGTCTGATCACCTGCGTCCATTCATATCCATTGTGAATTTAGATGGACTTGGGAAATTCCAGCAGGACAACGCGACACCCCCCCCCCCCAATCAAGGATTGTTACAGAGTGGTTCCAGGAACACTCTTCTGAGCTGGCGACCAAACTCCCTAGACATGAACATTATTGAGCATCTCTCGGATGCCTTGCAACGTGCTGTTCAGAAGAGATCTCCATCCCCTCATACTATCAATTCCCTCCAGCATTACTTCGGGCGTTAGTCGAGTCCATGCCACGTCGTGTTGTGGCACTTCTGCGTACTCGCGGGGACTTCTTTGGCCCTTCAGTGTACAAATCACGTTCTTGTACGGATTGTGGTTCAAATGGTTGAAATGGCTTTGAGCACTATGGGACACACATCCATTGTAAGTAGGCTGTTTAGGTTTTTATGTTGGTAACGCCACGTAACGCTCTGTATGAAAATCACTGGCTGTGCTGTGTGCAGTCTGTGGCTGGTTGGCATTGTTGTAATACTCGCCATCGTAGCGTTGGGCAGTTGGCTGTTAACGGCGCGTAGCGTTGCGCAGTTGCAGGTGAGCCGCCAGCAGTGGTGGATGTGGGGAGAGAGATGGCGGAATTTTGAGAGTGGACGATCTGAACGTGTGTCCATCAGAAAGAGTAAATTTGTAATATTGGATATCATGGACTGATATATATATATATATATATATATATATATATATATATATATATATATACTTACTTATCGCGAATGGACCCAGAAGGATCACGCAAAGCTTTCTGACGTCGTTTCTTCCATACTTCTTTCATTCGTTCTCCATGTTTTCTTTTTCTTTCTTCTGTCCATTTTGTTCCTGGTCTCTTTAGTGCTTCCTTCTCCGACAATACATTCCACTTTTCCACCTTATTTCTAAAAGTTTTTCTATCTTTGACATCTTTAAGTTCAATATTTGCTTTTTGTAAATCTAATTTTACTTGGCTAATCCATGGTGTTGTTGATTTGACTTTTTCTATGTAAGTGAGAATTCTGTTGGTGAGTCGTGTGGGGGGAAGTCTAGTGACATGTCCATAAAATTTTAATCTTCGCCTTCTTATGTCTGCTGCCAGGTTCGATATAGTTTCTGTGGTTCTTCTTGATTGTATCCGGTATCCTTCTTCTGTTAATTTTGGACCTAAAATCTTTCTCATAATTTTGCGTTCTTCTTTTAGTATTTTTTCTAAATCACATTTTGTGTGGAGTGTGAGCGTTTCACTAGCATATAGTGCTGCTGGCTTAATTACTGCGCAGTAGTGTCTGATTTTTGTGTTCGAGGAGATGCATTTTTTATTGTATATTTCATGTGTCATACCATATGCTCTCTTCATTTTCTGTTGTCTGATCTTCTGTGCAACTTTCTCTCCTCCGTTTGGCTCCAAAATTTCACCTAGGTATTATATATATATATATATATATATATATATATATATATATATATATATATATATATATATATACTCCTGGAAATTGAAATAAGAACACCGTGAATTCATTGTCCCAGGAAGGGGAAACTTTATTGACACATTCCTGGGGTCAGATACATCACATGATCACACTGACAGAACCACAGGCACATAGACACAGGCAACAGAGCATGCACAATGTCGGCACTAGTACAGTGTATATCCACCTTTCGCAGCAATGCAGGCTGCTATTCTCCCATGGAGACGATCGTAGAGATGCTGGATGTAGTCCTGTGGAACGGCTTGCCATGCCATTTCCACCTGGCGCCTCAGTTGGACCAGCGTTCGTGCTGGACGTGCAGACCGCGTGAGACGACGCTTCATCCAGTCCCAAACATGCTCAATGGGGGACAGATCCGGAGATCTTGCTGGCCAGGGTAGTTGACTTACACCTTCTAGAGCACGTTGGGTGGCACGGGATACATGCGGACGTGCATTGTCCTGTTGGAACAGCAAGTTCCCTTGCCGGTCTAGGAATGGTAGAACGATGGGTTCGATGACGGTTTGGATGTACCGTGCACTATTCAGTGTCCCCTCGACGATCACCAGTGGTGTACGGCCAGTGTAGGAGATCGCTCCCCACACCATGATGCCGGGTGTTGGCCCTGTGTGCCTCGGTCGTATGCAGTCCTGATTGTGGCGCTCACCTGCACGGCGCCAAACACGCATACGACCATCATTGGCACCAAGGCAGAAGCGATTCTCATCGCTGAAGACGACACGTCTCCATTCGTCCCTCCATTCACGCCTGTCGCGACACCACTGGAGGCGGGCTGCACGATGTTGGGGCGTGAGCGGAAGACGGCCTAACGGTGTGCGGGACCGTAGCCCAGCTTCATGGAGACGGTTTCGAATGGTCCTCGCCGATACCCCAGGAGCAACAGTGTCCCTAATTTGCTGGGAAGTGGCGGTGCGGTCCCCTACGGCACTGCGTAGGATCCTACGGTCTTGGCGTGCATCCGTGCGTCGCTGCGGTCCGGTGCCAGGTCGACGGGCACGTGCACCTTCCGCCGACCACTGGCGACAACATCGATATACTGTGGAGACCTCACGCCCCACGTGTTGAGCAATTCGGCGGTACGTCCACCCGGCCTACCGCATGCCCACTATACGCCCTCGCTCAAAGTCCGTCAACTGCACATACGGTTCACGTCCACGCTGTCGCGGCATGCTACCAGTGTTAAAGACTGCGATGGAGCTCCGTATGCCACGGCAAACTGGCTGACACTGACGGCGGCGGTGCACAAATGCTGCGCAGCTAGCGCCATTCGACGGCCAACACCGCGATTCCTGGTGTGTCCGCTGTGCCGTGCGTGTGATCATTGCTTGTACAGCCCTCTCGCAGTGTCCGGAGCAAGTATGGTGGGTCTGACACACCGGTGTCAATGTGTTCTTTTTTCCATTTCCAGGAGTGTATATATTATGACTTTTGAACACTATTAAGGTAAATAAATTGTTTGTTCTCTATCATAATCTTTCGTTTGCTAACTATGCCTATCAGTTTTTAGTGCTTTCAGTAGTTAGAATCTTTTATTTAGCTGGCAGTAGTGGCGCTCGCTGTATTGCAGTAGTTTGAGTAACGAAGATTTTTGTAAGTGATTCATGAAAGGTATAGGTTATTGTTAGTCAGGGCCATTCTTTTGTAGGGATTATTGAAAGTCAGACTGCGTTGCGCTAAAAGTACTGTGTGTCAGTTTAAGCACAGTCATGTATAATTTTTCTAAGGGGACGTTTCACCATGCCCGAGGCAGGATTCGAACCTGCGACCGTAGCGGTCGCGCGGTTCCGGACTAAAGCGCCTAGAACCTGTACGGTTTATGGCTCACAGCAATGTTTAAAAATGGATTTATTAATTAATAACTTATTCGCTCGACAACATATTACGATTCATTTCAGTTAAGTATCTCTCACATTTTGGCAGTACAACTGCATTATAATTTCCAGCTCTTTGGGTGACAGATTATATTAGCTCGTCGTCTAGATGTTTCGTTTAAACGAAAAATCCAGTAGAGCTTCCTTAATCCATCTCCTCTTAGCTCGTCTGGCTGTGTGCCTAAAACAACAGAAATAATACAAATAAGAACATCCTGCTAGCCAAAATTAGAAATTATTCCACTAGACGAAGCTCCGCCCGAGCAAGATTTATTTTGGAATTCATAGCCGAGCCAGATTACCGGCTTTACACTGACCAGGCACAACCGCGCGTGGGTTTTTATTCCGGTTCAGAGATATCATTTCCAGCGGGCGCGTCCGGACAATGACGGCTGCAGATAACACGCCGAATGCGGCGCTCGGCTGCTCCGGTGGCTAGGCAGCGGCGCGGACACGCGTTTACGGAGACCGGGATTCGATTACATAGACGCGATTAGTCCGACCACCGTCAAAGGTCGTGCGACCGGACGGAACACACAAACAGCGGTCCGCCATCTACAAATCTCCCGCAGGAACCTCACAAAAAAAAAAAAGACGCATTTGCTCTTTCAGTGCGACTCAGGGCAAGAAGAGATATGAATCTGTAGCCAAGTCGCCAGCGACAACCTATCTGTGAACTGACAGACGTGAAATAAGAGTAAATATCCAGTGCAGCAGCTTTGAATCAAAGAAATCGAGCTATGTTTGCTGCGTTTTCAACCGTAACTGTTTCCCAAAATTCATCTCTCTCTGTTGTCGAGCGAGGGTTACTGGTAATTAAACTGCGCATTTGCAGATAAAATTCCCGTTTTAAGTTTTAACACTGAGTAAAAATTAATTATAGCCTAGTACCGTCTTACACTACACTTTAAAATAAATCAACCAACCACACACCCACATCTCATCCGTGCGTACAAAAAACTAACCTAACGACATCACACACATCCATGTCCGAGGCAGGATTCGAACCTGCGACCGTACCGGTCGCGCGGTTCCAGACTGAAGCGCCTAGAACCGCTCGGCCATAAGGCCGGCGTGCGAACCACAAATTTGTACTGCAACATAGATATCATTTATGCCTTGTTTTGTTCTCAGAAGAGTCATTAGTCATAAAATTTTGTTTATGTATTGCCCTCTTCTCCAAATTTTTCATTTAGTTTTCATACATTTTATCAAGACTTGTTGTTATTTTTAGTAATAAAATTTGTATTATCATTAATGAATTCTAGTAACATAATGTAGGTGTCAGGTTATTTCTTTTGTTTTCCATATACTTAGCTGCATCTTTCTCCTATTGGAATGTCCTGATTTTATTTACAAATATTCAGTTCTGATAATTACGTGTAGTTGTAGTGTTACCTGTGGTCATTAATATTCGTACTGAAATTCATACGTTTTTGGCAACATAATTCACGCCCCTTGTACACTTACCATCTTTTACAATGTCTACACTTTCATGACAACCTGCGTACTTTGCATACACTTCGTACTGTTTTGATACCATTCATTCTGTAAATTCCAATTTAATACTTTTGTATCTTTACACTGTCATTAGGTTCCCATCATCTTGGATTTGCAGCCACCTGTGTGTCCTTAAGCCTAACTGAACGTTAGTCATAACATCTCCGTATGTCCATCTTTTCAGAGATGGTTGCGGACCCTTCGGCGTTCAGTAAAGAATGTCAAATCAAACGCCTTCCAGCCGTCTAATGTCCAACTGCTATTTTATTGGCCTACCAGTTTAGGTATATTACGACATCTTCAGGCCCCCTCACCGACGTGTTGGAAGACCCAACCTGAGTCGACAGGTGATGTTTGACGTGATCGTTGTACCAGGCAGAAATCCACAGATCCCAGTCTTTGAATTCTGGCCCCTATTTTGACCGGAACAGAGTTTGGACGCCGGTCGGGGGGCCTGAAGATGGCGTAGTACATCGCCGAAATTGGTAGCCATATAAAATAACAGTTTGGAGTTTAGATGACTGAAAGGTGTTTTATTTGACGTTGAGTCATAATGTGTACCAGAAAGAATAGTCAATGTTCAGAGCTATGACAAGAACGACCATTCGAAGCGAAAACGTCTAGTAAACGAGGGCTCTAAAATGGATACCATATATATTACTGGCACCTATGGAGTAGAAGAGGTGTGTTTCACAGTAGCGAAAATGAACAAGTGGCCATGTTTACTGGTCATATTTTGCTTCTTTTGGGCCGGCCGCTGTGGCCGAGCGGTTCTAGGATCTTCAGTCTGGAACCGCTACGGTCGCAGGTTCGAATCCTGCCTCGGGTATGGATGTGTGTGATGTCCTTAGGTTAGTTAGGTTTCAGTAGTTCTACGTTCTAGGGGACTGATGACCTCAGATGTTAAGTTCCATGGTGCTCAGAGCCATTTGAACCATTTTTGCTTCTTTTGGTCCCTACTACTGCCTCTCAAAATAAGGAAAGCAAAGAGGTTACAGTAGAAGAGATTTATTGTGACAGTAGCGAAGTTCAAGAAGTGTTTGTAGCTCTTTAGGTTGACATATTGTAGAGCCAGTTTTTACTAGACCTGGTTTGCTTCGCCGCGCGGAGTGGCCGCGCGGTTAGAGGCGCCATGTCATGAATTGCGCGGCCCCTCCCGCTGGAGGTTCGAGACCTCCCTCGGGCATGGGTGTGTGTGATGTCCTTAGGTTAGTTAGGTTTAAGTATTTCTAAGTTCTAGGGGACTGATGACCTCAGAAGTTAAGTCTCATTGTGCTCAGAGTCATATGAACCTACTTGTTTGGCAGAGAACACAAATGATGAGCACCCGATGTAACATTTCCTGTCTAACGCCTCAACCAAAGATTCAATCAGTTGCTATCATCTTTGTTTCCAAAGTTTGATTTACTGTACACTAGAGTCTCAGTGGGCTCTGGACAGTTGTTATCTGATGATGGCCTATTAAACCGAAAACCGGTAAGTAATAAACGCGTATTAATGGAACCAAATGAATTTCACTTGTTTTCTACTCTTACGTGTGGCATTGTTAAGAAGCCACAGAAAAATCTACTAAGAAATTCTATAGCATTAGAAAGACTCGTAAGAATTTCAATACCGATTTCTTGAAAAAGCTTGAAAGCACATCTTACTAGAGCATTACTCTTTATATCGCAGTGTGTACTTCAGTCGTGTGTAGTGAAATATGAGAAAAACTCCATGACCCTTTGGCTGTTTGCGTCCGTATTCAGCGCTAACCAGGGTATCTCGTTGGTCTGTATGGTTCAAATGGCTCTGAGCACTATGGGACTTAACATCTGAGGTCATCAGTCCCCTAGAACTTAGAACTACTTAGAACTAGTTAAACGTAACTAACCTAAGGACATCACACATATCCATGCCCGAGGCAGGGTTCGAACCTGCTACCGTAGCGGTCGTGCGGTTACAGACTGAAGCGCCTAGAACCGCTCGGCCACATCGGCAGGCCCGTTGGGCTGACATGGAATGTGGGACACCATCTGTGGCGACAGGAGTACCGCATCACTGTAGCTCGAAAGAAAGCAGTGTGCAAGCAACGGGGAGGGAGGGGGTGGAGGGGGAGGGGGTACGGTTGTTACGGGAGAAGAGACTGTGTCCGCCAAGTCGGTCAGGGATGGGAGGCGGCGTGCCGGCAAACGCCCACCTGCTATCGATTGTGGCGCACACACACACACACACACACACACACTTGCGTAACTCGCCGGAAGCCGATTTCCGGCACAACTGGCGCTGCCTCACCGCCGAACATCCAATAGCCTACAGCCTGGCTGCAGTAACGTCCTTGGAGCGTTCACTGGTTCCCACCACTCTACAGTGCAGTCGAAATTTAATGGGAACACAATACTAAACACTTTGCATAAGAATTGGCTCGTTCAAAATTTAAGATGCTCTACTTTCCCGTTGATGGATCACCAGGCACGTTGTAATAATTTCTACTTGTCGGGAGGGGGTCGCTTCCTGCGTAATGGATAGGTGCTGTAGCTTGGAGCGACGTGTTCTGTTCCCTACCATTCTGGTGTAGGAACACAAACTGCTGAAAATGGAAAGTATTACGCCATGAAGCACTGATATTTTTTTGTGGAGATGTTTGTAACAAGACGGGTATTAAATGCTTAAACTTCCATTTCATTCGCCACTGTTGTACGTAATCCACATCAGTATGAGGTGTGATCCTCATGTGTACGAATACACTTTTGTATTTGCTGTGACTGTAGCGGGTAACCTTAATGAAAAAGCTACAGCCACGAATCGTTAATCCGTTACCATAAACATCAACTTCTTTAAAAGTTAAAGCTTTATTTTACAGGAGATTTACCTGAAGTTAAAGTCAATCGTTAACTCGTAATAATAAACTTAATGTCTTGAGTGTAGTGAAATAAGCAAGTGAATCGAATTTATTACCATTGCTTAATAAATATGTTTAGGTTAGGTAATTTAGGAAGAACATCGGAGATAAATAAAAACAGCTAAATCACTCAGTCTTATAGTTATTTATTTACCAAATTTTAAATCACAGTAGAATCAAAATACACGAGAAATAGGACGTGTGTGACAAAAGGTGCATATTTTCCTTCATGAACATTAATATGTTAGTTTTCATCCGAGATATAGGCTCATATAGGAGAAAAATGTCTTTGCCACAGTGAAAAGCCGACTGCAGAGTTTGAGAGTACAGGAGTATTACATTTAATAAACAAATTTACTAAAATCTAATAAAATATTCTCGGGCTTCCAGCCGCGTCAGGTGGTTAAAATCCCATGAGCTTTCGACCGAGCTCTCCTCGGTCACTGTCAAGTGATAAGTCATTTTTACCAATTGACAGTGACTGAGGAGAGCTCGTTCGAAAGCTCGTGGGATTTTAACAACTTGACGCGGCTGGAAGCCCGACAATATTTTATTAATTCATATTGCCGCGAAACCATGCATTTATACATTACTAAAATCTGTTACCGAAGAAATGGCACATCTCTGAAAAAAAAAAAAGGTTCAAATGGCTCTGAGCACTGTGGAACTTAACATCTGAGGTCATCAGTCCCCTAGAACTTCTTTGATCTCTTGTCCAGCCATGTTTTGACTAGACTCTGGGATTTACATCCTACAGATGTCTTACCGGTACTACTACGGTTCTCTTGGACTGAGTGACAGCTGCTGCTGCTTCCGCCATCGGCGCTTAAAGTATCTCTTTCCTTTGAACTTTTGGCAGCTCCGTGTCTCAATGCCTGTTCTACAACTTTTTCCGTTCGTTTTCCTACTACTTCGATTCAACTGTTGTGCCGCGGATTTTCATCACCCGTAAAGCTAGAATCGGAGTCAATCTACTAACAAAAAGTAGCAAGTCAATAAACAAACAACAATAAATAGCCATCACTTAGTTATTCTCACTCGTACTCGATTGCTTACATCAGACGCTCGCACCCAGGCGTTCATGGAGAAAGTATGAAAGTATATGTCTTCATCAGGCATGCCACACATGCTGTATGTGTGAAAAATCACGCGACAGTGCAGGATCCATAAAGTCCTCGAGGCGTTTGATGTGTGAAATGCTGTTTGGGGTCATGCTTTATCGTGCTGGAATATTCCATTCGATACCACATCCATGGAAGCGACGAGAATACCGTTTACCATTCTTGCATTCTTGCCGCACGCCCTAGCAAGAATTCAGCTTGTAACACTACAACCCAGTGCTTCCCACATTTTTCAACTACATGATTTCATGAGTTTAAAAGCATTTTTTAACTATACGTATTTATCAATTTTGTCAGTAATTAGTGTTTATGATAATTTAATGTATGCTGAAAGAATAAGTAAGAAATAATAATGTCAAATCATTGTAGTAAACACGCTGGCAATGTCAGGGAAATTTATCCTAAACGAAATTCAAAGAATATCTTTCAAGTAACACTAGCATCGTTGGCGCGAGCATGAGAAATTATAGAAGTGAGGGCAGTGTTGATTTGGCACTCTTCCCCCTACAATTCTTTCCCGTGTGCGCGGATGCAATGACAGTAAGGAATCTTTACGTCACAGCAAGCAATAATGCAAAAAATGGGCGTAAGAGAACTACAGTTGCGGTATGTGCACTGCTTTTGGCCAATAGCTGGTCAGCTTGTATGGCTCTGCAGTTCATACCACCTGGAACCACTGGAACAATACATCCTCTGGATGTTTGTTTTTCGGTGCCTATAAAACATATTGTCGCTCTATCTGCACCTACCTTAAAGGATAGCCAATTTCGCAATAAACTCCACGACAGACTGTTTGGTATTCGGTTGCAAGCCATCAAATCCCGTTACACCAATATGATTTTACATGCATTCTTTAATACTCACCCTCCCTCACGTTTTGTAACTCGCCAGGAGTTCGCCATCGATATTAATGGTGCGAACCTGTGTGATAACTGACGAGCGCGCTATTTCATTCGCTGCTCACGGTGCGAGTTAATGGTTTGTTTTTAACATTTTTTGAATGTTAGTTTTGTAAAGGGTAACACAGAGTGAGTCAAAAAGGACTTCAGACCTTTGTCATGATACAGAAATTTATTGAGATAAGCACAAAATCAGTAAATGTGTCATTTTCTAGCAAACAACCTCAAGTTCGAGTCGCGGAGTGCATCAGTACCCGATTCCGCCAGCAGGAGCGCTAGCATAGTGTACAGATAAAATGGCTACATTCGCTGATGTTGAGCGTGCACGCTGTGTGTTTTGGTTTCATGAAACGAGCTCTACAACAAATATTCGGCGTAAATTTCGCAACGAATACGCTAAAGAGCCTCAAAGCAGCCTTAGAATTTAGCCGACCTGAAAAGTCGAATCTACGCTGTCATTGTACACTACTGGCCAATAAAATTGCTACACCAAGAAGAAATGCAGATGATAAACGGGTATTCATTGGACAAATATACTATACTAGAACTGACATGTGATTACATTTTCAAGCAGTTTGGGTGCATAGATCCTGAGAAATCAGTACCCAGAACAGCCACGTCTGGCCGTAATACCGGCCTTGATACGCCTGGGTATTGAGTCAAACAGATCTTGGATGGCGTGTACAGGTACAGCTGCCCATGCAGCTTCAACACGATACCACAGTTCATCAAGAGTAGTGACTGGCGTATTGTGACGGGCCAGTTGGTCGGCCACCATTGACCAGACGTTGGCGAGAGATCTGGAGAATGTGCTGGCCAGGGTAGCAGTCGAACATTTTCTGTATCCAGAAAGGCCCGTACAGAACCTGCAACATGCGGTCGTGCATTATCCTGCTGAAATGTAGGGTTTCGCAGGGATCGAATGAAGGATAAATGGTTCAAATGGCTCTGAGCACTATGCGACTTAACTTCTGAGGTCATCAGTCGCCTAGAACTTAGAACTAATTAAACCTAACTAACCTAAGGACATCACACACATCCATGCCCGAGGCAGGATTCGAACCTGCGACCGTAGCGTTCGCTCGGCTCCAGACTGTAGCGCCTAGAACCGCACGGCCACTCCGGCCGGCGAATGAAGGATAGAGCCACGGGTCGTAACACATCTGAAATATAACGTCCACTGTTCAAAGTGCCGTCAATGCGAACAAGAGGTGACCGAGGCGTGTAACCAATGGCACCCCATACCATCTCGCCGGGTGATACGCCAGTAAGGCGATGACGAATACACACGTCCAATGTACGTTCACCACAATGTCGCCAAACACGGTTGCGACCATCATGATGCTGTAAACAGAACCTGGAGTCATCCGAAAAAGTGATGTTTTGCCATTCGTGCACCCAGGTTCGTCGTTGAGTACACCATCGCATGCGCTCCTGTCTGTGATGCAGCGACAACGGCCATGGCCTCCGAGCTGATACTCCATGCTGCTGCAAACGTCGTCTAACTGTTCGTGCAGATGGCTGTTGTCTTGCAAACGTCCCCATCTGTTGACTCAGGGATCGAGACGTGGCTGCGCGATCCGTTACAGCCATGCGGATAAGATGCCTGTCATCTCGACTGCTACTGATACGAGGCTTTTGGGATCCAGCACGGCACTCCGTATTACCCTCCTGAACCCACCGATTCCATATTCTGCTAACAGTCATTTATCTCGATCAATGCGAGCAGCAATGTCGCGATACGATAAACCGCAATCGCGATAGGCTAAACGTGATGGTACGCATTTCTCCTCCTTACACGAGGCATCTCAACAACGTATCACCAGGCAACGCCGGTCAACTGCTGTTTGTGTATGAGAAATCGGTTGGAAACTTTCCTAATATCAGCACGTTGTAGGTGTCGCCACCGGCGCCAACCTTGTGTGGATGCTCTGAAAAGCTAATCATTTGTATATCACAGCTACTTCCTCCTGTCGGTTAAATTTCGCGTCTGTAGCACGTCATGTTCGTGGTGTAGCAATTTTAATGGCCAGTAGTGTACATGTTACCTCCGAATTGCTGCCCTGAGTGTGGGAAGAATATGACAACCGGTGGGATGTTTGCCGCAACACAAGTGGTAAACAGATCGAACCAAAATGATAGTGGACATTGTTATGTGATACTTGAGGTTGTTTGGTAGAAACTGACACATCTACTGATTCTGTAAGTTATCTGGTAAATTTTGTATATCATTCCAAAGCTGTATTGTCCTTTTGACTCACTTTGGATATATCCCGTAGAAGGTTGATCTATGCACCTCCCAGACACTAACATTCCGTCGCCCTCCTAATGCACGTGGTGAGTCACCAGCAGCTAATATTTTTCCTGTCATAATTGTTAACACAACGCTTTCAAATGAGCCTTACTAAAGACTGAACTTGCGACCTCGTATTCAAGGGGTTCTTTGTAGGGCACAGCTGTAAATAAATACCCGGGTAATATCGGGTCCCCCGGGTTCGATTGCCGGCGGGGATTTTCTCTGCCTCGTGATGACTGAGTGTTGTGTGATGTCCTTAGGTTGGTTAGGTTTAAGTAGTTCTACGTTCTAGGGGACTGATGACCACAGATGTTAAGTCCCATAGTGCTCAGAGCCATTTGAACCAACATCGGGTCCTTAGCTAGTAATGAATAAAAACGTGGGTTGATGATAGTACACTGGTAAAAGTAAACAGGTTGGTGTGAGTACTTGAGGGCTTTACTGTAGACACCGTACCGGAATGTCGCTCAGGTGCGAGGCCGGTCCACGTGGCGGCTTCCAGCAACCTCCGGCCTAATGGAGCGTGTTCCGGGCAAGGCGAGGCGGAGCGACCGCTGAGTTACGCAGCAATTACACGGCGCGCGGTTTGCGCAGAGCCATTTAGGTAAGCGGCCAAATTGCGGGAAAGAGCCGCTGGCCTGCTACAGTGTATAGGGCCAGGCAGCCGCCGGGTCCTGCGCCGGAGTCCCCGCCATTCTAGTGGGGTCGGCGCGTGGCGGCGCCCGGAGCTCTGCCGCCCACTGGCTAACAGCGTCCAGAGCTACGCCGCACCGTCTACAGTACTTAAGCGTAATTGGGAAAACAGCGAAATCGAAAGAGAAGAGGCGAGCGGGCATTCCGGATGACCATACAGATGCAGGCACAAGTCGGAAGAGCGTCCTCAGTATACAAAATATAATTAAATATTTCCGGCGAAGAAATTTCGGCTATTGAAAAGCTGTTCAAATGGTTCAGATGGCTCTGAGCACTATGGGACTTAACTTCTGAGGTCATCAGTCCCCCAGAACTTAGAACTACTTAAACCTAAGGACATCACACACATCCATGCCCGAGGCAGGATACGAACCTGCGACCGTAGCGGTCGAGCGGTTCCAGACTGTAGCGCCTAGAACCGCTCGGCCACTCAGGCCGGCTGAAAAGCTGTGATTTAGTCTAGTGAAGATTACGTCTTCTTCCATGTATGACTGAAATTGCTCTAGGTGTTCCAGATTTGACACCGTCCTGTAGGTGCTATGTTGGCCTCACCCCAAGGTTTTTTTCTCTTTGTGCAGTTAACCGTATGAATTCCAAGTTTCTTTAAGTTCCTCCCAGTGATCCCTGGAAGAACGCTGTAGGATGTCGAAAGGAATCAACGGCGGATGCTTAGGGAGGCGGGAGCGGCAGTTACAAACGTAGCGCGTGCCCCTCACGCCATCTGACGTCACTGGTTTTCGCACGAGGCCCACGAGAAAGACAGGCCGCGCCGCCTACGTCATGAAGGTAGTCCTGAACTCGCTCGCTCGCACAGCTCAGCAGTCAAAATGCGTTTCTAAACCTGTTTACTCGCAGCTGGCCTTGTATTCTGATTAACAATGCTACAGCAAAATTTAAGATCAATACTCGATATAAATGGTATAATGGCGTATTTATAGCATTTAGTCTCTTCTGCTTAACAGTACTCATTACATGCTGAAAGTGGTGCCTTATGCAACCGATAATCATTTTAGCATGATTTTATTGTATTGTATGCCAGTACAGCCGTAACAAATTGTAAGTAGACACATGGACTTCCCATCATTATAGGACTAGTAACAGTAAGATTCCATAACAGCGGAATCCAGTAGAAGACTCAGTTTTCGTTTGTACGTACACACTTACTTACGAGTTAACAGTTGTACAAACGTAGTTTGTCTGCTGAGTTGAGTGAGCGAGATAGCGCAGGACTACCTTCGTGACGCACGCGCCGCGGCCTGTGTTTCTCGTAGGCCTAGGTCCCGCGCGGGGCCTACGAGAAAGACCGCGGCGCGTACGTCACGAAGGTAGGCCTGCGCTCGCTCACTCAACTCAGTATACAAACTGCGTTTCTACAACTGTTAACTCGTAAGTAAGTGTGTACGTACTGTAACCTCCCCAGAAGAATTTCGAAAGACAATATTTAAATGTTAATCGGAATAGAGCCAAGTGTAACCTTCCCGCAAAAATGAGAAATAATTTTTAAATGTGAATCTTCATTCTGCTAAGTCTAACCTCCCCGTAATTATTTTTAAATGAATAGAATAGAATATTAATGGGCACAGAACCTAGTGTAACCTTCCCACAAAAATATAAAAATGAAAAAAAATAGAATAAGAATTGCAAACAGTGCCAAACGTTAGCTTCCAAGACTAATAAAACTCAATGATAACAAAAATGTGAAAAATTATAAGTCCCCACAAAATTAACATTAAGATCAACCTGATAAATTCATTCTGGGAGGAAAAGCAAAGGGAATATTGTTTCGATTGTAATGATTGTTTTCTTAAAAGATTGCTTTCAGAACAAAATTATTATTGGGGGAATTCTTGAACAAATTAATTACAGTTAATATACATTACATTATCACATGTGCGCAATGCTGCTTCATTACCTTATTTAAAAAATATACCTTGTCCCGAATCTTGACCAGAGGCCCATGTCGACGCCCGCCGACTCCTCACACACAACTGCGACTGTCTCTCGCGCGCTACTGGCACGAACGAACTACATGCTCTCGCGACTCGCTACGTACAACTACTGCCTCGCAACTCGACTGCTAACTCGCAACTGAACTCTCGCGCGGTCAAGCGCAGACTAGCAACGATAAATAACTCTCTGGTCAGAGATTCTGTCATGCCTCGCCATCGCTGCTACTGAATACGTACGTGTTTCAGTACAAACGAGAATTGCTTCTTCTACTGGAATCCGCTATTATGGAGTCTTAGTGTTATTAGTCCTAGAATGATTGGAAATCCATAGGCCTATTTATAATATGTTACGGCTGTACTGGGGCACAATAAAGTTCAAACCATGCCAGAATGATTTATCAGTTGCGTAAGGCACCACTTCTCGTACGAAAGGAGGACTGTTAAGAAGAAGAGACTACATGCTATAAACAAGCTGTTATATCATTTATATGGAATACTGATCTTAGATTCAATTTTCTTGTAGTACTGTTGATGAGTAAGGCTTCATAATAGCAGATTCCAGTAGGAGGTGCAATTCTCGTTAATACGAGGTGCGGCTAGAAAAAAACCGGACTGATGCTGGAAAAAACATTTATTTACAATTATTTACAATTTCATGTTATCTCCTTCAATGTACTCTCCTCCTCGGTCTCTACACCGTTCCATACGAATTTTCCACTGTTCATAGCAATGCTGCAGATCATTTTTTGTAAGTCCATACATTACTTCCGTCGCTTTTTCTTTTACTGCTTCAACAGTCTCAAATCTAGTTCCTTTCAAAGCTGACTTGACTTTAGGGAAAAGAAAAAAGTCACAGGGGGCCAAATCAGGTGAGTAGGGTGGATGATCTAAGATGGGAATGTTGTGTTTTGCGCCGGCCGAAGTGGCCGTGCGGTTAAAGGCGCTGCAGTCTGGAACCGCAAGACCGCTACGGTCGCAGGTTCGAATCCTGCCTCGGGCATGGATGTTTGTGATGTCCTTAGGTTAGTTAGGTTTAACTAGTTCTAAGTTCTAGGGGACTAATAACCTCAGCAGTTGAGTCCCATAGTGCTCAGAGCCATTTGAACATTTGTTGTGTTTTGCCAAAAACGTCTTCACTGACAACGCACTGTGAGCTGGGGCATTGTCTTGGTGAAGGATCCATGACTTTTTTTTTTCCACAAATCGTTCCGTTTTCTCCGTGCTCGCTCACGTAGGGTAGCCAGGACGCTAATGTAGTAATGTTGATTCACTGTTTGTCCCTCTGGTACCCAATCAATGTGCACAATCCCTTTGATGTCAAAAAAAAACAATCATCATTGCCTTGAATTTCGATTTTGACATTCGTGCTTTTTTTGTCGTGGAGAACCAGGAGTTTTCCAATGCATCGATTGGCGTTTAGTTTCGGGATCGTAAGTAAAAAACCACGATTCATCGCAAGTAATAACATTTTGTAAGAATGTGGGATCACTTTCAATGTTTTCCAGGATGTCAGAACAAATCATTCTTCGGCGTTCCTTCTGTTCAATTGTGAGACACTTTGGAACCATTTTTGAACACACTTTGTTCATGTTGAAACTTTCATGAAGAATCTGCCTAACACTTGCCTTGTCAACTCCTGTTAACTCAGACACTGCTCTGATTGTTAAACGGCGATCTTGTCGAACAAGTTTACCGATTTTTTCAATGTTTGCATCAGTTTTTGCTGACAATGGTCTGCCAGTGCGAGTGTCATCACTGGTGTCTTCGCGGCCATCTTTAAATCGTTTAAACCACTCAAACACTTGTGTTCGCGATAAACAATCATCGCCGTACACTTGTTGTAACATTACAAACGTTTCACTTGCAGATTTTCCTAGTTTGAAACAAAATTTGATGTTAACACGCTGTTCTTTCTGTACACCCAACATTTTCCGACGCACAGACAAAACGTCAACTACTTAAAACAGACGCCACGAGCAGACTGAGTGCAGGAGGCAGATGAAACTCGAGCAGTAGGCGGAGCGAGAGTCACGTGACAGGCCACGCGACTTTCAGCCTTATTGCATTCGTTTTATTGTTTCACCAGTACTAGTCCGGTTTTTTTCTAGCCACACCTCGTATGTACACGCCCAGCTGCGAGTTAACAGGGTTAGAAACGCATTTTGCCTGCTGAGCTGAGCGAGCGAGCGAGTTCAGCCCTACCTTCGTGACGTACGTGCTGCGGTATGTCTTTCTCGAGGGCCTCGGTCCCTCGGCGGGACGGAGCTGCTATGAGTTGCCCAACTCGCCTTCCGCGCACGCGTCGTTTCGTTTTGGTGCCGGCGGCCGTAATCGTAGGCATATAAGCGGAAAATAGTGCCAGCCCCGGACACTCCATACCCTTGCCCAAGGTGACTTCCGCCAACTTCCCCTCCCTGATGATGCCCTCATCCCCTCCATCTACCCCTCCTATCAACTTTGATCCTCCCACTCCTCCCCCTGTGTTTTTCCTCCAGGGCACCCTCTTTCCCTTCTCTCCGTCCTCTCATCCTTCCCTCCCCCCTCACCGGACATCCACACCCCCCTACCCTCTCCCCTCCCCCTCCCTTCTCCTCTCCCACTGACATCAACGCCCTCCCCCTCTCCCTCCTACCATCACCTCTTCTTTCTGGCAGGCCCCCGGCTTTTTCGTGTGAACGGTGCATCTTCGTGTGCCGGGGATAGTCGCCAGTTCGTTGGGTTGTTTTGGGGAAAGAGACCAGACAGCGAGGTCATCGGTCTCTTCGGATTAGGGAAGGAAGTCGGCCGTGCTCTTTTAAAGGCACGATCCTGGCATTTGCCTGAAGCGATTTAGGGAATTCACGGAAAATCTAAATCAGGACGGCCGGACGCGGCTTTGAACAGTCGTCCTCCCGATTGCCAGTCCACTGTTCTAACCACTTCGCCGCCTCGCTCGGTCAAAAGAGACGTAAAAGATTTTACATAGTCACGTGACGTGTGCATATTTTATCACATTAAAACAGCGATACAGAGATTCTTCCATCATAAACTAAAGCCGCGCAGAGTGGCCACGCGTTTAGAGGCGCCATGCCACTAATCGTGCGGCTCCTCCCGCCGGAGGGAACATTTGAACGTAAACCAAAGCAAGAATCGTACACGTGGCAAAAGTAATTGAAAATGACACCAAAATGCCAGTCACCTTATGATTCACCGGTAAAGAATCACTTTGCACAATAATATCCTAGAAATATCGAAGAAACTGAAGATTTCCATCAGCGGACTTGTCAAGGCCATAGACCGTAGAGATACAGGCTCCTATGATGATCGTCCTCGCTCAGGAACACTCAACAAAAGTATTTGGTAGTGACCAGTAAACAAAATAGATCCAAAACAATACGTTAATCGGTAACTGAACTAAACACAAATAGTGATACAGCAGTGAGTGAGTCAACATTGAGATGGCGCCTGGCACAAAACAACCTCCAGGGTTACGTAGTAACAAGGAAACCACTGTTACGCATTATTAACAGGAAGAAAAGGCTTCAATGCGCTACGACACATCGACGTTGGACGGCAGGGGACTGGGAAAGTCTTATTCACTGATGAACCCAAGTTCTAAATATTTGGAAGCAAACGCCGTCGATTCGTATGTAGTTTACCCAGTAAACTCTTGAATCCTCAGTGCCTAATTCCAACTGCGAAGCATGGAAGGGATTCTGCGATGGTATGAGGATCTGTAGGAGGTAATAAAGTCAGAGATTTGGTGGAAATAGACGGAAGAATGGACCAATGGTGTTATCATGGCATTTTATAGCAAAATGTCAAGACGTCTTGTTTGCTTCTGAGTGGGAAATGTTTGTCATGCAGTAAATTGTTGGCACCATTTCACTACGACTGCACGTGACATTACATTTGCTCCAGACAACGTCACAATTCCACGATTAACCTGTGGGCCGTTTAGACATTTCGTCCACAAGCCCCGTGTACTTCAGCTTGGGGTAAGTTTCCAGATGTCGCTCCACCCCACTCCCACACTATGATGCACATGTTAACAGTATCGCAGCAGATCTGTGTTTGCAGGAAACCTGGAACATGCATTCTCGCAATGCGGCATTTTTGTTGAGCAATGGTATTAGCGTGAGACGATGAGTGTAACTTACTTTCTGAAGACCCGACGTATTTGTGTTTCGCTTCTATAATGAAAAATCCCGAATATGGTGGACATCATGAATACACTACCTTAGTCCTTATCATTTACATCGGATTCAGTACTTTCGAGGAGATGAAGATAGACGAATGGAATTTTTTCGTTGACTAATTGTAAATCCCCGAGGTAATCCCTTTAATACTGTTTCCTGATGAAGCCACTTCCTTCCCTGACAGTTCAGTAAGACCCTTAAGCCTCCTTGGTTGTTCGGTGAAATTTTCAAGAACGCTTGTCTGTAAATGTGTGGTATGATGTGATGGACAGGGAATTGAGTGGTTCTGTTGTGTTACTCGTCGTCTTACAGCGACCCGTTATGTAGACATATTTGGAAACTTGGAAACGAGCTTCGAGCGTTATTGGAAGACAATCCGTTGGCTACGAAGATGGGTAAGTTCTTCCAGCGTGACTGTGCTCCTGTATATTCTAGTCGTCGAGTGACGCTTCATCTGAACTTAGTATTCCCCGGAAGATGGATGAGCTGACATGATCACGTTTCCTGGCCACCTATGTACCTGGAGCTTACCTCTAGAGATTTATGCTTGTGCGTTGGTTGAAAAACGAAGCCTACAAAGAATATGTAAACACAAGAGATGAAGTTACCGTTTAGGTTATGAATGTCGGTGTACAACAACGAAAGCGTCAGTTATAAAGATGGGTATTACTGTACGCCGAAAGCTTTCTGGTTTTAATTCTGTCGCCTGCACGTTATGTGCCCACTTTATGATCGTCTATATCCGCCGTTTTATGATCGGATTATTGCACAACACACCTTCTGTGCTTAAAAATGACCTGTAAGCCCGAAATTGGCCAATCGTGCAAGATATAATAAATTGAATGCTTGTGTAAAACGGCCGAGATGGTAAACTTCAAAATTTTTTAACATTTAAAACAAAGTATGACTGTTAAAAGCCTGAAATAAATGCTTTTATTTTGAGATACAGAATTCAAGACGTTCTAATTAATCTTCCCGATCCACTTGTGGCTTGGAATGGTCTTTTGGGACGCCAGAACTGAGATACAAACACTGGTAGTTTACTAAGAGATATTAGGTGGTCGCGGAAAACCGTTACATAACTCTAAGGCGCAGGAGTGCGAAAATGCTAATTGCAGTCCGTTCCATTGCAATATAAGGTACAGTGAAACGGAAGTATTTACTGGTGGAAGTAATGACGTAATCGGCTATCCATTAGACTGACTCAAAGCAGACTTCTGCAGAAAGTTTCTACTGAATATGGCCTCTTCAGTGGTACGTATAGCGAAGCTGGGAAACAACATGAGCAGAGAAAGTAAAAAGGAAAGTATCTCGAATTATTAATGTAAAACGTCTACACAACATGTATGAAGAATCAAGGTAGGAGTATAGGGCATATCGAAGACGTATCTGCACAACATAAGCACACTATAGAACATAGCGTCATGTTAAAACGGATGAAAAGTAAGATGAATTACGAAAAAGTGAAAACGCTATGTCAAACTAAAAATGTTGCAAAAGAAGTAGTTTCAAGGCTCTATCATGTACTGGCGTCATATTTTTATGGCGAAAAATGTTACTTCCGAAAAATTTTCAAGGTTAATATTTGATTCCATACCACATCAACATCTGCCCACAACGAGAACTTTTATCAGGCCTAGCACCTATTTCGTAGAGAGACCCATCCAATGCTGTCACTTTTTGTGATTGTAAGAACACGCCATCACGCACAGCTTTACACGCTTCAGGTAGGTACAAGAAATCGTCAAAAAATAGATAAAGAAAGTAATCTTGAGAGAAATGTATCGAAGGTGTGTGCAATGAAAAGACAACGACATAAAAATAAAAGGAGAAACGTAACAGTAATATGCTGTACATAATACTAAAACAATAAAAAGAAACCTCATCGAAGTTTGTGGCTATATTTCTTTGTGAAACAAATTTATGTGGAAATGGTGTCTAAACGTGAAGGAAAAATAGAATTAGCAGCTGTCTCCTGTATAATGTAGGTTTTTTATGTCCCAAAAAGTGACAGAACTAGATACAAACATCATAAGGTAGCCGAGTCACGTCCAAACGGCCTAATCGTCGTTATTACGTGTTCAACATCCCGTAGTACGACCGCAGAAAAAAGAGAAAGACTAGTTTACGATTCTCAGAAATAGCTGTGCCACATGTAGTTGGTGTAATCTAGAGTCTGAATCCGAGGGAAGAAAAGGTAGGACACATTTCAGAGAACTTATATTACTTCAAGGAAAGGTACAATTAGAAAAGGAATTTTATTCCCCTTCCTCAAATATACATTATCTGATTAAAAATGTGCGGGCACCTATGAGCGGGCGTTAATAGGGAATGTGTCCACCCTTCCCCTTTATGACGACATGAAATCTGCTGAGGATACTTTTAATGAGACGTGAAAGTCTGTGGAGGGACGCCAGCCCATTCTTCCTCAAAAGCCGAAGTGAAGGTGGTGAAGTTGGATGCTAGGGTGTGGAGCGTTCTAACTCATCTCACGGTGTTCCATTGGGTTCAGGTAGAGACTCTGGGATTGCCAGTCCATTTTAGGAATGTTATTGGCCATACCATTGCCCCAAAGATGCTCGTTATGCTCGTTAACGATGAAAGGGTGCCTTCTCCTGTTGCTACAGTCATCGAAAAAAAAAAAAAAATGGTTGAAATGGCTCTGATCACTGTGGGACTCAACAGCTGAGGTCATAAGTCCCCTAGAACTTAGAACTACTTAAACCTAACTAACCTAAGGACATCACACACATCCATGCCCGAGGCAGGATTCGAACCTGCGACCGTAGCGGTCACGCGGTTCCAGACTGAAGCGCCTAGAACCGCACGGCCACAGCGGCCGGCGCTACAGTCATCGAATGTTTCACCGCTCTATAAAGTGGAAAATGTTTTAAAATAATGTTCATACCTTTCTGCAGTTAGCATTTTAAGGGATTAGTTTCAATAAGGGGGCCACATAGCAACATTCACATACCTTAACATCACCGCATTCGTATTTCACTGTTGTAACTACGCATGATGCCAGGTAGCGTTCTCCAATCGTTCGCCACAACCAAACCCATTCATCGGATTCCCACGGCCACTTATGTGTTACGGTGTCAAAAGCCTTCTGGAAATCTAGAAATACGGAATTAATTCGATATCCCTAGTCGATAGCACACTGTGTCAGTAAGGAGCTAGTTTCGTTCCCCAATGACCATGTTTTCTACACTCATGCTCATAAATTAAGGATGATGATGATACATGGTGAAACAACGCTCTTGTGGGCTGTTTGCGGGTTTAAATCACCTCTGGGTATGACCATGCGGCCCATTTGACCTGCGGTCTCGCACGGTGGCGCTGGCAGCAGTCCACATACGCAGAAGTGTGTTGGTGCATGTCAGAGTACGGTGCTGCGAGTAAGTGTGCAGACGTTTCAGACGTGCTAATGATGACTGTGTGTTGAAAATGGCTCAAAGAACGCATTTTGATGCTGTTATGATGGGTAGAACACTAGGGCGACTGGAGACTGGTCAAACACAGCAGGTCGTAGCACTGGCCCTCCGTGTGCCCCAAAGTGTGATCTCAAGATAATGGAAATGATTCTAACAGACAGGTAACGTGTCCAGGCGCTACAGTACGGGACGTCCACCGTGTACAACACCACAAGAAGACCGATATCTCACCATTAGAGCCCGCAGACGGCCGCGGAGTACTGCAGTAGCATTGCTCGGGACCTTATCGCAGCCAATGGAACAGTTATCTCCAAGCACATAGTCTACAGACGACTGGACAGACATAGTTTATTCGGCCTGAGACCTGCAAGGTGCTTTGTACTGACCCCTTGTCACAGGAGAGTCCTTAAAGCCTGGTTTCAATAACATAGTATAGGGTCATTGGAACAGTGGTCCCAGGTTATGCTTACCTACGAGTCCAGGTATAGTCTGAACAGTGATTCTCGCCGGGTTTTCATCTGGCTTGAACCAGGAACCGAATACCATCCCTTTTCCTTGAAAGGGACCTTTGTGGAGGTCGTAGTTTGATGGTGTGGGGTGGGATTATGATTGTTGCACTTACACCCCTGCATGTCTTTGACAGAGGAACTGTAACAGGTCAGGTGTATCAGGACGTCATTTTGCACCAGTATGTCCGCCTTTTCAGGGGTGTAGTGGGCCCCAACTTCCGCCTGAAGGACGATAGCGCACGGCCCCACCGAGCTACCATCGTGGAGGAGTACCTTAAAACGGAAGATATCAGGCGAATGGAGTTGCCTGCCTGTTCTCGAGACCTAAACCACTTCGACCACGTCTAGGATGCTCTCGGTGGACGTATCGCTACACGTCTTCAAACCCCTAGGACACTTCAGGAGCTCCGAGAGGCACTGGTGCAAGAATGGGAGGCTATACCCCAGCAGCTGCTCGACCGCCTGATCCAGAGTATGCCAACCCGATGTGCGGCATGTGTACGTGTGCATGGTGATCATATTCCATATTGATGTCGGGGTACATGCGCAGGAAACAGTGGTCTTTTGTAGCACTTGTGTTTCGGGACGGTTTTCTCAAATTATCACGAATACCGTGGACTTACAGCTCTGTGTCGAGTGTGTTCCCTATGTGCCCGTGCTATTAGTGCCAGATTTGTGTAGTGCCACGTTGTGTGTGGCACCACATTCTGCAATTATCCTTAATTTATTAGCAGGAGTGTAAATCCGCTTGATAGCTCTTCGAGGTAATTCAAAGTGTTCGAACGCAATGTATCTTCCAGAATCCTTCTGGATATCGACGTTAATGACACGGGACTGTAATTTAGCGGATTACTCCTACTGTCATTTTTTAATACTGGTGTGAACTGTGCCACTTTCCAGTCATTGGGTACGGATCCTTCCTCGAGCGAGCTGTTGTATATGATTGTTAAGTATGGAGCTATTGTATAAATATACTCTGAAAGGAACCTGATTGTTATACAGACTGGTCCGGAAGACTTGCTTTTATAGGAGATCTACTTCTAAGTTACTCATATTGGTAGCTGCTCTTGATTCGAATTCTGAAACATTTACTTGGTCCTCTTTGGTGATGGGATTTCGGAAGGCTGTGTTTAGTACCTCTGCCTTAGCAGCACTGTCATTCCATTACCACTGCGCAGTCTCATAGCATAACACACCAGTCCCAGCTTGTTAATTCGCTGCGAGACCAGACATACATAACACACCAGTCCCAGCTTGTTAGTTCACAGCGCCCGCTGACTGTCACCTCTTAGCGTCTGGAGTTGACGCTGCAGACTTCGCAGGTGGCCGGGTCCGCCGTAGCGAGCGGGTCCCGGGGACGCGGCAGCCGTTGAGAGATTTATCGGGAGAACGGGCCGGCTAGCGCACTGTGATTAATGGCCGCCTCGAAAGCCAGCTGACTGCCGCTGGCCGACTAATTACCGCCAGACACGATACACTTCTGCAGATTAATTATAAAGCCGGGCGCAAAAAAGAGCCGCGAATTAATCGCGCGGATAGAAACAAAAAAGAAGAAAAAAGAAAATACGGCCGCTCGCGTCAACGGGAAACTTACCGGCTTCAGCCCCAAGGAGCTGTCCGCGTCCTCTTCCAGTCTGGCTGCGGTAATTACTGGGGGGAGGGTGGGGTGGGGGGAAAGGGGGGGAGGGAGTGGGGAGGATGGGGAAAAGAGGGAGAGAGTATCAACTTTGGTCGTTATATCGAATTCATCACCAGCACGTAATTAATAATAACCCGGCTGTAATCGATTTCTTTGCTTCAGTCTTTTGCCGTATTTATCTGTAATAGTGGCCATGATTACTAAAGAAACTTCTGTGTTTCCCCTGAATAGGCACTCTACAGTTTATTTTACTATTGTGGACAATAGAGAACGATAGAACAAGCAAATTATCCTAATAAGCAGAAGACTGAAAAACCAATGATTTCCCCGATACGAAGCAGTACGGCTGACATCGTCGAAATTCAAGAAATGTTCAAAGCAAACCATTAACTTGCGTCATGAACACCGAAAGACAAATAACGCGCCACAGTGATCACAAAGGCTCGCACCATCAAGACGAACTCCTTGGGAGTTACAAACTGAGCAAGATATCCACTCTTAAAGAATGCATATAGAATTATGTTGGTGTAAGAGGGTGACGAGAGAAGACGGAATGTGATGGCATGCAACCGAAAGCGAAACAGTGCGTCGTGGAGCTTATCGTGAAACTGGCTATCCCTTAATGCGCAGATGGAAACAGTATGATATTTTTCGACTTGTAGTAACTTTGTTTTCAGAATGTGCCTGCTTTGTAATATACCACTGTAATCTTACCAGGAATTAACGTAAATCTGGAAAAAAAATCGATGTAGACTGTCAAAGCACCTGAAGATGAGTCCCTAGGGCACGAAACACATTGTTCATTGAAAACAAAAAATATCACGATTGTGGCTGAAGGCGATTGTTCTTTATTTTACGAAAAAAACGAAGCTTAAAATACACCACAACACGACCATAGCTAAAAAGTGTCCCACGACCTGCTACAACCGGCTGCAGCCACCAGAAGTGGAGTTGGACCACTGGCCGTCAAACTTTTTTGCGTAAGAGCCAATAGTGACATTGTAGGGAGACACCAAGGGCTAATCATTTATCACCAACCCATGGTTGTCGGAAGCAGCTTACCACTTACACATTTTGAATCTACGTTTTATAAGATATCACACCTAATATATTCAAGTGAAGAAGAAAACATCGTTGGCTAGTTGGTTGGTTGATTTGGGGAAGGGGAGGGGACCAAACAGTGAGGTCATTGGTCCCATCGAATTAGGGAAGGATGGGGTAGGAAATCGCCTGCTCCCTTTCAATGGAACCATCACGGCATTTGTCTGAAGCAATTTAGGGAAATCACAGAGAACCTAAATGAGGATGGCCGGAGATGGGAAAATAATGTATTGAAACTACATTCATTTCTCTATGGGCATACATAGTGACTACTTTTCCGTACCTAAGCGGGTAATATGGCCAGTGCCATTGGAACAGGGACCCACTTTTGTTGCGCCAGTTCCCTCACACATATTCTAGGCATATTTATGCGCTAGTACATGACAGAATATCAGACGGCTGCAGAAGACCGTTTTCAATCGGATATTCGTATTAGGTCAAACATAACATAATACGGACGGTTTTAAATAATATAACTTAATTCAAAATTGTCACAAAGGTATAGAATGGCGGGTGATAGTTTTGTATATAAATGGACTCAGAAATCATTATGTCTGTTGCATTATACGTGTATTTTGGAAGTAAATAGCTCTTACTGGGGGGGGGGGGGGTGAACATCTTGGCCACTTTTCCTGACTAGTATTGTGGCCACTTTCCCATAGGACGGTCGACATTAGTGATCCACAAAAGAAACGATCAAACTGAAATAAATAACAAAGAACTACATTTGCAAGCCAAAATACGTTATTTAGACATTGATATTGTAAAAATTATCACTCTCCATTGAAAAGAGGTAACAAAAATAATGTTAATAACTTATCAAACGACTCAAAAACAAAAGAAGTTCATCATCATCATCATCATCATTTAAGACTGATTATGCCTTTCAGCGTTCAGTCTGGAGCATAGCCCCCCTTATACAGTTCCTCCATGATCCCCTATTCAGTGCTAACATTGGTGCCTCTTCTGATGTTAAACCTATTACTTCAAAATCATTCCTAACCGAATCCAGGTACCTTCTCCTCGGTCTGCCCCGACTCCTCCTACCCTCTACTGCTGAATCCATGAGTCTCTTGGGTAACATTACTTCTCCCATGCGTGTAACATGACCCCACCATCTAAGCCTGTTCGCCCTGACTGCTACATCTATAGAGTTCATTCCCAGTTTCTCTTTGATTTCCTCATTGTGGACACCCTCCTGCCATTGTTCCCATCTACTAGTACCTGCAATCATCCTAGCTACTTTCATATCCGTAACCTCAACCTTGTTGATAAGGTAACCTGAATCCACCCAGCTTTCGCTCCCATACAACAAAGTTGGTCGAAAGATTGAACGGTGCACAGATAACTTAGTCTTGGTACTGACTTCCTTCTTGCAGAAGAGAGTAGATCGTAGCTGAGCGCTCACTGCATTAGCTTTGCTACACCTCGCTTCCAGTTCTTTCACTATGTTGCCATCCTGTGAGAATATGCATCCTAAGTACTTGAAACCGTCCACCTGTTCTAACTTTGTTCCTCCTATTTGGCACTCAATCCGTTTATATTTCTTTCCCACTGACATTACTTTCGTTTTGGAGATGCTAATATTCATTCCATAGTCCTTACATTTCTGATCTAGCTCTGAAATATTACTTTGCAAACTTTCAATCGAATCTGCCATCACAACTAAGTCATCCGCATATGCAAGACTGCTTATTTTGTGTTCACATATCTTAATCTCACCCAGCCAGTCTATTGTTTTCAACATATGATCCATAAATAATACGAACAACAGTGGAGACAGGTTGCAGCCTTGTCTTACCCCTGAAACTACTCTGAACCATGAACTCAATTTACCGTCAACTCTAACTGCTGCCTGACTATCCATGTAAAGACCTTTAATTGCTTGCAAAAGTTTGCCTCCTATTCCATAATCTTGTAGAACAGACAATAACTTCCTCCTAGGAACCCGGTCATATGCCTTTTCTAGATCTATAAAGCATAGATACAATTCCCTGTTCCACTCATAACAATTCTCCATTATTTGCCGTAAGCTAAAGATCTGGTCCTGACAACCTCTAAGAGGCCTAAACCCACACTGATTTTCATCCAATTGGTCCTCAACTAATACTCGCACTTTCCTTTCAACAATACCTGAGAATATTTTACCCACAACGCTGATTAAAGAGATACCTCTATAGTTGTTACAATCTTTTCTGTTTCCATGTTTAAAGATTGGTGTGATTACTGCTTTTGTCCAGTCTGATGGAACCTGTCCCGACTCCCAGGCCATTTCAATTATCCTGTGTAGCCATTTAAGACCTGACATTCCACTGTATTTTATGAGTTCCGACTTAATTTCATCCACCCCAGCCGCTTTATTGCACTGCAATCTATTGACCATTTTTTCCACTTCCTCAAATGTGATCCTATTTCCATCATCATTCCTATCCCATTCTACCTCGAAATCTGAAACATTACTGATCGCATTTTCACCTACATTGAGCAACTCTTCAAAATATTCCCTCCATCTGCCCAAGGCATCCACAGGATTCACCAGCAGTTTTCCTGACCTGTCCAAAAGAAGTTTACACTAAAAAATAACAGAACAAGCTTCCTCTGTCAATCTCACTGTGTCAACAATGGCGATGTATATCAGAACTAGTCTGACCACTTCCCGGCAGGCAGCAGCACTCTTCAGGGCAAAATTATGCAATGGCCTCTTTCCCGTTCTGACAACTGTAACACATCTTCCCCTAACGATCTTATTATTAAGTGGTGACCAACAAAAATTAATATCTAACATCATAATAGTAATGGCAATACGAGACATCATCACAAATTTTTACCGGGCGTTTTGGATGTCTTTTTCTTTTAGTCATTGCCATGCAGTTTGATTTCATATTAATAGCTACAAGTCGGACGTTGTGGCCGAGCGGTTCTAGGCGCTTCAGTCCGGAACCGCGCTGCTGCTACGATCGCAAGTTCGAATCCTGCATCGGGCATGGATGTGTGTGATGTCCTTAGGTTAGTTAGGTTTAAGAAGTTCTAAGTCTAAGTCTAAGGGACTGATGACCTCAGAAGTTAAGTCCCATAGTGCTCAGAGCCATTTGAACCATTTTTTGAATTGCTACAAATATGTAACACATTTGAAGCTGAACTTCTTCCCAATACCCATTCACGAATTCATGTTACTTCCAGCTGATATTTACGAGTATACCACAGCATCTGATCGGTGCGACTTGCACACGCTCGTGAATTGTCAACGTTGGAAAACAAACATAAAAACATTCCCTTGTCACTTTTATCATGTCCGCGGTGGCGGTGATTTCCAAGAATGTTTGCCTATCGAAGTCGAGGGGTCCAAACAATACATGCCGAACGTGCGATCGTAAATCGATCATGTGACTCCGCTGGTGGGCGTTCTGATCAATTATTTGTGATCGTCATTTTTATCTGTTTCGCATCGTTCCCTTAGTTGCTCTAAATTACATACCTCCGTGAATTATTCGTGAGTTACTAGGGAAACCCAGACGATTTATGTCGTTAGTGAGTTGGATGTCTGGTGTACTTGACGTTTCTTCGGCGGATTCTCTCACATGGAAGAATCTAATTCCATGTTTACCCAGCGTAGAAAATTGTTCGACTTTTTGTCGCAAATATGGAGTACTACCAGACGAGGAAAGAAGGGACTGTGTAGACTGTGGTGGTGCGAAGTGTGTAAGACTTCGTAAGAACAAATGGTTCGCCGGCCGCGGTGACCGAGCGGTTGTAGGCGCTTCAGTCCGGAACCGCGCGACTGCTACGGTCGCAGGTTCGAATCCTGCCTCGGGCATGGATGTGTGTGATGTCCTTAGGTTAGTTAGGTTTAAGTAGTTCTAAGTTCTAGGGGACTGATGATCTCAGAAGTTAAGTCCCATAGTGCTCAGAGCCATTTTTTGAACAAATGGTTCAAATGGCTCTGAGCGGTATGGGACTTAACTTCTGAGGTCATCAGTCCCCTAAAACTTCGAACTACTTAAACGTAACTAACCTAAGGACATCACACACATCCATGCCCGAGGCAGGATTCGAAACTGCGACCGTAGCGGTCGTAAGAACAATTTCGATGCTGAAATACCTTTACACTTTCATTGCGGACAATGCGGAAAACGAACAAGTTTAAGGAAGAATACATGGTTCGACTCATCCAAATTATCCATCCAGACCACCGTAGCGGACTTTCACAGGACAACACCGACAACGAGTAAGGTAAATCGTCTCCTTTGCAGTGCTAGGTATTTTTGTAACGCTTTTCTTTCGTCGTTGCAGTATTGACCAACGTAAACATACTCACAACGCCCGCCACCAGAGTCGCATGTTCGATTTACGATCGCCCGCTCGATATGTATCGTTCAGGACTCCTCACCCCCGTAGGCAATCATTCTTGGGAATTACCGCGGTGGCAATGCTACGTACCAGTCAGCCCCTGACGTAAGCGGCAACCTGTATTTAGCTCACGGCCGAATTGACCGACGTCAAAATTAAGAACATCTTAAATTATTACTGTCTATTTAAGTCTTTTTTTTCCCTACTGAGCAAGAAACACAGGGTGTAACAAAAATACACGGCACAAATTGCGCGACACATTCCTCACACGCAGACGAAGAAATTAATTTACACTCCTGGAAATGGAAAAAAGAACACATTGACACCGGTGTGTCAGACCCACCATACTTGCTCCGGACACTGCGAGAGGGCTGTACAAGCAATGATCACACGCACGGCACAGCGGACACACCAGGAACCGCGGTGTTGGCTGTCGAATGGTGCTACCTGCGCAGCATTTGTGCACCGCCGCCGTCAGTGTCAGCCAGTTTGCCGTGGCATACGGAGCTCCATCGCAGTCTTTAACACTGGTAGCATGCCGCGACAGCGTGGACGTGAACCGTATGTGCAGTTGACGGACTTTGAGCGAGGGCGTATAGTGGGCATGCGGGAGGCCGGGTGGACGTATCGCCGAATTGCTCAACACGTGGGGCGTGAGGTCTCCACAGTACATCGATATTGTCGCCAGTGGTCGGCGGAAGGTGCACGTGCCCGTCGACCTGGGACCGGACCGCAGCGACGCACGGATGCACGCCAAGACCGTAGGATCCTACGCAGTGCCGTAGGGGACCGCACCGCCACTTCCCAGCAAATTAGGGACACTGTTGCTCCTGGGGTATCGGCGAGGACCATTCGCAACCGTCTCCATGAAGCTGGGCTACGGTCCCGCACACCGTTAGGCCGTCTTCCGCTCACGCCCCAACATCGTGCAGCCCGCCTCCAGTGGTGTCGCGACAGGCGTGAATGGAGGGACGAATGGAGACGTGTCGTCTTCAGCGATGAGAGTCGCTTCTGCCTTGGTGCCAATGATGGTCGTATGCGTGTTTGGCGCCGTGCAGGTGGGCGCCACAATCAGGACTGCATACGACCGAGGCACACAGGGCCAACACCCGGCATCATGGTGTGGGGAGCGATCTCCTACACAGGCCGTACACCACTGGTGATCGTCGAGGGGACACTGAATAGTGCACGGTACATCCAAACCGTCATCGAACCCATCGTTCTACCATTCCTAGACCGGCAAGGGAACTTGCTGTTCCAACAGGACAATGCACGTCCGCATGTATCCCGTGCCACCCAACGTGCTCTAGAAGGTGTAAGTCAACTACCCTGGCCAGCAAGATCTCCGGATCTGTCCCCCATTGAGCATGTTTGGGACTGGATGAAGCGTCGTCTCACGCGGTCTGCACGTCCAGCACGAACGCTGGTCCAACTGAGGCGCCAGGTGGAAATGGCATGGCAAGCCATTCAACAGGACTACATCCAGCATTTCTACGATCGTCTCCATGGGAGAATAGCAGCCTGCATTGCTGCGAAAGGTGGATATACACTGTACTAGTGCCGACATTGTGCATGCTCTGTTGCCTGTGTCTATGTGCCTGTGGTTCTGTTAGTGTGATCATGTGATGTATCTGACCCCAGGAATGTGTCAATAAAGTTTCCCCTTCCTGGGACAATGAATTCACGGTGTTCTTATTTCAATTTCCAGGAGTGTATATGATCATGGGTCTAGAAACGCTTTGTTTCTATGTTACAATTCATTTTCTCCAAATTATTAACAATGGGAAAGAGTGAAGAACAGAAAACTAGGATCATGGGCAACATTACTCTTGGTGACGTCTGGTTAGGTTGAGCACCGCCAGTGTTTTGTTTTACATGTCCGTGGGGCCGTGCGACGTGCGTCATTCCTTTTTTAAAGGTAACATCGACTGTTCTAGCAGTCAGTACGACCGGTGCAAGCACACTTGTTACTAATTAGACTTGGCTCGCGCAGTTGCAGTGTACACAAATGCAGAGATGGTAGCTGCCCATATGATGTGTGGATTAGCTGACGGCAAAAGCGCTCGCGCTCAACGTTTGTACCGGGAAAGATTTCCAGAACTACGATGCTCCGACAGGAAAACGTTTGAAACCATTGATTGTTGACTTAGGGAACATGGAGCATTTAAGCCTGACACTAGAGACCTGGCGAGGCCTAGACGGACGAGAACACCGCAACGGGAGGCGGCATTACTTCATGCAGTTCACGACGACCCTAGGGCCAGTACAAGACATGTAGCTGCAACACCGAATGTTGATCACATGACTGTCTAGCGAGTGTTATACGAGGACTAGCTGTATCCAATGGATGCCTTCCCTTCCTTGATGTGTTACCCAGAAGGAAGACTGAGGGTACGTTGGGACATTCTGTTTATAGGAAGCCTACTCACACTGACTTGTATCTGCGAGCTGATAGTTATCACAATCCAGCTCAGCGTGAAGGAGTACTTCGTACCTTGGTTCACAGGGCCCACATTATCTCAGACCCTGAAAGTTTGGCAGCTGAGCTATCACATCTCGAAGTCACCTTTCGTCAGAATGGTTATAGTGAGAGGCACATCAAACGTTCGTTGCACTATCAGCCTTCTGTGCAACGGGTGAGTGACGATAGCAACGAAGTGACACCTAATTCTACGGCCTTTTTCCTTGCGCAGGAAACATTTCCAAGAGGATTGGCCGTATTTTGCGGAAATATGATGTGAAATGTGTTTTTCGACTATCCTCTGAGATTAAGGCCCTGTTGCCGTCCGTAAAAGATGATATTGGTTTCGCGTAAGGCTGGTGTCTATCGTATTCCTTGCAGTTGTGGCATGTCATATATTGGTCAGACAATCATGACTGTGGAAGTCCTGTGTATTGAACAAAAGCGTCACACACGATTACAACAGCCGAGCAAATCCGCTATTGCAGAACAATGCCTTGACACCGGTCATCCTATGGAATACAACAACACGGAGATTCTGGCTAGAGATGGTATTAAGGAAGCTGTTGAAATTAAACTATCAAGCAACCCTATAAACAGAGGTGGTGGATTTTGTTTAAATGCTGCTTGTAATCCGGCTCTGTCTCTCATCAAAAAACAGAGGAACCGAATTAGTGCTACCTCGCCTGTTGGTTATTAGTCACTATCGATATTTCTGATGTTGGTTAGCTTTGGTTGTGTGTTGACTCTGCGGTTACTTGTTCTGTGTGAGATATCTTCCTTGTTTCTCTTCTGTGAACCGAGGTATTAAATTCCCTTGCACATTGCTTGGCTATTTACAAAACGTGGACCAATTGCTCTCCGAACCTGAAACCACTGGTTGTCTATTTTTGGGGGCGTTGGAAAGCTCTGTAGTTTGGAACCTCAGTACAAGTTGTCCAGAGTCACCGTGCCCGTATTGTGGAAGGCGGCGAAACCATATGCAATACCCCAAGGATACATCAGCGCATCTTAGATTCACTACGACGGTGGGGTGGTTCGTGGATCAAGCCCACGGAGTGCCTATTTAACATCCGCAGTGAGGAAGAGTTGCATGTGGTATGCCGATGCTTTCTGTACGCGTGTGTTTCCGAATATTAATCAGTTGGAGACAACGAGTTGTAGCATGGAAACAAAGCATTTCCAGACCCACGCTCATGTAACATAATTTCTTCGTCTACGTTTGAGGAATGTATCCTACAGTTTGTGCCGTTACACCCTGTATACACTCTTAACATTTTGCCGTCCGCACGTCTCGTACAAATTTATTCACCTGGCGCTGGCACCGCTAGTTCGGATTACTTGGCTTTCTCCGGCCGCTTGTCACCTTTCCGTTGATGACAAGATTCAAATACATTGACTTTTGCGCTCTTCAATTTTCCTGAAATCCTCTGTTTTGCCGTATCGTTCCACAAACTCGAATTTTCTTTTCAAGTAACTTCTCTGCAAGTTCTACACTGTTATAATAATCATCCATGCAGAGGTGAAGCCACTTTCCATTACAAGGTGTCAATAGTGCCATCATTGTTTTTGCTAAAGGCTGTCCAGCGCCGGAATGTATCTTGAATGAGGAAATGTATCCCGTACTCGAATCACACAGTATCCGAATGAGTATGCCGTATTTCGTAATTTTCGACGGATTGCAAACATTAAAATTTAATCGTCCACGCCACGGTATGATCCCTTCAATTTGAGAGGTATTCACTCGGATTAAACGTTTCTTTAAACGTTTTGGAAAAATAATCAATTACGAATTGCACTTAGACAAGCCGGTCTGCATTATCCTGTTTATTGTTGCTGTCGCAAAAATGTAAAAATGATAATATTTGTCCGAATCGGTTGCAGGACATCGTTTTGCGAAACATCGGTGTGTCTATCAACGGATTCGTTTACCAAAATCATCGATCCATGCTTTTCTTACAGTTCCCATAAGGATAGCAAGCCCAAACCATTTTCTAAGTTCGGGTCCCGTACCGTCGACAAATTTGGCATTTTTTTAAAAATCCAGTTTCCTTCTATTGCAATTTTGACTGTAGTACTAGTTAGTTTAGTTGCTAATATAATCAATTAGATCGTTCCCAATATATAATTCTACGATATCCTCGACGCGCTATGTATCTTTGGGAAACATGTTTGGACCCGGGGATCCTTCATATTTATTATTGGTGCTCGGTAAATCAAACTCTGACCACTGTGCACTGTCTTCTTCGTCTGATTCAGCCGAATCAGTTGGCAACCGTAGCCTTCGCCGAATTCTTCTTGGTCGTATCTCACTATCTTCCTACGATTCTGCTTCACTTTCGTTTTTTTTTTTTATATATCCAGTGTCTTCTTCCCTATCGGCCAAGTCGTCCGGAACGTCACACAAGACATCCGCGCATTCAACGTAAATAATCCTATTGTGTCTTTCGTCCGCCATGATGAAAGGGCACAAGCACCCATAAAAACGCCGGCCGCGGTGGTCTAGCGGTTCTGGCGCTCCAGTCCGGAACCGCGTGACTGCTACGGTCGCAGGTTCGAATCCTGCCTCGGGCATGGGTGTGTGTGATGTCCTTAGGTTAGTTAGGTTTAAGTAGTTCTAAGTTCTAGGGGACTTATGACCTAAGATGTTGAGTCCCATAGTGCTCAGAGCCATTTGAACCATTTGAAGCCCATAAAAACAAAAAAAACTTGTTGTGGTGTGTAACTTATTGTTAACTGTGGTGTGCATAGTGTAAGACCTCCAGTACACGCACCATCAGATTATTTGACTTGTCGCTCTAACGGAGTAGGCGAGTGTCAGCAATATGTCTCATGGTCTTATCGTGGCGTGTTTATCTTCTGCTGTTAGGTCAGACGATAGAAATGCCACTTGCACGCTTAGAGTAGCAGATTGACGGTGACCAACTTTAAACAGAACTTGATTAATTTTCACACACATTTATTAAAATAATAACAAGCATAAAAATTACTTAACTTGGATCTGGATGCTATTTACAACTGCCAATCTGAAGTTCCTTTGGTATTTGTACGTTAATCTTATTCTCACATATACAGGGTGATTCAAAAAGAATACCACAACTTTAGGAATTTAAAACTCTGCAACGACAAAAGACAGAGCTAAGCACTATCTGTCGGCGAATTAAGGGAGCTATAAAGTTTCATTTAGGTGTACATTTGTTCGCTTGAGACGCTGTTGACTAGGCGTCAGCGTCAGTTGATGCTAAGATGGCGACCGCTCAACAGAAAGCTTTTTGTGTTATTGAGTACGGCAGAAGTGAATCGACGACAGTTGTTCAGCGTGCATTTCGTACGAAGTATGGTGTTAAACTTCCTGATAGGTGGTGTATTAAACGTTGGTATAAACAGTTTACAGAGAATGGGTGTTTGTGCAAAGGGAAAAGTTCTGGACGGCCGAGAACGAGTGATGAAAATGTAGCACGCATCCAGTAAGCATTTGTTCGCAGCCCAGGAAAATCGACTCACAGAGCTAGCAGAGAGCTGCAAATTCCACAATCAACTGTATGGAGAGTCCTACGAAAAAGGTTAGTTATGAAACCTTATCGTCTGAAATTGTTTCAACTACCCGAGGCGATGGATCGGCCGCCAGGCAGCCCGTGACAGAGCACTTCATCACTGGCCTCCAAGAAGCCCTGATCTTACCCCCTGCGATTTTTTCTTATGGGGGTATGTTAAGGATATGGTGTTTCGGCCACCTCTCTCAGCCACCATTGATGATTTGAAACGAGAAATAACAGCAGCTATCCAAACTGTTACGCCTGATATGCTACAGAGAGTGTGGAACGAGTTGGAGTATCGGGTTGATATTGCTCGTGTGTCTGGAGGGGGCCATATTGAACATCTCTGAACTTGTTTTTGAGTAAAAAAAAAACCTTTCATTAAATACACATTTTTAAAGTTGTGGTATTCTTTTTGAATCACCCTGTATATCTCTGAAACTTGACAAAAGTGTCTATACATTTATCTTCATGGCTATGTACAGGAATATGGTAATCTTATTAGGCGCAGACTGAAACTTGACTATAGACTGGTACAGACAAATGTAGACTGGTACAGACTGGTGCAGACAAATGCAGACTGGTACAGAATGGTGCAGACAAATGCAGACTGACTAATCGGAGGTCTGTACACTCGTTATAATACCTCGCGCTTTCATGTATCACTGCGCGAGTGTGATCCGCGAGGAGAAAAGGTTCTACGTTAGCAGCAATCTCATTGGCTGCGTTACATATTAATGCGCGGATCGGTGGAAGCAGAATTTGGTCCGTCTCTATGGCAGCGCCCTCTCGTAGTGCGGAGACGGACGAGCGCTGCGCCTACGCTGTTGTGCTTAGCGTGGCGCGCTCTATTGGGAAATTTGCGTACGCACTGACTGCGCTGAACTATGTACACAACATTACCTACACAGAACACAAACAGAATGCAAAAGATGCTGAAGTGCTGTAGCCGGCTACTGCGCGATACTATGCTCACGACACCACTGTGGTGTCGCCGGCCAGAGCGGTACTATGCAGACGACAGCACTATGGTGTCGCTGGCCGTTGACCGCCATATCGCGCACGATACCACTGTGGTGTCGCCGGACGGCATAGTGTTAAGAAGCTAACGTCAGTGGACGTTTTGGATTCTGCTGTTAGTAGCTAGAAGTGTATTATTATAGAGAACGGTGGGCCTCACGAATACCTGATTCGCACAGTAGTATCACGGCCATTGAGTTACAATACTTTGACAGCGATGGCTACTAGCCCTGGTGAAATACCAGAAGTATCCCGACATTCGCAGCGGATGGGTACGAATTCCTGCGCTGCTGTGGCGTGGACGATGGCGGAGCGCTGACAGCGTCAGAGTGATGGAGAAGCGAGCCGGCACCGTGTTTACCTCTGCCGGCCACGCCCACTGCACGGCCGCAATTAAACTCGGCTGGTGGATTATGGTAATGCCGCCGGCCATCACCGCCAATCGATGACTCTCCCCACCCACCACCCCCCACTCCCCGGCGCGCTACGCCACCACCTGCCACCGTACACTACTTTGCATTCGCAAGGCTTCCGGAGAGTAAACATGCCCACCGATCACATTGGCCACTGCATGCCTACTGGATACTTTTGAGCGCGGCAAGACCATGGTTATACGGGATAATGTGGGCCACAGAGTGAACGGATAACGAAGAACACGCTTAATCTAAAATACACATGCTTTTTACCGGAAAATGCTATTTACTCTAATTACAAAACATGCTACATGTCACAGCTGAAAACCCACTGCGTCACTTATGTGTTAAACACATGAAACGGTTGTAAAGTTGTAACGCCGGAAATGCATATCCTCCTATTTCCATCTATTGTACTACAAATTATTTCCTTATTTTGTTACCTGAAGATATGACATTTCTGTGTCTTTATACAGGGTGTTACAAAAAGGTACGGCCAAACTTTCAGGAAACCTTCCTCACACACAAAGAAAGAAAATATGTTATGTGGACATGCGTCCGGAAACGCTTACTTTCCGTGTTAGAGCTCATTTTATTACTTCTCTTCAAATCACATTAATCATGGAATGGAAACACACAGCAACAGAACGCCCCAGCGTGACTTCAAACAGTTTGTTACAGGAACTGTTCAAAATGTTCGCCGTTGGCGAGGATACATGCATCCACCCTCCGTCGCATGGAATCCCTGATGCGCTGATGCAGCCCTGGAGAATGGCGTATTGTATCACAGCCGCCCACAATACGAGCACGAAGAGTCTCTACATTTGGTACCGGGGTTGCGTAGAAAAGAGCTTTCAAATGCCCCCATAAATGAAAGTCAAGAGGGTTGAGGTCAGGAGAGCGTAGAGACCACGGAATTGGTCCGTCTCTACCAATCCATCGGTCACCGAATCTGTTGTTGAGAAGCATACGAACACTTCGACTGAAATGTGCAGGAGCTCCATCGTGCATGAACCACATGTTGTGTCGTACTTGTAAAGGCACGAGTTCTAGCAGCACAGATAGAGTATCCCGTATGAATTCATGATAACGTGCACCATTGAGCGTAGGTGGAAGAACGTGGGGCCCAATCAAGACATCACCAACAATGCCTGCCCAAACGTACACAGAAAATCTGTGTTGATGACGTGATTGCACAATTGCGTGCGGATTCTCGTCAGCCCATACATGTTGATTGTGAAAATTTACAATTTGATCACGTTGGAATGAAGCCTCATCCGTAAAGAGAACATTTGCACTGAAATGAGGATTGACACATTGCTGGATGAACCATTCGCAGAAGTATACCCGTGGAGGCCAATCAGCTGCTGATAGTGCCTGCACACGCTGTACATGGTACGGAAACAACTGGTTCTCCCGTAGCACTCTCCATACAGTGACGTGGTCAACGTTACCTTGTACAGGAGCAACTTCTCTGACGCTGACATTAGGGTTATCGTCAACTGCACGAAGAATTGCCTCGTCCATTGCAGGTGTCCTCGTCGTTCTAGGTCTTCCCCAGTCGCGAGTCATAGGCTGGAATGTTTCGTGCTCCCTAAGACGCCGATAAATTGCTGCGAACGTCTTCCTTTCGGGACACCTTAGTTCTGGAAATCTGTCTCGATACAAACGTACCGCGCCACGGCTATTGCCCCGTGCTAATCCATACATCAAATGGGCATCTGCCAACTGCGCATTTGTAAACATTGCACTGACTGCAAAACCACGTTCGTGATGAACACTAACCTGTTGATGCTACGTACTGATGTGCTTGATGCTAGTACTGTAGAGCAATTAGTCGCATGTCAACACAAGCACCGAAGTCAATATTACCTTCCTTCAATTGGACCAACTGGCGGTGAATCGAGGAAGTACAGTACATACTGACGAAACTAAAATGAGCTCTAACATGGAAATTAAGCGACACATGTCCACATAACATCTTTTCTTTATTTGTGTGTGAGGAATGCTTCCTGAAAGTATATGCATTTATGTCGATGTATAATTGGTTTGTTTTATAAATATTGTTTGTATTTTTACGCTGGGTCTTGCCTATCGAACGATTACATCGATAGGTCATGTGGAGAACCAGAGCGTTTGGGATCTTTGGTAGTGTTAACTCTGCCACGTGGAGCGCGGGCAGAGCGGAGTCTCGCTGGAGTAGGGCGGTGGAGCAAGTGTGTTGAGTGACGGTCCCTCGAGTTGCCGGGCTTTGGCAGCATGTAATTGCGCTCGACTTGCTATGATAGTTTCTGGCACGGTGTCGCGGACGGGAAACATTAGCAGGCACACATCAAGAACCCGTTTCGCCTGGTGACCGTGTCGTGAAGAAGGCGCGCCAACATCCAGCTTCTGCAGCAGCTACGGCCGACAATGAGTGATTGTCGCCACCTCCTCGATCGACGACTTCAGACCTTCAATCAACCAACAAGGAAGACTGAAAGCACGTAAAGTTTTAGAACTGTATGGCAGACATCAGCTTAGCATGAACCTTTGTTGCTCATTGTCCCAATTGCATTACCAAGCAGGGTCCCTTCCTTTTCCGAAATGAACTCCAGTGTCGTTTAAATTCAAACGCCAGCATTAAAGTAAAATCATTCGATTTCACTGCTTTAATTTCAAAGTTCAGTTAAGGTATTCATAGCTGGCTACAATATTTAGATTACACAAGCACAAATTAAGTGTGCGAGTTTTGTTACCATATTTTAGCTTACCTGTGACTGCAGCTCAGCTTGGTACGTACTAAATTTTACTGTTGTTAATTGTTCAGAATCATTTAATTCAAGTTCAAAGTTAAAGCTCTTATTTCTAAATTGCGTAGATTCAAGTAACTTTTGAAATGTTTGTTGAGGTAGCCCAAGACTAACCTTATTTTACTGAAGTTCGTAGTCCTTCAGAAACAAAGCTCACCATTAATTTCAGTCACTAAATTAACTTTCAATTTTCCGATTTTATTAATTCTTTTGCTAAATTAAGTCAGAGTGTAGCGAAATTTATCACTTCTGACAAATATTCAGTTTTCACACAACACGTGTCAACCTTCAGTTGCCACGCTTTTATTGCTAATTACATGTGCAATAACCTTTCTCTTCAGTTATTATAGTAGTTGTCCATAGGACTGGCGACCTTAATTTTCCCCAAATCCCAAATAACAATTAATGCCAGTTAATTGTTAACGTAACGACCGCACATTTACTTTCTTTATTAACTTTACCCCCTTTCGAAATTAATTTCCACCAGTTTCATTTGCATTTTTCCTTTCATTTAGATGTAACCCTTTCCTCGCTCTTGATCGACAGATTAACTTCGGTGACGATTGCTTTTCCCAAATTTCCATTAGGTACCTGCGGTTTAATTTTTCACTGTCATGAAGGTCGATAAGTGAGGGGGAGGTTACAATGTACCGATCTTCATCTGGTAAAGAAAGGGCAACGCAAACGTACAGACAAGAATTTGGCAGCGGAAAAATTTGCGATGATAGGGTCTCCGAATTTAACTGAAGAGGGGGCGGTACTATCGGAAAAATATTTTAGCGATTTCCAACGGTAAGGCATAACTCAGATGTACAATAATGTAATATAAACGAAAATATTCGTTCCAACTATAGCAGAATACCTCAAAAATTTCGATTTCTTCGAAAATTCGCTAACCATCTAGTCCAAACCCGGATACTGTAATTTCTAAAGTGGCAGCAAGAGATTCTGTTCATTGGATTATCAAAACTCTTAAACATTACCTAATCTTTTGCTCCTACGGTTCTAGGCGCTTTGCAAAGCTTATTTTTTATCTTATTTACTTTCTTTTGCGAAGCATAACGATTTCACTCTACTAAAACACCTCTCTCAGTCCATATTTATGCGGGATGGTTTAGGGACTTCGGCCGTTTAATACACTGATGAGCGAAAACATTATGATCGCCTGCTCAACAGTTTCTTTGCCCGTCTTTGGAACGAAATACCTCACTGATTTTGTGTATCAGGGATCCGACAGTTTGTTGGCAGGTTTGAGCAGGTATGTGGTATTAGACGTCTACGTACCAGGTCATGTCATTCGTGGAAATAACGGGCCGCTGATTTGCGTAAGCGATGATGGTGCCGAATAGCGATACAGATGGGGTACATAGGACTTATATCAGGCGTATTTGGTGTCTGAGATATCGGTGTGAGTTCCATACAACGCTCCTCAAAATACCGTAGCACGGTTGTGGCTCCGAGATAGGGACAATTATACTACTGAAAGATGACATCGCCGTTGTGGAAGGCTTCAGGCGCGAGGGAAGCAGGTGGTTCGAAGCTGTCAGCGACTCTGCGATTACTACCACAAATCCCATAAGCGCAGCAGAATGTCTCCAATAGCATACTATCGCTCCCACCAGCCTGCGTCTGTCGTGCGCTACATGTTTCTAGCCTCTGTTTATCTGAATGATGTTTGCGGTGTAAGTGGGCTGCTTCTGTGTTGGCAGCGCTGTGTAGCGCTTTGCATTGGACCTCTGACTGCGCTTCCTTTGTAAGAGACTCTGTGGCTGGTCGGACTCGTTGTTGGAAGTTAATCGCTGGTACTGTTGGGCAATAGGTACGTAGTTGCCAGCAGTGATGGAAGTACGAGTACTGTTGGACAGATGGAGGTGAACAGCCAGCAGTGATGGATGTTAGATGTGAGAAGTTAGCATTGATGGAGGGTAGAGGTCTGAAGTGTTAGCGTAGGCTAACGAACTGTACATGTTCAACTTGGAGATTGAATATTATTCATGATTATATACCTTTGTACTAGACGTCAATGACGATTTATATCCGTGTTTGAACTGGATGTAATACAGGGTGCTTCAAAAAGAATACCACAACTTTAGGAATTTAAAACTCTGCAACGACAAAAGGCAGAGCTAAGCACTATCTGTCGGCGAATTAAGGGAGCTATAAAGTTTCATTTAGTTGTACATTTGTTCCCTTGAGGCGCTGTTGACTAGGCGTCAGCGTCAGTTGATGCTAAGATGGCGACCGCTCAACAGAAAGCTTTTTGTGTTATTGAGTACGGCAGAAGTGAATCGACGACAGTTGTTCAGCGTGCATTTCAAACGAAGTATGGTGTTAAACCTCCTGATAGGTGGTGTATTAAACGTTGGTATAAACAGTTTACAGAGAATGGGTGTTTGTGCAAAGGGAAAAGTTCTGGACGGCCGAGAACGAGTGATGAAAATGTAGCACGCATCCAGCAAGCATTTGTTCGCAGCCCAGGAAAATCGACTCGCAGAGCTAGCAGAGAGCTGCAAATTCCACAATCAACTGTATGGAGAGTCCTACGAAAAAGGTTAGTTATCAAACCTTATCGTCTGAAATTGGTTCAAGCACTGTCTGCAGCTGATAAGATTAAAAGAATCGATTTCTGTGATTTTATCCTTGCTCAAATGGAAACAGATGAATCTTTCGTTTCAAAGATTGTGTTTAGTGATGAAGCAACTTTCCACACTAACGGGAAAGTCAACCGTCACAATGTCTGTATATGGGGCACTGAGAATCCGCGGGAAACAACTCAGTATGAACGTGACTCTCCTAAGGTGAACGTTTTCTGTGCCATTTCAGCCAATAAAGTTTTTGGTCCCTTTTTCTTCGAAGGTGCTACTGTAACTGGACTACAGTATCTGGAGATGTTAGAGAATTGGCTGTTCCCTCAGCTCGAACAAGAAGCACAACAATTCATATTTCAGCAGGATGGAGCGCCACCACATTGGCACTTATCTGTCCGTAACTACCTGAACGTCAACTACCCGAGGCGATGGATCGGCCGCCAGGCAGCCCGTGAAAGAGCACTTCATCACTGGCCTCCAAGAAGCCCTGATCTTACCCCCTGCGATTTTTTCTTATGGGGGTATGTTAAGGATATGGTGTTTCGGCCACCTCTCCCAGCCACCATTGATGATTTGAAACGAGAAATAACAGCAGCTATCCAAACTGTTACGCCTGATATGCTACAGAGAGTGTGGAACGAGTTGGAGTATCGCGTTGATATTGCTCGTGTGTCTGGAGGGGGCCATATTGAACATCTCTGAATTTGTTTTTGAGTGAAAAAAAAAACCTTTTTAAATACTCTTTGTAATGATGTATAACAGAAGGTTATATTATGTTTCTTTCATTAAATACACATTTTAAAGTTGTGGTATTCTTTTTGAATCACCCTGTATTATTAAGCTAAAAAAAACATTATTTGGCTTGCAAAAAAATCTTTCCTTTGCTAACCACATGCCTCTTAGTAGTTAGTGGCTTTAGTAGTTAGAATCTTTTATTTAGCTGGCAGTATTGATGTTGGCTGTATTGTAGTAGTTCGCGTAATGAAGATTTTTGTGAGGTAAGCGCTTAATGGAATGTACAGGTAATTGTTAAGATTTCTTTTTAGTCATTCTTTTGAATTAATCATTTGAAGTCAGGTTGTTTTTTTTTTGTTTTGTTTTTTTTTTGAGCAGTCAGACTGCGCTGCGTTAGAGTATTGAGGGCAGTGTTGACATGATAAGAAAAATTAAAGAGAAAGTAGGCTCAGTACGTTTAGTTTTACTCAGCTGTTTCAGAATATAACGTAGACGTTTCATCTTCTCAGTCATTCTGCAATTTAAGTAGAGACACATTCATTTAAATAAAGAAGTTTCAGCGGAAACGACCAGCGACCTAGAGTAGCAAAAATGTAATTCACCCGAAGAGCTGACACGTTTCCATTGATAGTTGGTCGAATCCCGTAGGTCCCGTGCACACTGCAATCGTAATTGACGATGTCGTTGGGCTAACATGTGAACACTTAGGTATGCTCTGCTCCGGAGCCACATGTTCAACAATGTAAAATGAACGGTGTGCTCCGAAACACTTATGCGTGCACGAGCACTGTGCTCTTTCGCCAGAGATGCCGCAGGTCACCATCTACCCTACTTTACAGAGCAGAGAAGCCACCGAACACCACGTTCTGTGAAAAGTCCAAGCATTTAGCGCCTAGTGGTAGTTTCACTGTCCTTCCACCTTTTTCCATTGATGCTCATGACAGTAGCACGTGTACATTCGACCAGCTTCGCCGTTTTCGAGATACTCGTTCATAGGCTCTGCGTAATAATAATCTTCCCATTGTTAAAGTCGCTTATCTCAATGAATTTTCCCATTTGCAGCCTGTAAGAAACTTTTAGTTAAACTTTAATATTGTTGTGTTTAGGAAAATTTAATCTTCTGGGAGTTAACATTTAATACTGTTGTGTTTAGGATTAGTCACTTTTTTATGTTGACGAGATGCGTTATCCTGACAACTGTTTCTTTTTTTTTTTGTCACATTGAAAACTGTGTAAAAGCGTGTATTTTTGTGCTAATATTCCGACATTAAACATGTCATTTCAACTTACACAGTTGTCCTCGATCCGAGAATAAGTAAAACAAAAATATTGCAACTTACACTGCGTACAATGGTATAACGGTTAGTATTGGCACTATGTCACTATGTCTCCCGTACGCAGAAGACAGGTTTTAAATACAGGGTGAAAAGTATTTAAACCGACAAACTCTGGGAGGTTGTAGGAGGCATCAATACAAATATTTTTCCCTACAGTCATTTTTTCCTATGAGGAGTATTTAAACCGGTAGGGGAAGATTTCTCTGGCGGCAAATTAATTAAACCAACAAACACTTTTATATTTTTTATGACCAAGAGACAACAACTAGGTAGCAGATACGGCCCAATTAAACAGTTCCCAACAATACCGACCCACACATTAACGAAGAACCGCACTTGATGAGCGCTAGTAACTGCGGCATGTGGGTTATCCTCACTTCAAACATGCGAATTGTGCATGTTCAACACTCCATCACGCCCGAGCGTTGCTTCATCGGTAAACAACAGAGAGGATGGAAATGTAGGATGCATTTCACACTGTTGCAGATACCACTGCGAAAACTGTGCTCTGGGTCGATAATCAACTGGTTCCAGGTTGTGGACACGCTGTAAGTGAAATGAACGTAACAATTGCTCTCGAAGCACTGTTCTTACATTTGTCTGATTCGTCCCCATGTTACGTGCAATTGCACGAGTGCTGATTGAAGGATGCCGCTCCACATGCTGCAAGACAGCTTCCTCAACTTGCAGCGTTCTTACCGTGCGGCGGCGTCCCTGTCTAGGTAATCTTCTAAATGACCCACTCTCACGCAGACGTTGGTATACACCAGCAAAGGTCGTATGATGCGGGATACGGCGATTAGGATATTGTTGTAGATAAACCCGCTGTGCAGCTCGTCCGTTGTGGTGCGCTACGTAGGACGCACCAACCAGATCAGTGTACTCACTCCAGGTGTATCGCACCATTCGTAAACAGAGACAATGCACTACTACACTGGTGGACAGCAGTTGCCTACAAATGAATAGCGTAATACGCCCTCTAACAACTGAAGAGCGGAATACGGCCTCCACCGGTTTAAATAATCCTCATAGGAAAAAATGACATTAGGGAAAAATACACTCCTGGAAATGGAAAAAAGAACACATTGACACCGGTGTGTCAGACCCACCATACTTGCTCCGGACACTGCGAGAGGGCTGTACAAGCAATGATCGCACGGCACAGCGGACACACCAGGAACCGCGGTGTTGGCCGTCGAATGGCGCTAGCTGCGCAGCATTTGTGCACCGCCGCCGTCAGTGTCAGCTAGTTTGCCGTGGCATACGGAGCTCCATCGCAGTCTTTAACACTGGTAGCATGCCGCGACAGCGTGGACGTGAACCGTATGTGCAGTTGACGGACTTTGAGCGAGGGCGTATAGTGGGCATGCGGGAGGCCGGGTGGACGTACCGCCGAATTGCTCAACACGTGGGGCGTGAGGTCTCCACAGTACATCGATGTTGTCGCCAGTGGTCGGCGGAAGGTGCACGTGCCCGTCGACCTGGGACCGGACCGCAGCGACGCACGGTTGCACGCCAAGACCGTAGGATCCTACGCAGTGCCGTAGGGGACCGCACCGCCACTTCCCAGCAAATTAGGGACACTGTTGCTCCTGGGGTATCGGCGAGGAACATTCGCAACCGTCTCCATGAAGCTGGGCTACGGTCCCGCACACCGTTAGGCCGTCTTCCGCTCACGCCCCAACATCGTGCAGCCCGCCTCCAGTGGTGTCGCGACAGGCGTGAATGGAGGGACGAATGGAGACGTGTCGTCTTCAGCGATGAGAGTCGCTTCTGCCTTGGTGCCAATGATGGTCGTATGCGTGTTTGGCGCCGTGCAGGTGAGCGCCACAATCAGGACTGCATACGACCGAGGCACACAGGGCCAACACCCGGCATCATGGTGTGGGGAGCGATCTCCTACACTGGCCGTACACCACTGGTGATCGTCGAGGAGACACTGAATAGTGCACGGTACATCCAAACCGTCATCGAACCCATCGTTCTACCATTCCTAGACCGGCAAGGGAACTTGCTGTTCCAACAGGACAATGCACGTCCGCATGTATCCCGTGCCACCCAACGTGCTCTAGAAGGTGTAAGTCAACTACCCTGGCCAGCAAGATCTCCGGATCTGTCCCCCATTGAGCATGTTTGGGACTGGATGAAGCGTCGTCTCACGCGGTCTGCACGTCCAGCACGAACGCTGGTCCAACTGAGGCGCCAGGTGGAAATGGCATGGCAAGCCATTCCACAGGACTACATCCAGCATCTCTACGATCGTCTCCATGGGAGAACAGCAGCCTGCATTGCTGCGAAAGGTGGATATACACTGTACTAGTGCCGACGTTGTGCATGCTCTGTTGCCTGTGTCTATGTGCCTGTGGTTCTCTCAGTGTGATCATGTGATGTATCTGACCCCAGGAATGTGTCAATAAAGTTTCCCCTTCCTGGGACAATGAATTCACGGTGTTCTTATTTCAATGTCCAGGAGTGTATTTGTTTTGATATCCCCTACAACCTCCCAGAGTTTGTCGGTTTAAATACTTTTCACCCTGTATAGGCAGCTTAAGTAACGGATTGGTTGCTTGGGAACAGTATATCGGGATATTGTGACGAATGCTGCATGCAAAACAAAGAAAGATGGCCAGCAGTGGGGTTGCAGATGGGGACGCGTGCGTCGCAGGGAGCAGAGACGAGGGTGCCGAAGTGCTGCAGTCCCACGATGGAAGTTACGGAGGGAGGACGCGGCCACAAAGTACGTCGTTCATCAACCGAGACACAGATTTCTTTCCATTACACGACGGACGGCGCTCTGTCGGCGGAAGGCGGCAATTGGCAGGCCTGCGGGCAGGCAGCAGAGGAGCGGAGCCAGCGCTTCGGTCGGAGCGGCCGGAAATTGCGCAAGTAAAGCACTCGAGAGGGAGAAATAAACGCTACAGCGGGCCAGGTGCGCTCCATTTACATGCAAATTGGAGTTCGCTGATCGCTGTCTGGCGGTGCGTGAGAATGCGGAGAAGGGGGCGGGGGGTGGGGGTGAGTTTGCGGCTGGCGGGGAGGTCGTGGGAGGGAGTACTCAGCGGGATCGCTCGCTGCACATCAGATACGTCCACGACAGCGGCATTCATCACCAGCACTTGTCATCTACTTATTTCTGAGACTGGCGACTCGAATTGTTCGATTGTTTTTGGTAACAAGCGTATGATGAAACGTGTCCGCCCTACATTGCTTATTATATACTGCACAGCAAAGAAACCGGTACACCTGCCTAATGTCGTGTAGGGCCCCGGCGAGCACGCAGAAGTGCCGCAACACGACGTGGCATGGACTCGAATAATGTCTAAAGCAGTGCTGGAGGGAATTAGTATCCTGCAGCGCTGTCCATAAATCCGTAAAAATTTGAGGGGATGGAGATCTCCACTGAACAGCACGTTGCAAGGCTTGCCAGATATGCTCAACAATGTTTAGGTCTGAAGAGTTCGGTGGCCAGCGGAATTGTTTATACTCAGAACAGTGTTCGTGGAGCCACTCTGTAGCAATTCTGGATGTGTGAGGTGTCGCATTGTCCTGCTGGGATTGCCCAGGTCCGTCGGAATGCACAAGGGACATGAATGGATGCAGGTGATCAGACAGGATCTTAAGAACGTGTCACCTGTAAGAGTTGTATATAGGCGTATCAGGGATCTAACTGCCACGCCCCACACCATTACAGAACCTCTACTAGCCTGAACAGTCCCCTGGTGACATGGGGCCATTCAAGAGCCGGCCGTTGTGGCCGAGCTGTTCCAGGCGCTTCAGTCCGGAACCGCGCTGCTGCTACGGTCGCAGGTTCGAATCCTGCCTCGGGCATGGATGTGTGTGATGTCCTTAGGTTAGTTAGGTTTATATAGTTCTAAGTCTAGGGGACTGATGACCTCAGATCTTAAGTCCCAGAGTGCTCAGAGCCATTTGAACCAATTTGGATTCAAGAGGTTGTCTCCACACCAGTGCACGTCCATCCGCTCGATACAATATGCAACGAGACTCTTCCGACCTGGCAACATGTTTCCAGTCATCAACAGTCCAAAGTCGGTGTTGACGGGCCAAGGCGAGGCGTAAAGCTTTGTGTCGTGCAGTCATCAAGGGTACAAGAATGGGCCTTCGGCTCGGAAAGCCGATACCGATGATGTTTCGTTGAACGGTTCGCACGCTGACACTTGCAGATGACGCAGCATTGAAATCTGAAGCAATTTACGGAAGGGTTGCACTTCTGTTACGTTGAACGATTCTTTGCTGTTGTCGTTTGTCCCCTTCCTGCAAGGTATTTTTCCGGCCAGAGCGATATTGGAGATTTGATTTTTATCTGATTCCTGATATCCACGGTACACTCGTAAAATGGCCGTACCGGAAAATCCCCATTTCTTAGTTACCTCGGAGTTGATGTGTCACATCGCTCGAACGTTAGGCCCTTCCGGTGTCGCCGGGTGGTTCTAGGCACTTAGGTCTGGAACCGCACGACCACTACGGTCTCAGGTTAGAATCCTGCCTCGGGCATGGATGTGTGTGATGTCCTTAGGTTCGTTGGGTCTAAGTGGTCTTAAGTTCTAGGACACTGTAGACCTCAGACGTTAAATCCGTTAATGCTCAGAGGCATTTGAACGTTAGCTACAACACCACGTTCATAAAACTGAAATAGTGATAACCTGATATTATGTCAGCAGTAACCGATCTAAAAACTGCGCGAGACACGTGTTGTCTTACATAGGCGTTGCCGACCGCAGATCTGTATTCTGCCTGTTTACATATGTCTGTATTTGAATACGCATGCCTATACCAGTTTCTTTGACCCTTCAATGCAAAACATTCATGTTGGTGATATTACTCTGTGATGTTACGAGTCTCCAATGTTTAAATGTCCTTGTCGCTCTGTTTTTGTTGGTGTATGCCCACTGCTCACAATGGGCAAACTTGAGGTTGAGGTAGTTTACAGACATTCAGTATCACAGGCTGCCTCGTGAGGATCGCAAAGGTGTCCCTAACACTATAGAGTTCCACTACGTAAGTGGCCCGTCACTACTACTGCTGTCCGCACTTCCAGATAATGAGGATGGAGCCAAAGCTTTGTTGGCCAGAAGTATGTGACGTCGATCCTAAAGTTTCCCAGACTCTCACTCATTTCCGATGGAACGCAATAATTAGAGTACTGTTGGTTTTTTTTCCCCTCACCGTGTCTGAGAAGTCGCCTATGATTTTGTTAACGTGTTACCTCACTTGCTTCTCTTCTGCCAGTGTATGCCCCCATACCCCAGCGAGTGAGATACGCATCCATAGACACCTTTACAAATGAACGCACTTCATAAGCCGCGATCGCAGTGTAGACATTTTTCACTGTTCCAAGATGACCGGTTTCAGCAGTCTTGTACTGCCATCATCTGATCTTATGGAACTTGTTAGGAATCTGCCTTGCTATATTACATGAAGTCAAAGCATAAAAGGCACTCACCACATATACGTGTCTTGATAAAATGGTTCAAATAGCTTAGAACTACTTAAACCAGGGCTTCACAACATACGTGCTCGCAGAGCAAGCTGTGAGCAGCAAGGCGCGAGCACGGAGCAGCGCGAGCACGCTACCCCCACTACCGGACCAGAGCGGAGAGTGGGGAGAGTCACGTGGGGTATACAACAGCTGCCGCCAGTCGATGTAAATCCGCGGCCACCTGCAGGGATATCACTCACGAATTATTACTGCGACAAATGAAACAAATAAAGGAGAATGTACACGTGCCACATAATTTTATTAGCTTAGTGTATGCCTCTACCATCTGTAGACACTGAAACTAACGAATTCCACGACAGTCCTATATTTTCAACACTTCCTTCAACACTACTTAAAATATCACCTCCGGTTTTAGTGTTCTTCATGGCTACTACATCGAGGAGCTCCTCCCTCACCTGAAGATCTCTATTAACACCTCTAATAAATATGGCAAGCTGCGCTGTTCCAGTGATATCAACACTTTCGTCCAGAGCTAGAGAATACGCCATAAAATCAATACAGATATTTGCAAGCTGGCTCTGGACGTCGTCTGCCATGTCCTGTATGCGACGCATAATGGTCATGTTAGATAATGGCACAATACGAAACTGTTCAACTTGAGATGGACACAAATGTTCCGCTGCAACTACCAAACATTCTTTTATTAAATCGCCATCGGTTAAGGGGCGCAGGGATTTTGCTAGAAGCAAAGCAATTTTGTAACCCACTCTGAGAGCTGCCTCAATTGATTTTTCTTCATCGTCCAGATCTTCTTCGGATAGCTTCCTTTTAAGTTTAATAGCTTCCTGTGCACGATCTGGTCAATCACATTTTCCACGTCCGTAGCCTTTCGCGTGGTACGACGTATAATGTCGCTGCAAATTAAATTTCGTAAAAGAATTCAGCGTTTTGTGACATACTAAACATTTTGCAACACCATCTTTTTCAGTAAACAGATACAATTCCTCCCAATGGGGGTTGAACTGCGAAAGCATGGTTGGGGTTACACAACGGCGACTTCACATGATTCTTAACCAGCGAAGTGACTGTTAAGAGCTGATCGTAGTACTTTAAACGTTACACAGTCGGCGCGAATTCAATAGGCACGCTGCGGCCCTATTCAAACGTGCGTGCGTATTTCCCCTCCCTCCCCTCCCTCCTTACTCAACTACCTTGCAGCTGCTCGCGAGCACGTGCCTGAGCAGACGCGAGTACACGCGCTCAAAACCGGCCAGTTGTTAAGCCCTGACTTAAACCTAACTAACCTAAAGATATCACACACATCCATGCCCGAGGCAGGATTCGAACCTGCGACCATAGCGGTCGCGCGGTTCCAGACTGTAGCGCCTAGAACCGCTCGGCCACCCCGGCTGGCCTAACATCTGAGTTCATCAGTCCCCTAGACTTAGAACTACTTAAACCTAACTAACCTAAGTACATCACACACATCCATGCCCGAGGCAGGATTCGAACCTGCGACCATAGCGGTCGCGCGGTTCCAGACTGTAGCGCCTAGAACCGTTCAGCCACCCCGGCCGTCTGTCTTGATAAAAATCCAGTTGATAAAATGCAGGAGTATCAGATGGTGGCAGCTTAAGACTTTTGAAACTGGTCATACGGGAACAATAAAAGTGTCTACATTGTGATCGCCGCGTACAAACTGTATTCATTTCCAGACATACCTACCGCCCCACAGCACAGAAAGTGCACCTTATGCAGCGTGATAATTATTGAACTACATCTAAAAAAAACGTAAATTAGCTACAAACTACGGCGTGCACACACTTTGCTCAACGTGTAAACAGGTATTCAGATTTAGATTATGACACTTTCGATATGCCTGCCATTCTTGGCGATGATGTGGCACAGCGTGTAGCGAAATTCTACATGACGCGCTGAAGTGTCGGAACATGGAGTCTGTCGATGTCCTCCTGAATGGCTGTTTTCAGCACAGCAGTGGGGGCTATTGGTGTAACCCCCCAAAAAGGAGTTGTATGTGTTCAGATCCGGAGAATATGGCGGCCAATCGATGCAGTTGGGTACCCCAGAGCCAGAATGCGGTCCCAAAGTGCTCCTCCACGGCATCAAACACTCTCCTGGTTCGACGGGGTCGAGCTCAGTCTTGCATGAACCACATCTTGTCCAAATCAGGGTCACTTTGAATAATGGGAATTAAATCCTCTTCCAAAACCATGTACCGTACTGTAGTCACCGTGCCATCAAGGAATATGGCACCGATTATTCCGTGACCGGGCACTGCACACCACGAAGTCACTCGTTGAGGGTGAAGAGACTTTCTCGATCGCGAAATGCTGATTCTCAGTCCCCCAAATGCGCCAGTTTTGCTTATCGACGAACCCATTCAAATGAATGTAGGCTCCGTCACTAAACCAAACCATACAGAACAAACTACACTCATGCTCATAAATAAAGGATAATTGCAGAGTGTGACCCCACACAACGTGGTACCACTCAAAACTGGCGCTAATATCACAGGCACATAGGGAACACACACGACACAGATCTGCAAGTCCACTGTATTGGTGATAACATGAGAAAACCATCCCGAAACGCATGTGCTACAAAACGCCACTGTTTGTGGCGCGTGTTCCCCGACATCAATATGGGATATGATCACCATGCACACGTACACAGGCCGCACAACGGGTTGGCATACTCTGGATCAGGTGGTCGAGTAGCTGCTGGGGTGTAGCCTTCCATTCTTGCACCAGTGCCTGTCCGAGTTCCTGAAGTGTCCTAAGGGGTTGAAGACGTGAAGCGATACATCGACCGAGAGCATCCAAGACGTGCTCAATGGGGTTTAGGTCTGGAGAACAGGCAAGCCACTCCATTCGCCTGATAGAAGATATCAGATCCACGATGGCAGCTCGGTGGGGTCGTGCGTTATCACCCATCAGGAGGAAGGTGGAACCCTCTGCACCCCTGAAAAGGCGGACATACTGGTGCAAAATGACGTCTCGATACACCTGACCTGTTACAGTCCCTCTGTCAAAGACCTGCAGGGGTGTACCGCACACCATCAAAAAACCACCTCCATACAGATCCCTTAGAGGGACATTAAGGGGTTGCTATTTGGTTCCTGGTTCACGCCAGATGAAAAACCGGCGAGAATCACTGTTCAGACTATGCCTGGACTCGTCTGTGAACATAACCTGGGACCACTGTTCCAATGACCATGTACTGTGTTATTGACACCAGACATTACGGACTCTCCTGTGAGCAGGGGTCAGTGGAAGGCACCCTGCAGGTCTCTGGGCGAATAAACCATATCTGTTCAGTCGTCTGTAGACTATGTGCCTGGAGAAAACTGTTCCACTGGCTGCAGTAAGGTTCCGAGCACGGCAGCTGCAGTACTCCGTGGCCGTCTGCGAGCACCGATGGCGAAAAATCGGTCTTCTTCTGGTGTTCTACACTGTGGAGGTCCCGTACTGTAGCGCCTGGATATGTTTCCTGTCTGCTGCAATCGTTGCCATAATCTTGAGAACACATTTTGTGGCAACGGAGAGCCCATGCTGCGATCTTCTGTGTTTGACCAGCCTCTAGTCGCCCTAGCATTCTACCCCAAATAACGTCATCAATATGTGTTTTTCGAGCCATTTTCAACATACAGTCAGAATTAGCACGTCTTAAAACGTCTCCACACTTACTCGCTGCACCGTACTCTGACATGCATCAGCACACCTCTGCTTATGTGGATGGCTGCCAGCGCCACCGTGCGACGACCTCAGGTTAAATGCACCGCATGGTCATACCCCGAGGTGATTTAAACCTGAAAACCGCGCACCAGAGCGTTGTTTCACCATGTATCAGCATTATCCTTAATTTATGAGCAAGAGTGTAATTCCCGCCGGCCGGAGTGGCCGAGTGGTTCTAGGCGCTACAGTCTGGTACCGCGCGACCGCTAAGGTCGCAGGTTCGAATTCTGCCACGGGCATGGACGTGTGTGATGTTCTTAGGTTAGTTAGGTTAAGTAGTTATAAGTTCTAGGGGACTGATGACCTCAGAAGTTAAGTCCCATACTGCTCAGAGCCGTTTGAACCATTTTGTAATTCCCATCATGCCTCGCGGCCAACCGTGCAGTTTGAACGTCCAGACGCAAACCGTTCAGAAGTTATGACGATTTTATATCATACAGTTCAATAACTGTCAACCTGTAAGACACCGTCAGGTCTGTTCAAGAGCCTCGTCTTTCGACCCCTCCCCTCGCATGATCATTTAAATTAATTGTTGGTAAGGCGGGTACCAGGTTGAGATTCATTGGGAGAGTCCTTAGAAAATGTAGTCCATCAACAAAGGAGGTGGCTTACAAAACACTCGTTCGACCTATACTTGAGTATTGCTCATCAGTGTGGGATCCGTACCAGATCGGGTTGACGGAGGGGATAGAGAAGATCCAAAGAAGAGCGGCGCGTTTCGTCACAGGGTTATTTGGTAACCGTGATAGCGTTACGGAGATGTTTAACAAACTCAAGTGGCAGACTCTGCAAGAGAGGCGCTCTGCATCGCGGTGTAGCTTGCTCGCCAGGTTTCGAGAGGGTGCGTTTCTGGATGAGGTATCGAATATATCGCTTCCCCCTACTTATACCTCCCGAGGAGATCATGAATGTAAAATTAGAGAGATTAGAGCGCGCACGGAGGCTTTGAGACAGTCGTTCTTCCCGCGAACCATACGCGACTGGAACAGGAAAGGGAGGTAATGACAGTGGCACGTAAAGTGCCCTCCGCCACACACCGTTGGGTGGCTTGCGGAGTATAAATGTAGATGTAGATGTAGTCCCGAATCGTTGTGAGGCAACACCTCAAAAGAACGCTGCAACTTGCATCCTGTGGTGTCATGAATCTAGGGATGGGGGAGGAAGGAGTGAGGAAGGAGGGAAGGGGTCGAAAGACTCTCATATCGCGCTCGGAATGCTCGCTAGCGAGCCCGACAGTGGAGGCGGATTCCCCGCTGCGCTCCCGGCTGGGCGGAAGTTGTGCTTGCAGAGCACGGGCTGCGGCCGGAGCGCCGCAACCACTCGGCAGGGACCTCGCAGCCCGCAAATCACGGCCCGCAGCAGCAGCAGGAGCAGACCGCGCCGCACTGAGCACCACCCAGGAGGGCCACGGAGCGGCGTTCGGATTTACGGTTCGGCCCGTAACTTGCGACGGCTCTCGCGGGAGGCGCGAAGTGGGTCGGCCGAGGAGGCCGTGCAGGCCCGGCGCACGTCGGCGCCAGAAGCGGCTGCGCGATATCTCTCCGGCCAGCCTGCTTGCGGCGCTACGGGGCGTAAACGTCTCTATCCCCGTACTCGGAGTCCGTAACTAAAGTAAACCATTCGTCCATCCGCAGGAAAGTTTGATCGCTACTCGTCCTTGACGACGTCTGTTTTGGGAATCGAGCTACATTTCTTGGTAGCATTACTTTACTTTACATGTTACTGGCAAATATAATTCAACTTTCCTCATTTAAAACGTTATAACACAAGAAGTAATTGCCGTACGAGTACCAAACTTCGTAGCATTAATGTACAGAGAATGTTGTTGTTGTTGTGGTCTTCAGTCCTGAGACTGGTTTGATGCAGCTCTGCATGCTACTCTATCCTGTGCAAGCTTCTTCATCTCCCAGTACCTACTGCAACCTACATCCTTCTGAATCTGCTTAGTGTATTCATCTCTTGGTCTCCCTCTACGATTTTTACCCTCCACGCTGCCCTCCAATGCTAAATTTGTGATCCCTTGATGCCTCAAAACATGCCCTACCAACCGATCCCTTCTTCTAGTCAAGTTGTGCCACAAACTTCTCTTCTCCCCAATCCTATTCAATACCTCCTCATTAGTTACGTGATCTACCCACCTTATCTTCAACATTCTTCTGTAGCACCACATTTCGAAAGCTTCTATTCTCTTCTTGTCCAAACTGGTTATCGTCCATGTTTCGCTTCCATACATGGCTACACTCCATACAAATACTTTCAGAAACGACTTCCTGACACTTAAATCTATACTCGATGTTAACAAATTTCTCTTCTTCAGAAACGATTTCCTTGCCATTGCCAGTCTACATTTTATATCCTCTCTACTTTGACCATCATCAGTTAATTTTCTCCCCAAATAGCAAAACTCCTTTACTACTTTAAGTGTCTCATTTCCTAATCTAATCCCCTCAGCATCACCCGATTTAATTTGATTACATTCCATTATCCTCGTTTTGCTTTTGTTGATCTTCATCTTATATCCTCCTTTCAAGACACTGTCCATTCCGTTCAACTGCTCTTCCAAGTCCTTTGCTGTCTCTGACAGAATTACAATGTCATCGGCGAACCTCAAAGTTTTTACTTCTTCTCCATGAATTTTAATACCTACCCCGAATTTTTCTTTTGTTTCCTTTACTGCTTGCTCAATATACAGATTGAATAACATCGGGGAGAGGCTACAACCCTGTCTCACTCCTTTCCCAACCACTGCTTCCCTTTCATGCCCCTCGACTCTTATAACTGCCATCTGGTTTCTGTACAAATTGTAAATAGCCTTTCGCTCCCTGTATTTTACCCCTGCCACCTTCAGAATTTGAAAGAGAGTATTCCAGTTAACGTTGTGAAAAGCTTTCTCTAAGTCTACAAATGCTAGAAACGTAGGTTTGCCTTTTCTTAATCTTTCTTCTAAGATAAGTCGTAAGGTTAGTATTGCCTCACGTGTTCCAACATTTCTACGGAATCCAAACTGATCTTCCCCGAGGTCCGCTTCTACCAGTTTTTCCATTCGTCTGTAAAGAATTCGCGTTAGTATTTTCCAGCTGTGACTTATTAAACTGATAGTTCGGTAATTTTCACATCTGTCAACACCTGCTTTCTTTGGTATTGGAATTATTATATTCTTCTTGAAGTCTGTGGGTATTTCGCCTGTCTCATACATCTTGCTCGTCCAGAGTATAGGATGCATAAATTCCATGCCACACGGCGCCACCATCCAGTTCCAACTATGGACACCAGGCGTCGTCATCAGTCATCGTGATCCATAGTCTCACACGCCTGATAAGTCGCAGTGCACTTGGTGACGTGTCAATGTGAGTTTGGAGAAAATGAGCAGAACATTACCGGTGAAGCTCTATTATCAAAACAACAGCAATGCCGCAGCTGTACTTCGAGAATACTGCCGGCTGAAACGATTACGAACAGGACCTCTCCCTCCACCTGCTGTGCAGAGCATGATGAAGAAGTTCGAATCAACTGGAGAGCTAGGTGTCGCTTTGGGAAGAGGCCGACCACCGGTTGCACCACAGGCGGTTGATGAAATCGCTGTTGCTATGGCAGACAACGCTGCTCGCAATTCCCGTTCGTCAGGCAGTGCGCGCGCTGTGTCACGACAGTTGAACACCCCGTGGTCCACTGTGCGGAAGGTGTCTCGAACCATCGTCAGATGGTATCCGTACAAGATCCACATCGTACAGCAGCTTGCACCACGAGATGCACAACGACGTGTTGTCTTCGCTCTCCACTTTCTCGCAAGAACTGAGGTTTTCAAGGGCTCCCCCTGGACCATCCTATGGACAGATGAAGCTCATTTTTGTCTTCCCGTGGGGTAGATATTCGCCGGGTGCAAGTCTTTCCATTTGACGCCACTTCGGCGACTTGCCCGTTGATGGGGATGAAATGGTGATGATTATGACAACACAACACCCAGTCCCTGAGCGGAGAAAATCTCCGACCCAGCCGGGAATCGAACGCGGGCCCTTAGGATTAACATTCTGTCGCGCTATTCTCTCAGCTACCGGGGGCGGACTACCTGGCAGTTGAGGTGGACAAAGAGAATAGTCGAGTGTGGGGATATTCACTTCCAGTCACTGTGCCTGGAGTTCCTGCGTATGGTGAACGCGTCATCGTATGGTGTGACTTCACGGCTACGTTCATCAGTGGCCCATTCCTTTTTGAACGGATTGGCGCTCATGGACCAAAGACGTGCAGTATGACTGGCCAGAGTTGCTGCGACTTGCTTCGCCAGCATGTCATACCCGCCCTACAGGAGAGAGAAGCATTGAACTCAACAGTTTTCATGCAAGATGGTGACCCACCGAACATCGCTTGTGAAGTTCACTTGGTTGTCCGAAATCAGGTGCGAGCCGCCACGAAAGAGACGACCGTTAGTGATCATACACCACGTGCCAGATACAATCAGTGATAAAGACTTTCTTGAAAGCCTCTATGAATTGAATCTCAGCGAGGAAGTTGAGAAAGAGGCTTTCTTGAAAGAGACAAAAATCAAATTCCGAACAGGACCAAAAGGGCGGGGATTCAACCATCAAGTTATCGAGGTCACGCCGAACCTGCACAAAATTTTGACAAAACGGGATAGAGTCTATATAGATTTCCAGTCTCTAACAGTCAAAAATTTCGCTCAAGTCCCCACCTGCTACAAGTGCTGCGACATTGGTCACACTACTAAGCAGTGTAAGAACACTGAAATCACGTGCTCAAATTGCACAGGGAAGGGCCATATAAAAAGTCAGTGCAAACTACCTGCACAAGACACCTGCATCCCCTGCAGAATCCGAGGCAAATTGTGTGCCAGACGAAGAGGTCTTGATTGTCAAACACACAAATTCCTCCAAGATCGACTGCTACAGAGCTTCGACTATGGAGAATGAAAGCAGCGCAACACAGCCCCAATCAAGAATGCAAAAAATAAACTACAAGTCACCATCGACTATTAATCGAAACCACCAAAGAGCTATAAGCTGGCGCAGGCAGATGGGGCTTCTCCCCATTTACCCCACACACTCTGACGAAATCCCATCTCTTCAAGGCATGCACGTATTACATGACAGTTACATAAATACCATGGACTTCATCGACGACATGGTATTTAATGGAGCTATACACTACGAAATAGCAAAACAACTGAAAAAACAGATGCATTACTGGGTCAGTTACCAGCAATCACTGCAGGCGAGAATTGATGAGCTGGAATTTGAAGTGCTATACAATGCACATAGCAACACCGATCAAATACAAAACAATAACACACAAAGAAAAACGAACACAGACAAGTCTGTAAACCTAAACAAACACACGGGAAACGAACAATTGGACAATTGTACACAGAAACCTCACACGACACCCGATTATGCCAAAGTTAGTAGCGAAGAAGTAACAAATAACAACACACCAAAAAAGTATGACACAAAAAGATGCACAGGATATATAAAACCAGTGAACTTTGTGTCTGGAGGGATAATTAACCCTGCAGATCACACACAACAAAGCATAACACCTCAACAACACAACGAAACACAACAGATGACCGGAAGTAATGAAACAAAAAAGAAAAAGGTAGTAGTCCTTGACACAACCCTACTTGCAGGTGATCACGATAGTGACGATGAGTGTATAGATAACGATAGTAAAAAGAAAGGTGACGACAGTGTAACAGGTAGTGTAAGCATAAGAAAAAGTAGTGGTGAAAGAAGAAGAGCCGCAGGTAGCAGCTCATCAGTCTCCGCATCACTGAAGACGGAACAAGACACAACACCGGTGACATCTGCACTTCGTGATAAATATAAAGGAATCATTCCATATGTAGAAAAAGAACAGAAGGGAAAAGTCGGTCAAACACCATGGCATGCCGACTACAACAACGTAGAACTAAACTTAAGACTAAGTAGGCTAGAACATAAGGACACGTTCATCACAGCACAAAGACTACTTACTAGACTCCTTCACCCACATGGCAGTTATGTATGCTTCCCGACCACCGAACAATCTGACAGAATGACATTAAAGACAGAAAACATACCTACAGACCCAGCGGAGCTAGAAAAATTAGTCATATTAGCGTGTAGTCGGAGGGGGGAAACATATAATCCACACCAGGTGTACAAGGACCAAGTGAGGGCGCATGGCAGAACTGACTTTGACTACTCGCAAACAGGACACAAATTCTACCTTCATGTGAAGCACCCATGAAAATATTACAACTTAATGCTAATAGAAGCACACTCGTTAGTGCAGAACTGCCGCGAGTAGCACTAGACTTGCAGGCGGATATTCTCTGCCTCCAAGAACCATACGTAACAACCCAGGGAAACTTAACTAACTTACCCTGGGACGCTGTCACAATTTCAGACAGTCGAAATTACAAGGCTGCCATAGTTGTCCTTAACAATACTTTAAATATCACTAAGATTACGCAGCTATGTAACAGCCACCTGGCCACGGCAGAAATAGCCAAGGGTCGAGACACATGGGTGGTCTCATCACTATACGCACAGTACAATGACAACGTAGAGCCATATCTACATATGATACAAGACATTGCTGAGTATTCTAGAAATAAGAACCTAATTATATGTGCAGACATCAACGCTAAATCCACACTATGGCACTCAGACAGAACGGACGACAGAGGACGGAAAGTCAACGACGTCATACAGGAGACGCAACTACATATCATAAACGAAGATGGACCTACACCTACATATAGAGGTGCAGACGGATCTGCCACCAAAATCGACATTACTCTGGCGAATGACAGAACTTTAGGACGACTGCAAAGATGGACTATACACGACTCTCTAACCACAAGTGATCACAACATAATAGAAATAAAACTCACAACAAACAACCTTCGCACCATACACAACACAACACACTTCAACTTTAAACGAGCAAATTGGGACAGACTACAACAAATTGTTCAAAATGAGAATATATACAACATACAGGGTAGCGTGGACTACAGAGCACACAAACTGACACAAGTCATCCAAATAGCACAAGAAACAGCAATACCTACGCGCACACACAGTAAACAACGGGAAACACCTTGGTCAGACGAACTAACCAGACTCAAACGAGACATGACAAGGAAACGCAAACTATATCAGAGGACATGGATACAAAGAGACAAACTACTAAGACTAGCTGCATATAGGGAAGCCAAAGAACTCTTCAAAAAGACATTACTTGAGACTAGGAAAGAACACTGGGAGAACTACTTGACCACACACACACAACAGAATATCTGGGGGGAACAATACAAGATCCTGACAGATAAAATAAAGACCCCACTGGCATTGAGCACGCTACGGCAGGATGACGGCACAATGACAGAGGGATGGAGAAACACAGCGCAATATCTGCTGAACAAACTCCTCCCGGAAGATGCCATAGACACAGACACACAAGAACAGATTACACTCAGACAAGAACTTCTTGAACAGTATAACACCGACGCCGTCACCTGTCCTTTTGCGCAAGAGGAAGTTGCGGTAGCGATAAGAGAGCTAAAGAATAAAAAAGCACCTGGACCCGACAGGATCCATGCAGAAGTGCTTAAGAGGCTAGCACCACAGATCACCCCATACTTAACTGAACTACTAAATGACGCCTTAAGGCTAGGCCGTGTACCGACAGTCTGGAAAACCTCCAATGCAGTAATCATACGGAAATCTTCGGACAGAGACCAATCAGATCCGAAATCCTACAGACCTATATGCCTCATAAACACCATGGCAAAAATCCAAGAGAGGCTACTGTGTGACCGCTTGCAGGCTCACAGAACCCTACTTGGAATGAACCCTCACCAGTTCGGATTTCGGAAAGGAAAAAGCATCGATGATGCAATAAATAGAGCCTTAGAAATTACACAAAACACAGATACAACATACTCTTTGGCAATCATGATTGACATCGCAGGAGCATTTGATAACCTGTGGTGGCCAGCACTGTTTCTGAGGTTACGCCAGATGGAGGTGCCCGCAGCCCTATACAACAGTCTATTAGACTACTGCAGAGATAGAATAGTGGAATGGCGTGTGGGCAACCGGAAGGTAATAAGGAAAATTACCAAAGGATGCCCACAGGGTTCGATCTGTGGACCCATCTTCTGGGACATAATTTTTGAACCTCTTCTGCAACTGCTGGAGGAGGATATGAGGACAGACGGTGCTGTCGCCTATGCAGATGACCTACTGGTGGTTATCTCAGCAAACACAAGAGCCCAGCTAGAGGAGAAGGCGAGTGGCATACTGCAAACAATAACACAGTGGTGCAACACAAACAAGCTCAAGATAGCGGGTAACAAAACAACATACACACTGCTAAAAGGACAACTCAGACGCAATCCATCAATTAAAATACAGAACAATAACATAAAGAGAATGACGGTAACCTGCTACTTGGGCGTTTACATAGATGAGAAGCTGAACTTCCATGAACACATAAGAATAACAACAGACAAGGCAGAAAAATTACTACATAAACTGGCAAGGATTAATTCAGGACAATTCAGACTTCCTCTGTCAGTCACACGAACCTACCACTGCGCACTCTTCGAATCAGTGCTAAGTTTTGCGGCCAGTACATGGGCGCACAGACTCAACCTCGCCACAAACAGAACAGCGGTTAGGCGAGGGCAGAGAAGCGTCCTTCTGCGACTATCGGGAGCCTTTGGCACCACATCAGTTGAAGCACTGTGTGTCGTGCTAGGAATTTTCCCGATAGATATCACAATCAAATATCGGGCCGCTCTGTACTGGTTAAAGATGGGTAGACTAGACCAAGTCAACATATTGACTGGTTCCCCGCTGAACAATAAGCGGGACCTCAAAAAATGGAAAATTGACACATGGCAACAGGAATGGGGCACAAGCGATAAGGGACGGAGAGTCTATACATTTTTTCCGAACATAACGGAAAGGTTAAGAATGAAACATGCCGATCCTAGCCGCGGCATGGTGCATTTCTTGACTGGCCACGGACCTTATCCCACGCACTTAAATCGCGTGAGTCTCAGAGACACACCAACGTGTACATGTGGGGGAATGGGAACCCCCGAACACACAATCCTATTCTGCGGGAGATACAGACAGCACAGGAACACACCTGGGATACAACACTTACAAACTGGGGAACACATATACGATGCGATCAGAACACCTGAACTTTGGGACATACTGAACGCACTAACAAACAAAATTTCTGACGAATGCTACAAGGAGTACAGGAACAGAAGACCACACAGACAATAAACCTATATGCAGCACCCAGACATACACCATAGTGTGGAAGAGCTAAACCAAGTCTAGACATAAAACAACTGACATGCAATCGACTCACATACGAAGACCTGTATTAGATAATAGATTAATGTATGAAATTACGCATAAACAGTGTCGGCGCACCGTCGCAATAGCCATCAGCTACCACGGCACTCTAAACCTGTATATAAAAACTAGATAGAGCATAAATAGAGATATCAATTCACTACAAATAGAATAGAACTTCCTAGGCTAAGCATAGGAGACTGAGGATCAGAGGCTTGAAGATAAATTCCAAGGCGCTCATCCTCAGTCCCCTACGGTGGTGGGACTATCATCTCTTCTTTCCTATCGTCTTCTCTCCTCTTCAGTCTTAACTATTCCATGTACTTCCTTCTTCCAAAATTTTAATTTTGTAAAATTTCTGTTAAATCGGTTTTGGGAAAGCTGCCAAAGCAAAAGATATAAAAAAAAAAAACAAGAAAAGACCCGCCTCCACGTGGCGGGACACGGGCAACGGTGCGACAGGATGCGGAAACTGGTGTGAGTTTCGTCAACTACATCAGCATCAGTACACCTGTCGTAGCGGCTAAGTGGTCAAAATAGACCCACCTTAAGCATTTAGGTGGTGGGTCGTAAAATCAGGGCGGCAAGTGAAAAAAAAAAAAAGTGTCCGAAACACATTTGGAAGCGGTCGAATTATCAGCCGAGCGTTTTCAAATGCCTGGCCGGCACGATCAGCTGATCACACTCCCTGTAATTTCTGGCTCAGATGGATAGAGCGTCTGCCATGTAAGCAGGAGATCCCGGGTTCGGGTCCCGGTCGGGGCACACATTTTTCAGCTGTCCACATCGAGGTATATCAACAACACCTGTCGGCAGCTGAGGTTGTCAGTTAGTCATCATTTATTCCAGGGAAAAGCTGCACGGTCATCAACAGTAACTGTTCTTTCGAGAACAAGTTTTCGTATATATAGTTAAAGGCTACCCAGCCATTGACTTTCGTCTGTGCGAATGCGCACAGGTTGCCCAAACTCTTACGGGAATCGCCAAAGCGTGCGCGAGTAATGAGTGGGTGGGCAAATGTCTGTAAGGTACAATACATACATAGAATTGTGGACAGTTGGGAATGTGAGTCTCACGGGAAGCGTGCAAGGGATAAGTCCCTGCAATCGCGCTATTCATCTGTGTCCTCGGTGGCTCAGATGGATAGAGCGTCTGCCATGTAAGCAGGAGATCCCGGGTTCGGGTCCCGGTTGGGGCACACATTTTCAGCTCGAGGTATATCAACAACACCTGTCGGCAGCTGAGGTTGTCAGTTAGTCATCATTTATTCCAGGGAAAAGCTGCACGGTCATCAACAGTAACTGTTCTTTCGAGAACAAGTTACTGTCTTCGTATACCTAAGGACATTTGTCGTTCTGCTGTGCAGAATGCAATCCTGCGCTTTCAGACTCTTCTGGACACTGATGGGCGCCGTACTGAGCCACTTTTGTAGCAGCAATGGTGCCGGGACGTAATGATACGATGTACCGTAACAACACATTAAAAGTGTTTCAGTTGAACTAATTCTGCATTATTTCTCTTCCCCATGTTCTTGAATTAGTACTATCGAGTTTGGTAGTCGCAAGGTAATTAGTTTCCGTGTTAAAACGTATTAAATAAGGAAAGTTTAACTATAACCACCCGATACATGTGGGACGTTTAGTAAACACGTTATAATTTGCAGGAGTCACAGCTGTGTGCAGCCGACCGACGCGAGGGAGATCGACAGGTTTGCGCGACACTGTTGCGACGGCGACAGACGCTTCGACTAACGGCTCACCGTGCTTTTGTTCACTGCCAGGTCTGCACTGACATTCTTCAAGAACCTGTGAGTGAGTATCTGCAATGCTCTGGTTTCCGTCAAAAGAAACTCAACGCTAGCTCTCAGTTTCGAACGCACCTCCGTCATTACTTATGCTATATTGAAGGCTGCGCATAGCGCCGCCACCTATCGGAACTTCGTGAAACTATAGAGGTAGGTTGGTTGGTATGGGGGAGGCGAGCAAACAGCGAGATCATCGGCCCGTTGGATTAGGAAGGATGGGGAAGGAAGTCGGCCGTGCCCTTTCGATGGAACTATCTTGACATTTGCCTGAAGCGATTTATGAAAATCACGGAAAACCTTAATCGGGATGGCCGGACGCGGGTTTGCACCGTCGTCCTCCCAAATGCGATTCCAGTATGCTAACCACTACGCCACCTCACTCGGTAAACTATAGAGGCTGAAACAGGAATATTCTACGATGTTCCACAACATATTCGGTATTTTTGCATCAAAAAATTGGCTGAGAAAGAAAAAAATTGTTCCCTTACTTACTGAGCGTCCCTCGTATTTTCAGGGACAGTTATATTTTGTCCAATCTGTATTTGTTTCTGTGAAAACAAAGTTCGACCCTGTTGTGCAACATTTTTGCTGTCGACTGTTGTATTGTTTTGTTTTTGGTGGAGACTATCTTTGGAAGATGTAAGGCTCCTGCTGCAGGTGGTATATTTCTCAGTCCAGTGATGGGACCTCGGAATCTTTCTGAAAACGGGTTAGATAGTTACAGGACATTTATTATTGGTATAGGTGTAGTGACAATTTTAACCCTGTCTCGTAAGTCAAAACGAAGCTAACGACCTTAATGTAGACTGATGTACAGATTGCACGCCTGGTGTGGAGGCAGACTGTATGAAGAGTACTAGATAGAGAAGAAAGGGAGGGGGGGGTGGAAGAGAGGAGTAAATAAACTTAGATTATATTCAGACTGTACGATTTGCATGAGGGCTCTTCCAGGCCGGACTGTAGAGGAGCTTACCTGTCTGTTATGAAAATATGGGAATAGAAATGGGAGAGAAAGGTGGTTCACGATCGATCTAGCTGGTGGCCGGTCGGAGAGAGCAAGGCCGGAGGCACATGGTAAGAGGCCGCCTGCTTCGCCCGAAAGACAGAGAAGAAGAACGTTTGCTCTGTACGATTGGCGCGCAAGAGAGCGACTTCGCTGGCCATTGCTGCTTAGAACACAGGCAGTAACAGCAACGCCTCACACGCCTCCATATTGGTTAGTCGTTGGAGTAGGTAGTGCGTTGCGTTCAGCAGACGGCTGAAGGCGTAGCCTACCTATCTGCGGCTTTTACAAGACAGAACAGCTTCTTTCCTGAGGGTGTAACTTTTCTGTATAAGAGTAAATAGTAAGTTCTGAGTAGAATATTGTGAACTATAACTGTGCTAACCCACCCAGTGGAGTCCTTAGCTCCACCCTCCCTTATGCCCCCACTGACGACGCAAGACATATCCCCACCCTTCTACTACTGCGGGAACTTTTACATTGAACACAGCTATGTCCGTATCGCAGTACCACCGACGAAACAGGCGTCGGCGCGGGATGTATATCATGTCCTACAGCAGAGGCGTCCACCAAACATCGTGGAGACCAAAAGCCCTCAGGTTAATTGGAAGGTGGTGTGGAAGACGATTCACAAGGTTCCACTGGACACTGCCGTCCGCTCCACATGGTACATCACAGTCAATGGTAAACAGATCACCCGATCACGCCTCTACAAGATAAACATGGTGGAATCGCCTCTCTGCGTAGACTGCGGGATACCAGACACGGACGAACACCGTCTCACATGTGGCGCGGCAGCAGACGTATGGCGCTTGGTGCGACAAATTTTGTCGTATTTTCTACGAGTGACTCCGGAACACATTACACCTCGGTTTCTACTATTTCCGGAGCAACAGTATTTCCCGCGCGCCAAGACCAACGCTGTCACGTGGATCCGTGCGTATGCGGTACACTACTTATTTCACGATGGACCTAAAGATGTATTGGACTTTTGGAACTACCTACAAGAACGTCATTGCAAGATCGTACGGAACCCAACATACAGACAGTATTTTTCTAATTACTTACGGAGTGCCCTACGCGACCCTCCACGCAGCTGGATCATCAACAGGTAGGAGAAGACACCCACTGAGTGAGCTGACACGAGTAAGTTCGATTCTCGGTGGAATAACATGATATACGTGAAGACGTACCTGGATGATGAAGCGTAAGGAGAGTAGCGACACACCCTTCTGCATCCTGTATGAAGCACTTTTTTTTCGTTTTCCCCATATACATTACCTCGGTATATGAACGTGCCGAGATATTGTTTTCTTTTTCTCAGAGCACGATGCGGTGCTAGATACATTTATTTTTGTTGTGGTATAAAGTAAAACCACATTAAGAATGTATTAAAATCAGTAAATAAAAATAAATAAATAAATAAATAATAATTCCCACAAAAGATTTCCCCTTCCCATCCCTGATTCCTTGACGGACGAGGGGGACACTGTGACCAGGCCTCGGGTTACGACCCCTGATCGCTCTGCCTTCCCCGCCCTCCCTCACCTTCTATTTAAAAAAAAAAAAAAAGAAAGAAAGGAAGAAAAGAAAAGGCGCTGCAGTCTGGAACCGCAAGTCCGCTACGGTCGTTTAAAAAAAAAAAAAAAAGAGAGAGAGAGAGAGAGAGCGAGTTGGCGCAGTGGCTAACACACTGGACTCGCATTCCGGAGGACGATGGTTCAAACCCGCGCCAAGCCATCTTCATTTAGGTTTTCCGTGATTTCCCTAAATCACGTCAGGCAGATGCCGAGATGGTTCTTTTGAAAGGGCACTTCGATGGGACCAACTGTGCAAGACTGAACTGGTTTCTTATCTTTACCTTCATTTGTGTGTCTCTTGTAATCCTAGAACACTGCAAGTGGTGCAATTACGAACACGCTGTCTGATTCAATGAGTCGCCTAAACTATCTGAAACTGTATTTGTATTAACTTTTACCAAAATAATCGGAAGACCTAAAACTGTACATTAAATAAATTATCCTGTGGAGCTCAGTTCAGTGAACAGTGCTACGGGGCTTAGCGTTGCAGTGAGAGACGTGCAGTTCCAACACTTAAGGCCAACAGAATAAAAACGCTACAAGCTATTACCAAACTAATTTTTAAAGAATAAATAACCAAAACCTTTTCCTTAAAATGCCCGTTGAATTTACGTAAGCAAACTGACTAAATGAATTTTGGAAATTAAATAATACACACGAGAATGTAACACAGCAGTGGGAGAATGAGACAGTCTGCACAAGAAATAAAATCTGAACGAAACTTTACCTACACTGAACCTGATACGAATTTAGATATGCGAGGCTTGACTGTAACGTAAAGCTGGCCCTCATAAAGTTTTATGGGTTACCTATGGCAACGGAAACTCGGTACTGTTCGAAAGTGATGAATATAAAAACACAGCGCAGCAGCAAACAAGCTAAAAGGAAAGGAAACCTTGCGCAGTGCAATATACGTACACGCAGCTATTCTAACCAGGTCATGTTTCAACTTTAGCCACTGTGTTCCACAGAGTGCAATGCGGCGACACACAATACAAAAATCCAAATTTTCGTGAGGTCACGGTGTAGAATACTGCATTCCCTAAATGATGTAAAAGACACTAGAATTCAAAAACTATATTGAAACTCTAATTATTTCCTTAACTATTACAATGGTCTTTACAAAAATTACTTCTTATTGAAAATTAGCTCTCAATAGTTTTCCATTTATTTTCATCTTGCTAATGGAACACTATTAGTTTAGGACCCATCCACAATATTGGAATCCGCTGTTTTATTCTATGACATACCGCCTATTATCGGTGTTTTGTTCTGATGGACAACGAATTTTGGGTACAAAGTTCCGAGCTTCTCCTCCCTAAAGTTTTAGTTATATTCTCATGTAAAAGTTTTTAACAGTTTTTAAACCCTTAGAATAATTTACCATACAGTGTATATCTCGAGACTGTTATTCCTCCTGGGTTTACTGTTATACAGATGTTCACCTGAGCCGGCCGGTGTGGCCGTGCGGTTAAAGGCGCTTCAGTCTGGAACCGCGTGACCGCTACGGTTGCAGGTTCGAATCCTGCCTCGGGCACGGATGTGTGTGATGTCCTTAGGTTAGTTAGGTTTAATTAGTTCTAAGTTCTAGGCGACTCATGACCTCAGAAGTTAAGTCGCATAGTGCTCAGAGCCATTTGAACCAATTTTTTGTTCACCTGAAGATGTGGGCTTTAGTTCCACGAAACCAGTAGTGATCCAATAATAAAGCTCTAAATACAGCTGAAGCTTTTTATTAATACCCACAGTGACAACTCATAGCTGTGGTTGCCCTACCTACCTTTCACAAACACGAAAATTACGCATGAGGAAGCAATGAAGCGACAACATTACCTGAAAATCTTTATTAAATCATATTTTCAGGAATCAATATCGTCTGCATCTTTATCTGTGTGCTCTGTTAGCAATATTCAGACTGCTCAGTAGTGGGACCAACATATGACATACTCACTCACTTAGAGAATGCTACTAGTCACGAAAATGCTAATGACAATCAGAGATCACACTGCTTGTACACGGTACCTCCGTGGCGCAACATATCGACTATTAAAGACTACTGTTTGAAAACTGCCTGGTGTACAAATATGGAGTATGACACATCGAATGAAAATGTAGGGCTCACATCACACTCCTGGAATACCAAAAATAAACTAAAAAATTGCAGTTGTTTCAAAGAGAATGCCTTTTTTTTGCATGCTGCACAACGAAGTTTTTATTTTTATTTGTGCATCCAGACGCGTTTCGCCTCTTTTACAAGGCATCTTCAGTGGGTGTCAGGTAACTTCTAATTCACTGCATCTAAGCAAACTGCTTTTTCTCATCTGGCAACCAGGTGGACATCTTGTAAGGTCTCTGTTGGATTCCTTTCATGTTAATTTCTTAAATCTGTTGTCATTAAGGCATAAATTCCTCTTCTAAATTTACTGTGGTATTTCTGACTGTCTGGGAGGAGACTGAGCATTGAAACGTGTTACTTTTACACATAAACAAGAACGATCTGTCACACTACTACACTTTAAAACACAGTTTATATGTAATTCATGTCACACAGTCTCATACGGAACCTACATCTGCTTTCTTTTATATACTGTATATGATAAGATACTGTCATCCCCCTTCCCTTCTGTGTGAGAGGATGAATGAGCAAATGTGTTTCTAGTTGCATGCTTGAGGGTAGCAGACAAGCCTGTCTGCTAGAGAACAGTAGGACCAACGTCGGAACAGGTAGCTACGCTTTCTAAAAACAGAGAGGTTTCCATTCTTAGCATGTTTCTGGCCGTCCCTTGTCATGTTGGCATAGGAAGCTGTCTCTCTGGCCAATTCCGTTTGTATTTGTGAGCCACCCTCAGGAAGCACGCTCGGTAGGAGCGCAGGTCAGTCTGTCCGCGGCGAGCGTCTGAAGTGGTAAGGTCTCCGGCTAAGCGCGTGTCTGCTAAGTCCGTAGGACAATGGATTTCTTAAGTTCAGCCTAACTGAAAATTTAATCACCTTTATTTCAGGTTTATCTCTAAAATATCTAATGTTATCTTAAATTGCAACGCAGTGTAATTCGCGTGTGAAGTTCAGAATATCTTCCGGTAGTTGCTTTGTCACCACTTTGTGAGTAAAGTGGAACCACGTGTTGATCAGTAAGATCATCAATCTTAAATGCGAATGCTTGTGTGATTATAACGTCTCGTCTTGACAATATTTTTCAATATAGCAACTTTTCTTTATGTTCAACCCACTTTGCGAGACCAGTACCACGTGCTTATATAACTGTTTGACCCATCAGGTTAATAGTAAGACGATAGTAACCAGTTCGAGGTTTTTCTTTAGTAAATTGCGTTTCGATGTAATTTATTTTAATTATCAAAATTATTGTGGAGTTACACTCTTTGTGTAAACCAAGTTGACCACGTGAAGCATGTGGTGAAAGCATCAACGTAGCCCTCAGCTATTCTTTTCGGGAAGATTTCACAGAGAGTTAGTATGAATTTAGCATACCAGTGTGTGGTAATTACATGACGGACAGGATTGTGCTACGGACGTAACTTCTTTGGGTGAAAATTGAATCGGTTGGTTGTGGTTAATTTCCTCTTGCATATGTTTCAACGTTCTTTGTGTGTTATTTTATGAATGCAGTGTTGTATGTAGTCTCCCAATCTTGGCTCCCTATTTGATGTGTTCCGTAAGACTACAAACTCACATTTTCACCGTCCTAAATAAGGCACCAGCTTAGTTATGACTCACGTTTAATATGCTGAAATTTCAATGATCAATGGTAAAATAAATTTCCAAATATAAACTGATTTATTTCTTTTTATTTTAATTCTCTTTTATATATATCACCGGTTGTCGTATGACTATTAAAAGATTATAATTAATGTTAGTCTGGTTGGGAATTCGGTAAGCTAGACTGGATACCTGGTGAAACAGTTGCTCAGTCATGCAAGGTTAACTTCCCCAGACAGCTCACAGCTTTTTACCCGCTTTTATTGGCGATTAGCACCGTAATCATAGCAAATTAAAGTAACAACGTTACAATCTTACAGTTCACTGTTTACGTTACACATCACTGTAACTGCCGTCTTTTTAATGTGATGTGTAAGGTAAACAGTGAAATGGTTCAAATGGCTCTGAGCACTATGGGACTTAACATCTATGGTCATCAGTCCCCTAGAACTTAGAACTACTTAAACCTAACTAACCTAAGGACATCACACAACACCCAGTCATCACGAGGCAGAGAAAATCCTTTACCCCGCTGGGAATCGATCCCGGGAACCCGGGCGCGGGAAGCGAGAGCGCTACCGCACGACCACGAGGTGCGTACTAAGCAGTGAACTGAAAGTGAACTGTAAGATGTCCACCTGGTTGCCAGATGAGAAAAAGCAGTTTGCTTAGATGCAGTGAATTAGAAGTTACCTGACACCCACTGAAGATGCCTTGTAAAAAAGGCGAAACGCGTCTGGGTGCATAAATAAAAATAAAAATTTCTTTGTGCAGCATGCAAAAAAGGCGTTTTCTTTGAAACAACTGCAATTTATATACAGCTGCTGCAAAAATGGCCACTACAAGAAACGTGTTAAACTAGAAACCTTGTAAGAGTACATTCCGATTGCTCATGTAGGTACAGTAACATCTAATGCTGGGACCTAAGCCTGTAGCATGATTAGAGCTACATGCACGAAAGAAAATTTTAATTCCTCAATAATCATGTAATTACTCCGATAGACCAAACTGACTAGGCACCCTGTATACTGGTTTGTAGAAATGATCTGGGTAAAACAGTAAACCTTTCACAGTTAACCTGCTGAGCAATGCGAAGTGTTAATTTGTCTCGCGCGTCCCACACCGTAAAAGACTGAGCGAAATTTAAGCCGCGAGTGTGACTTTTGCGCTACGCCGCTGAAACTCGGAGAGCGGACGTAAGGAACGTTTAAGTGTTTCCAGGCGGGGTGAGGGATAGCGCTCTTCCTGACGCAGGTCGGCACGGCGCAGGGTGGTATCGCGGTCGGGAGGCGGCGGTATTTCGGTCTGCAGATTAGCACAGAGCTGGGCTGTCCGGAGCGTCCAGTCACGCCACCAGATAGCGCGCCGCAGCCGCACGCAAAGACACGCAACGCCCCACTGTCTTCCGGACCCCTCCCAAAACGCCGACGTACGCGACTACCTGCCGGACACGTTAGGCTCTCGTGCGATAGTCACACGGAGTGTATCCGTGCTATGCTTCACGCAGTGGACGTGCGTATATTTGCAACATAAATGAGTACACGGCTACCTCTCACTGAGGATAAACCACTTATGCTCTTACGATGTACGTCTATTCTCTTGGCCTCCGACGATGTCTCCCGTAGCATGTGACGAAATGAGTCTTTTATTTTGGAGCGGAGTGTACGCTGTTGTGAATCCTCGAGACAGATTAGCTCTGTCTGCCGAACTGAGATTGTGCACTGGCAGACAAGAAAGTGAAGCACCCAGAAGGGAAGGTCGGAAGTCGAAGTAACTTCATATCATCTGCGGGTGTGTAAATGAGAACAGGATCTTCACGCACATAAAACAGAAAACAAACAACACCCATGACTTCGTAATATTGAGGAAACCGACAACCATGAGCATCACCAGTCACAATCTACCGAACCACCCAGTGGGGCGCAAGCAAACAAGCTTCAAATTTATGTTCCACAGATTGAACAGTAAACCCATAAGAAAACAGAATTACACACAGCAGCTAAACACAATAAAACAAATAGCAGAAGAAAATTTTTAAAAGGCCCATATGATAGAGAAATTAAACCAACGAATATATAAATGCCGGCCGGAGTGGCCGAGCGGTTCTAGTCGCTACAGTCTGGAACCGCGCGACCGCTACGGTCGCAGGTTCGAATCCTGCCTCGGGCATGGATGTGTGTGATGTCCTTAGGTTACTTAGGTTTAAGTAGTTCTAAGTTCTAGGGGACTGATGACCAAAGTAGTTAAGTCCAATAGTGCTCAAAGCCATTTGAACCATTTTTTTAAATATATAAATGGCAAAGGAACTAACATACAACACACACACACAAAACCTTACACAACACACAAACAGTGACCACATGCAAGACAGAACAGAGCAACAACACACACACACACAAACACACAAAACAAAATCGCACATACTCACCTACAATAATAAAACTGTCCACAGAATAGGCAATATACTGAAGAAACAATGACTTGAAATAGGATGCGGGGTAGACAATGCAGCACGGAAAAAACTCAGAAGACAGGAGACATCCACAGACAAATTCAACAGATCAGGTATATGTGAACTCACATGCAACACTTGCCAATCAGTATACATAGGACAAACATGCAGGAACATTAAAACAAGATACTGAGAATCAGTATCCTCAAAACTAGCAGCACTCTAGCACATTTGTTGACCACCTAGTAACTCGTAGCCACCCTGTAACTAAAACAGCAACAGGTTTGGAAATACTGAACTTCAACCACACCCTTACCACAAACTAGAATAGAAGGGAATTTAGACACACTGAAGATAATAGCAGAAGGCAAACAAGCAGTAAATGAAAACACTACAATCTGTAAAGGCACATTATTTAACACATTAAAGGATCTTCACAGAAAAGGCAACACAAACAGCTTAAGGAGCCGACACATTCATGCACACACACAGAGAGGGAGGGACAAGGGGGGAGGGGAGCGAGAGGGAGAGATTGAGGGGGAGAGCGAGAGGGAGAGGGAGAGACTGGGGGAGAGCGAGAGGGAGAGATGGGGGGAGAGGGAGAGATGGCGGAGGAGAGCGAGAGTGAGAGGGAGAGGCAGAGATGAGGGGGGGGAGAGAATGAGAGTGAGAGGGAGAGGGAGAGATGGGGGGGAGAGGGAGAACGAGAGGGAGAGGGAGAGATGGGGGGAGAGAAGGATAAATGCGGGAGAGGGAGAGGGAGAAGGAGAGATGGGGGAGGAGAGAACAAGAACGAGAGGGAGAGACAGGTGGAGGGAGAGTGAGAGGGAGTGGGAGAGATGGGGGAGATAGCGAGAGCGAGAGGAAGAGGGAGGGACGGAGGGGAGAGAGCGAGAGGGGGAGAGGGAGAGGGGGAGGGAGATGGAGAGGGAGGGAGAGGGAGAGGACGAGGGAGAGGTAGAGATGAGGGAGAGGGAGAGATGAGAGGAGGGGGATGGGGAGAGATGAGGGGGGGGGAGAGGGAAAGGGAGAGGGAGAGAAAGCAAACAAAATTGAAATTCGGCACCAAACTCTCTCCGGAACAAATGAACGCCGACAGGGTTAGAATGCACAAGAACATAGTGCACACCACATTTTGCTAAGTGAAAAGTCTTTTGTAAAACCGGAATTACAAAAAGACATTAATGTCTGTGTGCAGTGCCCCAAGAAGTATCAGTCACAACAAAACGTGAGTAGTAATAAATATATATATATATGCAAAACATTTTGCACACAAAAATCACGCTTTTCAAAAATCAAGGGATGTGTTAATTTGCTGATAAAATTAACATTTGCATCATTTGGTTTGCAGATGACACCATATAGATTGTCTTGCAAATCCATATGAAGAACAAAAACGAACAAATCTGTCTTTAGACCTCATTTTGTTAGGTCAGTTACCGCCTAAAATAGGTTTCAGTGAACAAAAACCTACTGATGGCTACCAAACCCTGTTTTACAGCATAATCTCTGTCCAATGCGACGGCCTTACGCCACCTTACTGGGAGGCCTGTATGCCCGCATGGTCCACTGGTCGACGTCGGAGCCAACGTCTTGTTGCATCAATAACCTCACCATCATCCATGTACTGCTTCCGCGGAGTGCATTCTTCACTGGGCCAAACAGGTGGAAGTCGGAAGGTGCGAAATCTGGGTTCAAAAAATGGTTCAAATGGCTCTGAGCACTATGGGACTTAACATCTATGGTCATCAGTCCCCTAGAACTTAGAACTACTTAAACCTAACTAACCTAAGGACATCACACAACACCCAGCCATCACGAGGCAGAGAAAATCCCTGACCCCGCCGGGAATCGAACCCGGGAACCCGGGCGTGGGAAGCGAGAACGCTACTGCACGACCACTAGATGCGGGCTGCGAAATCTGGGCTACAAATGTGGATGAAAGAGAACGGTCCAATGAAGTTTTGTAAGCTGCCTTCGGAAGTGCAGACTTGTGTGAGACATTGCCTCGTCATGGAGAAGGAGAAGTTCTTTGGCAGTTTTGTGGCGACGAACACGCTGAAGTTGTTTCTTCAATTTCCTGAGGGCAGCACAGTGCACTTCAGGGTTGACCGTTGCACCATGATGGAGGACATCAAACAGAATAACACCTTCATAGTTCCTGATGACCGTCGCCATGACTTTACCGGCTGAGCGAGCGGCATTGAACTTTTCTTTCGGAGAAAAGGTGATGCAATGCCACCCCATGGCTTGTTGTTTTGTTTCCGGTTTGAAGTGGTGAAACCATGTTCCATCGTCTGCGTCATGGTCGGCAAAAATGTATCATGATCAGTCTCATAACGCGTAATTAGATCCGCACTGATGGTCCGTCGTTGCTTTTTATTGTCTTCGGGGGTTAGGCAGCGAGAAACTGCTTTGAGTACCCCATCTGGTGGACGAGTATCCATCATTACCAACAGAGAGGTCCAGTTGTACAGCTAGGTGTTTGATTATCACCTCGAATGCGAGAGCCCGCACGTTGTAACACTGCAGGAATCACAGCTGTGTGCGAAGGGCCGACGCGCAGGAGATCAGACAGGTTTGAGCGACCTTGTTGCGATGATGGCAGATGCCTCGCACAACGACTCATAGTGCTTTTGTCATGTCTGCGTAGACATTCTCTGGTTATCCGTCAAACGAAACTTAATGTCACCTCTCTGCTTGGACTGCACCTCCGTACAGACGCCATTGTGATGGATGTGTATAACGCCACTACCTATCGGAACTTCACGAAACTACAGGGGCTGAAACGGGAATATTCCACAATATCCCACAGCAAATTCCGCCTTTTTTCCACTGAAATTGGCTGAGAAAACATGTGTTGCCTTGCTTACTGAAAGCTCCCCGTACATACCTACATCTTCATCTACATCTACATTTCTGCATCTACATTTATACTCCGCAAGCCAAACAACGGTTTGTGGCGGAGGGCACTTTAGTTGCCACTGTCATTACCTCCCTTTCCTGTTTCAGTCGCGTATGGTACCCGGGAAGAACGACTGCCGGGAAGCCTCCGTGTGCGCTCGAATCTCTCTGATTTTACATTCGTGATCTCCTCGGGAGGTATAAGTAGGGAGAAGCAATATATTCGATAACTCGTCCAGAAATGCACCCTCTCGAAACCTGGACAGCAAGCTACACCGTGATGCAGAGCGCCTCTCTTGCAAAGTCTGTCACTTGAGTTTGCTAAACATCTCCGTAACGCTATCACGCTTACCAAATAACCCTGTGACGAAACGCGCCGTTCCTCTTTGGATCTTCTCTATCTCCTCCGTCAACCCGATCTGGTACGGATCCCACACTGATGAGAAATACTCAAGTATAGGTCGAATGAGTGTTTTGTAAGCCACCTCCAGCCACCTGCAGCAGATGTTTTAACACTCGACATGAAGACAGCATCATCTTGGTGTATGCAGTACTGGCGTGCAGTTTTTGCGGCGTCTACTCACACGTGACTGTTTTCGTCCGCTTTAACGCGTGTTTTATTGTTCTCTTTAAGGGAGATCTAAACGGGCGCTGTGGTTACGTCGATACTGGCCGCGGCAGCGCGTGAGACTACGGCGACGTCACGGAACTTCCCCTTGGAAGACGTAAGGATTGTTCCAAGACTGACGAGCTGATGGAAAAAGCTCTTTTCATGTCTGATCTACTGTAGCGTGACTGAGCGCCCAGCGGCGCAGCAGCGGAGTTGGCAAGTTGGCAGGGCGGACAGGGTCACCTGCCGCTCATTTCCGCGCCAGTGACCGCGGGCGTACATGGGCGCTAAGAGCGGACCGGCTCCCTGAATAAGACTTACCTCACGGCTGCTAAGCGGCGCCGCTGGCTACTGACTCAGCGCACGGAGGGCTCAGCCTGGGGCCGGTCCTTCGATTCCAACACCAATGTCCAGTGCAGGTGATCTGCTAATGTGATTTTACTATCCACGTCGAAAAAATTTGGGTTGTACAGGGATATTATCTGAGTATTTTGCTATCAGGGATCCGTAGACGATAATTTCAAATTTCTTCCTGATTTACATCCGCCATTGTAGAACAGTTTCCATTCTTGAAATGTTTTCATCAGCTGCACTAAGTTACTAAGAAAATGTTGAGATATAAAACTAGCTCGTCAAGAGGACGTTAACTTTACTTTTCATGTAGTTTTATCTAAACTATACTATTTCTGTCTAAACCATTAGTATAGTTTAGTAGACAAAAAGAGAAAAGAAGCCTTCAAAATGTGATGCTACAGAAAAATGCTCAAGATTAGATGGGTAGATCACATAACTAGTGAGGAGGTATTGAATACAATTGGGGAGAAGAGAAATTTGTGGCACAACTTGACTAGAAGAAGGGATCGGCTGGTAGGACATATTCTGAGGCATCGAGGGATCACCAATTTAGTATTGGATGGCAGTGCGGAGGGTAAAAACCGTAGATGGAGACCAAGAGATGAATACACTAAACAGATTCAGAAGGATGTAGATTGCAGTAGGTACTGGGAGATGAAGAAGCTTTTACAGGATACAGTAACATGGAGAGCTGCATCTCGCCAGACTGAATGTAGTAGTTTTGTATTTTTACCGATTAGAAGGTATTAGTTTTCTTAATGAGAGGGAGAAACATTTTTTTTTATTCATTGTGAAAGACAGAGTTATGTCTAACAAGAAGAAGATTTATAAATCTGAGGCCGCGATTTCTAAAGTCTAACAATAAGAGGATTTATAAACTTATTGCTCCCACTTATAAATGTGCACAAACAACTGTAAAGTACTGACAGCACAACCTGGACATTTGCTTAGAAGAAGGCAGTGGAGAACTCCGTCGATGGATGCATAACTGGTGAGCGAAAGCATAGAGTACAAGGAGTGGTATGGACGCCAGAAAAATAAATAAAAATTAAAATTAAAATTAATTTAAAAATGTGTAAAGCTGCCCAGTCAGAAAACACTTGAATACTGTTCTCAATCAAGGGCTGGGGTTAAATCCCGATCGGATGCCGTAATTTTTATTTTACCTTGTTTTTATTAGGTCACTAAATTGCTTGGTGCAAATTTGCAACAGATTTTTAATTAAGTTTCCAATGAGCTACGGACTTGAAATTTTAAACATAGCTCAGAACTGGATGACATTGCAATATTAACTCGCTTTTCTGTCTGGCTGATGGGCGCGGGACTGAAAAGGTTCGGTAATGCATCGCATGTCGGCTGCGTTACAGGACCGGTGTGTTGTGCCGGTCGCAGCGGAATGCGAGCGGATGGGTAGGGCCGAGCAGAGAGATAGGGAGGGGGGGGGGGAGGGAAGAGGGAGGAAGAAGAGACGGATATCACTTTCCTGTCTATTCGGTACAAATTTTGCGATAATTTTAAACTAAGTTCCCTACTAGCTAGGACCTCTGAAATGATGTTCGAGTTTAGTGGGAATACCAAGTGGGATGAGACGTTAATGGGAATTGGTTTTGAGGAGGGAACTCCGCTAGGGTAGTCCTTGCAGCTGTTCAAAGCCACTGTGTCAGGGTAGCGTAGTGGTTAGTGTATCTGCCTGCCTAGCCACATGGAGACAGGGGTTCGAATCCCTACCTTGGTACAAATTTTCGATCGTCGCTAAATTCTAGATATAAACATCACTGTTAACTAGCGTTTTCCACTCGTGTTTTCCAATATAATTTCCATCCGCAAACTGGGCACATCAACAATTTCACAGGTGTTCTCTTTATCATGCACCGGAAAACATGCTGCTTCAAATCAAATGCATCGCGGAATCTTCCACGACGAACGATGCTCTCATGCAAAGAGACGTTTCGTGGACACATTTAATTTGCAGTGCACGTCTTTGAAAACACGCGAAACTGTATTAGATCTTAGAATGAGATTTTCACTATGCAGCGGAGTGTGCGCTGATAAGAAACTTCCTGGCAGATCAAAACTGTGTGCCGGACCGAGACTCGAACTCGGGACCTTTGACTTTCGCGGGCAAATGCTCTACCATCTGAGCTACCCAAGCACGACTCACGCCCCGTCCTCACAGCTTCACTTCTGCCAGTACCTGTCTCGTTGCAGAAGTGAAGCTGTGAGGACGGGGTGTGAGTCGTGCTTGGGTAGCTCAGATGGTAGAGCATTTGCCCGCGAAAGGCAAAGGTCCCGAGTTCGAGTCTCGGTCCGGCACACACTTTTGATCTGCCAGGAAGTTTCTTTTAGATCTTAGCTACCAAATCCAGTTTGAACATTACCGTTACGGAGGGACACAACGTCGTAAGCAACCTGTAGAGACATCTATTGATTTGTTATTCAAGTTACCTCTCTTATGACATCAAGAATGTTAGCCATCTGGCAGACCCGATACCAGGCAGCCCCGAATAGCAGCTGGTGGGGCGCCACGAAAACGCTGAGGAACCTGAACTGGCAGACGCCTGAAGACAGATGACAACCATCACACGAGGAAGAATTGAAGGATAGCGCATGTAACTGTTATACGGACGAACTGAGTTCAAGTACCGGTACTGCCAGAAATTTTTCATTAGCGGGGTGACGAACGGGATGCACTCACGCTTGTGAGGCCAGCTGACGAGCGACGTAAGTGTGAAGCAGTAGCTCCACTGTCTGGAAAGCAGACAGCAACCGGAATATCAATGTGCTGACATTATGCCCCCCTCGCTATACGCGACTGGACTAATAGAGAATTGTGAATGTGGTTCATTGAACCAGGCACTTAAAATGTGATTTGCAGTGTATCCATGTAGATGAACAGTACACCCAAGTGACGCCACATACCAGATAACGTGGCAGCTGATCTTCATCGCTTGGTCTGATCACACAGTTACGTCCCTTTATTACCCCCGTGGCCTATGGACGCTATGTACAGCACCTGAACTGGCACCTTTCTCTGCAACTACTGCTGGTACCGTATGCACCGTTTTATCTGCATTAATACTAAAACTGGAATACTGTCGTGTCTACTAGAAAATATTTGCCAGAAACGGACTGCGGATGATTTACAGTGTAACAGAACTATTTTTTTAAAAAACTTTGTCTGTCTGTTAGTCTGTTTGAACGCGCTAATCTCCAAAAATAAAAGACGTGTTTCCATTGATTTTCACTTGTAACTTGAGAGTAGCTTTGGGCAACATACAGATTTTACTTCATCAAAATCGGATCATGGGAAAAAAGACAAGTTTTAGCAATCCGCTAATTGGATGTTTACTTTAGTGACAAGAGCTTCACGTGTGGAACACCAAAGACCCAAACAAGGGCACTGTTAGCTTTCTTACCTTAGTGGTATAAGTATTTTTGGAAGTTTACGTGACTGACAGAATTTAGCGCTGAAATCTTATGATTATGAACGCAAACTAGCATTGAAATTACGTGACTATCAAATACGGACTTAGATTTCTTTTTCTGTATTAAAAACTTTTATTTATATGACTTCCTGGCTAAGAAAAAGAAATTTGTTGGGTTCGCTTTGTGACTCGTCTGCTTACATAGTACATTTTGATTTCATTTTGCTTAGGAATAAAAATGCTTGGAAAACGTCAAAAGCCGGCCGTTGTGGCCGAGCGGTTCTAGGCGCTTCAGTCTGGAACCGCGCGACCTCTACGGTCGCAAGTTCGAATCCTGCCTCGGGCATGGATGTGTGTGATGTCCTTAGGTTAGTTAGGTTTAAGTAGTTCTAAGATCTAGGGGACTGACGACCTCAGATGTTAAGTCCCATTGTGCTCAGAGCCATTTGAACCATTTCGAAAACGGTCAAATCTTTCTCAATGCACTAGAACGGCTAAATGACTAAGGAAGATGTGGTCTCAAGAATCTCTGAATATCGTAAGACTGGCTGCAGCTCGAGAACATTAGGTTTCAACTCGTTCTTTGGAAACTCCTTCCGAAAGCGAGGCGTGATGTAACTCTGATCGAAAGCGTTATAAATTACCTCGCTCCTCATCAGATATCCTAAGCAAGTCGTCTGGCTATACACTGAGGTAACAAAAGTCATGTAATACTTCAAATGGTTCAAATGGCTCTGAGCACTATGGAACTCAACTTCTGAGGCCATCAGTCCCCTAGAACTTCAAGAACTACTTAAACCTAACTAACCTAAGGACATCACACACATCCATGCCCGAGGCAGGATTCGAACCTGCGACCGTAGCGGTCTCGCGGCTCCATACTGTAGCGCCTAGAACCGCACGGCCACTCCGGCCGGCTGTAATACTTCTTAACGTCGTGCTGGACCTCCTTTCTCCAGTCATAGTGCAGAAACTCTACTTGGCACGGACTCAAAAAGTCGTTTGATGTCCCCTGCAGAAGTATTTGAGCCCTTTTACATTTGTAGCCATTCTCAATTACGAAACTGTTGCCGATGCAGGATTTTGTACGCAAACTGACCTCTCTATTATGTCGCACAAATGTTAGATGGGAATCAAATTCTGTGATCTGGTTGGCAAATCATTCATTCGAATTCTCGAGAATGTTCTTCAAACCAGTCGCGAACAGTTGTGGCTCAGTTACACGGTGCACTGTCAGGCAGTCCACGAACGCCTACAAGTAGACGAATATAGTCATTTCTAGTCAATCATCGGTACAGTCGGACCAGAGTACTTAGCTAGTCCTTTCCGTGTAAATACAGGGAACACAATTGCAGAGACACCACCAGTGTCCACAGTGCCTTGTTGACGACCTAGATTCATGGCTTCATGTGAGCTACGCCACAGTTGGACAATATCACCAGCTCTTACCAACTGAAGTCGGCACTCATCTGACCAGGCCATGGTTTTCCAGTCGTCTGGGCAAACGATATGGTCATGAGCCCAGGAGAGGCGCTGCAGGCGATCTCGTGCTGTTAATAAAAGCAATTCCGTCAGCCGCATGCTGCCATAGTCCTTTGACGTCAGATTTCGCTGCACTGTCCTAATGGATGCTTTCGTCGTACGTTCCACATTGATTTATGCGGTTATTTCACGAAGGGTTGCTTTTCATCTACATCTACATCTACATCCATACTGTGCAAGCCACCTGACGGTGTGTGGCGGAGGGTACCTTGAGTACCTCTATCGGTTCTCCCTTCTATTCCAGTCTCGTGTTTTTCGTGGAAAGAAGGATTGTCGGTATGCCTCCGTGTGGGCTCTAATCTCTCTGATTTTATCCTCATGGTCTCTTCTCGAGATATACGTAGGAGGGAGCAATATACTGTTTGACTCCTCGGTGAAGGTATGTTCTCGAAACTTCAACAAAAGCACGTACCGAGCTACTGAGCGTCTCTCCTGCAGTGTCTTCCACTGGAGTTTACCTATCATCTCCGTAACGCTTTCGCAATTACTAAATGTTCCTGTAACGAAGCGCGCTGCTCTCCGTTGGATCTTCTCTATCTATTCTATCAACACTATCTGGTACGGATCCCACACTGCTGAACAGTATTCAAGCAGTGGGCGAACAACCGTACTGTAACCTACTTCCTCTGTTTTCGGATTGCATTTCCTTTGGATTCTTCCAATGAATCTCAGTCTGGCATCTGCTTTACCGACGATCAACTTTATATGCTCATTCCAATTTAAATCACTCCTAATGCGTACTCCCAGATAATTTATGGAATTGACTGCTTCCAGTTACTGACCTACTGTATTGTAGCTAAATGATAAGGGATATTTCTTTCTATGTATTCGCAGCACATTACACTTGTCTACATTGAGATTGAATTGCCATTCCCTGCACCATGCGTCAATTCGCTGCAGATCCTCCTGCACTTCAGCACAATTTTCCATTGTTACAACCTTTAGATATACCACACCATCATCCGCAAAAAGCCTCAGTGAACTTCCGATGTTATCCACAAGGTCATTTATGTATACTGTGCATAGCAACGGACCTACGACACTCCCCTGCGGCACACCCGGAATCACTCTTAAGACTGACAACTCTAAGAAAACGTGCTGCTCTTGGTTATTAAGTGAAGGCCTTTGACCAATGTGTGGTCCGTGGTGAGAGGTAAAGCCAGAAATTTGATATTCTCAGCACATTCTTGACACTGTGATTCTCAGAATATTGAATCCCCTAACGATTTCCGAAATGGAATGTCCCCTACGTCTAGATCCAACTACCATTCCGGGTTCAAAGTCTTTTAATTCCCGTCGTGGGGTCATAATCACATTAGAAACCTTCTCACATGAATCACCTGAGTAGAAACGACAGCTCCGCCATTGCGTTGCCCTGTTATACCTCGTTCACGCGATGCTACCGCCATCTGCACATGTGCATATCGCCATCACGTGAGTACTGTCAGCTTAGTGCAGAAACTTTGTCCTACCCGTGCAAAGCCAGGGCAAATCGCTGGTTTACTGTACGTGTGTATTACACTTGTTACGTACAGTCAAATTTAGCAATTAATTTTTCCTTTAAAGACTTGATGACGTGTTGCAACGGAAACAAACGGGGTATAATTGTGGGAAATGTCTGACACTAGAATGCCATAAAATAGTGTACTTAATTAAATACGTGTTGTTATGCAAATTCCGGTATATTACACTCTTGTTTACAGCAACTTGGAGCCAGAAACACAAAAGCAATATCTGAAGAACGTTGAAAGGGTCCTGTAGCCACCTTTCATTAGTCCGGTAGCCCATTTTCACTACCATTTCTCTTTCTTTTCCTTGTTTCTCTTTTCTCACGACTCTCATAGTGGTGTGTTTGGATGAATGTGGCTGTGTGTCACGTTGCTAGACGGTGCTGCAGAAAGTCTGCGATAGTCATACAGATTCAGCAGCAGTTGTACAGAATAGCCAACTCTCGTAGTGGTCAAGTAGGCAAAGAGGTTTGCGCTACTTGTGAGAAATCCATCTTCGTTAGGTTGGTGGCGGAAATGGCATCTTTGGGTTTTCCGGGCCACGCGGAGCGTGGAGGAGTTTGGAGATGAAAAAGGGAGGCAGTCTGCCGCCGGTACGGGAAGCATCCACAGCTGTGCTCCAGTCGAAGAAGGGTGAGTTAGACTGACCGCGTGGCGCGTTGTTACTTGGCGAGGGGAGAGCTGTTACCTTATGGTCTCGCTTTTCAACTCTGAAAGATTGCTTTGCCTTGTCGCAGCAAGGAATGCAAAACTTTGGCAGATTTTTCTTTTAGTAAATTTCTATAGCAGACTTGGATCCACCGGAAGAGTGCCACACAATGGTGTCGATAAGAAGTGAGCACTCGCTTCTGTATGAATGTCTGTTTGCCTTCAGCTGTGCCTGTATAAGCTTTCATTTTTTCTAAATATTAATAGCTTTGCCTTGTCGTAAATTTGCCTTGCTTTATGTATCTTTCGTCCGTGGGGAGCTGACCACGTGGTTGAACATTAAAGTTTGTTGGGCTACCGTCATTACTAACTGTCGGGTCTCATGTTTGTTTTAAAGAATGTTAACTGTTCGTGATTGTGTGATGAGATATTTTTGCAACTTGGCCACCATACCTAGAAATTGCGTCTCCACAAACCACGTGGGCACGCGGGTGTACTGCGAAACGTGTACCGTTTCACGAGTTATTGCGATCAGTTATCAGGCAACAGCAGTTGTATGAATGATTCACACCAATGATTTTAGGTGTAGATTATAACGGTGTATGGTTCGATGCTTTTCTTTAATGTTTTAGGAATTAATGTTACCAGGAATTGTGTACGTGCCTCACAGCCATATCTTAGGAATAAATGATTTTATACACAATTTTCTCTTGCATTCCGAGGTTACGTTTTTGCACCTAAGCCACTCACCTCGTAGCTTTCCTGTTAGCACATCCAACGCGTTTCTTTACGCACAGGTCCAGTGATTAGTTTCCCCTTTTATTTTAAAACAAATGCTTTAGATTAACTCTTATTTTCAGGTGTGTTGCTGTGAGCTGATCTTCTGCACAGTGCTCATGCATGTACTATTTTATTTTAAATGGTTGATCTTCGTGGACAGTGCACGGGAAATACTATTAATTACATCGCATCCCCTATAAGCGATATCACGACGTGCGTATTTTTATGAGTTTTTGGTCTGTGATCAAATTAGTTTACTTTCCGACTCGGCCAAACCTTTGATTAGTTGTATGGTTAGAGTCGGTGGCGACCCTAATCTTCTCACGTTAATTTCACAATCAATAAGCATTTCCATTCCCACTCTTAACGTAATAACCCGTAATATCAGGTTAGTTACAACGTTTCACTTTATTAGTCAGAGATTTGACAGGGATGTGGTAGCTTCAGCCTACAGCCCAAAGTTGTAACCGGCTATAGCCCATGTATCGGTCATAGATGTTTGACGTTCGAAGCAACTTACTAGTATAGTGGGGTACTTCCGGAACTGTTCGGCGCACCACGATGGTCCTCAAGCGAACTTCGTGGCTGACAGCGTCTGCTCCGAGGCACGGCGCACCCTCCGTTGCCTTACAAACAGGAGGCAGTTTCATGTCTTGTGAACGACACAGTTACTGCCGGGGGAACTTCGATACACTCAAGGTGAGGCTTGAGGAGGTCGCAGGATCTGAGCTGCACCGTTTGACACTTTGTGAAACTTTTTCGGGTGATTTTGGAAACACGCAGAATTAGATTCACAACCGGTCTTTTGTATATGTGAGTCCGCAGCCGCAATAAATCTCTACATGGAACTCCGTTTGTCATAGCGAAAATTTTAATTTTTTACCGCGTGGTTATAATTAAACTTTCCCTATACAACACGCTGTAACACGGAAACTAATTACCGTACTTGGCAGAACTGATGTTCACAGTATGAAGTGCATGATTTCAATGCATCACGGCGCAACAGTCCACTTCCAACTGTGGCCACCAGATGCCGTGATCAGTCATCGTGTTTCATAGTCGCCGGCCGCTGTGGCCGAGGGGTTCTAGGCGCTTCAGTCTGGAACCGCGATCCTGCTACGGTCGCACGTTCGAATCCAGCCTCGGAGATGGATGTGTGTGATGTCCTTAGGTTAGTTAGGTTTAAGTATTTCTAAGTCGAGGGGACTGATGATCTCAAGTGCCATAGTGCTCAGAGCCATTTGAACCATTTGCGCACCTGACCAGTCGCAGTGCAGTTGTTGATCATTCAATATGAGCTCGGACAAAATGAGATGGGCATTACCGGTGAGGCTCTATTATCAAAACAACGGTAATTCTGCGGCTACATTTCGAGGATATCGCCGGCTGAAAGGATTACATAAGGGTCCTCTTTCTCCATCTGCTGTGCGGAGCATGATGAAGAAGTTCGAATCAGTTGGAGAACTGGGCGTCGATTCTGGAAGAGGCCGACGACCGGTTGCACCACAGGAGGTTGATCAAATCGCTGTTGCTATGGCAGACAACGCTGCGCGCAATTCCCCAACGCCAGGCAGTGTACCTCACCCCTCATGGTAATGTACATGTGCGTCAGTGAAAAAGACCAATAAAAAGGTGTTAGCATGTGGACGTAATGTGCTGTTCCAGTCTTTTCTGTACCTAAGGTCCATCACCGTTCCCTTTGGATCCCTACGTAATTCGGTGCTCTCCGATACACACGATCGAACAGCGGAGGAGTGGTTACTCAAGCGTCAACTTTAGGTTACAATATCTCCGGATGTAATTAACATTTTACAATGCAACAAACGGCACTGATTACGTATTTGTTTATATGTTCAGATGTGCTAACAAAACTAACGGGGTTCCATTTAAAAAAACGTAGGTTTGTATTAAAAAACATACTTCCGTGCATTTTTTTATGGTTTGTATTAACCAATTACACTAGCCCCTCTCCTCACGTTCGGTCTGTGGAATCGATTCGCCAGTATTTGATGTGGTTTACGAAATATATCCAGCGGTAACGTTAGGTGACTCACCATATATGTATATACGAGGCCTGTTCAGAAAGTAAGCTCCGATTGATTGCCAAATTGAAACCACAGTGAACATCAGAAATGTTTTACTTGTAACAATTAGCTACACCTTTCAGCTACTTCTCTACGTAGTCGCCGTTCTGACTTAGACTTTTGTCATAGCGTTGTACCAACTTTTCAGTAGCCTCATCATAGAAGGCAGCCGCCAGTGCTTTCCGCCAATTCTCCACGCTGGCCTACACCTCGTTGTCTGTGTCAAAATGTTGTCTTCAAAGACAGCGGTTCATGTGACCAGAGATGAAACTCAGGGGGAGACAATTGCGGACTGTACTGTGGGTAATCTCACATTTCCATTTGAAAACGATGCAGGAGCATCTTCATTGCCCCTGCAGAATGCGGCTGAGAATTGTCTTGAAGGAGAAACAGCACGACAGTTATGTAATGTTAGCTGCATAGCTTCAGGCGAAATTTCTCACCAGGCCCTCGTACTTGGCGGCAGACACTATTTTCTAGACATCTTTACGCACTCACTGCGAGCTCAGAAATGAGAAGAGCGACGTGATGCTAACTGGGGTTATACTAGAGACACTACCCAACACATCTGTGCAAAGCTTTATCGGATTTTCATAGTCGTTTCCATTTCGCGACCGATCGGAGCTTACTTTCTGAACGCCCCTCATATATACGAGGGGCGTTCATATATATATATATATATATATATATATATATATATATATAATGACTTTTAAACACTATTAAGGTTTTGTTTGTTCTCTATCAAAATCTTTCATTTGCTAACTATGCCTATCAGTAGTTAGTGCATTCAGTAGTTTGAATCTTTTATTTAGCTGGCAGTATTGGCGCTGGCTGTATTGCAGTAGTTCGAGTAACGAAAATTTTTTGTGAGGTAAGTGATTTGTGAAAGGTATGGTTTAATGTTAGTCAGGGCCATTCTTTTGTAGGGATTATTGCAAGTCAGATTGCGTTGCGCTAAAAATATTGTGTTAGTTTAGTGATGATCAGAATAAGTAGAGAGAGAAATGTCTGAGTACGTTCAGTTTTGCTCAGCCGTTTGAACATCAAGCACAGTAATTCATTAATTTTTCAAAGGGGACGTTTCATAAAGTTCCTCTATAAGTCTATATGATGAACGTGTCACCGTATGGTGTGCCTTGACGGCTACGTGGAGCATTGGCCCGTTCCACTTTGGACAGGTTGGAGCTGAAGGAGGTGCAGTGCGATTGGCCAGCGTTACTGCGATATGCTTCGCCTGCATATCATACCGGCCCTACTGGAGAGAGACACACTGAACCCAACAGTTTCCATGCAAGATGTGGCCCCACCGCACATAGCTCGTAAAGTTCACCTGCTTCTCGGAACACATTTGGAAACGATCGAATTATCAGCCGATCGATTCCAAATGCTTGGCCGGCACGGTCACCTCCTTGTGATTTGTGGTTGTGGGGCTATCTGAAGGACAGGGTGTACCAGGGGAACATTAACACATGTGCTGATCTGAAGCGCAGCGTATTAAGAGAGGTATCCAGCGTACATTTGGACAGGCTTCGTCCTGTTGTGCAGAATGCAATTCTGCGTTTTCAAAGTCTTCTGGAGACTGATGCGTGCTATAATGAGCCCCATTTGTAACCAGTAATGGCACCGGTATGTACCGTAGCAGCACATTAAAAGAGTTTCAGATGAAGTGATTCTGCATTATTTGTCTTCCCCGTGTCCTGGACATTAATGCTACCAAATTTGGTCCTCGAACGGTAATTAGTTTCCGTGTTATAACGTGTTAAATAGGGACGGTTTAATTAGAACCACCCGGTATACACACACACACACACACACACACACACACACACACGTCCGTCTCAGATGTATGAATATACAACCGTTTGTAATGTTCCTCTCTCTCTCTCCCTCTCTCTCCGTGAGGTCTGTTTTTCCTAAAATGGGTACCTGTCATACAACGTCTTGTCCTGGCCGTCATCCAGGCAACTATAATCCGATTTGTAGTTTTCATTTGACAGCTGTCTGCTCGGACTTTTCCCACCAGCAGTGGGAAACGTGATATTGTCGGTCCACTCTGTGGTGCTGCTTCCGCTGCGCAAAGCACTGTGCCTGCCACACGTCAGTGAGTTGTTTCAGCAGACGTTTCATGTAACCTATTGTTTGGAATGACCCACGAACTACGACGGAAGTATTCGAAAGATGGCCCCTGGGAGACGCTATAGTCATCTATACCATATGGCAAGTTCTGAATTTTGATGTGATTTTTATAAGAAAGAGACTCTAAATTTCATTCTCGTTACGAGCTCAATATCGAAAAAATCAAATAAAAATTAAATAACAAAATGTGGCGAAGCTTATACGTATCAATCGCAATGAAAGATTCATAGCTGAGTGGCGTATTTTAGTAATCAAAGAAAAAATGTTTCAGTGAGTTCGATTATTTTCCACATATGACCGGACTTCAGACTGCAAGTAACACTCTTTATGGTGCACAGTGGCACAGATAACGCAAGCACTCTGTAATAGACGGTTGGAACTTTCTACCAATCATTCTGTTTCTCGGCAACAGCAGTCCGTTCCTTGTAACTATTCGAGGCCCTCACTGTGACCATGCTCATCATTAGAAAATTTGCGATTGCTGAGAGTCAGATTCTAGATTGCCTAAACTTTGCCGTCTGTAGTCCATGTCGACGTGATTCCTTCCAGAGGAGCATCAGCCACGTCTGTGTGGCCTCGTTCAAATTGTTGGCGCCGTTTCACTACTGCTGGACACGACAATGCATTTGGTTCACATACCGCCAAAATTTCACAGTGAACATGGGTGTGCAGTTTACACGTTTTGCCAACAAGAACCGTATTATTCTGCTCACTTCAACTTTACAGTACGTTTCGAGTTGCCGCTTCATTTCGCGCTGCACCTGTTACCAGCATCGCAGCAGATGTGTGTCTACAGGAAACACGAAACATGTGTTCCCTTCAAGGCGTCAAATGAAACGCCTTTCAGCCGTATAATTTCCAAACTGTCATTTACGCTACTGGCCATTAGAATTGCTAAACCAAGAAGAAATGGAAATGATTAACGGGTATTCATTGGACAAATATATTACAGAACTGACATGTGATTACATTTTCACGCAATTTGGGTGCATAGATCCTGAGAAATCAGTACCCAGAACAACCACCTCTGGCCGTAATAACGGCCTTCATACGCCTGGGCATTGAGTCAAACAGAGCTTGGATGGCGTGTACAGGTACAGCTGCCCATGCAGCTTCAACACGATACCACAGTTCATCAAGGGTAGTGACTGGCGAAATTGTGACGAGCCAGTTGCTCGGCCACCATTGACCAGATGTTTCCAATTGGTGGCCAGGGCAGCAGTCGAACATTTTCTGTATCCAGAAAGGCCCGTACTGGACCTGAAACATGCGGTCGTGCATTATCCTGCTGAAATGTAGGGTTTCGCAGGGATCGAATAAAGGGTAGAGCCACGGGTCGTAACACATCTGAAATGTAACGTCCACTGTTCAAAGTGCCATCAATGAGAACAAGAGGTGGCCGAGACGTGTAACCAATGGCACCACATACCATCACGCCAGGTGATACGCCAGTATGGCGATGACTAATACACGCTTCCAATGTGCCTTCACCACGATGTCGTCAAACACGGATGCGACCATCATGATGCTGTAAACAGAACCTGGATTCATCCGAAAAAATGACGTTTTGCCATTCGTGCACCCAGGTTCGTCGTTGCGTACACCATCGCATGCGCTCGTGTCTGTGATGCAGCGTCAAGGGTAGCCGCAGCCATGGTCTCCGAGCTGATACTCCATGTTGCTGCAAACGTCGTCGAACTGTTCGTGCAGATGGTTGTTGTCTTGCAAACGTCTCCATCTGTTGCCTCAGGGATCTAGACGTGGCTTCACGATCCGTTACAGCCATGCGGATAAGATGCCTATCATCTCGACTGCTAGTGATACAAGGCCGTTGGGATCCAGCACGGCGTTCCGTATTACCCTCCTGAACCCAGCGATTCCATATTCTGCTAACAGTCATTGGATCTCGACCAACGCGAGCAGCAATGTCGCGATACGATAAACTGCAATCGCGATAGGCTACAATCCGACCTTTATCAAAGTTGGAAACTTGATGGTACGCATTTCTCCTTCTTACACGAAGCATCACAACAACGTTTCACCAGGCAACGCTGGTCAACTGCTGTTTTTGTATGAGAAATCGGTTGGAAACTTTCCTCGTGTCAGCACGTTGTAGGTGTCGCCACCGGCGCCAACCTTATGTGAATGCTCTGAAAAGCTAATCATTTCCATATCACAGCATCTTCTTCCTGCTGGCTAAATTTCACGTCTGTAGCACGTCATCTTCGCGGATTAGCAATTTTAATGGCCAGTAGTGTATATTTGGTTACCAGTTTCGGCGATGTACTACGCCGCCTTCAGGCCCTCTGACTAACCTGTAGGAAGATTTCAACCTAGGCTCCGATCAGTTCGCCGGAACTGATAACCAAATAAAATAACAGTTTGGAAATTTGATGGCTGAAAGGCGTTTCATTTGACATTCGGTACCGAACAGTCGTTCCCGCAACCATGTCTGAAAAGATGGACATACAGTGCATTGTCTTCTGACAGTGCATCACTCTTGTTGCGCAATAATCTCAGCGTGCGACGACATGTCCAACTTGTTGAAGTACCAAGTATGTCAAGTTATGTTATTCCTTATTTTTCCACAGACACTGCACGACATTACAAGGTGCACTGAGAAAGAAACGAGAGGGAGGCTGTGAAATGAAAAACACGAAAGGAATCGTAATGACAATGGCCTACGGAAGAAGTGGTCCCTATTCGGCGACAGAACGAGCACGTCCACGCGTGGAGTGTCCACTGCAATCAGCAGCGCTGAAAACGGAGAAATGGAGACTTCAAAAGAAAAACAAAGGGGCTTAGTGCGTTTCCTGACTGCGGAAGGAGAGCGGAGAATGGAAATTCATCAAAGACTGGCACAAATGTACGGAGAGCACTGCGTGGCAGTTACCAGGGACAGGGTGTGGAATATGCGATTCATGTAAGGTCGGGTGTCGTTGGCCGATGACACATGATCTGGAACGCCACACCGCATTACCGACACCACTGTGCAGCAGGTCGCGTTACAGTGGCAGCCCTTGTCACAGAGGTCAGACTGAGCATCGGATTTGCGACGGACATACAGCAGATCTACACTCCATACACTTGTGCCATTCTGAGGCGCCATGTCTCGGACTGCGCGGCCCCTCCTGCCGGAGGTTCCAGTCCTACCTCGACCAGGGTATGTGTGTTTGTGTCGTTCTTCGCGTAAGTTAGTTTAAGTAGTGTGTAAGTCTATGGCCGATGACCTCTGCAGTTTGGTCCCTTAGCAGTACACCCACCCCACATTCTTCGACAAATTTCCATTCCCTGCACTGCTTCTCCTGTAAGGACACGTACCGGACCACTTCGTTCTTCTTTTGAAGCTTCCATTTCTCTGTTGCCAGCACTACTGATTGCAGTGGACGTTCGACGCGGGTATGTGACACTCTAGTAGCGAGTTTGGGGTCTCACTTCTCTTACAGGGACCACACTTTATTCCGTATACAAAAGCATTATGAGTCGTTCAGAGGTTTGTATACAACAGCCTTCGGCTCGTTTCATATTGAATGCACCTGATAATAACGAAAACTGACTGGGGTGAAAATATAGAATAATAGAAGCAAAATATGTGTCCCCAACCAAGTCGCAACCAGCCAGCATGTCCTACGAGGGTTACCCAGAGAGTAATGCGCCGCATTTTTTTTCTTCAAATAGTGTTTATTGAACATAATGAGAATGGTGTTTATCAGCACACACTATTTTTCCACGTAATCTCCATCCCGTTCTGTCGCCTCCCTCTAGAGCGAAACAAAGACATGTATGCCCGGTCGGTACCAGTCCTTTTCCTGGTGGCGGAGTCAATGCTTCGCTGTGTGAAGCGACCTCCTCGTCGCCCTCAAAATGTCTTCCACGAATGGCATCCTTTAACGGCCCAAACAAGTGGAAATCCGAGTGGGCTAGGTCAGGTGTGTCATGTGTGACAGCCGTGGATGGTACCCCGACGGCTGCAAATCTTGGAGCTCCACGCGAACCTCCTTCTGATTACCTCACCCTCCGTGCCCAGCGACTAACTGTACTTCTGTCGAAAGCACATGCTCCATAGACTTTGCACAAGCGTTTGTGAATATTTCCCACAGTTTCTTTCGCTGCAGTGAGAAATTCAATGACCGCACATTGCTTGTAACGTACATCAGCTGTCCTGCAGTTACGCTATCTGCCGGAAGTGACGGAAACTTGGTGCGCTCGCTCAGGAGACTTCAAGTAATACACACATCAGAAAAAGTTTTGCATCACTTCGGTTCCGGAACCTGTACAGAAAATTGGAATAGAGCTCTACATAAACATCATTTCCGCCCTTTTTATTGCTCATGAAAACCACACCTTACATGCCGTACCACCATACAGCGAGACCTTCACAGGTGGTGGTCCAGATTGCTAAACACACCTGTACCTCTATACCCAGTAGCCCGTCCTCTTGCACTGATGCATGCCTGTATTCGTCATGGCATACTATCCACAAGTTCATCAAGGCATTGTTGAACCAGATTCTCCCACTTCTCAATGACGATTCGGCGTTGATCCCTCAGAGTGGTTGGTGGGTCACGTCGTCCATAAACAGATCTTTTCAATTTATCCCAGCCTTGTTCGATAGGGTTCTAGGGTTCATGTCTGGAGAACATGCTGGCCACTCTAGTCGAACGATGTCGTTATCCCGAAGGAAGTCATTCACAAGATATGCACGAGGGGGGCGCGAATTGTCGTCCATGAAGACGAATGCCTCGCCAATATGCTGCCGATATCGTCGCACTATCGGTCGCAGGATGGCATTCACGTATCGTACAGTCGTTATGGCGCCTTCCGTGACCACCAGCGGCGTACGTCGGCCCCACATAATGCCACTTCAAAACAGCAGGGAACCTCCATCTTGCTGTACTCGCTGGACAGTAAGGCGTTCAGCCTGACCGGGTTGCCTCCAAATACGTCTCCGACGATTGTCTGGTTGAAGACATATGCGATACTCATCGGTGAAGAGAACATGATGCCAATCATGAACGGTCCATTCTGTATGTTGTTGGGCCCATTCGTACCGCGCTGCATGGTGTAGTGGTTGCAAAGATGGACCTCGGCATGGACGTCGGGTGTGAAGCTGCGCATCATACAGCCTATTGGGCACAGTTCGAGTCGCAACATGACGTTCTGTGTCTGCACGAAAAGCATTATTGAACATGGTGGCGTTGCTGTCAGGGTTCCTCCGAGCCATAATCCGTAGGTAGGGCTCATCCACTGCAGTAGTAGCCCTTGGGTGGCCTGAGCGAGGCATGTCATCGACAGTTCCTGTATGTCCTCCATGTCAGAACAACATCGCTTTGGTTCACTCCGAGACGCCTGCACACTTCCCTTGTTGAGAGCCCTTCTTGGCACAAAGTAACAATGCGGACGCGATGAACCGCGGTATTGACCGTCTAGGCATGGTTGAACTACAGACAACCCGAGCCGCATATCTCCTTCCTGGTGGAGTGACTGGAACTGATTGGCTGTCAGACCCTCTGCGTCTAATAGCCTGCTCATGCATGGTTGTTTACATCTTTGTGCGGATTTAGTGACATCTCTGAACAGTCAAAGGGCTGTGGGACTGTGATACAATATCCACAGCTAAGTCTGTCTTCAATAGTTCTGGGAGCTGAGGTGATACAAAACTTTTTTTGATGTGTGTGTTATTGTTATTATTATTATGTATATCATAATTGTTACAGTGCTGACGCGCTTTGTAGTAAATTACATAGTGTAACATTGCTAATATAAAACATTTGAAACACGACCTACAATATAAATGCAGATTACAGATCTATAGCTTTGAAATATCGAAAGTATCTAGTTACACGCGGAAGTTCGATCACCATTATTTATGGCAGCTGCGGTAAACGCTTAAAACTGCGCGCTCCTATTTCCTTTTTTTTTTTTTTTCTTTTCCAGTTCTGCGTTAGTCCGTCTGGCGCAGGGCGCTTCTCTGCGTTTCCCACGCGGGCGAAATAACGAGTGGACGGCTGCAGCGGAAGCAGCTTAAAGCGGCCGGGCAGCCCAGGCGGCCACGGGTCATTTCAGGCAGCGCCGGAGACATATTTCAGGCAGGCACCTGCTGGCAAACATCGTTACCGCAAATGATGCATGGCGCATCCCTGAAGGGCGTGGCGTAGCGCGTGAAATATCGGCGGGCTGCCTCGGCGCCGATGCGGGCGCGCGTCCGGTGATGGGCGCAACATAGAAGAGCCCGGCACGTCCGGCCTGGCTGAAATACGACGGTGGGCGGCAAGCAAGGGCCCGTCAGCCCACCGCCTACCTGTTTGTCTCCTGCATCCCGTTTAACTGTGCCCAAGTTCTTCCGGGTTGCGCACGCAAGGAAGGTCCAGCGAACATATTCCGAAACCACATCAAGACACAGCGTTTGATTGTTTTGTTCCATCTCCGTTGTTGAGTCCGCCCATTAACAGCCGGCACAGTAGCTCAGCGTGTTCGGTCAGAGGATTAGCTGCCCTCTGTAATAAAAAAAAAAAAAAAAAAAAACTGAGTTCACCGATCAACAACGAACCGAAACGGGTGTCTTACGACGTCCGCCCTGAGCAGATACAACGAACGAAAGAGAAAAAAATGAGATTAAAAAAAAAAGAATTAGCTCAACGCTCAACGCGTTGTAATGCCAGGCACGGGGGCCCGGGTTCGATTCCCGGCTGAGATGGGAGATTTTCTTCTCTCAGGGACTGGGTGTTGTGCTGTACTCATCATCAATTCATCCCCATTGTCGACGCGCAAGTCGCCCCATATGGCGTTGCACTCAATAAGACTTGCACTTTGCGGCCGAACTTCGCGCTTGGGAACTCCCGGCTACAGAGAAGTTGCAGTATTAGAAAATTGCACCGAAATGCAGGAAGATCAGCAGCGGATAGGCGCTTGGTGCAGGGAATGGCAACAGACCCTTAACGTAGACAAATGTAATGTATTGCGAATACATAGAATGAAGGATCCTTTATTGTATGATTATATGATAGCGGAACAAACACTGGTAGCAGTTACTTCTGTAAAATATCTGGGAGTATGCGTACGGAACGATTTGAAGTGGAATGATCATATAAAATTAATTGTTGGTAAGGCGGGTGCCAGGATGAGATTCATTGCGAGAGTCCATCAACAAAGGAGGTGGCTTACAAAACACTCGTTCGACCTATACTTGAGTATTGCTCATCAGTGTGGGATCCGTACTAGGTCGGGTTGGCGGAGGAGACAGAGAAGATCCAAAGAAGAGCGGAGCGTTTCGTCACAGGGTTATTTGGTAAGCGTGATAGCGTTACGGAGATGTATGCAAACTCAAGTGGCAGACTCTGCAAGAGAGGCGCTTTGCATCGCGGTGTAGCTTGCTCGCCAGGTTTCGAGAGGGTGAATTTCTGGACGAGGTATCGAATATATTGCTTCCCACTACTTATACCTCCCGAGGAGATCACGAATGTAAAATCAGAGAGATTCGGGCGCGCACGGAGGCTTTCTGGCAGTTGTTCTTCCCGCGATCCATACGCGACTGGAGCAGGAAAGGGAGGTAATGACAATGGCACGTAAAGTGCCCTCCGCGACACACCGTTGGGTGGCTTGCGGAGTATAAATGTAGATGTAGATGTAGACTTCATACGATCATTTCCATTTCCGTTGTTGAATATGTTGAAGGATGCTTTGAGAGTCAGCCACAATTAATATCTAAGGGAAGGAAGTGAAAGAGACAAACTTAAGAGCTTCCAGGAGTTGCACTGTATCCTCCGTAAATATAAATGCGCTTGGGGGAAGTTTGAAGTTTTTTCCGATCTGAATCTGAGAGCAGAGAAATGCACGTCCAGTACACTCTTTCTGTATCCATCGGTAAATAGACAAAGGAAACCAGGCCACTGAGCTGCAACGAGATGACTGAAGCCATTATTGACATTAGCACTTTCCAAACAGTGTATATTAAAATAAAGGACTGGAATATGACAGATGAGTGTATGGAGATCGCAGTCAAAAACGCCATGAGCGTCGTATAGAACGTATGAGAGGTGACTGGTATAAACGGCCGGAGCTTTATTCCTTCTGAAGCAGCAGTCTATAGTCGGTAAATGCAGTCTCTACTTTAGTGGACAGACTTGTCCATGAAGGCCATGACTTGAATGTAGAACTTATCCGATAACATTTGGCGTCTAACGCTGAAGGACATCTCCATTCTCCCACTGAAAGAGAGTTGTTGGGTGTCGATCGATGGCTCCAAGACACATACGAATGACTCTGTTTTGAAGAATACCTAGTTTGGTGAGATGAACCTTTGGTGCACTGCGGTACGGTTGCCAGCCACAGTCTAGCCGAGATCCACTATTTCTACTATTATACGACTCCGCTTCATTCACGCCATTTTTCCTCAACGTCTACATCAAATCAAAGTTTACACTTCTCCGGCATGTGAGTGCGATCCTGAGTCGGAAGGTAATACCAACCATATCTTGTTCATGTGTCCTAAATTCGACTGCGACCGGTCGGACTTTCTGAAGATATTGCTGAGCGTGGGATACTATTTCCTCAATAGGTACTTCACTTTTATTTACCAAAGACAGTCGCCACCATAAAAGTGATTGTTAAGCTCCCGTTGTAGGTGGGGTACCAGCTGCCCCATTCTACCTTACTCAGAACCTCTAAAAATTTTGGCATGCGAATATGTTCGTGCTCTTTTTAACATAAAACTCACCTCTCACTCCCACAACCTTCCCCAACTGTACTTCACTCACACCCACTAGCCCGTAAATCTTCCATAGCCATCCATTCCCACTTTCCCATTCTCACTCACTCAATCAGCCCAATTCATTGTCATTAGCTCTTTGCGTCTGTCGGTCCTGTCTCAAGACCGCTGTCTCCCTCGTTCTGTCTTACTGCTGGTGTCTCTCTCATTGTCAATGTCTCCCTCCTCCTTACTCTCTCTTACTTCTACTATGTCACTGATTATTTTCCACTCACTGCTGCTTTCTTCTCACTGTCACTCTCCCCCCCTTCCTATTTCTCACTTCAGGTACTCTATCACCATCTCTCAATCTCTCACCCACTTCCACTTCCACTTTCTCCTCCTCTTTATTCCTCTCCCACTGTCACTGTCTCCCACATTCTTCTACTAGCACTGTTTTGTCATTGTCAACTATGTTGCATTGCCACTGGGTCCCTCTCTATCTCTCACGCTGCCATTGTCTCGTTCCCTTTTTCTGTACCACAACCACTGTCTACTATCTTCCAGTAGTTATTTATTTTCCATCTCTTTCCCAGTGCCACTCTCTTCTTCTCTCTCAGCATACAAAAGGACGAACTTTGGGAAAATATTTAAAAGTGCTGACGTAGGTAGAATGAGGCAGCAGGTATCCCTCTTTTCAGTCAGTCTTTTATTAGACATGAGCACATTTGTGCTCCGATTGGAGTATTTTTCCGCTGGTTCCCTTGTTTTCTCTGCTACAGCAGGGCATGACACTCATATGAGAAGTACTTTATGGGCCAGTAAAATTTTAATAGTTTACTTACGTGAAACTGAAATAACGAAAACCTAATTTTACACATCAGACCGGAATTTATGTGCACAAAAATTTTGGAAGTGCTTCAGTACTATAACACTAAGTTCTCTGGATAACGGAGACACTTTACAGCTTATTTCCCCGTGCTAACTCACTTAATAAACTACGTGTTCGCCTCATACAGAATTTTACGTGCGTATTACGTATACGAGAAGGGTATATTTTAACGTCTGCATCTCGGAAACGTACAAATAAGTGAAGAAAATTTTTAAGTTTGCTCGAGATCGGTATTTTAAGAATACATCGTACAAATTTCAGCAGTTTTCTGTGTATAGTTGTCTTGGAATTCGTGGCTCGGTTTTGATACCCTAAAACCATGTTTTTGGGATGTTTCCCGATGACGGACAATGATTTTTGAAAACGGGAAGATGGCACTTTTAGGTAAATGTTTGGAGAAAATACCATTAAAATTTCAGCTATTTGCTGATGTAGTTACATGAACACCAGCTGGCGACGGCGAAAAAGTGAAGAAAATTTTTTTTCTGGTTTTCTCGGGAATCCGCCATGTACTAAATGGTTAAACCGTACCCTAGACCACATCTAATGCAAAACGAACCGAACTATTTGCTCCATTTCTCTAAGCTGGAGAAAGTGTGCAATATTCAAATATTGACTCTTTGGTATAGGACGCTTTCGAATATATTTGTAGCGCATGCTGTCGAACGCATATCGATTAGGATCCTTCTCCTTTTCTATGCCGAACGAAGTGATCGGTCGTAGAAAAGCATGAGACACGAAAGCTGTCACATCTTACGATGGCGAAAGTATAAATAATAGGTGGTTAAAATGGGAAGATTAATTCTCCGGATTAGCAAACGTTCGAAATAAGAAAATCTGCATCCGTGAGCATCTGAGCATCGATACTCCGCAAACCATCTTACGGAGTGTGGTAGAGAACGACAGTAATTCTCCGCCTTTGCTTACTCTTTCGCGAGTGGTACCTCAGGAGGAGGAACTGGTTATCTCATCTTTGAAGAAAGACATTATTCCACCGCGCCATATATGAAATATTTGTTTCTCTGCACTACTAGGTTCAAACGATGAGAGTTGAAGCACAGAAGAATGCTGAAAACTAGATGGACTGATAAAGTAAGAAATGAGGAGGGAAAACACTGACAATAAGAAGGGACAGTACGATATCACATGTGTTAAGACACCGGGGAATAACCTCCATGATGATAGAGCTGTAGAAGGCATAGGAGAGGTATTCCTGGCGGGCCGCATCGTCAAAAAATCGCGTGCCAAGCGTAAATTTGCATAGCATGGTCGTCATCGCTACGCGCAGAGTCGTATACGTGTATCGGTTCCACAAACAAGTGTGTGTGTGTGTGTGTGTGTGTGTGTGTGTGTGTGTGTGTGTGTGTGTGTGTGTGTGAGAGAGAGAGAGAGAGAGGGAGAGCGAATATTTGTTGCCAAGCATTACTAGTTGATGGACACCGACGAGCGCGCCAAGCACAGTAAATAAAAGGTAAGCTTGTAACACCATAGCTCTTATGCTGTACGGATTTATTTTGCTTTTGTTTTATTTAATGTTACATCGTTGAGCTTCTGTAAATATGGTTTGATTGAATCGATTACACAAAATTGTATACTCCTTTCTTTGTAAAAAAACTTTGGATGTTATGATTTGGTGCTATGCAATGTAGTACATCTGTCATTTAAATTCTTTGTCCCATTTGGAGGGAACAAAACTTACTATATGTAATTGTAATTTCTGTGTTAATAATTTTTTGTATAAATGTCAATATGTGCAAATGTTCTGTTTTATTTAATGTATTCGGTTACTGTTATGTAAACTGCTGAACCTCGCTTAGGGTTCTTACAAGGGAACCTCCTCATCGCACCCCCCTCAGATTTAGTTATAAGTTGGCTCAGTGGATAGGCCTCGAAAAACTGAACACAGATCAATGGAGAAAACAGGAAGAAGTTGTGTGGAACTAGGAAAAAAATAGGCATAATATACAAACTGAGTAGTTCATGTGTAACATAGGCAGCATCACGGAGGGTGTGAGCTGAGGAGCGCCTTGGTCTCGTGGTTAGCGTGAGCAGCTGTGAAACGAAAGGTCCTTTGTTCAAACCTTGCCTAGAGTGAAAATTTTAATTTTTCATTTTCAGTTCAGGCACTCACACAAAATCAACTTCGATCTCCAAAATTCCAGGACATGTTCAGATTTGCTTAGACATATGCAGGATTTGACTGTCTACACACGGAAAAATTTGAAAACGTTAAAAACATATGTTTTGACAGAGCACAGGGAAAACTGAGCGACTGTGAAACTGTTGCATTCATTTGTTGCAGTTTATGTGACAAACTCTTACGTTTTCATCACTTTTTTTGGGAGTGATTATCACATCCACAAGAAAACCTAAATCGGGCAAGGTAGAAGAATCTTTTTACCCATTCGCCAAGTGCACAAGTTAGGTGGGTCGACAACATATTCCTGTCATGTGACGCACATGCCGTCACCAGTGTCGTATAGAATATATCAGACGTTTCCAGAATGAGATTTTCACTCTGCAGCGGAGTGTGCGCTGATATGAAACTTCCTGGCAGATTAAAACTGTGTGCCCGACAGAGACTCGAACTCGGGACCTTTGCCTTTCGCGGGCAAGTGCTCTACCATCTGAGCTACCGAAGCACGACTCACGGCCGGTACTCACAGCTTTACTTCTGCCAGTATCTCGCCTCCTACCTTCCAAACTTTACAGAAGTTCTTCTGCAGGAGAACTTCTGTAAAGTTTGGAAGGTAGGAGGCGAGATACTGGCAGAAGTAAAGCTGTGAGTACCGGGCGTGAGTCGTGCTTCGGTAGCTCAGATGGTAGAGCACTTGCCCGCGAGAGGCAAAGGTCCCGAGTTCGAGTCTCGGTCGGGCACACAGTTTTAATCTGCCAGGAAGTTTTATATCAGACATGTTTTCCTGTGGAGGAATCGGTTGACCTATGACCTTGCGATCAAATGTTTTCGGTTCCCATTGGAGGGGCACGTCCTTTCGTCTACTGATCGCACGGTTTTGCGGTGCGGTCGCAAAACACAGACACTAAACTTATTATAGTGGACAGAGACGTCAATGAACGAGCGGACAGATCATAACTTTGCGAAAATAAAAAAAGTAAAATTTTCCCTCGGCGGAAGACTCGAACCAAGCACCTTTTCTGCCACAGCAGCACACGCTAACAACGGGACCACGACGATCCTGAGCGTACATTATCCTTTATGTTGCCTATCTTGCGGATGGACTAGTCAGTTCGTATATTTTGCTTATTTTTTTCATAGTTCCATACAACTTCTTCCTGTTTTCTCGAGTGATCTGTGTTCAGTGTTTCAAGGCCCATCCACTGTGCCAACTTATAACTAAATCCGAGGGGGGTGCGATGGGGAGGTTCCCTTGTTAGTTATTCTGTGTATAAGAGGTAGTGTGGTTCCCCTGTGTAGCGCACGCAAATTGTGGTTGGCCTAGGTAGAAAAGGTGGAACCAAGAGTCAGTCGGGGACGAGCTACAAAACTGAGCACTGCCATGTAAAAGCTGTATATTGTGCTGGTTCCGAGAGAGGCTTTTTCTGCTACTTTCCATGCTGGTTCCGAGAGAGGCTTTTTCTGCTACTTTCCATGCTGGTTCCGAGAGAGGCTTTTTCTGCTACTTTCCATGCTGGTTCTGAGAGAGGCTTTTTCTGCTACTTTCCATGCTGGTTCCGAGAGAGGCTTTTTCTGCTACTTTCCATGCTGGTTCCGAGAGAGGCTTTTTCTGCTACTTTCCATGCTGGTTCCGAGAGAGGCTTTCTCTGCTACTTTCCATGCTGGTTCTGAGAGAGGCTTTTTCTGCTACTTTCCATGCTGGTTCCAAGAGAGGCTTTTTCTGCTACTTTCCATGCTGGTTCCGAGAGAGGCTTTTTCTGCTACTTTCCATGCTGGTTCCGAGAGAGGCTTTTTCTGCTCCTTTCCAATGCCTCGAATGGATGGATAAACAGCTGGATCGATTCTGGAATTGGTATTCATCATCGCCACCAAGAAAGGCCAGAGTCCATTAGTTCTGTCTGCAAATCCGCCTACCAACATGCAGTTGACACCACATTGCGCAATCACTGTAAAGGAGTACTATAATAATGTACAGTGAAACATCAGCTTATTGGGTGATTTAGTGTGCACAAATATAAGGTAACTTATAACTGAATTTATGTACCTACCTTGATTTTTTCCTTATCACAACACCTCTCAGGTTCCTCTCCATTTGAACTATGATTACCGAGTGTCCTATTTTGTGGAAAAAATGAAAGCCTCAAAGTTAGTTAATTTCATAATATTGTTTGATCTTTGATGAGAAGGGAATATTCAGATTTATTGTGGATTTAGTGAAATTGTGGGAGGCAGTAAATGTAGTTTTGTGAAGTTTCAAAGTCACCTATTTAATCATTTACTTGAAAGTAGCAGACTGTGATAATAAAGACAATTTGCTGCTTCTTTTATAAATTAAAGTTCTTAAAATTGGGGCTTATAAAGTTTTGCTTAGTTAACGATCATAGTGCTACCTGTAGTAAATTTTAAAAGGTGAGTCAGTTTCTTGCAAATTTGTCAACATTGTGTTTCACTGTAGTAAAAGTGGAAAACTGCAATAGTAGAAAATTATATGTTCATGATTGCTAAGTGTTTGTCTCTCTTGTGTATTGGAAGTGCATATTAATAGTATAATAGAATCCACAGTTTGTCTATTGTGCTAATGCTAGGTAACAAGTAACAGGAAGACCACTATTTATGAAAACCATAATTTCTTTATTCAAAAGATAGTGAGAAGCAACCTGTCAGTGGATTCCAATTAACTTTCATTTTAAATAGTAAAGTATTTAACTGGGAGAGACTTAACCTATGTCCAATTTATGATCCTGCAGTGAATGTTAATAGTAATCAGAATGAGATTTTCACTCTGCAGCGGAGTGTGCGCTGATATGAAACTTCCTGGCAGACTAAAACTGTGTGCCCGACCGAGACTCGAACTCGGGACCTTTGCCTTTCTGGAAACATCCCCCAGGCTGTGGCTAAGCCATGTCTCCGCTATATCCTTTCTTTCAGGAGTGCTAGTTCTGCAAGGTTCGCAGAAGAGCTTCTGTAAAGTTTGGAAGGTAGGAGACGAGATACTGGCAGAAGAACAGCTATGAGTACCGGGCGTGAGTCGTGCTTCGGTAGCTCAGTTGGTGGAGCACTTGCCCGCGAAAGGCAAAGGTCCCGAGTTCGAGTCTCGGTCGGGCACACAGTTTTAATCTGCCAGGAAGTTTCAAGTTTCGTTAATCGTAATGTTATAAAGACCATTCAGTTTGAACAAGCCCTGAAAGCAATAGTGTGTTTCGGTATCTGTTATATTTTTGCAAATAGTTTGTGCTGCTCTAGCTGTTAGCTTCAATCTTACCGTAAACATATGTATGTGTCAGATTTCATTGCACTCACGTGTGACAAAGTATAGGTTGTGTTTATCCTTTAAAGTTACTAATAACTATTTTCTTGAACAAGAATGTTAATCATTCTCTTGCCTAATTAGGCTGGCGACCGTTTTCTTTATCCGTTAAACAGTGCAGATAAACAAAAATTTTGTTTGTTACTGTTCAAATATTTACGTAATTCTGACTTTCATTTCCGATAAGCACAGGTACAACTCGGTCAACACAACAAAATTCCTCTCAGAGGGTAACACTGCTCTGTAGCTTTATACCATAATTGTTTTAACTAGATAGTTATATTTCACAACCTGCCTCCTACTTTAAGGTTATGGTATAGCAGTAGCAGACGGTAGTGTTATACGTGGCTTTTCCGTGACAGGACTATTTGTTCTGTTGGGGCATAGTACTTAATAAATCAAATTTGGTATTTGATTACACAAGCTACGTAAATGCAGTTGCAGTGTTATAAGCTTAGAAAAAATTTGTGGATAAAGTTCCGGAATTTTTTGAACAGACCTCGTGTACGCCTGACACGTGACTTTTGATGATATGATGACGATTTATCCACATCTGTTGCTACAGATGCACATGGAAACTTTTCATCCTTAAAACTAGTAGTGTGTATTTTCAGAAACAGTCCGGTGAAAAAATGTCTTCCTTCAAATTTATCGAGGCTGTGGTACGGACCGAGAAGATAATGAATTCTTTTCTTTCGTTTTACGTCTGTAATTCCCAATTCGTTAGAGCAGGGCTGGCTGTTGTAGAACATGGTTCTGTTCACCCAAGTACCCCTGCAGGCTGGGAGATGCGCCGAGGGAATCCCAATTGGAATGTTAGGGAGAGAGTTTCAACTCCCTGCATTCGTCTGAGTAATTCCCAATTCGTTAGAGCAGGGTTGGCTGTTGTAGAACATGGTTCTGTTCACCCAAGTACTCCTGCAGGCTGGGAGATGCGCCGAGGGAATCCCAATTGGAATGTTAGGGAGAGAGTTTCAACTCCCTGCATTCGTCTGACGACAAATGGAAACCTACAGAAAAATGGTTCAAATGGCTCTGAGCACTATGGGACTCAACTGCTGTGGTCATTAGTCCCCTAGTACTTACAAGGGAACCTCCCCATCGCACCCCCTTCAGATTTAGTTATAAGTTGGCACTGTGGATAGGCCTTGATAAACTGAATACAGATCAATTGAGAAAACAGGAAGAAGTTGTGTGGAACTGTGAAAAAATAAGCAAAATATACAAACTGAGTAGTCCATGGGCCACATAGGCAACATCATGGACAATGTGAACTCAGGAGCGCCGTGGTCTCGTGGTAGCGTGAGCAGCTGCAGAACGAGAGGTCCTTGGTTCAAGTCTTCCCTCTAGTGAGAATTTTACTTTCTTTATTTTTGCATAGTTATTATCTGTCCGTTCGTTCATTGACGTCTCTGTTCACTGTAATAAGTTTAGTATCTGTGTTTTGCGATCGCATCGCAAAACCGTGCGATTAGTAGACGAAAGGACGTGCCTCTCTAATGGAAGCCGAAAACATTTGATCGCAAGGTCATGGGTCAACCGATTCCTCCACAGGAAAACACATCTGATATATTCTATACGACACTGGTAACGGCATGTGCGTCACATGACAGGAATATGTTGTCGAACCACCTAACTTGTACACTTGGCGAATGAGTAAAAAGATTCTTCTACCTTGCCCGATTTAGGTTTTCTTGTGGATGTGATAATCACTCCCAAAAAAGTGATGAAAACATAAGAGTTTGTCACATAAACTGAAAATAAAAAAAATAAATTTTTCACTCGATGGAAGATTTCAACCAAGGACCTCTCGTTCCGCAGCTGCTCACGTTACCACGAGACCACGGCGCTCCTGCGTTCCTAGTCTCCTTGATGTTGCCTATCTTCCCATGAACTACTCAGTTTGTATATTTTGCTTATTTTTCCACAGTTCCACACAACTTCTTCCTGTTTTCTCAATTGCTCTGTGTTCAGTTTTTCAAGGCCTATCCACTGTGCCAACTTATAACTAAATCTGAGGCCGTGCGGTTAAAGGCGCTGCAGTCTGGAACCGCAAGACCGCTACGGTCGCAGGTTCGAATCCTGCCTCGGGCATGGATGTTTGTGATGTCCTTAGGTTAGTTAGGTTTAACTAGTTCTAAGTTCTAGGGGACTAATGACCTCAGCAGTTGAGTCCCATAGTGCTCAGAACCATTTGAACCATTTTGAACTAAATCTGAGGGCGGTGCGATGGGGAGGTTCCCTTGTTAGAACTACTTAAACCTAACTAACCTAAGGACATCACAAACATCCATGCCCGAGGCAGGATTCGAACCTGCGACCGTAGCAGTCGCACGGTTCCGTACTGTGCGCCTAGAACCGCGAGACCACCGCGGCCGGCGAAACCTACAGAAGATTTTGGTCGAAGTGAGGGATTGGAACTACTGTACTTTGAAATTATTTCTGGGACAACTTTGGCCATCGTCCCACGCAAAAACTTAAATTTTTGTGTGCATGTTTGTGAAAGTCCGCCTCTATACCACAGTTGTCTACGTGTGTCGCGCAGAGTATATGCGGAGGGCCAGTTCCGCATACACTTTTCTCGTGTCAAACTGGCGAAGACTGATTACCACGTACGCATTCTTGTCAGTAGTTCAAGCATTTCCACGATAGCCGAGAAGAAGTTGACGATGACCTACGCTTGGGACGTCCTTAACATAAAAAACGGACGAAAATATCGAAAAAAGGACGTAATCTAATTCGGTCTGACCGTCGGTTGAGTGTTCGATAGATTGCTGCAACTGTAGTAATTGACAAATAATAAGGCATATTTTAGTCAACCATACACTTCTTTTAGTGAGAGATAAGTTTCAGTAGAAGCTTATACAAGTTTCAGGTGAAACTTCTGCTGTTAGCCTTATGATTCCGGCAAGCCAAAATAAAAGCTCTTACATAAATGAAAGCCACGGCCACAGTGATTTGTCTACAGACATCAGAGATGCTGCATTCTACTGATAAAGTTTCACTTTACAGCTATTGGTCGTTCAGTTTCGATGCACGCGTGCTTACGCTGTGACACCGTCAGTCCCGTATTCGATAGCCACACCTCGCGTTCACTGAAATGAACTGAACGTAACCAACGGCGCCTAAACATTTAAAGGGACTACTCGTGGTAAACGGGCGACGGGGTCGTCGGGTTCGAATTGCGGTCGTGCACATTTTTTTATTTTATTTATTTATTTTTTTAGCTTCTGAAGAGCTACTCTTTCACTCCCTGCTCCCCCTGAATCGAAGGCCATACACGTCGTCCGGAACGCAGGTGGTGGGTAACTCTTCCCCCGAGCGGTGTGTGTGTGTGGCTGCGCTGGCTCGCCAGCACAGCGGATGGAGGTGGGGCCCCGCACAGCCCAGCTGGCTTTGAGACGGCGCTGCTGCAATTTCAATCCGCCGGGTGGGCCGCTACGCCACTGTGTGGCAGCCCGGCAGGCGGGCGGCGGTCATTAGGAGCCAGCACGGGCCGCCGCTGTGGCTCTATGGCCGCGGCCGTGCCGCCACTTCCGCGCCCCCATGCATTATGGATGCGGCCGCGGCGCTCCGCTCTCACCTGAAACACACAGACCGGAGTGGCGGTCAGCGCACTACATTCAAACCGCGCGCCGGCTGCTACTACTGTAACACAACTTATTCACTACACTCGACAACAAAATAAGGCAGACTGAAAAGTAAAGGCGTAATCGTAACATGTAAGCTTTCACGGCCGGCGTCTTCATTAATTAAAACTTCCGGGCTGAATTGCCGTGGTCCATATATAAAACTTCTTCTCCTTCCTGACGTCTCGTTGCCTACTGCGGGCAACATCTTCTGAGGTGAGTCGGCGACTGGCTGCTAGGCGCTGGTGGTCCCGCTGGTACAGAGTGTTACAAAAAGGTACGGCCAAACTTTCAGGAAACATTCCTCACACACAAATAAAGAAAAGATGTTATGTGGACTTGTATCCGGAAACGCTTAATTTCCATGTTAGAGCTTATTTTAGTTTCATCAGTATGTACTGAACTTCCTCGATTCACCGCCAGTTGGCCCAATTGAAGGAAGGGAATGCTGACTTAGGTGCTTCTGTTGACATGCGACTCATTGCTCTACAGTACTAGCATCAAGCACATCAGTACGTAGCATCAACAGGTTAGTGTTCATCACGAACGTGGTTTTGCAGTCAGTGCAATGTTTACAAATGTGGAGTTGGCAGATGCCCATTTGATGTACGGATTAGCACGAGGCAATAGCCGTGGCGCGGTACGTTTGTATCGAGACAGATTTTCCAGAACGAAGGTGTCCCGACAGGAAGACGTTCGAAGCAATTGATCGGCGTCTCAGGGAGCACGGAACATTCCAGCCTATGACTCGCGACTGGGGAAGACCTAGAACGACGAGGACACCCTCAATGGACGAGGCAATTCTTCGTGCAGTTGACGATAACCCTAATGTCAGCGTCAGAGAAGTTGCTGCTGCACAAGGTAACGTTGACCACGTCACTGTATGGAGAGTGCTACGGGAGAACCAGTTGTTTCCGTACCATGTACAGCGTGTGCTGGCACTATCAGCAGCTGATTGGCCTCCACGGGTTCACTTCTGCGAATGGTTCATCCAACAATGTGTCAATCCTCATTTCCAGTGTGATCAAATTGTAAATTTTCACAATCAGCATGTGTGGGCTGACGAGAATTTGTACGAAACTGTGCAATCACGTCATCAACACAGATTTTCTGTAAACGTTTGGGCAGGCATTGTTGGTGAAGTCTTGATTGGGCCCCATCTTTTTCCACCTACGCTCAATGGAGCACGTTATCATGATTTCATACGCGATACTCTACCTGTGCTTCTAGAACATGTGCCTTTACAAGTAGACACAACATGTGGATCATGCAGGATAGAGCTCCTGCACATTTCAGTCGAAGTGTTCGTACGATTCTCAACAACAGATTCGGTGACCGATGGATTGGTAGAGACGAACCAATTCCATGGCCTCTACGCTCTCCTGACCTCAACCCTCTTGACTTTCATTTATGGGGGCATTTGAAAGCTCTTGTCTACGCAACCCCGGTACCAAATGTAGACACTCTTCGTGCTCGTATTGTGGACGGCTGTGATACAATACGCCATTCTCCAGGGCTGCATCAGCGCATCAGCGATTCCATGCGACGGAGGGTGGATGCATGTATAGGACATTTTGAACATTTCCTGTTACAAAGTGTTTGAAGTCACGCTGGTACTTTCTGTTGCTGTGTGTTTCCATTCCATGATTAATGTGATTTGAAGAGAAGTAATAAAATGAGCTCTAACATGGAAAGTAAGCGTTTCCGGACACATGTCCACATAACATATTTTCTTTCTTTGTGTGTGAGGAATGTTACCTGAAAGTTTGGCCGTACCTTTTTGTAACACCCTGTATAGACCGCTTAGATGGCGCCACCACTCGTCATGTGATTTCGACTTTAAAACTATCTCTGGCTAGTGCCATCTCTCTCGATTACAGGTAATCGATTGTCACTTCGTTGGTACAAAGTCGACCACCATGTCTAGTTTTAATCCTTCTTCTTTTCCATTAAAATTATGTCCGTGCTTGTAGGTCTCTATAGCTTCTCTATACATGCGAGTATAATAATGTGAGGTCCTAGCTATCACGTCTGTCTCACCAAATTTTATTTCGTGATCACCGTCTTTGGAAACGTGTTCCGCTGCAGCTGATTCGTCAGTCTGTCCCAATCTACAGTTCCTTTAGTGTTCCGTTAGGCGGGTATTAACACTCCTTTTAGTTGTTCCAATATAAACCATGCCACAGCTACACGGAATTTTATACACACCTGGGGTAGCTAAGGGGTGCCGTGCGTCTTTCACCGATCTTTCTACCCCAGGTGTGTATAAAATTCCGTGTAGCCGTGGCATGGTTTATATTGGAACAACTAAAAGGAGTGTTAATACCACAAAAGGAACTGTAGTTTGGGACAGATTAACAAATCAGCTGCAGCGGAACACGTTTTCAAAGATGGTGATCACGAAATAAAATTTAGTGAGACAAACGTTATAGCTAGGACCTCACATTATTATACTCGCATGTATAGAGAAGCTATAGAGACCTACAAGCACGGACATAATTTTAATAGAAAAGAAGAAGGATTAAAACTAGACAAGATATGGCGGTCGACTTTGTACCAATGAAGTGACAATCGATTACCTGTAATCGAGAGAGATGGCACTAGCCAGAGATAGTTTTAAAGTCGAAAGCACGTAATGAGTGGTGGCGGCATCTAAGCGCTCTATATAAGCGGGACCTCCAGCGCCTGGCAGCCAGTCGCCGACACACCTCAGAAGATGTTGCCCGCAGTAGGCAACGAAACGTCAGGAAGGAGAAGCAGTTTTATATATGGACCACGGCAGTTCAGCCAGGAAGTTTTAATTAGTGGCATACAGTGGAGGCTCACTCATAAAGGCTCTGAGGAGGAGTGTGTTTCACAACAGACAGCTGGAAAAAATTTCAACAATAAACTTATTTAAGAGATAATGGAAGCAAGACTAAAGAAAAATGAAGACACGTTCATAGAATTTGTCGACCAGGAAAAAGGCGTTCCACAATGTGGCGCAAGATGTTCGAAATTCTGAGAAAAACAGGGGTAAGCTATAGGTAGAGACGCGTAATATACAATTAAGTTTCCTTTAATTTTACGTCTATGGTGACAAACGTTTTGTTAACAGATTACCGGTTTCGGTTTTTAATGACCATCATCAGATCTGCAGAAAAATGGGAAAAAAACATAAATACACTCGCAAACTGTACACAGCTTAAGAACAATACAGAGACCACAATGAAAAGTAGTACTGACAAAATTTACATTTGTACGCTTTAAATATGAAGAGGCATACCTGTTTCATAGAAACAAAGTCCTAATGTACTGCAGCCATAGTGGCATCGTCAAATGTTAAATGCGGAATCAGCACCAGCATCGTCAAATACATATAAATAACATCACATGCACAAGCCATGTGTCAGTAGTACTACTGTTTAAAACAAGCTGCCGTATAGTAGCCACAAGATGTTTGTGTTGTAAGTTCACCAGGTGTCGCTAATGTCGGCACACACTTGTTTTCAATAATTAATTTAAACAGCGAAAATAAAGGGGGATACAATAGTTGAAGTCTGTAATAAGCTTATAACGTAATAAAGGTATTACAGTAATAAAAAGCAATAAAAAAGGACACGACAAAAGTAATATACAATACTGGACGACCAAGAACGAAGTGCTCGGATTAAAAAGGGTGTAAGACAGAGATGCAGTCTTTCGCCCCTACTGTTCAATCTGTACATCGAAGAAGCAATCGGTTCCCGGCGGGGTCAGGGATTTTCTCTGCCTCGTGATGACTGGGTGTTAAGTGATGTCCTTATGTTAGTTAGGTTTAAGTAGTTCTAAGTTCTAGGGGACTGATGACCATAAATGTTAAGTCCCATAGTGCTCAGAGCCATTTGAACTATTTTTGAAGAAGCAATGATGGAAATGAAATAGATTCAGGAGTGGAATTAAAATTGAAGGTGAAAGGATATGAATGATACGATTCGCTGATGACATTGCTATCCTGAGTGGATGTGAAGATGAATTACATGATCTGCTGAATTGAATGAGCAGTCTAATGAGTACACAGTATGGATTGAGAGTAAATCGAAGAAAGACGAAAGTAACGAGGAGCAGCAGAAATGAGAACAGCAAGAAACTTAACATCAGGGTTGATGGTCACGAAGTAAATGAAGTTAAGGATATGTAATACCTAAGCAGCAAAATAACCAGTGACGGACGGATCAAGGAGGACAACAAAAGCAGTCTAGCACTGCAAAGAAAAGTCTACTCGTATCAAACATAGGCCTCAATTTGAGGAAGAAATTTCTTAGAATGTATGTTTTGGAGCACAGCACTGTGTGGTAGTGAAACGTGGACTGTGGGAAAAGTGGAACAGAAGAGAATCGAACTAATTCAGATGTGGTGCTACAAACGAATCTTGAAAATTAGGTGGACTGGTATGGTAAGGAATGAGGAGGTTCTGAACAAAATCGGAGAGGAAAAGCAATATGTGGGAAACACTGACAAGGAGAAGGGACAGGATGATAGGACTTCTGTTAAGACATCGGGGAATAATTTGCAAGGTACTAGAGGGAGCTGTAGAGGGCAAAAACTGTACAGGAAGGCAGAGATTGGAATACATCCAGCAAATAATTGAGAACTTAGGTTGCAAATGCTACTCTGAGTTGAAGAGGTTGGCATATGAAAGAATTTCGTGGCGGGCCACATCAGACCTGTAAGAAGTCTGATGACCCCCACCCCTCCAAAAAAAAAAAATAAAATAAAATAATTTAAAAAAATCCGTTGCAAGATCGCAGTTTAACGTGAGTGAGAGATAAGCCATTGCAGATGTGAAGTGCTGGAACATTAATAACCGGTGTAACCGCCAGAATGTCGGTTCAACAATGCTAACGTGCAGATATTGTGTAGTACAGGTGTCGGATGTCACTTAGTGGCCTGGAGTTCCATGCCCGCCGCACTTGGTCGCTCAATAGGTCAATATAGGGAATGTTAACGCTTTTTCTGGATGACGCTGGAATTGTCGTCCGATGATGTCCCATACGTGCCCGATTACAGACTGATCTGGTGACCGAGCAGGCCAAGGCAACATGTCGACACCCTGTACAGCATTTTGGGTTACAACAGTGGTATGTGGGAGAGCGTTATCCTGTTGGAAAACACCCCCTGGCATGCTGTTCATGTATGGCAGCACGACAGGTCGAATCACCAGGCTGACGTACGAATTTGTCGTAAGGTTGCGGGGGATAACCAAGAGAGCGCTCCTGCTGCCATACGAAATAGCACACAATAACTCCAAAGTGTCTGCACGAAGACAAGGTGGTTGCAGGTCCTCGACTGGCTTCCTTCAATACAACACACAGCCATCATTGGCACCGCGGCAGAATCACCCTTCATCAGAAAAAACAAGACCTCCACCCTGCCCTCCAAAGAGGTCTCGCTTGACACCACTGAAATCGCAAATGGCGGTCTACGTCTACGTGATTACTCTGCTATTGACAATAAAGTGCCTGGAAAAGGTTTCAATGAACCACATGAGAGGTGGCATGAGCCCTCTCTCATATTTCTATCTTACGATTCTCCTCTCTAATTGCATGCGGTGAAAAGTTGCTATTCCTTCACACGCGGACTTCCCACGCAGCGTCTCTCGTCACCCAGGTGGTCCGGTGACAGGCGGGCTCTGCGGATCTCGAGAGGGTTAAGCCGACGAGTGTGAGGGAGTCGAGTGAATGCTTTCCAGACGCCGACATTGTCAAAAGACACGCCCGGAGAGGCCTGAAGTAGCGGCTGGGCTAGAGGTTCCGTTACTTCGCAGAAACTTAGCGAAAACACTTTCTGGCGGGCTACCAGCGAGGCGTGGGAATGACTTGTGTACCCAGGCAGTTGTGGCGGGAAAATTCCCGCGTTTTCTGCAAAATAGTAACTGTGATTGGCTTGCTCAGGGCATAGCTCCGTGACGTAGCAAAATCAGCGCAGAAATTGGCGCCAAGAATCTCCATTGGTGGAATGGTAGTGCTCCGGCAATGGAGTGGAACTTTCCGCCGGTTTTCGAGTTGCTGATTGGAACGTTTAACCACGGCCACTGTCGTGGGGGCGGGAATGTTCTGTGTTCGGCCTGTACGGGTGCTCAGGGGTAGTCGGCTCTCGCTTTTCGGTCGAGGACGTCGAAGCCACCAGCCATCGCCTCCGGTACGCCAGATCGTGTTCTTGCAGTTAAGAAGACAGTTTGGTAATGTATGTCCGCAGCACCGGCAGATAGGGATTTACCTAGGTGATAATCAGAGCTCAGCAGGGCGCGCTTGTTCGTCTTTTTCTAACTTTGTTCTGTCTTGAGTAGCAGCAATTAATGTTGGGTTAGCTGTGTGTCTGTCTTAAGATTTGAGTGGCAAGGAATTGGCTCCACATACCACTTCGTCATAAACCTCACAATCTAGTTTAGGGACAACTTCACCTTCACAGAGTTTGTTTGAGTATCCAATTTGAGCCAATTTGATGTATTATAAATGTTTCATGTGTTTTGTTTATTATTTTGTGTTTAGTCTTAATAAATCATATTGTTATTTTGGACAGAACTTTCATTCTGTTAATCGGTAGAGCAACCCATCATTTCTCACTACGTAAATGAAACCTTCCTTTATTTAACTTATTTATCAAATTAAATTATTGCAGGTGCCAAACTCTTTTCTACTCCACTTGCAGGGTTGATTACAGTCAGTTCGCGTATATTTTTTAATCCATGTGCAACAGCAAAAGTCGGAGTTAGAATAGGGGGGGCTTAGAGCATCATTTACATATGTAGATTCTAGAAGAATTTAGTGTTAAATACACTGCTTGCCCCGGCACCTCGCACACATTCAAGCGGTATCTCCACCGTTCCAGTCTCGAACGGTGCGCGGGGAGAAGGAGCACTGTGCAGGCCCTGATTTCTATTATTTTATTGTGATGATCATTTCTCCCTATGTAGGTGGGTGCCAACAGAATGTTTTCGCAATCGGAGGAGAAAACTTGTCAGTGGAATGAAAGCTACAGGCCGTCTGACTAGGAGCTGCTCTAGAAGTAATCGATTACTACTAGTTGGTTGTGTTACTATGGCGGCAACTTCAGCTTATATTGCTGCTGCAGATACAGTACGATGCACCGGAGCCATACCCCGAACACGATAGCCCTCCTCTCGCTAGTGCCATTTGGCGGTTCGCAGCCCGCTCTACTTCCGACCATATGTTCCCGTGGGCACCTCTGCCAGCAACCACAATCACTACATTCCTGCCAAGTCTTTCTGCAATCTCGCAGAAAGAATATCCGGCTTCTCGTAGCCCTATTACACGATCTCTTTCAGTGAGGTGTTGATAATAGGGTCTTTTTCTCCTTAGAGGTATTCTTGACTAACACCAACTCACGACTTTTTTCCCTCTTGCTACAGAGAATGTTTCCAGTTCTTTGTATCAAATCACTAGGAGTGATAGAGCATTTCGTGGAGAAGAACTTTTTCCAAATACGTATAAAAGTTGATTCCTTGATCATGTTAGAAACTTTCAGGGATGATGCAGTAGGCCAAATTTATCAGTGTGAAGTAAGGAACCCTGGTCCAGAAACGACCGGGACGAAATTTATAAGTGAATATTGTTGTGGCACTTCCGATAGCGGAACTCGTGTCGATACGACTATTTTTAAAATTGTAGGGTAAGCAACTTTCAGAGCTGGTAGTACGAATCAAAATAAGAATAATATGCTTAATAAAAATTGACTCTAAAATGCATGCTTTGTATTTTGGGAGGAGGTAGTAGTATGGACCAAAATAAGAAAAAGTTGTGATGTTTAAAGCTTTCCCGGCGTACTGATTGTTCCATAAAAACACGAGAGAACTGCCGGATATCAGTAACTTCCTGCCACGATATTTCGGCGCAGAGTCTTCTGGCCATCTTCAGGTGAGTGCCACTGTAGTAGTACTGGCGAGTACGCGCTAAGCTCCGCTATTTAAAGCCTTCTGAGGTGACATTGCGCATGCGCTGCTCAGCGTGCGCGTTCATAACGGCTCCGTGCGCTGCGCCTCGCGCCCTCCACTGTGAAAGCCTGGCGTATCGGTGTCAGGTCGATGTCCATCTTCATGCAGATAACTACGTCGACTACGAAGTTTCTCTATAACAGGATTCCAAGCAGAGTTTAGCTGATATCCGCTATCTCGATTCATGAGAGTCTCGTTGTCAGACAATCTTATTTCCACAGATTCATTGATAATCGAGCTCCAAAAGTTTGATGTATGGGCCAAAATTTTTGTGTCGTTGTAATTCATGGAATGGTCTGTGGAAATACAATGTTCGGCGATTGCGGACTTGGTGGGTTGGAGAAGGCGAGTATGCCGTTGGTGTTCCACAATGCGTTCCTGCACAGTTCGTGTTGTTTGCCCTATATATGATTTACCGCATTCGCACGGAATTTTGTAAACACCTGGTTTACGTAGGCCCAGGTCGTCTTTAACGGATCCCACCAGTGATGAAATTTTGGAAGGAGGGCGAAAGATGACTCTCACTTGATACTTTCTCAATATTCTGCCTATCTGTGAAGAAATATTCCCAATAAATGGTAGATAAACAGTCGACCTGAAGGCCTCTTCCTCTTCCTTGTTCCGTCGTTTGTAGGTCTTCATCACTCTGTTCACTTGCCTAGGTGAAAAGCCATTCTTCAAAAATACTTTTTGTAGGTGTTCCAGTTCCGCTTGAAGACTGTCGGCGTCAGAGATAGTATGGGCACGGTGGACCGAGGTTTTGAGAACGCCCATTGTTTGTGCTGGATGGTGGCAACTAGTAGCTTGTAGATACAGGTCTGTATGAGTGGGCTTTCTGTACACCGAGTGACCAAGTGTGGCGTCACTCTTCCGTCGCACCAAGACGTCTAAAAATGGCAGACAACCATCTCTCTCTATCTCCATGGCAAACTTTATGTTTTCATGTATGCAGTTCATATGACGTAAAAATTCTTGGAGACGGTCCAGACCATGAGGCCACACAATAAAAGTGTCGTCAACGTACCGCCAAAATACTGTCGGTTTAAAAGTGGCAGAGTCGAGTGCTCTCTCCTCAAAATCCTCCATAAAAAGATTGGCCACCAGGGGAGACAAAGGACTCCCCATGGCGGCACCATCAGATTGTTCGTAAAATTCGTTGTTAAGCAGTTATGAACGCGCACGCTGAGCAGCGCATGCGCAATGTCACCTCAGAAGGCTTTAAATAGCGGATCTCAGCGCGTACTCGCCAGTACTACTACAGTGGCATTCACCTGAAGATGGCCAGAAGACTCTGCGCCGAAATATCGTGGCAGGAAGTTACTGATATCCGGCAGTTCTCCCGTGTTTTTATGGAACAATAAGAAAAAGTTGTCAAAATGGCTGGCTCTGAGCACTATGGGACTTAACGGTCGCGCGGTTCCAGACTGTAGCGCCTACAACCGCACGGCCACCCCGGGCGGCAAAAAGTTGTCAAGTAAATACGATCTCTGAAATGAACATTTTCAGAGCTATGGACACTTGTTCACTAGAGGAGATGTACTTCACAGCAGCGAAGACGAACAAGTGTTCACACCTCTTAAGGTGTGCACTTTAGATCCACTGTCTACTGGACTTTTTTCTTGTTTCGGTCCATACTATCACCTTGCAAAATATGGGAAGTAAAGATCCCCATCCAAGATGAACACATACTCATAGCTCTTAATGTATGCATTTTAGAGCCCATGTTTACTAGATTTTTTTTTAATTGTTTTGGTCCATACTACCACCTCAGAAAGTTGCCAACCCTACACTCGGCGCAACAACAGTAGCGGTATATGTATAACATTAACAGAATTTCGCTTTTAACTTTCGACTCAGTAGTCTTCATACCTCAAACTGATGCATTTACTCTTCTCCGTCATCCCTGAAAGTTTATATCATTACCATGGAATCACCCAGCATATGAGGTTATCTACCTTGGTCAACAGCAGACAATATGGTACATTCATCTGTTCACCTGCATGTACTATTTACACAGTACCACGAGTGTATAAAAGCGAGCTATGTTTACTAGCAGTACTTTTTTCCTAGACATGTGCCAGTTCTCTTCTTTCAGATATGTCATAATATAGCAGATTAAGATATGCTCTACGACTTAGTAATAGACGGATATTGCTTTGATATTTTACGATTCCACTCTTTAACTCTTCCTGTAAACAAAAGCGTCCTGCTCTAGTTCCCAGTTTCGATTAAAATGAACCAGGAAATGGGATAATATTCAATGTAAAATCTAATAGAACGTTGCCATGTATAATTAAACAACTCTTTGGATTCGCAGGTTTTGCAGCTCTGTGACTCGCATTTCCGTGAAATAGCTAACATGGTACACTTCCTACAACAACTCAATTATCAAATTAATTACTCCACAACTCCCCGACTTCCAGGCTCAATTCCGCATTGAAATATTCACTTTCTGCCTTTTGGAATTCGCAGATACTTCCGTTCTCATTAGTCACCAGAACTAGGTTTCTCGTAGCGATGCACAGTGTCCATTGGCCGTGTTTTCGATATCAGATTACGATGCATTATTTATACTGGCGCGGGCTCAAACCCATAGGCCAAAAGTAACAGAAACTGCACCGTAACTTTTAGAGTTTCTCACGTCATTCGCTAAAAACGGAATCCTTGTAAGATCACTTTGTTGTCCGTCTGTTCGACTGTTAAGAGTGGTTTCTTCAGGGACGAGTAGACGTGACAAACTGAAATTTATGTCAATTATTAATGTCTACAGTCCCTTGGTGGTGTGCAAAATGTTAGCTTCCATGTCAATGCAGTCAAAAGTACGGCCTTTTGTTCTCAGGAACGGGTAGAGGTGTCAAGTTGAAATTTAGAGTAAATACAGGGCTATTACAAATGATTGAAGTGACTTCATAAATTCACTGTAGCTCCATTCATTGACATATGGTCACGACACACTACAGATACGTAGAAAAACTCATTACGTTTTGTTCGGCTGAAGCCGCACTTCAGGTTTCTGCCGCCAGAGCGCTCGAGAGCGCAGTGAGACAAAATGGCGACAGGAGCCGAGAAAGCGTATGTCGTGCTTGAAATGCACTCACATCAGTCAGTCATAAAAGTGCAACGACACTTCAGGACGAAGTTCAACAAAGATCCACCAACTGCTAACTCCATTCGGCGATGGTATGCGCAGTTTAAAGCTTCTGGATGCGTCTGTAAGGGGAAATCAACGGGTCGGCCTGCAGTGAGCGAAGAAACGGTTGAACGCGTGCGGGCAAGTTTCACGCGGAGCCCGCGGAAGTCGACGAATAAAGCAAGCAGGGAGCTAAACGTACCACAGCCGACGGTTTGGAAAATCTTACGGAAAAGGCTAAAGCAGAAGCCTTACCGTTTACAATTGCTACAAGCCCTGACACCCGATGACAAAGTCAAACGCTTTGAATTTTCGGCGCGGTTGCAACAGCTCATGGAAGAGGATGCTTTCAGTGCGAAACTTGTTTTCAGTGATGAAGCAACATTTTTTCTTAATGGTGAAGTGAACAGACTCAGTGTGTGAATCTGGGCGGTAGAGAATCCTCACACATTCGTGCAGCAAATTCGCAATTCACCAAAAGTTAACGTGTTTTGTGCAATCTCACGGTTTAAAGTTTACGGCTCCTTTTTCTTCTGCGAAAAAAACGTTACAGGACACGTGTATCTGGACATGCTGGAAAATTGGCTCATGCCACAACTGGAGACCGACAGCGCCGACTTCATCTTTCAACGGGATGGTGCTCCACCGCACTTCCATCATGATGTTCGGCATTTCTTAAACAGGAGATTGGAAAACCGATGGATCGGTCGTGGTGGAGATCATGATCAGCAATTCATGTCATGGCCTCCACGCTCTCCCGACTTAACCCCATGCGATTTCTTTCTGTGGGGTTATGTGAAAGAGTCAGTGTTTAAACCTCCTCTACCAAGAAACGTGCCAGAACTGCGAGCTCGCATCAACGATGCTTTCGAACTCATTGATGGGGACATGCTGCGCCGAGTGTGGGAGGAACTTGATTATCGGCTTGATGTCTGCCGAATCACTAAAGGGGCACATATCGAACATTTGTGAATGCCTAAAAAAACTTTTTGAGTTTTTGTATGTGTGTACAAAGCATTGTGAAAATATCTCAAATAATAAAGTTATTGTAGAGCTGTGAAATCGCGTCAATCATTTGTAATAACCCTGTACTTGGCTGGGCAAATTTATTAAGCTTCTGAGTCACTCAATGTGAAGTCACAGAATCACATCGAGAGGGTCTGCGTTTACGAGCAGTGCCACATTTATTTTTTATTAGTATTTTTGTATCTTAGTCCACTTTCTTGATGACAACAATAGACTGTTATATATATAAGTGCCTGTATGTGAATTTTCATAATGATCTTCCCATAACGTTTTTCTATTTTCGACAGCACGACAACGACTCAATAGGCAAAGAGGAGTAAAGATGGTCTGCGGTTCTTTTGGTAAACTAGGGTAGCAGAGGTAAATTACCGGAAGCGAAAGGTTATTTACATCTTGCGCAGAAACCAGACTGCAGTTTAAGAGTCGAAGGACACGAAATAAAGAGTGAGAGAGGGCTATAGTCTCTCCTCGGTGTTATTCAATCAGTATATTAAGCGAGCGCTATGGAGAACCAAGAAGGATTTGGGAAAGGGAATTGAAAATCAAGGAGAAAAAATAAATGTTTTGAGTTTTGCCGATGAGACTGTAATTTAGTCACCAGTCAAGGAAGAACTTGGAAGAGCAGCTGACCGGAATGGATAATGTCTTGAAAACAGATGATAAGATGAACATCAAAAAAGTAAAACAAGGATAATGAAACATAGTCGAGCAAAATCGGGTGGCGCTGACAGAAAGAGATTAGGGAATAACACTCTGTAAGTAGTGGAAGAATTGTTACTTGCAGTGCAAAAAAAAACTGACGATGGCGGAAGGAGAGAAGATATAGAATGCAAACTGGCAATGACAAGAAAAGCCTTTCTCAGAAAGAGGTATTTATTAACATCTAATACAAACTTAAGTGTTAGGAAGTCTTCTCTGGATGTATTTGTGTGATGTGTATCCTTGTTGAGAGTGAAATGTAGACGTTAAGTACTTCGGACAAGAGCCGAAGGCTTTGAAATAACTGTGGAAAAAAGTAATTTATGGAAAAACATGACTAAAAGAAGATATCGGTTGAGAGAGCACATCCAGAGACACCAAGGAATCGTCAGTTATGTATTGGACAGAATTGTGGTTGGGGGGTGGAATAAAAACCGTACAGAGAGGAGAAGGTATCAGTACAATAAGCAGGTCCGAATGCGTGTAGGTTACACTACAGAGATGAAGAGGCTTGCTTGTTGGGTACAGGCTGGGTGGGAGACCTACATTAAACCAGTCTTCAGAATTAGTTAATTAGTTTCATGTTCCATGGATCATTTTGCACTATAGATTGGGTAATGACGTGGAACAAGTCATTTTACAGCCACGTCGCAAATTAATTTGTACATATGGTTTCATTACGAACATTTCTAAGCTTTTTCCACAAAGAAAAAAAGATATACAGATGTTGTAAGGTATGTAGTAAGTTCTACCCACCACCTTTTACACATTACAGTAATAGAAATTCTTCTACGAACAGGAGTAGTCAAGGAGAAACTTTCTTAGTCTCTTCTTAAATTTTACTTTTCTTTCAGACATTTTATGTCACTGGGTAAGTAATCAAAAATTTTTTGATACAGCATTGTACACTCCTTTATGTGCTAAAGACAACCTTAATATGGAGTAATGTATGTCATTTTCCTTCTGGTCTTGTAATTATGTACATCATTGTCCCTTTTAAACTGTAGTGGATAGTTTACAAAACCTTCATAAGAGACTAAATAAGCTGTGAAGCACTAGTCAGAATGGCCAACTCCTTAAACAGATGCCTACAAGATGATCGTGGGTAATCATTACATATTATTTTTATATCACGTTTTTGCACAATTAAGACTTTCTTTCATAAAGATGAGTTAGCCCAGAAGATTATTCCATATAACATTACTGAACGAAAATATGCAAAATATGTGAACTTACCGATTTATCTCTCCGCAAGGTTTCCAGTGAGTCTAAGGGAAAATGCGGCTGAACTAGGTTGTTTTAAGAGTTCCAAAATGTGCTTTTTTCGAATTTGAATTCTCATGAGTATGGTCACCAACTATTTATGATTTCCTCGCCATGTGTTATTCTTATATTGCCGTAGCACCCCTAGATGTGCAGAACTGAATATGTTGTGTCTTTTTAAAATTGAGGATGAGACCATTCACAGAAAATCAGTTAATAATACTTTTAAGAACATTTGTTACTATTTCTTCTGTTTCTGTATGTATGAATGAACTGATTATAATACTAGTATCATCTGCAAAAAGGAACTAATTCTGCTTTTTGTATATTAGACGAAAGATCGTTACATATATGCGGAACAATAGTGGACCTAAGACTGAGCCTTCGGGAAACCCATACGCAGTTTCTCCCCAGGCAGAATTATGTCCAAAAGCTATTTTGGCTGAATTAGTAAGTACAACCTTCTGAATTATTTTAGTCAGATGTGACATTATCCATTGTTTGGCTATATCATCAAGCCCATAAAACTACAATTTATCTGGGATAACGCTGGTAGTAACACAGTCGGACGCCTTACATAGATCGCACACAATAGTAACCGGTACTATTTTATTATTTAACGCTTGTAAAATCTGGTGAGTAGAACCATTCTTCTGAATCCCAAACATTGATTTGCTAAGTTTATTATGGATACCAAGGTGAGATACCATTCTAGAATACGTCGCCCTCCAAAAATTTTAGAAAATCGTTCAACAGCTACTTATTGCCCTCTTTTATTCTCTTTTTAAGGTGCATATGCCGTGCAATGGTGTACTTACAGTTCTCTTGGGCGTAAGTCGGCTTAATCATAGCACCTGCACAGCAAAGCATTGAATGATTTTTAAATGGATGTCAGGTACGTTCGTTCAGGTGCGTTCGTAGCCTTGAGCTATCTGATCGTTGCTCGTCTCACGAAGGAACGCATACTCCTGTGAAATAATTTCAAATTCCCATTGGCAAGGGTGCCCGCAACTTGTCTGGCTTACACGTGACTGCAGAGAACAAGTTTCGTACTGTAAAGAGAGACAGCGACGGCGTATCAGGTGGGGACCGGTTCGGAGCGGGCATCCAGAAGCTCTGCCCCCCTGGCTATCTGGTTACAACACGTGCGTCATCGCTTGCAAGACAAGTGCTGGTCGTGTTCTCTCCGGCTGGAAGACAGACTTAAGTACCCCTGCGCGACGTAGAGCAAACTTTGCTTTGCCCCTGTACCGACAGCCAGACAAATGTGTGCAAATAAAAACTGACTGGTGCTTGAGAGGGAAATGCCATTATGAGTCATTGGCGCCGCGAGGTGCATGCAACTGTGACAGGTGGAAGTGCCTACTCATCTCCATCATCTACAGAGCGAGGGGCCGCAATGTTGAGGATGAAGGCCGGTGGTTGACCTTTTTAACAAGCCCTTCCTGACGACTGTGTTTAGCTTTACAGTGTTTTCCCTAGGTTGTTTCTGGCATTTGGCAAAATGATTGCATAGGAAGACCACGGGTGCTTACTTACCCATAATTATCTAGCACTCCGTCCGTCAGGATACACGCTTTAACACCTCCCATTGTCATAACAATGGAGACGATCGCCAGAGACCTTCATAAATTAGGGCTCTGCTACATTCAGATGATGTACTACTTTCAACCAAATGTTGAAGCATGCAAGAACCGCTTGAACAGTCTAGACAACAACTAAATACACTGGTGTACAAACCGTAAGGACACAAGTAACTTTCGCTGTCATTGCCAACTAATATACACCTAAGATAAAAAAAAACTGGTACACCTGCCTAACGTCGTGTGGGGGCCCTGCAAGCACGTCGAAGTGCCGCTACACGATGTGGTATGGACACCACTAATGTCACCAATGTCTGAAGCAGTGCTGAAGGGAACCGACACCATGAATCCTCCAGGACTGTCCATGAATCCGTAAGGGTACGAGGGGGTGAAAATCTCTTATGAACAGCACGTTGCAAGGCATACCACATATGCTCAATAATTTTCATGTCTGGTGACTTTGGTTGACAGCGAAAGTGTTTAAACTCATAGGTGTGTATTCCTAAAGCCACTCTGTAGCACTTCTGATGTGTGGGACGTCGCACTGTTCTGCTGGAGTTGCCCATGTCCTTCGGAATGCACTATGGACATGGATGGATGCAGGTGATCAGACAGGATGCTGTCACCAGTCAGAGTCGTACGTAGACGTGTCAGGGGTCCCATATCACTCCAACTGCACACGCCCGACATCATTACACAGCCTCCACCAGCTTCAGCAGTCCCTTCCTCATATGCAGGGTCCACGGATTCATGAGGTTGTCTCCATACCCGTACACCGTCATCCGCTCGATACAATTTGAAATGAGACTCCTCCGACCAGGTAACACGTTTCCAGTCGTCAACAGTCCAATGTCTGTGTTGACGGGCCCAGGCGAGGCGTAAATCGTTGTGTCGTGCAGTCACCATATCGATAATGTTTCGTTGAATGGTTCGCACGATGAACTTGTTGATGGCCCAGCATTGAAATCTGCAGCAGTATGCGGTAGGGTTGCACTTGTCACGGTTCTCTTCAGTCGTCGTTGGTCGGTCCCGTTCTTGCGGGATCTTTTTCCTGCCGTAGCGATGTTGGATATTTGACGCTTTACGGTATTCCTGATATTCACGGTATACTCGTGAAATGGTCGCACGGGAAATTCCCCAGTTCATCGCTACCTCGGAGCCGCGCGGAGTGGGCGCCGTGTCCCGGATTGCGCGGCCCCTCTCGCCGGAGGTTCAAGTCCTCCCTCGGGCATGGGTGTGTGTATGTTTTCTTAGTATAAATTGGTTTAAGTAGTAGTAAATGAGTTTTGCTATTTGGGGAGCAAAATAACTGATGATGGTCGAAGTAGAGAGGATATAAAAGGTAGACTGGCAAACGCAAGCATATCGTTTCTGAAGAAGAGAAATTTGTTAACATCGAGTATAGATTTAAGTGTCAGGAAGTCGTTTCTGAAAGTATTTTATGGAGTGTAGCCATGAATGGAAGTGAATCGTCGACGATAAATAGTTTGGACAAGAAGAGAATTGAAGCTTTCGAAATGTGGTGCTACAGAAGAATGCTGAAGATTAGATGGGTAGAACACGTAACTAATGGGGAGGTATTGAAAATTGGGGAGAAGAGGAGTTTGTGGCACAACTTGACTAGAAGAAGGGATCGGTTGGTAGGACATGTTCTGAGGCATCAAGGGATCACCAATTTAGTACTGGAAGGCAGCGTTGAGGGTAAGAATCGTAGAGGGAGACCAAGAGATGAATACACTAAGCAGATTCAGAAGGGTGTAGTAGGTTGCAGTAGGTACTGGGAGATGAAGAGGCTTGCACAGGATAGAGCAGCACGGAGAGCTGCATCAAACCAGTCTCAGGACTGAAGACCACACAGCAACAACAGGTAGTGTGTAAGTCTAGGGAGCGATTACCTCAGCAGGAATTCACACATATTTGAACATTTTTGCTACCTCGGAGATGCTGTGTGCCCATCACTCTTGCGCCAACTATAACATCACGTCCTAAGTCACTCAGATCTTGATAACTTGCCATTGTAGAAGCAGTAACCGATATAGAAACTGTGCCAGACACTTGTTGTCTTATACAGGCGTGGCCGACCGCGGCGCCGTATTCTGCCTGTTTACAAATCTCTGAATTTGAATACACATGCCTATACCAGTGTCTTTGACGCTTCGGTGTAGTTAGATGAAGCTTCGACCACACATAGAAAGATCTGCTGCATTAAGTACCACAGGTAAGTGATAGTAGTACTCAATGAGATGAACAAAAATGACACTTTTATTCAAAGATGATAATTACAAAGAAGACATCACCATTACAGATTGTCTTCTGTACATTAGAAACAGCGTAACATGGTTCTTAATAGGTAATGCATACTCTGTAACAAGCTCCCATGCTGCCCACAGGACTGGTAGAGCGACCCATTCCTTCACCTGCATGGTTGCCAACTGCTGGATGGACGTTTCTGGAAGAGGATGCGCTGCAATACGCTCCGAACGCATCCCACACGTGCACGATGGGATTTAAGTCGGAGGAACGGGTAGGTCAGTCCATTCGCCGAATATCCTCTCGTTTCAAGAGCACCTACACCTGTTCGAAGCGGTCGTTCAATGTCGTCCATAAAAATGAAGTCAGCGCCAAACGCACCGCGGAAAAGACGCACTTGGGGAAGGAGTACAGCGTCACAATAATGTTGACCGGTGAGTGCTCCGTGCTCAAAGATTAGGAGATCAGTACGCCCCCTCAACGTTATGCCTCCAAACAACATAACACCTGGACTACCAAAACGATCATGTTCGGTAATGGTCCTAGGAGTATTACGTACCCCACACGGCGAGAGGTGAGAAAGCGCCACATATTTCATCTAAATTAAGGGGCGGTTTACTATCTTTTGGTTCAAAAAATCTATTTTTTTTAAATTGCAGTTTTGGATCCATAAAAGTGTTTAGAATCCACTCCTGAAAGGTTTTTTTTTCCGAATACGGAACGGAAATGTTCGTTATTCGCGGTTGAACCAAAAAATGCACCTGCCTGAAATCAGCCTTTTTCACGCGCCAGTTTTTTTCTTTCGGAGCACGAGTTATTGTACCGGTGCTTGGGAGGAACCACACAAAATTCAAATGAAAGTTTGAACGCGTCTGTTTGGAAGTTAGCTCCCAAGCATTTGCATTCTGGTGCGAAGACTGTGGAGATTGCGACTTTCCTGGCAGTGAGCAGCTTCAACGAAGGGTGTTCAGCAATTCTGAAGACGATGACAACGATGGACGTCACCCTGGGACACTATTCGACGCAGTTCGCCGAGCATTCGGACGACCACCGGATTCAAGCGGCCGAAAACCGCTTGTCAGCGGCCGTACGAGCGGCTCTGGAGCAGCGCAGGATGGCCCAGATCGAGCAGAACGCCCTGTGTGAGGAAGAGGAAGGACTAATTTATGGCATATTGAACGTAAGTTCCATAATATTGCATTTTTATGTAGTCAAAAAACTTCAAACGCATTTTTCTCGAAATGACGTTTTTTCTATCACGCGCCATGGTAACTTCCAATCTGTTGAACCGATTGGCATGATTCTTTGTTTCCGACGAAGCTAACTAAATTATCTAGGAGTTGTACCACTTTTATTCAGATCCATCAACTATAAATATTTTGACTTGGCCGACGAAATCGAAAAATTTATGAAAAAACCATTTTTTTTTCAAATGGCCGCCATTGTGTTTCCTATGGTCCAAATAAGTTAAGCGAGGTACAACTCCTAAAGAATCTTATATACTTCGCTAACGTGAACTCAATTTTGATTTCAAACGAGCCGGCTGACCTGTGAAATACAGCGTGTGGAGGTCTACATCGATATTTTGTTTCGTTCCGACGGCACTTCCGCCTTTGCTCTTCGACATTTCCGGTCGAAAAAATGCCAGTTTGTACAGTAAATATCAGTAAACATTTTGACAAAATTGACATTGATATCTGTAATACAGCCCGAGAAAAAAATTCTCAAAGAACATGCTTTTTTCGGGTCAAAGATAATAAACCTTAAGCAGCTTTTTATCGCATTTGCACTACATTAAATTCATCTCATTTTATTCCTGAATCAGACATTAACCACTGTCATCTTCGGTAACCAACTCAGATACTCTGTAGATGCACTAATTTAAAATCTTAAGTCCTACAAAACTTTCACAGCCACAGCTACTGATCTTTGTACTTGAAAATGGCGTAACAGCCGAAAGCCGGTTTATGAAATAAAACAATAAATATTGTAGTATATTACACTACCATCATGTATGTTTTCATTCATAACGTCTGGTTTGTAACTGAGCCTGGGCTATTTCAGTTATCAATATTTTTAAGGAAGTTTGTTCAACGAGGCGCAACGTCTGTACTGTTACTGAAGAGTACATCGTGTTTCGAATCAGTGATCGAGTGCATATTTTTCAAATTAACTGATGTAGAATGGGTGTAAGTTTTTAGTAGCTTTCCGTAGTACCCAGTTTGTAAATCGTCGCCTGAAGCTAAGACAAGCATTTATTCCTTGCATTAACATATTTTGTACAAGTGGTTTGTTAGCGGTACGCATAGTGGCGGAACATTTTCAGTGCAGCCGTATGCTAAATCTATGGTCCCATTTATAATTTTTGTGCAAATCAGTTCAAGCTTCCGAGGGATTTTTATTTAGACCCATCATTGAGATGGTCGAAACGAGACAAATTATAAGAACTGCATTATTAATTAATTTTAGCGCTCGGGAACACGAAGGAATCTAGAATAACATTTAGATAAATTTAACCCTTCAATTTATGAAAGCGAAAAGCCCCAACTTAACGTGTGTGCATGGCACCGCTTAAATGGCGAAGAATGTCTGGTGTGCTTTGTGGTAGCAAGATCCCAGACAGACTCACGTCGACAGCATACCGCTGTCCAACCTTTCTAATTGCCTTGTATAATGCACAATGTTGGCCCGCAACAAAAGAAGCAGAGCAATGACTTGCCGTAATGGAGAGCAAAATGCTTCTGTGGAGATTTGGCCTGACGCTTCATGGCCATGTGACCAACGATGAAATTCGCTGGCAGTACGGAGTGATACCTATGGCTGAGAAGACGAGGGAAAGCCGACTACCGTGGTGTGAACACTTTTTTCGAAAAGATCAAGAGAAAAAAATATTATAATGTGCGTTTTCGTTGCAATTCGGTGCTAAACGACTAATTGAAAGACCTAGGCTGGGTACTTTCCATGCAGACCACGAGATAGCGATCCTCCACCTTGATAAAGCACGAGATCGCTCCAAGTGGAGACAGTCAAAAGGGCGAAATCCGCTACATTGTGCAACAAGCGTTGAAGAAGAAGAAGAAGAAGAAGAAGAAGAAGAAGAAGAGGAAGAAGAAGAAAGGGAAGAAGGGCTCTTTCTCCAAAGATTTCTATGTCGACTAGACGTTAGACTCTTAACCTTCTCCAACATCCGCGCAAAGCTTCTTCTTATGAAGCACAATAATGATGTTTACAACGGACATCTCCTTTCTGCTATTTAATAATCTTTATTTCCCCCTAGTACCAAATGGAACACTATTTTCTTTTCATTTTTCATTCCTTTGCTTACACAAATTGGTAAGTACGGGCAGGAGGGGGGGGGGAGGGGGGAAGGGACAAGGCAACTCTCATAAAACCGTTTGTTAAAGGTTTTAAATGATTTCAAATTATACTTGGAACAATATCTACCCAATAAAGAAATTGCAAAGCTAATGTGTGCCAAAGAGCAAAGAACAGGTATTGGTCAACACATAATTACGTGTTTAAAACTCGACAAAGCATTCTGGAGCACAGTAATCGGTAAAAAATACTAAAAATCACATAAAAAACTTACTCGATCGCGTTTTCAGATTTTTTTTTAATTTATTAGCAACCCGTTTCGGCCCTTTTCTCAGACCATCTTCAGGCTTTTGATCGCCTTTAAGGCTGCTGGTGGCGGTCAAAAGCCTGAAGATGGTCTGAGGAAAGTGCCGAAACCTGTTGCTAATAAATAAAAAAATCTAAAAACGCAATCGAGGCTGCTTTTTTATTTCATTTTTAATATTTAGGTATGCCTGCTATGTAACTGTCGCGAATTTTCTTTAATGTTCCATTCTCTATGCAAATGGGCAAGGAAGAACATTGTGGAAATTACCGCATGCTCGGCATTTCCAATTCGGCCGATAAAGGCTTCAGTTAAGTTGGTCGATAGTGCCACAGCCAATATCTAGCTGCGACAGTTGAAATTTCGTTTCTGTACATACTTGTAGGGGACGTTTAACGAGCGACTTTGCACACTACAATATGAAGTTTAAAATCATGGTCGTCAAAGACGAATGTACAGCGCAATCACAACCTGTTAAATATTTGGTCTAATGAAAGAGTAACAGGAAGCTTTATGGTGCGATCAAAAATGAGTGAAACTTAGTTTTATTTACAGCGTTGTACTGTTCAAATTAATGCTATTAATTTGAGCAGAGCAGCACCTAGTGTTTGCTGTCGTATTTGGCAGTGACTCATGGACACTCCAAAAGAAAGAGGAAAAATATTTGTTCTAGCAGTAGTGGACACCAGAAGGTCCTGAGAAAGATCCCAGCAGAGGGGTCGAAACGTCGGTCATTTTAGAAGAAACAAGACGCAGGCTAATAACCCAGAAGATTTTAACTTCGGTGACAATGGCCACGAAAGCCTGCAGACTTACATTCCTTGTTTATTTGAAACCTGATTCCGTAGACACTAAGCGTGCTATTGAAGGTAGCATAACATAGTTTTACGTTATCCCCGTAGCATCTACGCACGAAATATACCACTGAAAGCTGCTGCCGCTAATTATCGTTCCCTCTCTCTCTATGTCTCTCTCTCTCCCCTCTCTTTTTGTTGTGAAATAACACTGCTTATAAAATTTTTCTCTCGAAGTTTATGACTGTGATAGTAGAACAATGCATGCAAGTTATAGTATACTGAGATGCTTCCACAGGTCTATAGGAGCTACAAGTCAACAATACGTCTCCTTAACTATACAATATACCGAGGTCTGCACGGAAATGCGACAGAACGGAAATAAACAGCGGACTAGGATAAATCACTTTGGAAATTATACCGACTGCCCCATACCGTTTTAAAAAAAGGGTATATATCACTTCGGTAAGGAAACAAATAGTTTGATAGGAAAACAGCAACTCAATCTTTCTGCGGTACAAAGTGAATAATATTCTGAGATGGTGATATGCACGATTGGAATAATAATTGATAATTGCAGAACTGACAATAGCCCAGGTGGGCGTTAGACTCAAAACGTGCTGGGTATTTCGAAGGTTGGATCGATCCGACGAGAGCCAACCTTTGGCTGGTGGTGTTGGGAAAGTGTGTGCGTGGAGCTGTCGGCAGGTCGCTTCCGGAAACCGCAGAGGTGCAGCGCGACACGTGCTGTTTGTCGGGGCCATCGCTCGCCCTGGCACCGCCTAAATGTCACATACTGCACGGGCTAATCTGAGACGCGCCACTGACTCAGCTGCCGTGCCGACCACTGTCCGGCGACCACGGTCCGTGGTCCGCTGTCCAACGACCGCTGTTCGCAGTCCACACTCTGCTGTCTGTTGCGGATCTTCCTGCAGGACTTCGCCTCCCGCATTGTCTGCACTTCTTGTAGAATAAGCGCCACTCGCCAAACGTCTGGTTACCTAATAACTTGTTAAATACGAAGCTCTTTTACTCTCTATTTATTTGATTTAAAATTAACATATAGTCATTTGTTTCCGGGCTTTCCAATAAAATCTTTCAGCTGATAACGCTTTACACATTTACAATTTTTTGAAGTTGCCTAACATTACCGTTCGTAACAGTGTCTTATTATCTATTAGTTTCCCATTTAATTAGCTAGTCAGTTTCATGTCCCATGGGTCATTTTTCACGATAAATCTTAATGATGTGGGTCACTTTACATTCACATCGCAACTTAATTTTTAATTTTTCAATATGGCTACATTTATTAAGTAGTTCTTTTTTAAATCGCTACAGATGTAAGTAATTCCTAGTCACCACCTTTTGTAGATTACAGTAACAGAAATTCTTCAGCAGAATAAAAGGAAAAACTTTTTTAGTTTGTTTTCAGCTTTTACTTTGCTATCTGTCAGAAATTCTATATCCCTTGGTAAGTTATCAAAATCTTAGTTGCAACATTATGCAGCCTTTTCTGTGCCAAATACAATATTAACGTGGCGTAATGGATGTTATTTTTCCTTCTAATATTGTAATTATGTGTATCATAGTTCTTTTTGAACTGCTATGATTTTTTTACAACAAACTTCATGAGAGATTAAATATATTGTGAAGCACTCGTCAGAATGCCCAACTGTTTAAAGAGATGTCTACAAGATCATCGTGGATGTGTACCACATATTACTCTTACAGCATGTTTTTGAGTGGTGAAGGTATTCTTCCTTAAAGACGAGCTACCCCGGAACATTATTGCGAATGACATTACTGAGTGAAAATATGCAAAATATATCAACTTAGTCACTTGTCGCTCCCCAAGGTTGCTATGATCCTAAGTGCAAATGTTCCTGAACTAAGTTGTTTCAGGAGTTCCAACTTGTGATTTTTCCTGTCCAGATTCTCATCAAAAAATGGTTCATGTGGCTCTGAGCACTATGGGACTTAACTTCTGAGGTCATCAGTCCCCTAGAACTTAGAACTACTTAAACCTAACTAACCTAAGGACATCACACATATTCATTCCCGAGGCAGAATTCGAACCTGCGACCGTAGCGGTCGCGCTGTTCCAGATTGTAGCGCCTAGAACCGCTCGGCCACTCCGGCCGCCGAGATTCTCATCAACATAGGCACCTAAGAATTTTGAAGTTTCCACCCTATATATTATTTCCTCACCATGTGTTACACTTATCATTGGTGTAGTACCCCTAGATGTGCAGAACTGAATACGTTGCCTCTTTTTAAAATTGAAAGCGAGACCAATCGCAGAAAACCAGTCAATGACACTTTTAAGAGCATTGTTTACTATTTATTCTGTTTCTGCATGCAAAAGAAGTTATTACAATACTAGTATCAGCAGCAAAAGGAACTAAATCGTTTACATAGTATATATGAGGAACAATAGTGGACGTAAGATTGAATCTTGAGGAACCCTGTACGTGATTTCTCCACATTCAGAATAAGGTGTAAGCAATATCACCGCACTCTTGTGAAAACAATCATCAGCTGATTCACTGGTCAGTATATAATACGACTCTGGTGGAACAGTATGCGAAACACAGCAATGTACTGTTAATTTGTGCACTTAGTGAATAAAAGATAATGTATAAGGTAATAGATGCGTTTCTATGTGACAGGTACTGTTTGTATCTATAACGTGTATACAATGTATAGTACGTTCTTCAATGTCTTTACACCTTTGTATATTTAACAACAATTCCATTTAGACGCTTTAACTGATAATAATTAGTACTCCACGCTAAACATCCTGCCTTAAACCTAATATAATGCTATCGGTAGGTTTCTGCTGTGTTCGGGCTACATTGGTAGCAACCGACCCTATTTCATTATTTAATGCTTATAAATTATTATAAGTAAACATATAAATGGCATTCTCAGTAGAACAACTCTTCTGAAATCCAAGTTTTGATCTGCTGAGAATTTTATCGTTGCTCAGGTGATATACTATTCCACAATACATCACCTTTTCAAAAATTTGGGAAAATGATATGAGCAGTGAAACAGCGCCTTGATGATAGGTACCATGGTCTCAAAGAAGGGTACAGTGAATGAATTTGTAGAATCTGTAGCAGTCTTTGAGATCAAATATTTTGAAGAATGGCGTCATGAAATTATCGAAAGCTACTGTGGTGTGTATCTTTTTACAGGCAACCAGTTTTTGGCCAAGCGGCAGTCTTTAAGTCAAGTACGTATTACAAAAACGGTATAAGAAATATTACATGTCAAAATAATTAAGATGAACCATTACATGCAGCAGACACACACGGATACCACTAGGATTTGTTTAACAAATTAATGTAATAGTGAAAGGTTTTTACCGTGTAAACAAAATTAGCGAAGTTGTATCTGGTACTTCCAAATAAGCTATTATGTTTCATAGACGCCACATAGACTATGTGTTCATCGTCCACGTCCAAGGAACTATGCATCTCGCCTTAAGCTACGATCGATGACCCTCACGTGTAAGCAATATCACCGCACTCGTATGAAAACAATCATCAGCTGATTCATTGGTCAGTACACGATACGACTCTGGTGGAACAGTATAAGAAACACAGCAATGGACTGTTAAATGTACACTTAGTGAACAACAGATAATGTACACCACCGCCCATTAAAACTGCTACACCACGAAGATGACGTGCTACAGATGCGAAATTTAACCTACAGGAAGAAGATGCTGTGATATGCAAATGATTAGCTTTTCAGAGCATTCACACAAGCTTGGCGCCGGTGGCGACACCTACAACGTGTTGACATGAGGAAAGTTTCCAACCGATTTCTCATACACAAACAGCAGTTGACCGGCTTTGCCTGTTGAAACGTTGTTGTGACGCCTCGTGTAAGGAGGAGAAATGCGTACCATCAAGTTTCCGACTTTGATAGAGATCGGATTGTAGCCTATCGCGATTGCGGTTTATCGTATCGCGACATTGCTGCTCGCGTTGGTCGGGATCCAATGAATGTTAGCAGAATATGGAATTGGTGGGTTCAGGAGGGCAATATGGAACGCCGTGCTGGATCTCAACGACCTCGTATCACTAGCAGTCGAGATGACAGGCATCTTATCCGCATGGCTGTAACGGATCGTGCAGCCACGTATCGATCCCTGAGTCAACAGATGGGGACGTTGCAAGACAACAACCATCTGCACGAACAGTTCGACGACGTATGCAGCAGCATGGACTATCAGCTCGGAGACCATGGCTGCGGTTACCCTTGACGCTGCATCACAGAAAGGAGCGCCTGCAATGGTGTACTCAACGACGAACCTGGGTGCACGAATGGCAAAACTTCATATTTTCGGATGAATCCAAGTTCTGTTTACAGCATCATGATGGTCGCATCCGTGTTTGGCGACAACGCGGTGAACGCACATTGAAAGCGTGTATTAGTCATCGCCCTACTGGCGTATCACCCGGCGTGATGGTATGGGGTGCCATTGGTTACATGTCTCGGTCACCTCTTGTCCGCATTGAAAGCACTTTGAACAATGGACGTTACATTTCAGATGTGTTACGAGTCGTGGCTCTACCCTTCATTCGATCGCTGTGAAACCCTATATTTCAGCAGGATAATGCACGACCGCATGTTGCTGGTCCTGTACGGGCCTTTCTGGATACAGAAAATGTTCGACTGCTGCCCTGGCCAGCACATTCTCCAGATCTCTCACCAATTGAAAACGTCTGGTCAATGGTGGCCGAGCAACTGGCTCGTCACAATACGCCAGTCACTACTCTTGATGAACTGTGGTATCGTGTTGAAGCTGCATGGGTAGCTGTACCTGTACACGCCATCCAAGCTCTGTTTGACTCAATGCCCAGGCGTATCAAGGCCGTTATTAAGTCCAGAGGTGGTTGATATGGGTACTGATTTCTCAGGATCTATGCACCCAAATTGCGTGGAAATGTAATCACATGTCAGTTTTAGTGTAATATATTTGTGTAATGAATACCCGTTTATCATCTGTATTTCTTCTTGGTGTAGCAATTTTAATGGCCAGTAGTGTATAAGGTAATAGATGCGTTTCTATGTAACAGGTACTGTTTGTATCTATAACGTGTATACAATGTATAGTACGTTTTTCAATGTCTTTACACCTTTGTATATTTAACAATTCCATTTCGATACTGTAACTGATAATAATTAGTACTTCACGCTTAGCATCCTGTATTTAACCTAATATAATGGTATCGGTAGGTTTCTGCAGTATAAATCAGTTCCTCTAAAATATTTTGACATATATTGTTCCTTGTACATTTCTGATAGTATGAAGGCGACTTGAAGAAAGCCGCTTAGCCCAAAACTGATTTTCCGTTTATAAAAACACATTACAGCAGCTTTCAGTAGTTTCATTATGTCATTCTTTGACTTCATTGAAGCACTGCTACTCTGTTTACAGAAAATCAGGTATAAAGGGCGATCAAGAATTTTCAGTTTTCGGGCGTTGCTGCAGCGTACATGCAACCCAGCGCAATTGCTATGCCCGTATATAAGCACCGACATATAAAAAAGGGGTCAGTGTGGTCTGCGACCGGAATCTTTTTGATCGTTCCCTTACGTTCTAGTGAGATTATTAGTTTCGACCAATTATGATTATCTTAAAATACGACCGTGTTAATAAAATATATTTTATACCATTTTATCAACACAGACCCATTTGAAGATGACCGTAATGTATCAAAACAAGCAATGAAATAAAAATTACTGCCATCAAATACTGATACAGTTCTACAAATTTAGCTTATTTCTGTTGCGTTCAGCAGCCTCCAAAATCATTGCGAAGTGTAAGACCATCTCGTTTTCCACCTGCCTGCTTTATTCTTAAGCACGTGGGTCTATAATTCCGCCACGACCAGCTACTTTCGAACTTGAGTCCATCATTTGGTGGAGAATTGGTGGAGACGCAGGTGGATTGGTCAGCCATTTCGGGAGTCCACGAGGAATCGAGTGATCTTAACACCACACCATCGTGCTCAGCACCCGCCTAGAAACGACGCTGAGGCGGACGCGTCCGCATTTTCGGCGAACCAGGCCACAGCTTCCCGTTACAGACACGCGGCGCACTTAACACGCGTGGCTGAACCAGCGTGTGAAGGGACTTATTCTGGTCGCGGTGTATTTTTGTGTGTGGAAGCCCGCCTGCGACCTCCGAGCGCGTTGCTAAAAGCCAGCGGCTGCGCGGCGAGCCGAGCCCAGCAGCCTCGCGAGGCGGTGTCGAGTTGCTCCCAGGCTCCTCCTCTCTGCTGTCCGCTGGCAGACCGCAGCGAGATCCCCGGCCTGCAAGGGCAACGCGCCGCGTCTGATCCTCCCGTCACTGCACCAAGTCGACCAAGGATCGAGCCCAACTTCTGTGTGACCACGTCGTGTCAGAAATCTCTGTTAGTTTCCAGCCTATCAGTTATTAGTCAGCATTCAGTTGTCTCTGGTTGCGCAATATTGCGACAGTATCGGTGGGAGAACAGGACGTCTGTTCAGCTAGGCACAGGGTTGCCAACGTAAAATCAGATGTACTGTGGGAGTAGGTCTAATAATGGTTCAATGGCTCTGAGCACTATGGGACTTAACATCTGAGGTCATCAGTCCCCTAGAACTTAGAACTACTTAAACCAAACTAACCTAAGCACATCACACACATCCATACCAGAGGTAGGATTCGAACCTGTGACCGTGGCAGTCGCGCGGTTCTGGACTGAGGCGCCTAGAGCCGCTCGGCCACCGCGGCCGACGTCTAATAATTAATAAGGAAACAGGAATGAGGGTACGCTAGTATGAACAGATGGACAGTTACGATGTCCCGAAAGCTGGGACTCCGTAATTGGTAATCTACATTATCCCTACGACAAATCTTAGAAAATAGATTAAGGAAAGGCAAACCTACGTTTCTAGCATTTGTAGACTTAGAGAAAGCTTTTGACAATGTTGACTGGAATACTCTCTTTCAAATTCTGAAGGTGGCATTTGTAGACTTAGAGAAAGCTTTTGACAATGTTGACTGGAATACTCTCTTTCAAATTCTGAAGGTGGCAGGGGTAAAACACAGGCAGCGAAAGGCTATTTACAATTTGTACAGAAACCAGATGGCAGTTATATGAGTCCAGGGGCATTAAAGGGAAGCAGTGATTGTGAAGGGAGTGAGACAGGGTTGTAGCCTATCCCCGATGTTTTTCAATCAGTATATTGAACAAGCAGTAAAGGAAACAAAAGAAAAATTCGGAGTAGGAATTAAAATCCATGGATAGGAAATAAAATCATTGAGGTTCGCCGATGGCATTGTAATTTTGTCAGAGACAGCAAAGGACCTGGAAGAGCAGCTGAACGGAAAGGACAGTGTCTTGAAAGGAGGATATAAGATGAACATCAACAAAAGCAAAACGAGGATAATGTAATGTAGTCTAATTAAATCAGGTGATGCTGCGGGAATTAGATTAGGAAATGCGACACTTAAAGCAGTAAAGGAGTTTTGCTATTTGGGGAGAAAAATAACTGATGATGGTCGAAGTAGGGAAGATGTAAAATGTAGACAGGCAATGGCAAGGAATGCGTTTCTGAAGAAGAGAAATTTCGTAACATCGAGTATAGATTCAAGTGTCAGGAAGTCGTTTCTGAAAGTATTTCTCTGGAGTGTAGCCATGTATGCAAGTGAAACGTGGACGATAAACACTTTGGACAAGAAGAGAATAGAAGATTTCGAAATGTGGTGCTACAGAAGAATGCTGAAGATTAGATGGGTAGATCACATAACTAATGAGGAGGTGTTGAATAGAATTGGAGAGAAGAGAAATTTGTGGCACAACTTGACTAGAAGAAGGGACCTGTTGGTAGGGCATATTCTGAGGCATCAAGGGATCACCAATTTAGTATTGGAGAGCAGCGTGTAGGGTAAAAATCGTAGAGGGAGACCAAGAGATGAATACCCTAAACAGATTCAGAAGGATGTAGGTTGCAGAAGGTACTGGGAGATGAAGAAGCTTGCACACGATAGAGTAGCATGGAGAGCTCCATCAAACCAATCTCTTGACTGAATACCACAACAACCACAATTATCGAAATGTTGTTGTTGTTGTGGTCTGTTCAGTGTTGTTACTGTTATTCGTGATGTATCTGCTCTGTGGCTGCCCTACCCAGAAAGTTGTATGTACTATATATAGTACAGTGACCGCATTCTCGTAGCAAAGATAGACACGAAACCGACACCTATCACAGTAGTGCAGGTTTGCATTAGTGCTAGATCAGCGGATGATGAAGGGATGTAAAGAAATTATAATGAGATAAAAGAAATTTTTCAGATAGTTAGGACGGAGAAAAGATTAATTGTGCTTTTCAAACTTAATTCAGTTGTAGCAAAAGGACGGGATGAAATTAGTAGAACAAAATGGTCTTGAGGCGAGGACCGAAAGACGCAGCCGCTTGATGGAATTGTGCGCCGAGTACAATTTAACCAGTGCTAATACTGTGTTTAAGGATAATGACGGAAGGTTCAAAAGTGGCTCTGAGCACTATGGGACTTAACTTCTGAGGTCAGTAGTCCCCTAGAACTTAGAACTACTAAAACCTAACTAACCTTAGTACATCACACACATCCATGCCCGAGGCAGGATTCGAAACTGAGACCGTAGCGGTCGGGCGGTTCTAGACTGAAGCGCTTAGAACTGCTTGGCCACAGCGGCCGGCGGAAAGAAGAAAACTATAAAAATGCAGCAAATGAAGGAGGTGAAAAGGAACATATACATCCAAAAAATTAGACTAACAGCAAGTGCAACATGGTTCTCAGGAATGGTTAGAGGACAAATGCATGGCTTTAGAAGAGTTCAAAAAAATGGTTCAAATGGCTCTGAGCACTATGGGACTTAACTACTGAGGTCATCAGTCCCCTAGAACTTAGAACTACTTAAACCTAACTAACCTAAGGACATCACACACATCCATGCCCGAGGCAGGATTCGAACCTGCGACCGTAGCGGTCACGCGGTTCCAAACTGACGCGCTTAGAACCGCACGGCCACACCGGCCGGCAGAAGAGTTCATAACAAGGGGATAGACATGGCGTCTATATAACCTTTGGACAAAAGAGTAGCAGCTTAATGAACAGCAAGAGCTCAGGCAGAACACCAATGGGCTACTAAACAAAGAAGGGAGAACTGAAAGGTGGAGAGGATATATAGAAAAGCTACGAATGGGAAACGAATTTAGAGGCTGCATTATAGAAATGGAAGAGGAAATAGATGAAAATAAAGTAGATGTAATTTTAGGATAATAATTTGACAGAGCATTGAAGAATTAAAGTTGAAAAATTTATCTAGTTCAGTGTGCAGGCTGTGCTTTACTATGATCAAATATCAGAAATGAAGACGTAGGAAGGGCAAACATCGGACTCAGATTTATTGGAAGGAACTCAAGGAATCGTAGTTCCCACATCAAGGACGATGGTTATAAAACCAAGAAAGCCATGCAGATGTTCATCTGACACCTGCGGCAGAGGCTAAGGCTGCAGAGAGGCGCTGTGCGTTACGGAGAACATAACTGCTGAAATTTGGAGAACGTATTTACCGCAATAAGTCTAGCAGCATAAAACATCCTCGTGCACACGACGGAAAAACAAGAGAAATTCGAGCTTCTACGGAGGCTTATACGCAACTCTTCTCTCTTGCCGTTCCCGAATGTAACAGGAAAGTGGTGAAAAGTAGGTGAAATAATACTCGAAGTTCCCTCCAACACACACAAGGTTACGCACGCGGCAGTCAGTAGATTAAGAGGAGTAACACCACATAAAGAATCTCTTTAAAACTGAAAAATATAACGTTGTGAAGGGGCTATGGTACAATTGAAACTTGTTTGGCAACGAATGTTTGTCTGAACAGTACTGAACCGATTCATGAATTTTGCAGAGTTCGCTATTACACAATCGGACAACACTTTCATGAGAAATAAGCCATTTCTTTTAGTTCACTGCTTGCTTTCCGAATATTAATGTTGCAATTGAGATAGTAAGTTAAAGGTTTAGAAATGCATTTATTTTAATATTTAGAAATCCGCGAAGTCCCTAAATGTCGATTCTGAGCCGCAAAGATGAGAAATTGTAGCACTGTGCAGCTCACGCGCATACAGGTGTCCACGGAATGGTAGTTGCATTGTATGCCGTACTTATTACGCGCAGTCACGTAGCTAGTGTTAACACAGTTAGCGAGGACGAGATAATAACTGCTCGTGAATCACCTGAACCATACAGACCAAGAGGTGAACACTACCTAAAACAATGGGAGAAACCTCTAGCTGAAATACCTGGTACCGTACATTGCAGAAATTTACTGGTAAACTTAGTACACACAACACACACACACACACACACACACACACACACACACACACACACACACACACGCGCGCGCGCACGCACACGCACACACACTTACGCCGCTGAAGGTAAAGTGTTAACCAACTTCTTAGTGTCATATTAGTCCTGTAACATAAGAGTCCTTTTTACGAAACTCGCTGAAGCTTGAGTCGTTAGACTACTTAACCGGTAGCGTCGCTAAAGGCTAGAGAACAAATCTAACATCTCAGTCGAAGTATGAGTTGATTCTCAAAATCATAATAGTAAAAAAGGATAAAGAAATACTACTGCAAACACACCATGCATCAGTTTGTATTTGTATCGCGAACAACCGTCTCAGACTTCATGTGGAGAAAAAGTCCCAATACAGTCTCAGAAAGAGTACCGATTATAAATTCCACAGTGTTGACGGAGAAGCTATACAAATTTGTTGTAAGGTTCATACAGTTTCGGAATGAGCAGAAAAGACTTACACACAGGGGAGCCAGAAGGCAAATTATAAAGTAACTGTAAGTCCCTGGCATATTTAAACAGTGTGCCGGACCGAGACTCGAACTCGGGTGGTAAAGGTCCCGAGTTCGAGTCTCAGCCCCGCACACAGTTTTAATCTGCCAGGAAGTTTCATATCAACGCACACTCCGCTGCAGAGCGAAAATTACATTTTGGATACAAAATAATTCACTGAGATATTCAGCAGCCACTTGAACTTCAGTTTCATAACTGTCTCAGGAAGCAGTAATACCCTCTGTTATATTGAGCGAAAAACACCGTCTGGATAATTATTTTATGTACTAATGACGCTCCGTTTCGATCTGACTAGCAGATCGCCTTCAGACGAAATGCATGAACGTACACGAAACTATACTCGTACAATTAACTGTGAGATTGTTTCTTACATTTGTGTTTTTACTTTTATCTTGTAAAACCTCATACATACTAAATTGTATTAGGTCAATGTATTTCTTATTTTAATAATTCTCCTTATTCTATAATGGCACAATCTTCTTTACACTGTAACATTGTACTATCCATTGACTTGTGAATTTTCGCTTGAGTAAGTATGTAACCTTGTGCACTGCATCCTCACTATTTTCTTACGTGGTTTTATGTTACAGTCTTATGACTGAGAAAATGCACTTCGCAGCTCTAGGTATGAATAATAAGTTCATGCTGTTTCATTGTTACTTAAGGTGGAGATAAATTGTTCCTTATGGACATTTGGAAAGCAGAAGGAGAAGATCAAAATTGGCTAAAACTAGATCAGTGGTTAGTAATATGCAAAGGGGCAGATAAAAGATAGGACAGTAACCAAGCTTTCGGAGACGAAGTCCTGTTCTTTCATCTTTTGGTTCCGCAAATACTAATTGTGTTGAAAAGCGCGGGAAAAAGTGTGTGTCCGTGATGAGAACTGACATCTTTCCTTCGACGGCAGTGCTCTGCCTTTTACTACTGAAAACGTCTCCCGGTCCAGCTCGAAGCAGACTGACATAGGTCCTACCGTTTCCCTCCGAACCGTTCGGAGGTTCTTCGACAAAGTTCTGAGCCTAGTCCAAGAGAAGGGATAGATGAAACGTAACACAAATGATTTAGCAAATAGCAAAGTGGGTACAATCAACTCGTGACTTTATGGAAAAAACAACTAACACCATTTCTGACACAGAACTCTTGCAGAAGCAAAATTTTATTGTCACAGTGTGATCAAATAAGCAGTGATTTCGAACGAATCTTTATCTGTATCTTGACAATGAATACAGATGAAAACCTCGCTTGGAAGTATCATACTGAGGATTTTGTGCAGAATCTAAATGCTGCTATATTTACTATAGTATCCACCGTCTGTGACACTGTAAAGTGAAAACTTGCTTTCTTTTACATTTTCATTCTCTTCTACACTATGGTATCATTTTCGGCTAACTATAATACATGCAGTCACAAAGGATGCTGCGAGTGATGAACACCAGAGCTTTAATTCTAAGCTAAAAGGCCTCCTTATTCCGCATAAGAGTTCCTAGCACTAGGTGAGAGCCTTGCGCTCTATCGTATTTTTTATGGTCTGCAGTGTTGTAATTTTTTTTTTAATCTTCTTATTCATTTTCAAATTCTCTCATTATCTTTCTGTGAATTATGTAGTGACCCGTTCCATGACCATCGGTCCTACAGAACTGTAATGTGTTGTAATTTTTTTTAAATCTTCTTATTCATTTTCAAGTTCTCTCATTATCTTTCTGTGAATTATGTAGTGACCCGTTCCATGACCATCGGTCCTACAGAACCTGACGAATTAAAATTTAAATCACATTAAAAATTGCGAGCACTTTGGCCCGTCGTCAGTCTCAGTGTTATGGCCGAATGAATTAAAAAGTGCACAGCTCACGAAGAACGAGAATGGATTCAAATCCCGTTCTACCTAGTTTTAGCTTGTCACGTACAGCCATCACAGCAAATACTTCGCATGCAATAGAAGAACTAGTTCTCACTGTAGTAGGAGACCAGGATGATGCTGACTACATGATTCGGAAGTTAATATGAGAAATGAGGCCTGGCAATTATCTTGACGCCGATGTCAATAACATCAGGGGATGTAAATCTTCTAAGTGTATGGGGATTATGACATCAACAAACGGAAAAAAGTAAAGATGACATAAATAATAAAGAAAGGGTAGGGCATCGCATCGTATGGAGCGGAAACATGGGCAGTAAACAAACGTCATAGAAAAAAATTTCTTGTACTGGAGATGGATTTTTTTGGAGGCGAAGTTGTGGCCTCACCAATCTGGAACGTGTAGCAAACACCAACGTAAGAAAGGCTGTGGTTGTCGATAAATCGGTAGTAGACTCCGTAGAGACGAAACGTCTAAATCGGTATTTGATGGACGATTTCCAATGGCTAAAGAAGGCGGCAGTGGCAGTGGACCCCATCGCAAAGATGAAAACATGAGCGACCAAGGAGGAGTTGGGGTCGAGATGTTGGGGACGCGAGGGATACCACAAGTCTATAAGCAGAGACTGGCATGATAGGATGAAGTGGAATACGGGAAGAGAGAAGCGGCGCCAACCGTAAAATACCAGCAATATATGATGATTACCTTCAACAATAAGTTAATTAATTTCTGTTGTTTCATGGCCTACTCTCGGAATACAGAAAAATCTGGGACGCAGTCTGTTAGGCATGGTCTTATTACAGATTTTGTGTCATAGTCCTAATAGACAAGACGCTCGCAAATGTAGAGGCAACAACAATTCCGCGTAGCTCAACAACGTAGTGAAAGTCTTACAACTGGACGTCACTTTGGCAATTTGCGTGCCCATAACCTATACCCCAGCCATCCCGCCGCGGAAATCCTACAGTTTAACGTGGAATTTGAACCACGCTTCATCCTAGCAAAGCGTCACGTCGTTGAGAGACATGGCTAGGTTAAAATCAGACTGCATTAACCCGTGATCCGACAGGGATTCGATCCTGCGACCTTACGGTTTCCATGCACACGCTTTACCACTAGACCACCAGAATCGACAATGTGGAGGCTACGCTAAGTCTCAGAGAAACGTCTAGTAAATACACAGCACATACTCCGGTTTTAACCTCTCAGAATGACTTATCTGCATCGTTTTTCTGCAGTGGTCGGTATCATTTGTAACGTCCCCTTTGGACAAATTAAAGAATTACTGCGCTGGTAAACCTCTTACGTTGTTTGATACAGAGTCAGCTGAGTAAAAGTCAACGTACTCAAACAGATTTCTCTTTACTTGTTCTGATCATCACTAGACTGACACACATTATTTTTGGCGCAACGCAATCTGACTTTCAATAATCCCTACAAAAGAATGGTCCTGACTAACAATAACCTATACCTTTCACGAATCACTTACCTCACAAAAATCTTTGTTACTCGAACTACTGCAAGACTGATTCTGCTGTGAGTTTGCTCTGGTGTGGCCCAGTACCTGTCTGCATGTAAAGAGTTAGTACTGTCTTTCCGTTGGAAGGACAACACTACTTCTTCAAGACTGCCTGGAAATCTACTACTTCCGTGAACATTTTCTTTTACTTATCAGACTTCGTGCAATGTAATTACTTCTGTGATGAATGATCAGAACTGGACTGTGAGAAAATTTTTGCTTTTGACCAACAGTGTATGAATAAGTGTGTACATTTGATATATTTGTTACCGTTAATACAAAAAAATTAGTATATAATTATTGGGTACTGCCCAAAACGATTTGAAATTTTTTTTTGTGGGGAGCATGGGGGCTATGTAAGTAGGCTGTTTAGGTTTTTATGTTGGTAACGCCACGTAGCGCTCTGTATGAAAATCACTGACTGTGCTGTGTGCAGTCTGTGGCTGGTTGGACTCATTGTTGGAATATTCGCTTGTGTAGTGTTGGGCAGTTAGATGTGAATTTTGAAGGTAAATACATTGTTTGTTCTGTACCAAAAACTTTCATTTGTTGAGTACGCCTATCACTTGTCAGTGCCTTCAGTAGCAAGAAATCTTTTATTTAGCTGGCAGTATTGGCGCTCACTGTATTGCAGTAGGTCGAGTACCGAAGATTTTTGTGAGGTAAGTGATTCATGAAAGATGTAGATTGTTGTTAGTCAGGGCCATTCTTTTGTAGGGATTATTTAAAGTCAGATTGCGTTGCGCTAAAAATATTGTGTGTCAGTTTAGTGATGATCAGAATAAGTAAAGAGAGAAATGTCTAAGTACGTTCAGTTTTGCTCAGCTGTTTGAAAATCAAATAACGTAGAACGTAACAGTCGTTCATAATTATTCAAAGGGGACGTTACACATCCAAGCAAATATTGGAGGCGGCGGGTAACTAAACTGGATGCCGGCTGTTGGAAGTGCGGTAGATTTGCAGCGGCAGCTCAGGGTCGCTGTACGGCGCGGCTGCAGAGGCGAGTGAACCGTGCCTGGCACCCACTTGTTTGGAGAGAGTGCGACCGTGGGAGAGGAGAGAAGTGCGTACGCCGTGTTACCACCTGCCCGGTAATCCGCAGCCAAGGTGGCGGAGCAGCATCCAGCACGCCGCCAGCAGACACTACTACTCTCCACAAACGCCGAACCTCTGTCTACAGGGTGGAACTCAATTCCACTTAAAGATTTACAGCATCTGTAGTGCGGTAAGTTTGGCAACGGAACTCATGTCCAGGAATGTGCCGTTCTCCCCTTCATGCAAAACACCACAATACACCTTGCTCTCTGACTGCTGAAGCTTATCTTCTGGGTCCATTTACAATAAGGGCTCAATATAACGACCACCGACGTTAACACAGTACCATGTTCTGATTGATACACACGGTCACCAATACCTGGTCGACCAGCATCCACCGCAGCCATAACTCGCGCCACTAGAACTCCCTCCAATGCCATAGGGGTCTCGTAAAGAAAGGACTTCATCTGACCCCAGAAGAAGTAGCCTAGAGGGTTCTAGTCGGGAGAACGTGCGAGCCATGAATAGGGCCACCACGACCTGCCCTCTGTTGCGCAAATCGATGGTCCAGATGATCTCGGACAGCACGTGAGAAATGAGGTGCTGCGTCATCGTGCTGCAACTACGTATTACGACGCACAGGCAGTGGCAAATCTTTTACATCTATATCTACATCTACATAGACACTCCGCAAGCCACAGCACGGTGCGTGGCGGAGGGTACGCTGTACCACTGCTAGTCGTTTGCTTTCCTGTTCCACTCGCAGACAGGGCGAGTAAATACGAGGGTGAGTCAAATGAAAACCTCAAATATTTTTTAAAAATATTATTTATTGTGCAGAAGTGGTACAAAGCTGTACCACTTTTCAACATAATCTCCCTCACGCTCAATGCAAGTCCTCCAGCGCTTACAAAATGCATAAATTCCTTTAGAAAAAAATTCTTTTGGTAGACTGCGCAACCACTCATTCAACGCGTGGCGTACCTCTTCATCTGAACTTCCTCCCACTGCGTCTCTGAGCGGTCCAAACATATGGAAATCTCTTGGGGCAAGGTCTGGTGAGTATGGTGGATGAGGAAGACACTCAAAATGCAGGTCTGTGACTGTTGCAACTGTTGTACGGGTAGTGTGGGGCCTTGCATTGTCATGTTACAAAAGGACACCTGCTGACAGCAATCCACGCCGGTTTGATTTGATTGCAGGCCGCAGATGATTTTTTAGGAGATCTGTGTATGATGCACTGGTGACAGTGGTCCCTCTAGGCATGCAATGCTCCAAAATGACGCCTTTTTCCTCCCAAAAGAGTGTCAGCATAACCTTCCCTACCGATGATTCTGTTCGAAACCTCTTTGGTTTTGGTGATGAGGAATGGCGCCATTCCTTGCTCGCTCTCTTCGTTTCCGGTTGGTGGAAGTGAACCCAGGTATCGTTCCCAGTAACGATTCTTGAAAGGAAGCCGTCACCATCTCGTTCAAAGCGCCGAAGAAGTTCTTCACAAGCATCAACATGCCGTTCTCTCATTTTAGGAGTCAGCTGCCGTGGCACCCGACTTGCAGACACTTTGTGAAACTGGAGGACATCATGCACAGTGTGGTGTGCCTACCCATGACTAATCTGTAAACATGCTGCAATGTCATTCAGTGTCACTCGGCGGTTTTGCTTCACTGCGGCTTCAACTGCTGAAATGTTCTGTCGAGTCACAACTCGTTGTGCCTGACCTGGACGAGGAGCATCTTCCAATGAAGTCACACCATTTGCGAACTCCCTACTCCATTCGTAGACTTTCTGCTGTTACAAACATGCATCACTGGATTGAAACTTCATTCATCGATGAATTTCAATAGGTTTCACACCTTCACTATGCAAAAACCAAATAACAGAACGCTGTTCTTCCCTGGTGCAAGTCGCTAGTGGGGCGGCCATCTTTATACTGATACTGCGACGGTATGTGTGCATCTGCACTATGCTCCCACCTACAGGCCATTTTGCACGCCTGCCGGAGTGGCCGAGCGGTTCTAGGCGCTACAGTCTGGAACCGCGCGACCGCTACGGTCGCAGGTTCGAATCCTGCCTGGGGCATGGATGTGTGTGATGTCCTTAGGTCAGTTAGGTTTAAGTAGTTCTACGTTCTAAGGGACTGATGACCTCAGAAGTTAAGTCCCATAGTGCTCAGAGCCATTTGAACCATTTTGCACGCTGTTTGTAGCACGCTTACCAACTTACAGGTTAACGGCGCGGCATTTCGATTTGTTATTATAAATTTACGGTTTCCATTTGACTCACCCTCGTATCAACGTAGAGTTTAGCAGTCTTGTGGCGGTTATACATCAAAATGTCATTTATAAAGTCTCTGGAGCACAACTTAAAAGATTTTATTTTGAAGAGTACTGCGTGACAATTATTGGACAGTATGCAGAAAAAGGAAATTAATTATAAACTATGGAATGCATTCACTTTGTTAAACGTGTAAATGTCAGTACAGATATTCGGATTTAGGTAATGATATGTTCGCTACGCCTGCCATCATTGGCGATTATGCGGCGCTGACGAATAGCTTAATTCTGCATTTCTGCATGACCCGCTGAAGTGTCGTAACATCGATGCTGTCGATGACTTCCTGAACGGCTGTTTTTAGCTAAGCAATGGTTTTGGGGTTATTGCTGTACACCTTGTCCTTAATATAGCCCCACAAAAAGGAGTCGCATGTGTTCCGATCCGGAGAATATGGCGGCCAATCGAGGCCCATGCCAGTGACCTCTGGGTACCGCAGAGCCAGAATGCGCTCCCCCAAAGTGCTCGTCCAGGACATCAAAGACTCTCCTACCTCGATGGGGTCGATCTCCGTCTTGTACGAACCACGTCTTCGGAAATCAGGGTATCTTTGGATGATGGGAATGAAATCATCTTCCAAAACCTTCACGCTCCGTTCGGTAGTCAGTGTGTCATCAAGGAACATCGCTCCGATTGTTCCGTGACTGGACATTGCACACCACACAGTCAGCCGTTGAGGGTAAAAGACTTCTCGATCGCGAAATGCAGGTTCTTAATCCCCCAAATGCGTCAATGTTGCATTATTGACGAACCCATCCAAATGAGAGCGGGCTCCATCGCTAAACCAAATCATTATGCGCATACTAACTCCTATTATGCCCCGCGGCCAACCAGGCAGTTTGAGCGTCCTAACGCAAACCGTTCAAAATTTATGACGATTTTATTTCACGTAGTTCAGTAATTGTCGCCCTGTGTGCTGTATGTGGTTCGCACGAATAAAAAACACTGACAGTTAATACACTGCCCGTTCAAAAAGTTCGGAGACTGGTTTTCTTCCTGGCGTATAAGGGAAGTCAGCGCAGTAATTACGTTGCCAGCTTGAAATGATAACTGAATACAATAGATATGCACCCCGACAAGGCAGTTATGAACAGGCACAACGGAACAACAGCCCTAAATCAACCGTTCAAGATGTTCATGAGGGGTGACAAGACTTGGGGTTATCAGTACGAACCAATCACAAAACGACAAAGTGCAGATATTTACATGAAGGGTCAACGCTTTGACGAGATAACGGACATTCGTGCTAGTGTTACGCGCCAGTTCAACATCCCAAAGAAGGACTTAGTTTCTCATGTTTGTATGAATGTTCTGTGCCTTGAACTACTCAAGTGGGGGGAGAGACTATGTAGCACCATCTTAATGTTTTTGTATTTTTTATTAATCCAATCCGGAAACTTTTTGAAAGATGCTGCAGCGGTAGAGAAAAATAATGACATTACGGCAGTACAGTTTGATCTGGGTCCATCGTTTCGCGTCGGGGAACTCTACATACTTAGATCAGATTAGATTAGATTCACTTTTCGTTCCATCGACCCAAAAGTGAGATGATTCTCGTGGGTGTGGAACATGTCAGAAAATACAACATAAAAAACATAGAACATCTGTATATAATACCCACTTCCCTGTTCATTTGTCATTTGTGAGGAGATTATCAAAATATACGAGTACATTACAGTAAACTGGAACTGCTAAAATTTACAGAATTAATATATTGTCAGAATGAAACATAATTAGCCGCTTTTAAAAAATTTGTAATACACCAAATACCTAATCTTGACAGTTGTGACCAAGTGCTGTCAAAATTGAATGCTAACAGACGTTTATACTTAAGTTGGTCTAATAGCTCCGCTAAAATATTCATCTATAGAGTAGAAGGAGTTGTCCAACCAAATATTCTTTCAAACTCTGTTTAAACTGTGCCTTATCTGAAAGCAAGTTTTTAATTATTTCTGGAAATTTACCGAAAATGTGTATTCCTGAGTATTGGACCCCTTTTTGGAATAATGTAAGTGATTTTAGGTCATTACGTCCATTGTTCTTATTCCAGGTATCGGTACCACGTATTGAGCTATTGGTTGGAAATAGAGACATATTATTTGCAAAAAATTTCATTAAGAAATATACTTAGAAGAAGTGGTTCGGATTTCTACATGATGTTCTTGAATTTACCACAAATGACCATTATTACACACCTTTGCACTCTAAAAACTTCCGCTCGATTTGACGAGTTGCCCCAAAATATGATCCCCTATGACATAACAGTATGAAAGTAAGCAAAGTATACAAGTTTTTTTTTCATATTCGTATCTCCTTAGGACCATTCGTATACAGACTTGTTTAGGCGCTTCAGCAATTCAGCGATATGCCGTTCCCAAATGAATTTATTATTGAGTTGTAACCCATTTACAATGTTGTAATACTGATGACTGTCAGTGTACGCAATGCCTGCACACGAAAAGGTAGAACTCGATTAACTTTTGATGCCACATAGTTTTTAAGTTATTTGACGCTGTAGTACCCAAGAAGTTGTTAAAGTTGCCCGAAGATGATCTGAAGACCGAAACCGGTTGTAAATTACGACTTTTTTTTATCGGCCGCTGTTGGTAGTCGGGAAACGACGTTTTCCTAAACTGCGGTAGCGAGACGGCGGCGTCAAGAGGATGGAACAGAAGTGCCAGACGTCCTCAGTGAGAGGCAGGCGCGAGACAGCAGACTAACGCCTGCCAGGGCGCCCACGCCTTTCCGTTGCAGGTGTTCACCCTCCCCCTCCCCTCCGCCCCACCAACCACACGGCCCTAATTTCCGCCGCTCGGTTCGGTGACGGCCGTGCAGCAGTGACGCAGCTCGGGGCAGCGACCTACGCCTTTCCTGGAGCGCGCTGCCCTCCAGGGGTCGTGTCTCAAATGGACATGACGTCTCTTCCGTTCCCACCACCTCCAGGTACCTCCTTTGTGACTTATGATTTTACAGGGGATAGGCAAAATAATGTGAACACCTGTACTTACTTGGGAATGGTTTATTAATAACGGTTTGGATTTCCATTTGCCCATAATACAAATCAAAAATGGTTCAAATGGCTCTGAGCACTATGGGACTCAACTGCTGAGGTCATAAGTCCCCTAGAACTTAGAACTACTTAAACCTAACTAACCTAAGGACAACACACACATCCATGCCCGAGGCAGGATTCGAACCTGCGACCGTAGCGGTCGCGCGGTTCCAGACTGTAGCGCCAGAACCGCTCGGCCACCAGCGGCCGGCCCCATAATACAGCTGCGGTACTTCTTGGAATACTGGTTTGTAATGAACTGTAGATTAAAACTGAAGAAACTGCAAAAAGGTGGGACTTTAAGGAGATGGGACCTGAATAAACTGACTAAGCCAGAGGTTGAACAGAGTTTCAGGGAGAGCATAAGGGAACAATTGACAAGATGGGGGAAAGAAATACAGTAGAAGAAGAATGGGTAGCTTTGAGGGATGTAGTAGTGAAGGCAGCAGAGGTTCAAGTAGGTAAAAAGACGAGGGTTAGTAAAAATCCTTGGGTGACAGAAGAAATATTGAACTTAATTGATGAAAGGAGAAAATATAAAAATACAATAAATGAAGCAGGCAAAAAGGAATACAAACGTCTCAAAAATGAGATCGACAGGAAGTGCAAAATGGCTAAGCAGGGATGGCTAGAGGACAAATGTAAGGATGTAGAGGCTTATCTCACTAGGGGTAAGATAGATACTGCCTACAGGAAAATTAAAGAGACCTTTGGAGAAAAGAAAACCACTTGTATGAATATCAAGAGCTCAGATGGAAACCCAGTTCTAAGCAAAGAAGGGGAAGCAGAAAGGTGGAAGGAGTATATAGAGGCGATGTACTTGAGGAAAATATTATGCAAATGGAAGAGGATGTAGATGAAGATGAAATGGGAGATATGATACTGAGTGACGAGTTTGGCAGAGCACTGAAAGACCTAAGTCGAAACAAGGCCCCGGGAGTAGACAACATTCCATTAGAACTACTGACAGCCTTGGGAGAGCCAGTCCTGACAAAACCCTACCATCTGATCAGCAAAATGTATGAGACAGGCGAAATACCTTCAGACTTCAAGAAGAATATAATAATTCCAATCCCAAAGAAAGTAGGTGTTGACAGATGTGAAAATTACCGAACTATCAGTTTAATAAGCCACTGCTGCAAAATACTAACGCGAATTCTTTACAGACAAATGAAAAAACTGGTAGAAGCCGACCTCGAGGAAGATCAGTTTGGATTCCGTAGAAATATTAGAACATGTGAGGCACTACTGACCCTACGACTTATCTTAGAAAATAGATTAGGAAAAGGCAAATCTACGTATCTTGCATTTGTAGACCTAGAGAAAGCTTTTTACAATGTTGACTGGAATACTCTCTTTCAAATTCTGTAGGTGGCAGAGGTAAAATACAGGGAGCGAAAGGCTATTTACAATTTGTACAGAAACCAGATGGCAGTTATAAGAGTCGAGGGGCATGAAAGGGAAGCAGTGGTTGAGAAGGGAGTGATACAGGGTTGTAGCCTATCCCCGATGTTATTCAAACTGTATATTGAGCAATCAGTAAAGGGAACAAAAAAAAATTTGGAGTAGGTATTAAAATCCATGGGGAAGATATAAAAACTTTAAGGTTCGCCGATGACGTTGTAACTCTGTCAGACACAGCAAAGGACTTGGAAGAGCAGTTGAACGGAATGGACAGTGTCTCGAAAGGAGGATATAAGATGAACATCAACAAAAGCAAAACTAGGATAATGGAATGTAGTCGAGTTAACTCAGGTGATGCTGAGGGAATTAGATTAGGGAATGAGACACTTAAAGTAGTAAAGGAGTTTTGATATTTGGGGAGAAAAATAACTGATGATGGTCGAAGTAGAGAGGATATAAAAGGTAGACTGGCAATCGCAAGCATATCGTTTCTGAAGAAGAGAAATTTGTTAACATCGAGTATAGATTTAAGTGTCAGGAAGTCGTTTCTGAGAGTATTTGTATGGAGTGTAGCCATGTATGGAAGTGAAACATGGACGATAAATAGTTTAGACAAGAAGAGAATAGAAGCTTTCGAAATGTGGTGCTATAGAAGAATGCTGAATATTAGATGGGTAGATCACATAACTAATGAGGAGGTATTGAATAGAATTGGGGAGAAGAGAAGTTTGTGGCACAACTTGAATAGAAGATGGGATCGGTTGGTAGGACATGTTCTGAGGCATCAAGGGATCACCAATGTAGCATTGGAGGGCAGCGTGGAGGGTAAAAATCGTAGAGGGAGACCAAGAGATGAATACACTAAGCAGATTCAGAAGGATGTAGGTTGCAGTAGGTACTGGGAGATGAAGAAGCTTGCACAGGATAGAGTAGCATGGAGAGCTGCATCAAACCAGTCTCAGGACTGAGGACCACAACAACAACTCTTCGATTAGAACCTCTTCTAACTCCTGTAGTAACAAAGGGAGGTGGAAATCTCAGTGCTTCAATACCGCGCACAAAAGGTCAAGTCCGGGGAAGACGCTGCAGTTCAGTTGCATGCTCCTCATACCACAATTATACTGTTCTGGCTTTGTGAATGGGTGCATTATCGTCCTGAAATACGGCATCGTTGTTGGGGAACAACATTTGAATCATGGGGTGCACCTGATCATCTAAAATGTTCACATTATCATTGGCACTAACATGGCACTTGAAATAATGGGACCAGCAGAATACCATGCCAAAGGTGCCCATACTATCAACTTCCACCTCCATGCTTAACCGTTGGACTCAAACAATCAGGACTGTAGGCTTCTTTTGGCCTTCTCCAGACGTAAATACTGCCTGATGTTGGAAATAACGAAATCGTGACTCGTCGGATCATGTGTCGTGTTTCCGCAGATCAGCCGTACAGGTTCAAATGGCTCTGAGCACCATGGGATTTAACATCTGATGTCATCAGTGCACTAGAACTTAGAACTACTAAAAACTAACTAACCTAAGGACATCACACACTGCCATGCCCGAGGCAAGATTCGAACCTGCGACCGTAGCGGTCGCGCGGTTCCAGACTGAAGCGCCACATCGGCCGGCTCAGCCGTCCAGGATTTATGATCCTGACACCATGTTTTACGCTTCTTTGCGTTGGTTGTCGTTACTAATGGTTTCGGCATAGCAGCTCGTCCATGAATATTCGCTTTATGGAGCTATCGGCGTAGAGTGGCGATAGACACGGGGTCTCGAAGCTGGCTAATGAGCTCTGTCACCTTAGCCGCCGTAGTTTTGTGTTGTTTTGACACGATTCGTGTTAGCGTACGACGATCTCTGTTATTTAGTTTTGATTTGCGCCCATTATTACGTTTACACGATAATGTCTTTCCATGTTCTGTGTAGGCTGTCATGACTGCTGAAACAATTCAAAAATGTTCAAATGTGTGTGAAATCTTATGGGACTTAATTGCTAAGGTCATCAGTCCATAAGCTTACACACTACTTAACGTAAATTATCCTAAGGACAAACACACACACCCATGGCCGAGGGAGGACTCGAACCTCCGCCGGGACCAGCTGCACAGTCCATGACTGCAGCGCCTCAGACTGTTCGGCTAATCGCACGCGGCCTGAAACAATTGCTCTTGAAACATTCAATACATTGGCTGTCTTGGTTACTGGTGCTCCAGCTAATCGAGCCCCCACAATCTGCCCTCTTTGGAACTCTGTTAGGTCTTTCACTGTATATCAGCCTCGGTCTCTGACTGCAAAACGCGCACAGTCCAGCGCGACACGTGCCTTACCTGCGTTGTTGACCGTCTGACACAACCATCCCATTACTACCACCGTTCACACTGTTTTGTCTATCCCCTTATATCAACTATGCACTTTAATGAAACTTCCTGGCAGATTAAAACTGTGTGCCGGACCGAGACTCGAACTCGGGACCTTTGCCTTTCGCGGGCAAGTGCTCTACCAACTGAGCCACCCAAGCACGACTCACGCCCCGTCCTCACAGCTTTACTTCTGCCAGTACCTCGTCTCCTACCTTCCAAACTTTACAGTAGCTCTTCTGCGAATCTTGCAGAACTAGCACTCCTGAAAGAAAGGGTATCTTATTCTGGTGTGCACTTTAATATCAGAATTAATTTTTAAGTTGGTTAGTTGATTCGAGGAAGGGGACCATACAGCGAGGTCATCGGTTCCATCGTATTAGGGAAGAATGGGGAAGGAAGTCGACCGTGCGCTTTCAAAGAAACCATTCCAGCATTTGCCTGAATCGATTGAGGGTAATAACGGAAAAATTAAATGAGGAAGGCTCGACGCGGGTTTGAACCGACATCACCTCGAATGCAAGTCAGTTGCTAACCACTGCGCCACCTCGCTCGGTAACTAATCTTTAAGTATTATAGCTTATATGCCGTCTTTCGCGACCGTAATAAAAATCTTATTTTGACCAAATGCGTTTCCCTTTGTTTCAAAGCATCTTCAGTGGCCAGTACAACAATCAGATTTTCTTAGAAATCTGTCTGTCAAGATCGTAAGTAGTCCTCATGTTTTACGATAGTGGAATTAGACAATATTAAATTACATTTATTACTCACGGATTTTTGTCCCTGGCTCTGAGCACTATGGGACTTAACATTTTTGTCCCTACTTCATTCCTGTTGTTCTTTCACACATAGATGCTTCATTTTTATACAGCTGCACTTCAGTGACACTGGATGTACTTTTGTTTGTAAGATGTGCCGATACACTTACATCTCGTGGATTTCGTTTTGATATTACCAGGTGCTAACGTCTTTTGTTTTGTTTTCTAAGGTTAAGGAATCGTCTCGTATTCCTATTATTTATCGACTTATTTTATTCATTTGCTATTTTAGTCTGTTAGCTATGTAAACGTAGAGACCGAATGTTGAACATGAATTGGCAAGAATAAAGCATATTTTAACATAATTTCAAATGTGGTAGTAATATCTAAGAATTACAGCATTATTCGAGAGAGAGAGAGAGAGAGAGAGAGAGAGAGAGTGAGAGTTGTATACAGGTATATACATAGTGTCCCTCCTAAGAAGAGCCACCCACATTTTTTTTGTATTTTGGCAGGTATCTGCAGTTTCGTTTCTGCAGTGTGGGCTGGATTAGTCCCATGGAAATACTGTTCAAGTCTTTCAAGAAACACCAATTTACGGCAGAAAGCGCCAGTTTTTGTTTACAATTGCGAACAAAATGTTTTTATAAAGAGGAATTTTACGTGCCCGTTCCTTTGAGCGGTTCGAAATTAGACAAGTGAATTGTCATCGACGCATCACCTTTACTGATGTACCTGTTTTTGCTCCTGCGCTGCTTATTGGTAATATGGATGTTTTATTTAACAAATTTTGTAAACCTAAGATATCAGTGTGGAGCTGTATTACTATACTTGGAGCAAGTTCTCTTTATGTCGATGAGCCTGATGTGTAATTTTATTTCTGGGAGTATGAGAATACGAGGAGAACAGCCAGTTACAGTCGAAACTGGTCATGACAGAAATTGTTTTAGATGAAGCAATCTTGGCTTCTAGTATTATAAATTACAACGTTAGATCGCTCCAACAACATGCGTAAATTACGACACAGAATAATTCCTTTCGTTGAAGATAAATAATTATAGCATGTTAATTTATTTATCCATTTCTCTCAACCTATAAAGCGATCATCGGGATGATTCCTGCGCATAGGAAACAGCCAATTACTCTTTTCATTCTGGTTCTATCCGAGTTTGCACTCTGTCTCTCATGATCTCGCCATCGCTGTACATCACAGCCTAACATTCCGCGTTTGTAACGTTCAACTGCGAACACAAAGATGTTAAAAGCTCAAAAAAAAAATTTTTTTTATGCTTAATATTTCGAAGCTCATCTACAGTCTTCAGGCGAGATACAATTCTGCTTCATGTTGGTCTTTGAAAAATACTGCCCTACTGTTGCTGTATAAGATAAATGAGCTCAAGTAGTCGTTTCTTGTGTCTGTGCTGAAAAGATGATTCTGTCTGATAAGGCAGGCACTGAAAAAGGCGCGAAACTATTTGCACATGATTTCCTACCTCAGATTACCGTACTTTTGAAACAAAATCAATTTAAGAGTCTTATTTGTTACTTTTCATAAGTAGCTACGGTTAGAAAGTTATCGAATTTTAAAATCTGAAATTCATCTGAAAAATCGAAGGATACAAAATTTTCTAAGGAATTTGCGTCCGTTCAGTCATAAATAGGGTTTTTTCGTGGGAGATAAATTGACCTCCAGCGATGGTTGACAAGCAGACACGTTTCGAGATAAGATAAAAATACCCGTTTGACGTCTGATCTGGTCCGTATACCTATTAGTACCATCGTGGTCATCTCAGTGACGCATGTTGTTGTTGTGGTCTTCAGTCCTGAGACTGGTTTGATGCAGCTCTCCATGCTGCTCTATCCTGTGCAAGCTGCTTCATCTCCCTGTACCTACTGCAGCCTACATCCTTCTGAATCTGCTTAGTGTGTTTATCTCAAATACTTTCAGAAAAGACTTCCTGACACTTAAATCTATACTCGAAGTTAACACATTTCTCTTCTTCAGAAACGCTTTCCTTGGCATTGCCAGTCTACATTTTATACCCTCTCTACTTCGATCGTCATCAGTTATTTTGCTCCCCAAATAGCAAAACTCCTTTACTACTTTAAGCGTCTCATTTCCTAATCTAATTCCCTCAGCATCACCCGAGTTAACTCGACAACATTCCATTATCCTTGTTTTGCTTTTGTTGATGTTCAACATGGCACTTTGATACGTAATCGCATTTCATAGTTTTATCCTCTAGCAAGTTCATAGCGGCTGTGGTTCCTAAAGTAAAGAACTGGCTCTGTATATCAGGAACAACAGGGTCATATAGCCTGTGTATTTCGTATTTTCCATGTGGGATTGTCATTAAGAATGAGAAGTGTGTCAACAGTGTGAACAGGTCAAAATTCAGGGACCAGGGGGATAAGAAATCCAGATTGCTGTCTAGCAGCCCTATTCACCCCTACCTCCTCGCCCCTCTTCCCTCCCCTCTCTCTCTCTCTTTCGCTCTCGCTCTTTTCCCTTTCCTCTTCCCTTTCAGGAAGTGGTTCTCGAAAATCTCATTCTGAACGACCGAGCACTCGACCGTGGGCAGCTTAGCGCGCTGGAAACCGAGCCCCTGGCTCCTATGGCCCGTCGTCTGCCAGGCACCATTGTCGGAGTGCCACAACTGATTAGCAAGTCTAGCAGGAGCAGCCGCTATTGCCTAGCTGCAACAACAGCGAACGCCGCCGAACACGGCTACCCGTCAAGGATTCAATCCGGTCTCGCGTTGAAACGCGTCCACGCCTGTCGAGGGAGCAGTCTGGCAGAGTGAAACGCCGATATTGGCAGGAAATGAGAAATCCTGCACAGCAACGCACACTTCATTTTCTACGCAGTGACTGGGTTTAGGACACTTCATAAGCAATCGCATTAAGTTGAGATAAAAATAATGAAGCAGTTTCTCATAGGTATGTTTTCGTCAGTCGTTTAAACAGAAGAATAACTCTACGATCAGGCCTCGTGCACCACACACGAGCGACTTGCAAGACAAGGTGTGCGCTGAACCTGCACTCGAACTCGGTTACTTGCTGTTTTCAGGTGGGGTACTTGTTGTCGGTTTTTCAGAGCATGGATCACAGACAAACCATTTAATTGGCACATGCTTTTCCTCAAGGCCAGGTCTGTTGTAAACAGACTGTTCTATGTACTGTATATGGAAAATCCAACTATGTAGAAATATGGTGAAACGAATCGAAAAGCCGGCCTGTGTGACCGAGTGGTTCTAGGCGCTTCAGTCTGGAACCTCGCGACCACTACGGTCGCAGGATCGAATCCTGCCTCGGGCATGGTTGGGGGTGATGTCCTTCGGTTAGTTAGGTTTAAGTAGTTCTAAGTTCTAGGGGACTGATGACCTCAGATGTTAAGTCCCATAGTGCTCAGAGCCATTTGAACCTTTTTTTTTTCGAATCGACAACTTACGCACCATTTTCGACAGAAACCTGTATTTACAAACAGTTCAAATGGCTCTGAGCACTATGGGACTTAACTTCTGAGGTTATCAGTCCCCTAGAACTTAGAACTACTTAAACCTAACTAACCGAAGGACATCACCCCCAACCATGCCCGAGGCAGGATTCGATCCTGCGACCGTAGTGGTCGCGAGGTTCCAGACTGAAGCGCCTAGAACCGATCGGCCAATCCGGCCGGCCTGTATTTACAGATCTATTGCTATTTTTCTGTAGCTCTCAAACTGCAAATCTGAAGAATAACAAAAATAGCTAACTGATGCATCAAAACGATCAGACAATGAAGATTTCACGCAACTGCTTTGACTAAACGAAGTAAGATACTAAGTTGGTGCATAAATTCGTAGCGTTTTACCGTAAGCTTAACACAATAGTTACCCATAACAGAGACTTTTGCCATCAATAAAATAGTCACATTAACTATTTACAACAGTTTGTCAACGCTGTGGTAACGTTTCGATTCCGCGACTGTGGCAATCACGTGGTTTTGAGGCGAAGAAATCGTCGCGCCATGTTCGGAGTGCATTTGGTCGTACATCCGGAAACAAAAGTTCCTTTTCAAGGTTGTTCGATAGAGAGCGTAGAAAGTGAAAACCTGAGGTCACAAGATCAGATTAATAAGGTAGGAGCGGAATGACTTCCCAACCCAACTTCGTATAGTGTTTTCCATCAGTCTAGCAGAATGTGGGCGGGCGTTATCGTGGAGTAGCGTCATTTCATGCATTCTTCCTGGTCGTTATTGAATTGCAAGACGTCTCAGTCCACTGTCGCTGTTTTGTTGGTGCACGAACGTCTTTGTACGGGGAGTTGATGCTTAGTTTGGGCTCAACCATGACTCTCTTTTCTGTATCTTGGCATAAAGACACCATTTCTCGTCACCACTAACGATACAGATTGTTCATGAGCCAACGAGAAAGCAGAAACGCACATACGGCCATCCGCTAATTTTTGTGATTTTGCCTTAGAGCATGCAGTACCCATACACCCGATTTTTGAATCTCCCCTATTGCATGCAAATGTCGCACAATGTTGAGATGATCACAGTTTATCACATTTTCCAGTTCTCGAGTACACTGACGTGGTTCATTGTGGCTTAATGATTTTAAACAATCTTCAACAAACCCCGGAGGTCTTCTTGAACTTGAACAGCCACTAATATAAAAACGATCCACCTTAAAATGGGAAAACCATTTTCTTGCCGTCCATTTTCTTGCCGTGCTCTGTCCAGTGCGTTATGACCATACACGGCGCAAATGATTCTGGCTGCCTTCGCTGCTGTCACCTCATTATTGAACTCAAACAAAAGAACATGTCGCAAATTTATCGATGTCCATCTTATTATATGGACAAGGGACTTCACTTATGATATATATATGAGAAAAGTACTAACACAACTGTATCTTGAGAATGTCTATATTCTATCACAGGACTGGTTTCGAAGGCACATCCTCGGGCTCCACAATGTCTATATTATATCAAAGGACTAGTTTCTGAGGCACATTACCGCCATCCTCGGGCTCCACAACTGTCAAAAGAATATTTGATTTCCTTGGAGCATTTACTGTGGGAGTCTATACTCGACACCGTCTCCAATGCAGTCTCATGTTATTGCATTGGACACAACACGCTGTCCAGTAAATGCGCAAAGGGAATCAAATCCTTTTTTGGCAGTGGTAGGGTCTGAGGATGGCGGAAATGTGCCACCGAAACTAGTCTAGAGATAGATTAAAAAAACACTGTGCGGCTGGTCCCGGTGGAGGTTCGAGTCCTCCCTCGGGCATGGATGTGTGTGTTTGTCCTTATGATAATTTAGGTTAAGTAGTATGTAAGCTTAGGGACTGATGACCTTAGCAGTTAAGTCCCGTAAGATTTCACACACCTTTGAACATTTGAAGAGTAAAGACATTCAAGATACAGCTGTGGTGATATTTTTGTCACACGTCAGAAATGTTCCTGTTTCTCCACTTGGCATTCCATTTCCTAGCGTCCGGCCGGCCGGAGTGGCCAAGCGGTTCTAGGCGCTTCAGTCTGGAACCATGCGACCGCTACGGTCGCAGGTTCGAATCCTGCCTCGGGCATGGATGTGTGTGATGTCCTTAGGTTAGTTAGGTTTAAGTAGTTCTAAGTTCTAGGGGACTGATGACCTCACAAGTTTAGTCCCATAGTGCTCAGAGCCATTTGAACCAATCCTAGCGTCCAAAAAATGGTTCAGATGGCTCTGAGCACTATGGGACTTAACATCTGAGGTCATCAGTCCCCTAGAACTCAGAACTACTTAAACCTAACTAACCTAAGGACAACACACGCATCCACGCCCGAGGCAAGATTCGAACCTGTGATCGTAGCAGCACCGCGGTTCCGGGCTGAAGCGCCTAGAACCGCTCGGCCACAGCGGCCGGCTTCTAGCGTCCACAGCTCCACTTGGCAATGATGGTCACACCTCGGGGAAGCAATTTGTAGTACACCACACCGTCGCCATTAAGTCCAAGTGACAATATGTTAATTCAAAAAGCAAGAGCGAACAACAAATAAAAAAATGTCGAACGATAAAGAAACCCATAGCAACCAGAACACCAACATGCAACGCAAAAATGCTATGAACTTCTACACCAACCAAATAGCATCAAAATACGCGAAATGTTTCAGGAGTGGACCAAGCAGGAGAGAATGTAAACGTTGGAGGCACCGTACTTGTTCCAAGGTTGCATGGCAGAGCACGATCACGAATGTCGTAAAGTGACTGTGGTTTACATTCTCTAGTACACACAATAAAAACTGCGTCCTGTCAACGTGAAACGTTAAGTCTCCCTCGCTGCATGTGATTTAATTACGGAATGTTCCTGATGCTCTTTCACCGCACTGCAATTAATCCATTCTGTCACTACACTAACACTACGTTAGGTGACATCAGTCACATCCTTTTCTTTGCATGTGCAAAATGAGAGAGCCACAGGTTACCATGTTTTGTAGTAAGTCCTTCGTCTAGAAATAAAGCTTCGCACGAGAGTCGCTAAGCAACATTCTTTGGCTAACCTCACATATAATAAGGAACTTTTAAATCTGTATAAGCCACCAAGCTATCTTTGTAGTAATAACACCGGTTCATATTAAGCTGTGTCTTATATGAACCGAACATATGAATCGGTTTCGCCCCTATTCCTTTTCATTTCTTAAATTTCTACTGCCGGAACAACTATCTTTGTCGAAATTACGTTGTAAAATTTTACATAGCATGTTAAATACCTTAGTTAAACGTGTATTTGTATGTTTATATTTGTGTGACAACATCATTGTAACTCGTTAATACTGATATACTGTTCCACTATCATTTCTTATAAATTAATCAAACCTATTGCTCAATATCTACGTACGCCATTCAACAGTACCCTACAGAAAGCCCGTTCCTAAACGTGTACCTCATGTTCTCAAAATATATCACCAGTTTATGTTTTTTTATTGTCTGCTAAATTATTCATCTTTTGGTTGGCTAAATAGTGAATGCCAAATGTTGTTGTTGTGGTCTTCAGTCCTCCATGCTACTCTATCCTGTAGCTACTGTAGCTACTGCAAGCTACATCCTTCTGAATCTGCTTTGTGTATTCATCTAGAAAGTGTCCTCCTTCTTTTCTATTTAAAAATTATATTTAAAACTTCCAATCAGCAATACTATGACAGCGAATGTCCGATGACATTTTAAATGCAATATTTTCTTGTGCCATTTTTAGGTGTTTGTTAATTTTTCAGCAGTTCATGATAAAACAGTTTCACTTTAATTTGTTGTACGTCCTATTTGTAATCATAAGCCACAGTCAAAATATTGCAGCTAAAATTACTTATAACGACAGAACACAAGACCTAGTGAAGTATTTCAGTTGATTTGTAACATCACTACATGGACTCGGATCTAAAGACTTACGAACGTATCTTGTCGGTGTTCAGTCAATTTACATGCAGCCTAACAGAGGAATGTGAATTGTATTATCGACATAGGTACGCGTACATTTGTTTGTTTATCGACTGCTTTAGAATCCAATGAAGGTAGGATATATGCCCAAGTGCTGGTCTGGTAAATGAGCATTTTTGAAGCGCAGTTATCGGTTTTTGACAAAACAGTGTTGTATGTTGTGTGCTCCGCATCTAGTTATAAAACTAGATGCACTGAGTGTTGGGGGATATTATGTTGAAAAGTGATACAGCTTTGTACCACTTCTGCACAATAAATAGTATTTTAAAAAATATTTAAGGTTTTCATTTGACTCAATGCGGTTTGCGACAGCCTAAGTTTGTAAACTGTTCGCGTCCCTCCATGGTTAGTGTATACAGTGCGTGGCAAAGTGGCGCTATCCAAAACTGACGCCGAGGAAACTGTGGTACACCACGGACCGTAGATGACAGAGGTTCAAATCGTTCAAATGGCTCTGAGCACTATGGGACTTAACATCTGAGGTCATCAGTCCCCTAGAACTTAGAACTACGTAAACCTTACCAACCTAAGGACATCACATACTTCCATGACCCAGGCAGGATTCGAACCTGCGACCGTAGCGGTCACGCGGTTCCAGACTGAAGCGCCTAGAACCGCACGGCCACACCGGCCAGCATGACAGAGGTAAACGACGGCTACGGAGATCTGCAACGGCGAATAGACATGCAATTGAAGGGCAACCACCGCCCAGACGAACCAAGGAGCTAATAACAGTGTCTCCCCCAACGACTGTTCGGCAAACGATGCTTCATATGGGTCTCCGGTGTAGGTGCGTGGTTCATGCACCCACACTCACTGCTGTTCATCAGCGTCGAAGGTTGGAATTTCCACGCCACGCAAATGCACGCCCACTCACAGGTGGTCTTTTCAGAGGTACTGATCTCTATGCTCCATTGGACGGAAGGCCGTTGGCATGTACTGCGTGAAACGTCTGAAAGGAAACACCCTGCAACAATCGTCGGTCCAGACCAGAGGGCATTCCCTACGTGATCTCGTCATTCTGGAAGGGACAATGGGTCAGTAGATCCGTGTCCACCCCCACGTGTAGTTTGTTTTTCCTCGCCACTATGGCATCTACCAGCAGGACAACGGAATGTGTCACACAGCTGGCGGTGTACGTGCGCGGTTCGAAGAGCATCAGGTTGAGTTTGCACTGCATCCCTGGCCACCAAACCCACCGGGCTTAAACCCAATCGAGGATCTATGGGACCACCTCGACCGAGCTCTTCGCGCCGTGGATCCTTAACCGAGGAAGCTACCGCAGCTTGTCAGGGCACTGGAATCGGCGTGCCTCCGCATTACCTTCCAGAAACTCACTGACTCTCATCATGCACGTCTCGCGGTGCAAAAGGGTTATTCAGGATTTTGGTAGGTCACCTTAATATAGCACTAGTATCCTTGGTGATTAATACAGTTTTTCATTAGTTTTGTTTTTTCTTTTGTAAGATATTGTGGTTTATTTCCTTCACCTCACACTTTCTCAACGTTAGCACGAGTTGCAGTCACAACGCCTCCCGGTTCTCCCTCCCCCCCCCCCCCCCATGATGGGTACGCTAAATGGTAAATGGTATTTCAGAACTTTTCGACCGGATTGTGTAGTCCATGTGTCTTTTTGCCCCTCTCAAATGCAGTAATTCTTGCAAAAATACAATTACATGCTACTTAATGATGAAGTACGGAGACCGCCGTGAAGATAGGTTTTCTGTGGAAATACTATCAACTACCGTGTTAACAACAAACTCAAGTTCCAGGACAGCAAGTTACATTTTCAGGGGACAAAAATAGTCTTAACTGTTGCACTGTTCTCCGGCGAGAGAAACATACGATTCTCTCCCGTCTTGCTGAGAACTTTAGCGTGGCTCCTCTACATTTTATAGCGTTGGGAAATCCGCAACGCCTGCTAACTCATAGTGGTCTGCAGTATTTCACGATGAATCGTGGTTGCCCCAAATGTGTTTGTTTCCCTTCCGTCTGATGTTTACGTGTAGGAACAGAGTTTAACTGTGTGCCCGAGTAGGCAGTTACGTTCATTCAGATAGCTCTGGACTGACTGTCTCTGGCGCCTTGGCAATCGTTCCAGATAATTTTGCAGACGAGAATAACGCGCGCTGCTGAAAATGTGAGTCACAGGACGTGATATCCCGCAGCGTGCATAAACTCAGGTTCGCACGGTATGTGTTGACGCGTTGAGGCGAGTATTCTCAACATACAGTTCTGACCATTAAAATTGCTACACCAAGAAGAAATGCAGATGATAAACGGGTATTCATTGGACAAATATATTAGACTAGAACTGACATGTGATTACATTTTCACGCAATTCAAAGTGCCGTCAATGCGAACAAGAGGTGACCGAGATCTGTAACCCATGGCTTCCCATAACATCACGCCGGGTGATACGCCAGTATGCCGACGACGAATACACGCTTCCAATGTGCGTTCACCGCGATGTCGCTAAACACGGATGCGACCAATGATGCTGTAAACAGAACCTGGATTCATCCGAAAAAATGACGTTTTGCCATTCGTGCACCCAGGTTCGTCGTTGAGTACACCATCACAGGCGCTCCTATCTGTGATGCAGCGTCAAGGGTAACTGCAGCCATGGTCTCCGAGCTGATACTCCATGCTGCTGCAAACGTCGTCGAACTGTTCGTGCAGACGTCCCCATCTGTTGACTCAGGGATCGAGACGTGGCTGCACAATCCGTTACAGCCATGCGGATAAGATGCCTGTCATCTCGACTGCTAGTGATACGAGGCCGTTGGGATCCAGCACGGCGTTCCGTATTACCCTCCTGAACTCACCGATTCCATATTCTGCTAACAGTCATTGGATCTCGACCAATGCGAGCAGCAATGTCGCGATGCGATAAACCGCAATTGCGATAGGCTACAATCCGACCTTTATCGAAGTCGGAAACGTGATGGTACGCATTTCTCTTCCTTACACGAGGCATCACAACAACGTTTCACCAGGGAACGCCGGTCAACTGCTGTTTGTGTATGAGAAATCATCGAAACCCATCGTACAGCCTAGCGTAGCCACACTGTCGTCATGGTTCCAGCGATTTGGAGAAGTTGGCAGGTCCACAGGAAAAATTCTTATGCCGCCGGGAGTACGCTGCTGCTCGTCCAGTCCGCGAATGTCGGATAATTTGTGGTTGTCATATTCCTATTATGTTTATACATCTTTTGACGGTATCCATCTTGCTAGCAAGCTTTTCTATATCATTTAGCCAATACTAATTACGCAGGACCAGCTGTTTCGTATGTCATTTATGTAAGTGCCACTTCTATTGTAACGCTCTCGTTAATAAATTCGAACATTCTTTTCATCTTTAGTAGGCGTATCTGATTATGACCATACAGATCGAAGCCGGTCATAAAATAAAAGACACAATTTTGTGATCAGAGAGTATGATCTTATCGTTGACGCGATGTTACATTCAAATACTTGTTGCTTTCCGATTTATTTATTTTTTCGAACGGCTAGAAGTATCATGTTGAAATCTATGTTAAATACTAGGGTCTACGGTACTCACACATCAAAATCTATAGTAACCTTCCCTTTGACCCAGCACCACTAAATTTGGCAAGAAGCCAGGGTTCACTACACACGTAACTGAAAAAATATGAAAATTGTTGATTTGAGATTATATTTGAAATTATATCACATAAAGATACTTTTTCATCATTTGTTGTTCGTCTGTGTCCCTGTCTGTCTGTTAAGACCCTTACTCGCTGGAAGGGGGAGAGCTGTCAAGTTGAAATTTGTGTCAAATTCTAACATGTACGGTCCTTTGCTGGCGTAAAGTACTGGGCTATTCAAATGAAGGAATAGATTTCAATCATTTATTGCTTCCTAACTACAAAAGATAGAAACATAATTCCAACGTTCCTGGAAAGAGAAAAGTTCAAATTTTTTATGCATTCAATGTGACCACCATGTGTTTCGCTACGTACATCAAAGCGGTGGCTCATTTCTCGGCACACACGAAGCAGATAGTCTCTTGTTATCGAATTCTCAGAGTCAACAATGCGTTGTCGCAGGCTTTCAAGAATGTCAGGTATAGGAGGGGACAAAAATATGGTCTGTTACGTAACCCCACAATTAAAAAGTAACAAGATGTGAGGTCTGCAAATCTGGAAGGCTACCGGCGGTAAAGTTCATCTTCTGTTCCTCCTCTTCCAATCCAACGTTCTGAAATGGTGTCATTCAGGTAATGTCAGATGCGCTTAGAGATATGATGGTTCAAATGGTTCAAACGGCTCTGAGCACTATGGGACTCAACTGCTGAGGTCATTAGTCCCCTAGAACGTAGAACTAGTTAAACCTAACTAACCTAAGGACATAACAAACATCCATGCCCGAGGCAGGATTCGAAACCTGCGACCGTAGCGGTCTTGCGGTTCCAGACTGCAGCGCCTTTAACCGCACGGCCACTTCGGCCGGCTAGAGATATGAGGCGGGGCACAATCTTGGTTGAAGATGGAGACATCTGAATCCAAGTTGAGGAAATAGTCAGTTTTGAAGTATGTGCGGATACGTTAGTCCTGTCACAATTTTCTCCGTAAAGAAGAAAGCAACAGCTCGAATGCGGCCGTGAATGGAATGTCTACCCGGACTGTCCAAATTTTAAACTGTTGTCCGCCCATAAACGTTGGAATTATGGCGCAACCTTTTGTAATTTGGGAGATGTGAATGTTTGAAATCTGTTAATTCTTTTTAAATAGCCCTATATTTAAGCTTCTAAGTCAATGCAATTAAAAGATTCGGCCATTTATGTCACTTATCTTGATACTCGCAAGCTGACTCATCAGTGAACTGTCTACATACATAATTAAATTTGTACGGAACCTTCAGCATGCGAATCATACACGCACATGTCCGGTTCTTTTCTTTAGGGTAGGAGTGTGCCTCTCAGCTTGTCCCTAGACGTACTATGGGCAGGAATTCAAACTAAAGAAACGTTTAGCTTATCATTATCAGCATCGTCGTCTCCGTAATCCATTTGACTGTCACTGGGTTTCTGTCATCTCTGAATCGATCCCCTACAGATCATGCAGAGAAAACGAGGCACTTACAACATCTGATCAAATGTATCTGGACACCCTGATGTAAAGCGGAATCGACCACTCGGTGTCACGAGTGGTGGATCCCGCCTGTGCGAAAGGTGGCGGGGAGTGCCTTGTTGTCAGTAGAGATACAGTAACAAAAGTATGGACCGGTCAGGATTGCTCAGTGACTTCGAGCGTGAACTAATCACTGTATTGTCACCTGAGTAACAAATCCATCTGGGACATTTCAGTCCTAAAGTTACTCAAGTCGTCTGTTGCTGAAGTAATTGTAGAGTGTAAACGCGAAGGAATAGCTAAATCAAGACCGGGCGGACCTCGTGTACTGATGGGCAGGGGTTGTCGAGAATTGGGGAGGGTGTTTATTAAAAGAAACATGAAGTGAGCGGAAGAAATAATCTGTGAGTGCCAAAGTCCAGTCCAGCTAGCACAATGGATGGGCGTAGGAAGTGGTCGAGCAGTCATAAACCACACATTTTTGTGCCCAATGCTAGACGATACTTGAGTTGGCGCAAAGAGCAACACCACTGGATAATTGATGACAGGTAACGAGTAATTTGGAGTGACGACACGTTATACCCTGTGGTTCAAAGAACACTAAACGCGGAAGAATACGATCACATTTTACAGCATCGTTAACCGCGTACAATAGACGAACTGTTTGGAGACAATGTACCAGCATGAGAATACACGCTGTCTTAAAGCAGGAGCTCCAAAGGAATGTTTTATGGACAATAATGATCCTTTGGCATGAGATAGGCCGTCGACTCCACTCCATGCTTCTTAGTCCAACATCATTACCTAATCTGGTTTGGGCTTTTGAGGAAGAATGGGCAGCCATTCCTCCACAGAGATTCAGGCACTACACTGAATGTGTCCCCAGCAGAATTCATGGCATCATAAAGGCAAAGGGTGGACACACCCCATGTTAATGACCACTAATAGATGTCCAGCTACTTTTGATCAGATAGTGCATAAACTCATATGGTGGCGTCACTCTTCATAGTATTTCGCACGGTACAGATACAGGTAGATGTATTTGCATGTCACTGGCCCGGCCAAGCTTCTTCCAGCATTTGCACCCCTTTCGCAGTGATTTCCATTGGACAGCGCCATTGTATTTCTTAGTTGGTTGAAAATACACTGAAAAGCCAAAGAAACTGGTACACCTGCCTAATAGAAGTGCCGCATCATTACGTGGCATGGACTCCACTAATGCCTGAAGTAGTGCTGGAGGGAACTGAAACCATGAAACCTGCAGGGTTGTCCATAATCCGTAAGAGTACGAAGGGGTGGAGATCTCTTCTGAACAGCACGTTGCAAAGCATCCCAGATATCCTCAACAATGTTCATGTCTGGGCAGTTTGGTGGCCAGAGAAGTGTTTAGATTCAGGACATGTTCCTGGAGCCATTCTGTACGAACTCCGGATGTGTGGGGTGTCGCATTGTCCTGCTCGAATTGTCCAATTCCGTCGGAATGCACAATCGACATGAATGGATGCAGGTGATAAGACAGGATGCTTACGTACTTGTCACCTGTCAGACCCATATCTAGACGTATCAGGGGTCCCAAATCACTTCAACTGCACAAGCCCCAAACCATTACAGACCCTCCAACAGCTTTAATAGTCCCCAGTTAACAAGAAGTGTCCATGGATTCATGAGGTTATCTCCATATCCGTACTCGTCCATCCGCTCGATACAATTTGGAACGAGACTCGTCCGACCAGGCAACGTATTTCCAGTCATTCAGAGTCCAATGAGGCGTAAAGCTTTCTGTCGTGCTGTCATCAAGGATACACGAGGGGGGTCTTCGGCTCCAAAAGCCCATGTCGATGATGTTTCGTTGAACAGTTCGCGCGCTGACACTTGTTGATGGTCCAGCACTAAAATCTGCAGCAGTTTGCGGAAGGGTTGAACTTCCGTCACGTTGAACAATTCTCTTCAGTCGTCGTTGGTCTCGTTCTCTCAGGATCTTTTTCCGGCCGCAGCAGTGTCAGAGATCTGATATTTTACCGGATTTCTGATATTCACGGTAAACTCATGAAATGGTCGTACGGGAAAATCCCCACTTCCTCGCTACCTCGGATGCTGTGTCCCATCGCTCATGCGCCGACTGTAAAACGACGTTCAAATTCACTTAAATCTTGACCGCTTGCCATTGTAGCAGTACTACCCGATCTAACAAATACGCCAGACACTTGTTGTCTTATATAGGCGTTGCCGAATGCAGTGCCATATTCTGCCTGTTTACCCTGTTTACATATATGTACTTGAATACGCATGCCTATATCAGTTTTATTTTTTTTTATTTTTTTTTTTTTTTTGTGGCGCTTTAGTGTATTAAAGCATCGGTAATCTTAAGTTACTATCTGCCTTTCAGTGAACAGACCAGCGAGAGCGGCATAGGTTTACACGTTTGTTCAGACCATTGTCTTCGCAGAACTGTTCAGGCGCTCTTCGAGTTTGTAGTAGGTAAACGTCAACGAATCTGTCAAAAAGTTGTCTTTTTAGGACTGAATTCGTTTAGCGCTTGTCTTCTGGTTCTGCGAAGAAGTGGGAACCCTCTCATGTTGGCCAATGTAAACACTTAGAGAGCTGAAGCGCCGCATATTTATGCTAAAAGCTACAATTGTCATACGCTGTTTTGTACCCTGCGTCGCTTGGGCTTTAGGATTTTCAGCGCAATGAAGTGGCGTTATTTCATTTTCATTCCTAACCGGTATAAAAATGTAAATCGCTGGTAAATTAAAAACGGTATTAATGCCCATTTAAGCTAGTATGCCGAGTCATTTAATTGGCACGCAGCTTCATGTTACAGTTCAGCCTATTTCGATCCCCATAAATACTACAATGTGGATGGAATAGTGATATCCACAATTTCTATGCGCAGTTGATAATTATCGTAAGCGAAGCGTGTGAATTAATATCAGTTCATTACGCATAGCTTCCAGTTTAAATAACACAGCTAGTGAATAAATGATAGAATTTTCCCGCCGGGAAAATTATTAATATGTCAACTGCCATACACAATTTCCCCGTGAAGGAGAACACCGTTCAAGATAGGAACGTATTATCTGTTTTTGAGTAAAGTCAACGCACGAGAATTGGCAGCAATTAGCCTTCAGCGGACTTGATGAGGTCACCGAAGCACGAATCAGAACTCTGCGAACCTGGCGCGGATAAGTAATGTTTCGTCAATGGCATCTGGTTTCGAAATAACGCTTCATCCTCAGGTGGCTAATGCAAGAGGTGACGCAACTTTTGTCTACGACATAGTCAAGACATATAAGGTTTAAATCTAATTTCCAATAAAGCTACAGTTTGAAAAAAAAATAAAACGGATAACTGCGAGCAGCACTCGCTCTCTGAGGTTTCCCTATGAACTTAAATGTATATAGATAATAATAATAATGATAATTTATTATGTCTCAGTGGCATTGTGCAAGCTTTCTAGTGGATGCCAATTCGGCGACCTGCGTGTTCCTAAGCTATCCGAGTTCCCCAACCGCGGACAAGAGAGGCACAGTTTAACCTGGAACCCGAACCACGTGTTGTTTCTGGATAATCTTCACGTTGTTGAGAGGTGAAAGCTACGTTGAACGAAAATTGAAAAAGCCGTGGTCCGACTGTGTTAGATCCCGCGACATCTTGGTTTCCACGCAACCAGTACCGACATGTATATGGATTAATCTATAGGTTTTGTTAGGCACGCATTTTACGGCTAGACAATAGGGGTAGTTCATCTATAGGTTTTGAGAATGAGTTTGCATCAAAATTTGTGACATTTATGGCAGTATCTTGTGATTGCATTGTCTTAGAAGTTTAAATATTATTTTCATCGCCACGGGACCACAGACTTGGTAGTCGACGTAAATTTCTACTTAGTAAACGAATAGACAGGCTGACGCACAAAAAAATCTTTTGTAATATAATTACAAATTATCAGATTTCGGATTTTTTCCTTTACTTTCACTGGCAAACGTAGGTTATCGCCAATTTTAATAATCGCATTTTTAAATGAAGACACCACAAATTGACTATATTGTTCTTTATTTAATTACGACTTACGACCCAGGTTTCGGCCTTTTATGCCATCTTCATGTGATTGAGTTTGTGTCATTAACATATACTGCAGGGCATCAAGCGCAAAATTAGCCGTAAATTAAGAAGTCGTAATGATAATCTTTGATTTTACTGCCATTACGACTCAAGGACATGTGTTCATCTTTTATATACCAAAGTAGACCTTTTTTTCCCAAATATGACGTGCTCCCACTATTATATACTGATCTTTTTACGAGATCGTGATTTTACAAATGGTTTAAATGGCTCTGAGCACTATGGGACTCAACTGCTGTGGTCATCAGTCCCCTAGAACTTAGAACTACTTAAACCTAACTAACCTAAGGACATCACACACATCCATGCCCGAGGCAGGATTCGAACCTGCGACCGTAGCAGTCGCACGGTTCCGGACTGCGCGCCTAGAACCGCGAGACCACCGCGGCCGGCGTGATTTTACATCTGGCAGTATGTGTCTTATATTAAGGCCATATCTTTTGATTGCATTTACAAGCTTAAACTTTTTACACCGCCAAGGGACTTCAGACCTTAGTACGTGACATAAATTTAAACTTCATTCTTCTACCTGTTACTGAGAAAAAGTGGTCTTATAAACAGTCGCACAGACAGACAGACAGACAGACAGTCGGACAAGAGAGTCATCCTACAAGGGTCCCGGTTTTGCCGATTGAGGTACGAAAATCTGAAAACTGAGGCCTTTACAGAAATTCTAAAATTATATCTGCCTTCAGGCACGAATTTTTCCGTAACCAGTATACTGCACAGGTTGGGCAGAATAAAACTGGCCCAGAGAATAATTCATGCAACTTAAGGGAAGACGGTGGCAGAAATCATGAATAAATATTTTTTTATTTGCTTATTTGGAAGTGAAAGTAATTGAGATTATTATCCCTGATTTTTTCTTTGAAATTCCAGGAACAAATGGCATAAAAAGATTAAAACCGTAAGCAGTGTAATGCGCTGTGCTCACTTTGAAGGTACCCAGTAGAGGAAAAATTTTCTCGCTCAATTTTGCCTGTGAACCTGGAAAATATAGCTTTAGAAGGCTGTGATTTTTTTTGTATACAACACAGCAGTGTTGTACAGAAGACTGCGGAGCCATCTTGGAAGAGATATCCGAAGACGGCGTTTGCTTCCAATTTGGTAGTGAAGAGTTCTGCTTTGGAAGCTGCAGCAGTGGGAATTTTGCAAGCTTCACATCCTCCGCAAGTTGGGCTTTACACCTGGAATCTACACTGAACAGATCTTGCGGATCATCGATGAGCAACGAAACGCGAAGGCGCAGACTTCGGTACATAACATGGAAAAAATTACTAGGCTGAGGAGCAGAGAAGCTGAAAGAGCTGCAGAGGATGACAAGAAAGGACTGGAACATGGATATGAGCAGTTTTAGGTAGGGTATGATTAAAAGTATTTTAAAACATTTCATCCAAACTTTAAAACGAGTTTTCTGCAACTTAAGGTTTCTTCCTTTCAGGAACACATATGAAGGGCTTATTTCAGTAGTGGTACAAGCCCATTTTTGTTCATTTTGAGATAAAGAGTCCTAAAGTTAAATTAGCGCTGAAAAATCTGCAATTGAGATACCAGAAATATTCAAGCATATGGCTTTTTCCTAGAGATGAGCCTTTCTTTCTGTTTGTTTGGATCATTAATTTAACAAGCATTATAGGCAGAAAAGTGGAGGTAATGGACTTGTACCACTATTGAAATAAGCCTTTCATATATCAGAAACTATTGAAAGAATTTCAGTGAAATTTGGCACAGCTTTTTTTTTCTCGTAGAAGTAATATTTAAAATGGCTCTGAGCACTATGGGACTCAACATCTTAGGTCATAAGTCCCCTAGAACTTAGAACTACTTAAACCTAACTAACCGAAGGACATCACACACACCCATGCCCAAGGCAGGATTCGAACCTGCGACCGTAGCAGTCCCGCGGTTCCGGACTGCAGCGCCAGAACCGCTAGACCACCGCGGCCGGCAAGTAATATTTAAGTGGAACAAAATTTTAATCTAGACATTACAAATAGTTTTATGGTTGATAACATATGGAAAATTTGTTCGTGAAAAATGTTCAAATCCAAAATATCACAGAAAACAACAGAAATAATTTTCCAAAAAGTTACTGCACTTAATTGTATACTTATTAGTGTAGATTACTTTACTAGAGAAAAAATTTGCAATATTTGCCTGGAAATAATGAAAAATTATATCTTAAAATAATAATGTAACAAAAAATTCAAAATTCTCTCTCAAAATTTTATCAAAATTTCTGTAAAAATTATTTAAGGCATAGTGGATCCCTAGACATACTTGTGCAAAATTGCACTAGATTGAAAAAAAATGACAGAGATATGGGTTTACAAAGATATTAGTGCAAGACTGCCACCGTCTCCCCTTAAGATAGGCAACCCAATTTACATCAAGACCTGTGGCGGATTATGTAAACTGGGTTGCCTACGTTAAGGTGGGTGAAATATTTTCATGGTCAGTTTTATGCTCTTCTTGTAACTGATCAAAAGACTTTTTTGTGCTGGCCACTGCTGTCCACGTGGAAGTATGCCGGTCTTCGGACAGAGCGAGGAGAAAAGCCGGGAGGCGAGAACGGGGCCTTCTCCCGCCTCCAACAACAGCTGTGTTACCGAGTCCTCCCCCTGGCGTCCACCCCGCGGCCCCCGCCGTCCGCTGTCACGGCGTATCTCGGCGTTCCGGGAAGATCTGGGAGGATCCATCACGGCCTTCAATGCCCCTCGCGCAGTGATTGATGAGTGGCGGCCCACTTCGGCTCTCGGCCGACACCCGAGCACGCCTTTCACACCCCCCTCCGACGCTGATGCCGACGCCACCCCCGCTGACGGATCCGGCGGCAGCGGCGCGCAGTTAATGGCACGGATGATTGGTATTAGGCGCGCAGTTTTGCAGCGACGCCGTAATCCGGGCAGAGAGAGAGAGAGCGAGTGAGTGTGAGAGAGAGGGGGGGAGGGGGAGGGGGGGAGTAGAGGAGTTCAAAGGCTCGGGGCTTCCCTGAGCGCTGGCAACTTATCGCCAGAGATGCGCCGCAGGGCCAAGTGGCTCATTCGTTAAATTTACCGCACGCTATGAGATACGCGATGAAATTTCTCGCCCCGCTTCCATCTTCCCGTCGCGCCGGCGCGATGAAATCCATTCGTCACGGCGACGCCGCGCCGGCCTGACGGCTTGCTCGGCACCGACTCGCGATGGTGTGGGTTGGAACCTCACACCTCATTCCCGCGACGGGCCAAGTTTCGGGGACGTCCGCTAAAAGAGATAAGGTCTTTTTACGGCCGCGTTGCAATTACGAGGAGACCCACTGGAAATTCATAATGTAGCCCCACGACCTACTTTCTTGACATTTGCATTAAGACTTCTCTGAACTAAGAAAGATGAGCGTCGATCTGTGCTATCGACAGTATCAAAGTATCACAGTATTAGCCTGACCCGTAGGCAGTAATAACGGAAATGTCAGATCGCTTTCTTCTGCACAATTACTGGAGATTCAGGGAGTGTGAAAACGATGTTGATATAAGCGGGGAGGAATTTTAAATTTATGTTACTTTTTCTTCCATTTTTGCCAGCCGTGGACCACATAACAGTTTCATTCCTTCTCACTTGGTCTTATCCTTTTTCTCCAGCGTTCTTTCATCATTTCACCCTCTTCCTCTTTCTTTTATATCTGTTATCTTGTTGTTGTTGTTGTGGTCTTCAGTCCTGAGACTGGTTTGATGCAGCTCTCCATACTACCCTATCCTGTGCAAGCTTCTTCATCTCCCAGTACTTGCTGCAACCCACATCCTTCTGAATCTGCTTAGTGTATTCATCTCTTGGTCTCCCTCTACGATTTTTACCCTCCACGCTGCCCTCCAATGCTAAATTTGTGATCCCTTGCTGCCTCAGAACATGTCCTACTAACCGGTCCCTTCTTTTTGTCAAGTTGTGTCACATACTCCTCTTCTCCCCAGTTCTATTCAATACTTCATCATTAGTTATGTGATCTACCCATTTAATCTTCAGCATTCTTCTGTTGCACCACATTTCGAAGGCTTCTATTCTCTTCTTGCCCAAACTATTTATCGTCCATGTTTCACTTCCATACATGGCTACACTCCATACAAATACTTTCAGAAACGACTTCCTGACACTTAAATCTATACTCGATGTTAACAAATTTTTCTTCTTCAGAAACGCTTTAACCTGTTATCTTACTACTTTTATATTGGTGTCATACTAAGTATAACACCTTCATTCTGAAAGTATCTTCTGCAGTTTCTTCTGATTTTACGTTGTGTATTACTATACATTGCATTTCTATACCCTCTTAACAGAGCTCGATGAAACTTGGATTATGCACAGAAACAACTTCTACGGTATGGTACAGAGGTAACTGATAGCAATACACAGTGAGACGAACAGAAATGACACATTTATTCGAAGACAATACACTACTGGCCATAAAAATCGCTACACCAGGAAGAAATGCAGATGATAAAAGGGGATTCATTTGACAGATATATTATACTAGAACTGACATGTGATTACATTTTCACGCAATTTGGATGCATAGATCCTGAGAAATCAATACCCACAACAACCACCTCTGGCCGTAATAACGGCCTTTATACGCCTCGGCATTGAATCAAACAGAGTTTGGATAGCGTGTACAGGTACAGCTGCCCATGCAGCTTCAACACGATACCACAGTTCATCAAGAGTAGTGACTGGCGTATTGTGACGAAACAGTTGCTCGACCACCATTGACCAGACGTTTTCAATTGGTGAGAGATCTGGAGAATGTGCGGGCCAGGGCAGCAGTCGAACATTTTATGTGTCCAGAAAGGCCCGTAAAGGACCTGCGGTCGTGCATTATCGTGCTGAAATGTAGGGTTTCGCAGGGATCGAATGAAGGGTAGAGCCACGGGTCGTAACACATCTGAAATGTAACGTCCACTGTTCAAAGTGCCGTCAATGCGAACAAGAGGTGACCGAGACGTATAACCAATGGCACCCCATACCATCACCCCGGGTGATACGCCAGTATGGCGATGAAGAGTATACGCTTCCAATGTGCGTTCACCGCGAAGTCGCCAAACACGGATGCGACCATCATGATGCTGTACACAGAACCTGGATTCATCCGCAAAAATTACGTTTTGCCATTCGTGCACCCAGGTTCGTCGTTGAGTAAACCATCGCAGGCGCTCCTGTCTGTGATGCAGCGTCAAGGGTAACCGCAGCCATGGTCTCCGAGCTGATAGTCCATGCTGCTGCAAACGTCGTCGAACTGTTCGTGCAGATGGTTGTTATCTTGCAAACGTATCCATGTGTTGACTCAGGGATCGAGACGTGGCTGCACTATCCGTTACAGCCATGCGGATAAGATGCCTGTCATCTCGACTGCTAGTGATACGAGGCCGTTGGGATCCAGCATGGCGTTCCGTATTACCCTCCCGAACCCACCGACTCCATATTCTGATAAAAGTCATTGGATCTCGACCAACGCGAGAAGCAATGTCGCGATACGATAAACCGCAATCGCGATAAGCTACAATCCGATCTTTATCAAAGTCGGAAACTTGATGGTACGCATTTGTCCTCCTTACACGAGGCGTCACAACAACGTTTCAACAGGCAAAGCCGGTCAACTGCTGTTTGTGTATGAGAAATCGGTTGGAAACTCTCCTCATGTCAGCACGTTGTAGGTGTCGCCACCGGCGCCAAACTTGTGTGAATGCTCTGAAAAGCTAATCATTTGCATATCACAGCATCTTCTTTCTGTTCTGTTTCGCGTCTGTAGCACGTCATCTTCGTGGTGTAGCAATTTTAATGGCCAGTAGTGTAGTTACATTGAAGTCGCCATGACTTATGATATTCCCCCTGGGCATTACAAATGGCGGTACATGGTTCTTAATAGAGTGTATGACCAGTACTGAAGGCACTGTATGCTCCGCAACGTCCTCCTATGCTAGCCACAAGATTGGTTAGGAGTTCATGTGGTATGGTGTTCCATGCCTCCACCAGCATGGTGAAAACTGCTAGGTCGTCGCTGGTGCATGTGGACGCCCTGTAACACGTCTCCCCAACGTGTCCCACACGTGTTCGGTGGGAACTGAGTCGGAGGGAACGGGCAGGCCAGGTCATTCACTGATGGGCGACTCCAAAGGACGCATACGAGGAAGGAGCACATGTCACCGTAACATTGACTAGTAACTGTACAGTGTTCAATGATTTTGAGGTCAGTACCTCCATACCTGGACCACCAGAAAAATCACTTTCGACACTGTTTTTCGGTGCATTACGTACCTTGTGTGGTGTCACCGCCAGACACCACACTTGCTAGGTGGTAGCTTTTAAATTAGCCGCGGTCCGTTAGTATACGTCGGACCCGCGTGTCGCCACTGATTACAGACCGAGCGTCGCCACACGGCAGGTCTAGTCTAGAGACTCCCTAGCACTCGCCCCAGTTGTGCAGCCGACTTTGCTAGCGATGGTTCACTGTCTACAGACGTTCTCATTTGCAGAGACGACAGTTTAGCATAGCTTTCAGCTATGTCATTTGCTACGACCTAGCAAGGCGCCATATTTAGTTACTATTCTGAACAGATAATCATGTACCCTCAAGAGCGACGTTCATCATTAATGGATTAAAGTTCAGTATCAAACTAATTACGTCCGCTTTCTGAATTCTAATTCCTTGTCATGTTCCAGACTTCACGTCAGTATAGTCCTTCCCTCCTCACGCCAGCCTGCGTGAGCTAAAACTCGTGCATTTCGGCCTCCTCTAGTAACACGGTGTTGGCTGTTCTGCCAACACAACACCTTGCACCGGCGTTCTCACCTCCAAACCTTTGAACATAATTAATTATTTCTCTGTAACGAGCCGCTGTAGACCACGGGTCCCTCACTGCAAAAAGCTCATAAAATTTCTTTGTAGCACCTCCGATATTTTGTCGGTGGAGTTCGTGTCCACCTTGCATTCGCGAGACCGTCCCTGTGATGGTGACGTGAGGGTGGAGGGGGATGAGGAGGGGGGTGGGGGGGTCAGGCTACACTATCGAGTTTCCCTAGTTCATAATGGAAACAATGTACCATCCGTGTTGAAATTCTGGGCTGTTTCAGTCAAAACCTATTTTGCAACTGCTTCATAAAGAAATGCTTCAAATGGCTCTTGGCACTATGGGACTTAACATCTGAGGTCATCAGTCCCCTAGAACTTAGAACTACTTAAACCTAACTAACCTAAGGACACACACATCCATGCCCGAGGCAGGATTCGAACCTGCGACCGTAGCGGTCACGCGGTTCCAGACTGTAGCGCCTTTAACCGCTTGGCCACCCCGGCCGGCGGTTCTTTGATTCCTCTAAAAGACGGCTCATAGAATTAAAACACATGAAATATTTACGAACTTCCAGCACGCTGAAGTAGCTTGGGTCAGTAACTTTTTTTAATCAGTAGAACGAAAAATCAATCCAAGTTGCAAACTTTGTCAAAAATGTGCAATGAACTTTTACAGTGCATACAGTTATCATTGCACATTTTTGGCATCTTTGGAAATGCCATATTCGACTTTGTTATGACGATTTGAAAATGTGCCTCGGCCCGAAACTAGTCATCAAATGAATAAAAAATAAAAATTTGCAACTTGGACTGGTTTTTCGTTCTACATGAGATATTATTTCACTTTGTTACATAAATGAATATCAGTTTTACTTAGTTTTGACAAACTTCTTTGTCACAGGACTACTGAAGAATCTGCAACTGTCATTGACTAGCAAAGCACGATTTGACGAACTATTTAGCAAAGTGTTCTCTTGAGGTACAATGATCGACTTTTGCAACAGCACAGGTTCATCAGAAACTTTAACAGCGGGTTGGTCGTGCACTTTCATGTTGTCTTCTTCAAGATGAGGTTATGAACGGGACTGAGCTCTTGCGTGCTCGATATTATGCCAGAACACCTTGAACGACTAGAGGTAGGACGTTCATATTCAGAGGACATGTACATTAGCAAGTTCTGCAGAAATAATTAGCATTTGAACCATGTCGGCCCTCGGATTCAATCTCGGGTTCAATGTCAACATTGATATCGTAGCACAACATCACCTGCCGGTAAAATGTGCCTGCGGCTCTCGTCGCTTTAAACCGAAGATAACAGAACAGTGTGACTTGAGCAGATATGCAGACGTACGTGCGAACCGTATCGTCTATCAGTGACTTTGGAAGAGGGCGAATTATTATCATGAGAGATTGTGATGCATCCATCCGGAGAATTGCTGCTCCTGTGGAACGAAGGGTGTCGATAGGTGTGCAGAATGGTTCACGGAAGGCCGTAAAACACGAGGGCGCACCACACAGAACAACCCCCCCCCCGCCCCCCTTGGAGATCGATACCTCATCCGAATGGCATTGCAGGACAGATCTGCATCCTCCTCGGTTCTGGCGCAACAGTGTAACACATCTCACACTATCAGCAGTGACAAGTCTGTCGTCGTTTGCTACGGCATGGGTTACGTGCGCGTCGTCCACTTCTCCACCTAGCTTTGACAAATGCGCAGAAATATGCTAGATGGAATGGTGTATGGAACGACGTCACTGTGTACAGGAATGGTATCAGGTAGTGTTTTCGGATGAATCCAGTTTCTGTTCGTTTGGAAAAGACGGCCGCATTTTTGTTTGCCCCAGACAGATGCATCACAGTGACTGCTTTCACGCAAGACACGCAGCGCCAACGCCTTACAGCAGGGCTTAACAACTGGCCGGTTTTGAGCGCGAGTACTCGCGTCTGCTCAGGCACTTGCACGCGAGCAGCTGCAAGGTCGCGGAGTAGGGAGGTAGGGGAGGGAGGGGAAATGCGCGCGCACGTTTGAATGTGATCTCGCGTTCTTAGCAGATTTAACTAGCCATCTGAATGCTTTGAAGATTTTACTATAAGGTGAAGATCTGCTAATTACTCATTTCATAGATCGAATACGAGCTTTTAAAATGAAATTGACACTTTGGGTGAGTCAGCTGGAAACAGGAAACCTAGCTCATTTTCCTAAATTATCATCCATGCAAGATGTTCACAAAGACTGTGAATGTTATTCACATAGTTTAGTTGATCAGCGCTTTCAAGATCTGACAGCACTAGACAGTGATTTTGATCTGTTCTCTCCATATTCAGCGAATATTTAAGAGATTCGTCCTGAGCTGCAGCAAGAAATTATTGACCTGCAGTGTGACAGAGAATACAGAGACAAATTTCAGAACAAGAAAAACATTTTGGAATTCTACAGACACTTCTCTCAGGATAGATTTCCTCGTTTGCACAAACTGGCGGCTACAATAATATCAATGTTCGGTTCCACGTATGTTTGTGAACAACTGTTCTCTACAGTGAAATGTAACAAGACGCGCCTGAGAATCGCATTGTCTGATGGAAATTTAAACTGCACGCTGCGCCTAAAATGCGCAAGAACGATTACTCCGAACATAGACGCAATTGTAAAGGGCAAAAAGTACAAGATTACCGAGAATCCCACACTTCAGTGACACCTTTTATTGTGTAACAGTTCACAAATTAATGCGAATGTAGAGGCATACACTAAGCTAATAAAATTATGAGTCACGTGTACATTCTCCTTTATTTGTTTCATTTGTCGCAGTAATAATTCGTGAGTGATATCCCTGCAGATGGCCGCGGATTTACATTGACTGGCGGCAGCTGTTGTGTGCCCCACGTGACTTTCCCCACTCTCCGCTCTGGTCCGGTAGTGGGGGTAGCGTGCTCGCGCTGCTCCGTGCTCGCGCCTTGCTGCTCACAGCTTGCTCTGCGAGCACGTATGTTGTGAAGCCCTGCCTTACAGTGTGGGGTGGTACTGGGTACAACCACAAATCACAGCTGGTGAGTGTCCATGGCACTGTGACCAGTGTGAATAATATCATGTGACCTGTGCATTACCATTTCTGCACAACACCCCAACGCCATTTTTCAGCAGGACAATGCAGAACCACATGCTGCTGCACGAACATGTGCCTTCTTGTATCACAGGATGTCAGCCTTTTTCCATGAGCATCAGACTTGTCACCAATCGACAATGTGTTGGATATGGTGAAATGACAAGTGCAGCTTTGTGACCCAATGCCAACCACCACAGACAGACTTTCGAAATAGGTGAGTGTAGCATGTTACAAGTTATCACGGTGCATGGCAACATGACACATCCTGAACTGAGCTAACTGGAAAGCTACTCATTTCTGCTGAATGTACTAATGTACATGTCCTGTGAAAATGAACATACTATCTTTAGTCGTTCAAGATGGTGGTCTGTTTTTTTTCTGAACGTAAGTGTACAGAGTGGTCCATTGATCGTGACCGAGTCAAATATCTCACGAAATAAGCGTCAAACGAAAAACCTACAAAGAACAAAACTTGTCTAGCTTGAAGGAGGAAACCAGATGGCGCTATGGTTGGCCCGCCAGATGGCGCTGCCATAGGTCAAACGGATATCAACTGCGTCTTTTTAAACAGGAACCCCCATTTCTTATTACATATTAGTGTAGTACGTAAAGATATATGAATGTTTTAGTTGGACCACTTTTTTCGCTTTGTGATAGATGGCGCTGTAATAGTCACAAACATATGGCTCACAATTTTTGAAGAACAGTTGATAACAGGGAGGTTTTTTTTAAATTAAAATACACAACGTAGGTACGTTTGAACATTTTAGTTCGGTTGTTCCAATGTGATACGTGTACCTTTGTGAACATATCATTTCTGAGAACGCATGCTGTTACAGCGCGATTACCTGTAAATACCACATTAATGCAAAAAATGCTCAAAATGATGTCCGTCAAGCTCAATGCATTTGGCAATATGTGTAACGACATTCCTCTCAACAGCGAGTAGTTCGCCTTCCGTAATGTTCGCACATGCATTGACAATGCGCTGATGCATGTTGTCAGGCATTGTCGGTGGATCACGATAGCAAATATCCTTCAACTTTCCCCACAGAAAGAAATCCGGGACGTCAGATCCGGTGAACATGCGTGCCATGGTATGGCGCTTCGACGACCAATCCACATGTCATGAAATATGGTATTCAATACCTCTTCAACCGCACGCTAGCTATGTGCCGGACATCCATCATGTTGGAAATACATCGCCATACTGTCATGCAGTGAAACATCTTGCAGTAACATCGGTAGAACATTACCTAGGAAATCAGCACACATTGCACCATTTAAAGTGCCAGCGATAAAATGGGGGACAATTATCCATCCTCCCATAATGCCGCATCATACTTTATTAACCCACCAAGCTCTCTGATGTTCCACTTGTCGCAGCCATCGTGGATTTTCTGTTGCCCAGTAGTGCATATTATGCCGGTTTACGTTACCGCTGTTAGTGAATGACTTTTCGTCGCTAAATAGAACGTGCGCAAAATATCTGTCATCGTCCCGTAATTTCTCTTGTGCCCAGTGGCAGAACTGTACACGACTTTCAGAGTCGCCGCCATGCGATTCCTGGTGCATAGAAATATGGTACGGGTGCAATCGATGTTGATGTATCATTCTCAACACCGACGTTTTTGAGATTCCCGATTCTCGCGCAGTTTGTCTGTTACTGATGTGCGGATTAGCCGCGACAGCAGCTAAAACACCTACTTGGGCATCATTATTGTTTGAGGTCGAAGTTGACGTTTCACATGTGGCTGAACACTTCCTGTTTCATTAAATAACGTAACTATCCGGCGAACGGTCCGGACACTTGGATCATGTCGTCCAGGATACCGAGCAGCATACATAGCACACGCCTGTTGGGTATTTTGATCACAATAGTCATACACCAACACGAAATCGACCTTTTCCGCAATTGGTAAACAGTCCATTTTAACACGGGTAATGTATCACGAAGCAAATACCGTCCGCACTGGCGGAATGTTACGTGATACCACGTACTTATACGTTTGTGACTATTACAGCGCCATCTACCACAAAGAGAAAAAAGTGGTCCAACTAAAATATTGATGTTTCTTTACGTACTACACGAATATGTAATGAAAATGGGGGTTCCTATTTAAAAACACGCAGTTGATATCCGTTTGACCTATGGCAGCGCCATCTAGTGGGCCAACCACAGCGCCATCTGGTTTCCCCCTTCAAGCTAGACGAGTTTCGTTTGATGCTTATTTCGTGAGCTATTTGGCCCGGTCACTATCAATGGACCACCCTGTACATTGACCTCAGTGTGAGGGCGCTGCTATTCTGAGAGGGAGGTGTGGTCTTCTGCAGTGCCTCGCATTGGTTCTTGCGGACTGCAGCGTGCCCTCGGTAATGTCTCTGGTATCGACTCACGTTGCCTATTTTGGTGTGAACCCGCAGTCTATAGGTGATAGCACACAACGTGTTACTCGACAGGCTATTCCCTCGCACCGTATCCGAATGGAAGAGGGTAGGACGAGACTGATAGTGTTACACGAGTTACCCTCGGCCGCACACCCAAAGGTGGCTTGCGGATTATCTATGTACATGTAGGGCAAGCCTTGGTTTCTAAGTCTAACATTAGTGACCGAGTTTAGATTCGACGTCGTCCACGGCTGGTAGTCATGACAACACGCGACAGCGCCAAAACGACCATCCTCGTTCCTCCCGTCTTCCCCTCTTGCCGCCCGTCACAATCGGGAAAAAACGCCCTCCTCTCTCCGCAAAACAACGCGTTTTATGGCTTTGCGCACGGTCATCAGAAACAGATGCTGCAGCTAATGAACAACACAAATTATTAATTACACAATTAGGGCCGCGCCGGACGCGCTGCGTGACAGCGGCATTCGCGAGCAATGCAGCATGAAACGAGATAAATTCGGGCACGTGACCGCTGTTCAAATTCGCACGCAGCTGACGCGACGCATCGCAGGCAGCCGGCTGCCGCTGACGGCGGCCCGTGCGCAGTGATTTGCTGCCAGCCGCCCGTCGCGTTTATTTGTGCGGCCGCGTTGCGTCATAAATGCGTTCCGAATGCCGCTCACCGCCAAAGGCAGTCTGCCCAACTTCACAGACTCTCGTTGCGTGCTGAAAGAAACATGAAAATAGGCACCTACTTACTCACAAGGGAACCTCCCCATCGCACCCCCCCTCAGATATAGTTATAAGTTGGCATAGTGGATAGGCCTTGAAAAACTGAACACAGATCTATCGAGAAAACAGGAAGAAGTTGTGTGGAACTATGAAAAATGTAAGCAAAATATACAAACTGAGTAGTCCATGCGCAACATAAGCAACATCAAGGAAAGTGTAAAGTCAGGAGCGCCGTGGTCCCGTGGTTAGCGTGAGCAGCTGCAGAACGAGAGGACCTCGGTTCAAATCTTCCCTCGAGTGAAAAGTTTACTTTCTTTATTTTCGCAATGCTATGATCTGTCCGTTCTTTCTTTGACGTCTCTGGTTACTGTAATAAGTTTAGTGTCTGTGTTTTGCGACCGCACCGCAAAACCGTGCGATTAGTAGACGAAAGGACGTGCCTCTCCAATGGGAACCGAAAACATTGAATCGCAAGTTCATAGGTCAACCGATTCCTCCACAGGAAAACACGTCTGATATATTCTATACGAAACTGGTGACGGCATGAGCGTCACATGACAGGAATATGTTGTCGACCAACCTAACTTGTAAACTTGGCGAATGGGTAAAAAGATCATTCTACCTTGCCCAATTTAGGTTTTCTTGTGGATGTGATAATCACTCCCAAAAAAGTGATGAAAACATAAGAGTTTGTCACGTAAACTGCAACAAACGAATGCAACAGTTTCACAGTCGCACAGTTTTCCCTGTGCTCTCACAAAGCATGTTTTTAACGTTTTCAATTTTTTCCGTGTGTAGACCGTCAAATCCTGCATATGTCCAAGAAAATCTGAACATGTCCTGGAATTTTGGAGAGCGAAGTTGATTATGTGTGAGTGCCTGAACTCTGATAATTGACACACGATCACGTAAACAATACTGCTCTGTGTACCTGTGCAGCTTCGAAAAATCATAGAATCTTTTCACAAAGTATTTCACTTGCCGAAAACCAAACACATCTAACGGTTCCACCAGAGGTGTACAACCTGGAGGAATGGTAAACACGTCTACTCCCACACTAAAATTGTACAATGCCTGATCCTTATGTCCTGTATAACTGTCAAGGAGATAATAATTGTCTGAAAATAACAAAATTATTTACTCGAGGGAAGACCTGAACCAAGGACCTCTCGTTCCGTAGTTGCTCACGCTAACCACGGGACCACGGCACTCCTTAGCATATCCTGACCTTGATCTTGCCTGTCTTGCACATGGACTACTCAGTTTACATATTTTGCTTATTTTTTCATAGATCCACACAACTTCTTCCTGTTTTCTCGATTGATCTGTGTTCAGTCTTTCAAGGCCTATCTACTGTGCAACTTATAACTAAATCTGAGGGGGCTGCGATGGGGAGGTTCCCTTGTTAGTTACTTCCTCTACCAGGATTAGGCTATTAGTCTGTTCCGACTTCATTTTTTCTGCCATCTATTCAGGAGTCGACCAACATCGTTTCTTCCAGTACCACAATACAGGACGTTTCAGAAAGGACTTTACAATATTAAAAACTCATATAAAGTTATTGAATAAAGGTATAGAGCTGGGTTTAGTGTTATTTTGTAGGGAAAGAAATATTTTATTTTATTTTATTTTTTTACCTTAAACTAAAGATGTTGTATGTGGCTTCCGTTGGTTATCCTGCACACACACCCCATTGGAAGTCAATTTCTTCCCAAACTCGCTGTAGCATTGCAACGTGCATTGGTGGCGTAAATTCTTGCTTTAAGTTCAGGTAGAGAAGCCGGAGGTACAAATACTATATCCTTGATGACTCCCCATAAAAAGAGAGAGAGAGTGGTGTCAGGTCCGGGGAAAGTGGAGGTCATACAATTGGCGCATTACACTCAATCCATTGACCTGAAATGCGGTCACTGAGAAAATCCCAAACTTCAGCCAGGTAGTGGGGTGGTGCACCATCTTGCATGAAGTAAACATTTCGTTCTTAGTCACTCTCATCGATCTGTGGTATCAAAAAGTTTTGTAACACATCCAGGTACACTATCCCGTTGAAGGTCCTCTCACGGAAAAAAAGAGGGGCCTTGCACTTTGTTCTTGCTCAATGCACAAAAAACTTTCAGTTTAGGGCTATCACAAACATGTTGCAATGTTTGAGGTGCATTTTCACTGCCCCAAATCCTTCAATTATGTGTGTTAGCCTTGCCACTTAACTGAAAAGTCGACTCGGCAGAAAAGATGATTTTGTCCAAGAAATGTTTATCCTCATGTAATCGAAGAAAGACCAGTTTGGATTCCGGAAAGATAGAGGAACCAGAGAAGCAATATTTGCTCTAAAACTAATAATAGAGAAACGACTAGATAAGAACCTGAAAACATACATAGCTTTCGTAGATGTAGAGAAAGCCTTTGATAATGTTAAATGGGATAAAATGTTTGAGGTACTCAAAGAAGTAGGAATACACCATAAAGATAGAAAAATGATATGGAACCTGTACAAAAATGAGACAGCAGTTATCCGTGGACGGACAAAACAAGAAGAGGTGCAGATACGGAAAGGTATCCGACAAGGTTGCGCACTATCCCCTGTTATCTATAACGTATACATTGAAGAGGCGCTGAAAAAAGTAAGGGAAAATTCACAGACAGGTGTAGTAATTCATGGCCAACGAATAGATATGATAAGATATGCCGATGATATAGCTGTCCTGGCTGAAAGTGACGAAGATCTTGTAGTCCTCCTGAATAGAATGGATAAAGTTATGGGTGAAGAATATAATATGAGAATTAATAAAGCAAAAACAAAAGTAATGGCATGCGACAAAGAAGATCAAGTGAAAGTCCAAGTTCATGTAGGCAATGAACTGCTTGAACAAGTTGATAAATTTACTTATCTGGGCAGTAATATTACCAGGGATGGAAGGAGCAAGGCAGAAGTGAGAAGTAGAAAAGCTCAAGCAAAGGCTGCTTTTAACAAGAAGAAAAACATATTAACATCTAGGAGCATCAGCCTTGAAACCAGGAAAAGATTTTTGAAATCATATGTGTGGAGTGTGGCATGCTATGGGTGTGAAACATGGACTCTCGGGACAGAGGAACAGCAGAAGCTAAATTCTTTTGAAATGTGGTGCTATAGACGCATGCTCAAAATAAAATGGATCGACAAGGTCACAAACGAAGTGGTTCTGGAAACAGCAGGTGAGAAGAGAAGCTTCTGGAGTTTCATTGTTAAAAGAAGAGTGCAGTTTACAGGCCATCTATTAAGACATAAAGGACTCCTGAACACAATCATAGAGGGATATGTCGAGGGAAAAAGACCAAGAGGAAGACCACGACTGAGGTACATGGATCAAATCGTGAAAGATGTGGGATGTAACACCTATATAGAAATGAAGAGAAAAGCTGAAAGACGCACAGAATGGAGACAAGCTGCCATTGTAGCTGTTGCAAACCAATCCTTGGATTGACCACTATAGAAGAAGAAGAAGACATGTAATCGATTTAACACAGAAGTTTTTGCTCGCAATTTTATCAGTGTCTTTTATGACTTGTACGATCGTCAATCTGAACGGTTTCAAACGCAAACGGTTTCCCAACACACGCCAAATAGTCATATGTGGGATCTGCACTTCGCGGGACGTACGCCGGGTCGATATCGTAGGGCTGTTCACAAAGCGTAGTCTCACTCGCTCAACGACATCGTCAGATGTGCTTGGAAAACCTGGTGATTTCCCATGTTTTAGCGAGCACCCTGTTTCTACAAAACATTTATGCCACTCATAAACTTCAGGCCTGCTAAGAGGATTTTTAGTGTACTTGGTACGGAAATAATGCTAAACTGTTGTCGCGACTTCGATTCTTCAAACCAAAAAACACAGCTAGCACGATCGGTTCCAGTGAAGGCAGTCATCTATAATGCAACTGCTGCTTGCGCTCCTCTTACGGTGCGATTTGGCACTTGCGAACTATGTGAGACAAAAGTTCATGTATTTCTCTACAAATTGACACTACAGTCTCCTGTGTGGGTACTACGAATTAATTTATATGAATTTTCAAAATTGTAAAACCGAGCGAGGTGGCGCAGTGGTTAGCACACTGGACACGCATTCGGGAGGGCGACGGTTCAATCCCGCGTCCTGCCATCCTGATTTAGGTGTTCCGTGATTTCCCTAAATCGCTCCAGGCAAATGCCGGGATGGTTCCTTTGAAAGGGCACGGCTGACTTCCTTCCCCGTCCCTTCCTAATCTAATGAGACCGATGACCTAGCTGTTTGGTCTCTTAAAAAATAAAAATAAGAGAAGAAAGAAAGAAAAAAAGAAAGAAAAGTTGTTAAGTACTTTTTGAAACACCCTGTACCTAAGGACATCCTTCGGAATTCACCGAAGCTGGTGCCCCACTGTTCATAAATATTCGAAGAACTTCATGATTCACCACCAAGGGCCGCTGATAAAATTTCTTCGTTGGAAAACCATTTTCGGTCCACGGACCATGACCAGGCACATAAACGCATTTTCCACATATACTAGGCGACATAAAATCAATGGCGTCAGATAATAAAAATCCACAAATTCGTCACTGTTATCACATAGCAATATAAATTACACAGTCTGGTACCAGTCAAGGTTTTCTTTATTTTAGTTTTCGCACGACGTGTTTCGGGAAATGATTCCCATTTTCGAGTGCGTTTTTTGTGTTTGTTATGCCATTTCTATGTGATGTTGTCGATGTGTGAGAGTGTGCTTCATTTCGTTGACTTATCTGCAATATACAAGAAAACATATTTCCAGTTGGTTGTCGGTCTTTTTGTCAAGTTAGTGGCGAAATTTAGAAGAATTTGTACTCAAAGTTTCTATATGGTCTATTTGTGCAGTCACACACACACTAAACATCATACCAACTTGTTGTACATGTTTAAACATCGACAACATTTTTCATAAACAAAACAGTCACATAGGTGTTCGTACAAGTAGTCAGCAGAGATGACATTATAGGTCTCCCACAGAGTACGATATGCTTTTGTACAGGGGTTATTTAACTAAACAATTTGGATCATAATTTACTTAAATCGATTTTACAATTATGATCCAAATTCTAACTGAACACGTTGCAGTCAGTAGTTCGTGCTGCAGTTCGGCGGCATCGTTTGTGTGTGTATGTTAATGGTGACCATTTCGAACACCTACAGTGATATCTTTAAGTTGAACTTTAAGCTACACTTCCACCAAAAATGAAACAACTCCGTCAATTAGTTTGCAAGTTATGGACTTTTAAACAGTGGATACATTTTCTTGGACCCCTCTGTATTGATCCGTTGTGAGACGCCTGGAAACGGTTTAGAACGCCAGCAGATTTCCTAAAACATATTATGCTCGGTAATGTGTTTTTGTTGTTTCCATATTTCTGTCCTGCCGGTGTTAAGCTGATTATGTGATAGTTCTCGCAATTCTGTGCTATCTTCTGGATTGTGTGGATGATGTGCACTAGTGACCATTAAAATTGCTACACCAAGAAGAAATGCAGATGATAAACGGGTATTCATGGGACAAATATATTATACTATAACTCACATTTTCAAGCAATTTGGGTACATAGATCCTGAGAAATCAGTAACCAGAACAACCACCTCTGGCCGTAATAACGGCCTTGATACGCCTCGGCATTGAGTCAAACAGAGCTTGGATGGCTTGAACATCTACAGCTGCCCATGCAGCTTCAAAACGATACCACAGTTCATCAAGAGTAGTGACTGGCGTATTGTGACGAGCCAGTTGCTCGGCCACCATTGACCAGATGTTTTCAGTTGGTAAGAGATCTGGAGAATGTGATGGCCAGAGCAGCAGTCGAACATTTTCTGTATCCAGAAAGGCCCGTACAGGACCTGCAACACGCGGTCGTGCATTATCCTGCTGAAATGTAGGGTTTCGTAGGGATCGAATGAAGGGTAGAGCCACTGGTCGTAACACATCTGAAATGTAACGTCCACTGTTCAAAGTGCCGTCAATGCGAACAAGAGGTGACCGAGACATGTAACCAATGGCACCCCATACCATCACGCCGGGTGATACGCCAGTATGGCGATGAAGAGTATACGCTTCCGATGTGCGTTCACCGCGATGTCGCCAAACAGGGATACGACAATCATGATGCTGTAAACAGATCCTGGATTCATCCGAAAAAATTACGTTTTTCCATTAGTGCGCCCAGGTTCGTCGTTGAGTATACCATCGCAGGCGCTCCTGTCTGTGATGCAGCGTCAAGGGTAACCGCAGCCGTGGTCTCCAAGCTGATAGTCCATGCTGCTGCAAACGTCGTCGAACTGTTCGTACAGATGGTTGTTGTCTTGCAAACGTATCCATGTGTTGACTCGGGGATCGAGACGTGGCTGCACTATCCTTTACAGCCATGCGGATAAGATGCCTGTCATCTCGACTGCTAGTGATACGAGGACGTTGGGATCCCGCACGGCGTTCCATATTGCCCTCCTGAACCCACCGATTCCATATTCTGCTAACAGTCATCGGATCTCGACCAACGCGAGCAGCATTGTCGCGATACGATAAACCGCAATCGCGATAGGCTACAATCCGACCTTTAACAAAGTCGGAAACGTGATGGTTCGCATTTCTCCTCCTTACACGAGGCATCACAACAACGTTTCACTAGGCAACGCCGGTCAACTGCTGTTTGTGTAAGAGAAATCGGTTGGAAACTTTCCTCATGTCAGCACGTTGTAGGTGTCGCCACCGGCGCCAACCTTGTGTGAATGCTCTGAAAAGCTAATCATTTGCATATCACAGCATCTTCTTGCTGTCGGTTAAATTTCGCGTCTGTAGCACGCGATCTTCGTGGTGTAGCAATTTTAATTGGCAGTAGTGTACTTTCAGAAAGTGTTCGTATGTCTGCGATCCCAGGAGAGGTGTGGGGGTGGGGGTCCATAGAGGAGGAGGGAGGGGGCTGAAGAGGTGGGAGTTTGCCTGCGCGCCATTCGGCCCACTCTCGCCGCGGCCTGTAGCGCTATTACAGACGCGCCAGAGGCGGCTCCTGCCGGCCATCAGACGGACGGCCCGCGGGACACACACGATTACCGGCCGCCACCTCAATGCCGCGATGAGCCAGGGGGCGGCATTGTGGCCGCGATCGGCGCGCACAGTGGCGCACAGAGGCGCACTGGCTCCGCTATTAACGCCGCCGGCCGCGCCCATTGTCCATAACGGGCTGCGACCGCTGGCCGTGCAGTTCCCTGATCTACATCCACACGTCTTCACCGCATTTTTACGAAGCTGTAATTTCCTTCTTTAAAAAAAAAGTAATATCAGCAATTCGTTCTTTCCCAAATATCGATGTTGTACGAAACAAACATGCCAAATTTAAGCAGACGCAAAATCCCCATGATTGGCGATCCTTTACAGAAGCTCGAAACTTAGCGCAGAGTTCAATGCGAGACACCTATAACAGTTTCCACAACGAAACTTTGTCTCGAAACCTGGCAGAAAATCCAAAGAGATTCTGGTCGTATCTACATCTACACACATACTCCACATATCCGCCATACGGTGCGTGGCGGAGGGTACCTAGTACTACAACTAGCATCTTCTCTCCCTGAAACTTCCTGGCAGATTAAAACTGTGTGCCGGACCGAGACTCGAACTCGGGACCTTTGCCTTTCGCGGGCAGTTTGAAACCCAGCTCGCGCTATTAGTCCACGAGACTCAGGGCACGGGTTCTCGGGTACATGACGTGTTTCTTGACTTCCGCAAGGCGTTCGATACAGTTCCCCACAGTCGTTTAATGAACAAAGTAAGAGCATATGGACTATCAGACCAATTGTGTGATTGGATTGAAGAGTCCCTAGATAACAGAACGCAGCATGTAATTCTCAATGGAGAGAAGTCTTCCGAAGTAAGAGTGATTTCAGGTGTGTCGCAGGGGAGTGTCATAGGACCGTTTGTATTCACAATATACATAAATGACCTTGTGGATGACATCGGAAGTTCACTGAGGCTTTTTGCGGATGATGCTGTGGTATATCGAGAGGTTGAAACAATGGAAAATTGTACTGAAATGCAGGAGGATTTGCAACGAATTGACGCATGGTGCTGGGAATGGCAATTGAATCTCAATGTAGACAAGTGTAATGTGCTGCGAATATATAGAAAGAAAGATCCTTTATCATTTAGCTACAATACAGCAGGTCAGTAATTGGAAGCAGTTAATTCCATAAATTATCTGGGAATAGGCATTAGGAGTGATTTAAAATGGAATAATCATATAAAGTTGATCGTCGGTAAAGCAGATGCCAGACTGAGATTCATTGGAAGAATCCTAACGAAATGCAGTCCGAAAACAAAGGAAGTAGGTTACAGTACCCTTGTTCGCCCACTGCTTGAATACTGCTCACCAGTGTGGGATCCGTACCAGATAGGGTTCATAAACGAGATAGAGAAGATCCAACGGAGAGCAGCGCGCTTCGTTACAGGATCATTTAGTAATCGCGAAAGCCTTACGGAGATGATAGATAAACTCCAGTGGAAAACTCTGTAGGAGAGACGCTCAGTAGCTCGGTACGGGCTTTTGTTGAAGTTTCGAGAACATACCTTCACCGAAGAGTCAAGCAGTATATTGCTCCCTCCTACGTATATCTCGCGAAGAGACCATGAGGATAAAATCAGAGAGACTGGAATAGAAGGGAGAACCGATAGAGGTACTCAAGGTACCCTCCGCCACACACCGTCAGGTGGCTTGCGGAGTATGGATGTAGATGCAGATGTAGGTGCAAGTGCTCTACCAACTGAGCTACCCAAGCACGACTCAGGCCCGTCCTCACAGATTTACTTCGGCCAGTGGCTAAGCCTTGTCTCCGTAATATCCTTTCTTTCAGGAGTGCAAGGTTCGCAGGAGAGCTTCTGTATAGTTTGGAAGGTAGGAGACGAGGTACTGGTAGAAGTAAAGCTGTGAGGACGGGGCGTGAGTCGTGCTTGGGTAGCTCAATTGGTAGAGCACTTGCACGCGAAAGGCAAAGGTCCCGAGTTCGACTCCCGGTTCGGCACACAGTTTTAATCTGCCAGGAAGTTTCATATCAGCGCACACTCCGCTGCAGAGTGAAAATCTCATTCTGAAATCTTCTCTCCCTGTTCCACTCCCAAACAGAACGAGGGAAACATGACTGCCTATATGCCTCTGTACAAAAAAATGGTTCAAATGGCTCTGAGCACTATGCGACTTAACTTCTGATGTCATCAGTCCCCTATAACTTAGAACTACTGAAACCTAACTAACCTAAGGACATCACACACATCCATGCCCGAGGCAGGATTCGAACCTGCGACCGTAACGGTCGCGCGGTTCCAGCCTGTAGCGCCTAGAACCGCTCGGCCACAACGGCCGGCAAAATATTGCACCACAACTGAAATTACCGATAAAAATTCTTACTATCGTGAGCGAGGCATCGAACGTAATTAAGAGTCCCATAGAACTGAGAGGTAATAGCCAGACAGCCGCTGTCAGAGCTTCATTACATCACCGATAAAATTCCTACTGTCCTAACCGAGGAGTTAAAAATTGATTAACAGTCCCAAAGAACTGGGAGGTAACAGCAAGATAGCCATTGTCAATGCTTCATTACATCACCTACAAACAACACGAAAAAGGTAATCGTGGTGGGAAAAACAAAGCTATTAAAGCGTGCAAGGGGTACCTAACCTAGGCAAATTGGCAAATTCAGTGAGCAGAAAAACCCACGAGTGCAAAATAAACCCATATAAAGGCTAGTGATTTTAATTTCATTTGCCTAGTCGGACAAAGGAAAGAGTGACTTCTGATTTTTACAAATTGAAAGCAATGTATATCCATACCAGTTTGTAATTTACCCACATTGTCTGACGATGATCAGAACAGGCGAAACGCGTCACATATGAAGATTAAACAAACCTATCTTATGCAAACAAGACTGTTTTTTTTTTCTTTTCTAAATACTTATTACGGTTACTGTACCAGTGCCACGGCGGTAGTTACGGAGTGGAGAGATTTTAAATATAAAAGACATGTAGAAAAATGACCAGTAAGGAGAGGGATTCAGATTGAAAAGGGCTACTAGGCCTAATATTGGATGGGGAAAAGAAGAGAAGAAGAAGGACAAGAGGAAGAAGAATAAGAGGAAACAGGAGAAGATCATCAAGTGGAGTAGCTTTTCACTGACAGGTTTGTATGCATACTGGCTTCACAGATGGTGAAGAGACTGGAACCATAGGTACATGTTATTCAGATGGTTAATCGGATGAAAAATTGTGATGGGAGGCTGGAATTCGATAGACGAGAAAAGAAAAGAAGAAATAATATTATAACATGGACTGAAGAAGAGAAATGAAAGAGGAAGCCGCTTGGTAGAACTTTGCACGAAATAAAATTTAATCATCGCTAACGCTTAGTTTAAGAATCACGTAAGACGATCTACGGGAAACGATAAGGCGGGGGTTAGGAGACAATTGAGATGAGGTAGCTGGTGGGAAAGACAGTCTTTTGGGGGGGGGGGGGGGACGTTGCCGCGCGTGTGAAATTAATTCATACGCACCGAGGATAATTATATAATAAACCCCTTGCGCAAGTAATTCGGACTTCTTCGCCAGGTTCATGTCCTGTAATTCAACTCATAGTAGGTTTCGTAAGTACCGTGTCTTGCATGGAATAAGGGTTCTCCTTCCTGCCGTCGTTACTCAACATAGTAAATAGGATATTCATCAGTGAAAAACAAGGAGTTTATTGTGGAGATCAGCAACAAGTGCATTGTTGACCCACCAGAACCGTGTTCAGTATATTTACGGTGAGCAAAGGGTGTACTGCAATTTAAAGAAGCAATACAATGAAGCACACACACACACATACATACATACACACACACATCCATACAATCACACATACATCTAGTCATGAGAGACGGCCTCACATCGTGGAAAGATGCTCACATGTTGACTGGAATATACTCTTTGAAAATCTACATGTAGCACGGGTAAAATGCAAGCTGCGGGAGGTTATCTACAACTTGTACAGAAGCCAGACAGCAGTTATAAGGGGCGAAAGAATGGAAGATATTTGTTTTGGAAGGGATTTGTTTTGTAAATAGACGTTCCTCAGTGTGCACGTTCACTTAGTGCTTGTGGAATAGGTGTGAATACCTAGAGAAATGTACTTCAGTCTCCTAGAGAGTCATCAAATACGAGCACAAAATATGCCCCAGAAATGCGTAAGACCTAACGCCACTTAGATATATTTGTAGTTATCTTACTTGAGCTATTTCAAATCCGTCCTTCGAGGTGGCGCAGTGGTTAGCACACTGGACTCTCATTCGGGAGGACGACGGTTCAATCCCGCGTCCGGCCATCCTGCTTTAGGTTTTCCGTGATTTCCCTAAATCGCTCCAGGCAAATGCCGGGATGGTTCCTCTGAAAGGGCACGGCCGACTTCCTTCCCTAATCCGATGAGACCGATGACCTCGCTGTTTGGTCTCTTCCCCCAAAAACCAACGAAAACCAACGAAATCCGTCCTTGCAACTACGAAAATGCCTGTTTATTTTTGCACTCATGGATTTGAAACACTTTAAGTAGATACATAGCAACTGCGAACAGTACCGCCGTACAAATGAAGAACATTGTTATTCATATACGTCCCGAGACTTCCGAGTCCCGAGTCATGATACAGTGTAACAACGCAAACTTTCTACTATGTGGGAGGCTATTTCTTTCAGACGGAATGAGGATCCAGAAAAAGCTTACAGGTTGAAATCATGATACATGTTGTTACACACAAACAAGTCTCACAAAAAGTGAAGTCTTACGGACGAACTGCATATGATATATCGGTGTGGCTCATATTCTCCAAGCAGTAACTCATCTCCGGAAAAAAAAACAAAAAACAAAAAACTTAGCGTGTAGCTGTTCTTGAATATTCTTCCTACCACTGTGTTAGACCTAAATATGTAGGTGAGCAGTATGATAATTGTATATTTTACAAGAAGATTATCAGATTTACGCGATCTTTTAATATATACTCTTTACGCGTATATCCAAAACTTTACACTGACAAGAAACAAATTTGCCGGTTCCACAGTTTCCACCATTTGCGCAAAGTAATTCCTTCACGTTTTCACTGACGTAATTGAATTGCAAATTTAGCGTTTGCTGCACCGCTTTTTACTCAGAACTTGTTGTTTAAACCGCTCGCAGATCGTCGAATCCTACGTTTTCCTATTCAACGAAGAGCTATTAAACCGGTCGCCGGAAATATCTCTCTGCTACCGTTAGAGCGACGACACACAATATACTTTTGAAATTTCAGTCCTCAATGCCTCATTCAGGAAGCAAATAAACGAGACAAAATCATTTTACTGCTATCTGTTAGGATTTAATGATCTGCCGATATAGGGTCAACGTAACGAACAGCTGCCACCATTTACGTAATATTCCAGCAAGAATTGGCCAAGTCCTTGTCAAGAGAAATGGAGTGAATTAGGAAGACTGTAGGTAACAGCCGGCCGCGGTGGTCTCGCGGTTCTAGGCGCGCAGTCCGGAACCGTGCGACTGCTACGGTCGCAGGTTCGAATCCTGCCTCGGGCATGGATGTGTGTGATGTCCTTAGGTTAGTTAGGTTTAAGTAGTTCTAAGTTCTAGGGGACTAATGACCACAGCAGTTGAGTCCCATAGTGCTCAGAGCCATTTGAACCATTTTTTTGTAGGTAACATGAAGGTTTTACGAAAATTAGTTTTATGTCTTAAGGGAAACCGAGATCACTGTATGGTTAAAAGGTTTTTATTCAGAATTCTGGAAAGACGAAAGGTCTTTTCAAACCACAGGTTTCGAATTACAAGTAATCCATCTTCAGGTCTGTCCTTGTTAGAAAGTAATTCTTCAGTTAAAGGGCTACATTCAAAGGTACGTTGGACATGTTACATTTGCGGACATTGGTTCATACAAATAATTCTGAGACTCAAGAACACATTTGTGGGCACACAAAATCGAACACCTGCCGTGAACATTTCTTTACCGGAGCATCATTACAGCAGGTGTCTGCTATGATACACTCTCACAGTAGACTAACTCAGCACTTATAATTTTTCGTCATGACTTGCTGGTTCATGCTGGTCGAAAGATCTTTCTGCTACACATCTCCCTGACGGGTGCAGCCGGCCGGTGCGGCCGAGCTGTTCTAGGCACTACAGTCTGGAACTGCGAGGCCGCTACGGTCGCAGGTTCGAATCCTGCCTTGGGCATGGATGTGTGTGATGTCCTTAGGTTAGTTAGGTTTAAGTAGTCCTGCGTTCTAGGGGACTGATGACCTCAGAAGTTAAGTCCCATAGTGCTCAGAGCCATTTGAACCATTTTTTGACGGGTGCATGTGCCGTGGGGAATAAGCGGGACATATTCAAGACCACCATGGCTGTGTATTTCATTCCTTTCTGAACCAAAAGTACTATTAGTATAGAGCAGTGAAGACTACTTTTCCTTCAAATCTGTTGATGAATGTCACTGAGGACATTGCGCATAAGTGGCACAGGTAACAAAATTGTGGTGGGTCGTATCAAACCAGTTAGTCCACTGATGGTCCAAAAAACAAAACAACAACAAAAAGTCCCTGTTATTCTCAGAGTAGAAGAGACGGATGACTAATTTCATCGGAGAATGAGTCCACCGCGACGTTGTACTCAGTACTACCAATGCTATAAACAGATGCGTAGAAGAAGTAAGTGTGTAAAGCCCACACATAATTTCAGTTTTTTTTCCTTGAGAATACGTCATGGCTATGGCGCACATAGTTCATCAAAGGCTAAAAGTTTTCTTTAAAAATAGGCTTAGTAGCTACTCTGTCTAGACAGTTGACAGTTATTCAATAGCTTTTTATACGTTTGGGCCCACACCTGCTATAAATTTCTTGAAATAAGTCATTTTCCAACGTGAGGATGTGTTTTATTTGAAATAAAAACTTTCGTTTGTTGTATAGACCGTGAAATATTGAAAGTATCTAGTGTAATTATTGTGTGATGCTATAAGAGGACCTTAACTGAAATGAAACGACGTATTAATATCTCAAGGGGAAAAAAATGAAATATGCCTGTCTCACACAGGAAAAACAGTTGTTTCAAGAAACTGGAAATTATTCGTTTTTCAAGAGTACGGTACTTTTGTGCACAGCTTACGTTCACAGAACATGTTTAAGGAACATATAAGATCAAGTGAGAAATTTCTTGAGTTTATAAAAACTTCGATTCGTACCTGACGCACGGCTGCATCTCTTCGGATTCTCGCGAAGGCGCTAGAATTAAAATGTCACCCAGCGTTATGCAAGCCGCAACTTTAGTCGACAGGTAACAGACAGTCCGCCGTCTTCACACAAATGTAATTGCATCCTTTACTACCTTAAAGAGATACAATATCTTCACTGCCGGCTAACTTCTTGAACGCTATATTCATTTCAGCTCTGATCAGAAGTGAGACAGCATTTTTCGCTTACACTAATCTTTGTAGCTCATAATAAGAGCATACAAACCAGTACCATGACCGATGCAAGTCTAGAAGTGGCAGCTCCAAAGAGCTGTGTGTCACCTGAGCAAAGCACATTCTGCTCACGAAACACACACTAGCTTTCAACCAAGGTGATTCAGCCAAAGCTGGCGAACGCTGTCTCACCGAACTGCTATCGAGTATGAGGTACGTACAACTTATTGGTCTCAAGTGAGGACCATTCTCTGTGCACCACATCGAAAGTATTGTTTCCGGAAATGATTTGAAATATGTATATCATAGTTAATGGCATAAACGCATACAGCTGGAAGTACGTGATATTAGAGGCAAAAATGTCCCAATAAACATGGGCTTTATCTAACACTAATACCGTAAGACAATAATTCCAATCCCAAAGAAAGCAGGTGTTGACAGATGTGAAAATTACCGAACTATCAGTTTAATAAGCCACAGCTGCAAAATACTAACGCGAATTCTTTACAGACGAATGCAAAAATTGGTAGAAGCGGACCTCGGGGAAGATCAGTTTGGATTCCATAGAAATGTTGGAACACGTGAGGCAATACTAACCTTAAGACTTATCTTAGAAGAAAGATTAAGAAAAGGCAAACCTACGTTTCTAGCATTTGTAGACTTAGAGAAAGCTTTTGACAATGTTAACTGGAATACTCTCTTTCAAATTCTGAAGGTGGCAGGGGTAAAATACAGGGAGCGAAAGGCTATTTACAATTTGTACAGAAACCAGATGGCAGTTATAAGAGTCGAGGGGCATGAAAGGGAAGCAGTGGTTGCGAAAGGAGTGAGACAGGGTTGTAGCCTCTCCCCGATGTTATTCAATCTGTATATTGAACAAGCAGTAAAGGAAACAAAAGAAAAATTCGGAGTAGGTATTAAAATTGATGGAGAAGAAGTAAAAACTTTGAGGTTTGCCGATGACATTGTAATTCTGTCAGAGACAGCAAAGGACTTGGAAGAGAAGTTGAACGGAATGGACAGTGTCTTGAAAGAAGGATATAAGATGAACATCAACAAAAGCAAAACGAGGATAATGGAATGTAGTCAAATTAAATCGGGTGATGCTGAGGGAATTAGATTATGAAATGAGACACTTAAAGTAGTAAAGGAGTTTTGCTATTTAGGGAGTAAAATAAGTTCAAAAATGGTTCAAATGGCTCTGAGCACTATGGGACTTAACGTCTGAGGTCATCAGTCCCCTAGAACTTAGAACTACTTAAACCTAACTAACCTAAGGACATCACACAGATCCATGCCCGAGGCAGGATTCGAACCTGCGACCGTAGCGGTCGCGCGGTTCCAGACTGTAGCGCCTAGAACCGCTCGGCCACCCCGGCCGGCCGTAAAATAAGTGATGATGGTCGAAGTAGAGAGGATATAAAATGTAGACTGGCAATGGCAAGGAAATCGTTTCTGAAGAAGAGAAATTTGTTAACATCGGGTATAGATTTAAGTGTCAGGAAGTCGTTTCTGAAAGTATTTGTATGGAGTGTAGCCATGTATGGAAGTGAAACATGGACGATAACTAGTTTGGACATGAAGAGAATAGAAGCTTTCGAAATGTGGTGCTACAGAAGAATGCTGAAGATAAGGTGGGTAGATCACGTAACTAATGAGGAGGTATTGAATAGGATTGGGGAGAAGAGAAGTTTGTGGCATAACTTGACTAGAAGAAGGGATCGGTTGGTAGCACATGTTTTGAGGCATCAGGGGATCACAAATTTAGCATTGGAGGGCAGTGTGGAGGGTAAAAATCGTAGAGGTAGACCAAGAGATGAATACACTAAGCAGATTCAGAAGGATGTAGGCTGCAGTAGGTACTGGGAGATGAAGAAGATTACACAGGATAGAGTAGCATGGAGAGCTGCATCAAACCAGTCTCAGGACTGAAGACCACAACAACAGCAACAACAACAACAATACCGTAAGAGATACGGGCATGTCACCTTCGATACTGTGAACCACATCTCTTCCACTGCAAGCCCAATGCTTTCTGTATTTTGAGAAGTTGTAGTATGTCCAAAACAAGAAAAAAACGTCCAATAAACATAGGCTCTAAAGTGCATACCTTAAGAGCTATAAGCATTTCATCTTCGCTACTGTGGAACCCATGTCTTCTAATGGACAAACATCTACTACCGCAAGCCTTTGTCTTTCCATGTTTTGGGAGGAGGTAGAATGGACCAATATAAGAATAAAAGTCCAGTAAACAGTGACGGGCTTTAAAGTGCGTATGTAAATCCTAACAGATAGCAGTAAACTGATTTCCTCCCGTTTATTTGTTTCCTGAATGAGACATTGAGGGCAGAAATTTCAAAAGCATGTTGCGTGTTGTCGCTCTAACGGTAGCCGTAGGACTCGACGATTTGCGAGCGTTTGTTCCTATTTCGTGTCTTGTATGCGTTCACGCAATTAATTATCTTGTTTAGGCTGTGGTCAACAGCGTGCACAAACATTACAAATCGCATAATACTGTGTTCTCTGTGCTTATGTTCTTCGACTTGTATTGTTGTCGGTTTGTCAATGTGCCATCATATTTTAATCTTGTCACAATTTTTAATTGTTATTGGCAATTATGGTTTTCGATGGTAAATTAATTCAAAGCATGTATCACATGAGACACACCTATGATAATTCTTCCGTGTTGATCATGGTTTAGAATCGAAACCGGTAGTAGAATAAATAACATAATCACAGACAGCAAAGTGTTATGCAATTTGCAAAAACTATTAATTATGTTACACTCTGATCACTGATCCTTGCTGGGTTCACTAGTAAACTATTTGAAATACAGGATGTTTCGGAGGATTCATTCTATTTCTACATCTACATCTACATTTATACTCCGCAAGCCACCCAACGGTGTGTGGCGGAGGGCACTTTACATGCCACTGTCATTACCTCCCTTTCCTGTTCCAGTCGCGTATGGTTCGCGGGAAGAACGACTGCCGGAAAGCCTCCGTGCGCGCTCGAATCTGTCTAATTTTACATTCGTGATCTCCTCGGGAGGTATAAGTAGAGGGAAGCAATATATTCGATACCTCATCCAGAAACGCACCCTCTCGAAACCTTGACAGGAAGCTACACCGCGATGCAGAGCGTCCCTCTTGCAGAGTCTGCCACTTGAGTTTGCTAAACATCTCCGTAATGCTATCACGCTTACCAAATAACCGTGTGACGAAACGCGCCGCTCTTCTTTGGATCTTCTCTATCTCCTCTGTCAACTCGACCTGGTACGGATCCCACACTGATGAGCAATACTCAAGTATAGGTCGAACGAGTGTTTGTAAGCCACCTCCTTTGCTGATGGACGACATTTTCTAAGGATTCTCCCAATGAATCTCAACCTGGCACCCGCCTTACCAACAACAAATTTTAAATGATCATTCCACTTCAAATCGTTTCGTACGCATACTCCCAGATATTTTACAGAAGTAACTGCTACCAGTGTTTGTTCCGCTATCATATAATCATACAATAAAGGATCCTTCTTTCTATGTATTCGCAATACATTACATTTGCCTATGTTAAGAGTCAGTTGCCACTCCCTGCACCAAGTGCCTATCCGCTGCAGATCTTCCTTCATTTCGCTGCAATTTTCTAAATTCACAATATTATCTATTATTTTCTAATTTCACAATATTATGTTACGACATGAATGAAGTTATGAACTTGAGGTGAATTTTGCCATACACGCTGAAACGAAAACTTTACCTTGACGCCATTTACCGAAAGAGCTTTCCTTTCTTACCGACAGCATGTTTCTTACTAATGAACTGCCTCAACCAATGACAGCTCAATAGAGGCGTGCAGATCTCTTATTATACCATCTGCCTCCCATTTCACCCATGCTTCACGGTATGAGATTTTACTTTTTAGGTTTGTGAAAGACTCCGTCACTGTGCCTCCCATTCAAGAAACTGTGGCTGAACTGCGGCTTCACATTTTATTTGTTTTAATACGTGGTTGTAACAAATCGGGGATGGTCGAACTAGTCAGAAGAAAGGAAGGGAAATGTAAATCACTTACTGTTTCCCTACAGTTTCTTCCAAGCACAGCAAAACCGCTTACTGCAATTTTTGCAGAATGGATGGTGTCCCATCCAACAAGTGCTACTCTTTTACGCTCATATTCAGGAAAGAAACGGAACATCTCGAACTTACTAGAGATAGGACGTTCATATTCACAGGACACGTACATGAATTAGTCTGTTCTGCAGAAACAATTAGCATTTGAAAGATTTCGGCCCGTGGGTTCAAGGTCAACAACGATATAGCTGTAAAATGTGCTGTCGTCGCTATAAATTGAAGGTAACGGATCAGTGTCACTTGAGCAGTCGTGCAGGATGCCTCGCAAAGATGCGCGAACCGTACCGTCAAATCAGTGAGTCTAAAAGAGGGTGCATTATTGGCATGACAGAATGTGATGCAACCATGCGGCAAATTGCTGTTGGTGTAGGACCAAGTATTTCGGCAGTGGAACGGATGCATGCAGAATGGTTCACGGTAGGCCGTAAAAAACGATGACATGGGTGACGTCGCGCGACCCAGAACACCCCCCGAGACGATCGATAAATCACCCCAACGGCATTGCAGAACAGATTTGCGTCCGCTTCTGATCTGGCGCAACAGTGGAACAGTGAAACACATCTCACACTATCAGGGGTGACAGTCTGTCGCCGTTTATTATGGCACGGGCTACGTGCGCATCATCCACTTCTCCACCCACCTTTGACGGATGTGCAGGAACATGCTAGATGGAATGGTGTATGGAACGATGTCACTATGGACAGGATTGGTACCAGATAATGTTTTCGGACGAATCTAGGTTCGTCGCAGACGGAGGGAGCGGCATCACACTGACTGCTTTCGCACAAAGCATAGAGCGCCAAGACCTTGCGGTGTGGGGTGCCACTGTGTGCAACCACAAATCGCAGTTGGTGTGTCTCCAGGGGCTGTGGCCCGTGTGACCTACGTGAATGACATCCTGCGAGCGGTAGCCATATCCTGTCTGCACAACACCCCACACGCCATTTTTCATCAAGACAATGCACGAACACATGTTGAGAGGCACCCACATGCCTTGCTCATACTGTGGCATCAAGCAGTCAGGCCTGCAAGATGAGTGGTCTGCCAAGCGAGTGGATTCATTCTTATTTATCGAGTAACATGAACTCTCGTACTCACAATTAAGTTACAAATTATCCTCCTGTATGAATAATACGCAACGGAAACGCATATCTGACTATCAGTAATTTACAGAACTCTGACTGTTCACTACGCACTGGCAATACCACATTTTCTTTCTTTTTTTTATTTAACGGCTTTTGTCAACACGTGGCCACCGCACTGAATATGAATGGCGCACACATTATAAATTCGGGACATTATGACAACATACAATTCGAAGGAAAAGTCCACCAATCTTTTTCTTTTCACTATCTTATTTATTCCGATAAATTCTCTAACCTAAACACACAAATTCTATAACCTACAACAATAACACAAGAGAAATTCCGCCCAGTGCGCATGGCTTTACATTGGTGAATCTCTATATTATGGTCTCGTAATTATTTAACGCTACAGTGCACTTTCTGGATAGGATGGTGGATCTTTTATTATTTCTCACACTTCGACTCTCACAATCATCATCACGAAACTATCCTCCAGACCGAGCAGTACAGAAGGAACAAGCATAACCCACTCATCTTTTGAAACTACCTTGCTACTCTCCCATGCAAACCACACATACCCAAATTACATGACATACATCACACTACCAAAAAAAATGGTTCAAATGGCTCTGAGCACTATGGGACTCAACTGCTGTGGTCATAAGTCCCCTAGAACTTAGAACTACTTAAACCTAACTAACCTAAGGACAGCACACAACACCCAGCCATCACGAGGCAGAGAAAATCCCTGACCCCGCCGGGAATCGAACCCGGGAACCCGGGCGTGGGAAGCGAGAACGCTACCGCACGACCACGAGATGCGGGCTTCATCACACTACAATATGAAATACAAAACACTAAATAGTCACAACACTATCACTTTCAGCTTTCCCACTTCAATTAATATTTATCCCAGTTTCACACGACACTGCCCCACTTCGTAATTCTACTTTCCTACTATGAACTCTGGAGATATATGCACGTCTTCCTGTGCAATGCTAGCCAAGTAGCGTTCCTGGATAGACGGCCGACTCACCTTGCTTCTCTCTCAGAGTTTGAATCTAGCGTCACACGGAATCATATCATGCAAAGTAATATTAAGAATGTATTCATCACACACGCGAGTCCTCAACTGATACCATGGACGAGTACTTCTCTTTATCTTTTGTCTCATACACAGTTTGAGACTCACACAGTACTCACCACGTGGAAGTACTCGTCTCTAATTTCAAGTCCTGCACACGCCATTTCTTAAATATTTCAACTTATGGTACACACGCTATTTCTTAAATATTTCAACTTATTGTACACACGCCAGTAATTCAGCTTAACTTAAGCACACGGAAGTATTTCAACTTATTGCTACACGTGGTTTCATTGTGACCGTTGGTCACTTCCGAAGATTACTACAATCGCATTAATATTACCTGCCTGACATTTAATTCTCCCCACAAAAGTTCCTGAAATAGAGAAATTATTATTTAAGACTACTCTTAAATATTCCACATGCATACCATGTCTCCACTCTTTTGTAATTACGGAGCACAACTAAAAAAGGTCTTAACAGCACAAGATCCAGCGGCAGAGTGCTGAAACATGGCTGTTCTCCAGGTCCTCTCACACCTCTGTCGAAGAGGGGGAGCACCTTGCTACCGTATTGGTCAGCCACATTTCAGGTGCTCAAAGCTCAGGTAAATTTCATCTCTTTGCTCCCATCAAAGGTGGCCAAAAGATCGACTCAAAGATGATCATATATTCACATTCACTATCTGCGGTTAGCAGATGACCATACATTCATTCATTTCACAGATATCACCAAACTGGATGTAGGGATTTACTTTGTGGGAGTGCACATGTGATCAATTAAATAAGTAAATTGTCATTCTTTCCCACACTGGTATCCGGCTTCGCTGTATTAATTGAAATTGAGTTATTTTACAAAAAAAAAAGTGTTGTTCTGACAAAAATAATGAAGTATGTTGTACCTATTTTCAATGTCGGGCGGTACTGTACCCTTTCAATGTTACTACACGAATGTGTGCCTTCTCGATGTCACAGGATGTCAGCCTTTTGCCTGGGCGCCAGATCACCAGACTTGTCACCAATAGAAAATGTGTGGGATATGGTTAAATGACGGATGCAGTGCTGCGACCAGTGCCAATCACCACAGATGAACTTTGGAACCGGGCGAATGCACCATGGATGGCTGTACCACAAGACGCCATTCGCACCTTATACCCGTCGACGCCATCACGCGTCGCACAAGTCATCAGGGACCTGTGCCTACTAGCCAACAGGATGCATGATGAACCGAGGTGACTGAAATACTAATCATTTTTGCAGAACATACTAATGTACATGTCCTGTTAATCTCTAGTCTTTCGTGGTGATCTTTTTTTTTTTTTTTTTTTTTTTTTCGAACATGAGTAAATTATGTCAGGACGCTGCTTAAATATAACACTGCAAGATCATTGACGCAAGAACTCTAACCTTGTTAGCAAAAGTAGGAATAGTAGGAGACGACAGAAAGTGTGTCATGCGTCAGACTAATGGCACACTGAATATTTGTGAAAGTCAAATGAAAACGGCGATCCAAAACGTAATTGTGAAAAGTGCCCCAAGGTTCCATTTGCCTGCACGTAAACGTCGTGTAAAACCGGAGGTTCATTTTAGATTAGGTGGTTCTATGCGTAAGTTCAATTTCACCCCCAGGTTCTATATTTATTCATTTAGGAGATAAAGTAATATAAAATGGGGTTCATCTTTTTTTTTTTTTTAAACCGTGTATCTCATTGTATTATCTACCAGTGAAGACGAATCACAACTGTATCAACAATGGAAGCAGCAACACACTTGAAACGATCGAATAAATATAATGTTTCGAATCTACACAATTTTTGTTGGCTCACTTCGTGTCTTGAGCACTTTGCGAATAGGGGTGATTGTACGCGATAAGGAGTACGCGATAATACACTACTGGCCATTAAAATTGCTAGACCAAGAAGAAATGCAAATGATAAACGGGTATTCATTGGACAAATATATTATACTAGAACTGACATGTGATTACATTTTCACGCAATTTGGTTTGCACAGATACTGAGAAATCAGTACCCAGAATAACCACCTCTCGCCGTAATAACGGCCTTGATACGCCTAGGCATTGAGTCAGAGATTGGATGGCGCGTACAAGTACAGCTGCCCATGAAGCTTCAACACAATACCACAGTTCATTAAGAGTAGTGACTGGCGCATTGTGACGAGCCAGTTGCTCGGCAACCATTGACCAGAAGATTTCAATTGGTCAGAGATCTGGACAATGTGCTGGCCAGGGCAGCAGTCGAACATTTTCTGTATCCAGAAAGGCCCGTACAGGACCTACAACATGCGGTCGTGCATTATCCTGCTGAAATGTAAGGTTTCGCAGCGATCGAATGAAGGGTAGAGCCACACATCTGACATGTAACGTCCACTGTTCAAAGTGCAGTCAATGCGAACGAGAGGTGACCGAGACGTGTAACCAATGGCACCCCATACCATCACGCCGGGTGATACGCCAGTATGGCGATGACGAATACACGCTTCCAAGGTGCGATCACCGCGATGTCGCCAAACACGGATGCTACCATCATGATGCTGTAAACAGGTCCTGGATTCATCCAGAAAAATGACGTTTTGCCATTCGTGCACCCAGGTTCGTCGTTGAGTACACCATCGCAGGCGCTCCTGTCTGTGATGCAGCGTCAACGGTAACCGCAGCTATGGTCTCTGAGCTGATAGTCCATGCTGCTGCAAACGTCGTCGAACTGTTCGTGCAGATGGTTGTTGTCTTGTAAACGTCCCCATCTGTTGACTCACGGATCGAGACGTGGCTGCACGATCCGTTACAGCCATGCGGATAAGATGCCCGTCATCTCGACTGCTAGTGATACGAGGCCGTTGGGATGCAGCACGGCGTTCCGTATTACCCTCCTGAACTCACCGATTCCATATTCTGCTAACAGTCATTCGATCTCGACCAACGCGAGCAGCAATGTGGCGATACGATAAACCGCAATCGCGATAGGCTACGATCCGACCTTTATCAAAGTCGGAAAGCGTGATGGTACGCATTTCTCCTCCTTACACGAGGCATCACAACAACGTTTCACCAGGCAACGCCGGTCAAGTGCTGTTTGTGTATGAGAAATCGGTTGGAAAGTTTCCTCATGTCAGCACGTTGTAGGTGTCACCACCGGCGCCAACCTTGTGTGAATGCTCTGAAAAGCTAATCATTTGCATATCACAGCATCTTCTTCCTGTCGGTTGAATTTCGCGTCATCTTCGTGGTATAGCAACTTTAAGGCCAGTAGTGTAAGTGACGAGCGGCGGAACAAAAACCGATAAATCCTCATTTGCTGTTGATACAGAGAGGAATAAATAGTGATCTCTAAATGGCTCCACAAGCTATAAAAAGAAGGAACACACCATAAAACACTTAATGTCACGTTCTGCTGAAAATTATTTTGTGGCGTATCTCCCCCCTACAACTCACACACGCGAATACAGCAAAAGTGCATATATCGGGTTTTGTTTCGACGCTCCTCAAGTGTCATTGATTCCAGGGAAACGGTATCCGAAACCTGCACAATAATTTTATGGAAGAGGCTCGTAAAACCACTCAAACAAAGAAACAGAATGATACCTCAAATTTTGGAAGCTATGTGTTTTGATTGTTTTCTTCATTTAACTTACTGTTAGCTTTAATAGATAATCAATTAATGGTCATACAGTATCAGAATTAATGGACCGCATTACTGGAGATACCATGCTCCAATGTGATTAATTTTTATTTTGGAAAAATACGTCCAATAAGGAGACGCAACATTTCACTGTGGTATCCACTTGCTTACAGTCTCAGATACTACTAGTATACATGGCTATCAAGCGCTTCCTGCCTTTTCTTCCGCGACAGCGGTAGAAATCTCCAAACGGACCTCTTCGATTTTCCGAACTGTGAACGCGAAACTGAATTCAATGAAGAAAGGGTTGCACAAGAATCGGCACTATTATTATGTACTGCATCAACGAAACCCATCACAAAGATCTTTTTCTTAAATTTGGTTCACACAATTTTTCTCGTAATTTCTATAACAGTACACATTAATACTCATTACCATTCAATGCAAAATACAAACTTGGCAGGTTGAAATACGGCGTACAATAAATATTTCTAATTGTGAAGTGAGTAAGCATGGTGTCCGCCATTATACGTAAAGCGCGTGCTAGCCTATCATAAACAGTGATTTCTCCCTGGCTGAGCGCTGCAGCAGGTGCTGTTTCGCATTTGACAGCTGGTGGACATGTGTTTGGCTATTTTTGTTTAGTCCGCAGCTCGTGGTCGTGCGGTAGCGTTCTCGCTTGCCGCGCCCGGGTTCCCGCGTTCGATTCGCGGCGGGGTCAGGGATTTTCTTTGCTTCGTGATGACTAGGTGTTGTGTGATGTCCTTAGGTTAGTTAGGTTTAGTAGTTCTAAGTTCTAGGGGACTGATGACCATAGATGTTAAGTCCCATAGTGCTCAGAGCCATATTTTTGTTTACAATTTCCGCAAGTTATTTATGTTTACGTAACAGGTATTTTATTGTAAGTTGATGAACTGGCCGGCCGCGGTGGCCGACCTGTTCTAGGCGCCTCAATCTGGAACCGCGCGACTGCTACGGTCGCAGGTTCGAATCCTGCCTCGGGAATGGATGTGTGTGATGTCCTTAGGTTAATTATATTTACGTAGTTCTGAGTTCTAGGGAACTGATGACCTAAGATGTTAAGTGCCATAGTGCTGAGAGCCATTTGAACCATTTTTTGATGCACTTGTGGGTCCATGAAATTATTATCGATGAGTACTTGTGCTATAAATATCTTCCGATAACTAAATTTAATGCCACCGAATCATACGTAAATTTTGCATCTATGTATTCGTGAGCCATGAACAGTTTTAGTTATTTTAGTCACAGGATGATGCTAGTATATGAGTCTAATTGTACGGATGTTTTGCTACGCTGTACGTGGTATTACGTATATTTCCTCTAATACATTCAATTAGCACCGTTTCAAATAAAATTACTTTTGGTCACGGTTTGTATATTCAATCACTTCTGTTATTTTTTAAATTTTTGTTTGGTGTTTGGACCGTGTCGCCTCCGTAGCTGAATGGAAGCCGGCACGGTAATTCAGCGCTTTCGGCAGGGCATTGGCCTTGAAAAAAAGAAAAAAAAACCGGATTGAAGTTTTCATCAAAGGACTCTGAGTGGTGTTATGCGACTTCCGAGCATAACTGTGGAAGAACACAGGTTCGTTTCGAGGTAATTACTCAGATTTTTTTTTCATGAGGTAGTGTATGGAACAGGATATACTCTACTTCTTGAGGCCAAAAAGGAGTTACCTGAATGAAGAAGGATTCATGTACTGGTAATAATGGCTGGAGCTATTGACGACGTGCTTATCACAGGTCCCACTGTCATAGATCAATTCTCGTATAGCCTCATAGACCGATGTCGGCCAGTCTGAGCAGCCCTATCTTTTACTGCCAGCAGTTTGGTACAGATATAAAAATCTATATCCAGAGAAAACAGAATATAATGACGTCGCCTTACACAAGAAGTCTTCGGAGGATCTGTGACCATGTTGCCACTAATGATACACACTTCAGTTTGCGCACTGATGTCTTAATTGAATTATTGTAAGTCTCCAGATTTGTGTATCGGTGTTAAGGATCTGACAATGAGGTAACTCGAAACGTGTCAGGAGAAGTTAAAAATAAAGGGAAAAAATTTGGCGAAAAAGACAAGTGTATAATGATCAGAATGTAATGAGCTACAAGAACGATCTAAGATTATTTTACAGTGTTCAAATCGCTAACAGCAAAACAATTTTGACAAGGTAGCAGCCATAGATAAAATATAACGTAAGAAAGAAGTCAACAGAGATTGGGGAACATAGTCTACTACTCCTGGAGATTATGTAAATACAGGTAGCACAACAACCTTCATAAAAACGCGTTACTACCTGGTTAAAGTCAAAAAGGACGCAGTAAAACAGAAATACTTGTTGGAAGGGGACCGTAAGCGGTGTCGCTGTGCTTGGAAGAATCTACCGGGAAGACAGGAAATGGTTTACGTCTTCTCCTCCTTTCTCCTAACTTGTCTTCGCCAGAAGATAATGAGAATTACGCTCTTCGAATCGTCGCGATACTTTAACACTGCTACTCGGCTGAAAACCCGACAGATTTGGATCAACAGCATGCGCCGCAAAAGTTTACAGTCACGCAGCCCCATTTTGTTACAACCTCGTATGAAAACATATTATTTTAGAGGTCGGGCAACGGCACCCAAAATTGCACATGGGCAATAAAATCATCTGCACTGGATGTTAAAATACTTTTTATTAAAAGCCATGACCGGTTTCGCATCAGTAGAGATACATCTTCAGGTGCTAGGTTTCTTTGAGTTCCTTGTTTACTATATATGACAGTTACGTCAAACATTATCAAGAACTGTCACTGCCTAAAATCTGACAGCAATAACGTACATGACAAACTGTGTACTATGTTGTAGGATATATTTCGGATCCTGTCATATTGACAAGCATGTAATTGATATTGTAGTGTATAATAGGTCACTGATGATGGATTATGAACTTCACAATAAATGATGACAGCCAAAACAGTTGCAGGATAAAGATTTATTAAAATTCTTGACCAAGGTTTCGGTATGTATAAATATACCTTCATCAGAAGTAAAATATCTAAAATTACATCCTGCAATGGAGATTACAGAAACAATTATGCCAAAGGCGTCGTCAGTAGTTAAGACATCATATCCATTTATACAACATGATTGTGGACACAGGGTCGATGCGAACACCGTTTAGCATCAGTACTCTCGTCACAATAGTTCATGTTGTATAAATGGATATGATGTCTTAACTACTGACGACGCCTTTGGCATAATTGTTTCTGTAATCTCCATTGCAGGATGTAATTTGAGATATTTTACTTCTGATGAAGGTATATTTATACATACCGAAACCTTGGTCAAGAATTTTAATAAATCTTTATCCTGCAACTGTTTTGGCTGTCATCATTTATCGTGAAGAATTTCAACAGTTGCTGTTTCAGCCATGTTTAAAACCTTGAAATGGATTATAAACCCGAAAACCTGTTTTGGCTAATAAAACAATTCTAGTGCAGCTCATGGTGTGCTGAAGATGTATTTTAATAAATATCTGAAAGCTGATGAGTAGCAAACATTCAAGATTCTTAGACAGTCATTGCGCGGCAAACAATTAAAAATCGACCTTGACCTGACCGAATTTTTTTTTCGGTAAAGGTAAGATTCTTGCTCCCCACTTTCTTCTCCTCTCCCTCCTCTCCCTCCTCCCCCCTGCTCTGCTCCCGCCGTTCCAGCCTCTTCTGACCGCCGGTCTCTCCTTAAATTGGTAAACACAGCCGAGTCTCTTCCATCCTCAGAAACAGCACGGCGCGAGGACGATGACCTCAGCAGACGAAGAACACCCCGCGAGGCTGGCTGGGGCCGAACAGAACGGCAAGTTCAGCGCGTCGCCGCCTCTCACGCACAGCGTACGCACCGCCAGTCACGCAGGGCACGCGCGGTCCACCGCGGCGGCGCGCGATCAATAGGCGCCGCCCCCGCCTGCCGCCCCCGCCGGCCGCCCCCGCCGCAGCCGCCGCCGCTGCTGCGGCACGCTGACACATGTGCGGGGGCGGAGAGAGTGCCGAAGCGGCCTCCGGGCAGACTGGCTACGGCGGAGCCGCACAGCGCAGCGCAGTAAACAACACGAGGCGAGGCGGCAGCGGCTGCGGCCAACAAGGTCAGGTGCGACTCCGGCGTGCTTAAAGCCGAGCTGCCGCGGGCCGCGCGCCGCCTCCTCAGATACGACGCACTGTCCTCCGTCACATCCCCTTTAATCCGCCAACGCTGTAGAATTTCAGACAACAGGGACAGTCATTCACAAGGCGACTAGCTGATACCACTCTAATTTACTGGCGTTCACACTGTCATGCGATACCGGCTGCTTTCACGATTTGTCAGATTTGTTTTGTTTAAGCTTTCTTTCAAATTCTAATGGTGGCAGGGGTAAAACACAGGGAGCGAAAGGCTATTTACAATTTCTACAGAAACCAGATGGCAGTTATAAGAGTCGAGGGGCATGAAAGGGAAGCAGTGGTTGAGAAGGGAGTGGTACAGGGTTGTAGCCTCTTCCCGATGTTATTCAATCTGTATATTGAACAAGCAATAAAGGAAACAAAAGAAAAAATCGGAGTAGGTATTAAAATCCATGGAGAAGAAATAAAAACTTTGAGGTTGGTCGATGACATTGTAATACTGTCAGAGACAGCAAAGGACTTGGAAGAGCAGTTGAACGGAATGGACAGTGTCTTGAAAGGAGGATATAAGATGAACATCAACAAAAGCAAAACGAGGATAAAGGAATGTAGTCGAATTACGTCGGGTGATGCTGAGGCAATTAGATTAATAAATGAGACACTTAAAGTAGTAAAGGAGTTTTGCTATTTGGGGAGCAAAGTAACTGATGATGGTTGAAGTAGAGAGAATATAAAATGTAGACTGGCAATGGCAAGGAAAGCGTTTCTGAAGAAGAAAAATTTGTAACATCGAGTATAGATTTAAGTGTCAGGAAGTCGTTTCTGAAAGTAACTCTATGGAGTGTAGCCATGTATGGAAGAGAAACATGGACGATAAATAGTTTGCACAAGAAGAGAATAGAAGCTTTCGAAAAGTGGTGCTACAGAAGAATGCTGAAGATTAGATGGGTAGATCACATAACTTATGAGGAGATACTGAACAGAATTGGGGAGAAGAGGAGTTTGTGGCACAATTTCACAAGAAGAAGGGATCGGTTGGTAGGACATGTTCTGAGGCATCAAGGGCTTACAAATTTAGCATTGGAGGGCAGCGTGGAGGGTAAAAATCGTAGAGGGAGACCAAGTGATGAATACACTAAGCAGATTCAGATGGATGTAGGTTGCAGTAAGTACTGGGAGAAGAAGAAGCTTGCACAGCATAGAGTAGCATCGAGAGCTGCATCAAACCAGTCTCAGGACTGAAGACCACAACTACAACAGGCTTTCCGACCAGATACCATTCCTGTACCACAGGCGTTACCGAGTGAGGTAGCACAGTGCTTAGCACACTGGACTCGCATTCGGAAGGACAACGGTTCAATCCCACGTCCGGCCATCCTGATTTATGTTTTCCGTGTTTTCCCTAAATCGTTCCAGGCAAATGCCGGGATGGTTCCTTTGTAAGTGCACGGCCGACTTCCTTCCCCATCCTTCCCTAATCCAGTGAGACCGATGACCTCGTTATTTGGTCTCTTACCCCAAACAATCCAACCCAACCCACAGGCGTCGGTTAACCGAAGGGAAGTCTCGTGTACAATTTGACCGTGAATCTTGTAAACTGTGTTCTGTATAGGAAACAAAAAACATCAAGCAGTAACATACAGCGCCGGCCGGTGTGGCCGAGCGGTTCTAGGAGCTACAATCTGGAACCGCGCTACCACCACGGTCGCAGGTTCGAATCCTACCTCGGGCATGGATGTGTGTGATGTCCTTAGGTTAGTTAGGTTTAAGTAGTTCTAAGTTCTAGGGGACTGATGACCACAGCAGTTAAGTCCCATAGTGCTCAGAGCCATTTGAATCATTTTGTCCCCTTGTTACGGCCAAAAGTAGTAATTCCTTTCACCATCAATAACACATAAGCAAATATTTGGGTAAGAAGTGAACTTCCCTTATATGTATATTAATAATCGCTGAAACTTTCTTTTTAATTTTATAATTTCAATACTTATTTTGACAATATCCTTAAAATTAATTACAACTGGATTGCATGAACATAATGCTCCAAGTACGGTATTATTTGCAGATGATAAAGGAATATAAGAACGTGGAAATAACCACCAGTTTGCAGTGCATCGGTAATACATACGTGAACATAACATACTCTTAGAATTTCGTAACGGAAGACTACAGTTATTTCTTTTCAAGGTAATTAACAACAAAACAACTGAACAAGTGTCGCATTTTAAATAACAGGGCTCTGATACGAGCTATGATTAGGATTATGATAATTATAACCTCAAAACCTGAAAATATATGAAAATTAAATTAAAAAAAAATCATGGTGCTTCGTATTGTATGGAAGCGAGGGTTGGATAAGTAAAAAAAAGAAAAAAAAAGCTGGCAATTAAATACAAGCAGCGGAAATGAGATCCTTGAGGAGGTTTAAGAGATTTAATAAAAATGAAAATGTTCAAAATGAGTTGAGTGTACATGCCATTAATGAGGAAATAACTGAATATGGAGAGGCGGAAACAACATATGGACATACTGGGAGACGAATGACTACAAAAAAAAAAAAAAAAAAAATCCTGAACTGTTGTTCGAAAGGATGGATGAATACAGGTAGATCAAGCAAATGTTGTACATAACCTTTGTGAAGACGAAGCAGGTAGATGCCAAATCCACCATAAAGGAGAAATTTCGAATTGTGAGGCTAGCCCTTGGTGCATTCTGCTTTCAGATGCCTTCTCGTGACGTCACAATAACTTTTATTGCTGTTCATTCAGAAACAAATAGTACAGTTAACTTTGTACTATTTCGATCTGGTAAATGAAATGAAATGTCGTGTGGCTAGGGCCTCTCGTCGGGTAGACCGTTCGCCTGGTGCAGGTCTTTCGAGTTGACGCCACTTCGGCGACCTGCGCGTCGATGGAGATGAAATGATGATGATTAGGACAAAACAACACCCAGTCCCTGAGCGGAGAAAATCTCCGACCCAGCCGGGAATCGAACCCGGGCCCTTAGAATTGACATTCCGTCACGCTGACCACTCAGCTACCGGGGGCGGACTTCGAATTGGTAAGGTGGTAGAATAAAAGGTCAGATTCACACCTTACATGAGACGTTTATACATCAAAATGAGAAGGTGAAGATGACACCTAATGTAATTCGGCGGTTATGAGAATGTTTGCCTATCGGAATGTAATGCAAAAATTGATGACAGCCAGTCGACGGTGATTAACACACCGATCATATACAATGCATGTCTCTGAGTGGAAGGTGGAACAGGCAATGCGAGTTGCTGTTAGTTTTGAAAAGTCAGCCGTACAATGGTGTAGTGAAGGTGCACTGTGGGAGTTACGACGGGAACAACTTAAAGGGGTGGCAGGAGGAAGGTCAGTGACCGAGGGCCAGGTGACCGCGTGTAGCGGCACATCTGCACAAGGGCTGGAGAAAAATCTTTAGAAAGCTGCGTTTCGGAATTCCAACGGGAAGCGAACGAAGGCCAGTGACGCATTTCGTCCAGCAAGTGCAGCACACAGAAAGGTCAATGTACTTTAGGCGTCTAGAACGGGCACAAAAACTTCCGATTGGCAGACATGCACCAAGAAGGAGAAAAGTACTGAAGTTTCGACGCACGTTGATAGTAGGGACATTGTGATTGGTAGAGAGAGTTTCTACAAAATAAGAGGAACACTCCTATTGGTCGAAAAGAGCAGTGACGTGAAAAAGGAGCCCAAGTGGATGGAAGCAGCTCTGCCATGAGTAGGACAAGAGAGCAATTTTCAGGGGACTCTTCTCTAAACTGGCATCAAGTGCAGAATGGAGCGCTTAACGCTCTGTGAGACACAGAGAAGAAATTTGTGTGGACACTGCGTTCACATGGCTGCACTTCAGCTAGAAATTAGCTGTAGCAACGTTTAACTCCAACTGTGGAGAAACTAACCAGCCAAATTAGTTAACTGTTCGTGCGAGAACTGAGAGGACTCTATAATATGCACGCTGCTCCAACCATGTGCGTGTATATCGCTACGTAATAAGACTAGGGCCAAGTTCATGTTTTCTCACATATCGAGAAACATAAGGAAAGTTTCTGCTGGAAAGTTCAGCAAAGGTCTGACTAGTTTCGTAGGAATTCCAGTGGGAGAGAGCGGCCTTGCAGTCAGCAACACGTCACAGCTTAAGGTAAATACCGCGTGCAGAGGCGAAAAACTTTGTTGGTTCACCAGCTTGCGCCCACTGTAAACTCGAGTGGCCTCTAGTAATCTTGTGCTCAGATTTGTAACTTAACTAATCATCCACCGTATACTTGATTGCCATGCTAAATATTACCGAACTTTGAACCGGTATCGGACAATTTTCGCAGTACTGACCTACATCATGACGTACGTGTAGGAGTAATTTTGTAAAGAAACTTCCTATTAAACTTTCATATTACAGGGTGATTCAAAAAGAATACCACAACTTTAGGAATTTAAAACTCTGCAACGACAAAAGGCAGAGCTAAGCACTAACTGTCGGCGAATTAAGGGAGCTATAAAGTTTCATTTAGTTGTACATTTGTTCGCTTGAGGCGCTGTTGACTAGGCGTCAGCGTCAGTTGATGCTAAGATGGCGACCGCTCAACAGAAAGCTTTTTGTGTTATTGAGTACGGCAGAAGTGAATCGACGACAGTTGTTCAGCGTGCATTTCGAACGAAGTATGGTGTTAAACCTCCTGATAGGTGGTGTATTAAACGTTGGTATAAACAGTTCACAGAGAATGGGTGTTTGTGCAAAGGGAAAAGTTCTGGACGGCCGAGAACGAGTGATGAAAATGTAGCACGCATCCAGCAAGCATTTGTTCGCAGCCCAGGAAAATCGACTCGCAGAGCTAGCAGAGAGCTGCAAATTCCACCTCTCCCAGCCACCATTGATGATTTGAAACGAGAAATAACAGCAGCTATCCAAACTGTTACGCCTGATATGCTACAGAGAGTGTGGAACGAGTTGGAGTATCGGGTTGATATTGCTCGGGTGTCTGGAGGGGGCCATATTGAACATCTCTGAACTTGTTTTTGAGTGAAAAAAACTTTTTTAAATACTCTTTGTAATGATGTATAACAGAAGGTTATATTATGTTTCTTTGATTAAATACACATTTTTAAAGTTGTGGTATTCTTTTTGAATCACCTTGTATTGTGCTTAGAATTAATGTAAAGAAATTTCCAATTAAACTTTCATAATATTGTGCTTAGGATTCATGTTCTTCCAGAGAGTTAATATTTAACATTTTTGTGTATAAGATTATTGCACTTTTTGATGTTCTCAAGATGCATTATCCATTGCGCTGTTTTTATGTTGTCGAGTTCAAAACTGCGTAAAAGCTGTAATTTTGCGAGAAAAATTGCGACATTAAACTTGTCATTTCACCTTACACAGTTGTTCTCAATTCAAGAGCAAGGGAAACCGCACTTTACAAACTCTTACAGGTAGATACATGGTGTGAACTGTATACAGGGAAACTTTTCGTCGTATCAACAACACTTTGAAAGGAAAGAAAAGTATTCGTATAGTTTTTCAAATTATTGTTGACTAAAACTGTCATCTTCACTTCACTAAGCTCGGCATAGTAAGGCACAGAATCAGTCATCGAATGTTATCAGGGACACACACCTACAACTCGATTTCTACTGTTTGTACTTAGACTGAACATAAAACAGATTTCAAAGGGGCTTCTCTCCTTGACAGTATTACCACTTTTGAGTATAATTTCCATTTACATAAATGATACTATGTGGTTCCTAAATTCTTAACCGAAGCCGTCATACAAATTTATAATCGTGAGTGGAGTGGTCAATGAATAGTGACAGTGGAGAAAAGAATTCCGTATCATATCTCTCTGGTTCACTATAAAATAGTAAATTACGCTACATGAGGTGTCACTCTGACCGTAAGTCTTTTGTGCTTTAACCGTCTAATAACTTTTGACACTTACGGATAATGTGTTGATGTTTTCGCAGTTATAGGCTTATATTTGCGTGTAACGTCGTTTATTATCACATTCTGTTTCAGTATTCTTCATGAAGTGCTAAGCGAAATTCTTGAAAATGCAATGTGTATGTAAGACAGATCCACTTTGGTATAACACACCTAGTTTAAGCGTAATTTGATGAGATGGCACAGTTAAGACGAAATACCTGCGTAAACAGTCTACGTAACACATTAACTGTATTGTCGCCGGCCGCGGTGGCCGTGCGGTTCTAGGCACTGCAGTCCGGAACCGTGGGACTGCTACGGTCGCAGGTTCGAATCCTGCCTCGGGCATGGATGTGTGTGATGTCCTTAGGTTAGTTAGGTTTAAGTAGTTCTAAGTTCTAGGGGACTGATGACCTCATATGTTAAGTCCCGTAGTGCTCAGAGCCATTTTAACCATTTTGAACTGTATTGTCGCTTTACCTTCTATAAACAGGCTTCTAAGGTTTGTTACGAGTATCTTGTGTATAGCGTCAGAAATAGGTGATGTTTCCGTCATGAAATTTAATACTTCTACACATATAGCAAGCTCCAAGTTATTAGGGTGCGGATTAATCGATCTGCGGATTATGTGTTCACTCTTATGCGATTCTTGAAATAAAAAAAAGCGAAGCCTGGTGTATGTATGCTGTAAAAAATAACACCTATTTTTGTTCAAGTTACACTATTATGGGTGTTACTCGTGTATTACCGCTGAAAGACAATGAAAAAACCTTCCTAAAAGAGATTTGCAAGGTTAGATTAGTGAGAAATGTGATACTGGCAGTCGTCTGGCCGATCTCGTCGAATAAATCTCTGATTGTGAATATGTAGATCCAGAAATCATCGGTGAGTGATTAAATAGGGATCCCTGTGGAACACGGTTTGAGCAGCTAAGCGACGCGGATATAGTGATCAAAGCGTACTCGGTAGAGACAGAGAGCGATGAAGACGTCATCGCATATACACCTATGCAATGAAATTCGTTGAAGTGTTATGAGGATATTGACTCCACCCATGTTTCGACTCTCCGGTAAATGAAAAGTGCCGTTAGGAAAAAAAAAGTGAATGAAAAACGGGAACAGATTAAACTGGATGATTATTTCCCGAAAGCGAATTGAAAGCAAATAATATGACATGCATTGTGTTTAAAGCGAAATTTTGCAAATAAGCTGTCAGTTTCTGGGGAGTAAAGCGTAAACTGCGCAGTGATCTTTCAAATGTTACACGCAGCACGTTTCGTAAATGCAGTAAAGAGCAGTTTCTGGTTAAAAAGTGTACATTTTGGATTAGATTTTTTTGCCTTTCAGTTATCCGTTTCGTCTCGGGTCTCCATTAACGAGGATAGCAGAGAGTTTTTTCGTATTTCAGTCAAATAAAAGGCGTGTATTTTAAATAAGTAATGTTCGAAATAAAAATAAAATAAGTAGACTTTTCTTAGCAATTTTATTTTTACTTGTAAGCCCGTGCTTTAATTTGCTTTTCTACACAATTCCCACCAGTCTTAAGGCACTTATGTGTAGTACAACCAGTTTTTCAATACCGTCGTCATAGAAATCTTCCACCTGAGCATAACTTTCGATGATTTAAACGATATGTAACAAATGCATAAAACACACTCCTTGACGCTTATGAGCGGTGGGATGGTACGCCAATGGATGGGAGCTTCTAAAGATGGCAGTACGAATGTGCATGATGAGGAACGAAGTGAGCAGCCGGGGACCATGAGTCATTAGTGACGATATTTAGCATTGGAGGGCAGCGTGGAGGGTAAAAATCGTAGAGGGAGACCAAGAGGTGCATACACTAAGCAGATTCAGAAGGATATAGGTTGCAGTAGGTACTGGGAGATGAAGAAACTTGCACAGGATAGGGTAGCATGGAGAGCTGCATCAAACCAGTCTCAGGACTGAAGACCACAGCAACAACATGGCGTAGATAACTGATGAAAAACTGATAGGGAACAGACGCTTTACGATTTAGACGATATCTGATCGTTTCTCCAAATTTAGAGAACTGTGCCTTATACATTTGTAACATAACGTTTAAATTGCGGAAAGTTACTCTCACGTAGCTGATTTCTCCAAGGATGGTATTCAAATCTGGTTGTACTATATATTAAGTGCCTTCGTACAGGGTGAGTAAAAAGGGACTTTACAACTTTAGAATGATTTAGAAATTTATTGAGGTAACTTACAAAATCGGTAGATGCGTCATTTTGCATAAAACATCCTCAAGTCTGATTCGCGTAGTACATCAGTACAGCATTCCGCCACCAGGAGCGCCAGTGCAGCGCACAGTAACATGGCAACCTTTACTGGAGCAGAGAACGCTCGCTGTTTATTTATTTATTTATTGTCTTTTTGTTGTGGATTGGCAGGAGACCAACCCACTAAATTGAGAGGAAGCCGAAAGGCACGCGTTTAAGCTCACGCAGGCTGGCGTGAGGTCTGTAACAGGACAAGGTATGTAGACTTCAGAAAAAAGGTGGTACTTGGTGGAATACTTAACTTTAATCCATTAATGTTGAACGTAGCTCTTGTCTGTACATTCTTTACAATATCAATAGCAACTGATAATGGCGCCTTGCTAGGTCGTAGCAAATGACGTAGCTGAAGGCTATGCTAACTATTGTCTCGGCAAATGAGAGCGTATTTTGTCAGTGAACCATCGCTAGCAACGTCGGCTGTACAACTGGGACGAGTGCTAGGAAGTCTCTCTAGAACTGCCGTGAGGCGGCGCTCGGTCTGCAATCACTGACAGTGGCGACACGCGGGTCCGACGTATACTAACGGACCGCGGCCGATTTAAAGGCTACCACCTAGCAAGTGTGGTGTCTGGCGGTTACACCACACTTTTTTTGCATATAGTCACCAACTGGTGACTTTTGCAAACGTCATAGCATTTTTATACAATTTTTGTACAAACAGTAGGAATTTGCAATCCACATTTACAACAAGCCACTTAAGGGTGACACACTTGACAATATACGGTAAAGTACTTCATAACGCAACATACAGTTGTTACATAGTATAGGTATCTGAATTTATAGCATGTTTGTGTGTCTTGGTTTCATGAAACAAACTCTACAACAACTGTTTGGCGTAAATTTTACACCGAATACGCTAAAGAATCTCCAAGAGAACTATAATTTATTCTTGGCACAAGAACTTTGTTGATGATGATTACAGTATGTAGAAAAGGTTACTACGAGCTTCGCCTGCAGTCCACAGAAAACAACGCGACATGTGTCTTGCAAGACGGGCGTTCCGCAAAAGACCGTTTGGCGAGTACTTTTTTTTTTTTTTTTTTGTGGGGCGCTCAACTGTTCGGTCATCAGCGGCCGTACAAAGTCTAAATTTTTACACAGTCCAATTTTTCACGCAATCCAATCGAGCCACAGTCACGAATTATAATGATGATGAAATGATGAGGACAAAACAAACACTCAGTCCCCGGGCACAGAAAATCCCCAACCTGGCCGGGAACCGAACTCGGGACCCCGTGATCCAAAGGTAGTGGCGAGTACTGCGTTGACGTTTACACTTGAAACCATTCAGATTCACAATGGCCCACAGCACACTGGCGACGCAGATGTTGCATCGGATAGAGGACGACGAGACATTCCTCAACACAATAATCTTCAGCGATGAGTCGTTTCATATCAGTGGCGTGTTGAACACCCACAATTGCAGAATATGGGGCAGCGAAAGTCCACATGCAGCCCTGGAGCACGTTCATTTCACCCCCCAAAGTTAAATGTTCTGTGTCCTTAGCCAATTGCAAATGTATGGCCCTTTCTTCTTCATGGAGAAAACTACCACTGGTATTGTGTATCTGGATATGCTTGAAAACTTTTTAATTCCACAGATCAGTGAAACGACGGAGATGGGATGGTTTACTACCAGAAAGACGGTGCACTGCCTCATTTCCTCACGGAAGTTCGAGCGTTCCTCGATAATCGCTTCCCAGGTTGGCGGATTGGCCGTGAAGCGCCAAACGCATGGTCACCTCGCTCCCTAGACTTGACACCTCTGGATTTCTCTCTCTGGGTTTTCGTTAAAGACCGTGTGTATGTTCCTCCGCCAATCAAACAATTTAGCAGACCCGAAAAATCGAATCTGCGCAGCCGTTGGGCACGTTACGTCCAATTTTCTGCAACGAGTGTGGGAAGAAACTGATTACCAGCTGGATGTTCTCCGTATCACAAATGGTAATCACATCGAGCCAAAATGACACATTGCACTTTCATTTGAAACTTGAGATTGTTCACTACAAAATGACACATCTACAGATTCTGTAAGTTGTCTCAATAAGCCGGCCGATGTGGCCGTGCGGTTCTAGGCGCTAAAGTCTGGAACCGCGTGGCCGTTACGGTCGCAGGTTCGAATCCTGCCTCCGGCATGGATGTGTGTGATGTCCTCAGGTTAGTGAGGTTTAAGTAGTTCTAAGTTCTGGTGGACTGATGACCACAGATGTTAAGTCCCATAGTGCTCAGAGCCATTTTTTGAATTTGTCTCAATGAATTTCTATGCGACTAAAGTTACGAAGTCCTTTTTGATTCACCCTGTATTGGTGGGAATATGTACAAAAGTAGATTAAAATACAAACTTCCTTGAGAAAGGAAAATTGCTAATATAAGTTTAGTTGCTCTATTTTTACTGTTTTGGGCCGGCCGCTGTGGCCGAGCGGTTCTAGGCGCTTCAGTCCGGAACCGCGCTGCTGCTACGGTCGCAGGTTCGAGTCCTGCCTCGGCCATGGATTTGTGTGATGTCCTTGGGTTAGTTAGATTTAAGTAGTTCTACGTCCAGGGGACTGGTGACCTGAGATGCTAAGTCCCATAGTGCTTAGAGTCATTTTTTGAACTGTTTTGATCCTGCAGGCGCTATGAATCAAGACACAAGGGAATGAAAGCCATTAGCTGCCAGTGGGTTTTGGTTTATATCAATGGGGCTAGTTGAAAATTTATGCCAGATTAGGATTCGAACCTGGGTCTGCTCTCACTCTGCAGATGCGCTGACCACTACGCCGTCTTTGTATGTCCATCCTTTTGACAGGAGGTCTTTGGGACGACGGCCGTTTACTATTGTGAAAAAATGAAGTTATGATTTTATTTATTTTGCTGCAACCATTTTCGGCGTTTCAGTGCGCAGGCTGTAGTTCAGGGCTTAACAACTGGCCGGTTTTGAGCGCGAGTACTCGCGTCTGCTCAGGCACTTGCACGCGAGCAGCTGCAAGGTCGCGGAGTAGGGAGGTAGGGGAGGGAGGGGAAATGCGCGCGCACGTTTGAATGTGATCTCGCGTTATTAGCAGATTTAACTAGCCATCTCCATGCTTTGAACATTTTACTACAAGGTAAAGATCTGCTAATTACTCATTTCATAGATCGAATACGAGCTTTTAAAATGAAATTGACACTTTGGGTGCGTCAGCTGGAAACAGGAAACCTAGCTCATTTTCCTAAATTATCATCCATGCAAGATGTTCACAAAGACTGTGAATGTTATTCACATAGTTTAGTTGATCAGCGCTTTCAAGATCTGACAGCACTAGACAGTGATTTTGATCTGTTCTCTCCATATTCAGCGAATATTTAAGAGATTCGTCCTGAGCTGCAGCAAGAAATTATTGACCTGCAGTGTGACAGAGAATACAGAGACAAATTTCAGAACAAGAAAAACATTTTGGAATTCTACAGACACTTCCCTCAGGATAGATTTCCTCGTTTGCACAAACTGGCGGCTACAATAATATCAATGTTCGGTTCCACGTATTTTTGTGAACAACTGTTCTCTACAGTGAAATGTAACAAGACGCGCCTGAGAATCGCATTGTCTGATGGAAATTTAAACTACACGCTGCGCCTAAAATGCGCAATAACGATTACTCCGAACATAGACGCAATTGTAAAGGGCAAAAAGTACAAGATTACCGAGAATCCCACATTTCAGTGACACCTTTTATTGTGTAACAGTTCACAAATTAATGCGAATGTAGAGGCATACACTAAGCTAATAAAATTATGTGGCACGTGTACATTCTCCTTTATTTGTTTCATTTGTCGCAGTAATAATTCGTGAGTGATATCCCTGCAGATGGCCGCGGATTTACATTGACTGGCGGCAGCTGTTGTGTGCCCCACGTGACTTTCTCCACTCTCCGCTCTGGTCCGGTAGTGGGGGTAGCGTGCTCGCGCTGCTCCGTGCTCGCGCCTTGCTGCTCACAGCTTGCTCCGCGAGCACGTATGTTGTGAAGCCCTGCTGTAGTTGATTCGGATCGTGTCAACCCGTTCCGCATCAACCACAGCCTGAAGATGGCGCACTGAAGCGCCAAAACTGGTTGCAAAATAATAAATAAAATCGTAAGGACTGCTGCAAGCGTTTCATTTTCTCTCTACACTGTCTGGACACAGTGGTCCCCCCAACCGTAGGGACTGCCCTATCACGCCTCTCAAATTTTCAGCTTAAATTACATGACTTATATTAAACATTACTGATATAGTGCCTCTGCTCGTCAACATCATCACTTGCGGCATCTTGCCGATTCCCGTAAGCGTTCGCTCTTGATGTGCATCTGCACCGAAGGCGTCACTGGCTATCATCACCTTAATTGTATACGTCGAGTCTGTTCTTTTGGATCTGTCCATTGTATATGTAATGAGGCTAATGTGCACTGTTTCAATAGTGTGTGGTATAAGTTGAAACTTTGAATGTGACGGGAGGTGACCTAGGGTAGTCCGAATGGTTGTGGAGACCACTGTCCACACGCCATGGTGGTCAGCGCGTCTGCCTAGTAACCAGGAGACCCAGCTTCAAATCCCACTCTAGCACAAATTTTCAGCTTGCCTCATTGATATACACGAATGTTCACTGGCGACTAAAGTCTTTAATTCCTTTGTGTCCTGGTTCATAGTAGCTGAAGGATCAAATGATCCAAAAAACAGACACCACGTATACAATTACGGCTATGACGGCCATTGGTCCATTTAGTGTAGATCCACAGCAAGCTCGAATTCTCATGGAAATCGGAGAGATGCCGCTAGTAATGAGGCCAATGAGCAGGGAAACTACATCGGTAGAATGTGGCACAAGTTGAGATTTTGGATCTGACGGGAGGCGTTCTAGGATAGTTCATGCGGTTGTGGTGACCACTGTGTCTAGATGTCGTAGTAGTCTGCCCTTCTGCCTTGTAAGCAGGAGACCCGATATCGAATACTGGTCTGGCACGAAGTTTTAACTTGCCCCATTGACATGAACTAATGCCCAGTGGCTTCTTATGTCTTTAATTCCTTTATGTCATGTGAGCCGTGCTGGGGCACGCGTTGATGCTGTTTGTAGGTTTCCACCCTCTGCTGGAGGCCAGACCGTATCCTTTAGTTGGCAGGGTTGCGGTTGTTTGTCTTCTTCCGTCTTGACTGGCGCCACTCGTTTCCCAAGCGCTGCCTGTCCGCTAGTGGCAGCAGCGGCGGTTATCGATATGTAGTAACTGTTGGCCTATCTTTGGGGCGACGTCGTCGTTTTTCCGTGTCGTGTCAGCGTGCAGTTCGGTTGGGGTCTCGGGAGGAGCCAGGTCCGCGCAGTGTGAAAAACATGCCGGGACCGCTGGCAGCGCGCATGGACTTGCCGGATGGAAGGGCTGTGGTCACGAGGGTGCACGACCTCGTCGTAAACCGGATCCAGCAAGCTTTAAGATGAGTGTATTCCAATCCAAGTAGAGAAACCTCCACCACAGTGATATTTCGCGATTCTCCAGTGACTTGGGTTCGTGTTGCTGCTCGTAGTGTCGCCTAGGCGAAGAGCAGCAAGTGGAGTGCTTCGGGAAGGCGGATCTGATTAGCTTTCCTCGACTTGTTATTACTATTTACTGCGTTCAACTTGTTACCATTTGCTAAGATCAACCACTGGTAACGTTCCTTGCCTGGTGGCCGCTAACGCCCCAGTTACCTGACCTGGGGGCTGGTTGATGATTCTTCTACTCCGGTGGTAGTGATTCCTTTCTCGTTCCAGGTACTCTAAGCACAATATTCTGAGGACGTAGTGCAGACCGCCGGTTCCGGCTTTTGCGTCTTGTTCCAACGTTGCATTTGGTTTATCGGACGTCAGGTAGCTGCAGCAAGACCATCATTAGTCATTGGTTAGACTGCCACTAGTCTGAGTTACCATCTTGTGAAGTGACTGCAACTCGTGGTTGCCTATCTCATCGCTGGCCAAAGTGTTTGTTGCCAGACCTTGAGGTCGATTCCTGGAGCACCGTCTGGATCAGTCGCTTGTTTTTTGTGATTACCTTTTGCTATTGTAATTTCTGTTTTACAGCGGGTTTCAATTTTTTTAATATTATTGCCGTTCCTGGCCGCGTAAGGCCTTCAGCCGAGATTATGGTCATTTGCCCTAAAATTCAAATTTGGTATCTGTATTTTAGCAGTAAGCCTTAAAACTTTATTTACTGCCATTCCTGGCGTCTGATGGCTTCTGCTCTGTTTGTGGTGGCTTACCTTAATATTCCAATACCTGTAAGTTGTAAATTGTATAGAATTCTTAAACAATTCTTAATTTATTGCCATTCTTGGCGTGTAAGGCCTTCGGCCGTGATTGTGGTCGCTTGCCTTAAAAATCTAATTGTTATTTGTATTCACGCAATAAGCCTTTAAAACCTTATTTACTGCCAATCCTGGTGTCCGATGCCGTCTGCTGTGTTTGTAGCGACTTGCATTTAATATTTCAGTACCTGTAATTTGTAAGTTGCAGCGAGTTTTAAACAATTCTTAATTTATTGCCATTCTTGGCGTGTAAGGCGTTCGGCTGTGATCACAGTGACTTTTTTGAACATTATTTGTATCTGTATTTTATGGTCATTTGCTAAATTGTAACCCACTGAAAACACTATTATTTACACAGTTGTTTATTCCTTCATTAATAACGTGTGGTATTTGTTTATTTATTGTTTAGTCTGGAATTACTTTTTTACAAATAAATGTGTGTAACTGTAAAAGGTAACCAATAGTAACTGATTACGGCCTCGTCCACAATCGTAACCGAATCCTACCTTCCCTTGAACACCAGGTTTAATCATGTTTTATTTTTCTTTAAAAGTTCTGAGAATTAACGATTGGTATAATGACGGTCGCATTATAACGTACGACTGCAGGCGCTACAGCATTTCTCACGATACTTCAGATTTAATGCTACACTACTTTGCAGCTGATCTTCACGTATACAGGAAAAACCGTTCCATTGCAACTTATTTCTAGAGAACAGCATCGCAAATGTCACTTGAAGATGTGAGTAATAGAGTTCTCTCCCCGTCGCTCTAAATATCGCAGGTTCTATGCACACCGTATCAAGCCAGTGAAAACAGCGGCGGCGGCGGCGGCAGTGGCGACGGACAAGGTAAACAACCTCACACATCGCTGACAATAGCGGCCGGTAGCGGCCTGACACTGAACACACTGTGTTCAATCCGCCTGCGTCGTACGGCATAACCCGCTCTCCGCGGTGCAGAAATATTAAACAACTTTGCGATCAGTTGATATTGCGGAGTATCCTCTGCAAACAAGGAGCCAACTTGCCGTACGGCCAATTTTTACACAAATCTTTGTCTTTCAATCCTCGTAGTAGATAGTTACAGGAACTAGGATTGTTCATTATGGAATGAATACTAAAACACCTGCAGCTGTCACTTTTCCATTTAATTTATTTATGCCACTTGACGAACGTAAACTGGGAGGAACCCAGTCTCGTGTGCAATCACAACAGGACGCAATACTAAGCAACTGGTGTCCGTAGGTCTCTCGTTTGCACGACACTATCACCTCGTTCATAAACCGATGACTGTCAGGACAACATCCCTAATGCCGCCAGCGTGCATCAATGCTGTTCGTATTCAGTGTTGTTGGCAGTAGGGTGTACAAGGGATATGAAAAGCGTCACATGATTACTGAGAAGGACACGGAGATGACATGTACGCGTCTGAGACAGCGTTATCAGCACATGTCACAGTTGAAAGAGGCCTCATTGTGGGTCCCCAGTTGACCTGATGATCAAATCGAGCATTATCCATATTTTTGGCGCATGCGGATGTAAATGGCCTGATGCTGACCAGCATGGAAACGTGAGGTCAAGTATACGCGTCAAGATTCTGGACGATCACGTCAGAACGCCACAACGGAGGATCACCGTACTGTGAATGCAGTACATCGTAACCCCTTCACATCTACATCTGCCGTCCAGAGGCAAGTAACAGCCTTCCTGGAACATTCTGTATCATCCCGCACCATTGGCCGGAGATCGTACCACGAGCAGACTGCCGTTAACAGCACTAAACAAACGGCGGTGTTTGGACTGGTGGCGTGAGTGGGACTGCTAATGAATGGCGTCGCATTGCGTTCAGTGAAGTACCGCGGTTCTGCACTACCCAGACGACGATTGTTGGCGAATATGGCATGGTGGCGACCTGGGTGGAGATGCCATTCTTCCAGTGCTTTGAAGAGGCACAGCCGAGTTACTCCCGGCGTCACCGTGTGGGTAGCCATTGAGTACAGCTTCAGATCTCTACTGTAGTGTGACGGAACTCGGACGCCACAACGGTACGTCACGGAAATCCTACGTCCTCACGTGTTAACTCTCCTGCGACAGTATGGCGGGGCCATTTTTCAACAGGACAACGCTTGTCAACACTTGGCACGTGTCTCTATGAGCTTTCTACGCTGATTTTGAGGTTTTCCCGTGGCCAGAAAATGGTTCAAATGGCTCTGAGGACTATGGGATTCAACATCTGAGGTCGCCATGTAATGTCTCTTGCAGCGGTCTCTCCGCGATATTTTCAGAAATTTTATAAATTATGTAACTCAGTATATATCTCGAAATATCTCTTCTTATCTTACCGATTCCTAAACTTTAATATGCGATGATTATCAATGCAAAGTAGTTTCAAGCCCTATTATTCCTTGGAGCGTGCATTTACTCCATGGAATAGCTTCTCTGTTATCTATGTTTTATAAAAAAGAATGGTTGAGATCTTGCCGATTAGCCGTAAAAGAACGAAGATGTATATGTATGTATTGTTGAGCTAGTCGCCATCTTGATGAGATTCTGTATGAGAAGGAGTTTAATACATGAACTAAACTAAAGTAAGTGTTTTCGCGTATTATTTAACTGATTATTATTGACAGTGTCTGCTTACTACGGTTTGTTGCACGGGATTAGTGGGGAACGTCTGATTTACACTGGACGAACCTGCCGTTTTGTACGCTCAAGGATAGAACAGTATTGAACTGTGTGAATGTGATAAGCCTGCTTTGTGAATGAAAATTCCCTTAATATACGCATGTTTTTTACTATCCTGATCAGTGAAGGTAAATCAGGCCGGTATGAGAGAGGTTTTAGAATTTCAGATCCCACAAAAAATATTAAAGCCAGTCCCCTAGAACTTAGAATTACTTAAACCTAACTAACCTAAGCACATCACACACATCCACGCCCGAGGCAGGATTCGAACTTGCGACTGTAGCAGTCGCGCGGTTCCGGACTGAAGCGCCTAGAACCCCTCGGCCACAGCGGCCGGCCGTGGCCAGCAAGATCCCGGGATATGTCCCCCATAGAATATGCGTGGTACCAGCTCGGAGGTTATCTCCGTTCCAGTGCCAATATTCTGGATATTAAGGACAAGTTACAACAGCTGTAGCCCAGATTACCTCAGCAGAGGATTGAACAGCTGTATGACACCCTTCCCAACCTCAACATCATGTGCATACAGGCCACAGAGGATGCACCGTCCTACTGATACAGGGACTCACAGTGTAAAAAAAAAAAAAAAAAAAAAAAAAAAAAAAAAAAAAAAAAAAAAGTTCAAATGGCTCTGAGCATTGTGGGACTTAACATCTATGGTCATCAGTCCCCTAGAACTTAGAACTACTTAAACCTAACTAACCTAAGGACAGCACACAACACCCAGCCATCACGACGCAGAGAAAATCCCTGACCCGCACAGTGTCAGTATCTCTGTGAATTTGAATCGATTTCGTGATCACTAAAATTACGTCACGTGCCCTCTAAACCTGCGAGTTTTCATTTTATTTTCTCCTCCCTTTCTGGGTGCTTTACTCTCTCCGTCAGGCAATCTAATTCAAGAGGCCAAGTTACGTTACCGATACTCCAGAAAAGGTGCGCGTATACAAGGTTGCTCATATAGTCCGCGTACTCGCATAGTGTCAGGTGATGTTTGGTACACGCCGGCGGGCACTGCGCGTCGGGACCGCGGAGACGTGCTGCCGCCTGTTCGGGGGAGTCCCCAGTGGACGGCTCGTACCGGGCGTGGGTGTGGGCGTGGGTGTGGGTGTGGGTGTGGGCCCCTGGGGCGGCGGTGCGTGGCCACGCCCTCCAAGTGCCGCCGCCAGCCCGCGCCTGCCGGCTCGCGATCGATCCTCGCTTGACCGGAACGTCGCAGGTCCGCAGCTCGCCGACCACCGACCCGTCTCCTCCCGGTCTGCTGGTAGCTCTGCGCTTCTACCGGCGGGGAGAAAGCGATTATTACGTGATCTTCTGACAGATCTCGCTTGCAGTGTCAATGACACAACTAAACTACCCGATCAAAAGTGCCCGCATACTCCTAGGCAATGCTGTATTGCCCACTAGATATTACGAGAGGCGGACCCACCAATTTTAAATGGACGCTTTTTCAGTAGAGAATCATAAACAGCAGAGCTGGTCCGTCAGACATCTCAGTGACTGCAGTCATGGACTAGTCGTTGGACGTCACATGAGCAACAAGTCCGTCCGGCACATTTCATCCCTTCTAAATCTGTCCAAGTTGGCATTTGGTGATACGACTGTGAAGTGAGAAAGCGAAGGAAGAACCGCAGCTGAATCAAGACCAGGTAGTCTGCATGTAGTGACGGAGACGATCCGTCTAGCATCGCAGAGCGTGGTTGTGAAAAGTAGCATACAATCAGCAGAAGAAATACTTGTGAGTTCCAAAGTGCTAACAACAGTGCAGCCAGCACCATGAGTATATGCGGGAAGTAAAAAAAAATATATAACTAAATAAAAAAGAGACACAGTGCTCAAGTAGCTCCTCATAAGCCACGCATTTTTTTAGTCAGTGCCAAAAGAAATTTGAGGTGCTGTAAAGACACTATCACCTTGTTCATAAACCGATGACTGTTAGGACGACATCCCTAATGCCGCCAGCGTGCATCAGTGCTGTTCGTGTTCAGTGTTGTTTGCAGGCCCAGGCCACTGGACAGTGGATGATTAAAAACGTGTCATTTGGAGCGATTAATCAAACTATACCCTACGCCAGTCCGATACCAGGGAAAACTTTACCTGCTGTGATGTGTGATGCTAATAGTGAAGTAGAGAGAAAGTGGTGTTGTGGTATGTGGGTGAGCAGCGTGTGCTCCCTTTATTTGTGCTTTAGAAAACGCTAGAAGCAGAAGGATATGAACACATATTACTGTATTGTGTACCACATACAGCAGAGGACCATTTCGGAAACCGGCCGCTGTGGCTGAGCGGTTCTAGGTCCTTCAGTCCGGAACTGCGCTGCTGCTATGGTCGCAGGTCCGAATCCTGCCTCGGGCATGGACGTGTGTGATGGATGTCCTTGGGTTAGTTAGGTTTAAGTAGTTTTAAGTTTAGGGGACTGATGACCTCAGATGTTAAGTCCCATAGTGCTTAGAGCCATTTGAACAATTTTTGAAAAAATTCCGGAGACGATGATTGTATCACCATAAAAATGTCCCCTGTCATAACTTAGCGTCAGTGAGGCAATTTTTTGTGCATGACAACATTCCTGAAATGGAGTAGCTTGCCGGTAGCGTCGACGTCAACCCAACGCAACACCTCTGGGATGAATTAGAACGTCAACAGCAGCGCCTAATATCACTAGCTTCTCTGGTTTCAGTTCTTGAGAAAGAATGGGCTGCCATTCTTCCACAGACATTCAGGCACCGAAGCGTCGCCAGCAGAGTTCAAACCGTTATAAAGGTGAAGGGTGGACACTAACAGGCGTCCCAATATTTCGATCAGATAGTGTGTACAGGATATTTCCGTGGCAGTCTATAAAACATTTCAGCGATGATAAATGTACCAGTTCGACATAATGAAGTCTGCTCCAGAAACGACTGAATCGATGCTCATTGGACAAAACCCCCTTAGAAGAGCATACTGGTCTCTTTGGAACGCTGTAGGTGGTGTAGAATTGGTACCAGATAGTCATGTGATCCTCCAGCGTTGGCGGAAGTCATGGCAATGTAGCGACGCGATTGTAGCAGTCGGTTGTACGGAACTAGCGCATTAGGTTGATTCGAAAAAAAATGAAATGACTTTCTGGCATTGATGGCCGGGAGACCCCATCCGGGGGTATATATACAATCAAAGAAGTCCTTCTCTGGGATGCTGTAAAACTAGTGCATCAGACTAGTTTGAATGTCGTTTACCTTGTCAAAACCTTGACCTCTAAATGATCAAATCATTGTGACAACTACCTTAGGCTGTCAGTTTGACTATTCAAGATCACATTACTGGCCACTTTCGGCCTTTGGCCGTTTTCAACCGATACCGGCTTGTATGGGTCCGTTTGAAAAAGGCCAAAGGCCGAAAGTGGCCAGTAATGTGATCTTGTATAGTTAAACTGATAGCCTAAGGTAGTTTTCACAATGATTTGATCATCCGCCGGCCGTAGTGGCCGTGAGGTTCTAGGCGCTACAGTCTGGAACCGCGAGACCGCTACGGTCGCAGGTTCGAATCCTGCCTCGGGCATGGATGTGTGTGATGTCCTAGGTTAGTTAGGTTTAAATAGTTCTAAGTTCTATGGGACTGATGACCTCAGAAGTTGAGTCCCATAGTTCTCAGAGCCATTTGAACCATTTTTTGATCATTTAGAGGTCAACGTTTTGACAAGGTAAACGACATTCAAACCAGTCTGATACACTAGTTTAACAACATCCCAGAGGGGGACTTTTTTGATGGTTTCGCATGAGGTATATAAACTTTCTGTGCACAGTAATCATGTGAGCGGAGTAGAGCACCTAAAGCAATACGACCACCATTTTACATTTTCTCTGTTTCTTATTAATACGGTCTCGATACTCTTTGGACTCGTGTGGTAGATTAGGTCGAAACGTGATAATTTGGTTGTCAGTTGGAGAAGCCAAATAATCTGAATCTGTAATCTTGGCTGAGGCGACTTAATTATTTGTACCGTAGATCGAGGCCTACGTTAGGTGGACAGGTGACAGGTCGGTTGTGAACTGGCGAAGCGGTATCGAAGGCTTCAGTAAATCCATCAAGTCTAGAGACGCAGTGCGATGCCTCCTGTCCGGCCGGTGCGCTTCCCTATTCAGCAGCGGCGGCCGCGGAAGCCGACGCCCTCGTAGTGGGATGCAGGCGTCGTGACGGCGTGGCGCGCCGAGGCGTCCATTGAGCGCGCGCGGCCGGCTGGCGGTCGGCGCTACGCCGCGACGTTTCTCATTACCGTGAAAGCCTCAAGGGAGGCGCGGCGCCGCCGCGGATATTTTCGGTCCGGCCGCGTCACGCCTTTGTTGTTATTCGCGACGTGAACAAAAGGCGCGGACCATATCTGTATTCCGAGGACGGCCAGCATTTATCCGTCGTTAATTCGAAGGCAGGGAGTAAGGAACGCGGGAGCAGAAACAAAACGAGGAATCCGGCCGCCGAGTGGTGGATGGGGGCCGGGGGAGGGGGTGGGGGTGCGAGGCGAATGCGTGGCTGGTGGGAGTGGGGAGGGGGGGGGGGAGGGGAAGGGGGAACCTCGCTTGCCGCGGGAATAATCGAGGGAGACTTGGGACGGCTAAACAGCACGCGGTGCTCCACGGCTGTGATTAAGCTACTGCCAACCTGCCCGCCTCCTGGGGCAACGACACGATTTTCGTCCGTCAAATTAACCTCCAGTACGAATTAGTAACGAAGTAAACACATAGCAGTTTTCAGTGCAGACGTCATCGGAAGTTAGTAACGAAATAAAAACGTAGTATCTTTCGGCGCCCGTCCAGGCAGTTTATAAAGTTTATAATTTTCCAAAGTAAAATAACTTGCACAGTGTGTTTACGCATTCATTTGTATGAGTACCTACCTCACTGAGTGCATTGTAATAGCAAAGGGCGAGCCAACTATAGGGCCAACATTACTTATTGTCTTATGCGTGGATAAGCAATATACAGGGTGATTCAAAAAGAATACCACAACTTTAAAAATGTGTATTTAATGAAAGAAACATAATATAACCTTCTGTTATACATCATTACAAAGAGTATTTAAAAAGTTTTTTTTCACTCAAAAACAAGTTCAGAGATGTTCAATATGGCCCCCTCCAGACACTCGAGCAATATCAACCCGATACTCCAACTCGTTCCACACTCTCTGTAGCATATCAGGCGTAACAGTTTGGATAGCTGCTGTTATTTCTCGTTTCAAATCATCAATGGTGGCTGGGAGAGGTGGCCGAAGCACCATATCCTTAACATACCCCCATAAGAAAAAATCGCAGGGGGTAAGATAAGGGCTTCTTGGAGGCCAGTGATGAAGTGCTCTGTCACGGGCTGCCTGGCGGCCGATCCATCGCCTCGGGTAGTTGACGTTCAGGTAGTTACGGACAGATAAGTGCCAATGTGGTGGCGCTCCATCCTGCTGAAATATGAATTGTTGTGCTTCTTGTTCGAGCTGAGGGAACAGCCAATTCTCTAACATCTCCAGATACTGTAGTCCAGTTACAGTAGCACCTTCGAAGAAAAAGGGACCAAAAACTTTATTGGCTGAAATGGCACAGAAAACGTCCACCTTAGGCGAGTCACGTTCATACTGAGTTGTTTCCCGCGGATTCTCAGTGCCCTATCAGGAGGTTTAACACCGTACTTCGTTCGAAATGCACGCTGAACAACTGTCGTCGATTCACTTCTGCCGTACTCAATAACACAAAAAGCTTTCTGTTGAGCGGTCGCCATCTTAGCATCAACTGACGCTGACGCCTAGTCAACAGCGCCTCAAGCGAACAAATGTACAACTAAATGAAACTTTATAGCTCCGTTAATTCGCCGACAGATAATACTTAGCTCTGCCTTTTGTCGTTGCAGAGTTTTAAATTCCTAAAGTTGTGGTATTCTTTTTGAATCACCCTGTATACAGGATGTTACAAAAAGGTACGGCCAAACTGTCAGGAAACATTCCTCACACACAAAGAAAGAAAATATGTTATGTGGACATGTGTCCGGAAACACTTACTTTCCATGTTAGAGCTCATTTTATTACTTCTCTCCAAATCATGGAATGGAAACACACAGCAACAAAACGTACCAGCGTGACTTCAAACACTTTGTTACAGGAAATGTTCAAAATGTCCTCCGTTAGCGAGGATACATGCATCCACCCTCCGTCGCATGGAATCCCTGATGCGCTGATGCAGCGCTGGAGGATGGCGTATTGTATCACAGCCGTCCACAATACGAGCACGAAGAGTCTCTACATTTGGTACCGGGGTTGCGTAGACAAGAGCATTCAAATGCCCCCATAAATGAAAGTCAAGAGGGTTGAGGTCAGGAGAGCGTGGAGGCCATGGAATTGGTCCACCTCTACCAATCCATCGGTCACCGAATCTGTTGTTGAGAAGCGTACGAACACTTCGACTGAAATGTGCAGGAGCTCTATCGTGCATGAACCACATGTTGTGTCGTACTTGTAAAGGCACATGTTCTAGCATCACAGGTAGAGTATCCCGTATGAAATCATGATAACGTGCTCCATTCAGCGTAGGTGGGAGAACATGGGGCCCAATCAAGACATCACCAACAATGCCTGCCCAAACGTTCACAGAAAATCTGTGTTGATGACGTGATTGCACAATTGCGTGCGGATTCTCGTCATCCCACACATTTTGATTGTGAAAATTTACAATTTGATCACGTTGGAATGAAGAGAAAGAGAACATTTGCACTGAAATGAGGATTGACACATTGTTGGATGAACCATTCGAAGAGGTGTACCCGTGGAGGCCAATGAGCTGCTGATAGTGCCTGCACACGCTGTACATGGTACGGAAGTAAATGATTCTCTCGTAGCACTCCACATACAGTGACGTGGTCAACGTTACCTTGTACAGCAGCAACTTCTCTGACGCTGACATTAGGGTTATCGTCCACTGCACGAAGAATTGCCTCGTTCATTGTAGGTGTCCTCGTCGTTCTAGGTCTTCCCCAGTCGCGAGTCATAGGCTGGAATGTTCCGTGCTCCCTAAGACGCCGATCAATTGCTTCGAACGTCTTCCTGTCGGGACACCTTCGTTCTGGAAAATCTGTCTCGATACAAACGTACCGCGCCACGGCTATTGCCTCGTGCTAATCCATACATCAAATGGGTATCTGCCAACTCCGCATTTGTAAACATTGCACTGACTGCAAAACCACGTTCGTGATGAACGCTAACCTGTTGATGCTACATACTGATGTGCTTGATGTTAGTTCTGTAGAGCAATGAGTCGCATGTCAACACAAGCACCGAAGTCAACATTACCTTCCTTCAATTGGGCCAACTGGCGGTGAATCGAGGAAGTACAGTACATACTGACGAAACTAAAATGAGCTCTAACATGGAAATAAAGCGTTTCCGGGCACATGTCCACATAACATCTTTTCTTTATTTGTGTGTGAGGAATGTTTCCTGAAAGTTTGGCCGTACCTTTTTGTAACGCCCTGTATACACAAAAGGCAAATTACGCCACTACGACACGGTGGTGCTCCCCGAGGCACTAAATGCAGCAGAGACCACACTAATCCTAGAGCATACACGTGTCAGACAACTAGAAAAAGTAGAACGGAAAATACTTAGGAAAATATTTGGCGCAACTAACAACAATGGAATAGGGATCAAGATACCTACAGAGGAACTATACAAACATACGGAGACAATCGCAGAAAAGATTAGAAAACGCAGACTACAATTCTATGTACACCTATACAGAATGCCATAACACAGACTGACCAAACAGATCATTGGCAGGGTAACCACTAGAAACAACAAATGGGTGGCAGAGGTAAAAAATGACCTGAACCAACTCAACATAACAGCAGACACAATAAACGACAGAATAAAAGAAAAGTAAACTACTTGAGATACACTGTGACAAACGAACAGGCGTAAAATGGACCGAAGAACGCACGCAAGATCACAGCCGGAATTTGGAAGAAATATGGGCAACCAAAAAGGCCATCAAGATGAAGCCGAAGACACCAAACCGACAAGAAGCATGATCAGAGGACCGGAAACAGAAACACAGCGAGCGAATGAGGGAAATTTGGGCAGCAAGAAAGGCAGCAAAAGGAACTGGCCATGTAGTTTGGTCCAACTGCGCTCTTTAAGGGCAAAACACCAGTTTGTGTGTGTGCGTGTGTGTGTGTGTGTGTGTGTGTGTGTGTGTGTGTGTGCGCGCGCGCGCGCAACTATAGCAGATATTGATACCTTAATATGTACCCAATTCAGCGAGTTAGTTGTTTTTTCTCTGCTCTGCAAACAGGTCACATAATTTGCTACCTGATGTTTTATGCATAGTCGTAATTCCACCAGTTAGTGGGCTGCGTCCGTCAGTATAGACTTACCGTTTTGCGTCTACGTGTCCATGCTTCAACACCTGATCTACTGCCAGGGGAAAATAAGCATTAATGTCTCGCTTTTGGCACATTACATGGAGGTACTAACCGTCCTAAACACATACTAATCCTAACAGCTGTAATTATGAGTATTAGCGTGCAAATGAATTACTCATTTAATGTTGTTCAGCACTCGCTCCTCAGTCACAAAAATAAAAATGTCTGCACTTATACGCCTAACAACATACACATACATATACCTGCATGACACACCACATTCATCAACGAGAACGGAGAAGTGGTACATTTTGCAGATGATGCTTCAGTTATAAAATGAAATGTAACGATCGTACGGCGTCATTTTTTGTCGGGAGACCTCATCTGGGGTTGTTCGCTCGCGTGGTGCAAGTCTTTATATTTGAAGATGAGATGAAATGATTAGGAAAAGACAACCGCCCAGTTTCAGACACCTGTAATCTATAGGCAGCTACGCTAACCACTAGTATTATAATATTCCCCGCAGAGAGACAGAAACAGGAGAAACTATTAACGATTATCTGAAAAAATACAGGATTAGTCAAAAGTCACGGAGGGTGTGCAACTGTGAATAACTTTTTGATTTATTGATTTCTCTCTTCTATTGTCTCAGATTCTGACAAAGGAAGTGTAAACAGTCGCAAATACTTGGTCTTTAAGTCTGCGAAATATGAATAGAAACAAATGACAAATAAAAAAATACTTACATTCGTAACCAGGTAGTGACTTTTGGCCCACGCTGTGTATATATAGAGTCGTTCTAAGAGACATCAGGTGTATTTTCTATAATGTTTCAGCAGATATCTATAATTTAGTTTTTGCGATGTGTAGCTGGAGTCATATCAGAAAAATACTGCTCCTCACGTCTATCAAGCAACGCCCATTGTCGACGGGATATTTCGGTTTGTTTCCCATTGCAAACAAAATTATATTTAAAGCAGAATTTTACGCGTCCATTGGATAACTCTACGCTTTTTACTTTCATTTAATTCTACATTTTTATATAACAGTGTCGTATAATTTAGCTGTATTTTTAGTATATATAACGCCAAGTTGAATTAAATAAGTAATGTATAAAAGACATAAATGAAACCAAGACAGCTGCCCCTGTGACACCCCCCCCCCCCCTCCCCCGACGCAACCAGGTGCAGGTCACTGTCTTTTACCACATATTTTCAGATTTTCTTCCTCTAGCCCCAATCACCATTTTCTTTACCATTATTTGTCCCTCAGCATCTACTTGAAGGTGTTCAATATTTACAATTAGATTCTCCAAAAACAGAAACAATGTTTTATCCTGCGGCGTACGTACACTCCTGGAAATGGAAAAAAGAACACATTGACACCGGTGTGTCAGACCCACCATACTTGCTCCGGACACTGCGAGAGGGCTGTACAAGCAATGATCACACGCACGGCACAGCGGACACACCAGGAACCGCGGTGTTGGCCGTCGAATGGCGCTAGCTGCGCAGCATTTGTGCACCGCCGCCGTCAGTGTCAGCCAGTTTGCCGTGGCATACGGAGCTCCATCGCAGTCTTTAACACTGGTAGCATGCCGCGACAGCGTGGACGTGAACCGCATGTGCAGTTGACGGACTTTGAGCGAGGGCGTATAGTGGGCATGCGGGAGTCCGGGTGGACGTACCGCCGAATTGCTCAACACGTGGGGCGTGAGGTCTCCACAGTACATCGATGTTGTCGCCAGTGGTCGGCGGAAGGTGCACGTGCCCGTCGACCTGGGACCGGACCGCAGCGACGCACGGATGCACGCCAAGACCGTAGGATCCTACGCAGTGCCGTAGGGGACCGCACCGCCACTTCCCAGCAAATTAGGGACACTGTTGCTCCTGGGGTATCGGCGAGGACCATTCGCAACCGTCTCCATGAAGCTGGGCTACGGTCCCGCACACCGTTAGGCCGTCTTCCGCTCACGCCCCAACATCGTGCAGCCCGCCTCCAGTGGTGTCGCGACAGGCGTGAATGGAGGGACGAATGGAGACGTGTCGTCTTCAGCGATGAGAGTCGCTTCTGCCTTGGTGCTAATGATGGTCGTATGCGTGTTTGGCGCCGTGCAGGTGAGCGCCACAATCAGGACTGCATACGACCGAGGCACACAGGGCCAACACCCGGCATCATGGTGTGGGGAGCGATCTCCTGCACTGGCCGTACACCACTGGTGATCGTCGAGGGGACACTGAATAGTGCACGGTACATCCAAACCGTCATCGAACCCATCGTTCTACCATTCCTAGACCGGCAAGGGAACTTGCTGTTCCAACAGGACAATGCACGTCCGCATGCATCCCGTGCCACCCAACGTGCTCTAGAAGGTGTAAGTCAACTACCCTGGCCAGCAAGATCTCCGGATCTGTCCCCCATTGAGCATGTTTGGGACTGGATGAAGCGTCGTCTCACGCGGTCTGCACGTCCAGCACGAACGCTGGTCCAACTGAGGCGCCAGGTGGAAATGGCATGGCAAGCCGTTCCACAGGACTACATCCAGCATCTCTACGATCGTCTCCATGGGAGAATAGCAGCCTGCATTGCTGCGAAAGGTGGATATACACTGTACTAGTGCCGACATTGTGCATGCTCTGTTGCCTGTGTCTATGTGCCTGTGGTTCTGTCAGTGTGATCATGTGATGTATCTGACCCCAGGAATGTGTCAATAAAGTTTCCCCTTCCTGGGACAATGAATTCACGGTGTTCTTATTTCAATTTCCAGGAGTGTATTTGATAGCTTCAGAAATTCTTTTAGACACAAAGTAACACGTTTCTAACCGTAACCGATTTCAAACAGACATAGGCCTTCTGTAACCATAAATCTAAAGCAGCATTAACTGAACTGAGGGTACACAACACGTCTTGATGTTGATGATGTTTGCTTTGTCATCAGCGCCCTTACTAAGTACCAAATTTTACCCAAATGGTTCAGATGGCTCTGAGCACTATTGGACTGAACATCTGAGGTCATCAGTCTCCTAGAACTTAGAACTACTTACACCTAACTAACCTAAGGACATCACACACATCCATGCCCGAGGCAGGATTCGAACCTGCGACCGTAGCAGTTGCGCGGCTCCGTACTGAAGCGCCTACAACCGCTCGGTAAATTTTACACAGTCCAGTTTTTACACAGTCCACTCTAGCCACTGTCACGAATAATGATGATGATGAGGAGGAGGAGGAGGAGGAAAACACAAACACCTAGTCCCCGAGCAAAGAAATTCGCCAACACACAACATGTGTGTCGCACCCGAAGGAACTGGAAAAGCTCGCCGCTGTATACTTCAAAGAACTTCATTAAACGAGCAGCCACAGTGAGCAATACTTGGTTGACGATCATTCCTGGTCTCTTCGATCACTGGGGTACGACTCAGTTCCACCTTTTCAACATTCCCTTACTTCGCTTCTTTGTTTCCCCTCCTCTTCCCAATAATACTGTGACTTTAAAACTTCACTTTACGGTTTTACGTGTTGTTGTGTTTACTGACAGTTCGGTATATAGAGGCATGAAACATTCCTTCCGACCGTCCGCGGAGCTTCAACACAACGTGCGAGATCCATCTCGCATGTACCAATTGTACATCCCAAAACATTTTCACGGGTCGTTTCACTGCGCGGTGATATTGCCGGAGCATTCCCGCTTCGCCGTAATCCGTCGAGGCTCCGTGAGATGCGGAGTTGCACTGTGTGCAAACCTACACTGGCCGAGTACTTCACCTCCCACCGAGTTCCGACCCTGCGTTCTAAATCTCCTCTCCACGCATAAGCAAAATAAAACGCCTGTTTTATTTCAGGAAAAAAGCCGAACGGCGGCAATTTTACGAATTGTCTCGCAACTTTACGGAACACGTAAAACTGGAGCCGAGGGCAGGCCAAGTGTTTACGAGCGACTGGCGTCGGCGTGGAGCAATGCGCTCAGTTAGAGCCGAGGATGGAGAAGCTATGGCGGTGTGTGGGACGTGGAAGCATTGCTGCCTTTTGTCTGAGCACTCACCCAGAATGCGTAGTAATTCCGGATCTGTGCAACACTGTTCGCCATTCACACGACGCTCTGCTAGAAATGGAAATCACATGAAACGGTGCAAAGGAGGTCCCAGGCATACTGCAGATCTGATCCCCAACTACTGGTTCCGTAGCCCGACGTTTATGGAGTGTACGGCGAATTTACGTAACTTGAAAACTAAGGACTGTTGTGAATAAAGAACTACATTTCCGCCAGGCAGGGAGTTTATTTCAAATTCAACACACAGCAGTTGAGTCCCATAGTGCTCAGAGCCATTTGAACCATTTTTTTGCAGCGCCTTAGCCCCCTCGGCTAATCCCGCGGCGATAATGGGGTCTTTGTGGCCTTAGAGGTATTCTTGACTAACAACAACTCACCACGTCCAATCTCAAAGGTAACTAACGCTCACGATTTTTTTTTCCTCTTGGTATGGAGGATGTTTCCAGTTATTTTCATCAAATCACAAGGACTGATAGAGCGTGGAGAAGAACTTTTTCCAAATACGTATAAAAGTTGATTCCTTGATCATGTTAGAAACTTTCAGGGATGATGCAGAAGGCTAAATTTATCAATGTGAAGTAAGGAACTCTGGTCCAGAAACGACAAGGACGAAATTTATGAGCGTATATCGTTGTGGTACCTCTGACAGCGGAACACATGTACCGATACGAGTATTTTTAAAATTGAAGGGTAAGCAATTTTCAGAGCTGGTAGTGCGAATCAAAATAAGATACACAAGTTTAATAAAATTGCACTCTAAAATGCATTCTTTGTATTTTGGGAGGAGGTAGTAGTATGGACCGAAACAAGAAAAAGTTGTCAAAATGGCTGGCTCTGAGCACTATGGGACTTAACATCTGAGGTCATCAGTCCCCTAGAACTTAGAACTACTTAAACCTAACTAACCTAAGGACAGCACACACATTCATGCCCGAGGCAGGATTCGAACCTGCGACCGTAGCGAATGGGTACTTTATGAAGCATTACCAGCCAGTTTAAAGGGTGTGTCCACTTTCGAGTTGTAAGGGTACCATACTCGAAACCCTTACTAACATTCGATAACAGTCCACTACTTCCGGTATCCTTCTATATCAGGCCTAGCTGAGGTTTGCACTCTTGGGGCGCTTCTGAGACCCGAATATTGCAGCATACTTTTATAAGGAGGATTTTATCTTTAGTGCTCATTACCAACTTCTTTGTTTATCTACTAAAGCATTACCTTCACTGCTTAATTCAGGAAGTCCCTTAGACAGTGCTAATACAGTGAGCATGACTACAAAAATCTTTACAGACAGGAGTTTAACATTACGTTGTGATGTTTATAAATTTATACACATTTCGATTAAAGGATATGTAATGTGTCTGCAAGTATGGTTCGTGAGGCAGTCGAACACATAGAGTTACCCAAATTAAAACCTAATAAATCTTAACATTGGCGGAACTTCGTCGGTTCGTACCACACTCCGTTTGCGAGTGGAACGGGAAAGCGAAGAGTAGTAGTGGTATTAAGTACCCTTAGCCAGACACAGTATCGTAGCTTGCAGAGTACGGGTGTCCCCGTCTATTAAAGAGCTACAGTGATCAGACCAACATTCGGGGTAGGAAACAGCGAGGAAGTGTGTAACCCTCCGCGAAATCACACTCAAACTGTCTGCTTATTAGATCGTCATCTAGTTGATCCTTATCTAATTCACGCTTCAGACGTCATTTAGTCAACCTGGTTGTCAGTCGATGGTCTTGGTCAGATTCTCGATGCAATATTTCGCCAGCTCCACCTCCTGTTGAACTTCAAAGCCAATTTTGTCCCATGTAAGTGCAGACCTAGCAGCCCGGCTTACCTCCCCCCACAGCAACGTCACTGCCCGCCCCCCACCGCCCATCCCACAGGCATCCATCTCAAGTTTCAGAGTAGGACGTCGCAGCCAACAATTCCACACCGCAGCCCCTCCCTAGAACTGGTTTCGCTTCACTTTGCCAGCTTTTGTTTTTAAACTGGACTCTCGCATGTTTTACTTAGAAACGAGGCCTTCGAGAACGAATACATGCATCCAGCGTCTTCATTCAACGAACGCACTCTCACACATAAACTGGCATCTCATTCCTTTTCATTGTCCTACTGTTAATCCGTTATTTCATGCGACTCAGGGCACCTTGGCTAATAATAATGTTAGCGTTATGGTATATAATTCATTTGAATTCGGCACTCTTTTCGTAAGTACGAGATCGACTGTGACCACACCATCTATTCCAAACTGGTTACTTCAGACGAAAACTACTTTGAAATTACAATGAAATGTGTGGTGTCACTGCCAGACACCACACTTGCTAGGTGGTAGCTTAAATCGGCCGCGGTCCATTAGTACATGTCGGACCCGCGTGTCGCCACTGTGTGATCGCAGACCGAGCGCCACCACAAGGCAGGTCTCGAGAGACGTACGAGAACTCGCCCCAGTTGTACGGCGACGTTGCTAGCGACTATACTGACGAAGTCTTTGCTCTCATTTGCCGAGAGACAGTTAGAATAGCCTTCAGCTAAGTTAATGGCTACGACTTAGCAAGGCGTCAATTGTCACAGTGCATGTATCTTACGAGTCTCATTTGTATAGTCAAGAGAGATGTATCACAAGGATTGATTAAAAGTTATGTATATTCCAAAGATACGTATTTTCTATATAGTATTCAATACGTATCCTGTTCCAGACTTAACGCCAGTCGGCGTGTGTGTACGCGTGCCTTTCGGCTTCCTCCTCAGTGTGGCGTGACTAGCTTGTTACGCCACAACAAAATGAATACCCCTAACTGCATACAGGCTTTGATGTAAGTCAACGGGGAAAGTTGAAAATGTGTGCCCCGAACGAGACTCGAACCCGGGATCTCCTGCTTATATGGCAGACGCTCTATCCATCTGAGCCACCGAGGTCACAGAGGATAGTGCGACTGCCGGCCGAAGTGGCCGAGCGGTTGTAGGCTCTGCAGTCTGGAACCGAGAGACCGCTACGGTCGCAGGTTCGAATCCTGCCTCGGGCATGGATGTGTGTGATGTCCTTAGGTTAGTTAGGTTTAACTAGTTCTAAGTTCTAAGGGACTAATGGCCTCAGCAGTTGAGTCCCATAGTGCTCAGAGCCATTTGAACCATTTGATAGTGCGACTGCAGGGACTCATCTATATAAGGCTCACCGAAAACTACTGTGTTTGTCATAACCTAAATTCTACTGTATAAAAGTTGGTTCTCACGAGACACAACAGAGCTTTTCTGACACTACATGAAATTCCCTCAAGTTCTCCGTCCTTTCCCTGTCCCTTTCCATATCGATCGTTTTACTAATATTTACCTTATCAGACGTCTTCGTGTGTTTCATATTTGGGTACTCTTTTACAAATTATTCCCTACTTTAGCTTCATGTATAGTAAGACAAAATCAACTCTTACACACAGTTACGCTATTCTGTACATGGCTCAAGACGTACACCATGAGAGGTTGCCGACACACGGGCCCATCACTCGCCTTCGCTACGTCTCAATTCCGAGCAGCAGCGTCAAGATGGCGCTCGCTCTTTGGGACCACATCCAGCCTCCAACAGGGCGTTGTATTCGCCCACCAGTAGTGTTGCAAGCTGCCAGAGAAAATGCTGTCAACGGTGGACTACTTTGCTTCCACCTTGTACTCACAGAATGGAGGTCATTCCGCCGAGAGCCATAAAAGACGACGAACCATCGACACACACTCAGTTTAGTTCATGCAGTGCCAGCATTTCGCCTTGTAACAACAGTGGCAACATTTCTAGCATTTATACCACAAAACAATTTCTGTGACTTCCGTTCAGGAGACTCTATTCCGACTTAGCAGTCACTATTTTTAGATAACAGGGACTGTCTGCATAATTACTTTCCGTCATAGTGACTAATTCATAGACTGCCAAGAGACAAAAATATCATTTAGATTTGACTGTATCAGGTACAGGGCATGAAGTACAATGCCTGAGTTACCTAAGTAGTAAAGTTTTGTATTCCAACTAAAAATAAATGTTATTGGTCATTTCTTATTGTCTTGCGACACTTCTATTCCATTGCCACTCAGTCAAGCAAGTTTTTAGTTAGTGATAATTACCAGGAGCAAGAAGCCAAACAACCGCCACAACTGGACCTTGGAATGGTTCCATTCAAAACCAATCACCACACGCACAAAGTCATTTATCCCACTGGGAAATGAGACGATCAGTTCCCGTCCGATGAAACACAGTCGGATAAAACACAGTCGGCCGCTGATGGATCCACAACCGCAACTACTCTCACATTCCCTCATCCGACTGAAACCGACGTCCAGGGTGATAGTTATTGAACTACGTAAAATAAAATCGTATAACTTATGAACGGTTTGCGTTCGGACGTTCAAACAGCACGGCTGGGAGCTGGGCATGATGGGAATTAGTATGGTTTGGTTTAGCAACGAAGCCCACTTTCATTTGGATGGGTTCGCCAATAAGCAAAATTGCCATATCTGAGGGACTGAGAATTCGAATTTCGCGATCAAGGTCTCCTCGCTCTCAACGGGTGACTGTGGTGTTCCTTGATGGCACGGTGACTACCGAACGGTACGTGAAGGTTTTGGAAGAAGATTTCATCCCCTTTTGTCGAAAGTGATCCTGATTTCGACAGGATGTGGTTCATATAAGACGGAGCTCGACCAAATCGAAGTAGGAGAGTGTTTGATGGGCTGGAGGAGAACTCTGGGGACCTCATTCTGGCTCTGGGGTACCCAGAGGCCACTGGCATGGGCTTCAATTGACCGCCATATTTTCCGGATCCGAACACAAGCGATTCCTTTTTGTGGGTTATAAAGTCAAGGTGTTTAGCAATAACCCTAAAACCATTCATGAGCTGAAAACGGCCATTCAGGAGTTCATCGACAGCATGGATGTTCCGACACTTCAGCGGGTCATGCAGAATTTCGCTATTCGTCTGCGCCACATCATCGCCAATTATCGTAGGCATATCGAACAAGTTACAACCTAAATCTGAATATGTGTAGTGACGTTTAAAAGTTAAATTAAGTGTGTGCACGGCGTATTTTGTAACTAATTTACGTTTCTCTCATATAGTTCAATAATTATCGCCCTGTACGTCTTTCTTCAGGTCGCCAAAGATGTGAAAAATACGTGGCGAAATACCCTGGCTGTAAGAAGGATGTTGCAGTGTTTCCCAACCAAATCGCTGAAGCGCAGTACCTTGAGGATTCCGCCTGAAAGAAATCCTGGGCATTTTGACTTTATGACACGTTGCAGTTTCTGTAATGTGTCATCATATCGCTGCACAATGATTATGGTTCCACGGTCGAGGAATTTAACGACAGATGACCCCTACAGACGAAAAAAGAGTCATGATGACCTTACTTTGAGCAGCTTTGGATTTCTTTGGTGAGGAGCTATGAGATGCTCCCGCTGTTGGCTTTATCGTTCGCCCTCGGGCTGTCGAACGCTCTCGGACGGAATCATCCTGTTGAAGATAACGCCCATCATTACACTGGCAGCCGGATTATGATTCGGTGATTTGGCTGGGATCACTGCAACATCCTCCGCACAGTCGGGATCTTTCACATCTATGGCGACCTGAACAAATAAGTTTTCTGCTACCGTGGATGTTTCCGCTGAATTATACCATTCAGTAATAACATACCAAGATATATAATACGCGCTGTTGGAAATAGCTTCCATCGACTAAATTTGCTAATTTCGATATGAAAACACTGCCAGTCTCAACTTTGACACGTATTTAAAAAAGCTTTGTGAAGCAATTGATTTATTTCATTCGAAGCAGGAGGTCAAAATACCTCGATTCTAATACATAATTTTACTTACCATTAATTAAAATATTGATAAAGATACGTTGAAAACTTTCGTAATACTTTGCCTGGACAAAGTTCAATTTCAGTTTCGCAATCCCCTGATCAGTCGTTCGATATACTCATATAATATTCTGTCTGATTTTTTAAAAGATTTTCAGCCCTTCCACCCTATTTCAATCCAGTTCAATCACACAATTTGTGTGTGAACAGAACCAGAAGTTTGTAAGGGACCCACGGTGTCATTTGGATACACTGAATTTTCAGTACAAGTGGCCATAAGCAAGGCTTAAAATTATATGGAAATTAACTTGATTAACAGGAGACGTAACTCTTGTCTGATGTCATGTAGAATAACGTCACAAGCTACTAAAATAAAAGCACTGTTCAGCTGTCGTGGGGCGACTACAGTCCAATCGGTTTAGCGAAATCCTTGACAATTGCAGTAGTTTGGACGCAGCAGTTTCGCACGCCTACCTAAAGCAATCGAGTAACGCGATTTTCTAATCTTCTCTATGGCAGCGCCTCTGTGTTGTCGCAGCGCCATAGACGACTTTTGTTTTCGCCTGCAGCAGTTTGCGCTTCGTAGTTGAAAGCCGCAGACAGTGTTGCCAGCTGTCAAGTACCTTATTAGACTGACTCGACTATAGTGTTGGTCTTGCTGTTTTGGAAGCCAAATAAATAAACATTAAGTAAAATTTCTGTTCATTGTTTACAAAGTTAAGAAGCACCCTAGTCAGCATATGAAGCTGTGGAACTGCAACCTAACCGACTACAAGAGGAGTATTTGGGAATCTACATTAGTAGTAGCGACCTGTAGTAGTGTCACTTCAAATACACAGTAGGTAGATTCCAATTGTTGAACAGTTGAAAGTCACATCAAGCACCAGAAAAAGTGCTCTGAGAAGCGGATTCCAAAGCTAGTGCCATTAGATGGAACAAGGAATGATACGGGCGCACAGATGGCGTGACTAGCAATCTTTATCTGACGACGATCCTGAAATAAAATGCGCCCAGCTTCGTCAACAGTATTTGTGGATACTCGTAGCGCAGAGGATGTAATTACAAGAAAGCAATTACTGAATAGTTAGTTGTGTAGGCTAGTTTCGATAGCAATAGGGATGTTTCTTTTCTAACTCTGTAAAGCTCGAAACTATATCGCGATGGAGAAGGCTAATGTAATTTGGTCTACTGCCGCGCCAAGACATATACCTTCACTAGCACATCATTCACGACGCAGTTTGTGCATCACTATTACTGGACTATTTGTTGCAGTGTGCTACTGTTAACTCTGCACACCAAATACAAGTCTATTAGTAACACCTGACTGTTCACTGCTCATGAACAATCATCATTGATGTAACTACAACTAAAAAATTCACTAGAAGAATACCTTCAGTAACTCACCATCTATTTTCAACATTATCTGTACAGCTTATCCAAGATGTTAGAAGCAACGCTTTTCCAGCACTCACCTGAAACAATAAAAAAAAATTGTCACTTTCCGAAGAACACTAGTAACTTTTCGGAGAATATTCTACCGTCAGATTAAGAAAAGTTTTTAATAAATTGTTGTATGTCAGTGGGAAAAGTATCTGTCTTCGAGTTAACCACATTGTAGCAAAAGTATTTTCATACAGATTTAGATTTCTATTACTGACTTTATTTACCTTCCGTTAGTAACGAAATTTTATCAGTGCCGGTACTTACCAGTCCAAAGCCATATTTCAGTCTAAGGGCAACCTTCCATTAATAAGACATACGAAAATTTACAACGTCCTTCCAGAAGTTAACATTGGCTACTGCCAATCAAGTCCCGTTCAGACAAATTGTACAACACTGTAGCAACCAATGAGGCATGTGTGGGAAATCAGTAAGATTTATAAGTTTTCTTAACAAGAATAAATGATCCTTTGCTACTTCCAGGGTTATTAAAGACTTCGATATTTTCACAACTGCTGATAAAGAGAAGACCCGTTACTGTAATATTACACGATTGCAACACAATCACTGGAAGTAGTTACATCCATAAAATATTTAGAAGTACGACCACATAAAACTAATCGTAGATAAGACAGATGCCAGACTTTCATTGGAAGAATCTCACCCAAAATTAGGTAGCTTGCAAAACCCTCTTTCGACAAGTACTTCAAAATTGATAGTCAGTCTGGGATCCGTACCAAATAGAATTTATAGAGAAAATAGAGAATATCCAAATAAGGGCAGCGTGTTTCGTTAAGGGTCCGTTTAGGAAGCGTAGAAATATCACGAAGATGCTCCAGTGGCATAAGCTGAAAGAGACACTTTATTGTTAAAATTCCGAGAGCATACGTTCCTAGAAAAGTCAGCCATTATATCACTCCCTTCTACGTAGGTTTCGCGAAAAGACGACGAATGTAAGAGATTCGAGATCACATGAAGGCTTAACAAAAATGTTCTTTCCGCGAACCATTCGCAGCTGGTACTTGTCGAATATAAATGTAGTATGTAGATGTAAAAATTAGTATTCTTGTTGTAGACAAACCTCAACAAAGAATTTGTCATGTAATTCTATCTGATAGCTGTTTGTAGTACATTTGTCGTCAGCGAGCTGAATACTGAGTATTCTGGTGCCTAATAGACTACACGACGATTTTACAGTTATGTTAGGTACTGCTCAGTCGAGTCACAATGAATGGGAAGTAGCTCCTATATTTAAAATAAAGTTTGTGAGACTTTCTTAAGTCGTAAAACAGTAGTTGTTCATAGTGATGGTACAGGTAAGATTTTACTTCTGTTTAGTAAAAAATACGCTCAGCAGATAGTATAAAATCAACCATCAGTTCACTTTCATTTCAATATGGGAGACGACTTAACTCACGAACGTCATCACTACTTCGCTACCTTAACAGGCAGCACATTCTTCACAGCTAACCATGACAAAAGTTTCAGTAATAATACCATAAGATAGTATTCAACAATACGACACACAACATCAGGGGAATGATACGCACTTCTTACAACGTACAAGAGATGTGCCATTTTTCATTCGGACACGAAGATTAATGCGTCTGATGTGAGGCGTTTCTTGCCACTTGTGTCGTCGACGTTCTTTTTTCTCTCCATTCTTATTGCACTGGAAGTTGATGCGGGCTGTCCAGTCTTAATTTCCATCGGTGTCCTACTGCGTCATCTTTTCACACCGGAATGACGCAGCGCTAACAACGCCACACAGTCGGTTGCATGTGATTTCAATTGGCGCCTCGTTTAGTTCAAATGGTTCAAATGGCTCTGAGCACTATAGGGACTTAACATCTATGGTCATCAGTCCCCTAGAACTTAGAACTACTTAAACCTAACTAACCTAAGGACAGCACACAACACCCAGCCATCACGAGGCAGAGAAAATCCCTGACCCCGCCGGGAATCGAACCCGGGAACCCGGGCGTGGGGAGCGAGAACGCTACCGCACGACCACGACATGCGGGCAGCCTCGTTTAGTCTCTGAAACTTTGACGTCGGCGTTCTTAACTCACCGAAAGTGATATACATCTGGAGAGGTATGATACACACTTTTTTGTACCTAGTTTCTCCATGTGGTCAATAATTATGTGTGACTCGACATCGCTGACTGATTTGTTGACTCTTTTCACGGCCCTGAAGGTTCTCAGAGATCAAATTGAGGTTGTAATTTATTCTTATACTCCCTGTCGTTTTTTTTCGCGGGGTGGGGTGGGGGGAGTAATGTTCGTTTCACAACAATTACCGCAAACATGACGTAGTTTTGACGTCACGCGCAATCTCGACTACCGCATGATCGGGTATCGACTTTCGTTAGCATTCGATATGGCCTCTCACAAAACGTCATTCGCTCGTACCGGAGGTTTATAAAAACATGTCTTTCTTGGAATGATTTGGTATAATTATCGTTACAATAAAATGCCACGTAATGATTTATCGGTGGTTAATGCCTTCATATAAAAGTGCTTTCTTAGGAGTGAGTTATTATAGTCAATAATCTACAAATTAAGAGAGAGATACACTTGGTTTATAATTTGCAGTATGCCGTTTCAGTGTAACGGACCATCGAAAATTTATCACCAACACATTACCGTTACGACTGACATTTGCAACGTACTGAGGACAAGAGACAAGTGCCGTTCGTGGACAAGTGCAACGTGGCCGGCCGAAGTGGCCGTGCGGTTAAAGGCGCTGCAGTCTCGAACCGCAAGACCGTTACGGTCGCAGGTTCGAATCCTGCCTCGGGCATGGATGTTTGTGATGTCCTTAGGTTAGTTAGGTTTAACTAGTTCTAAGTTCTAGGGGACTAATGACTTCAGCAGTTGAGTCCCATAGTGCTCAGAGCCATTTGAACCATTTTTGAACAAGTGCAACGGTGCAACCTGTACACTTGGCTTGCATCTGCTTTCGTGTTCAAGCACGCATTCCTCGAGGTGCTTTCATATTTCTGTCCAACCCCTGCATGTAAACTACAGGTTACGGATAATGTGGTTGGGCTACTTTTTTAAGGTAAAATCTTCTAAGTTGTCAGTCCACATCACGTTTCTCTTCACACGATCTGTATTTCCAAACCTCTGCTGGAATTTTCTTCTGGGATTCACGGTTAGCTGAACACACTTTTATTGTGCCCGGACTGTGAAAATTAAGCGCATATCCCTATTGCAATACGAATGCCATCTGGCCTACTTGGAATAATCTGATTGTTGCCGTAACATTCCGTGCAGGCCAAATAGTGTGCTATAGGGAGAACAAGAAAAACAGAACCAGAAAATAAGTTTAAAAAAATATCTGGTTAATGAACAGAAGAATTACTCTTTCCACAAGAAGCTAGATATAGCCGCCATTTACGTCGATGCAGTCTTGTATGTCATTTATCGAAATTTGTGAGACGTGGAGCAATGGCAGCGTGTTGGGAAATTTAACTTCAGCTGAACCCCCAGGTATCTATCACGGTGGAGAAAGATCAGTCGATCTTGGACCTCAGAGGATTTTACTGCCTTTGCTGACTGCTGTAATGACACATTCCGATGCAGAGACATACAATACCTTAAAGGCTGCCGGCCGCGGTGGTCTCTCGGTTCTGGGCGCGCAGTCCAGAACCGTGCGACTGCTACGGTCGCAGGTTCGAATCCTGCCTCGGGCATGGATGTGTGTGATGTCCTTAGGTTAGTTAGGTTTAAGTAGTTCTAAGTTCTAGGGGACTAATGACCACAGCAGTTGAGTCCCATAGTGCTCAGAGCCATTTGAACCTTAAAGGCTGCGCCGAAGATTAAATTGAGAGGGATGTAGAATATAATCTCTGTAATGTGCATATTGGATTCTCTTTTGTTTCATACTATAAGAAGGAGTTAAGAGACATTTTCGATTCTTTTCTGTAGAGGATGGACGTAATTTTTGGTGTGTGCGTAAAGGCAGCCATTTGTTAGTATTTATGGTTTGTGCGACGATCAGAGCAAGTCTTATTGTGTTTTGAATAAAAAATAGTGAGAAGTATCTAAGTTTTACGAGAGTTATTTAAAGCGACGTAGCATTGTATTCTTTGGTTTCCACCGTCTTCGTGAAGTGAACCGATGCCGACTCAGGAAGATACACACGGCCGACAGAGAGAACATCGATGGCGACTAATGAATTGGTATTGTGACAGAAGGACGAATTCTACATCTAAGGTGATAACTCTGAATAAATCAACAATGACGTAGAACTCAAAAATATAATTAATCGGAATGGTAAATTATATTACAGGGAAATTTCACGCAGCACTGAATTTGTCCTCATTCAAGCCGGTCAATACAGTCCGTAAAAAAAGCCTTTCAAAACTTCTAAAGTTACAGTTCCATGTCCATAATTGTTCCTCCTTTCAAAAAAAACAATAAATTTAATTGTTTTTATTTATTTCGCCACACTGTCATCAGGTTGTGCCAAAAGTCGCACGTGTTGTGTAAGCTTTTGCTCCATCCTGTTGAAAATACCCATACGCTCATCCATCATCTGTCAGTATCGTCAAATCAGGTAATGGTTTAAGCAGGTTCCGAGTATGCATCTTACCACAGTTTTTGAACGACTTTTATTTCATCCACTCTGTATTAGCATTTCAACATACATTTTAATCACTCCGTTTTTTTTTATTATGCGTTTTTAGACGACTGGAGCCACAATTGCGTTGGAAGGGAAAACAGACGGGAACAAGCGCAGTGCCCGGTTGTTAAAGAACCGTATTTACAAAAGAGAAATTACGGCGCCGCGGCAGCAAATGCTGGAATTGCAATGCTGCATCGGTAAGCAGCTCTGCATGCCCCGCTGTTTGAGTACCGCATTAATTGCAAAGCAATATTACGCGCACTAAATAACTACACAATAGCGATGTTTAATTAATAATCGATACTACCTGTGTTAAGTGCTCGAATGGTAGCTACAGTGTATAACAATAGGTATAGCGAAAATCATCTTTGTGCGTAATTAACGACATCCTGTGTTAGTCCGCATTCGGGGCAAAATTTATAACAGCACAGGTGCCTTCTGGCGAGAACCTCAAGTACTTGCACATGTTATGATACATCCATCAGCCAACACGTATCTGTCGACCATTGAAAATGAAAAACGGTTTAGCCATTTGAGAATTTACATGAGCATTTGACTGTAATAAACTTTGTTGTTAACAGTGGTTTCAAGTAAAAATTGACAGTAACTTAGCATGTCATTTAAAATGAAAAGGAGAGAGAATTTCCACACAGAAAACCTAGTTTATTTTGCTCTGGAGGTCATTCAATACCGTGCTCTTACTTCTTAGAGCATCCGAAAGTCGCTGAAAAAACAGTAAACTATCCTTTTAAAAAACTGTACTTACTTTTGTCTCTCCAATGATAGAGTTTTAGAATCTTAACCATTAACAAAATTACACACCCTTTCTCCGTACGATCATTGGCCGAAAGTTTGATTCGATACCTGGAATTTGTCGCAAAATAATTACGTAATTATCACAGCGTATTCAGATATCGATAAACCCAAAATGTCAGTGCCTGCCCTCCACTATTTGCAGCTGCATTAACGGACGGTGTAATACCATTGTTGGTTGTGTTAACTGAGCCGTCGTGAAGAAAAGATGAAGAAGAAGAAGAAGAAGAAGGAGGAGGAGGAGGAGCAGGAGGAGTAGGAGACATGAACTAAAAACGAATACGAAGAAGTAGATGAAAAAAATGACAAAGTTAATGAGATCGAAGAGGAGTCGAGGAGAAGGTTGAAAAAGAGGAATAAAAATGGTAAGGAAAATTTCATTCCATACCATCAGAGGATAAATGGAGAAACTGAGTTTTTGTTGTTGTTGTGGTTGTTGTTATTTTGGTCTTCAGTGTGAAGACCAGTTTGCTGGAGCTCTCCATGCTGCTCTATCCTGGGCAGGCTTATTCATCTCCGGATAACGCCCGCAATTTACTCATGTTTGAACCTGCTTACTGTATTCCTTTCTTGATTTCCCTCTACAGTTTTTACCCCAAAACTCTCTTGCGTTACGAAATTCACAAAGGCGCGATGTCTCCGGATGTGTCCTATCAACCGATCCATTCTTTTAGTCAAACTGTGACAAATTTCTTTATTACCCAATTTTATTCAGTAGTCACGCGATCTGCCCATCTAATTTTCAGCATTCTGATACAGCATCATATTTCAGATGATTCTGTTTTCGTCCTGTCTGAACTGATTATCTCCCCGTTTCACTTCATTACAAAGCTACACTCCAAATGCCTTCAGAAAATACATTAACAAACTCCTCTCTACTTCGCCATCATCAGTTATTTTTCTGCTTAAATAGCAAACCTCATCAACTACATCTACCGTCTCATTTCTTTGATCTAATGTTCTCAGCGTCACCTGATTTAATTCGACAACATCAAATTATCCTAGTATTACTTCACCCTCAGCATTGCCTGAAATTGTGTAAGGAAATGAAACGCTAAAAACAATACATGAATTTAGCTATTTGAGCAGCAAAACAGCAGACAGCGGCCCAAGTATGGAAATACACAAAGCACACTGACAATAGCAAGAAATTAAATTCTACTTTTCCAGAAATGTTTAAGATCGAATATAAATTTAAATGATAGGAAGTGTGTCTAATCTTGTTTGGGAGCATCAAGGAAATGCTAATTTTGTAATGCAAAGAAGCGCAGGAAGCAGAGGAGCGGTAACAACTGAACAATGAGACCAAAACGCTAATAGAGTAAACAGCTTCAAATTGAAATAGGATGCAGAAGTTACGGAAAGATTAAGAAGCAAGTGAAAGAGTTGAAAACAAATATGTCGCCAGGTCCAGATGAAATCCCAGTTCGGTTTTACAGAGAGTACCCTGAGGCACTGGCCGCTTACTTACAAGGGAACCTCCCCATCGCACCCCCCTCAGATTTAGTTATAAGTTGACACAGTGGATAGGCCTTGAAAAACTGAACACAGATCAATTGAGAAAACAGGAAGAAGTTGTGTGGAACTGTGAAAAAATAACTAAAAATACAAACTGAGTAGTTCGTGGCAAGATAGGCAACATCAATGACGCCGGAAACTCATGAGCGCCGTGGTCTCGTGCTAACGTGAGCAGCTGCGGAACGAAAGGTCCTTGGTTCAAATCTTCCATCGAGTGAAAAGTTTTAATTTTTTATTTTCAGTTTATGTGACAAACTCTTATGTTTTCATCACTTTTTTGGGAGTGATTATCACATTCACAAGAAAACCTAAATCGGGCAAGGTAGAAGAATCTTTTTACCCATTCGCCAAGTGTACAAGTTAGGTGGGTCGACAACATATTCCTGTCATGTGACGCACATGCCGTCACCAGTGTCGTATAGAATATATCAGATGTGTTTTCCTGTGGAGGAATCGGTTGACCTATGACCTTGCGATCAAATGTTTTCGGTTCCCATTGGAGAGGCACGTCCTTTCGTCTACTAATCGCACGGTTTTGCGATGCGGTCGCAAAACACAGACACTGAACTTATTACAGTGAACAGAGACGTCAATGAACGAACGGACAGATAATAACTATGCAAAAATAAAGAAAGTAAAATTTTCACTTGATGGGGAGACTTGAACCAAGGACATCTCCTTCTGCAGCTCCTCATGCTACCACGAGACCACGGCGCTCGTGTGCTAACTGTCTCCATGATATTGCCTATGTGGCCCATGGGCTACTCAGTTTGTATATTTTGCTTATTTTTTCACAGTTCCACACAACTTCTTCCTGTTTTCTCAATTGATCTTTCAGTTTATCAAGGCCTATCCACTGTGCCAACTTATAACTAAATCTGAGGGGGGTGCGATGGGGAGGTTCCCTTGTTAGCTCACATTTATCGCGAATCAATCGCCCGGCGCAAAGTCCCTAGCGCGTGAAAAAAGCGCAGGTGACTCCAGTATATAAGAAAGGTAAAAGAAAAGACCCGTAAAAGTATAGACCAATGTCCTCAACATCGGTTTTCTGCGGAAATACATGGCATATTCTGAATTCAAACATAATAAATTTCCTTGAGACAGAATATCTTTTGTCCATAACCAACACGGTTTTAGATAACATCGCTCGTGCTTCCTTTCCGCACATGTTATCCTACAAACCATAGATGAGAGGGCAACAGGCAGATGTCATATTCCTGGATTTCCGGAAAGTGTTTAAGACGGTGCCTCACCACAGACCGTTGACGAACGTCAGAGAATACGGATTACCTTCGCAGATATATGAGTGGCTCGAAGCCTCTTAAGTAATAGGACTCGGGTATCGTCAGGAGTGCCCCAGGGTAATGTGTCAAGACCGTTCTTACTTTCTGTATACATTAATGATCTGGCGGACAGGATGAGCAGCAATTTACGACTGTTTGCTGGTATACGGGAATATGGAAGATACAAGATGACTTAGACAAATTTTCTATTTGTTGTGATGAACGAAGGTTGCTCTGAATGTGGAGCAATGTCAGTTAATGTGGATGATGTGGCGTTCGAATAGAGGATTGGTAACATGCTGCTTGACACAATCAAGTCGGTTAAAGAGCTAGGAGTAACTTTGCAGAGTGTTAGAAATGAAACGGGCACGTCAGATTGTTAGTTAGGGAAGGCGAATGCTCGGCTTCGTTTTATTGGGAGAATTTTGGGAAAGTGTGGCTTACGTATGAAAGAGACGGCGTATAGAACACTGGTGCGACCCATTCTTATGTACTGCTTGAGTGTTTGGGATATCCATCAAGTCGGATTATGGGAGGACATCGAACCAGTTTATAGGCGTGCTGCTAGATTTGTTGCCGTTAGGTTCCATAAGCACGCTAGTATTACAGCGGTGCTTTTTTTTTTAATTTAGCACCTCGATTTAGCCGTGAATAATTCATAGTCACAATGTACATAAAATTGAATAAAAGAAAAAAGAAATGCATATTTACAAGCAGAGAAAGCTCAAATCGTCACAGCCGTGTCCACTATATTTGTGCAAAATTAGATTAAAAGACAGTTAAAACTGTGTTGAGTTACAGTGCACACCATTCCTGAAATACCTCCAGAAGCAAGACAGAAAAATAGAATATGTACACCATTAAAAGCTACAAATTGCACACAGTACTCTTTAGGAACTTAAGAAGGCGAATTTGTTTGGTAAAAAAAAAAAAAAAGGGAGAAGTAGCTGATTGAGGATGGTGGTATCCCATACTCAGCAATGTCTCCAGAAAGCCCAACCGTTCGCAGTCAAATTTGGGATACATAAACAAGATGTGGTTGGCATCAGCTTGTATGACACTCACATGCCAGCGAAGCGTAAAGGTTGATCCGATGTAGACGTTAAGGGAAAGAGGCGTAATAGAAGCGAAGTCTTATGGTAGTAGAAATCGTGGATCAGTCCAAATGTGTCCTCATTAACCACGCATGTGAAGGAATCCGAGGTTGGAGCACTGCGTAATAACCGCCTTCCGTTTTTTGGGAAAAGTTCCACGTCTCTTGCCATTATTAGTATGCGTGACCCTTCCACCTCCCGTAAGTAGCCTGTGTAAGGTAATTTCAGATCCAGGACAGTGCCTAAAGATGTCGCTTGCTTGTCTAACTCATTAGGTTCCTCATTTATAGGAAACCTGCGTGGAAAGGCGCCCGTAGCAAATGGGTTTTACACCCCACCCGAGGGCTGGGAATATGTTACGGTAGAACCACATCCTAGAGAACTCAAGTGGGAAACCCTCGAGGGAAGAAGACGCTCTTTTCGCAAGGTACTATCGCAGAAATTTAGAGAAACGCATTTGAAACCGACTGCAGAATGATTCTTTGCCACCAATATACATTTTGCTTAAGGGCCACGAAGATAAGACGAAAAAATTAGGGCTGTATGTAGGCTTATAGATAGTCGTTTCTCTCTCGCTGTGTTTGCAATAAGTGGAGGTAAGTGGTACCCTCCGCCAAGCACCGTATGGTGGCTTTCAGAGTAGGTATGTAGATGTAGATTTAAGAGGCTTGTTCAGGATAGACTAGCCGAGCAGACTGAATTTTAAAAACTGCATAATTACTTGTTTGATTAAGAATCACTAAGAAGAATGAAACCGATGCGTAAAATAAAAGTACACAGATTTCAAGACATGCGTCAGCTGCACTGCCTCATACTATGCATATCATTCGCATCGGCCACATCGCGTTGCTCGCCATCATTATGACGTCAGAGAGGTGGCTGCCAGCGATAGCACTCGGACAGAGTGAGCTTGTTAGGTGTGCGTTCGCTGGCGCGGCTCCAGGGCCCGCTGACTGCGCCGTCGATTTGAATAAGGAGCGCAGAAGCGGCGGCGGCGGTGATTCATGCAGAAGCAGCCGGTGAGAGGCTAGGACAACGGGCCGTTGAACCCGGCACGGGAGGAGGGCAGCGCCCGATCCCCCCGGGCCCACGGCCGCGGGTTCGACGCCGTGCGCAGTCGCTGCAGGTGGCCTCAGCTGCTCGCCGCCTCCACACCAGTCCGAAAGCGAGCACCATACCGAGAGTGTTGTTTACGGCTGCCGCCGTTTTGCGTTGTACCCCGGTCATCAGTGAGGTCGCCTGTACAACGTAAGCTTTCGCGGCTGGCACTAACATCATTTACACTACTGGCCAATAAAATTGCTACACCAAGAAGAAATGCAGATGATAAACGGGTGTTCATTGGACAAATATATTATACTAGAACTGAGATCTGATTACATTTTCACGCAATTTGGGTGCGTAGATCCTGACAAATCAGTACCCAGAACAACCACCTCTGGCCGTAATAACGGCCTTGATACGCCAGGGCATTAAGTCAAACAGAGCTTGGATGGCGTGCACAGGTACAGCTGCCCATGCAGCTTCAACACGATACCACAATTCATCATGACTAGCGACTGGCGTATTGTGACGAGCCAGTCGCTCGCCCACCATTGACCAGACGTTTTCAATTGCTAAGAGATCTGGAGAATGTGCTGGCCAGGGCAGCAGACGAACATTTTCTGCATCCAGGAAGGCCCGTACAGGTCCTGCAACATGCGGTTGTGCATTATCCTGCTGAAATGTAGGGTTTCGCAGGGATCGAATGAAGGGTAGAGCAACTGGTCGTAACACATCTCAAATGTAACGTCCACTGTTCAAAGTGCCGTCAAAGCGAACAAGAGGTGACCGAGACGTGTAACCGATGGCACCCCATACCATCACGCCGGGCGATACGCCAGTATGGCCATGACGAATGCACTCTTCCAATGTGCGTTCACCGCGATGTCGCCAAACACGGATGCGACCATTATGGTGCTCTAAACAGAACCTGGATTCATCCGAAAAAATGACGTTTTTCCATTCGTGCACCCAGGTTCGTCGTTGAGTACACCATCGTAGGCGCTCCTGTCTGTGATGCAGCTACAAGGGTAACCGCAGCCATGGTCTCCGAGCTGAGACTCCATGCTGCTGCAAACGACGTGGAACTATTCGTGCAGATGGTGTCTTGCTAACGTCCCCATCTGTTGACTCAGGGATCGAGACGTGGCTGCACGATCCGTTACAGCCATGCGGATAAGATGCCTGTCATCTGGACTGCTAGTGATACGAGGCCGTCGGGATCCAGCACGGCGTTCCGTATTACCCTCCTGAAACCACCGAATCTATATTCTGCTAACAGTCATTCGATCTCGACCAACTCGAGCCGCAATGTCGCCATACGATAAATCGCAGTCGCGATAGGCTACAATCGGACCTTTACCAAAGTCGGAAACGTGATGGTACGCATTTCTCCTCCTTACACGAGGCATCACAACAACGTTTCACCAGGGAACGCCGGTCAACTGCTGTTTGTGTATGAGAAATCGGTTGGAAACTTTCCTCATGTCAGCACGTTGTAGGTGTCGCACCGGCGCCAACCTTGTGTGATGCTCTGAAAAGCTAATAATTTGCATATCACAGCATCTTCTTCCTGTCGGTTAAATGTCGCGTCTGTAGCACGTCATCTTCCTGGTGTAGGAATTTTAATGTCCTGTAGTGTAAAACTACCGGATATTAGGCTGTGTTCGATGTATAAAACTTCCTCTTAAAGTTTCCTCTCCGACTGCGGGAGACATCTACAGAAGTAAAATGGCGATCTGCAACCAGAACTCGAGGGAGCGCCTATTACTTGGTAGCGTACAAGGCACCACAGTCTATCACGTGATGTCGGCTACGAGATTATCGCTGGTGTTGCCAACATTCTCGGTTGAAGGTAATCGATCGTCATTCATACGCTGCAATGTTGACGTCCAAATGTTGTCTAATTTAACACTTCCTCTTTTCTGTTAACATTATTATGGTGTTTAAAAATCTCAACAGAAAAGAGGAAGGTGTTAAATTAGACAAAATTTGGATGCTAACATTGCAGCGTAAGAATGACGATCGGTTGCTTTCAATTGAGAATTTTGGGAATAACGGCGAAAAGCTCGGAGCCGACGTCACGAGATAGACTGTGGTGCTCTCTACACTGCCTACATAATTGGCGCTCCCTCAAGTTCTGGTTCCAGTTCGACATTTTACCTCTGAAGATGTCTCCTGCAGTCGGAGAGGAAACGTAAGGACAAAGTTTTATACATCGACCACGGAAGTTTTAAGCGGGGTCGTCTGTAGCTTCGTCCAGGCAGACTGCGTAAAGGCACCTACATGCACATCTGTGCACCAAAGACAGTGGCGGAAGGAGCATGGCGTACTAGAATCACTTTTCTCACTTCTTACGACGTTCTTAGATACGGCGCGAGAAGGACTATTGTCACACATTATGTGATCGAAAGTATCCGGACACCTATTAGTGTACATTAATATGGGATGTGTGCACCCTTCACCTTTATCACGGCTTTGCTCCGGACACTTTCAATGAGGTGTCCGAACGTCCGTGGAGGAATGGCAGTCTATTCTGCCTCAAGAGTTCAAAACAGAGAAGGTAGTGATGGGTCTGGAGCGAACCCAACGTTCCAACTCGTCCCCCAGATGCTCCATTGCATTGAAGTCGGGACTTCAGCAAGCCATTCCAATTTCAGGAAAACTACTCTCCACAAACCATTATCCCAAAGCAGCTGATTTATGTAGAGGCGCACGGTCATGCCAATCCCAAGTGTCATTGTCTCCGAACCACTCCTCAGCTGTATGCAGTACATAATGCCATAAAATGTTTTTCAGTCCTTTGGCATTTGGCGTTTTCTTAAGCCGGGCTAGGGGACCACACCCTAACCACGAAAAACACCCCTGTACTGCAATCTTACCTTGTCCGTACTTCACTGTTGGCGCTACACGTGATACAATGTAACGCTCTCCAGATTGTCACAGGGTATAGCGTGAATCACCGCTCCAAATCCCTCGTTTCTAGCCAGTGGTGATTTTTGCAATGACTGTGTTTAACTGTTTACTATGCAATCACCTCAGAATTCATCAACCGACCACGGCATAACAGCCCGGATAATTATAATGGACATAATGGACATTACTATGCAATGTCCTTGAGACATGGACGTATGTCTAAAGAAACAGATACTGCTGCAATCTACAGCTGTACTAAATACAAAAAATGTATACGCAGTTGCATAGTAGACCTTTAAACACAGACACTACAGTATAACAATAATTAAGTCTCTTCCTGTGCGGGAATCACAGAGATTGTGCGAGTGCACGACGAGGACACACGGTGCCATATGGAGGTTTGGGTAGGACAGCTGATGGAAATGGAAATGGCTCTGAGCAGTATGGGACTTAACATCTGAGGTCATTAGTCCCCTAGAACTTAGAACTACTTAAACCTAACTTATCTAAGGATATCACACACATCCATGCCCGAGGCAGGATTCGAGCCAGCGACCGTAGCGGTCGCGAGGTTCCAGACTGAGGGACAGCTGATGACTATGTAAGCTTGGGACAGCTCTTTAAGGTACACTACAACACAATTACCCTCCCAGCGCGAGATGGGCTCTGATGAGCGCGCAGCTGAGCGCCCTACCAACCAAATATCATCATCATCATCATCATCATCATCATCATCATCATCATCATCCGAACGCGAGAAGGGGTCGTTGCTTTAGTCAACGTACACGTGCCAGGTATACTAATACCATGCACAAACGGTGACGCAGCAGGAATCATTCCCTTACTGAGACAATCATCGAAGAACTAGTACCAACATCGCATACGCCAGTCCGTGTCTGACATATATCTCCCGCCTTAACGTATGTGCGCACGTTCAGTGTCGAACACGGATTCGTTCGAGCGTACTTACCGACGTCCCGATAGCCGACATCGCAGGACGTTTACCATCTGCTTCTTCGACATATCGCCCGGAACAGGGTGGAACAGAAACATCCAGCCATTAATTGGCACGTGGTGTGGCGCACGGTACAGCATCCTCACCTACCTACAATAGTCAGTTCAACATGATACAGTGTCGTGAACCGGAAATACCCTACGAATGACAAAAAGTGCGCCGTACATTTGGCGGATTCACCCATGTGTCAACAATGCGGCATGTTGGATACGTACGACCACCGGATGGTCTGTGGCGGGGAATTGGCTGTCTGCACTCTGTCAAGCATAATCCCAGCGTTCATGCGGCGCACTATAGATACAAAAATCTCTTCCGAGATTGTGATTTTTCCAGAGGAAACATATTCTCCGCGTCATAAAATGAACGCAGTGGCGTGAATCACAGGAATGACGGTCAATTAAATATAAGGGACATTCAAATGAAATGCGGTCACTAGTGTAAAGTAACGGTAAAGATTTTATTAACTCAAAAATGAAGTTATACACGGTACAGATACTAAAAAATAGTAGCCGGCCGCTGTGACCGAGCGGTTTTAGGCTCTTCAGTCCGGAACAGCGCCACTGCTACGGTCGCAGGTTCGAATCCTGCCTCGGGCATGGATGCGTGTGACGTCCTTAGGTTAGTTAGGTTTAAGTAGTTCTAAGTTCTAAGGGGACCGATGACCTCAGATGTTAAGTCCCTTAGTGCGCAGAACCATTTGAACCATCCAAAATAGTCGCCAAAACTGTTGGCACATTTATCCCATTGCGACACTAGCCGGTCTATTCCTTGAAGAAGCTAGTAGGCTGCTGTCGGATCCAGGCCTGGACCCACACTTCGTGGTCCGTTGCGAATCGAAGTACGCGAATAGCTTGTTTTAGAGGCCCAAACACATGGAAGTCACAGGGTGAAAGGTCTGGACTGTATGGTGGATGACCCAGTGTTTCCCACCGAAACTGCTGCAATGTCGTCTTCACCGCATTTGCCACGTGCGGGCGGACATTATCACGCGGGAGGACAACGCCAGTAACCGATGGATCCACCGCAACCATTTCCGGATTTCCGGTGTGATGACACTATGAGCCTGTCCAGGACTGGCAACGTCTTCCAGTGACCCCCCCCCCCCACCAAGGAATCGTTTACACCATTCCACAACACATGAATGACTCAGACTGTACACACCGCACACAGCCTTCATCCGTCGATACACTTCACGAGCTGCAACTCCCTCCGCATCCAAAAATCGAATCACTCCTCGTTGTTCCTGCTTACTCACCTGCATGTTCGACAGTGGACGATAACTTGTGTGACCAGTTTCCCTTCGGTGTGAAACCACACTGGCGCTATGCAACATCAAACGGTGCAACGCGTCGGTCTCTCTACAAATAGCTGTCGCCACCATACCCGCAGTTGCGTGGTGCCACCTTAGGTGCAAGGCAAAGGTAGACGCACTGACCAAGTTTCAGTAGAATGAACCTCATATATCGAGATACAAATATGAACGTACTGGATTACTGGCAATACTTGCAAGACGCACATACAAAGCTGTTACGGCTACGAAAGTACGAGGACTGGTATGCTAATTTCCTAGAGACGGTTTTTGCGGACCCGCCAGATAGCAGGGTTGCTGTCGTTTGTGGAACCGACCAAGTAAAGTGATCAACTAAGGAAACCTATGTGAGTTTGCGACCCACGAAGAACTAACAGTTGCAAAGATAGCAACTGAATGTTTCTTTTAATTCTGTTTTAATATATGTATATTTTTTGAAATATTTAAGGGTGCCCGAGGTGGCCCCATTTTGCCTTTGTTGTTACTTCCTGCTGCGCGGTAGGAGGGCAGTGAAGTTCCTTCAGGACAGTTATAATGTTACAAGGAGATACTATGGTCTTGTGAATAATAAATGTTTCTGTTTCTCCTACCTTCGTATACCCAATAGGCTCGATGGTGATCCTTCATCGTGCTTTTGGAGCGGTCGTCACAGAGTCAAAATAAAATAAAAAAGCATTCACCCCCGAAAAGCAAAGACAATGGTTAAAAAAGTGGTCAGAGCTAAAAAGATGGTAAGACAATCGCTGGAGTTTCATCGTATTCGCAATTGCGAATATGTTTCTTATACTGATCAGTGTCGTCGCTCTTCACAGTATCTCAATCGTCGCTTTAGAAATGAGTGGGTGCTAGGCCATAGCATACCATTGTTTTTATCTCCCTAGGCTCAGAGATTGTGATTGGTAGCACTTTGAAACTCACGCACCTTCAGCTGACTTCATGTGATTTTTTACAACGACCGTCAATCGTCCCCCTGGGTACGTACACGAAATCTGCTTGATCTTGGTTTGGCTGTGAATATTCCTTCGTGTTTCCACTTCACGGTCGCCAGCAGTCAACTTCGGCAGGTTTGCAAGGGTTGAAATGTCCCTTACGGATTTGTTACTCAAGTAACGTCCGATGAATATTTCCGTATTTGAAGCCATTGAGCTCCACTGACCTAAACATTCCGTTGCTACTGCTCCCCTGACGACAACACAACACTTTATATTGGTGATTCCACCTGTCCTGACATCTAGAGATCAATTCCGCACTGCGTAGGGGTCTCCGGGTAATTTTGACCATACAGTGTCCCTCCGTATATGCGCCAATCGTTGTCATTACGAGTCGCGCGGTGTAGCTGCGCGGTCATGGGCGCCTTGCCACGGTTCGTGCGGCTCCCCCCCCCCCCCGGCGCAAATTCAAGTCCTCCCTCGGGCATGTGTGTGTGTGTGTGTGTGTGTGTGTGTGTGTGTGTGTGTGTGTGTGTTGTCCTTAGCGTAAGTTAGTTTAAGCTAGATTAAGTGTGTGTAAGGCTAGGGGCCGATGACCACAGCAGTTTGGTCCCATAGGAACTCAACAGGATTTTCCAAGATTTGTCATTATGCGAGAATTAGGTCCGACGAATAGTCTACGATTCCTGCTCATATTTGAATGTATGCTTTCGAAACTTTGAAAGTAAAGACCCTCTCTGTACGACTCAGGCTGACACCTGTCTATAGGAAAAGCCGTACGTAATATTCATCGCACGATAAATTCGTTATAATGAACTTTTGCTTACGAATTCAAAGAACCACATCCTACACTGACATAAGTAACCGTCCGAAATCTCTAACTGAACGCTGTACATTTGTTTCATATTCTCTTTTAATCTACCCACAAATACTCTTACGTTCCGATAGAGCAACAGAAATTTTGGTCCGTCGTTTCTTACTCCTGACTCAAAACCTCGAGTCTTTTATTCGGAATGAAGTGGCTTGAAAACCGAGAAGATTTTATTCAGGCATGCCGTCGCGAAAGACTACGAGGACACATTTTCTAAACTGTTTTGAGTCGCACGGGGATAAGACGAACGTTTCCTCTTGGCAGCAGCTCCTAGCCAATCGCTTATTTTTTCGAATATTTACCATGGTTTATCTTGCTTGGCAAATTCCTGTTTACTGAGATTTGCACATTCGAAATCTAATCGCTAACCGTTTCTAAATGTTATCTGTAACTGGTAAGGTTTCGTAAGTGGCGACTGAAGATTTCACCCTCTTCCGTCCTTCATTCGATAAGATACGGAGTACAGCGTGAGAGACGAACCTTGTCACCGTGAGTGAAGATCCGAGAATTTCTGAGAAGCCAGACCGTTGTTTCGAAAAGTCAGGAGAAGTAATAGTGATAACAGGTTTGAAATGAGTTAACTGACTCATAAATCTCACGCTATTAACACCATCGAATCTAACCTTAACTCAGCTTTGGCACATCTACGAGAAGCTGATTTATGTCTTTAAAACACGAGCAAGCTGTAGCCGAGCGGCTCTAGGAGCTTCAGTCCGGAACCGCACTGTTGCTACGGTCGCAGGTTAGAATCCTGCCTCGAGCATGGATGTGGGTGATGTCCTTAGGTTAGTTAGGTTTAAGTAGTTCTAAGTCTAGGGAACTGATGACCTCAGTTGTGAAGTCCCATAGTGCTTAGAGTGATTTGAACAATTTGAACTTAAACTTCACACTTCCTTTTGCTTTTACTATTCGTGATATTTTCATTCATGATAACGTATTGTGTCACAAGTTTGTCGTAATTGTTATTTTTCGCAACATTTGACTGTAAGCAAAACGCATTGCGCGTGTTACACTCTAACTGATCCTTGATATCTGAATCGTCTAACCCTTGGTAATTTGGTTCCGAGGTTTAGCAGACATGGTTATCGGTAATCTCATATGACAGAGCTATGGATGCAGTGAGAAAAACCTGCATTCGGCAGAGATGCAAATGTTGTGATAGCCATGAATGTATGAGCGGTGAAATAGGACCCTACATTTAATTCGGACAGTGAAACTGCGTCTTACGCAGGACAGGTGACTACGCCGAGTAGGAAAGCTTTTCCACCGCTACATGAAAGAAAGGAAGAGGTAGGCTATTGGCTGCTTGATAGTGAACTGTGAGCCCCACAACGTTAGCAAAGCTTTTCTTCTGTATAGGGACTGTGAAAGGCGGAAGAAGTCGACAAAATTACTCCTAATGGGCTTCAATTTTGAAGATGGCTTTCAAATAATCGCTTTGCGAAATATTAAATGGTTGGACTTACAAATACTATTGATTTGTCCAGTGGCCAAATTCCTTTTACGTGAAAGAAAATTCCTTTCACGTAAATTACCCTTATGTCCCATGTAATATTTCAGAAATCACACATTAGAATAAAAGGCGAAACGCATCTGGAGTAATAAATGTCTATTATGTAGCACGCAAGAGACATTTTATTAGTAAACGAATAAGAATCGTTACATTATGTCTCTCATACAGCAGTCATTGGTCTCAAAAAGATTGTCAACACCTGAGCTCTTAAATTCGGTAGCAGAGACCGATAGCTTCACTAGAGATAACGTGATTTCTTTATGCAGTTTCTCAACAGCTATGATTGCGTCAGCTGGCCTTCTAAACAACAACAAATTTCGTGCGGGCACGGAAATCTGGAGAGGGAATACGTAGATTGTAAGACAGAATTTATTTATTAAAATAAAGAGTTTTTCAGAATCCTTATGTGAATTTGACTAGCAGTTTGTACAGCCACACTCACAACAACGCCACACTACAATCGGATTATAGAATTTTTTAGGTTTATTGAATTTAAAGTTCAGAATTCATCCAAAACAATTCGACGCCACTCTCAAAAATTCTTGAGAAAGCTAACTTTGAAGTCTTCTTAGTTTCTTTAATGCTCAAAGTAAGGCCGTTATCCAGAGAGCCATGTGGTTCTGTGATAGAAAATTTGCTTGCCACAAGGGCGGCCCAGGATGCATTTTCTACGAGCATTTTCCTGCAGGGTAAAAAACATAAATATGAGAACAATCTGTAATTTTTTAAATGTAAACCATGCTTATTAACAATATTTTACAAAAGATCAGTTAGTTAAAAATTTATATTCGTGAGCGATATGTAATTAGCAATACGAAGACGAGCATTTTCATAAAACTAATAATTAGATACCTGTTAATTAGCGTATACCATATTTGATAAATTTTATATTTCATTGACGTATGTTTTCGAAATGAACGAAAAAAATCGAAAAAAAGCGCCTGCCAGCCTCGAGTACTACCGATTTTTTCCCATGTTTATGTATTTTACGCGTCACAGAAATGGGGGTGGAAGACAATCCTTTGTATATTTTCATCATCTGGAAATCGCATCCAGGAACCCTACAAGGCAGGCGTGCATTCTACCATAGAGCCAAGCAGCGTATAGGAAAAGTAGCCTCACTTTGTGGTATTAAAGACGCTCCGAAGACATCAAAGTTGATTTTCTCGAGAATTTTTGAGAGTTGCATCGAACGACGTTGGTATACTGACGTTTGAGTTCTGAACTTCACATCTGATGAATATAAAAAGTTAGTAAAATCCCATTGCCGTGTGGTCTCGTGAGCAAGCCATGTGTCCAACGCATGCTTAGGTTGTGGCGCCCAAAGTGTTACGTAACCAATTCGAATTCTTGTGATAGAAGAAATTTTCATCGTCAGTATGTGGCCAGCAAGGAGTGTACAGGTGGTCACGTAAATCTGGTTATCGCCAGACCTCGTGTCAATACCCTCGGTCAGATGCCAAACGTGTGCCTCATAAGTGGCTGTGTTGATAGTGATCCGTCTGTGGGCCGAGAACATAAAGCTCCGTGACTATTCTACATAGTAATCTGTGTGCCGGCAGCCATGTGCGTGTTCCATTGACGATGACCGATGTGGAATGTATGCATTCACTCAATAAAAAACATGGTCTCTCTCTCTCTCTCTCTCTCTCTCTTACAAACACATACACACACACACACACACACACACACACACACACATACATTATATATATGGCTGTATACAACATTCTAATATACAGGGTGTAAATTTTAAGTTGACAAACCAGAATAACACGAAAAATAAGTTTCACACGAAAAAATGTGCAGAATACAAAGTTGATTATTTTGGGGGGGGACATCTGCTGGTGCTAAAATTAGCCCGCCACCCCAGCCCCCGGGGGGTGGGGCTGGAGGAAACTTTAAAATTTCAAATGGGAACCTCCATTATTTGTTGCAGAATCAGATTCTACATACAAAAACTACGTACATTTTGTCTTAAACATTTGTTTTGATTCTTGGTAGTTGGCGCTGTAATTTAAGAAAATCCATTTTCTCATTTCTGTGTGCAAAATGGTTACGGAGAAATAAAAGGTAGGATGTTTGGTGACTTAGTTAGCTAGTCAGTTGATTTGTTTGAGAATTAAAAGTTGTGTGGCCTCATGACCACGAAACAAACAAAGCTTATCCTAATCTGCAGAAAAAATTAATAGAGTATTTGGGCAAACAATTGCAAAATTCTAATTCCTCTCTCTCAAACCCCAGCCTATGGGGACAGAGGGAGAGTTTTAGTTTTAGCGAATCAAAGTTTACGAAGTAAATAAGTATTTTTTATTTATCCGTAACCATTTTCCATGCAAAAATGAGAACATGGATTTTCGTGAATTACAGTGCCAACCACCAAGAATCAAAACAAATGCCGCGCGGGATTAGCCGAGAGGTCTGCGGCGCTTGAGTCATAGACTGTGCGGCTGGTCCCCGCGGAGGTTCGAGTCCTCCCTCGGGCTTGGGTGGGTGTGTTAGTCCTTAGGATAATTTAGGTTAAGTAGTATGTAAGCTTAGGGACTGATGACCTTAGCAGTTAAGTCCCATAAGATTTCACACACATATGAACAATTCTTTTCAAAAGAAATTTTAAAGACAAAATGTACGTAATCTTACGTAGAATCTGATTCTGCAATAAAATATGGGGGTTCCCATTTAAAATTTTAAAGTTGCCTCCCGCCCCACCCCCGGGGACTGGGGTGGCGGGCTAATTTTAGCACCAGAAGATGTCCCCTTCGAAAATAATCAACTTTGGATTCTACAAATTTTGTCGTGTGAAGCTTAGTTTTCGAGTTATTCTGGTTTGTCAACTTAAAATTTACACCCTGTCTAGTGAGAGAAGTTTGTCACGCAGATAAGGACACCAGACAAAAAAATAGTCACTGACAAGAGGCATGATGCTAATACCACCTCTAACCCCGATAACGACCAGGAGTGATGAACTGGGATGCCCCTCCATTTCATAGCAGGACCACTTTGGTCGTCATCTGCGGTACCCTTACATGTCTATGACATTCTGCACCCTGTTTTGTTGCCTCCATTGCAAGCCGTCTTGGGCTTACATTTCAGCAAGATAATGCTCTCCTTCACATGGCGAGAGTTTCGGTTGCTTGTCTTCGTGCATCTCAAACCATACATAACTTGGCCAGCACGGTCGTCGCATCTCTTCAACGTTTGGAGCCTTATGAGCAGGGCCACCCAACCAGTTCGGGATTTCGGTGATCTAGCGCACCAATTGGACACCATATATCACTATATCCCTCAGGAGGACATCCGACAACTCTATCAATCAATGCCAAGACCAATTATTGTTTGATAAGGGCCAGAGATGGCCCCATGCGTTTTTAAAACTCTTTCACTTGAATAAATCCTCCACTCTTTCTAACATTGTAATCATTTGTTTGTACGTACGTGTATGTCACATCTACCGCTTTCGTGGAGCGTCTTTGATTTTTTTTTGTACTGTCATAAATCGATACAAAAGAGACGAGGTGGCTTCCACTACAACGAATGTCATTGGGCATGTAATCAATTGTTTATCGTTCAATACGTCACTTCTTTCTGATCAAGTCAAGAATTATAAGAATTTTCATGGAATCGGCTAGATCCATGGGACTTTCATCTGTTATTTATTTGTTCCAATGAACGTGTATTTGCTTACAGCTGTATATTTTATTTTAGTTTGATGATTAACTCACAATTGATTAAAAAGACACTATTGTCTTATCTTAAGCTACATATGCAGTCAGCTAAAGTAATTACAGGATGGAATAGCTGTGGGATTTCGATAAAATATTGTACAAAATTCTACCTATAGAATACCCAAGTGTAAACGTACCTCCAAGAAACACACCGAAGGCTATACAGAAATATTAGGAGGGATTTTAACTAGAGTATCAATCGAAATACTGCAGGTCGTTCTGACATATCACTGTATTTATCAAAGAGGGGAAGGGGGTAGGGTACTAGCTATGGAACATTGTTACTTAGAACCAGTGGAAATGCATATACAAACGTCTCCTGCACTCTAGATGCTATTACAACTCATGTGAGTGAGTGATTCATCTACTAACAACAAAAGAAACTAAGGCTCTTTGTGCACTTCAAAACTTTTTAAACAAGCAGATATTCAACAATGAGGGATTTCAAGGTTATGAGAATATTATTGTTGTTTGCGAAGTATGACTGATTACCGGCCGTTGTGGCCGAGCGGTTCTAGGCGCTTCAGTCTGGAACCTCGCGACCGCTACGCTCGCATGTTCGAATCCTGCCCCGGGCATGGATGTGTGAGGTGTCCTTAGGTTGGTTAGGTTTAAGTAGTTCTAAGTTCTAGGGGACTGATGACCTCAGATGTTAAGTCCCATAGTGCTCAGAGCCATTTGAACCATTTTTATGATTGATAGTTGAGAAATTCATAAGAGGGTAAAAGTAGCGCTGGCTGTTCACTATGGCCAGTAGTTTATAGAACTGTCTGCAAGAGATCCTAGAACCCGCAACACGTGTTAGTCTTATTACACACTCCTCTGCAATGAGTACTGAAATAATCAATGAAAAGTTGCCCCACAGTATGTTGTTAAAACTCATTTGAAATTTTCATCAGTGAAGCCTGCTATTAACCGACAAGACAAAAGTTGCGAAGTGTTTCAAACCCTCCCTTCTTATCATTTGTAAAACAGAAACACAACATTACACTTAGGTTCAGAAACGGTGCGGGCAGTCGTTCACACTGTAGATAGATTCACACCTGACACTACGTAACACATCGAAGAAACACAATGGGAAGTTGCCCAGGCTGCCACCGTGGAATTCTCCCATCTGTCTCCAAAGTTTCTGTTCTGATGTCCGCCCTGGTAGCTGAGTGGTTAGCGTGACAGACTATCAATCCTAAGGGCCCGGGTTCGGTTCCCGGATGGGTCGGCGATTTTCTCCGCTCAGGGACTGGGTGTTGTGTTGTCTCAATCATCATCATTTCTTCCCCATCGACGTGCCGGTCGCCGAAGTGGCGTCAACTCGTAAGACCTGCACCAGGCGAACGGTCTATCCGACGGGAGGCCCTAGCCACACGACATTTCCATTTCTGTACTGATTAAGGTACTGGTTTTATTTCTTCTTTCGTTTCACCCTCTTTGGGGTACGCTGGATCAATAATTTATTTGTGCGTTGTTCTTTTCTTAGGGCCCAGTGTTTCTTCATTCTTTCTGGTCTTCTTTTCCTCTCTTCTTCTGAGATGAAGGGTTTGGACTTTTGTGTAGATTTGTCTCGGAACCTTATGTTTTCATCTTTAGTAATTAATTTAGCTGTTTGATCGATAAGTGAATTTTCTGAAATCTTTAATTCTACTAGGTCTTTCTCAGTTTCTTTAAACCAGTTGGTTTTCGTTTTACGGTTACGGAAAAAGTCCAAGATTTGTTTGGTTAGTCTGTTGGAATTCATTCTGAGAAGATGACCATAAAAATTTATCCTCCTTTTTCGCATAGTATCTGAAAGTTTATCAATTTTCTTGTAGAGAGTTTCATTTCTGATGTATATAATCTTATTGTCTTGAAAGTTTGGTCCTCTGATTTTTCTTAAAATTTTTCTTTCCTTTAGCTCAAGTTTCTCCATTTGGTCTTTGAAATTCATGTTTAGTGTTTCTGCTGCATACAGTGCTTCCGGCTTAATCACTGTCTTGTAATGTGTAATTTTGGACCTCCATGAAAGTGATTTTTTGTTAGTTGGAAGGCCAATTTTATTCTGGTACAAGTAATGGTTTTACCGAACTCACGCGAATTATTCTCTCCACAGTGAGCGCCGTCACAGTATCTTGACACGGGCATAAAGTCCCTGATCCTTGGTCTTCAGCTTGAATGCCAAAGACGACAGAAAGAGCCGTCTACATTTTAGCTCGCATGAAACACAGGAGGTTGGAAAGGGCACAGGCGGAATGTTCTCAGACGAGGTCTAGTTCGCCAGCTTCCGCTCTGTTGCCAGCCAGTTGGCTGCGCTGAGAGGTGCGAGATGCGCGTCAGTGCGCTAATAGCCAACACCCCTGATTAGCGGCAATTAACCGAGGACGATTGCTCAAACGCCTGTTTGTGTTGGTCTGCCTTTGGGCCTGCAGCGGCATGCCCACTGCATGGGGCCTGCAAGCTGTAACTACTGACGCCCCAGAGCTTCAGCGCGGAAGACAAAAATAACAGAAGTGCATAAAAGCTTTACAGCAAGAGAGAAGACCATTGTCTTTGTCAGGACACAATGAGGTGGTAGAGTAGCGAAGGCTTGCATGACTGTGGGACGGGATTCTCAACTCTCCGACCAGGTTTATATTATGATCTTATTTCATCTGCCTCTACACCTACATCTACGTATATTTTCTGTTCCTCCGGAAGTGGAGTGACAGAAAAACAATTGTCAGTATGCCTCGTTACGAGCCCTAATTTCTCCTATACTGTCTTCGCGGTCTTACGTTAAATATATGTTGGCAATAACAGAATCGCCCTCCAGTCAGCCGAAAATTCTGGTTCCCTAAATTTTCTCAATAGCGTTTCGCGAAAGGAACAGCCGGCCGCTGTGACCGATCGGTTCTAGGCGCTTCAGTCCGGAACCATGCGGCTACTACGGTCGCAGGTTCGAATCCTGCCTCGAGCACAGATGTGTGTGATATCCCTAGATAGGTTTAAGTAGTTCTAAGTCTAGGGGACTGATGACCTCAGATGTTAAGTCCCATAGTGCTCAGAGCCATTTGAACCATCGAAAAGAACCTCCCTGTGACAAATCTAGCAGCACGTCTCTGAACTACCTGCATGTCTTCCTTTAATTCTAACTCGTGGGGATTCCGTACACTTGAGCAGCACTCAAGAAGAGGTCACACTACTGTTCGATGTGCCATCTCCTTTGTAGAACAGCCACGTTTTCTCAGATTTCCCCAATAAACCCAGATCTACCATTCGACTTCCCTGCTCTGACTTCAAGTTATCGCTTTGAAGCGTTACGTCCAAATACTTAATCGTCGTGATGATGTCAAGCAGGGTTAACTGGATACTAAATACAACCAGCAGTAAGCAGACAATTAATAAAACAACTGTCGCTTCCGTTACTATGTTCGGGCCATTTATTCCTGATACTCAGATGAGACATGGAGAAGTCTCATATTATGATACTTAAAACAACTTACTGTGTACTGGATAGTTGTTTCGCGGTGATAAAAGATACATTGCATTTCATTTAGACAGTTAGCTTGATTGCTTTTAGCTTCACAGTCGCTATAAACTTACTAAAAGTTAAAACTACTCTCCTGCCAGGGTTGTAAACTTTAACCAAAAATTAAAATTTATTCCCACATCAGGATTGCCACTGTCAGCCTTAGAGGCTGTTGAAACAGTGGGGTTAACATTCAGAGTGAAAGGATACTTACGACAGGAATGGCTGATGGTACTGTTATCCTCAGTTGAAGTGTGAAAAAATTGCGCTCTGCAGCTGAATGGAGTGAACAGTCTAACGAGCACATAATCTAGATTTAGAAAAAACCAATGAAAGATTAAAGTAGTGAGCAGTAGAACTGAGGTAAACTTTAAAATTGGGGACATATAGTGAAAATAGAGAAGAAATTCTTACTTTGGAAGCAAAGTAATGCTTGGCGAATGAGAAAGATGATATACGAGGGTGGCACCTATTTATTCACATCCGATACAAAAGAGTTACGTGTTTGCACCTATTACTGTCCTTCAAAGTAGTCACCAGCGTTGTGTAGAACCCGTTGCCAGCGATGTGGAAGGCGTAGTATACCGTTAGCAGAGGCTGTTCTGTTGATGGTGCGAATGGAGCGGTCTACTGTCTGTCTAATTTCTGGAATAGTTCTGAAGCGAATGCCACGAAGTAGTTCCTTCATCTTCGGAAACAAATCAAAGTCACAAGGACTTAAGTCTGGGGAGTGTGGTGGATGGTACAGTACTTCCCAGTCCCATCGACCGAACAGAGCAGCCAGAGATTAGACAGACAGTAGACCGCTCCATTCGCACCATCAACAGAACAGCCTCTGCTAACGGTATACTACGCCTTCCACATCGCTGGCAACTGGTTCTACACAACCCTGGTGACTACTTTGAAGGACAGAAACAGGTGCAAAGATGCAACTCTTTTGATCCGGTTGTGAATAAATAGTGGCCACTATTTAAGTTCCAGCTCTTGTAAAAAGAAGACTAGCACACAACAACAGTTCATTCCTCGCCACAAGAAGTCTTAAATGCTATATATTCCACATAAATAGGCGAACAAATCGGGTAGTGTACACCTACACTAATGACGTCAAAAACTATATTCAGTAATTACGGTAATATGGTAAAATATTTCGGAATATTGTCCGGAGCGACCTAAACTGGAATGAGCGCATAAAACAAATACTACGAAAAGCAAATGCCAGAGTCACAATTATTTTCATCGGAAGAATCCTAAGGAAATCTAAAACATCCACGAGAGAAATTATTACAAGGTGCTTGTTCGGCCGATTCCTGAGTATTATTCATCAATTTGGGATTCTTACCAGGTAGGACTGATAGGAGAGAGAGAGAGGGGGGGGGGGGGTGAATCCAATGATTCGTCACGGGATTGTTTAGTCGGTGCGTGAGCATTGCGGAGATCCTCAAAAAATTGCTGTTGAAATTCAGAGAGAAGGTGTTCCATCAAGAATAAGGCAGGATATTATTTCCTCAACATACAGCTCGCGAAATGATTTCAACTAGACTCTCCGGGAAATGAGAGATTACGAGGATTTACCAACTACCGACTACCACGCTCTTTCAAGGGAACGGGTAAGAGGTGATCGAAATGGTTGAAATGGCTCTGAGCACTATGGGACTTAACATCTATGGTCATCAGTCCCCTAGAACTTACAACTACTTAAACCTAACTAACCTAAGGACATCACACAACACCCAGTCATCACTAGGCAGAGAAAATCCCTGACCCCTCCGGGAATCGAACCCGGGAACCCGGCCGTGGGAAGCGAGAACGCTACCGCACGACCACGAGCTGCGGACTAAGGGGTGATCAGATAGTGATGCAAGAATTGCCCTCCACCACACACCATAAGGTAGTTTGGGTAATATAGGTGTGGATGTAGATCAAATATTTATCTGAGAAAGAAATTTCTGTGAAAGTAGCTGCAGCACTGTGTTCTACGGAAGCGAATCTGAATTGTGGGAAAATCGGAAAAGAATAAAAGCAAAGCGTCTGAGACGCGTTACTAAAGAAAGATGCTGAAAACTGATAATTTTATAAGAAACGAAGAGTTTCTGCGCTCAGACGTCGAGGAAAGAGAAATGTAGGGATGCTGCCTAGTAGAAGGGAAGTGTTGATAGCACATGTTTTAAGGTATCAGGGAATAACTTTCGTGGTGGGGTAGATTGTTGTATCTCGGAACACTTTCCGGACTTTCGGTTCCTGCCAGCCCTGTAATAAAGTTTATTATATTTTCTAACCACATTTTTAAATGGTAGCATTCACTTGTTGGGTGTTACAATCTTATTCTGAAATTACAAGAGTACTCGGGAAAATTAAGGTTTCTGGAAGTGTGAAAACAAGTACCTAAGTACAACACGGTCATCTACCTAGGAACTAGTTTTCTATTGAAATTTAAAAGCGCTGCAATCGATAAAATTAATTTCCAAATGGAAGCTACTGAATGTTTTTCATTTTGAAGACAGGTGAAACTGTCAATAAAAGCAAAGTTTATTTGCAAGTATGAGATGTTCCATCTTCTTCTATTTCAAATTACAAAAGGAGCACGACCGGCCAAATATGGTTTAATAGTCCACAATTCATATAACTGGCTTAGTTAGAATGATACTTTCCATGAGCATAAAACATAAACACGACATCCGAATAAATCAGGATATTCCAGCGTGTGACATATGATACATATGGCTTATTCTAGGTATCGGTTAACAATGGAATCCAGTGCTAAATGTGGATACCGCGATGTGGAGATAAACCACAATTATTAACGAAAATTTTTGTGTTTAATAAAACCTTACAGCCTCCGAGAAATCACAGTTTTTACATTTAAAAGGTGTAATTTATGGCCACGAATGACATTTATCTTCCAAATAACGTGAAGTCCACGGCGCTAATTTAAACTTATACTGTCTTTTCTACCTCAATGACACATCAACCGAGTGTCCAGCACGACATTCTAAATGTGCCTTATGAAGTTAGAGCAAATGGCAAGAATCTAGTAATGAAAATGAAAAATTAATTATATGGCTACTTGAAACTACTGTAGCTGTAATTAAAGCTTCCAGAGAAATTCAGCTCCGTATTTTGGAATTGACTCCTTCTCATGCCAGAGGAACATAGGAGAGCGAGCGAAAGAATTACATTTAAAGTAGGTTTGTGCATGCCATTCTTCAGTAACTACAATGTATGCGATGTACAACTGTGGACTCCTGCTCTTGCATTTCATGCGGTCAGAAGAGCGCCGCATAACAAGTCAAATTTATTTGCCTTGAGAATAAAATAGCTTGAACTTGACAATGGCATAAGGCGAAGCTAAATTGCTACCGCATCTAGGGCGTGACTTGCCAGCCACTTGTAAAACACTCGAAACCCAGCAATTATTGGCGATACGTTAGCTCTGGCGACAGACGCAAGTCCATCGTTCAGCGCAACGGGTCAGCCGCAGATGTTCTAACCAGCCGGATAATGGCGAACAAGGTCATTAACAAGTGACGGCTCGCACAACCTGTTGTGAAATATGTGGCAATTCCCCGATAAACCGGCAATCGCTGTCCGTTACTGAGATGTAATGGAGTCAGTATTTGGTCCCACAGTTCATTTGAGGTGTATTTGAAACCTAATCCACGCAACATCGGGTCGACGTTATTAAAGTAAGGACTTGGTTCAGCGCAGGACTGTGAAAGCAAGCCTTACATGTCAAGAAAAATGTCCACAGCCACAGTATCTCTACGGAACATTTTACTGCGCTCATATGATACAGCATAATCACTCTTGACGATTGTGGCATATGCGCCAAAGACGAGATAATGATTTCGACTCATAAGTAGAATCGAAAGAGCTCTGGAGAACAACATGAGGTAGTGAAAGTTATTTCTTACACTATCTATACATATTATAAAAATGTGTGTGTGTGTGTGTGTGTGTGTGTGTGTGTGTGTGTTCCATGTCTCCTCCTAAACCACAGGGCCGATTTCAGTAGTACTTGGTATTCATACTCCTTATTAAACTTCCTGACAGATTAAAACTGTGCGCCCGACCGAGACTCGAACTCGGGACCTTTGCCTTTCGCGGGCAAGTGCTCTACCATCTGAGCTACCGAAGCACGATTCACGCCCGGTACTCACAGCTTTACTTCTGCCAGTATCTCGTAGAGCACTTGCCCGCGAAAGGCAAAGGTCCCGAGTTCGAGTATCGGTCGGGCACACAGTTTTAATCTGCCAGGAAGTTTCATATCAGCGCACACTCCGCTGCAGAGTGAAAATCTCATTCTGGATACTCCTTATTGTCAGGCAATAATCGCTGTCGGGGTAAAAACTATCTATCTATTATAGTTCAGGAAATATGACGTCATAAACAGTGACATGCCTGAAAAACTGTGCACCATGCATGACTTCTACATTTATTACTTCTTTGCTACTAACTCTATTCCCAACATATTTTGCAGACAGTGTCCAAAATATTCTCCTAAATGTAACTATACAGTGCAAGAGATATGACGTCATCAACACTGAGATGCGAGAAAAATTACCGCATCATCCATATAAATTTACCCTTTATTACTGATACGCTCCTAGAGTCGACTCAGTTTCTGGAAATCCATGACACCTGGCAGTGCTTTTGACAGCTTTCAACTGTGAAACGCAAATGACTGTATGCCAACACCATAGCCGTGTATATAGCTATGAAGTGACATTGCCATAGAGACGTTACAAAATCGCGTTGTAGATACGCGAAGCAGCTATATTTGTACATATGTACAATATGTATTATGCATTATTGCAAAGATGTTTTCACGAATACACGGAAATGAAATTTTTTCGATATTTTACTACAAACACAGTTCTTTTTCTGTTTCCAGTTTCTAACAGAAAATTGTCAAAATAAATAGCCGGCCAATGCCGAGGTTGTTAGCTAGTAAATAAAACATTGTACTGACAAACTTCCAGAGGATGCAGAGAAGTGTCTTGAACTAACCGACGGCGGGAATACATGTCCAAAAACATTTTCCAATGATGTTACAAATTGTCGATGTTACCGACACCAGATGTGGAGTCACTAACTCATTTGCGACACTCGTTTCCGCGGCAGCCGACCAATGTATGTACTATGTATTTTAACAAAATTTTATTATGTTTTAAAGTAGACTTGTGTTTCGTTCGCAATTTTTTTTTTAAATGTGTGCGCAGTTCGGGTCCGTCGCATAGATTTTTCATGAAAACGTCGGCATAAAATCGAGACAAGTGTTTAGCATTAATATGTCATTTAATTATTAACACTTCAATGTAATGGTTCCACAGAGTAGCGTAATAATTACAAAATAGATAAATCACAAGATTTGACTGTCTATGGCGCTGTATGCCCATAGGGCGAGCCACCTAATCGCTTTGTGCCGTGTTTTCATTTCCGTACCTCTTGCATTCGCTTAGCACTGGACTTGTGAGGACTTTTTGGTTTCTTTCTACGCAAACTTTCCTCTGACTCGCGTTTTCTGCAATTTCGAACGTATTTACGAGTCACATGAGTCAACATCTTTCATTATTCTGTGATCCCAGTAGGGTTCCGCAAGTTTATCACAATGGCCTCCAATCGATGGCCGGCCGCTTCCTTTTTAACTACAATTAAAGCATTTCTCCTTGACAAGGGTTTTCGCTATCCAGAACTAAAGAACGATCAGCATTTCCATAAATTTTATTACATAGTAGACGTAACAGTCTCATCTAAATGAGACTGATCGTAAATTACTGGGGAACGGAAACACAATTTTGTCGATGTTAGTAGCAGTTGTTTCATTCGAAAACAAATTATCTCTTTTTGCTCTAGATTTTGAAAGAGAAAGTTTGTTCACACTCGAATCCTGTTGAAACATCGCCAACAAAATACTTCGGATATTGACATGTGCTATTTCATAACACTTTTGAATATGAGGGAAGCTTCTCTCGACAGGTTTCAGAAATTCACAAACAGCGATACGACGTGAAGGACAGTTAAAGAAAATCCTATTAATGCTACTGTAACAGTTCCATTTTTCTACCTTTAGTATTTGCATTAGCAACTTTGAAACAAAATTGCGGTATTTAAAAGAAAAAAAAAGAATAACTGAGCTTGATATTTCAATGTCTTTGTGCTGATAATAGAAACTTAGGATAAAAGCGAATATGAACTTACGTCAAGGACAAGTGGTCTGCTACGAAAGGCGTAGGAAAGGAAGGTATGTTCTTAAGCCCTGCTGACTCATATCACCCGAAAAAAATGCGTTTGCTTTTCTTCCTTATTCTAGTCTATATATTCATGCGAACAATCATTTTCAAGCATGAGCTGTATCAAGAGTAACATCAGAAGTTAGCTTACAGAGCCTCTAATCGTACCTAAAATTAAAAACAACATAGTACAAACTTAATTCAGCCGAACTTTCTAAGTAGATACAAGGCTAATGTTTGTCAGTCATTGTCATGATTTAATTATACGGATACCTTATAATTTAATTTCAACAATAAATAATATCGTTACTAAAAATCATATCAAGTTTTATTGAACGTGCCTATAGTTCGACTAAAACTTTAAAGTTTATTATGTTAATTTCAGGGGACGTTGTGAAGTGAAATAAGATACAGTGTCGAATACTGAGGGAAGTATGTTTAGATTATTTGGACAATAAAAAAGGATGAACGACAGGAGATAGGTGAAACAAGTATAGAAGGCAAGTTCGTATGGGAGAACCGGAAGGGGCCGACATCAGCGAACGAGCACCAAGCAGCCTGAGAAAGCTCTTAGCAAAGTCCAGCTTAGGACTACAGTAATTAATTCAGTAGCTATGAACCTACCCACTTAGTTAAAGTTAAAAAAAAATTGGTTCTCAAAACAAATTTCAATTGTTGTACTGTCGATATCTGACTAATGAGTTTGGTGACCATTTGTCTAGGGGGACGGCCCTTGACAAGTACATGCCAGCATGGCGCGGAAATGTAATGTGATCGGAAAGTTTTCATGTGTGTGGCATCCCCTTCAATCGAATTTAGTCGCCTACGGGAAACCGGATTGTTCCATACGTTGTATGTTTCGGTCATTGCATATCACAGGCTTTTTCACCGGTCCATTGTATTAATACATCCCTGAAGAATCTCCGAAATTTTTGGGTTCTATATTTTAATGCAGCGCAGGTCCAACTGCGTGATAAATTGAACACATTTTTTTAATTTAAAAGAAAAACTATTTTTAATTTTGTGATTATCTGGATAGCATACATTATAGATCATTAAAATGTGATGATTAGTTTCAGTTGACTAAGCAGCTATCTTCAGATCACTCATGGTAAAATATACGTCAGCGTATAACCCTGTGTCGTCTATACTGGGTCTCTTTCCTAAAGAGTCGCCAGGGGCATTTTCTCTGGTACTTCAGCGGATATCTGCAATTTCATTTTTGCATTGTGTAGCTGGACAACTTCGCGTCTTTCCTGCGTCGCCCAGTATTGGGCTTTAAAGCTGAATTTTACATGCCCGTTCGATAGAGCCGTCCCAAATTAGTCTAGCCCGATATTAGTTTCATCGATATGTATTGACTGGTACAGTGAAACGCGACGAATAAGCAGTACTTTAGCGGGACAGCACTGTGCCTGGCCGTGGCCCGCTCTGACTGCCACCGGCATCAACCACCGCTACTGAATGGCTGCTGCATTGCAGTCTATTCTTCGTGTCTTACTGTATCTGCTTTTACATATCGATAAAACGAATATCATACTAGACTAATATGGGAGAGTTCTATCCACTACTCACGTAAAATTCCGATTTCAAAATAATTTTGTTTGTAATGGGAAACAAATCGACGCTTTACGTCAACAACAGGCGCTGCATGGAAGAAGTGACTAGCAGCAACTGTCTGAGCTGACTGCAGCTGCGCAACGCAGAAACGAAATTGCAAATATTTGCCGAAACACCAGAGAAAATGCGCCTGACGACTCTTTTTACCAGGTGTAGATGGAAGCATGTCCGTATGAATAACCAAGAGTGATCTGACGGAGCCGGCCGCTGTGACCGAGCGGTTCTCGGCGCTTCGGCCCGGAACCGCGCGACTGCTACTGTCGCAGGTTCGAATCCTGCCTCGGGCATGGATGTGTGTGATGTCCTTAGGTTAGTTAGGTGTAAGTAGTTCTAAGTTCTAGGGGACTGATGACCTCAGATGTTAAGTCCCATAGTTCTCAGAGCCGTTTGAACCATTTTTGATCTGACGATGATTGCTTTATCAACTGAAACTAGTTATAAGGTAAGCTATGTAGACAATTATAAATTTTTTTTAAGCTTCTTGTGTAAATAGTAACTACCAATCAGTTGAAAACTGGAAGGTTTATTAAAAGCCCTTTACCATGGTTTCGACGTTTACAAGAATTTCTTCTTCATAAGGAAAAATAGACGACTGAATTACTTGTTGTGGCAGAGGCACGTCAAAATATGGCCGAAAGGCGTCAGACAAATATAAAATTTCACCTCCGTAGTAAATTAAAAAATACAAAAAAATGGTTCAAATGGCTCTGAGCACTATGGGACTCAACTGCTGTGGTTATCAGTCCCCTAGAACTTAGAACTACTTAAACCTAACTAACCTAAGGACATCACACACATCCATGGCCGAGGCAGGATTCGAACCTGCGACCGTAGCAGTCCCACGGCTCCGGACTGCGCGCCTAGAACCGCGAGACCACCGCGGCCGGCTAAAAAATACACAACATGATCGAAGCAGACGAAATGAATTAAAATTCGTGCTGCGGCCGAGACTCGAATCCGGGTCTTCTTGTTTGTTAGGCAGAAACGCTATCAATACACTACCACAGCACAACGGTCAACATTGCTGCACGAACTACCTAAGCTGGGTGCCCTCCCAATCACAAACCCTGCCGCAGCACAAATTTTAATTCATTTCGTCTGCTTCAATCATTTCCGTAGGTAATAAAAAGAGACTTAAATGTCTCAGGGAAACATTTAATTATAAGGTCCATAAGATCACCAATGGTACAAGGACGATCCATTACGTCCAATGCTGGGGTGCTTGCCAGTATCGGAGAGCCCTCGCAGTAGTGACAATATATAAGGGAAAATGAATTGAAGTTTGTTGCGGAGGGCACTCACCTTAGGTACTTCGTGCAGCAATGTTGACTGTTGTGCTGTGGTAGTGTAATGGTTAGCATTTCTGCCTAGCAAGCAAGAAGACCCGGATTCGAGATCTGGTCACAGCAGAAAGTTTAATTTATTTCGTCTGCTTCGACCATTATCGTAGAAAATAAAAAAAGACTTAAATGTCTCAGCGAAACATTTAATTATACACAACATTGTTGTCATATGTTATTTCCTTACCAATGTACAGCTTTTATATTTGACTGACGCCTTCTGCTATATTTTAACGTTCTTCTGGAACAACATGTAATCCAACTATGTATTTTTCCATTAGAAGATGATGTCTTTATAAACGTGGAAACCATGCTACAGGGATTTTAATAAAACTTCCAATTACCAACTGAATGGCTGTTACCTGTTCATGTAAGATTTCGTTCTACAATTGCTGCTCCAGCAATTTTGAAAAGTTTTTTTAAAAGTTGAGAAATCTATATTTGACGGCTTTCTCCTTTACTAGCAGTGTTGTATATAACAAACTCCACATGCCTATAATGTCTTGCCGAATATATTCTCCTAGAAACGAAATAAAAAGTTTGCTTTCAAATCCCAATTGTGAACACGGATTTCTCAAGAAGAACTTTCTCTACACCTCACATACACTGCACTGCCACCAATCTGGAAACAAACCCTTGGCTGTGACGAAACCGTTTCCCAGCGTATCTTACAAGAAGACATTCGTGTTAACACGGAACAATACAGATAGTTTTTCTTTCTACGGACTATCTACAAAAGAAATGGGAAGGGGGAGGAGGTTAGTAATAGCAGCGCACTATAAACCCTGCGCCACTCACTGTGCGATTGCTCTGCGGAGTAGGCAGAAGTAGAAAAACGCTCTGGTGCGTTGCTCGCAGAAGAAGAAGCGGCGCGCTGCCTGTGCTGGAGGAACGCTAGCGCCGGCCCGTGACCCGGCGTCCCTAACGACGAGGCCCCCCCCCCCCCCCCATAGCAGCGCCGTTAATTCGGTGTTTTTCCGCGCGGTGGCGCTAGGAAGCGCGGCCGGCGACTGGCAGCGCCTGACAAACGGCCACTCGCCGCTATTGCCAGCCACGCGCCCCGGCCATTTCATTCAGCCGCCCGCTCCAGGCCGTGCATGCATTTCGCCCCTCGCACAGTTGAGAGAGATTCACGGCGCTCCTCAACGGTTTTATCCTCTCCGGGGTGTGTACGACCTGCGGGGGCTCTTGCTTATATCAAGCACGGCCTTCTGTTCCCGCTCTCCCAGCTCATATATTACAGGATGCACTCTGCTACACTGATTCATCTTCCAGCAAGGACGCCCGCCAGAAGACAAAAGGGGTGCCGCATGCCTTGTCACCCCTAACAGGCACACCATGCTATTATATTCGATAGTAAATGGCTGTCTCGTAAAAATGAATATTCACGGTCTAAATTGTTGAAATACAGACAAGGAGGTGAACTGTCTCCAATCTTGTTTAAATGTGTACATGAAAAAGTGATCAGTGAATTCAGGAAGGAGTGGAGTAAGTCTGACATCAAATTTGGAATACAAATTGATTTACTGGTAATGGGGTGGTGATCGTTTAGCATTTGCTGACGAATTGACAATTCTGGCACGCAGTGTAGAGATAAGACAGGGCCTAAGAGAAATACTTTTTATTTATTTATTTATTTATTGGTTCATCAGTCTTCTCACTGGTTTGATGCAGCCCGCCACGATTTCCTCTCCTGTGCCAACCTCTTCATCTCAGAGTAGCATTTGCAGCGTATGTCCTCAATTATGTCTTGGATGTATTGCAGTCTCTGCCTTTCTCTACAGTTTATTCCCTCTACAGCTCCCTCCAGTACCATGGAGGTCATTCCCTGATGTGTTAACAGCTGTCCTATCAACTTGTCCCTTCTCCTTGTCAGTGTTTTCCACATATTCCTTTCCTCTCCGATTCTGCGCAGAACCTCCTCATTCCTTATCTTAATATGTAAACAGGGCTACAAATCTTCTTCGGAAACCAGAGGTAACAACGAGTAACTATGCTACACCAACAGAATTGTGGTAAAAATGTGGAAATGTAAGAGGAATAGACAAATTTAAATGCGTGAGACAAGTCATATAGCCTAACGGGGGCAAAAAGAAGCCATCAAAGAACGATTAGCATTTCATTCAACAAAAGACGTTTGTAATACAGAGATCTCTTGAAATGCAAAAATTCATCGTTACAAAACGGTAATTCTTCCAGAATGCACATACGCGTGAGATACACAAATTTCAGGAACAATGAAGGAAAATTTAAAAAATCAGGACAAATGACAGGAAGATTGTACGGTGTTAGAAATTAGAACAACTCCCTTCCCAAACACTGCTTCCCTTTCATGCCCCTCGACTCTTATAACTGCCATCTGGTTTCTGTACAAATTGTAAATAGCCTTTCTCTCCCTGTATTTTACTCCTGCCACCTTCAGAATTTGAAAGAGAGTATTCCAGTTAACATAGTCAAAAGCTTTCTCTATAAATGCTAGAAACGTAGGTTTGATTTCCATAATCTAGCTTCTAAGATAAGTCGTAGGGTCAGTATTGCCTCACGTATTCCAATATTTCTACGGAATCCAAACTGATCTTCCCCGAGGTCGGCTTCTACCAGTTTTTCCATTCGTCTGTAAAGAATTCGCGTTAGTATTTTGCATCCGTGACTTATTAAACTGATTGTTCGGTAATTTTCACATCTGTCAGCACCTGCCTTCTTTGGGATTGGAATTATTATATTCTTCTTGAAGTCTGAGGGTATTTCGCCTGTCTCATACATCTTACTCATCAGATGTTAGAGTTTTGTCAGGACTGGCTCTCCCAAGGCCGTCAGTAGTTCTAATGGAATGTTGTCTACTCCTGGGGCCTTGTTTCGACTCAGGTCTTTCAGTGCTCTGTCAAACCCTTCACGCAGTATCGTATCTCCCATTTCATCTTCATCTACATCCTCTTCCATTTCCATAATATTGTCCTCAAGTACATCGCCCTTGTATAGACCCTCTATGTACTCCTTCCACCTTTCTGCTTTCCCTTCTTTGCTTAGAACTGGGTTTCCATCTGAGCTGATATTCATACAAGTGGTTCTCTTTTCTCCAAAGGTCTCTTTAATTTTCCTGTAGGCAGTATCTATCTTACCCCTAGTGAGATAAGCCTCTACATCTTTACATTTGTCCTCTAGCCATCTCTGCTTAGCCATTTTGCACTTCCTGTCGATCTCATTTTTGTATTCCTTTTTGCCTGCTTCATTTACTGCGTTTTATATTTTCTCCTTTCATCAATTAAATTCAATATGTCTTCTGTTACCCAAGGATTTCTACTAGCCCTCGTCTTTTTACCTACTTGATCCTCTGCTGCCTTCACTACTTCATCCCTCAGAGCTACCCATTCTTCGTCTACTGTATTTCTTTCCCCCATTCCTGTCAATTGTTCCCTTATGCTCTCCCTGAAACTCTGTACAACCTCTGGTTTATTCGGTTTATCCAGGTCCCACCCCCTTAAATTCCCACCTTTTTGCAGATTCTTCAGTTTTAATCTATAGTTCATAACCAATAGATTGTGGTCAGAGTCCACGGATGCTCCGGTAAATATCTTAGAATTTAAAACTTGGTTCCTAAATCTCTCTCTTACCATTATATAATCTATCTGATACCTTCTAGTATCTCCAGGATTCTTCCATGTATATAACCTTCTTTTATGATTCTTGAACCAAGTGTTAGCTATGATTAAGCTATGCTCTGTGAAAAATTCTAACAGACGGCTCCCTCTTTCATTTATTACCCCAATCCATATTCACCTACTATGTTTCCTTCTCTCCCTGTTCCTACTATCGAATTCCAGTCACTCATGACTATTAAATTTTCGTCTCCCTTCACTACCTGAATAATTTCTTTTATCTCATCATTTGCAGAGCTAGTTGGCATAGAAACTTGTACTACTGTAGTAGGCATGGGCTTCGTGACTATCTTGGCCACAATAATGCGTTCACTATGCTATTTGTAGTAGCTTACCTGCACTACAATTTTTTTTATTCATTATTAAACTTACTCTTGCATTACCCTATTTGATTTTGTATTTTGTACTCACGTGACCAAAAGTCTTGTTCCTGCTTCCACCGAACTTCACTATTTCCCACTATATCTAACTTTAACCTATATATTTCCATTTTTTTAAATTCACTAACCTACCTGCCCGATTAAGGGATCTGACATTCCACGCTCCGATCCGTAGAACGCCAGCTTTCTTTCTCCCTGAGTGGTCGCTGCCCGGAGATCCGAATGGGGGACTATTTTACCTCCGGAATATTTCCCCCCCCCCTCCCCCGTGATCTATAATTTTGGCCGTATATAGTTGATGCAAATGTTTTCGAACCTCACGATCCACCTTGGGAAACTCATTCCTTGACATGTGCTTAAGCGGTTCATAGTCCACTGGAGAAAAATTTTGTTTCCTGTAACGTTCAGTAACCCCCCCCCCCCCCTCCCATGAACCATGGAACTTGCCGTTGGTGGGGAGGCTTGCGTGCCCCAGCGATGCAGATGGACGTACCGAAGGTGCAACCACAACGGGGGGGGGTATCTGTTGAGACGCCAGACAAACGAAAATAATAATCTTTAATCTTAGTACTTTAAATTTAATCCTTAACTGTAAAGGAAAAAAAATTAACTGTGGACATCGCGACTGTACGTCGATAGTACCCGATTAACAAAAATTAAAGCAAGTACGCATGTCACATTTTATTTAAAACTGGTGCGTAACTTTGTTTAAACAGCCATCCTCATACCACAATGTCGATGCTGCGATGGCAGCATTAATGAAGTAAAAGCTTCTTAAATGTGAAATAACGCTATAAAATTACTCCAACAAACCCAACGCTGTCATTTAACTCTGGAAAGTTTCTTAACCGAAACCGGCCACCAAATATTAAAAAAAATTCTGCTTGGACTATATTGAATCGTTTAAAAAATAAAAGAACGCAACGGATTTGCATTAGGGCGCAGCAGGGTTCAGATCCCTGCCTGGCCGTGGGTCCGCAGCTCGTGGTCGTGTGGTAGCGTTCTCGCTTCCCACGCCCGGGTTCCCGGGTTCGATTCCCGGCGGGGTCAAGGATTTTCTCTGCCCCGTGATGACTGGGTGTTGTGTGATGTCCTTAGGTTAGTTAGGTTTAAGTAGTTCTAAGTTCTAGGGGACTGATGACCATAGATGTTAAGTCCCATAGTGCTCAGAGCCATTTGAACCAACCTTCCTGGCCTCCAGATTTCCTTGGTTTTCCTGGATCGATTTAGGCTAGTGACTGGATAGTTCCCTTCCCCATTCTTGTGCATTTGGAGACTGATCTTTGCCTATAATGATTTCGTTGTCAGCGCGTCAATAAACTCCAAACTTCATTCAATACGCAGGTGGTGACTTACAACTTTATTTGAAAAATGTCTCATTTCAGAAGTGCCGAGAACTACTGATGAAATAAAACTTTACTAACGGTCATCATCACGTATCCTGAGTAGCAACGGAGCGAACACGTGAGACTCTTTGACTATCGTACTATCGATGCAGCGATATATCGAAATGCTCACGGGAACAGTCATAATGCAACACATACACGTGAAGTTACACTAGTGAGCCAAAACTTAATGGCCACTTACTTAACAACGTGTTGGTCCACCTTTGGAACGCTGCCGCCAGGGCAATACTGCTCTGGCCTGGTTACGCCTCGTGTTCTATTGTCACTGTTAATACATTTCGGTAAGAAGAACATCGCACTAGACTAATTTGTGACCATCCTATCGAATGGGCACGTAAATTTCCGTTTTAAAAATCGTTTTTTTGTTTGTAACTGGAAGCAAACCGACGCATTCCGTCGGTGGTGGGTGTTGCGTGAAAGACTTAAGCGGTAGTTGTTTGGGCTGACTTCAGCTACATTGCAAAAACTAAACTGCATATATCCGCCAAAATACCAGAGAAAATGCACCTGACGGTTCTTAGGATGGACACCCCATATCTACTGTCAATTTACTTCCCCATTCTCTACTGTTCAAGTTTGCTCTTCATTTTTGACGGCATCATCATTTATACATTAAGAGATTTTAATTCCGAGCCATTCCAGATCTTGCAACGCCTCTTGAATTCAATAAAACACACACGCACACACACACACACACACACACACACACACACACACACACACACAATATATGCCTTACGAAGCGACAGCATCGTTTACATCCCGTCAGAGTCCATTCGCGCACACAGATTCCCGCTGTTAGCGCTCAGCTGTGTATGCGGGACGCGAGCGTCGGCGAGCACTTCAGGAGAGATAGGTGGGGCGATTGCTCGCTGGGATTGAAATGTCGACGCGAAATGACAAAGCGTCCGGTGACAGCCGAGCGGCGGATGCGAATTACCGACCTGCTGTATGGCGGCATTACAGCGCTGGACGCGCGCTCGTGTGTGTGTGTGTGTGTGTGTGTGTGTGTGTGTGTCGAACGACGGCGCGGCCTCAGTGGTACACCAGCGGCTCCTAGTTTATGCGTGGAGTTACCTCAGTGAGCGATCGAACCTAGCAATATATCTGCAGAACTACGTACGCAACGGACGGGACGTTCAAACTGGCAAAGTGCACTCAAATTGAAAAGTAACCACTACCCACAGCCGAGGTCACTATAAGTCGCGCACGGAAGAAATGTTCATTACCGGCACTGGTGGGAGAAGGTGGTTGAGGCGTACATGTTATCTGATTGCCAGAGCTCGTGCCAATATACTGCGTTAAATTCCATAGTTCTTCTGGAAACAAATTGTTGATGATGATCTGCCCACCAGATGGAACGCAAAGTTTGTCGGTCTTGTTGCGAGGGACACGAAAATAATAGACATACTTCTTGATACCGTCTACCTTCATCTGGGTACCGTGAACCCAGGTCCTGAGGAAGACCCCGAATTCTGGGGACAAAGTTGGTGGTTGAAATTTCGTGAAAATACCTCGCCGCAGAGTAAAATGCCGTTGTTTTAATGACTGGCACCGCAACCCTCTCCTCTGTTTCGCGATAATACAAAACGAGTTGCCCTTCTTTGAACTTTTTCGCTGCCCTCCGTCAAGAATATCTGATACGGATCCCTTACCGCGCTGCAATGCTACAGAAGAAGACGAATAAGCTTAGTGCAGTCAGTCTCTTTAGTACCAGCCAGGTTAGCCGAGCGCGCTAACGCGCTGCTTCCTGGACTCGAGTAGGCGCGACGGCCCCGGATCGAATCCGCCAGGCGGATTAACGACGAGGGCCGGTGTGCCGGCCAGCCTGGATGTGGTTTTTAGGCGGTTTTCCACATCCCCTAGGTGAATACCGGGCTGGTCCCCACGTCCCGCCTCAGTTACACAGCTCGCAGACATCTGAACACTTTCGCACTCTTCCATGGGTTACACTAGTCGCAGACAGTTGGGGTACACTAATTCCTTCCCGGGGTGTACGGGGTGGCGGCAGAAAGGGCATCTGGCCACCCCTTCAACTAACATTGCCACATCCAATTAATCATGCCGACCCTGCGTATCCGCGGGAAAAACGGGACAAGCGAAAGAAAGAAAGTCAGTTTCTTTAGTAGACCTCTAAAGAGTTCAGCCAGCAAAACGCAGCCTTTGGTTCGCTTTCCCTACAACATTATGTACGAAATCGTTCCAGTTTAGGTTGTAATTGCAATGCCTAGGCATTACTAGCATTTAGATATGTGTGATTAATGGTGTAATCGAAATTTGACGGACTGCTTTTAGTACTCTCGCGGATAACTTAACACATTCCATTGCTTAGTGTCAACTGCCACTTTTCGCACCATATCTTTCCTAAGTCATTCTGAAATGGTTTTTATCAGCTGATGATTTTTTTTTTATTTGAGTCATCAGTCTTCTCACTTGTTTGATGTAGCTCTCCACGAATTTCTCTCCTGTCCCAACCTCTGCATCTCAGAGTAGCAACACCGAGTGAGGTGGCGCAGTGGTTAGCACACTGGACATGCATTCGGGAGGACGACGGTTCAATGTAACGTCCGGCCATGCTGATTTAGGTTTTCCGTGATTTCCCTAAATCGCTCCGGGAAAATGCCGGGATGGTTCCTTTGAAAGGGCACGGCCGATTTCCTCCCCTAATACGATGAGACAGATGACCTCGCAGTTTGGTCTTCTCCTTCCCCAAATCAACCCAACCCAACTCAGAGTAGCACATTCAATCTACGTCCTCAAACTATTTGCTGGATGTATTCCAACCTCTGTCTTCCTCTACATTTTCTGCCCTTAACAGCTCCCTCTAGCACCATTGAAGTCATTCCATGCTGCCTTAATACATGTCCTATCATCCTGTTCCTTCTCCTTGTCAGTCAAATGTGTGTGAAATCTTATGGGACTTAACTGATAAGGTCATCAGTCCCTAAGCTTACACACTATTTAACCTAAATTATCCTAAGGACAAACACACACACCCATGCCCGAGGGAGGACTCGAACCTCCGCCGGGACCAGCCGCACAGTCCATGACTGTAGCGCCTAAGACCGCTCGGCTAATCCCGCGCGGCTTTTCAACATTCGTCTGCAGCGCCTCATCTCAATTGTTTCAATTCTCTTCTGTTCCGGTTTTCCCACCGCCCATATTTCACTACCATACAATGCAACAAACCATGACGACTTTACTAGGTGCCGCGCGGGATTAGCCGAGCGGTCAGGGGCGCTGCAGTCACGGACTGTGCGGCTGGTCCCGGCGGAGGTTCGAGTCCTCCCTCGGGCATGGGTGTGTGTGTGTTTGTCCTTAGGATAATTTAGGTTAGGTAGTGTGTAAACGTAGGGACTGATGACCTTGGCAGTTAAGTCCCATAATACACTCCTGGAAATTGAAATAAGAACACCGTGAATTCATTGTCCCAGGAAGGGGAAACTTTATTGACACATTCCTGGGGTCAGATACATCACATGATCACACTGACAGAACCACAGCCACATAGACACAGGCAACAGAGCATGCACAATGTCGGCACTAGTACAGTGTATATCCACCTTTCGCAGCAATGCAGGCTGCTATTCTCCCATGGAGACGATCGTAGAGATGCTGGATGTAGTCCTGTAGAACGGCTTGCCATGCCATTTCCACCTGGCGCCTCAGTTGGACCAGCGTTCGTGCTGGACGTGCAGACCGCGTGAGACGACGCTTCATCCAGTCCCAAACATGCTCAATGGGGGACAGATCCGGAGATCTTGCTGGCCAGGGTAGTTGACTTACACCTTCTAGAGCACGTTGGGTGGCACGGGATACATGCGGACGTGCATTGTCCTGTTGGAACAGCAAGTTCCCTTGCCGGTCTAGGAATGGTAGAACGATGGGTTCGATGACGGTTTGGATGTACCGTGCACTATTCAGTGTCCCCTCGACGATCACCCTTGGTGTACGGCCAGTGTAGGAGATCGCTCCCCACACCATGATGCCGGGTGTTGGCCCTGTGTGCCTCGGTCGTATGCAGTCCTGATTGTGGCGCTCACCTGCACGGCGCCAAACACGCATACGACCATCATTGGCACCAAGGCAGAAGCGACTCTCATCGCTGAAGACGACACGTCTCCATTCGTCCCTCCATTCACGCCTGTCGCGACACCACTGGAGGCGGGCTGCACGATGTTGGGGCGTGAGCGGAAGACGGCCTAACGGTGTGAGGGACCGTAGCCCAGCTTCATGGAGACGGTTGCGAATGGTCCTCGCCGATACCCCAGGAGCAACAGTGTCCCTAATTTGCTGGGAAGTGGCGGTGCGGTCCCCTACGGCACTGCGTAGGATCCTACTGTCTTGGCGTGCATCCGTGCGTCGCTGCGGTCCGGTCCCAGGTCGACGGGCACGTGCACCTTCCGCCGACCACTGGCGACAACATCGATGTACTGTGGAGACCTCACGCCCCACGTGTTGAGCAATTCGGCGGTACGTCCACCCGGCCTCCCGCATGCCCACTATACGCCCTCGCTCAAAGTCCGTCAACTGCACATACGGTTCACGTCCACGCTGTCGCGGCATGCTACCAGTGTTAAAGACTGCGATGGAGCTCCGTATGCCACGGCAAACTGGCTGACACTGACGGCGGCGGTGCACAAATGCTGCGCAGCTAGCGCCATTCGACGGCCAACACCGCGGTTCCTGGTGTGTCCGCTGTGCCGTGCGTGTGATCATTGCTTGTACAGCCGTCTCGCAGTGTCCGGAGCAAGTATGGTGGGTCTGACACACCGGTGTCAATGTGTTCTTTTTTCCATTTCCAGGAGTGTATTTCACACACACACACACACACACACACACACACACACACACACACACACACTTTATACTAGGCGATAAATGGCAGCATCATCTGCAAACAATCTAAGTGGGGTGGTCATATTGTCTTATACATCGTTTATGTGGATTAGGAACAGCAGAAGGTGTGTATTACTTCGTTGGAGCAGAGCATTGTAATTATTCACAGTTGACAGATTACCTTTAGGTGAAACGTGATGGCGGACGCCGTGGAGTTAGTTGTAAGGTTGGTTACTTAAACATCAAGCGAATATAAATTACAGCTAATGGTTGTAGCTCTTTGGTTTGCCTCAAAATTCTAAAACGTAGTAGTGGCAATAGTGTAGTGACTCCACAGTGTCCATCGGCGACGCTTCTTTCCTGCCTGCCTCAGACCCACGAGCAATGCCTGTCGGATCATGGACGTGATGGAGAGTGAGGGAGAGGGGTATCGGAGAGCGACAGTATCAGGAGTGAGGGCCACGGCTGGCCAGATTTATGCCCCCGGAAAGCAGCAGTCTGTCTCCGGCTGTCGCGACCTACATCTGAAATTATGATGACGCGGGCGGCGTGGACGCGCGGCGAGCATCCGTCTCCCGCAGGCCCACAGGATGCGGGCGATGCGACCGCGGCCAGCTGACGTGCGGGGTCGATACACGCACCCGTCCCTCCACGGCCGCTGCGGGCGCGCCGCCAGCTTAACCAGCCGGCAGGAAAGGCGTCGCGCTACGGTAACGACAAAGACACGACCATCTCCTCGACAACGTAGCTAACTCGCGGAATCTATGTGTACCTCGAAAGCGATTGCCGATCGTCAGAACGCAATTTCTTTCCCTCAGACACCTCCAGGTCACTAAATCAGTGGTCCCCTACCTGTGGGTAATGACCCCTTAGGGGTAAAACGAAATTTTCTGAGAGGTAAAAACTAAACGATTCGATTCTGTTTCAGTCACAAAACTAAATTATTTTCAAAAGATCATTACTATTATCATAATTTTGTAAGACTACAATACTGAAACTTCCTGGCAGGTTAAAACTGTGTGCCGGACCGAGACTAAAACTCGGGAACTTTGCCTTTCGCGGGCAAGTGCAAGTGCAAGTACCCGCGAAAGGCAAAGGTCCCCAGTTCGAGTCTCGGTCCGGCACACAGATTTAATCTGCCAGAAAGTTTCATATCAGCGCACACTCCGCTGCACAGTGAAAATCTCATTCTGGAAACATCCCCTAGGCTGTGGCTGCGCTATGTCCCCGCAATAGCCTGTCTTCCAGGCTTGGGTAGCTCCATTGGTAGAGCACTTGCCCGCGAAAGGCAAAGGTCCCGAGTTCGAGTCTCGGTCCGGCACACAGTTTTAATCTGCCAGGAAGTTTCATATCAGCGCACACTCCGCTACAGAGTGAAAATATCATTCTGGAGACTATAACACTGATTATATAAGTTCCCAATAATTACTTTTTCTCAATTAGTAGCATTAATGCCGCCGGCCGCGGTGGTCTCGCGGTTCTAGGCGCGCAGTCCGGAACCGTGCAACTGCTACGGTCGCAGGTTCGAATCCTGCCTCGGGCATGGATGTGTGTGATGTCTTAGGTTAGTTAGGTTTAAGTAGTTCTAAGTTCTAGGGGACTAATGACCACAGCAGTTGAGTCCCATAGTGCTCAGAGCCATTTGAACCATTAATACCATGAAGGTTACAGTTTCCTCACATAGTCAGCCCATAGTCGTACCATACATCGCTGATGACAAAAGTGACACATATACTTAACAAATGCTAAATATCTCAAGTAAATGTCTTGTCCATTTTGTAGACAGTACCTGGAGTAGTCCAGATATTGCTTCATTATTCGCTTCGAAACAAATAAAACTTGACAGCATGACACAATAGTAACTATATAAGGGCTACTGAAGTGCTGTACACAGTATTATCATTATTACTATTATTGCTATTACTATTACTATTAGTGGCTGTGGTCAGAGGCAAAGCATTATCAGCCTAAAAGTCTTCCAGTTTCTGTCAGTTCAGAAATAAGGAGTCCAGTATTCAAGTGATTTATGGACAGTAAGAGAAGTGCACACATTTTAACTTGGTTGAATTTAAATGGGGTTGCAGTGTGCAGAGCGAACACGTTGCGTAACCGAGAGGAGTAATGCAGGGGAAGCAGATTTTGTAACAGGTGTCTACCCTCACTGTGAATAGTTAGCTTTCTTATCCGAGAAGAACTTGTGAGTAGCAGTTGTGATGCACCGCGAATTCCTTTGTCACTCAATGTAACACACACACACACACACACACACACAAACCACATGTCATCCATCTTTCATCATATGCAAAATAAAAGTGTTCCAAGAAAATAAAATTCTTTCATTCTACAGTTTAGTCAGGTGCTAAATTTGGTGATAATGTGGGGGAGGGTTGGGGTTGGGTTGTTTGGGGGAAGAGACCAAACTGCGACGTCATCGGTCTCATCGGATTAGGGAAGGAAGTCGGCCGTGCCCTTTGAAAGGAACCATCCCGGCATTTGCCTGGAGCGATTTAGGGAAATCACGGAAAACCTAAATCAGGATGGCCGGACGTGGGAATGAACCGTCGTCCTCCAGAAAGCGAGTCCAGTGTGCTAACCACTGCGTAATGTGGGGGCGTGGGGGAGGGCAACAGGCGGCAGGGGAGGAGGGAGAAAGTACTCCGTGTTCAGGCCGGAAGTGGCCCATCGGGACCACCCGACCGCCGTGACATCCTCAGCTGAGGTTTTCTTTGACCGGAGCCGCTACTATTCGGTCGAGTAGTTCGTCAATTGGCATTACGAGGCTGAGTGCACCCCGAAAAGCGGCAACAGCACATGGCAGCACGGATGGTCACCCATCCAAGTGCCGGCCACGCCCACAGCGCTTAACTTCGTTGATCTGACGGGAACAGTTGTATAAACTGCGTCAAGGCCGTTGCCCGAAGTGGGTGAGAGGGAGGGGTATTAGCTACTGTCTAATTGCACCCAGGGGTAATAGTCTATGAAAGGTTGGGAATCGCTGCATTAAAACGATAAAGACAGATGCTCGACGTACGACAGGTAGTCATACGCTTTTAATTATCACCACGAATAATTTAAGCTGCGACCATGAAATTTGGTCGTGGTGTTACTCCGTCGTATTCTCTATGCGCGGGATCAATGGCCGTGCTGAGATACATACACAGTTTCCCGTCAGATCACGAAACTTCAGTACTGTCAGGTGTGGCCAGCACTTGGATGGCTGACCGTCTAGGGAAGCCGTGCGCTGCTGAGAGTTTCCCCTTTGCCTTTACTGTAGAGGGGAGAGGAAAGGTGGTGGCGTGGAGCCCCTGATCACCAATCTTTGAGCCAGATGTCCTGGATGGAATTCCAAACGTCTCCACGGTGTCCCCATGAAGTGAGGGCAGGCGGCACTGTTAATAAACCATCCGTGGAGTGGGGATGTTAAGCTCAGCGGTCTCCTTCCTGCTATTCGAAAGGGGTACGCTGTGTGCCAGCACTACGTTTCACGCTCTCTCTTCTTTCATAATCTACAACACGAACATGACACTACACTACACAAGCACCTATTCAAAATGCGTGTGACTTCCTAAGGGACCAAACTACTGAGGTCATCGGTCCCTAGAATTACACACTACTTAAACTAACTTAAACTAGCTTATGCTACGAAAGAGGACTCGAACCTCCGGCGGGAGAGGCCGCGCAATCCGTGACATGGCGCCTCAATCCAAGCGGCCACAAACACCTGTTACAGTCACCAATACTTAATAAATACATACACTAACACGCACATCTGTCATACTTCGCAAAGGAAAGTTGTTAGTGGACACGAAGGATAGGGAAAACTTTTCCAATTAGCAGGCTGAATCTGCCCTTCGGGGTCTCTTAGCCATTCATGCCGAACGACTTTACTGTACTGTATACAGGGTGAAAATTATTTAAACCGACAAACTCTGGGAGATTGCACAGAACATCAAAACATTTTTCGGTAATGTCATATATTCCTATGAGAATTTCTTAAAGCAGTAGGAGTTTGCTCTGGACGAAAATTTATTAATATCAACGAAATCTGAGAGGTTGCATACGACATTGTAAAAACTTTTTCTACTATGTTTTCCCGTAAGGCACCGTTTTACGAGGACATCAAATCTTACTTGTTGTTGTTGTTGTGGTCTTCAGTCCTGAGACTGGTTTGATGCAGCTCTCCATGCCACTCTGTCCTGTGCAAGCTTTTCATCTCCCAGTACTTACTGCAACCGACATCCTTCTGAATCTGCTTAGTGTGTTAATCTCCCTCTACGATTTTTACCCGCCACGCTGCCCTCCAATGCTCAATTTGTGACCCCTTGATGCCTCAGAACATGTCCTACCAACCGGTCCCATCTTCTTGTCAAATTGTGCCACAAATTCCTCTTCTCCCCAATTCAATACCTCCTCATTAGTTATGTGCTAAATCTTACTTACAATATACAAACAGTGACGCAAACAATTTTTAATTCTTTATCATCAGTGGACAGGAACATTAATGCAACACAGTTACGTAAATTACAGCAGCCGGTTAAAACTGCCTTCATTACCGAAGGTTACACCGACGGATCATGTTAGACTGCAGGAGTGTTATTAATTCCTCCTGCTGCTGCAACTGTGCGGACAAACACATCCGCCTCCGATTCAACAGGATTTATGTAAAGAAGATACCGCATCTCTTACCACAAAAACATTTCAGAGAGGTCAAATTCCAGGACCGAGTAGACGATGGTACAGGTCCACCTCTGCCATTCCACTTTACTGGAAGCTGTCAGTTCAGGAATCGGCGCACAGGTCGACCGAAATGTGACGGCACTCTGTCACGGCGGATCGACATGTGCTGTCTTGTAGGGAGTGGCACGTCAACTCTGGCAATCGGCTAGGCCGGCTAAATTGTAATGATATCTGCATTTAATGGCCTAGATAAAAGATACGGCCCGATTAAGCAGTCACCAATAACACTTGCCCACACATTCAGGTAGAACAGTACACGATGAGTGGGAGTAAGTGTGGCATGTGAATTAAACTCACTCCAAACATGCGACGCTAATATTGAAGACCCCAAGACGCCCGAGCATTGCTTTTTCTGTAAACAGCATAGAAGGTAGAAATGTAGGTTGCATTTGACACTGTTCCAGGAACCACTGCGGAAAGTGAAATGGATGTAACAAATTATCATGAAGGGCGTTTCTCACATTCGTCTGACTCGTCCCCGCGTTACGCACAGTTGCACGAGTGCTGATTGAAGGATCTTGCTCCATCATGCAGCAGGGCAGCTTCTTGAAATTGCAGAGTTAAAACCGTGTGACTTCGTCACCGTCCAGATGATCTGCTGGTCTCACGCCGACGTTGATTCACAGCAGTAAACGTCCAGTGACACTGGGTACGGCGATTGGGATATTGTTGTTGATAAACCAGATGTGTTGTTCGTCGGTTGTGCTGCATGATAGCGGAACAAACACTGATAGCAGTTACTTCTGTAAAATATCTGGGAGTATGCGTGCGGAACGATTTGAAGTGGAATGATCATATAAAACTAATTGTTGGTAAGGCGGGTACCAGGTTGAGATTCATTGGGAGAGTGCTTAGAAAATGTAGTCCATCAACAAAGGAGGTGGCTTACAAAACACTCGTTCGACCTATACTTGAGTATTGCTCATCAGTGTGGGATCCGTACCAGATCGGGTTGACGGAGGAGATAGAGAAGATCCAAAGAAGAGCGGTGCGTTTCGTCACAGGGTTATTTGGTAACCGTGATAGCGTTACGGAGATGTTTAATAAACTCAAGTGGCAGACTCTGCAAGAGGGACGCTCTGCATCGCGGTGTAGCTTGCTCGCCAGGTTTGGAGAGGGTGCGTTTCTGGATGAGGTATCGAATATATTGCTTCCCCCTACTTATACCTCCCGAGGAGATCACGAATGTAAAATTAGAGAGATTAGAGCGCGCACGGAGGCTTTCAGACAGTCGTTCTTCCCGCGAACCATACGCGACTGGAACAGGAAAGGGAGGTAATGACAGTGGCACGTAAAGTGCCCTCCGCCACACACCGTTGGGTGGCTTGCGGAGTATAAATGTAGATGTAGATGTAGATTCTTCACCATATCCGACACTTTTGTGGCTCATGTTGGAAGTCATCTGGTAAACACAGCAAGCGTAGCAATCTGCACAATAACTGAAAGACCTTTGCATTCGATTCCTTACTCGAGGATGTACGCCCACAGTTCCACTGTTTAAAAATTGCTTCTTTATTTTGATGAAAATGGCTATGGGACTTAACATTTGAGGAAATCAGTCCCCTAGAACTTAGAACTACTTAAACCGAACTACCCTAAGGACATCACACACATCCATGCCCGAGGCACGATTCGAACCTGCGACCGTAGCGGTCGCGTGGTTCCAGACTGAAGCGCCTAAAACCGCTCGGCCAGACCGGCCGGCTATTTTGATGACAATTCATGTACTGAACAGTCAACATATTACGTTTCCATTATTCTGTAAACAATGCAAACAGGCATTACATTTACTTAGAAACTATCTTGGCTACTCCGTAGCCAACGGAAAATTTCCAAGGTATTATCTCGCGGCGACCACAGAAGTTACACAAGATAGTTCTTGAGAGAACTCATGAGGAATAATCTTTCGGTCTGCAGCGGCTCTGCTTAGAGACGGCACCAACTATGTTGTCATTTATAAAAGTGAATATCGTTGTTGTATGCTGACGGCCAAATTCAAGTATAACATCAGTAGATAACAATTCCTAAAAAAATGGCTCTGAGCACTATGGGACTTAACATCTGTGGTCATCAGTCCCCTAGAACTTAGAACTACTTAAACCTAACTAACTTAAGGACATCACACACATCCATGCCCGAGGTAGGATTCGAACCTGCGACCGTAGCAGTCGCGCGGTTCCGGACTGAGCGCCTAGAACCTAACAATTCCTGGCAGAATGGTTAATCTATGTATGGAATCACTATTAGAAATTGTTTCAATGGAGTTCCAAAAAGACTTCGCGTGTGCATTACGTATTATCCGACGCATAGTACGTCACGACTATAATGACGTCAGACTCGGCCGTTTCACGGCTTAGTCATAATGTCAACATCTTCTCTGCTGTAGTAACATCGGCGACACTTCATTTCCTCTCCGAGAATACGGTTGAAATCTCATTACCGAACCAAAAGCGGCTAATGTCAAAGGTGAGTAAGAACAGCAGAGAAGCGGCAGATTTTTTCATTTCAGAAGACATCGTATCTCTCCTCAACAGTTTTCGTTATTCCTAGTCAATTTCCTTTAAATTAAGGCTGAAAACATGGAAACTGCGTTTTTGTTCTACTAATAATTATTTATTTCGTACTGGTTTGAGGCTTACTGGGCCAACGTCGATAAAGAACTGACCATCGTTAAAAGGAACCCTTGTTTGTAGGAAACTAAATATTAAAAACAGAGGTACTACACTTACTGTGGGACACTTCAGTACCGATCTTGGCATGAGGCAACTGAACTACTGCTCAGATGTCGCTCAGTATTTTGGAGGGAAGGAAGATTTGGGTTCAACGTCCAGTCGAGTGTTTAGAGGACAGAAGCTCGGACTGGGGACAGACGAGAAAGGATCGTACCCTTTTCGGAGAAAGCAAGGTAGTGCTTGCTTTGGGCGATTTAGGAAAACCACTGAAGATCTAAATCTGGACGGGCCCACAAGGATTTGAACCGCTGTCCCCCTGAATGTACTTCCATTATGCTAACCACTTGTTCAGTCCCAGTACTTTGCCTCTGAGCGCAGTCATATGTCGTAGGTGCTTGATTTAGTTCACCTCATCTGGGTCCAGTCTGGTCAAACTGTCTGCTGACTCAAGGGCGCAGTCCCATGTCACGCCACTATGTCAGTCCACTATAATTACTATAGCATCCAACGTAAGGGGCCGCTTGCCAATGTTTCGGTAGTGAAAATAATTTATTAATATTCAGAATAGCGACCGTGAGAACTACTAATGCAAAGGGTACATTTGTATCTCGTGATGTAGTGCTTAGTCTCGCAGCCTCTACGTCGCGGTTTCCCGGGTTCGATTCCCAGCTAGGTCAATTTCTTTGTTCGAAGACTGAGTGTTTGCACTGCTCCAATCATTTCATCTGAAGACATGCACGGAAAAACGGGCTAACCCTCAAATGTAAAAACTTAGAGATAAGTGTTGCCATCTGTTGCTGAGTACGAGAACTATCAAAATCGACATTGGTCTCACTCCTAAATAATGCTAATTAGCATATTTAGGAGTGAGACCACTGTCGATTTTAATAGTTACCTTAACCAGCAACAGGTGGCAACACTTATCTCTAAGTTTTTACATTTGGGTGTTAGCCCGTTTTTCCGCTGATGTCTTCATTTAATCTTCGTCATAAAGACGCACATGCCGCGACGTGCGGAAGTACGCTGCGGCTGTGTGCAGAGGTGCGCTTGCTTGCTGCGGCGTGCCGGTTGAGCTGAAGGGAAGGGTGGACTGAACTTTATTACCCGATCACGATATTACTGCATTTGGTCTCCAGGGGCCGTAATCGGAATCACGTGGTGACGTTACAATAAACAAGTACAGTGATGACTAAGGAAAACGCATCGCATTGTGAATGATAACAAGACAGTTGTACATATACTGTCAAGTGGTTCAGTGTGTCCTCGTGAAATATCACAATAAAAACTGCTACAGAAGCGCACTTTACTCCCAGATGCAGTAAGATTGTTGTCGACTAATAACGTGTTTTCTTCGAGGAGAGATACGTAGTTATTTACTTTTAAGAGGAACACCGATAAAACTACGCCCCTCACTACGCAGAAATAGACGATGAATGATGTGAAGTTGCTTGTTGAGAAAGTGATAGGTATTCAAATTAACAACGCTACGAATATTGTGTATGTAAAATGCCTAAATAACGAAGTCTGTGAACGAATAGTCACGGTGACTGCTGTTACGTAAAACTTAAGCACAGTGCTGGATCTGTCAGCACAAACATACGCAGACACTGGCTTGCTCTCTGTGAGAGTTTGTAATCTGTCGTTAGAAGTGCCGCTCGAGGGGATAAGAAAAATGTTTAGTTTATACGGGATAGTTTATGGTATCGGGGGAGAAAAATTTTTATGATAAATTAAATGGCAGTCTAATAGCTAAAGCAGAATTGGTTCAAATGGCCCTGAGCACTATGGGACTTAACATCTGTTGTCATCAGTCCCCTAGAACTTAGAACTACTTAAACCTAGCTAACCTAAGGACATCACACACATGCATGCCCGAGGCAGGATTCGAACCTGCGGTCACGCGGTTCCAGACTGAAGCGCCTAGAACCGCACGGCCACACCGGCCGGCTAAAGCAGAATTACAAAAGCATATATCCAGTTTTGTGACTGTCTGTGGTCACAGGGCGTATGTTGTGTATGAAAACCAACCGCGGACCTGCTCCATATGCAATTCCAAGAAGACCGGAGGAAAATTGTAAAGGTAGACATCCTGCACTACTGCCTATTGAAACAAGTCAACTGGCAGTAACGACATATGCCAGTGTTTTATCAGGGGGGACTGACCCCACTATGGGTAAACCACGGCTTGAAAGCGAGAGATGTGAATGACGACTTTACAGAAATTGTCGCCGAAGGGAGAGAGAACGGAATGAAGAACGGCTCAGCAAATAATAAACGTAAACTGATCGACGAGGATGTTATCAGCTTCACTGGCAACGCGCGGGATGAGGGACGTCAGAACGCTACTATGGATGCGGAAGATAATACGGTGATGGCATCAAGCGTTGATGAAAGCAAAGCAAATCTGAAACGCAGTGAAACTAGCTATTCCGTGAATGCACAAAAGAAATGCGACGACCAATCTTGGACTGATGCAAGCACTATGCTGGAACAATCCGCGTGCGTTGGGTGCAGCTACAAAACCTCTTTTACACTGCGACATTCGTCAAAATATTCATTGTGAAGGCACAAAACAGCAACATTACCTTGCGAAAAACAGACAAAGCAAGCAGCGAAGAAGCTCTCTCGAGTACCAGAAAATGTAAAAGAGAAAATAAAGGGGATAAAATTGTGCTAATCTCTGTGTTGCACGTCTAATAAGCGCATGAGCTACACCGAACGGCCGGACAGCAAAAGATTATATACTTAACGAACGAACCAACAAACCCACCGGATGAAGCCAAACTTCGGCTGTGTAATATGAAGTATTAGTCGAAGTAATCTGACGCAGAATGATATGCATGCTGGCGCAATGGGTTAGTGTAATGCACCGAGATAAGTGGAACTGAAATGAATATATGAAATGCAGAAACACTTTCTCTATTTAACGAGACCACTTCAGTGGTGAATCTAAATCACAGTACGGTATGATTAAAGAGTATCACAATCACTTTGACGAGACCTTTGAGTTTAAGTACAACCCGTTCTAATGTTGCTGACTGCGACACCAGGTTTTCTTTTTTTATATACTTTCTAAGATTCTCCACGATACGGTCCTGCTTCTTCCTGTGCATTCTACAAACGAAATGATTGTTCTCCAGACCATTTTTATTATGACGTGATGCACCACATAAAGATGTTACATTAATTAAATCTTTGATTTCCAGCTGGGTCGGCGGTTTTCTTCGCCCAGGAACTTGGGTGTTTCGGCAATCCTCATCATTTCCTCTCACCTTCATTACAAAGGCACAAAAGTCGCCGAAATGTCATACAAAAAAAAATTTTTGCCCGAGGCGGTCGAACAACCTCGTGAAGTGGGGTCTCGCGGCTAATAAGAATGTAATGGAATGTAATGGAAATAGTTTAGTAAAGGATAGCTGCTATCAATTTAGGAGTATTACGAAACTGATGTATTTTGTGCTAGTTAAACGACTGTAATGTACTCTGTTTATATTGCTTCATTTATTTGTTATTAACTTCAAATACCATACTCTAAGGCAAAAGATTGTGATTAATTAATGCAATATAATTTGAAATTTAATTAAAATCTATCACCACATAAATTCCCAGTGTGGGGCTACTAAAATGCATACTAAAACACACCGTTCCGTTCAGAAGACCTAAAACTCTTCTTACTCATTTTACGCGTATGTCTTTGTTAGCTGTGTGAACTATTCATTTCTTACAGTGGCTACAGATGATCCTTTGTACGAAGTTGCCTGAAATGTATTAAAAAAACTCGGCTGTAGAGAAACTGTTCTGAGAGCCGCGCTTGCTAGCTCGCCGCTTTCCACATTCAGGCAGGCACGCCGGCCTCTGATGGACGCACGACCCAAACCTCCCGCGGTCAGAGAAGGAACCCAGTCTCCCCGCTCAAAATATGTAGTAACATAAATGGTTCTAGCAGAAGGTGTAAAATTTTATTCTGTCATAAATAACAAGAAAAAATGAGTCCAATTATCCTGCTGTTGCTTAAATATGAATCCCTTATTTTTTTGTATCATTCCGTTTAGCGTTACCCAGAGTACACCACGAGGAGGCCAACAGTCTCATGTTTTACTTCACACAAAACTAATTTTACATACTGCTGTAAGTTTGCCACTTGTTTCTTCATGAATTGAAAAATCGGACAAGACTTTTCCCTCTTTCCGGTTTTCGAGGCACTGATTGCAATTTTGGTGTCGAGTTCAATTTGCTTCGGTACCTCAAGAAATCTGTATATATTTGACCTGCAGGAGTGAACTGACTATCGTACCAACTGTGGAAACTTACGCAAGCATTGGTAGTCTCTGTCTATAGTAAGTACTTCTGGCCACATGGATGGAGGAAAGAGTGCGTTTTTACCTGTATAAGTATCTACTAAGCAGTCGCAGAACATTGATAGTTTTTCACAAACAAGCATCGCTAACATTAAGTCTTCAATAGAGTTGCGGTGTACCAAAACTATGACGTAGTAAATGGTATGAGTAGCCGTAGTACTTGTAGGGAAAAAAAAGACATGACTGTGTGTGAGAGAAACTGTGGCCATAGAACTTTCTTTGTTCTGTACGTAATTAGGACCGAAAATGTATTTTATATCCTTACAAAACACGCATTGCATTTTATAAGTAATTACAATTAGTTGTTCGCGTAACTTCTGCGTTTTTATGTAACCAAACCAACTACTTCTGATTCAAGTAGAGTTTACATGCACAAACATCGAAAAATTTATGTAATTATTTCTGTTATTTTATAGCCGATAGAATGTTCATCCTCATGATGAAAAGCGAGAGTTTCCTATTATTACTGATAAGTGTGAAAGTTGTTTACGAATAACAGAAACATGTATTATATAAGCTCGATGAAACACTGAAGTGATGTTTGATATGTTTTTGTCTTCGATAATTTTTTTAATTTTACTTTTCTTTGAGGGAATTTAATTTTCTATCGCTTTATGATTGCTGTATTATTTTTACTTTGTTTACAATATCCCTCTGTTTCACGCTGTGAATCAACAATTTCCCAATGAAATTTTAATTAAACATTGAAATTTCAGTTTTGCTATAAATACTGTTTATTTTTAAGTAACACACAGGAGGATAACTATGTAGAACGTAAGTGTTCCATAGGTTACTCGGCCCTTTAAATATCCTCACACATTCTCTGGACGGTGCACCAATTCCGGTTTTTAGGGGACTGTAATAAGACACTGATCACATACGCAAACAAAGGGATCGAAATGAGGTAATGCCCGACAGGTATGCAGCACACTTTATTTTCAGGTTACACGGTTAAGAACTTAACCGACCAAAACTACTAGGAAAACTACCGTAGTTTTACAACTCTAGTCCTCAACAAAAGTCACTTACCATGTCAGGGTCCAGCACTGACAAACCACATAGGCTACATAAGACAAAAATTTCCGAATTTAATTTTTGAAATAGCAAAGTTGACGGAGATAATTTCAGACATAGTCATCACATGTATCAACAACTGTGGAAAAGACATGCTGATAAGGTAAAGTTTTCTTATCGTTCAAGAAAGAAAAAAACACTGGATAGTTATGTCGATTAATAAGCCCATGGATCGTAAATAGCTGACAAAAAACTTTGTGCCGTGCTGGAACTTTCATGAACACATATTGTCTCACACTAAAAATGTATTTGGAGGTTTTCAGAATCACAGAATATCACACCGTTCTTGTCAGAATCATTACGTAACAACAGATCCACTCCATTGCAGTTTTGACATTTAATGTGTTCGGAACAATACGAACCTTCCGAATACTTGTAGCTAATTTCGTTAGAATTTTCCGCGTAGCTTTATAAATGGTTTTACGAAAGCTATCGACATCTTTAATGGTTGTCTCTTCCTTGCGTTCCCCTTACGGTTAAGTTCTGATGGTCTGCTACACATATGTTTTGTAGTTTTCTCTTCATATCAGAAACTATTTTCTGCCTGTGAATTTTTTCACCAGATATTTCTGCGTTGCCATGATCGTCTTGACTCTCCGGCATTACGGTTTTAAGAAAACTTTTGCAATTCTTAATGTTGCACGTCCATCAGGCTGCACCACATTTTAACGTTTTTGGAATCCGTAAGCGTAACCATTCTGAAGTAACGTTTTCTTTTCCGTTCTATCCGGCCGCAGTGGCCGAGCGGTTCTAGGCGCTTCAATCAGGAACCGCGCTGCTGCTACGGTCGCAGGTTCGAATCCTGCCTCGGGCATGGATGTGTGTGATGTCCTTAGGTTAGTTAAGTTTAAGTAGTTCTAAGTTCTAGGGGACTGATGACCTCAGAAGTTATGTCCCACAGTGCTCAGAGCCATTTGAACATTTTTTTCCGTTCTATCCACAGTAACTTGGCTCAAATGGCTCTGAGCACTATGGGACTTAACTTCTGAGGTCATCAGTCCTCTAGGACTTAGAACTACGTAAACCTAACTAACCAAAGGACATCATACACAGGCAGGATTCGAACCTAGGACCGTAGCGGTCGCGCGGCTCCAGACTGTAGCGTCACAGTAACTGCAACAGCATTGCAGGGCATGTTGACTATGAAGCAATCTGCTGTAGACAGAAACCTGAGACCACAAAGTACCACTACGAGGAGACATTGAGGACTCGGAGCTTAGACATATTCGAAAGGCATGGGTCCTGCTACCTACCACCAGTTCAACCTGTATACGGGAGGCTTGCCTCCCCCCCCCCCCCCCCCCCTCAACGATCGAATTCACCCGGCGGGTTAACGACCAGGGCTGGTATGCCGGCCAGCCTGGATGTAGTCTGTAGACTGTTTACAATAGCCGCCTAGGTGAATACCGGACTGGTACCCATGTCCACGCCTCAGTTACACGGCTCGCAAATATTCAGAAAAAGTTTGTACACTTTCACATGGATAACACAACACGCAGACAGTCGGGGGTACACAAATTCGGTCACGCGGGTCTATATGTTGGTGACAGGAAGAGCAACCGTCCAACCTCTAACACTAACACTGCCAAAACCGTTAACAGCCTCGCCAACACCGTGTAGGCACGTCATAAAGAAAAAAAGAAGAAGAAGCAGATGTCGGCTATAGGTAAACCTATTTATCAAGGTATTACACAACAGTTGCGCACAAAGCTTTGGTTAAAATGGCTCTGAGCACTATGGCGCTTAACATCTGAGGTCATCAGTCCCGTAGAACTTAGAACTACTTAAACCTAACGAACCTAAGGACATTACACACATCCATGCCCGAGGCAGAATTCGAACCTGCGACCGGAGCAGTCGCACGGTTCCGGACTGAAGTGCCTAGAACCGCTCGCCACTGCGGCCGGCTGCATAAAGCTTTGTATGACTACACGAAATTCCAGTTGTAATTGAATGACTATTACTAGATACAGTAAAGAACCGTAAATGCTAGTGTTTATATTACTGTCTTGCAAAGAAATAATTGTAATGGTCAAATTCCGTCGAATTATTTAATTTTAATTCCCATGTACCTGCGTCACCTGCCACAAATTTTACCGTGAACGGAGGTGAGAACAAAGAATACTGAAAATAAAGACGATACAATTTCATTGTTAATACCGGGGGTCCTTTTGCGCCAAGAGCGGTGAAAGTCCATATTCTCTCTCGCGCGAAACTTGGACAGAGTGAAGAAGCTCGCCTTGACGTTTAACGGCAGCTATTAGGAAAATATAATCACCGTCGGATAACGGAGGCAGACGATGGAAGCGTGGGGGGGGGGGGGGGGGGGGACTCGAGAGGGTCGCAGAGAGCGAGGCCGAGAGCAGAAGAAAGCGGAGGCCGGCAGAGGCGAAGTGAGGCGAGGCGAGCGCTTAGCCCGGCAAATCTCTTTAGGCAAATGTAATTTGTACCGGCTACGCAGGGTCGGACCCAGCCCTTCTCGTGGGACAGCCTGGGACCGGTTGCTGACTGACCCTACCGAAACACTGCTCTGAAAGGGACACACACACACACACACACACACACACACACACCACCACCACCACCACCACCATCACATCGTCTGGAATGGTACGTGTTTGAAAAACTTGCGCTTACATACTCGATAGTTTGCACTTGCTTGTTGTGTCACAGTAATGACATTAAGCATTTCGCTTCGATAACGACATAATGTCGAAATACCTAAGGCGAAATGGAATTGAGGACAAGACATTTCAAACTCGATAGAAGCTCGACATAAGAAACATGTTGAGAAAACTGAAGCAAAAAACAAAACATGGAATGACGTTTTAAACAAATTAACAGCCGCAAAGTAAGGTGCCAAATCACCGTTCTAGAACGAGGCCTGCAACTGCCCTGGGATCAACGAGAAATATGGGTCTGCTACGAAGTTGTCACACTGGCAGTCTTGTCCGCCACAGTTGGCGAACGCTCGGCTCCGTGCAAGGTCCATGGGAGATCAATATTTAATTGAAAAGATACCCACTATAGGTCTTAATTCTGTCTTGTCCTACACAGGACTTATATGCATTTAAACATGCAGTTAATTATTAAACTGCCAGCCGTGGTGGCCGAGCGGTTCTAGGCGCTACAGTCTGGAACCGCGCAACCTCTACGGTCGCAGGTTCGAATCCTGCCTCGGGCATGGCTGTGTGTGATGTCCTTAGGTTAGTTAGGTTAAAGTAGTTCTAAGTTCTAGGGGACTGACAACCTCAGAAGTTACGTCCCATAGTGCTCAGAGTCATTTTTGAATAATTAAACTCGTCTGAAATAGCTACTCACTCCCTGCCAGGACGATTGGGGGCAATCGTAAGACCTGCAGTTTCACGTGATGTGACTTACGCGTCAAGGCCTGCCTTTCTCGTGTGCATCGCAACTGCTCCTAGAGACGTCACAGCCCGAGTGGTACGCGCAGAGACTCAAAGGGGCTTGCAGTTTGCAGTGCGTTTTCCGCTAAAGAATTTTGGCGCAAACGTAGAAGTCGTCAGATACTGTACATTTCAATCGCCAATTGAGAAGAGGCAATAAAATTTACAAAAAAATGGTTCAAATGGCTCTGAGCACTATGGGACTCAACTGCTGTGGTCATCAGTCCTCTAGAGCTTAGAACTACTTAAACCTAACTAACCTAAGGACATCACACACATCCATGCCCGAGGCAGGATTCGAACCTGCGACCGCAGCAGTCGCACGGTTCGGGACTGCGCGCCTAGAACCTCGAGACCACCGCGGCCGGCAACATTAATTCCTACACAGCTGTCCTTCAGCACGATTACTTGCTTCATTACCGAGCTCTTACGAAATAAGCAGCCTTGGAGCATGATAACGTCAAAAATACACCTTTTACGTCATGTGGTGCATCTGCCCAAACACAAAACCTTCGAAACAAGTAAAGAAATCTTCACATATTAAGCCAATACTTCCATAAACCTCCCCCCATGAACCATGGACCTTGCCATTGGTGAGGAGGCTTGCGTGCCTCAGCGATACAGATAGCCGTACCGTAGGTGCAACCACAACGGAGGGGTATCTGTTGAGAGGCCAGACAAACGTGTGGTTCCTGAAGAGGGGCAGCAGCATTTTCAGTAGTTGCAGGGGCAACATTCTGGATGATTGACTGATCTGGCCTTGTAACACTAACCGAAACGGCCTTGCTGTGCTGGTACTGCGAACGGCTGAAAGCAAGGGGAAACTATGGCCGTAATTTTTCCCGAGGGCATGCAGCTTTACTGTATGATTAAATGATGATGGCGTCGGGTAAAATATTCCGGGGGTAAAATAGTCCCCCATTCGGATCTCCGGGCGGGGACTACTCAAGAGGATGTCGTTATCAGGAGAAAGAAAACTGGCGTTCTACGGATCGGAGCGTGGAATGTCAGATCACTTAATCGGGCAGGTAGGTTAGAAAATTTAAAAAGGGAAATGGATAGGTTAAAGTTAGATATAGTGGGAATTAGTGAAGTTCGGTGGCAGGAGGAACAAGACTTCTGGTCAGGTGACTACAGGGTTATAAACACAAAATCAAATAGGGGTAATGCAGGAGTAGGTTTAATAATGAATAGGAAAATAGGAATGCGGGTAAGCTACTACAAACAGCATAGTGAACGCATTATTGTGGCCAAGATAGATACGAAGCCCACACCTACTACAGTAGTACAAGTTTATATGCCAACTAGCTCTGCAGATGACGAAGAAATTGAAGAAATGTATGATGAAATAAAAGAAATTATTCAGATAGTGAAGGGTGACGAAAATTTAATAGTCATGGGTGACTGGAATTCGGTAGTAGGAAAAGGGAGAGAAGGAAACCTAGTAGGTGAATATGGATTGGGGCTAAGAAATGAAAGAGGAAGCCGCCTGGTAGAATTCTGCACAGAGCACAACTTAATCATAGCTAACACTTGGTTTAAGAATCATGAAAGAAGGTTGTATACATGGAAGAACCCTGGAGATACTAAAAGGTATCAGATAGATTATATAATGGTAAGACAGAGATTTAGGAACCAGGTTTTAAATTGTAAGACATTTCCAGGGGCAGATGTGGACTCTGACCACAATCTATTGGTTATGACCTGTAGATTAAAACTGAAGAAACTGCAAAAAGCTGGGAACTTAAGGAGATGGGACCTGGATAAACTGAAAGAACCAGAGGTTGTACAGAGTTACAGGGAGAGCATAAGGGAACAATTGACAGGAATGGGGGAAAGAAATACAGTAGAAGAGGAGTGTGTAGCTTTGAGGGATGAAGTAGTCAAGGCAGCAGAGGATCAAGTAGGTAAAAAGACGAGGGCTAGTAGAAATCCTTGGGTAACAGAAGAAATATTGAATTTAATAGATAAAAGGAGAAAATATAAAAATGCAGTAAATGAAGCAGGCAAAAAGGAATACAAACGTCTCAAAAATGAATCGACAGGAACTGCAAAATGGCTAAGCAGGGATGGCTAGAGGACAAATGTAAGGATGTAGAGGCTTATCTCACTAGGGGTGAGATAGATACTGCCTACAGGAAAATTAAAGAGACCCAGTCCTAAGCAAAGAAGGGAAAGCAGAAAGGTGGAAGGAGTACATAGAGGGTCTATACAAGGGCGATGTACTTGAGGACAATATTATGGAAATGGAAGAGGATGAAGATGAAATGGGAGATACGATACTGCGTGAAGAGTTTGACAGAGCACTGAAAGACCTGAGTCGAAACAAGGCCCCGGAGTAGACAACATTCCATTGGAATTACTGACGGCCTTGGGAGAGCCAGTCCTGACAAAACTCTACCATCTGGTGAGCAAGATGTATGAAACAGGCGAAATACCCTCAGACTTCAAGAAGAATATAATAATTCCAATCCCAAAGAAAGCAGGTGTTGACAGATGTGAAAATTACCGAACAATCAGTTTAATAAGTCACAGCTGCAAAATACTAACACGAAATCTTTACAGACGAATGGAAAAACTAGTAGAAGCCGACCTCGGGGAAGATCAGTTTGGATTCCGTAGAAATACTGGAACACGTGAGGCAATACTGACCCTACGACTTATCTTAGAAGTAAGATTAAGGAAAGGCAAACCTACGTTTCTAGCATTTGTAGACTTAGAGAAAGCTTTTGGCAATGTCGACTGCTATACTCTCTTTCAAATTCTAAAGGTGGCAGGGGTAAAATACAGGGAGCGAAAGGCTATTTACAATTTGTACAGAAACCAGATGGCAGTTATAAGAGTCGAGGGACATGAAAGGGAAGCAGTTGTTGGGAAGGGAGTAAGACAGGGTTGTAGCCTCTCCCCGAGGTTATTCAATCTGTATATTGATCAAGCAGTAAAGGAAACAAAAGAAAAATTCGGAGTAGGTATTAAAATCCATGGAGAAGAAATAAAAACTTTAAGGTTCGCCAATGACATTGTAATTCTGTCAGAGACAGCAAAGGACTTGGAAGAGCAGTTGAATGGAATAGATAGCGTCTTGAAAGGAGGATATAAGATGAACATCAACAAAAGCAAAACGAGGATAATGGAATGTAGTCAAATTAAATCGGGTGATGCTGTGGGAATTAGATTAGGAAATGAGACACTTAAAGTAGTAAAGGTGTTTTGCTATTTGGGGAGCAAAATATCTGATGATGGTCGAAGTAGAGAGGATATAAAATGCAGACTGGCAATGGCAAGGAAAGCGTTTCTGAAGAAGAGAAATTTGTTAACATCGAGTATAGATTTAAGTGTCAGGAAGTCGTTTCTGAAAATATTTGTATGGAGTGTAGCCATGTATGGAAGTGAAACATGGACGATAAATAGTTTGGACAAGAAGAGAATAGAAGATTTCGAAATGTGGTGCTACAGAAGAATGCTGAAGATTAGATGGGTAGATCACATAACTAATGAGGAAATATTGAATAGGATTGGGGACAAGAGAAGTTTGTGGCACAACTTGACCAGAAGAAGGGATCGGTTTGTAGGACATGTTCTGAGGCATCAAGGGATCACAAATTTAGTATTGGAGGGCAGCGTGGAGGGTAAAAATCGTAGGGGGAGACCAAGAGATGAATACACTAAGCAGATTCAGAAGGATGTAGGTTGCAGTAGGTACTGGGAGATGAAGAAGCTGGCACAGGATAGAATAGCATGGAGAGCTGCATCAAACCAGTCTCAGGACTGAAGACCACCACAACAACAACTTCCAAAAACGCAGTTCACAGATTAAATAAAAAATAAAAGTTGCACGTTTTCATCTGTTCACTAGGGTGACACTCAGAGACCTCGATGCCTATTTTGAGGGTCACAGACTTCATCATAAAATGCTCCACTGCTGATGGTGGCAATGGAGGGTGAAGCCGGCCGGTGTGGTCGAGCGGTTCTAGGTGCTTCAGTGTGGAACCACGTGGCTGCTCCCGTCGCAGGTTCGAATCCTGCCTCGGGCATGGATGTGTGTGTTGTTCTTAGGTTAGTTAGGTTTAAGTAGTTCTAAGTTCTAGGGGACTCCTGACCTCAGATGTTAAGTCCCATAGCGCTCAGAGCCATTTGAACCATTTGGAAGATGAAGCTTGGACGATCCTAGCCACTCGTGCTGGCCGAACGTCACAAAAACTGTCAGAGAAACATGGTCGAAGTACCCGAGACAGAAGTCAACAAGCTCTTTGTCACACTTATGCATATCATCAGTGGGATGTTTACGGTGAATACTTCGTTGAATCAATAAAATGGCTCTGAGCGCTATGGGACTTAACATCTATGGTCATCAGTCCCCTAGAACTTAGAACTACTTAAACCTAACTAACCTAAGGACATCACACAACACTCAGTCATCAAAAGGCAGAGAAAATCCCTGACCCCGCCGGGAATCGAACCCGGGAACGCGGGCGCGGGAAGCGAGAACGCTACCGCACGACCACGAGCTGCGGACTCGTTGAATCAGTGTCATCTCAGCGTCACGATCCACCTTAAGTAATCTGCATCTTGACATATCAAACTTTGTAATTTTGCTTGTACGTTCTCTCTCCATATGCGTCATCACTGTTATTCCTTCTTCCTCATCGTAAATAAATTTAATGACAACTGCAAGTCGATGCAGTTGCTCACGAAAGTGTTTGCGAGATTGCTTCCCATGCTTGTACACTGAGTTAACAATGTCTGCTAATTTGAACTTGAACACGATTGTACGTAGTTACGTGACGAAGTCACTTCCCGCCACTGCGTTGTCTGTGGTTCGCTTTGTAAAATAACTCTCCCGCGCCCAACCCTCCCCCCCCCCCCCCCCCCCTCTCTCTCTCTCTCTCTCTCTCTCTCTCTCTCACACACACACACACACACACACACACACAGTACTGGTGTAAATACACCTAAAGCGCACCCGCCAGCTGCAGCATGTGGAGCTTGCCTTACTCTACATGCGGCACAAGGCTGAGGTAGCCGACACGCGACCAGCATCCCGAGCCAGACAAAAGACGGTGCCACGCGCCGCCGCACTTGACGTCGCACGCCTCGTGTTCTACATTCCAGACTGGATGGTTGTCGTAAGCAGGTGTTTTTGTAAATGGAAGGACGGAAGAGCAAAGACCCACACCCAAGACAAAAAGAAGATACAGTATTCTGCTAACACTCTCCTTTGCTCTCCCTTCATGCCACACCGTGAATTGTTCTCCCAGTGACAAACATAAAAGGTTTGTAAACCAGCCAGTGCCTTTTTGAGCAGTTTCGTTTACACATACAAAGATACTGCCAGTTGTAGCCTGAGTGTGTAACAAAACAGACAGGTTCCAGCAATCAGTTAATATGATTATATATCCTTTATGGGGGACTAGCGGGTGCCCTTCACTACTTGCAAAAATTCCAGCTTTATTGCAGGTAAAGAATAAAGACGATTTGTATTAGTGCTTGCAGCAGCTGTCATCTGAATTACAACGAAGAATACTTCCATGTGACGTGACGTGACACTAAGTGTGTTCCTGTCAGGCGTGGAAACTCTCCGTACCATTATTTACAATTTTCTGCCTTATTTCATTCGCATATTGTGCTAAGAAGGAATTCTACAGTCACGGAATGTCCAAAACAATTCTGGCACGAAAAATATTTCAAGCGCCTCAAAACTGGCCACCCACCTTATGTTATCTACTTCTGGGGCAGATGATGTAAGTTGGATTGCCTATTTTAAGGCGCATGAAATATATTCCGGGACAGTCTTATTCTATCCAGTTTGTAGATCTATACTCTGCAAGCCATTGTGAAATGCGTAATATGGGGTGTCCCACTATATCAGTTACTGGGACTTTTTCCCATTCCATTACGTATGGAGTTCTGGAAGGTTGCCGGCCGGAGTGGCCGTACGGTTCTAGGCGCTTCAGTCTGGAACCGCGTGGCCGCTACGGTCGCAGGTTCCCATCCTGCCTCGGGCATCGATGTGTGTGATGTCCCTAGGTTAGTTAGGTTTAAGTAGTTCTAAGTGCTAGGGGACTGATGACTTGAGAAGTTAAGTCCCATAGTGCTCAGAGCCATTTGAACCATTTTTCTGGAAGGTTGATTGGTTAAACGCCTCAGGGTGCGCTATGATCTGTCTGACCTTGTCTTCGTGGTCGTGTAGGAGTGATACGTAAGGATTTGTACACTACAGCCCATTAAAATTGCTACACCACGAAGACGCGAAATTTAACCGACAGGAAGAATATGCTGTGATATGCAAATGATTAGCTTTTCAGAGCATTCACACAAGGTTGCCGTCGGTGGCGACACCTACAACGTGCTGACATGAGAAAAGTTTCCAACCGATTTCGCCGGCCGAAGTGGCCGTGCGGTTAAAGGCGCTGCAGTCTGGAACCGCAAGACCGCTACGGTCGCAGGTTCGAATCCTGCCTCGGGCATGGATGTTTGTGATGTCCTTAGGTTAGTTAGGTTTAACTAGTTCTAAGTTCTACGGGACTAATGACCTCAGCAGTTGAGTCCCATAGTGCTCAGAGCCATTTTTTTCCAACCGATTTCTCATACACAAACAACAGTTGACCGGCATTGCCAGGTGAAACGTTGTTGTGATGCCTCGTGTTAGGGGGAGAAATACGTACCATCACGTTTCCGACTTTGATAAAGGTGGGATTGTAGCCTATCGCGATTGCGGTTTATCGTATGGCGACTTTGCTGCTCGCGTTGGTCGACATCCAATGACTGTTAGCAGAATATGGAATCGGAGGGTTCAGGAAGGTAATACGGAACGCCATGCTGGATCCCAACGGCCTCGTATCACTAGTAGTCGAGATGACAGACATCTTATCCGCATGGCTGTAACGGATCGTGCAGCCACGTCTCGATCCCTGAGTCAACAGATGGGGACTTTTGCAAGACAATAACCATCTGCACGAACAGTTCGACGACGTTTGCAGCAGCATGGACTATCAGCTCGGAGACCATAGCTGCGGTTACCCTTGGCGCTGCATCACAGACAGGAGCGCCTGCGATGGTGTTCTCAATGACGAACCTGGGTACACGAATGGCAAAACCTCATTTTTTCGGCTGAATCCAGGTTCTGTTTACAGCACAGGATGGTCGCATCCGTGTTTGACGACATCGCGGTGAACGCACATTGGAAGCGTGTATTTGTCATCGCCATACTGGCGTATCACCCGGCGTGATAGTATGGGGTGCCATTGGTTACACGTCTCGGTCACCTCTTGTTCGCATTGACGGCACTTTGAACAGTGGACGTTACATTTCAGATGTGTTACGACCCATGGCTCTACCCTTCATTTGATCCCCGCGAAACCCTACATTTCAGCAGGATAAAGCATTACCGTATGTTGCAGTTCCTGTACGAGTCTTTCTGGGTACAGAAAATGTTCGACTGCTGCCCTGGCCAGCACATTCTCCAGATCTCTCACCAATTGAAAACGTCTGGTCAATGGTGGCCGAGCAACTGGCTCGTCACAATACGCCAGTCACTACTCTTGATAAACTGTGGTATCGTGTTGAAGCTATTTCTATATTACTGTATGCCTTGACATGGTCTCTGATTCCCCGTATCTTAATCTCCCGATTCTTACACGATGTACGAGTGTATGAAATCACCAGCAGAATTTACGCACTGCCTTCCTCAAATATTGGTTCTTAAATTTACCAACAGTGTTTCAAGAAAACAAAATCGCCTTCCTAATGGATCTCTGCAGCGCGTCTCTCAGTTTACTCCGATGCCTATCTGCAAACGACTTTAACGTCTTCTTTGTGTAAACGAATCTTTCCTACAGGGAAGTGGCGATCAGTGCTTGATTCACACACACTGAGTACAGACGGTGCAGCAGACCAATACAGATAACCGTAGGTTTCCCGGGCATGCCGCATTGCTGCCGGTTGTAAACAACTTAATGGCCTTTCAATCGTAGGCCACTTATCATACATCTTAACGAGTCCTGCCCCGCACAGACCTCCCGTAGTAAATGTCTTAACGGCAACAGGAGTGCAATTGCTGCTTCAAGTTCAGCCGGAGATACCAGCTGGTGAACGTCCCTTCACAAGGCAGTGGTCATGGCTCTCTACGTCTACGAAATCTCGGTAATCGATCTCTGGCATGTCGAATAGGCTGTGCGGCCTAACAACGTTCTGTTTCAGAGAAAGCTATAAGGAATATTACGAGAGCTGTAAGGAATGGACCGCCTGTATGAAACACCTGCACCGTCGGTAAACAGCACAAGCTGTCATGGTCTAGGGAGTGGGGATACACGAGACCTCCCTTCCCTCGAGCGGTAGGTGTACATTGCCTCAACAGCAAGGCCATTTTATTGGAAGTGATGTGACAGGTAATTTATACTCGTAGTAGTATATGATAACAAATTCAGCCCCAATGAAACACGCGACGCAGTAAAGTATGTACAAACAGTCACATAAATATACATTGTACCCCACTCTGGTGTTAACGCATGAACCCTCGTGGTCAAAGAGGCAATGCAAAATGAGACCATGGTGAAAGACCACCTTTCAAATGTGAAAGACATCACCAACTTTGTATGTGAGACCCCGAAGACAGTAGTAATACTTGAAACTCTGAAAGTTGCCTAAGGAGCCAGGTCTCTTCATTCTGTAGCTCTCCGGCCGTTTTGCCTTGTCAGATGGTACTGTAGAATAGTTAAAAGTATTTTCCGGAATAAGAAATAGTTAACTTGTTTCTCCGAGCAACTCGAGATCGGAATATCCCCCGTCACTGTTCAGCCTTCTGATCTAGTTCAGCATTGGTTCTTGCCGGAACTGGAGAACGAGTGCGTTCCTGCTGCATCATGTCCCAAACGCCTTCAATTGACAAGAGACCTGGTCATCTTACTGGCAGAGCACGATGCATCACGGAATCCGTATATAGCCATCAATTACTCTGATGAGAAAACACGTCACCTTTCTCTCGAAGATGTGACACTAAAACGGAGATAATAGGCTGGTTACTATACTCGGCTCATACACTAAATGTAACTGCGAGTTGTGACCCTCGACCACACCATGAAGTGTGGGATAGGACCTATGGTGTCGAGTACACATGTATGTCCATCATTCGCATACACACTGAACCTGTTCTCCATCACTAAATACAACAGAGCATCATTCACAAATTCAGAACAGCCATTTTTGGCAGTGTCATGGTGTCAGTGATAGCCTGGCCAGAGACGCAAATGACCTTAATCCTGTTGCAAGCAGCCGGTTCCAAATGGTCCCTGAATATACAGCAGCAGCAACACGTGCACTGATCTTGTTCGTTCGGCCACCGTTGATCGCACACTGCATCGATGTGCCTCTGGGCTACGCGGACATCCAGAACCTGGCATACAGATGTGGGAATGTTTCACAGACCACTGTTGAAAGCAGCCACACATCACCGACACACTGTGCTCAACACTTGCAGCAATCTATCGATACCACAGTCCAGCTTTCCGCAGGCCCACAATGCGACGCTTTTCAAATGGCTAGAGTCCGTCTAAGAGCGTACGTAATCGTCATTGGGGCAGGGTTGTACTCCAGGGTAAATGTTGTACACACTGTTCACCTCTAAACTCACTGTCACTGCCTGAAGGATCAAAACAGAGGGCGTACGGACAGACCTCCAGAACGCCATCTCATCGCCGATGAATAACTAACACTAAAAGGCGCACAACGCACGTATTGTACCCTTATGCCACTGAACACGGTTGCTGAGGGTGTTCCATTTCGTTTCGGCAGTGCAGTTTACAGCGAAGCTGTTATCCGCGTGCACTGTACAATTTTACTAAATTTTGTTAAAGAAGTAGAAAGACAACACCATCAAGAAATGTTGCAAGTTTTACAAAGCCAGTGCAGAAAATTCGTTTGCATTACATGAACAGACACGACTCAAGATTCACCCTCGAACCTTCAATTCGGTTAGTAACTCCCTCAAACTTCCTAGCTCCTGCAGTGTACAAAGAAGAACCAAAGAAACTGGCGCACCTGCCTAATATCGCGAACGGCCCCCACGAGCATCCAGAAGTGCCGCAACACGACGCGACATGGACTCGACTAATTTCCGAAGTAGCGTTGGATGGAACTGACACCATGAATCCTGCAGGGATGTCCGTAAATCAGCAAGAGTACAAGGGGGTGGAGAACTCTTCTGAACAGCATGTTACAAGGCATTCCAGGTATGTTCAATAATGTTCATGTCTGGAGAGTTTGGCGGCCAGCGGAAGTGTCTGAACTCAGAAGAATGTCCCTGGAGCCACTCTGTAGCAATTCTGGACGTGTGGGATGTCGCAGTGTCCTGCTGGAATTGACCAAGTCCGTCGGAATGCACAATGGACATGAGTGGATGCAGGTGGTCAGAGAGGATGCTTAAGTACTTGTCACCTGTCAGATTCGTATCTAGGCGTATCAGGGGTTCCACATTACTCCAACTGCACACGCCCCACACCATTACAGAGCCTCCCCACCGAGCGAGGTGGCGCAGTGGTTAAACACTGGACTCGCATTCGGGAGGACGATGGTTCAATCCCGCGTCCGGCCATCCTGATTTAGGTTTTCCGTGATTTCCCTAAATCGCTCCAGGCAAATGCCGGGATGGTTCCATTCAAAGGGCACGGCCGACTTCCTTCCCCGTCCTTCCCTAATCCGATGAGACCGATGACCTCGCTGTCTGGTCTCCTTCCCCAAAACAACCCAACCCAACAGAGCCTCCACCAGTTTGAACAATCCCCAGCTGACATGCAGGGCCCACTGATTCCCATATATATATGATGTTTCGTTGAATAGTTCGCACGCTGACACTTGCTGATGGTCGAGCATTAAAATCTGCAGAAGTTTGCTATAACGTTCAAACGATTCTCTTCAGTCTCCGCCGGTTCCGGTCTTGCAGGATCTTTTTCCGGCCGCAGCAATGTCAGACATTTGACGTTTTACCGGTCTCCTGATATTCACGGTACACTCGTGAAATGGTCATATGAGGAAATCCCCACTTCATTGCTACCTCGGAGATGCTGCGTCCCATCGCTCGTGCTCCAACTATAACACCACGTTCAGACTCACTTAAATCTTGATAACCTGCCATTGTAGGTGCAGTAACCGATCTAACAACTGCGCCAGACACTTGTTGTCTTATATCGGCGTTGCCGACATCAGGGCCGTATTCTGCCTGTTGACGTATCTCTGTATTTGAATACTCATGCCTATACCACTTTCTTTGGCGCATCGGCGCACTTACGTTCAGTGAAGAACAGAAACATTGAAGTCACACTACTCCGTTATATAAAGCTAACGAGATGAGCAGTATGACTTCTGTTAAGTGCGTGGTTGCAGTAACAACTTACTCCAAATCTGCGAAACACCTGCCAAGTTATCTACACTTGCATTTCACAAGCCATCGTACTGCTGTAGGGTACTATGCGTATCACTGTCAGTTCCCCTTTTCCTGTTTCAATCACGAAAGTTTCGCAATAAACAGGATTTTTGGCTCGAGTCTCTCCAATTTTATCTGCTTGGTCTTTTCGCAAAACGTACGTAGGAGGACGCAATATGCTGGCTGAATCTTCAAGGAACTTAAACTGTCGGAAGTTTAACAGTGAATAACACCATGACGCGGAACGCCTCTCTTGCAACATCTGCCGCTGGAGTTGGCTGAGCATTTCCATGTTGCTTTCTTCACGCTTACAAAATGAACCTGCAACGAAACGCGCTGATCATCATTGCATGTTATTTTGTCGGCAGATGACATTATGAGGGTTTTGCGATTTTATTATAAGATATGTTACAAGAGCAGCTACCAACCACGAGCTTGATGACATTTTCCGCATTTTAGTTACATTGTTAAATGTATACATGTATATGGTGGGTGACCCATTTTTAACTTTGTGCATTCGTGACTGTGATTAAAAAAAAATAAGAACACGCTACATAGCGTTATCGGTACGTCTAAACACTAGAATGTTTGTCCTGCATGGGAAAAATTTACATACCTTCGAAAGAACCAGGACGCATTCACTAGCAGCAAGACGTTCAAGGCATTCAACGGCTAATTAAAAGTTCGTCCAGTTAATACAACATAGCTGATGATGAACAAAACGTCCGAAACCGGTACGGCGAAAAACAATAAAATGTGTTAGAAAAAAATTTCAGCGTGTTAGTGGTTGGTAACTGTTTTAATAATATACAGTTATGTCATTCCATAATATTCCGCATCATGAAGAATCATATCGCAGTTCACCTCTGGAACTGCATTACAGTCACGCTGCAGGCCATGGATCGACGCCTGGGGTTACAGATATTTTACTATGGTAAGTGGAGCGCGATATTCCTAGCTTCGAGATGATAACTAAGAAACTCGTTGAAGGACAAATGAAAAAGACAGTATGAGTCGACATTAAGGACTGGACAAGCGGTGAACTAACCACCTTCTACTGTATGCAGACAAAAGGCTTGACTTCCGGAAATCGTTTGAGCTTATGGGATTGGTTCCCAAATATGTGAGTGGTTCTAAGACTTCTTAAGTAATAGAACCCAGTACGTTGTCCTCGATGGTGAGTGTACATCGGAGGTGAGGGTATCATCTGGAGTGCCCCCGGGAAGTGTGGTAGGTCCGCTGTTGTTTTCTATCTACATAAAAGATCTTTTGGATTGGGTGGATAGCAATGTGCGGCTGTTTGCTGATGATGCTGTGGTGTACGGGAAGGTGTCGTCGTTGAGTGACTGTAGGAGGAGACAAGATGACTTGGACAGGATTTGTGATTGGTGTAAAGAATGGCAGCTAACTCTAAATATAGATAAATGTAAATTAATGCAGGTGAATAGGAAAAAGAATCCCGTAATGTTTGAATACTCCATTAGTAGTGTAGCGCTTGACACAGTCACGTCCATTAAATATTTGGGCGTAACATTGCAGAGCGATATGAAGTGGGACAAGCATGTAATGGCAGTTGTGAGGAAGGCGGATAGTCGTCTTCGGTTCATTGGTAGAATTTTGGGAAGATGTGGTTCATCTGTAAAGGAGACCGCTTATAAAACACTAATACGACCTATTCTTGAATACTGCTCGAGCGTTTGGGATCCCTATCAGGTCGGATTGAGGGAGGACATGAAGCAATTCAGAGGCGGGCTGCTAGATTTGTTACTGGTAAGTTTGATGATCACGCGAGTGTTACGGAAATGCTTCAGGAACTCGGGTGGGAGTCTCTGGAGGAAAGGAGGCGTTCTTTTCGTGAATCGCCACTGAGGAAGTTTAGAGAACCAGCATTTGACGGTGACTGCAGTACAATTTTACTGCCGCCAACTTTTATTTCGCGGAAAGATCACAAAGATCAGATAAGAGAGATTAAGGCTCGTGCAGAGGCATATAGGCAGTCGTTTTTCCCTCGTTCTGTTTGGGAGTAGAACAGGGAGAGAAGATGCTAGTTGTGGTACGAGGTACCCTTCGCCACGCACCGTATGGTGGATTGCGGAGTGCGTATGTAGATGAAAGGCGACGCAGCTGTCAGAGGGATAATGTTTGGTGGTCTCGGCCTGATCGCAAAGTTTAGTATCAAGCACGTGAACATCGGACACTCGCTCATCTAGCAGCAGACAGCGACTTGCCGCCTGCGGAGAAGTAGCGGAAGGAAAGAGGCGTGGGAAAGGGGAAACGGGGATGGGAGTAGGGGGTGAAGAAGGATCGCTGACGAGCCGAATCACTCGCTTTTGCGGCAGAGCGCGATAAACTGGACCGGACAGAGCGGCCGGCGACTTCGCGGCAGGTTAAACGGCCGGACGCCGCTTCTATTAGTCCCAACTCGCACCGCGCCAGTGACGCACGCCGTTGCGTAACGCGGGTCTCCTCGCAAGACGTGCGACGCTCTCTCTCGGACGACTGTTTCGTGCTCCGGTTTCGAAAAATCGGTAAAGAAAGGCTGAGGTACAATATGCCAGTAGACTCGTAGCAAAGACTCTTCTTCTCCGTACGTTCTCGTGGATATTGGGACAACAGCTTTTATCCTGTCTTGTAGGCAGTAAAGGTCAGACTTATTTATTGATTTTGTCCATCTGCAGCAGTTCTGTAAGGAAGATTTTGCTTCCTTGGATATCCACAGCCTTTAAGTGTTGAAAGGAGTCCACTGGGATAAACTTACTTGTGGCACCCAAATATTGTAATGCAATGTGCGATTTGTGCTTTTACCAGTGGGGGGGGATGTCTTATGGGGTTAGTATAAATAGAAGTTACTAGCTTGGACCGTGGCGTTACCCATGGTTAAACAGTTATTTATAAATAGATGTTAATGCCGAAACTCACTACTCACGCGTATGCACTATCAGAAAAGCCATCTCCTGTTGTATCTTTAAAAGTACATTATAGGTAAAGCTTATTTACAGAATCATCTACATACAGATATACGAGAGGAATTCAAAAAGTAAAGGCACATTTGTGAAAAGCTGTACTTATTCTGATGACAGAAAACTGAAATATGCATTATTTTTTCTACGTAACCTCCCTGGACTTCAATGCAGTTTTCCCGACGTTTTACGAGTTTTCAGTAAATACGTTTCTCGGTTGCATCTGTAACCAATTTTGCACCGCAGCAATGACGTCTTCATCACTTTCAAATCTTCTTCCCTGTACTGCTTCCGTTAAGGGTCAAAACATGTGAAAATCGCTTGGAGCCAGGTCTGGACTGTTTGGTGGATGTTCCAGCACCTCGAATCTCAACTCCTTTATTGCGTCGGCTGTCCGTTTCGCAGAATGTGGGTGAGCGTTATCTTGCTGCAGGATGACACCTCTTCACAGTTTTCCACGACTTTTGGATCTGATTGCAAGTTTTAGTTTCGTACGCAACACATCACATCCACCATACAATACAGACCTGGCTCTAAAGCCTCGTTTTCGCTGGGGCGACGTCTTGCAACATTGTGGCATGCTATGGAAATGTGGCGTACGTCGTCTTGTCATTTAGTTCTAAATGTTTTGAAATGCTTAACTACTACATAACACTTTTTCAAAATTAATAAGCAAACTTATTAATAGTATTAATAGTAAACTTTCAGTGTTCGGCTCCACAAATTTGAATTATATATAAAGTCTTACTCCAGTGAGTGGGAAATAAACATCCCAGGTTGGGATGCATAAACTAAAACCAGAGGAGGGGCCAGCCGCGGTGGTCTAGCGGTTCTAGGTGCTCAGTCCGGAACCGCGCGACTGCTACGGTCGCAGGTTCGAATCCTGCCTCGGGCATGGATGCGTGTGATGTTCTTAGGGTAGTTAGGTTTAAGTAGTTCTAAGTTCTAGGGGACTGATGACCACAGATGTTAAGTCCCATAGTGCTCAGAGCCATTTGAACCATTTTGAACCAGAGGAGGGGATTGGTCTGATGCAGAGGGGGGGGGGGGGGAGAAATCCCCCCCATCCCCCCCCACCCTACAAATCGCCACTGTTGTAATAATACTAACGTAAACTAAAGTGAAACTTTTGTATTGTAAACGATGTATGTCTCTGATGGGCTCTACAAAGCGGATCGCTGACTTCGCATGGCTTCTAGTCTGAGATTGTAGTGTTGGAGTAAGAGAGGACTTGGCGCACAACGGTGAGTGTGTATCAATCAGTGAGGGAAAGTGGATTGATATTACAAAGAATCTTTACGAGTACATCTATTATTGGAAGTACAAATGTGGAAGCAGAATTTTTCTCGCAGTTAAAGGAAGGAACTTAATTTTTTATTTTATTTTTTTCCTTTTTGGCAGCGCGTTAATGTAAATGAGTTGGCTGCTAATTGGTAAAAGTGAGTCCTGTGTTGAGTAGCACCAGAATGTACGTAAACAGATTTTATGTACAGGCTAGTTAGATATTTCCCTTTCGTAATGTTTCTAAGATTCGTAAACGATGGTATACGTAATTTCATGATTTGTCTTTATGATTTTCAGTGACGTTAATACTTACCGTACAAATCTCATTGTTTGTGACTACGTCAGCAAAGAAAGGGTTCTCATTTATCAACCAAAATAATTTTATGAATATTTCAAAGTATTACGGCCAGCATTACAGACCGCTGAGCCTGTAGCTAGTATATTCTATTCTTCTTCACGAGAGAGCAGAATATAACGCTATCCACCGTTGCTGTTTTAGACGTAATATAATTTTATTGATTTGTTATGTGCCTAGGGATGAAAGTTATCAGTCTTGAACAGGCCCAGAGGATTCAGCACCTAAGGGGCTGAACGTTGGTTACAAGTGTTGTCTTCAGCTCACCAACTACCGTGGAATTATTCCGTGATGTCTTAAATGATGTCTTACCATTCTGTCTTCTCGTCGATATTCTTTTAATGCATTCCTTTCCTCGCTGATGCTGCGGAGAACCTCCTCATTCCTTCCCTTATCAAATGGTTCAAATGGCTCTGAGCACTATGGGACTCAACTGCTGAGGTCATTAGTCCCCTAGAACTTAGAACTAGTTAAACCTAACTAACCTAAGGACATCACAAACATCCATGCCCGAGGCAGGATTCGAACCTGCGACCGTAGCGGTCTTGCGGTTCCAGACTGCAGCGCCTTTAACCGCACGGCCACTTCGGCCGGCCTCCTTCCCTTATCAGTCCACCTAATATTCAACATTCGTTTCGAGCACCACATCTCAGATACTTCGATTCTCTTATTTTCCGGTATTGCCACAGTCCATGTTTCACCACCATGCAATGCTGAGCTCCAAACGTAAATTCTCAGAAGTTTCTTCCTCAAATTAAGACCTGTGTTTGATACTAGCAGACTTCTCTTGTCCAGTAATGGCGTTTCTACCAATCCTAGTCTGCTTTTTATGTCCTCCTTGCTCCGTCCGTCATGGGCTCTATTGCTGCCTAAGTAGCAGAATTCCTCAACGTCATCTACTTCGTGATCCCCAATCCTGACGTTACGTTTCTGGCAGTTCTCGTTATTGGTACTTCTCATTACTTTCGTCTTTCTTCGATTTACTCTCAATCCATATTCTGCACTAATTAGACAGTCCATTAGATTCAGCAAATCGTGTAAATCTGCCTCGCTTTCACTCAGGAGAGCACTATCATCAGAGAATCTTATTACTGATATTCGTTCACCTTTAATTTTAATTCCACTCTTGAACCTTTCTTTTGTTTAAGTCATTGCTTCTTCGATGAACAAATGGTTCAAATGGCTCTGAGCACTATGGGACTTAACTTCTGAGGTCATCAGTCCCCTAGAACTTAGAACTACTTAAACCTAACTAACCTAAGGACATCACACACATCCATGCCCGAGGCAGGATTTGAACCTGCGACCGTAGCGGTCGCGCGGTTCCAGACTGTAGCGCCTAGAACTGCTCGGCCACCAAGGCCGGCCTTCGATGAACAGCAGGGGCGAAAGACTACACCCTTTTTAATTTGAGCACTTCGTTCTTGGTCTTCCATTCTTACTGTTCCCTCTTGGCACTTGTACAAATTGTATAATTCCTGTCTTTTCCCTATAGCTTAGCGCTGTTCCTCTCAGAATTTTGAACATTCTGCCTCATTCTACAGAAAGCATAATAATGATTTTCGGGAATCGACGTAATCACCCGGAATAATTGTGGGGCCTGCATATAGTGTACTCTAATACAGAAACCGTAGCGTATGAATAAAACAAGATGCAGCTATCCTTACTACGAATAAGATAACTTTACATCTGTACTCCGCGGATCACTTAGAAGAGTGTGCCAGAAGATACTTTCCATTCTTCTTCCCATTCCATTCACGAATGAAACGACACAAGAACTGCTGAAAAGGCGAGACGAGATCTTCAGAATACTTTACTGCGAAGACGATAGTAATGCTAAAGGAGGAGAGGAATACGGAGACAATAAAATAAACGAAGATGGGTACAGTGATGATGATCATGTTGAGAAGTATGTGATAGTCTAAGAAGATGTGATATTTCGCGAAATATCACTTCACGTTACACCCCCCCCCCCCCCCCCCCCCGAAACCAAAACGAAAAATGACGACTAACTGACGACCTCAGCTGCCGACAGGTGTTGTTGTTATACCTCGATGTGGACAGCTGAAAATGTGTGCCCCGACCGGGACTCGAACCCGGGATCTCCTGCTTACATGGCAGACGCTCTATCCATCTGAGCCACCGAGGACACAGATGAATAGCGCGACTGCAGGGACTTATCCTTTGCACGCTTCCCGTGAGACTCACATTCCCAACTGTCCACAAATCTACATATGTATTGTACACATTTTCAGCTGTCCACATCGAGGTATAACAACAACACCTGTCGGCAGCTGAGGTTGTCAATTAGTCATCATTTATTCCAGGGAAAAGCTGCACGGTCATCAACAGTAACCGTTCTTTCGAGAACAAGTTACTGTATTCATATATAAACCGAAAAATGTAACAGATTTATTTGCAACACACAAATATTCATGCTCTGATTACGGGAAAAGTTATTACGCTATTTACTGAACTGTTAACAATAATTGTGTACAAAGAAAACATGGATTTTTACCACTGCAACAGTGATTTTTAATTATTTCGATTATTGCGGGCCGGCCGGTGTGGCCGTGCGGTTCTAGGCGCTTCAGTATGGAACCGCGTGACCGCTACGGTCGCAGGTTCGAATCCTGCCTCGGGCATGGATGTGTGTGATGTTCTTAGGTTAGTTAGGTTTCAGTAGTTCTAAGTTCTAGGGGACTGATGACCACAGATGTTAAGTCCCATAATACTCAGAGCCATTTGAACCATTTGATTATTGCGGTGTACAGTCCACCAGTATAGAGTATAGTAATGTGCATAGGTGTACTATTGCAGTGTTGAAACCTGAGGCACTTTAAACTCGAACACAGTTAACTTAATAACTCCTTAATGTCATCTCTATGTGTGAATCCTCTAATTAATGTTCTTCCTATACCACACCTGCTGCACACATATTGTCAAAATTTATTTCACTTTTAATATCTATAGAGTATCCCAAAAATTTGGGATAAAGTCCGATGGCTTGTAGTGAGCGTCTTGAGGAACGAATCGAGGATAGGAAACCCAGTCTAGAAGCGACATTCAACGAAGTTACAGAGAGGCGAAGTCATAGGCGCCAGCATGTACCAGTAGGCCACCCCTTCAGCAGCAAATGTGGGTTTGTACGCTGACAGACCGTGTGTGAAATGTCTCGCAATGTTATTTCTTGTTCAGTGAGCGTGACTGATTCCGGCAATCGTCAGGGCAGAAGATGGAGCTGGTGCATGGAAAGGCCATACCTCCTACGAATGTGATGTTCTGTTGCCTCGGTGGATGATGGTTTCAGAGACAGGTTTCCATCTGCAGTGTATTTTCCTCCTAAATACCGAAAACAACTGCAGATTTTAGAGAGTTCCAGGAAAAAAATGAACTTTGAATAGAAACCCATGTCCAAAACAGTCATCCACTGAGGAGGCAACAGGGCACCTCATTCGTAGGAGACGGGGCCTTTCGACGCAGCTAGCTCCATCTTCCGCACTTCCGACCGTGGTAACCAGTCGCGATCCTGAAGAACAAATATCATTCCGACGCTTTCCACTTACAGCACGTTTGCTGCCGAACGGAATACAGCCTCTATAACACCTCGAACTTCGTCGCAACAGTTCTCGGACACCCCCCATGTCACTAAACGGCTAATCCAGCGCACGCTCCCAATTGCAGGTTGAAACTTCCTGGCAGATTAAAACTGTGTGCAGAGTGAAAATCTCATTCTGTAAAATTCCCCAGGTGTGCCCAAGTCATGTCTGCGGAATATTCTTTCTTCCAGGGGTGCTAGTAGTGCAGGTTTTGCAGAAAAGCTTCTGTGAAGTCTCGAAGGAAAGAGACGAGGTAATGGCAGAAATGAAGTGGTGAGGACGAGTCGTGAGTCTTTCTTGGGTAGCTCAGTTGGTAGAGCAGTTTCCTGCAAAAGGCAAAAGTCCCGAGTTCGAGTCTTGGTTCGGTATACAGTTTTAATCTGCCAAGAAGATTCATATCAGCGTATACTCCACTGCAGACTGAAACTCTCATTCCAGTTGCAGGTTGCCATTCTAACAGCTTCCAATGGCAACAAAAATTTTCTTTCAATATTAACAGCTATCATCTTCCGTCAAAGGTTTAACACAATAATTCAAGTATTATAGCCGGAAAAAACTGTATATGTCTTGAGACAACACAAATTATCCACATTATATTCACCCAGTGTTCTAGAATGAGATCATTTAGCGACTTCCAACAAAACACATGATTTCAAAACTTAGAAACTTTTTCTGAGTATCACCTTACAATATAATCATACGAAAAAAATTTATCGTTTACGTCACTTTAACTAGACGTGCACTAAAACTACATCAGCTATAAAATTTTAATTTATTACGTATTAACTACTACTTCTATTCGCAGCCATGCTTTTGAATTTAACTGCAGAATTATACACTACTGGCCATTAAAATTGCTACACCACGAAGATGACGTGCTACTGACGCGAAATTTAACCGACAGGAAGAAGATGCTGTGACATGCAAATGATTAGCTTTTCAGAGCATTCACACAACGTTGGCGCCGGTGGGGACACCTACAACGTGCTGACATGAGGAAAGTTTCCAACCGATTTCTCATACCCAAATAGTTGACAGGCGTTGACGTTGTTGTGATGCCTTGTGAAAGGAGGAGAAATGCGTACCATCACGTTTCCGACTTTAATAAAGGTCGGATTATAGCCTATCGCGATTGCGGTTTATCGTATCCCGACATTGCTGCTCGCGTTGGTCGACATCCAATGACTATTAGCAGAATATGGAATCGGTGGGTTCAGGAGGGTAATACGGAACGCCCTGCAGGATGCCAACGGCCTCGTATCACTAGCAGTCGGGATGACAGGCATCTTATCAGCATGGCTATAACGGGTCGTGCAGCCACGTCTCGACCCCTGAGTCAACAGATGGGGACGTTTGCAAGACAACAGCGATCTGAACGAACAGTTCGACGACGTTTGCAGCAGCATGGACCATCATCTCGGAGACCATAGCTGCGGTTACCCTTGACGCTGCATCACAGACAGGAGCGCCTGTGATGATGTTCTCAACGACGAACCTGGGTGCACGAATGGCAAAGTTATTTTTTCGGATGAATCCAGGTTGTTTTTACAGCATCATGATGGTCGCATCCATGTTTGGCGACATCGCGGTGAACGCACATTGGCGTATCACCCGGCGTGATGGTACGGGGTGCCATAGGTTACACGTCTCGGTCACCTCTTGTTCGCATTGACGGCACTTTGAACAGTGGACGTTACATTTCAGATGTGTTACGACCCGTGGCTCTACCCTTCATTCGATCCCTGCGGAACCCTACATTTCAGCAGGATAATGCACGACCGCATGTTGCAGCTCCTATACGGGCCTTTCTGGATACAGAAAATATTCGACCGCAGCCCTGACCAGGACATTCTCCAGATCTCCCACCAACTGAAAACGCTTGGTCAATGGTGGCCGAGCAACTGGCTCGTCACAATACGCCAGTCACTACTCGTGATGAACTGTGGTATCGTGTTGAAGCTGCGTGGGCAGCTGTACCTGTAGACGCCATCCAAGCTCTGTTTGACTCAATGCCCAGGCGTATCAAGGCCGTTGTTACGGCCAGAGGTAGTTGTTCTAGGTACTGTTTTCTCAGGATCTATGCACCCATATGGTGCGAAAATGTAATCACTTGTCAGTTCTGGTATAATGTATTTGTCCAATGAATACCCGTTTATCATCTGCCTTTGTTCTTGGTGTAGCAAATTTAATGGTCAATAGTGTATAATTTTACGACACATAGTTCGGGAGATATGATGTTTTGTCATGGGAGTTCGATTCTTTATGGAATCGGGTGTGGGAATTTACTGGTTCACTAGTATCACTACTACTCAACGTCACTCTGTCCCTCAAAACGGTGCCGCCGCCCGAAGTGGTTAAGGCACCATGTCACGGATTGCGCGGCCTCTCCCGCCGGAGGTTTGAGTCCTTCTTCGGACATGGGTTTGTGTGTTGTTTTAGCATAAATTGGTTTAAGCAGTGTTTAAGTCTAGGGACCGATGACCTCAGCTCTTTGGTCCCTAAGGAATGCACACACACAAAATGCCACCTATCTCTATTCGAGACGTGACCCACTGACTCGTAAGACTCACACTGGGCGCTCGGATCGAGTAACTCGCACTGTCAGTAGTACAGTGACCCACGAATGTCCGCCTTCCAAACCACTTTGCCTCTGGTTACAGTTACCGATACACCTTTCGTTCTGCCCGACCTGTGTATGAAACTATTTCCCGTAACCAACGATCCAACGGATACAGTCACACGGTAGCCAGGAAGGCTGATACCGCAGCTGCGCGCGTTGCGCGGTGGAGAGAGCAGGCGGAGTGTTTTAAAGAATATTGCATCTTAACAGGCGGCACCCGGCAGCGCGGGCTTATGAAGCGGCAGCGCGCGCACCCCGCCAAACACGGGCCGCGGCTGACGCGCCTCAGATAGCGTCCGTGTTTGCTCAGCCGGCGCGGCGGTCGCCGAACCGGCGGGATTTGCTCTGCCCTGCTCTGCGGCTTCCTGCCCGGATTCGCTTCCTCCTGGATTTGCTAGAGAGCGCCGCTGTCGCCGGATAGACACCTCCTGCGAAGGGCGGATATTGGTTTAAGAGGCTCCCACACGTATTACGTCTCGCAGTATTGCGTCTGCGCAGTTGACAGGAATGCTAACCGCTATTCTTTGATCCGCACCGCAGAGATTATACGATACAGCAGTCCACTCTGGCTCATTTAGTACGCTGGAGCTCTTACGGCGTTTTCTCACGCCTGGCCCGTTTTTTCGTCTGTCGAAATTGCAACTGGAAATTTACGTTTCACAGACTGTAAGGCACAGTCAAATGAGAGAGAAGGGATGCTCCTGGGATCATTGCTGGGGCCACTTCTGTTCCTTACTTATGTTACAATGAAATGAATACCCCTAGCTGCATACAGGCGTTGATACAAGTCAACGGGGACAGTTTGAAAACGTGTGCCCCGACCGGGACTCGAACCCAGGATCTCCTGCTTACATGGCAGACGCTCTAGCCATCTGAGCCACCGAGGACACAGAGGGTAGTGCAACTACAGGGAATTATCTCTGGTACGCCTCCTGTGAGACCCACATTCCCAACATATTGTCCCGTACTATATTCATAGTTCCAAATGGTTCAAATGGCTCTGAGCACTATGGGACTTACCTGCTGAGATCATCAGTCCTCTAGAACTTAGAACTACTTAAACCTAACTAACCTAAGGACATCACACACATCCATGCCCGAAGCAGGATTCGAACCTGCGACCGTAGCTGTAGCGCGGTTCCAGACTGTAGCGCCTAGAACCGCTCGGCCACACCGGCCGGCTATTCATAGTTCCCCCGTCGATTATACTCACTCGCGGCTTTTTGCCGATTCGCTTAAGAGTTCGGGCACTGTTTGTGCATCCGCACAGAAGAGGATGGTCAAATGGCCGGTGAACCTTATATATATATACCGGGTGATCAAAAAGTCGGTATAAATTTGAAAACTGAATAAATCACGGAATAATGTAGATAGAGAGGTACAAATTGACCCACATGCTTGGAATGACATGGGGTTTTATTAGAACCAAAAAATACAAAAGTTCAAAAAATGTCCGACAGATGGGGCTTCATCTGATCAGAATAGCAATAATTAGCATAACAAAGTAAGACAAAGCAAAGATGATGTTCTTTCAGGAAATGCTCAATACGTCCACCATCATTCGTCAACAATAGCTGTAGTCGAGGAATAATATTGTGAACAGCACTGTAAAGCATGTCCGGGGTTATGGTGAGGCACTGGCGTCGGATGTTGTCTTTCAGCATCCCTAGAGATGTCGGTCGATCACGATACACTTGCGACTTCAGGTGACCCCAAAGCCAATAATCGCACGGACTGAGGTCTGGGGGCCCGCATCTCGTGGTCGTGCGGTAGCGTTCTCACTTCCCACGCCCGGGTTCCCGGGTTCGATTCCCGGCGGGGTCAGGGATTTTCTCTGCCTCGTGATGGCTGGGTGTTGTGTGCTGTCCTTAGGTTACTTAGATTTAAGTAGTTCTAAGTTCTAGGGGACTTATGACCACAGCAGTTGAGTCCCATAGTGCTCAGAGCCATTTTTTTTTTTTTTTTTTTTTTGAGGTCTGGGGACCTGGGAGGCCAAGCATGACGAAAGTGGCGGCTGAGCACACGATCATCACCAAACGACGCGCGCAAGAGATCTTTCACGCGTCTAGCAATATGGGGTGTTTTTTTTTCGTTCTAATAAAACCCAATGACATTCCAAGCATGTGTGTCACCCTATCCACGTTATTCCGTGGTTTACTAAGTTTTCAAATTTATACTGACTTTTTGATCACCCTATATATACCACTGTCAGAATACCCAGACTAATATATATATATATATATATATATATATATATATATATATATATATATATATATAGTCTCTGTTCTTTCAGACATGTCCGAAAGAACAGATATTCACCCACAGATTGTAGGGCACAGTCAAATGAGGGAGAGGGGGGGGAAGGGATGCCCCTGGGATCACTGCTGGGGCCACTTCTGTTCCTTACTTACATTACGATGAAATTAATACCCCTAGCTGCATACAGGCATTGATATAAGTCGGAAAGAAGAGATACAATCTTCTTATATATACCTTATTTATATAAATAACACGCATTTTAGTGTTACAGGTAATTCTAAAATATTTCTGTTTGCTGATGACACTAGCTTGGTAGTAAAGGATGTTGTGTGCATCACTGGCTCTGTTTCAAATTGCGCAGTTTATGACATAAATTGATGGCCTGTAGAAAATAAACTGACGTTAAATCACAGTAAGTCTCAGTTTTTGCACTTTCTAACACAAAGTTAAAAAAAACCTGACGTATTAATTTCACTGAATGGGCGTATGATTAGTGAAACTGAGCAGTTCAAATTTATCCGTGGGCAGAAAGATTGTAAAGTGTCGGTCAGATAGATTGTAAACTGTCGTGGGAAGCTCACGTTCAGGGTCTTGTTCAAAGACTTAATGCTGCCATTTTTACTATTCGAACGGTATCTAAAGTAAGTGGTAGTTCGAAACGAAAAGTATTCTACTTCGCTTATTTTCATTCGCTTTCATTCGAGTTTGGGGTAACTCTTACTTTTCTCAGAGAATATTTTTGGCCCAGAGACGGGCAGTTCGGGCAGTAAGTGGTGTAAGCCGCGAACGTCTTGTCGACCCCTGTTCATTAGTCTGGGTATTCTGACAGTGGTATATATATATATATATATATATATATATATATATATATATATATATATATATATATATAGGGTGAGTCACCTAACGTTACCGCTGGATATACTTCGTAAACCACATCAAATACTGACGAACCGATTCCACAGACCGAACGTGAGGAGAGGGGCTAGTGTAATTGTTTAATACAAACCATACAAAAATGCACGGAAGTATGTTTTTTAACACAAACCTACGTTTTTTTTAAATGGAACTACGTTAGTTTTGTTAGCACATCTGAACATATAAACAAATACGTAATCAGTGCAGTTTGTTGCATTGTAAAATGTTTATTACATCCGGAGATATTGTAACCTAAAGTTGACGCTTGAAACCTCCGACGTTCAGTTGCGTGTTGTAACAAACACGGGCCACGGTCGGCGAGCAGCATCTGCAGGGACATGTTTACGATGACGACCGTGTTTACGGGTGTGGCTGTAGTGCACTGTTGTGGTTTGGTCTAGCTGTCGCAGTGTCCGCATGTAGCGCTTGCTGCTATTGTTATTCTGCATTCGTCTCCGCACGCAGACCAACTGTAGTACACTGTGTTACCAGACGTCTGTGATAGTGTAGTGTTGTAGGAACTGTGACCATGGTGTATTCGAACTCTGAAAAGGCGGAGATGATACTCATCTATGGCGAGTGTCGACGAAATGCAGCTGAAGCCTGCAGGGTGTATGCAGAACGGTACCCGGACAGAGAGCATCCAACGTGCCGCACATTGCAAAACATATACCGCCAACTGTATGCAACAGGTATGGTCGTAGCACGCAAACGGGTCCGTAACAGGCCCATCACAGGAGAAGCGGGTGCAGTTGGTGTGTTGCCATGAACCCACACATGAGTACACGGGACATTGCGAGAGCCGGTGGACTGAATCAAAGTAGTGTCATGCGCATACTGCATCGTCACCGCTTTCACCCGTTTCATGTGTCGCTACATCAGCAATTACATGGTGATGACTTTAATCATCGGGTGCAATTCTGTCAATGGGCATTAACAGAGAATGCGTGGCAGTTCTACCTGTTTACCGATGAAGCGGGTTTCACAAACCACGGGGCAGTAAATCTACGAAACATGCATTACTGGTCCGTGGACAATCCTCGCTGGCTCAGACAGGTAGAGCGACAGCGACCGTGGACTGTAAATGTATGGTGCGGAATCGTTGGCGACAACCTCATTGGTCCTCACTTCATTGCAGGGGCCCAAACAGCTGCAACATACATCGCGTTTCTACAGAATGATCTGCCAACGTTGCTCGAAAATGTCACACAAGAAACGCGTCGACGTATGTGGTATCAGCATGATGGTGCACCTGCACATTCCGCAATTAACACTAGGCTGACCCTTGACATGATGTTCGACGGGCGTTTCATAGGACGTGGAGCACGCATAAATTGGCCAGCCCGTTCTCCTGATCTTACACCTCTGGACTTCTTTCTGTGGAGTACGTTAAAGGAGAATGTGTACCGTGATGTGCCTACAACCCCAGAGGATATGAAACAACGTATTGTGGCAGCCTGCAGCGATATTACACCAGATGTACTGCGGCGTGTACAACATTCATTACGCCAGAGATTGCAATTGTGTGCAGCAAATGATGGCCACCACATTGAACATCTATTGGCCTGACATGTCGGGACACACTCTATTTCACTCCGTAATTGAAAACGGAAACCACGTGTGTACGTGTACCTCACCCCTCAGACCAATAAAAAGGTGTTAGCATGTGGATGTAATGTGCTGTTCCAGTCTCTTCTATATCTAAGGTCCATAACCGTTCCCTTGGATCCCTACGTAATTCGGTGCTCTCCGATACACACGATCGAACAGCGGAGGAGTGGTACTCAAGCGTCAACTTTAGGTTACAATATCTCCGGATGTAATTAACATTTTACCAAGCAACAAACGGCACTGATTACGTATTTGTTTATATGTTCAGATGTGCTAACAAAACTAACGGGGTTCCATTTAAAAAAACGTAGGTTTGTGTTAAAAAACATACTTCCGTGCATTTTTGTATGGTTTTTATTAACCAATTACACTAGCCCCTCTCCTCACGTTCGGTCTGTGGAATCGATTCGTCAGTATTTGATGTGGTTTACGAAATATATCCAGCGGTAACGTTAAGTGACTCATCCTATATATATATATATATATATATATATATATATATATATATATATATATATATATATATATATATCCAGTCTGCATTTGGATAGCACTTCCTTGACTCTTGTGCAGAGAGATGTGCAGTATACTGCTGCATCCATTTTCAATCCACAAGAATTCAAAAATCTTAGCAGTAATCCACGCGCTTTCAAATCGAAACTGAAGAGTTTCCTCATGGGTCACTCCTATTCTGTCGTTCACTGCGTTTACATGAACTTATGGCTTGTCTTTTTTTGGGTTCATAAACATTTTATTTTATCTGTTATTACTTTTCATGTACTGACACATTCCATAACCTTGGACATTTGATCTTCAGTTTGGTCTTTCGGAACTAGACGTGTAAAATAAAATAAATTAGATATAAGAAGTTGTACGAGACACGGGAAAAGCTTTCAGGCTTCAAGAAAAACCTAATAATTCCAGTTCCAAATATGGTACAGGCTGACTGGTGCGAATATTACAGAACAATTAGTTTAATAATTCGCGGTTCCAAGATACTATTTATAGGAGAATAGGGTAACTGGTAGAATCCAGCCACGGGGAAGTTCAGTATGGGTTCTGCAGATACGCTGTAACACGAGAGTCAACCTTTATAACACGACGTATCTTAGAAAACAGACTCAAACAGGCGAACCTACATATACAGGATGGTAGATTGATGCATATCATTTGACATACAATGCTGGTTCCCTCTCCTGCCTCACAATCTTGTCACTTGACTTGGCAGATGTACTAGATTTAGTTGCAATTAACTCAAGTAATGTAACATTTGAAATATTTTATTCTGTATCTCCATGGGACTTAGCGTTAGATTTTTTAATAAAGTCCTTTCTAGTATATTCAAATATTCAAGATTTATTACCCACATGCAATTCTCATGATTTGTTCTCTGTGTAGAAAACATTAACGATGAATGTTTCATGAAGAAGAGAAAGGAAACTTTGGAAATTTTCTGATACTATAGAATCCTGAAGTTTAGATGAATACATCGAATAACTAATGAAGAAGTGCTACAAAAATAAAAAAATCATGAGTAGACTAAAATAATGGTTCCATTAATAGTACAAATCCTCAGAGACAAGGAATGGATATTTTGGTAAAGAAAGGGTGCGTAAGGATATTAAATTTTAGATAGATATGAAGGCTTGAGTAGAGTAAGGTTATTCAGACGGTTTTAGGTGGCATCAGTTTCGCAGAAATGAAATTGTTTGGATGAGATAGACTAGCGTGGAACTCTTGCATCCAACTAGTCGTCAGAATGGAAACCACAATGACGAAAAATGCCAAGAAAGCACAGGACAATTACGAACACATTTCAACGTAAGTTCTTCACATGTTTATTAGTTTACAACTTTCTGTCCTAAACACTGAAAAGGACTTTCTGGATGTTTCTTTGAATATATCTGCAACTTCGAGAAGTCAGAATCGGTCGTTTTACAAATTACTGACTAATACTGCCGTACTGTACTGTTAAATATTAGTCAAGTGGTTTCTTAATAAAATGTACGCCAGTTCACTATAATGTAAAATGCTTGTAGCGTGCTACATTTCTGTATGTAATAAGCATTCGAATGTATACTTGTAATTATATTTAAGAGAAAATTTGGCATTATAATACTATCACTTTATAGAAGGTACAATGTACTTAATTGGGAGTACAGTTTTATGCGATTTATACATCAATTTTCTATCAGACAAGTAGCCTTCAGATATATTGTTGTTTAGTCGGAAACTGACTTCTGAGGTCGTGTATATGCAGAAAACACAAGCTGAGCTTTGTGAAGAAGAAAACAGCAACCAGCCACTTTTAATTTACACAAACTGCACCATTACTGGTTTCGAACCGATAGGTTCATCTTCAGACGTGTGTTAAAGTTTAGGTTACATTTCTGACTTTCACCAATGCAACATAATGACGCAGACATTTTGATGTAATTAACTTAACACAAATCCAATACTATCTCAGGGATTTGTTAACGCGATTTTCATTCCTCATTAGGTACAGTTACAGTTAAACAGGGAGTTTCTCACATCGTTTTTTGCTGTTGGGCGCAACCACCCCAATTTTCCCCACAAGGAGGAAAAACAGCAGACATTGTAAAGAACAACAATTATAATCTAAACATGAACAGTCACCTTAATATGGACATTTACGATCTAAACCGGTAACAGCACTATTTGTGTAAATAAATAACTTTATTAAATAAATAACTTTATTAAATAAATAACTTTATTAAATAAATAACTTTATTAAATAAATAACTTTATTAAATAAATAACTTTATTATTATAACTTTGTTGTTTTCTTCTTTGCAAGAATCAACTTGCTCTTTATATATCCATATTTTAACCTCGCGAATCGAAGGGACAACGCTATTGGAAATTCAGGGAAACCGAAGCCGTCTGACTTTTTAGTTGCAAGGAGAATAGCGGCAAAATAAATGGGAGATTTCACGACAAATGACTCTGGGTACCCTTGTTACTAGTCAGCAAACATATTTGCTTTTCTGGAGACTGTTGCCTGACAAACGCCGAACGCATCCATTTACGTCCCAGATGAAACGCATAATTAATATCTTATACTTCTCCACACCTAAACTACACTGTGTTAGCGGCGCACCAGTGTAACGAAACTGTGCGCCCAAAAGGCGCTTCCTGCAAAGAAATCAACATTGAACCCACTCCTAGTTACTAATGACCCGGACACAACCATACATTCGAAACAAAAATAAAAGAGGCAGTTGAAGTCATTGATTATATAGCAGTACATTAACCGCAACAACGTCACAACCGAACACTGCAGAAACAAACACGAAATAATGAAAGGGCAAGCGAGAGACATGCTCACACCCCTTAAAAACCTGAATTGTTTGTTAAGCATCCAGACCATTGTCATCATCATTGGCCGCCCGGTGTGGCCGAGCGGTTCTAGGCGCTTCAGTCCGGAACCGCGCGAGCGCTACGGTCGCAGGTTCGAATCCTACCTCGGGCATGGCTGTGTGTGATGTCCTTAGGTTTAGGTAGTTCTAAGTTCTAGGGGACTGATGGCCTCAGATGTTAAATTCCATAGTGCTCAGAGCCATTTGAACCGTTTTTTTGTCATCATTGTTCAAGTACAACGTGTCCGGCCACAGTCCCACTTGATGGAATACCAGAGACACAATGGTGGTTGTTCATCATCACGACTTTAAAAAAAAAAAAAAAAGATTCAAATGGCTCTGAGCACTATGGGACTTAACTTATGAGGTCATCAGTCCCCTAGAACTTAGAACTACTTACACCTAAGGACATCACACACATCCATGCCCGAGGCAGGATTCGAACCTGCGACCGCTCGGCTACCCTGGCCGGCCACAACTTTCACATCTTGTGCAATGTTTAACGTTTCATGGACACGATTTACGAAGCAGTCCGGATTGGTTAGTGGTGTCTTATTGCATTTGCAAGTTTACGATTTTGAAATTTCTGTCGCTTCATCGGCACATTCGTAGACCTGCGGTCTTGACACTTCAACTGGAAAAGACTTTAGTGCGTTGATGCGGCTGAAGCGTGTTCCTTGTTATGTATTCTAAGGCGGTTTTCGCGTCTATTTCACTGCCTATTTTATCAAACGACTTCTTATTTGGCCCCGTTCAAGACGTTTCCACACAGAAAAATCAGATGTGGTCACCGGGAATCGAACGTGGCACCTCTCCGCTACAGTAGCCAGTAACGCCAACGAACTAACAGCGCTGGCGGCCGAAGGGCTGCTGAGCCCGCACGATGGCGGCGGAGCGGCAGAGCTCGCGAACTGTGACGGGGCCGGCGTTGTGAAATACCTGGGCGTCGTCGCGCGATGTTTGCCGACGCGCGGTTCCCACAGCATGTGCCGGCGTCAGCGTTAACGCCGTCTGAGCAAGCGGCGACCCGACTTTGCAGCTCCACCGATTCCGGCGCTGACTGCACACCAGGAAAACAAGCACCGAGCAGTGATGAAGATCTGAGCCAACATGCACAAGGAATTCTGGCCGCATAGAAAGGGACGGCCAGTTAGCCCTGAGGGTAATAAATTCTCTGAGTGTTGTCTTTTTACAGAAGATTGGTGACCACTCTAGAAAAAAAGGATGGACGATTAGGGTTTAACATCTCTCTGCCGACGAGATTAGAGACGGAGCACGTGATCAGATTGATGAAAGATGAGGAAGAGAATCGGACGTGTTCACTTACCAGATTTTACAAGCATTAAACAATGCCGGTTGGCATTTTCTGCGAGTACTGTTAGGCCTTTGACTGTGTGAATCAGAGTATTCCCCAATACACACTGAAGAGCCAAAGCAACTGGTACACCTGCCCAATATCTTGTAAGGCCCCCCGAGCACGCACAAGTGCCACAAATTGACATGCCATGGACTCGACTAATGTCTGAAGTAGTGCTGGAATTAACTAAAGCCATGAATCCTGCAGGGCTGTCCATAAACCCGTAATAATACGTGGGGGTGAAGATCTCTTCCGAAGAGCACGTTGCAAAGGTATCTCAGATAAGCTCAATAATGTTCATGTCTGGGGAGTATGGCAGCCAGCGGAAGTGTTTAAACTCAGAAGAGCGTTCCTGGAGCCACACTGTAGTACTTTTGGACGTGTGGGGACTCCACTGCCTGCTCCAACTGCCCAACTCCGTCGGAATGCACAATGGACTTGTGACCAGACAGGATGCTTGCGTAAGGAGTTCCCCATCACTCCAATTGCACACGTCCCACATCATTACAGAGCCTCCACCAGCTTGAACAGTAACCTGGTGACATTGCAGGGTCCATGGATTCATGTGGTTGTCTCCATATCCGTACACGTCCATCCCCTAGATACAATTTGAAACGAGACTCGTCTGACCAAGCAACATGTTTCCAGGCATCAACAGTCTAATGTCTGTGTCGACGGGCCCAGGTGAGACGTAAAGCTTTGTGTCGTGCGGTCATGAAAGGTACACGAGTGAACCTTCGGCTACGAAAGCCCATATCGATGATGTTTCGTTAAATGGTTAGCACGCTGATACTTGTTGATGGCCTATCATTGAAATCTGCAGCAGTTTGCGGAAGGGCTGCCCTTCTGTCACGTTAAACGATTCTCTTCAGTCGACGTTGGTTCCGTTCTTTCCGGCCGCAGCGAGGTCTGAAATCTGATGTTTTACCGGATCCATTCGTGAAATGCTCGTACGGGGAAATCCCCACTTCATCGCTACCTCGGATATGCTGTGTCCCATCGCTCGTGCACCGAGTATAACACCATGTTCAGACTGGCTTAAATCATGATACCCTGCCATTGTAGCAGCAATAACCGATCTAAAAACTGCAGCAGACACTTGTCTTATATAGGTGTTGCCGACCGCTGCGCCTTATTCTCCTTTTTACGTATTTCTGTGTTTGAATACCCATGCCTATACCACTTTCTCTGGCGCTCCAGTGTAAGCTGACGTTTTACGGGACTGATGGCATAGCTAACAATGGATAATGTCATATCTAACCAAAAGAATGTAGAAATTTGTACTTAGTAATTCAAGCAATATCGTCCAGGGACATAATTCTGACTGACGAGTAATGACGTATGCCGTTCCCCAAGGTTCAGTTTTAAGTCCAATACTGTTCCTCTTATATGTAAACGACCTTACGTCTAGTGTACAACAAGCAAAACTAGTTCCTGTTGCACATGACTCTAGTATTGCAATCAATCTAAGCATATAAACAGAAACAGAAGGAACGGTAAACAAAGTTTCGCCAGCTGCGACATAGTCGCAAAAATGGCTGTGTGGACGATGTGGCCTACTCTGCACCTTATTTTACATCTATGTGACGATGCTGTGCTGAGTATATTTATATGCTTTGACGATGCCATTATGGCCTTATCACTATAGGACATGGTGTAGAAAAGACTTGAGGATGGTCATTACTGACTGAAACCGGTCATCGTCAAAAGAATTGATATTGTGATCAAAGACTGGAGTAAAAAAAAAACATTTGATGGTAAACGAAGTTCTTAAAGTACCATCGAGTGGTTTTCTGCGAATGGTTTCACCTTCAGTTTTAAAAAGGCACAACGCATTCAACTGTCCATATCTGTAAGTACTAACACCAATGATAAGTGTGACATACGGTGAGGAAATAATAATTAGAGTGGAAACTTCAAAATTCTTAGGAGTCCGTATTGGTGACAATTTAAAATGAAAAAACTCATTTAAAACTCATTTTGGAACTACTAAAACAATTCAGTTCATCCACAATTGCGCTTAGAATCATTGCAAATCTTGGTGAGACACAAATCAGTAAGTTGACATGTTTATATATTTTCATTCAATAATGTCATATGGGATAGTGTTCTGGGGTAAATCATCTTTAAGAAAGACGATCTTTATTGCAGAAAACCGTGTTGGAAGAATAATTTATATATATATATATATATATATATATATATATATATATATATATATATATTCTTTGGGGTCCGAAAAGCACAGATTACTTTCCAAGTGTTCAAATTGTGTTAAAACCTCACACAAATATTAAACTTCCTGACGGATTAAAACTGCATGCCGGGCCGAGACTCGAACTCGGGACCTTGCCTTTCACGGGCAACTGCTCTACCAACTGAGCTGCCCAAGCACACAAATATTGTTTGGAAGATATTACTGCACTTACAAAATCAAAGTTGGAAGTAGTGATAACTATTCAAAAAGCCATTGCTAATGCTTCCCGGGACCCGGCGTCATTACCGTATTGATTTCCCTGCAGAACAGTCATTCGCTATCAGAGGAGAACAAAAGATTCCGGCGGACACATTTTCAGTCACAATGGCGCTTCATTTGCGCCGAAGATCATCAGCAACATTTGTTCCCAACCATTCCAAATCAGTACGATAATCAACGTATCATTGTTGCTGAAAATGTGGATCTGCTTCTCTCAATACACTTCATTGTTTTGCACGACCGCATATAAATGATGAAATGATCTTTGGTTGAAAAATATGAAAGGGAAACGTCACGGAGCGAAGTCCCATTTATTAAATGCGTATCTGCCACATGTATGAAACACTGGAAGATAAGATTAAATCAACTTACGTCAGAGCTTAGCAAAACGTAATAATATTTATAAAAACGATACACTTCATTGATTACAGACTACGTTAACGTAGTCTGCTGCCTGCTGTCCTTCGGTCTCAACATTTATAATTTTCACCTTTTAGGGGTAATCTTTCACTGTCCATTCCTCCGAGAGGCTAGTTACGCAGTAAGTGATTCTAATATATTCTTTTATGTATAGTAGCAGTTCGTCTCTAGTTTCTAAGCGTTTATGTCGTCATTAATCCTTTCATTCACCTAATAAATAACATTTCTTCTGGCTAGATACCTTTTCTTTTTTTTTGAGGGGACTAAACTTTCGCAACTGAATTTGAGAACAGCCATAGTCCTACAGAAATTCTTTAATGTCCCCTTGTTTGTTTTGTTTCTTAAGCTTTTGTTAATTTTTTCTTATGAGGAATTTAATTTGTTCAGCTTTTATTTCATGTACTGCTTGTAGTCGTGCGTTATTCTATTTCTCATTCCCGGTACCTGATACCTTTTACTCTTTCTGTTACTTCAATATTAATTACAATCAAGTTGAGCCTCTGGCCATTAACTATGTTCCCTTCGAGAATACTGTGATGTTATATTCCTCGAAAACTTTACATAAGGTACTCATTTGATGATTTGTTACGTGATCACCGGGAAAAATATTTCAACTTCACGAAATTAAGTAGCATTTTCTAACTAGTTTTTGCAAAAACACCGAATTTCAGTGCCAAACTGTAGGACAACCTGAAGCGAGCGTGCCCTCTGCAAATTTCAAGTCAATGATGAAGAAATGTAACCTTTCGCCTGGTCGTATCAGCTACGATTTCCCGCCAGTTCATTACCTGTACTCTGCGGCTAGTTAACTCCTGCCAAGGAATTTCTGATGTTTTGCGTCAGCGAAGTTCCTACACGGTAAAATGTCTGAAGCCCTCCAACAGCGGGCAAACTTTGTAGACCCGAAGGCGTACAGTTTGGTTTACTGGAGTTTGGAGGGGCAGGTAACTTCCTATAAAATACCTCAAACCATTACGTAACCCACACACGAAAAGTAAGCGGTGCACGGCTACAAAACAGAAGACGAGCACACGACGAAAGTTGCTCTACACTGGAAGTATTAATTTTTGATAAGGTAGCACTGTAGAATAAATTTGCCACTACTTCTTTCATCCAACTTATCTGCCCAGAATGAGACTGCAGATGTATCGTCATGTTCGCGAGCTCGCAATTCGCATGATATTTACCTTTTCACCTATAATTTTTCAAGCTACATAAATTTTTTCAGTCGAACGAGCTTAAAAGTATTAAACTACCCTGGTGCGCTAAACTTAAGAACGAAAGTAACTTTCGCATGATGTGACGCTGCCAAGAACGTACGAGGGTCACTCCAAAAGAAATGCACAATATTTTATTTTTAAATCCATCTTTTATTCTACATGTTTGAAAGTTTTATAGTGTGCAGATACATCCTTTAGGAACAATATTTTCAGTTCTCCACATAATTTCCATCCCTCTCAACTGCCTTACGCCGTCTTGGAACCAGCGCCCGTATATCAGCACGGTAAACTTCTGGACCAACCTGTTGGAGCCGCGGTTGCCTCTTCCTGGTGAAAAATGATGAAGCCATGTTTCATCATCTGTCACAATTCTTCCAAGAAATTCATCTCCACCATTCTCGTACTGTTCCAAAAGTTCGCTGCATACCGTTTTTCTTGTTCCTTTGTGAGCCACTGTCAACATCCTGGGAACCCACCTGGCACAAACTTTTCAGTAATTTGCAAACACTTCTTTCCCCTATCCCAACGTAGCGTGACAATTCGTTCATTGTGATTCGTCTGTCAGCAGTCACCAATTCGTTAACTCTCTGCACATTGTCTGGAGTGTGTGCAATATGAAGCCTGCCGCTGCGAGGACAATCCTCAATACTGCCGTGCCCACTTTCATCACGTAACCTGCTTGCCCACCGACTAACTGTACTGCGATCGACAACAGCATCTCCATACACCTTTTTCAACCTCTTTTTGATGTTTCCCACTGCCTCGTTTCAACAGCACAGGAATTCTATGACAGCACATAGTTTCTGACGAACGTCAAGTGTAGCATCCATCTTCAAGGCATGCTGTGACGGCGCCACTCACGGGAACAGATTGAACTAAGTTTGATAACAAGCGGGAAGGATGTATCTACTCACTGTAAAACTTTCACACATGCAGAATGTAAACTGTATTTTTACAAAAACAGTGTGCATTTATTTTGGAGTGACCCTCGTACTACAAAATAGTACCCCAAGGTAACTGTGAAACGAATAGAAATGACACTTTTATTCAAGGACAATAATTACAGTGAAGCCATTGCGTTTTATGGTGGTCTCCTGGACATCAGGAAAGGCTTATCATGCTTCTTAATAGGGTGAATGAACACCACGAACGGCAATACTGCAACGTGCTCCCATTCCTGTATCAGTGCGTTTGGCGACAGCTGCGTGGTCTCTTTTTTTTTTTTGTTTTGTTTTTTTATCTGCTCATGGCGGACGTCGCAAGACATCCGTTCGTCGTTGATCCATTAACTCAGTTTTTTTATTACATTACGGAGGGCAGCTAACCCTCTGACCGAACACACTGAGTTACCGTGCCGGCATCTTTGGAGCATGTGGACGCACTGCAATGTGTCTCCCCAATGCATCACACACATGTTCGATGGGACTAAAGTCGGGGATACGGGCAGGTCAGTCCAATCGCCGAATATTTTCTCATTGCAAGAGCTCCATCTCCGCTGTTCGACCGAGGTGAAGTGGCGCAGTGGTTAGCACACTGGACTGGCATTCGGTAGGACCACGGTTCAAACCCGCGTCCGGCCATCCTGATTTAGGTTTTCCGAGATTTCCCTAAATCGCTCCAGGTGAATTCCGGGATGTTTCCTTCGAAAGGTCAGGGCCGCTAACTTCCTCATCCTTCCCTAACCCAATGGGACCGATGACCTCGCTGTTTGGTCCCCTCCCCCACTCAACCAACCATCCAATCCGCTGTTTGATTCGTTCGCCCATTATCAGCTATGAAAATGAAGCTAGGGATGAATGAACCCCTGAAAAGACGCATATGGGGAAGGAGTACAGTGTCACGACGACGTTGATCTGTGAGGATCATTATGCCAGTCCAATATTATACCTCGTCACACTGTACAACCTGGACCACCAAACGATCATGTTCGACAAGATTACCGAGTACATTACGTTTCCCTTTCTCACCACATGAGGCTACGCACAGAATCACTATTCACACAGAATCTGCTCTCATCCCAGACAGAGTGCAATCCCACTCCTCGTCGGTCCAGTCATTATGCTCCTGGTACCATCGGAAAAGGTGCCGCCGACGTGCGGATGTCAACGGAACATAACGTACTGGCCGTCGGGCAAATAGACCATCCGCATGTAGTCGGGTTGGGTTATTTGGGAGAGGAGACCAAACAGCGAGGTTATCGGTCTCATCGGATTACGGAAAGATGTCGGCCTTACCCTTTCAAAGGAACCATCCTGGCATTTGCCTGGAGCGATTTAGGGAAATCACGGAAAACCTAAAACAGGATGGCGTGTCCAGTGTGCTAACCACTGCGCCACCTCGCTCGGTCATCCCCATGAAGTCGCCGTGCCACTGTGGAGTGTGAGATTGCGTGCCTTCCAGTCGGCTTAAATATGGTTGCAATTGCACTTGCTGTTTGGAGTGGCTCCCTTCTTGCCTGTCGCATAATGCAGCCGTCATCTGCCGCTGTAGTTGAACGTGGTCGATCACCTCCTCTCCTTCGTGCAGCAATGCCTGTGGTTCGCAACTCTCCCCACGTTCGTGAAACAATGCTGTGACCAGTACCAAACACCAGGGCTACACTCGTCACACGTCGTCACACGTCACACGTCGTCCCGATCATTCTTCCACGTGTGACGTCATCCACCCCCCCCCCCCACACACACACACAAAACACACACACCGTCTTTTCCCATTCAACTGCCTTGGGTGGTGGGGCCAGTCCCATTTGGAGCCGTAGTCACACTCACGCCATGCTACGTCCAGCCTATCTTTGCGCGACTGGGAACGTGCTCCCGCACATTCATTGATTTCCACCGAGTAGTTAATGTGTTGCACTGACGAGCGAAAACATTATGACCCCCTGCTTCATAGCTTGTTGGGCCGTCTTTGTAACGCAATATATCACCGATTCTGCAGTTCGTTGGTAGATTTATGGATCTATGTGACACCAGGTGTATACCCACAAGTCATGTAATTCCCGTAAATAACCGGCCGCTAATCTGTGTACTCAGTGATGGCGCTCGATAGCGACTTGGTGGGTACCATCGGCTTCACATCGTGCGAATTTGGTGCCAAAGATACTAACTTTATTTCAGTATCACGCTCATCGAAGCGCTGTAGCACGATTCTGGCTCCGAGACATTTACAATTATACTGCTGAAATATGACATCGTCTTCAGAGAAGAAATTACCACCACAGGTCCCATGCAAACGCAGCAGAATATCTCCGCATAGCGTGATACTTCTCCAACCAGCCTGCGCTCATGCAGCGGTGCACGTTTCGGATAGCCGTCCCCCTGGATGACGACGCTTGTGGAGACGACCATCGATATAGTGTAGCAACAACACGATTCATCTGACGAGCCGACACGTTTCCAGCGATAAACGGCCAATCTCTATTATCCCGAAGCTACTGCAATCTTAATTGGCTATGTCATCGGGCCAGCATGTGAAGACGCAGGGGTTGTGTGCTACGGAGCCACTTGTTCAACAGTGTGCGTCCACCAGCATTGTGTTCTTGCGCCAGATGTGCCACAGATCGCCATCTGTCCTACTTTACAGAACAGACAAGCCTCCGAACCCCACGTTCTGTGAACAGTCGTGATCGTCCAGCCACTTAGCGCCTAGTGGTAGTTTCACTGTCCTTCTGCCACTTTCCGTAAATGCTCAAGACAGTAGCTCGTGAACATTCGACCAGCTTCGCCGTTTTCGATGTACTCGTTCACAGGTTCTGCGACATAGTAATCTGCCGTTTGTAAAAGTCACTTATCTCAATCGACTTCCCCACTTTCAGTCAATATCTTGGCTAGGATAATCCCCGTCAGTCTCTGCTTGGCTTATATACTTTTCTTACTGTGTCATGTGCCCGCAACGTCACCAGGAGGCATCCAACTTTGCAGTGGGCAGTGGTCTTAATGTTTTGGCTTTTCAGTGTATGTTACTTTACCTATCCCGTCTTTAAGTTTTTCGAGGCAGTATATTAATGAAACTCTAGGTAAGCTCGCAAAAATATCGATCGAGTTTTACTGGAGGTATAGCGTGAGACTGGTAGAGGGCACAATGAACATTTGTGAAATAGGTTGTAGAAAGATTTCCGCTACCAGTCGCAATAAAATGTTATTAGAAACTTCCTGGCAGATTAAAACTGTGTGCCCGACCGAGACTCGAACTCGGGACCTGTTGCCTTTCGCGGGCAAGTGCTCTACCAACTGAGCTACCGAAGCACGACTCACGCCCGGTGCTCACAGCCTTACTTCTGCCAGTACCTCGTCTCCTACCTTCCAAACTTTACAGAAGCTCTCCTGCAAACCTTGCAGAACTAGCACTCCTGAAAGAAAGGATATTGCGGAGACATGGCTTAGCCACAGCTGGGGGATGTTTCCAGAATGAGATTTTCACTCTGCAGCGGTGTGTGCGCTGATATGAAACTTACTAGCAGATTAAAACTGTGTGCCCGACCGAGACTCGAACTCGGGACCTATTGCCTTTCGCGGGCAAGTGCTCTACCAGGTCCCGAGTTCGAGTCTCGGTCGGGCACACAGTTTTAATCTGCCAGGAAGTTTCATATCAGCGCACACTCCGCTGCAGAGTGAAAATCTCATTCTGGAAAATGTTATTTATTTGTCACACGACCAGTTTCGGGCTTGCGCCCATCCTCAGGTTTTTATACATTCATGTACATGTTTATATTGCTGGAGATCACTGTATCAATACAAAAAAATTATTTCCTGGTGACTAAACAGACACAAGTGGGACGTTTGTAAGTGGCAAAGCAGCATTTGTCGAAAATATATTTGTACTTACATATGTACTTTATGTAACCACAGATATATTTTCGACAAATCTGCCTTGCCACTTACAATTGTCCCACTTGTGTCTGCTTAGTCACCAACAAATAATTTTTTTGTATTGATACAGTGATCTCCAGCAATATAAATATGTAAATGAATGTATAAACAGCTGAGGATGGGCGCAAGCCCGAAACCGGTCGTGTGACAAATAAATAACCCTTTATTGTGACTGGCAGCGGAAATTTTTCTACAACCTATAAAGGAACAGTCACGTAGTTCAGCAGCATCCACTATGGATAAAATACATTTGTGAAAGGTAAATGAAAAATTTGATCTTGTCATCGGCGAAACGTTAAACCCAAATCATTTATGACCTGCGCTCCGAATAAATGAACTTAATGGTCAAAAGTCACAGGAAAAGTTCTCTCATTTCAAGTTGCGTCGAGTGTTGTGGCTAGTTGTTGTTGCGTGTGCGACTCGGTATCTGAGCGGTCTGTTGAAGACAGATGCGTAGTGAACGTGCCGGAACATCGCGAGTCACCGATTTCGGATGTGTGATGTTTTTCGGTGCAAGACGCATAGGTCACAGTACATCGGAAATTAGTAATTCAGGGTTTCCGGGATCAACAGTCCGGGGAGATCTTCAATATCGCAAATACGATGTTTCCACTAGCTTTAACTCCCGCACAGGCCTACCAAAAGTGTGTGACGAACAGACGTCCGTCACTTCTGTAGATCTATACTGATCAATCACCCCGCTGAATCGAATGTGTCTTTCTGGAACCCAGGCACATTGTACGGACATAAATCCATGTATATAGGGCTACTATAAAGATTCATTCTTCTCCAGATGCCTGTATTTTCCAAAGTATTACATGTACACATATGATCGATACACGAAGAGAAACGTAAAATCACGAATTTACATCCTAAAAATGCTCCATGAGTGCCCTGCGGTCACACGATACACATCTAATTGTTGGTCAACTTCGTTCTGTACCGCGAATAGCAACCATCTTTCAATGGTCATCACAGCAGCATTGAAGCATTCTCTGAGCTGTTCCTTGGCAGTGTGGATAGGTAAACACAGCCCTTAATACACCTCCAGATTCAAAAGTCACAAGTCGTTAGGTTAGGCAACCTGGAGGGCCAAGGGAGCAGAGCCACATCGTCTTTACCACTACGCACAGTCTAGTGATGCGCAAGTTAGTGGCTTGGGTAGTAACCAACCCCAATGCTCCACTGAGAGTATGCCCCGTGTTGTTGAAAGATAAAATTCTTGGACTCAGCAGTCAGTTGTGGAAACAACCACAACTGGAACATATCAAGGTAAGAGGTACCCTTTATGATCTTTCACAGAAGAAAAACGGTCCATAAAGCTTCGTCTGTGACACTGAACAGAAAACGATAACCTTCGGCGAATCTCGTTCATGAGCCACAATTTCGTGAGAATTTTCAGTGCCCCACACCCCCACAGTGCGGCGATTAACCTTTCCAGTTAAATGGAAGTTTGCTTCCTCGCTGGAGGCGAAATGTTCATCCTCAAGTGATTCCTATAGAGTGATGCAAAATTGAAGGCTCCGGCCATAATATTCCGAGTTTAACTGTCGCACAAGCTTCAGACGGTACGGCCTGAAACGTAACCGACATCGCAAAAACCTTCCACACAATTTTCTGTGGTATTCCAAGTTCGTGGCTTGCACGAAAGACTTTTTTGGACTGAGTACAGAATTTGCCCTCACCCTCTCCACGGTTGCATCTGGCACACTTCGTGCAGCGGTACTTTTCTAATTCCAGAGACAGCCAGTGTCCATAAATTGTCGATAACAACGCACAATGCTCTGTTTACATGACGATTCTTTTCCATAATTTCTTCTGAATGCACGCTGTTTCAACAAACATATCCCATATTCAAACACACAAAAACTGTTTTCTTGTTTTGTCGCAGTTTTATCAAGGCACTGCACTCATAACGTCAACTGTTGGGTACCATACAAACTCAGTGTGTTTACGGTTCTATTCATGTATCAATCACATCTGTACACGTAATACTTTGAAAAATATAGAATACTGAAAACGAACGAATCATTTATAGAACACCTGACTGTTTCAGCAGCAGGCCACAGTCGCTGTGCCCTCCAGTGACTTTCGGCCAGTGAATGTACTCGACGAAACTGCAGTAGGTTGCAATGTTTTTTCTCACTATTGTAATTTTAATCAAAACTCACCCCCTTGCGGTTTATTGGTAGAATCCTGAAGCGATGCAGTCCTTCAACAAAGGAAATTGCTTACAATACGTTAGTTCGTCCAGTCTTGGAGTATTGTTCGTCTGTACGCGACCCTTACCAGTTAGGTCCGATTCAAGAGATTGAGAAGGTCCAAAGAATAGCGGCAAGATACATTTAACCATCGCGAGAGCGCTACAAATCTCATAGAAAGTCTGAAGTGGGACACACTTGCAGATAGACGACGCGCTAAACGGAAGTGGTTGCTCACTAAATTCCGAAATCAGATCTTCGCCGAGGATGTAGGGCATATATTACTACCACCAACTTTCAAATCGGGCAATGATCACCATTCAAAGATAAGGGAAATTAGAGCTCGTAGTGAGGCGTTCAGACAGTCGGTTTTCCCACGCGCGGCGTGGGGAAGGGGGGGGGGGGGGGGGGGAAGAATATGACTTTGGCGCGAATTGTGCCCTCCTCCACACACCGCTTGGTGGCTAGCGGAGTATATGTAGATGTAGAAAACTCTTTGACAGCAGCATGGTACGGTGTGGGTACCAGCTAAACTCTAAACGTTTTCTTTTTACCTCTTCGCCCGTATCCCACTACTCAATTTTCCTTCAGTTGTTGTCATCAAGATTTACACCGTTCGGGATACAGGAGAAAGAACCTTGCCCCAGAGAAGCTTCTAACGGGAGAGCTACTTGGGAGCGACGGAACGAAGACAGATGCGGCACAGACAGCTGAGCAAGTTTTAACGAGCGGCCGTTGAAACTGTCGGCCGTTTCCGGTGTTAGGGATGCTGTTAACGCGCGCGTGTGTGCGCGTGTGTCTGAGAGCGAGTGTGCGTGCGTGGGTGGGCGACTGGGAGGGAGGGGCCAGCAACTGGGGAAGGGAGGAGAGGTTGGTGGAGGGAGGGTGACGCTGCCGAGATTCGGCGGGGTGGCGCCCAGATTTTTACGAGGCCGTGTCGCTCATGGTGGCGATAAACGCGTCACGCCGCCGTAATGAGGTTTCGCTGCTACACTGTTTACGGTAGATAACGGCCCGTTATCAGCGCACCGCCGTGTCCGACGCATCGTGCGTGCGTTGTTCGCTTCGAACACGGCGGGCCGTGAACGCGTGCTGCAGGTAATAACTGTCCTGGAAAGACCTGCAGACTAAATTTCTTCTGTGGCAGTTACTCGCCACTTTCTACAGAAATAACTAGTGATTACAAATTATTTTACGAGTCCGTAATTGTTGTACAAAGGCCACAGAAAGGAAACCAACGATTAAGACAATGTAATGGAAAGAAGTAGATGGGACGGGAAATATGATCCTGTGACATGAATTTGACAGAACGCTGACAGACCTCAGTTGAAGCGCGGCCTATGTAGTAGGTATCAGTCCCTATTCCACGTAGATCTGTAAAATACAGCGTGACTCAGAAGGTTGCGCACAAGTTGAAGGAGTTGACTGGTGTCGAAATACAACTTTCGAATAGGAACTTATGTTCTTGAAAGCTTTGGAATGACAATTAGGATATTAAATGCACGGCGTCCGAAGTCCAGCAAAGATAACATAAGGCTTATTCAACAATCTTATACGTTGCAGGTTGTTGTTGTGGTCTTCAGTCCAGAGACTGGTTTGATGCAGCTCTCCATGCTAGTCTATCCTGTGCAAGGTTCTTCATCTCCCAGTAACTACTGCAACCTACATCCTTCTGAATCTGCTTAGTGCATTCATCTCTTGGTCTCCCTCTATGATTTTTACCATCCACGCTGCCCTCCAATACTAAATTGGTGATCCCTTGATGCCTCAGAATATGTCCTGCCAACCGATCCCATCTTCTGGTCAAGTTGTGCCACAAATTTCTCTTCTCCCTAATCCTATTCAATACCTCCCCATTAGTTATGTGATCCACTCATCTAATCTCCAGCATTCTTCTGTAGCACCACATTTCGGACGCTTCTATTCTCTTCTTGTCTAAACTATTTTTCGTCCATGTTTCACTTCCATACATGGCCACACTCCATACAAATGCTTTCAGAAACGATTTCCTGACACTTAAATCTATACTCGATGTTAACAAATTTCTCTTCTTCAGAAACGCTTTCCTTGCCATTGCCAGTCTACATTTTATATCCTCTCTACTTCGACCATTATTAGTTATTTTGCTCCACAAATAGCAAAACTCCTTTACTACTTTAAGAATCTCATTTCCTAATCTAATTCCCTCAGCATCACCCGACTTAATTCCACTACATCCCATTGGAGGAGATGTTGAAAAATGTGACCACAAGGTTTAGTACCAAAGTAGCATCTTAGCAGCAAATTCTGGCGCACTCTAGTCGCTCATACCACATGAATTATCATTACGAAAACCGTTCTTTTGTCGGAAATCGGTGCTATGTACATGAGGCGTTTCATATGCGCCGACAAAAAAATCATTAGGCTTCAGATCAGGAAGCAACGTAACCATGCAGTTTGACCTCCCCTTCTGATGCATCACCTGGAATATGTCTCACTGAGACGTCAGACGTCAGGCACTTACGTAGAAAAAGGTGTGCAGGTGCTCTGTCCCGTTGCATCCAGATCTCAAGACGCGTGTCTTTACAGTTGTTGAACGTACTGTGCACGTCCACTGACTGTCTTTGTTTAACGGTGAACTTCGCCAAACAGCTCTGCAGTTAAGAAGTTATTTTATTTTCACTACCAGCTTCGGAAATTCGCTACGCCAACTTCAGGCCCCCTCTGCACATCTCAAAAACAATCGATATTGGCACACCGGGGCAATATGTTTCCGGTTATCGTGAATTTTCGTGTCCTTCCTTCGAAGACTTGCAGTCGTGCCTCGAGGTCGTTAATTTTTAGGTGCTGTGGTGTATGTCCTCGAGTCCTCAGGAACGTAGACCAATTCAAGCTACAATGATGGTAATTAAAACCTATTTCAAACAGATATTTAGTTTAATACCTGAATGTGTCTTATGAATTCTCTCGTCACAGTTGTCCTTATTCAGTATGAGTTTGTAGAAAGGCAGAACTTGGAAAAAAGCGTACCTAAATCCATTTGCTATTAAATTTGGAAACTACTTTGTCATTAACCGCTAAATTAACACAGGTTCTTTCTCCTTTCTCTTCCCCCCCCCCTCCTCCCTCCCTCTAATCCTCCTGCGCACACTCTTCTGCACTACTGGCCATTAAAATTGCTACATCACGAAGATGACGTGCTACAGACGCGAAATTTAACCGACAGGAAGAGGATGCTGTGATATGCAAATGATTAGCTTTTTCAGAGCATTCACACAAGGTTGGCGCCGGTGGCGACACCTACAACGTGCTGACATGAGGAAAGTTTCCAACCGATTTCTCATACACAAACAGCAGTTGACCGACGATGCCTGGTGAAACGTTGCTGTGATGCCTCGTGTAAGGAGGAGAAATGCATACCATCACGTTTCCGACTTTGATAAAGGTCGGATTCTAGCCTATCGCGATGGCGGTTTATCGTATCGCTACACTGATGCACGCGTTGGTCGAGATCCAATGACTGTTAGCAGAATTTAGAATCGGTGGGTTCAGGAGGGTAATACGGAACGCCGTGCTGGATCACAACGGCCTCGTATCACTAACAGTCGAGATGACAGGCATCTTATCCGCATGGCTGTAACGGATCGTGCAGCCACGTCTCGATCCTTGAGTCAACAGATTGGGACGTTTGCAAGACAACAAACATCTGCACGAACAATTCGACTACGTTTGCAGCAGCATGGTCTATCAGCTCGGAGACCATGGCTGCGGTTATCCTTGACGCTGCATCACAGACAGGAGCGCCTGCGATGGTGTACTCAACGACGAACCCGGGTGCACGAATGGCAAAACGCAATTTTTTCGGATGAATGCAGGTTCTGTTTACAGCATCTTGATGGTCGCATCCGTGTTTGGCTACATCGCAGTGAACGCACATTGGAAGCGTGTATTCGTCATCACCATACTGGTGTATCACCCGGCGTGATGGTATGGGGTGCCATTGGTTACACGTCTCGGTCACCTCTTGTTCGCATTGACGGCACTTTGAACAGTGGACGTTACATTTCAGATGTGTTACGACCCGTGGCTCTACCCTTCGTTCGAGCCCTACATTTCAGCAGACTAATGCACGACCGCATGTTGCACGGCCTGTACGGGCCTTTCTGGATACAGAAAATGTTCGACTGCTGCCCTGGCCAGCACATTCTCCAGATCTACCACCAATTGAAAACGTCTGGTCAATGGCGGCTGAGCAACTGGCGCGTCACAATACGCCAGTCACTACTCTTGATGAACTGTGGTATCTTGTTGAAGCTGCATGGGCAGCTGTACCTGTACACGCCATCCAAGCTCTGTTTGAGTCAATGCCCAGGCGTGTCAAGGCCGTTATTATGGCCAGAGGTGGTTGCTCTGGGTACTGATTTCTTAGGTCTATGCACCCAAATTGCGTGAAAATGTAATCACGTGTCAGCTCTAGTAGAATATATTTGTCCAATGAATACCCGTTTATCATCTGCATTTCTTCTTGGTGTAGCAATTTTAATGGCCAGAAGTGTAAATCAGTTTCTTAAGTGGCTTGTGATTGTAGTTCTGTCGTCTTACATTTGTTATCATTGGGCATTTGTTGTACACAAATGCCCAATTTTCCAGGTATATGTCTTTTGTCGGCGGTGGGACACACTGTATTGTAAAACAATTTTTATTCGGTTCTAACTGTTAAAGCTGGAATAGTTCCCTCGTTGGGCTTATTTCGAATTCCAAAAGGCCCCTGTGCTGCCCACGGAAGACGAGTGGTGTACTGCGAGGCACCGCAGGCGGCGGTAGGCACCTCCTTCCTGCGGGACGAGCCGTCCGAGCCGCGCCGACAATTGGAGCCTATTGGATCATTTACGCAGACGGGCGCGGCGCGCGCCGAGCCGGCGTTTGGGAGCCAATGCTGCCCAATAAAAGTCAATTGCTAATAAAAGCCAATAACAGCTCCAGCCGGGGCGGCTGCCCTCGGACAGTCCTCCAGAAAAATCCCTACACTCGGCGCCTACGGCCGCCGGCCGGGAGCTTCAAAGCCAACACGCCATGCATTCGCCGTCAGACAGCGCACAACTTATTTGGAGTACCGATCCGTTCCGGATGTTCGAAAAAAAATACGAAAGTAGCTACTTGGGTTTAGACTACACGCTCTCAATACAAAGTGTGCATAAAATTTCACTATCGTTTCGAAAGATCACAATCGTGGAACTAGTAGAGTTAGACAATCGCGGTTGTAGTACACCATTTAGCAGCTCTCAAAGCTGTTTTGGGATGTATCAGAGCGGCGACAGGCCAAGAGAAGACCCAGTGAGTCATCTGGTATGCAGAATCCAAACTTGCGGCAATAGATGCCATTTTCCTTGACTTCCAGAAGGTGTTCGATACAGTTCCGCACTGTCACCTGATAAACAAAGTAAGAGCCTACGGAATATCAGACCAGCTGTGTGGGTGGATTAAAGAGTTTTTAGCAAACAGAACACAGCATGTTGTTCTCAGTGGAGAGACATCTACAGACGTTAAAGTAACCTCTGGGTACCACAGGGAAGTGTTATGGGACCGTTGCTTTTCACAATATATAGCAATGATCTAATAGATAGTGCCGGAAGTTCCATGCGGCTTATCGCGGATGATGCTGTAGTATACAGAGAAGTTGCAGCATTAGAAAATTGCAGCGAAATGCAGAAAGATCTGCAGCGGATAGGCACTTGGTGCAGGGAGTGGCAACTGACCCTTAACATAGACAAATGTAATGTGTTGCGAATACATAGAAAGAAGGATCCTTTTTTGTCTGGTTATATGATAGCGGAACAAACACTGGTAGCAGTTACTTCTGTAAAATATCTGGGAGTATGCGTACGGAACGATTTGAAGTGGAATGATCATATAAAATTAATTGTTGGTAAGGCGGGAACCAGGTTGAGATTCATTGGGAAAGTCCTTAGAAAATGTAGTCCATCAACAAAGGAGGTGGCTTACAAAACACTCGTTCGACCTATACTTGAGTACTGCTCATCAGTGTGGGATCCGTACCAGGTCGGGTTGACAGAGGAGATAGAGAAGATCCAAAGAAGAGCGGCGCGTTTCGTCACAGGGTTATTTGGTATGCGTGATAGCGTTATGGAGATGTTTAGTAAACTCAAGTGGCAGACTCTTCAAGAGAGGCGCTCTGCATCGCGGTGTAGCTCGCTGTCCAGGTTTGGAGAGGGTGCATTTCTGGATGAGGTATCGAATATATTGCTTCCCCCTACTGATACCTCCCGAGGAGATCACGAATGTAAAATTAGAGAGATTCGAGCGCAGTCGTGCCCTCCGCCACACACCGTTGGGTGGCTTGCGGAGTATAAATGTAAATGTAGATGTAGTACTGTGCAACTGCTGATGCCAGTATGACAGGGCACCACCGGAAAAAGGAAGCGTTATGAGGTGGTTGAGAAACTATAAAGAGACAAGACAGTGTCGAAGACCTTAAAGAGACAAGACAGTGTCGAAGACCTTCCTCGAAGTGGACGTCCATTTCTGGCTCAACCACGTGTTGGCAGAGTGCAAGCTGCATTTCAACGCAATCCCCAGAAGTCAGTTCGTCCTGGATCAAGCGAACTGCGGGAAGCAAGATCAACTGTTCATTAAATGTTACGCCCTCTTGCGTATATCGTGCAAATGGTTCAAGCATTGCAACTTCTGTGGTATCCACTCGAGTGTTCCATGATAGCCTCTGTAGATGCTGAGAACGACTGCCTGAAAAAGTGCCCGTTTTCAGATGAAGCAGAGGTCCACATTTCTGTCCATGTGAACTGCTACAACATTGACATTTAAGGCTCGAAAATCCTACGCAACACTCGTGAACACACCCGTGATAAACCGAAGGTTAATGTTTGGTCTGGCCTAATGCGAAAACGGGAAATGTTTACCTGTATTTTCTCGTGTAGTTCCTCCTACAACACATCGAAGAATTGCAACCGTCTATCTCATTGTGCATCACCACATTGGAATTTTAATGTATGAAATGTGAAGAATGACGCATTTCTTGAGAAGTATGTGGGTTGTGATGGTGTCATCGTATGGCCTCCATGCTCTTCCGAGGTCACGCTAAAACAGTTGTTTTTGTGAGTATACGCCAAGGATCTCGTGTACCTAACACCAGTTTCATTGCCACACTTTGTGCATGAATCAATGAAATAATCAGAGCTGTTGATGCTCCAACGCTGATCCGCAAATGGACAGATATCGAATACGACCTCGATATTCTGTGAGCGACAAGTGGGATACACATTGAAATTCTGGCATAACAGAAAAAAACTCTTCGAGGTTTTAAACGTTTTACAACAACCCATGATGCTCTAGTTCTAATAGTTCGCAAGTTACCATTTTTTGAAATGGTTGCGGGACTTTATGGACACCCTGGACATCAGGTCCAAAACTGCTCTCTATAAGATGCATAAATGCAATGGCAAACTCTATTTTAAAGTATTAATTGAGTCTCTCAGGGTCCGGTTTTGGGACCATTATCATTTCTCTCTTGTAGTAACGTGAACGCTTTGAAATGTCATAAATGGTTTAAGATTCCGAACCAGTGGTTTCGAGGTTTAATAGAGACCAAATGGATGAGAATGGTTGTGGCCGCCAGTATTCTATCGTGCTAGAAGCTCGCCTTGATGCAGCTTGATACACGTCAAGTAGCATATGGTACTAAAGTGGAGTGAGGTACAAGTAGCAGATGGTACACTAGGTACCATTTCCGTCGGAGAGTCCACCAGTGGTACTGAACTTGCTTCTGATTGGTCAACACATTCGGGTGTTAGGCGCAAAAACGCCAAAGTTCTCTTATTAATTATTTATATACTTTTCGTCGTATTTAACCGAGTTTTCATGGTTACCCTACGAGTCTACCGTTTCTGTTTATTAAATTTCACTAATTTTGAGAAACTTATGAGTAATGATATTACAATCGAAGTGCTTTGGACACCCTCAGGTCGCTTTGGCGCGCCTGGGAGACGAAGTTCTTCGGCTGCGCTAGTCACTCTGTTTCGGGTGTTCTTCGGAGCCGGACGTTTATCTCTGTTTCGGACGGACGAGTCGTACTTCATATCGGAAGTTGTCAGCAAAGTTACCGAACTATTAAGAAATCTATGTCGAGTGTTGTAGAAAACAACGTAAAATGTGATATTTTAAAACTTAAACAAACAGGATACATTAATGAGACGTGTCGCCTACCGTCATTGTCAGTACTGCAGATCTTGCCCTCTGTAGATACAGAGACTAACATGGGCCTTCGCCGAAGAAGATCCCACGACCGACGAGCTGTCTTCTGCGCTGGGGACACAACTTTAGAAGACGACAGGTTGGTGGGAAGAACGGTTAGGGATTCTTTGTCAATCCCTACAGATCACTCCATCTTCAAGATCTGACTTCCAATACGACAACGTGTAATTTATACACTCTTGCAGTTTAATGAGGTACTGAAACAATTATTGATTTCAAAGGCATTCAGGAAAGTGGACAAGGTGCATACAGTAAAATAATGTTGATGTTTGCTTTAAACCGTGCAGTAAAAACGCATGAGAAATTTGTTGTCAGTCCAGCGCAGTACCATCTCAGAGACTCAAAATCACTACTCGAGTCCACACTGAGGAATCATATTATGTTCAATCTTAGTAAGACGCATATCACATGAGAACATCGATACACAGATCTCGTCAATATTCCTATTCACAAGAAGCTGCTATGGACTAGTACTCACAGTTTAATGAGGTAGCCTACCTTAAATTAAAAAAAAGAAAAACTGTGGTCGATAGGCAGCGCTATTTCAATACTCTTTTCATCTTAAACTTTCATCGTAACGTCTAAAAACTTAACGGTGTTACACATGTAAGTAAATTGTTCGTATTAGTAACTGCTGTCTTATTTAATTTTTAAATAATGGACTTGATCTTTTTCGCTTGGTAGTGAAACGAAAACAAAGTGTCAGGTGCAGAATATTACAGGTAAAGAATGCACTCATCATTGAAGTAGTAAATTCATACAAACTCTTTAGCACTTTAAGAATTTATCAACACGGTAACTAAAAATTTGCTGATAACGGAAATGGTCTAGGCACAGAGAGTAGTTTTAATCTTAGTTTTCTATAGGTGCTTTTGTATATTGCTGTGGTTGAAGACAAAAAATATGCAGCACAGTACTCGTAGTATCAATAACAATTTTTTTTTGTAATTCTTATTTTATCAATAAACAAAAATTAACTTTCCATATACTCACACTTTGCAGCCATGGATCAAAACCGGGGCCAATTTGAGCGAAGGAATATAGGAGAATCTGTTTTATGCAGATAGCTAGTAAAGGACTGGTACTGAGAGAAATAGAGAAGTCTATAATTACGCTAGTAATGTTACAGGAGGTCCGCACGCTAAGTTAGATAATCATCTGTGGAAAACGGTACCGGCTTGTATCCGGTCGTTACCAGGAATGACGCAGTCATTGTTTATCAGTTGTCTCGATGAAGGATTAACTGTTAATTGTGCGCCTTTCGCGTGCATGTAGCATTTGCACGCAAAATCATTGCGCAGGTCGGAGGGTGGAGACGTGTTACATCATCTGTTTTCAGACGAGAGATTAGTGGTTCTACAGAGCGTAGAGTGAAATTTTTTCCATGTCTAATTCCTTACCCGTTCTCCTTAAGCCAGGCGACGGGGGAATGTTAACAACTTCACCAGCTGTTGGACTTTAAACCAGTTGACTGTCGTGTCATAGCGTGCCTTGACAGTTTGACAGATCCGTTGTCTCTACTTATTAATCCGACCACTGACAAAGTCACCAAAATCTAGCGCTGAAACGTGGATTCGCCATCAGCTTGGCCGGTCTTCCGAAATATTCCATCGATCAAGTCCTAGAAATCTCTAAAACCACAGTAAATACTACTTTAAACAATAAATTCAAGTTACCAGATGTTTCAAAATTATTAAACCCCGGATAGCATTCCCAGCTATTAAGCTGCGCTCAATGCCATTTTCTTCGTAGGCCTAACGTTTTGTCCCTTCTAAGGCCGGTTACCTTCAAATGGAGGCGAAGGGAGGCGGGGCCGTTTCACGTGACTGAGTGCCTGTAGTGAACTTTTCCAGTGCCGGTGCGTGACGTCACATGTTTACAAAATTCGAGGGCAATTGACAGTTATCGTACATTAGCGCTACCGTTCCACGGTGGGAAACTGGCGTACTACTTCTTCAGTGCCGAGAATCAGATACAACCGAAATCGACTTCTTCCTCTTTTCGGCTGCAATTACTCACGTATTTGCTACTTACTCTCACCTTTCTACAGAGTCTATCGTAGTATCCGCTCGTTACTGCCAGGATCTGGATCTTTTCAAACAGAATCCTATTAGGATTCACGTGCGTTGCGATACGGCTGACCTATATTTTTATTCACATTGGACAAAGTTATTAACGTTCACCTATTCATCTTCCTACAGTTCCCTTACAAGGAAACTGTCACGGTTCTAACGGCTAAAACCGAATAATAAAAGGTTCAAGAATTAGTATAAGGGTCTCGCAATTGCCATTCATCTGCAAAACCCTGCATTTGTGTACAATCGATGTCTGAATGTTTTCTCAACAAGGACATTAAAGATACTGCCACGAAAAACGAAACAAATACTCCTAGCCTCTGGTTGTACATTATTTTAGACAGTTCGAAGTCTTTGCCAGACGCCTCTTTGATTTTGTACGCTTGCAGACAGACAAACCGCAGGCCACGCCACACGATCGATATTTCATCAACCGTCTACACACTGTTATCTACAGCCAACTTTAATAGACCGAGATGGAGGCCGGTGTATAACACATGAGTGGCAAAGGATATGGTTACCAACTTCATATTCTTGTTTCATCGGCTGTTAACGCAGTCGCTGCAACTTTCGCTGCTCGGCTAATACAGTGAGATTCACAGAGAATTACATAATATACACACACGTTACCCTATCAGGTGAGCATACCGAACCATTCTGTTGTGTTTTAATCACTTTGCTGGAACTCCACATTTGCGCTTTGATGGCGAATACGTGAAGAACGCAGCAGCTTTGTGATACTGTGGTGCATGTGTTAACACTTTTTTTTTCAAGCAAATGTTTAGCTTCTCGCCAAAAAATAACTCATTTTGTGGATCTGCTGTTCATCCATACCTACAACGGCGTGCTGAAAAGTAATGCCTCCGAAATTTTTATACGAAAACTCTTAAAGCCTATTTGATTTAAAAAACGTTCTTAACATTTTGCGTCTTTATTCTTCGTGTTTACATATTTATTTCTCAATATAGTCATACTGGCGGCGAACATTATTTCTCCCAACGGGAGATCAGTTTGTTGATATCGTCACTGCGGAATGTTTGACTTTGTTGACGGGGTCACAGCCTCACCTCTCCTTTCACCACTTCCATCACTATCCAAATGAAGTCCTCGAAGGTGTTCTTTAGGGTCTGCAAACGGAAGAAAATCGGATGTAGCCATGTCGGGACTAAATGGAGAACGATCGATGACAGAGAACCCAAGGAGTCGGACTGGATTAAGGTACGGCAGTTACGCAGAGATGAAGACTTCCACACGATAGACTAGCGCGCCGGAATGCCACAGTAGCAAGAAAACATTATTTACACAATAGTACCAAAGAAGCGTCACGTATGTGCACTGTACAAGTGTAAAAAAGAAATCTTGAACGATGTATGTACCTTGTGCCTAAGTGCCAACGGCTGGCACCATCGTGCAACCGGGTCGGTGAAGCAGACAAGTGTAGTGGGCCATGTGGCTGGATAGTGTGTGTGTGTGTGTGTGTGTGTGTGTGTGCGTAGTGAACAGGACAGTCAGTTGCTTTTGGGCAGTCACATGGTCTCTATTCCTGAGGAGAGGTGTATGAGCACAGGTGTATGAGTCGCCTACGTTCGGTAATGTGAGGTTTGGGCAGAGTGATAATTCTTCGTGCTGAAAGTACAGGGTGTTTCAAAAATGACCGGTATATTTGAAACGGCAATAAAAACTTAACGAGCAGCGATAGAAATACACCGTTTGTTGCAATATGCTTGGGACAACAGTACATTTTCAGGCAGACAAACTTTCGAAATTACAGTAGTTACAATTTTCAACAACAGATGGCGCTGCGGTCTGGGAAACTCTATAGTACGATATTTTCCACATATCCACCATGCGTAGCAATAATATGGCGTAGTCTCTGAATGAAATTACCCGAAACCTTTGACAACGTGTCTGGCGGAATGGCTTCACATGCAGATGAGATGTACTGCTTCAGCTGTTCAATTGTTTCTGGATTCTGGCGGTACACCTGGTCTTTCAAGTGTCCCCACAGAAAGAAGTCACAGGGGTTCATGTCTGGCGAATAGGGAGGCCAATCCACGCCGCCTCCTGTATGTTTCGGATAGCCCAAAGCAATCACACGATCATCGAAATATTCATTCAGGAAATTAAAGACGTCGGCCGTGCGATGTGGCCGGGCACCATCTTGCATAAACCACGAGGTGTTCGCAGTGTCGTCTAAGGCAGTTTGTACCGCCACAAATTCACGAAGAATGTCCAGATAGCGTGATGCAGCAATCGTTTCGGATCTGAAAAAATGGGCCAATGATTCCTTTGGAAGAAATGGCGGCCCAGACCAGTACTTTTTGAGGATGCAGGGACGATGGGACTGCAACATGGGGCGTTTCGGTTCCCCATATGCGCCAGTTCTGTTTATTGACGAAGCCGCCCAGGTAAAAATAAACTTCGTCAGTAAACCAAATGCTGCCTACATGCATATCGCCGTCATCAATCCTGTGCACTATATCGTTAGCGAATGTCTCTCGTGCAGCAATGGTAGCGGCGCTGAGGGGTTGCCGCGTTTGAATTCTGTATGGCTAGAGGTGTAAACTCTGGCGCATGAGACGATACGTGGACGTTGGCGTCATTTGGACCGCAGCTGCAACACGGGGAACGGAAACCCGAGGCCGCTGTTGGATCACCTGCTGCACTAGCTGCGCGTTGCCCTCTGTGATTGCCGTACGCGGTCGCCCTACCTTTCCAGCACGTTAATCCGTCACGTTCCCAGTCCGTTGAAATTTTTCAAACAGATCCTTTATTGTATCGCTTTTCGGTCCTTTGGTTACATTAAACCTCCGTTGAAAACTTCGTCTTGTTGCAACAACACTGTGTTCTAGGCGGTGGAATTCCAACACCAGAAAAATCCTCTGTTCTAAGGAATAAATCATGTTGTCTACAGCACACTTGCACGTTGTTAACAGCACACGCTTACAGCAGAAAGACGACGTACAGAATGGCGCACCCACAGACTGCGTTGTCTTCTATATCTTTCACATCATTTGCAGCGCCATATGTTGTTGAAAATTGTAACTACTGTAATTTCGAAAGTTTGTCCGCCTGAAAATATACTGTTGTCCCAAGCATATTGCAACAAACGGTGTATTTCTATCGCTGCTCGTTTAGTGTTTATTGCCGTTTCAAATATACCGGTCATTTTTTAAACACCCTGTGTTACTGCTGGTCAGTTTGACGGTACGGGGACAGCCTCAATTGCGGCGGCCGGGCAAATGTTTCCGTAAGTCGCCAATGTTTCAAAAATAACTGTATAGTACGGAGTGCAAGTTCTTCCGGTAGGAAACACTATGGCAGCCACGGCCCGAGTACTAAGCAAGTTTGCCATTGAGTGGAACCTCGGGAGCCTTCGCCGAACATAAAGGGTGTGTTCAGTGTCCTGTGACCGGTGTGGCTCACTCCCGACAAACACACGTTGTAAGTGGACTCAACGTGACTCCGTATTTTCACTTTGGACGTCCTGTGTGTTCAGCATTTGTGGCATTTAATGGTTGTATGTAGGGCAGCTGTAGTTGTGGATTCTTCCTACATGGATACCGCCCTGTCAGGCTAGATTTATGATCATTATTTTTAAAGTGACTGTTTCCCGATCTTTCTGGCTTTGTTATCGCTATGGCGTACATTAGGTCGGGTAACATACTTGTTGAAGGTATCTACTGTCAAAGTAGTCTTGTGGCTGTGTATAAACCAATCATCTGAATTGTTCCTGAAGTACTTGTGTTTCCGTAAACACTCTGAACTTTTGCAAGAAAATAATCTCGTTTGTGTGTATAAGTTGAATGACGATAGACCCGATTCCTTGTGGTGTGGATATCCGAAGGCAATACATTCCAATCTGTTTAGCTCGCGAAGCAAAATTCAGAACAATTTCAGTAAAACGCAGCTACTACGTACTACATACTGATATCGTTTGATTCTTTATGTATTTTATTTTAAATGTTGTGACTTTAAATTTCTTTTGGATCCTTGAGTTTTAGTTAAAAATTCAGTTTAAAAGTCGTTGGGCAGCACAAACATCTTGTTTGTAAATTGCATATGCCTGATTTCCCTTAAAATTCATTTGCTGACCGTAAAAGTATCCTTGGTTTACGTATCAGCTTAGATTTCAGCAGAGTTTCTTGTTCATTTAAACTTAATTCTAGTGAATTTTTGACAGCGAAATGTACTGTTAGTGTAGTATGGTAAAATGAAAATGGTAAATTCTGCACTCGTTGTTGTATTCCAAGAACAGAGCAAAAACGTTTATTCTTTTTTTTTAAGCACATTGTTGGAACCTTTGAATGCGAGTCTAGCCTTTTCCTAAAATGATTTGGTCCCAGTGTTGCCACAACCTGTCAATGGAACTCTGACGTCCGCAGAAGTACGAAACGTGTCTCTATTGCACCAACCGTCTTCCAATGCTTGCTGTGTGAATTTAGTGTTATAATGGCGGTAATATTGATTATAGCGGATGTTGACATTGAGAACTGTCAATAGCTAAAAGTTGTAAGAGTGCAGTTTAAACCCACTTTCGTCAGAAAACGTATGGCCTCTTTTATAGCAAGCAATTACGACGCGAGTACATTCCAAAAAATTTAATTCATGTGTTTTTCGGTTGAGAAAAAAGTACATGAAACATTTTATCGTGCCATGGTCAATTACGGGGAAGTTGGATAGAAGTGTGTACGCTAATACTCCGTAAAAGTACATAGCGAGGATCTGGTTATGAGAAGGTCAATTAAAGGAAACAATGAATTGGCAAATATTAACACGTAGCACCCTCTGTTGTTTTTGTTACTTGCCCTTTGTTCCGCTTCGTCGTGGTCTCCTCAAACGAAATTCCTCTCTGTTTCCCATAATCACGACATCTGTCTCTCCGCCCTCCCCCCCCCCCCCTACCCTCACACACACGCAAGAGAGGGAGCACATGACGAAGAAACTGCTAAAGAAAAAAAACGATACGAAGTCATACTGACATTTTATTCGAAGCGCACATCCTGTCTTCTTTACGAGGGAGCTGTGTTAAATCGAACACGAACAATCGAAGTAGAAAATAACAGCTATAAAACTAGTGTAGCACCATATGTTGGCGGTATTTACAGCCACATACATTTCCTTTCCTTGCTTGCTGCAACGTGCCACGTTTATCTGTTTATCAGTGTATCTGTTTTTATAGCACTCAGCTGATTCCCTTAGGTATACGACACTACGAACACAGTCACTACGACATTAAGATCGTCATTGAGTATTCCTATCGCCAGAAGACAATGCGGTGCAACTCGCTGACGGACGTACACACAGAAAGTACACCTCTGTCATGACAGGAGTCAAACCCGGTCTGTTTGGTTGCGACAAATCACTATTGCGAGTAGCCTAACAGGGAAGTTTCACCGCACTTCAAATTTAAGATTACTCGGCTCTCCTTTTCTTTACAAAAAAAGAAATTGTAGGTTTAGTCTGAAAACCATAGTGATGTATTAAGTATGTTTGTGTGGGAGGTCCTTGTCTTACTCGACCTGTGAACTGAAACATCAATACAGTTTACAGCAGTGACCTACTGTTCAACGTGGAATCCGAACAACGGTGCAAGTTGCGCTGTTTCACATAAAAACATCACTGCAGAGGTGAAAAGAGCTGTAAATTATAAAGGAAATAATAGAACCAACTTAGAAATGAACTCTAGACCTGGAAGTCTGATACTTTTTCCCTTGTACGGGAAAAAGGACAGCAACTAATGCGTACACTTGTTTTGTTTTATATACAGCAAAATTATTTCATCAACGAACACCCGGACCTTGAGATCTCCTCCTTGGTTCAAGAGTGTTGAAAAAATAAATAACAGCAGCCACATGTATATACACATCATTGATCGAAAGTATCCAGAAACTCCAGGTAATCCATCAGGGCCGGCCGCTGTGACCAAGCGGTTCTAGGCGCTTCAGTCCGGAACCACGTGGCTACTACGGTCGCAGGTTCGAATCCTGCCTCGGGCATGGATCTGTGTGTTGTCCTTAGGTTAGTTGGTTATAAGTAGTTCTAAGTCTAGGGGACTGATGACCTCAGATGCTAAGTCCCATAGTGCTTGGAGCCATTTGAACCATTTTTTTTTAATCAATCAGGAATATTTCAATTCTCCTAAAACTGCCCAAGTCGGCTGCTGCTGCTGCGATTGGAAAGAGGAAACATGAGAAACATGAGGGAACAACCACAGTTAAACGAAAACCAGACAGACCTCACGTATTGAAAGACAGGGACCGTAGATCATAGAAAGCATAATGACTGTTCGTAGAGAGTTGAAAAGAATGGGTGGGGTACAAAGGCGTAGCAGCTCTTCTTAAGCTACAAATTTCTCTGGGCAGTGCTAAGCGAAGCTTGAGGTGGTGTAAAGAGCGACTTCATTGGACAGTGGATGATTGAAAACAAGTTAGGTGTGCAGTAGTGAATCACGCTATATCCTGTGATAATCCTATGGAAGGGTGGATGGCATAGAGGATGTAGCCAAAATGGAAGGGTCTTACTGCGATCCTTTGCCGAGTCGTAAGGACACATCCCAACAGTGAATCATAGAAGACAGGCAAGAAATAATGTACGACATTGTGAAAAATTAAAAGGCAAATCTTAGGGAAGTGTATGAAAGCTACGAGGGCCGTTCATTAAACAATGCAACACCTTTTTTCTCTGAAAGCAGATTGGTTTTATGCAGGACTATAGTACACCACATTATTCCCAATCCTCTCAGCTACAGAAGCCTACTTTTCAGCATAATTTCCGTTCATTGCGACTGCCTCACGCCACCTTACTGAGAAGGGCTGTACGTCTTCATGGTACCACTTTACTGGTCGACTTTGGAGCCAACGTCTTGCTGCAGTAATAACCTCCCCATCATTCCGCGTAGGGCAGCCTTCATTGGGCCAAACAGATGGAAGTCGGAAGGTACGCTGGATGAGGAAGAACTGTCCAATTAAGTTTTGTGAGCTTCTCTCGGGTATGCATACCTGTGTGAGGCCTTGCGTTGTCATGGAGAAAGAGAAGTTCGTTGCCATTCTTGTGACGACGAACACGCTGAAACCGTTTATTCAGTTTCGTGGCGGTAGCACTGTAGGAGCCAAAGTCGTGTGTAACCGGCCGGCACGCAAGACATCGGTCTGGTTTGCGCGCCCTTGTTGAGATTATGACGGACGCCTATTCACAATATACATAAATGACCTTGTGGATAACATCGGAAGTTCACTGAGGTTTTTGCGGATGATGCTGTAGTATATCGAGAGGTTATAACAATGGAAAATTCTACTGAAATGCAGGAGAAACTGCAGCGAATCTCAATGTAGACAAGTGTAATGTGCTGCGAATACATAGAAAGAAAGATCCCTTATCATTTAGCTACAATTTAGCAGGCCAGCAACTGGAAGCACTTAATTCCATGAATTATCTGGGAGTACGCATTAGGAGTGATTTAAAATCGAATGATCATATAAAGTTGATCGTCGGTAAAGCAGATGCCAGACTGAGATTCACTGCAAGAATCCTAAGGAAATGCAATCCGAAAACAAAGGAAGTAGGTTACAGTACACTTGTTCACCCACTGCCAGTGTGGGATCCGTACCAGATAGGGTTGATAGAAGAGATAGAGAAGATACAACGGAGAGCAGCGCGCTTCGTTACAGGATCACTTAGTAATCGCGAAAGCGTTACGGAGATAATAGATAAACTCCAGTAGAAGACTCTGCAGGGGAGATGCTCAGTAGCTCGGTACGGGCTTTTGTTGAAGTTTGGAAAACATACCTTCACCGAGGAGTCAAGCAGTATATTGCTCCCTCCTACGTATATCTCGCGAAGAGACTATGAGCGTAAAATCAGAGAGATTAGAGCCCACACAGAGGCATACCGACAATCCTTCTTTCCACGAACAATACGAGACTGGAATAGAAGGGAGAACCGATAGAGGTACTCAAGGTACCCTCCGCCACACACCGTCAGGTAGCTTGCGGAGTAGGGATGTAGATGTCGATGTAGACGCCTCACGCAGCGACTCACCGGGCCTTTTTTTGCTGACAGGTCTCTGTAGACATTCTACAAGCGCCTATGAATATGTGCCATGCTCTCTTTTTCTGCCAAGGAACTCTTTGACAAGTCTCTCTGCTTGGAATGCACCTCCATTGCAGATACCATTTTGCAGGCTAGTGTAGCGCCGCTATCCATCGGCACTCCATAAAACTATAGAGGCTGCAGCGGGAAAATTCCACGCTGTTCCACAACAAGGTCCTTATTTTTCAACAGAAATTACACGAGAAAAAAAAAAGTGTTGCATTAGTTATTGAACGCTACTCGTAGAGGAATCTGGTAAGACAAGAGGCTGAAAAGTGAACAGAATATAGAAAAAAAGAGATGGGAAAACTAACCTGTCCTAAAAAGGAGGAGGAGGGTTGGGTTGTTTAGGGGAAGAGACCAAAAAGCAAGTCATCGGTCTGATCGGATTAGGTACGGATGGGGAAGGAAGTCGGCCGTGCCCTATCAAAGGAACCATCCCGGCATCCGCCCGGAGCGATTTAGGGAAATCACGGGAAACCTAAATCGGGACGACCGGACGCGGGTTTGAACCATAGTCCTCCCGAATGCGAGTCCAGTGTGCTAACCACTGTGCCACCTCGCTCGGTCCTAAAAAGGAAAGGAAGAAACTGGACAGAAGAACAGAGAGAGAAAAAAGTGAAAAGATGAAGGACTGTTAGAGAAATAGGCTTCAACTTGGTTTTTAGTTGACTTGCTGAGAAAGAAGAATAGGAACAGTACCGGTAATAGTAACAGTGAGTGGTTGGAGTACCTGCATTTCATTCTAACTGTAAAACATTTACGCAGTGAAGTTCGCCAGATCCGCAGAGGTTGGCAGCTTGTGAAATGCTGCCCCTGTGAGATTCCTACTGAGCGCACCACGTCGCGTCGTGTGGTGGTGAGTGGCGGTTCCCACAGTCCTGTGCTGACCCGGCGCGTGGTCCGCAGATAGCAGGGTCGCACGCAATGCGTACGTTGCGTAACGCAGCAGGGCACCGCCGCAGCCGTGCGTGCCTGCGTGCCGCACAGCGACGAGCTACGGCCGCGATGGCCCTCGCAGATTAGCGGAAGCCACATGTCGGGCGATACATATTCTACACTGCAGGGGGCACTCCTCGTCCACATAACTTGCGTCGTGCACGTCTGGCTAGATTAGCTGTGGCTTTATACTCGAGTAATTGAAAATAAAAGAAAATTAAAATTAAAGGTGAAAAGTTATCAGTGAATCGATTCGCTCATGACATTGCTATCGTGAGAGAAAGTGAGGAAGAATTACATGATGTGCTGAATGGAATGGTCTAATGAGTACCGAATGTGGGTTAAGAGTAAATCGAAGAAAGACGAAAGTAATAAGAAGTAACAGAAATGAGAAGAACGAGAAACTTAACATCAGGATTGATCGTCACGAAGTAGATGAAGTTAAAGAATTTGTGACAGTACGTCACATAAAGATTGACATTTTTATCGGTTGTATACGTATTTTATGAATATAATTAGTATAAAAGATATAGTTAATGTTCTTGAAACAACTGATATGCAGCGATAATTTAAGAGCAGCATCTTTATTTAGTGTCTATGAAAATAAAAAAAGGATCGAAAGAGACGCGATTGTACGGCCGAGGAGGAAGAACGTATTTTATGACACACACTGTTTTGTTTCGTGGTTGAGCGGCTACACATATTTTATGTAAGTTATTCGTATTTATTACTAAAATAAAATTGTTATTATTATCTCAAAATGAATTTCTTTGTAATAGTTGTCACCTCAAATGCTCGCAGTGGCTAACTATTTTTAATAAGCATTTTTTCAGTAATTTGCGCTGCGAGAAGCTCATCTTCCGATGCAGCCTCTGGTCTGCCATTACACGCCGAAGTGTTAATTTATTTTTCAAAGCGTTAACAGTAACTGTAAATGCGAGAGCTTTCGTTATAAGAACATTTTTAAATTGCAACAGATAATTAATTTACGTTAAAGTTCATGCTTTTAAACTATACAGATTCCATGAGTTCAGTAAGTTTTATCTTGGCCGCTCCACGGCAACAATCGAAATTCTCTCGAGCCTTGCTTTGCAACCAATAAATAGAAATTAACAAAATTACATTCAATTCAGTTAACGGCAACTATATTTTAGTCATCACGTTCAAAATCAAAAGTTGGTACATGAATAACTGAGGCCCTTCAAGAACCCGTTTCATATTTACTTATGCATGTAAGTAAAAGTGATAAGAAAAGACAGTATCCCTGAGAGATAGAATCATGCTGATAAATTAAAAATAAAAATATATAAAATAAATATATATAATTTTTTTTATATATGACATAACGAAAGGACACTAGACGTCACAAATTATACTACCTAGACTGCAAAATAAGCAATTTCCGTGAGTGAAAAGAAAAGGTAAAAACTGTAAATTTTGTTGTCAGTAAATTAAAAATGAAACTCGTCAAGTGTCTTACCGGCAAGCAGTATTACATATCAGTGAAACATGATCAGTAAAAAGAAAGACGAAAAATGCTTGGATAGTTTTGGAGAAAAACTGTAGACCGACGGAATGAGTAATGAAGCAGTATTTCAAAGAACAGGAGATAATTCAAACAAAGTCTATTAACTAATTTTGTGTTGCCTTTCCCATTTCTTGTCGAATCTTTATGATGCTAAAACTGAAGTTTTTAAAAAATAGACGGGGGACACGCCACGCTTCAAATAGCTCTTGGATTGGCATTCATCTTCAAAGGGCTTCGCATATATTCACATTAATAATTCGTCTCCTGTACGAATGACGCTGCATCTGGAATAGCCCACATATTTTGTAACAGAGTCCTTTCTATTACAACACAATGTAACTTCGGAAATTAAACTGAGTGTAGCCGGTATAGTGCATGGTCGTCATGATTATCATGTTCATTTTCAGACAAAGGAAGGTTGCATTTACAGAGTCCGTCACAATTCCTTCCCTGATCCCTCCTGCCCCGATTCTTCTGCTCAGCGAATACCGGAGTGGCTGAGGGATTGCTCATCCGTCACGTAGCACTTTAATCTGCTTTTACAAGACGCACATTCGGCGGCCGTTTTCGTTTCTCGCTTTTTCACGCAAAGGTATCAAGAACTCTTCCATAAAATGTGTTGTTTTTGTTCCTTCACAGCAAAAACTAAAAAAGAATAAAAGGACAGTAAGACACAGACTCTTCGGTGAATAGTGGAGTATATTAACAGCTGTCATAAAATGTCGAAGCATGTCGTCAAAAAAGTTTCGAAATGATAGCAGATAGGACGAACACAAGAAAAGCAATATTCTTCTCTCGCCAGAAGAGAAAGCTTCCCCCAAAACGACTCAACAAATTTTCGCGTTTTTAATAACAAACGGAAAACAAAACCTAAATATTTCCAGGACTCTAAGAAGGATATATTTGGTGTAAGAGTGAATTTTCTGCAGACTACAGTCACATGGTCTTCTGTTATTGGGTATCAGAACTGCTTTCGAGGCTGACTCACCTTCAAACGTGCCTGCTCACATTAAAGATTTACAATAAGCCATTGCATACGTAACATACCTGCATTACTTACTGACTATGCTACTGATGGAAGCTGAAGAAATGAATTAAAATTTGTGCCGCAGCCGGGACTTGGACCCGGGTCTCCTTGCTTACTAGGCAGAAGTGCTGACCATTACAGTTGTGGGTTAACAATTTCGTCAGCAACCTTCAGTCGTGAGATTAATTAACGCCCTTATGTTCAGGTTGAAATGTACATAAAATTACTTCCTACAGTCATAAACAAAAAAATATTTATATAATGATATTGTCAATTTATGTTTGTTGAGGATTATCTGATAGTGTTGACCATCAGTTTAGCGGGCGTATCAATCGTAACACCAAAAATAATTCATGTACAATATTGAAATTTCACGAATACATTTAACTAGATAACATATTTAAGTGTTTAATATTACAAGTTAATGTAAGTACGAGATAAGCCGTTGCAAATGTAAAATTCTGGAACTATAATTGATATGTTGCTAGAGAAGGCCGAAATGCACGCTATAAGCTCACGCAGGCTGGCGTGAGGTCTGAAACAGGATACGTATTGAATGCTATAAAGAAAAGTACGTAGCTGCTGGAATACTTAACTTTAATCCACAATTGGTGAACATTGGTCTTGTTGATACAGTATTATCATCTCAATATAACTTGGTGATGGCGCCTTGCTAGGTCGTAGCAATTGACTTAGCTGAAGGCTATGCTAACTACCGTCTCGGTAAATGAGAGCGTAATTCGTAGTTAACCTTTCCTAGCAACGTCGGCTGTACAACTGGGCGAGTGCCAGTACGTCTCTCTAGACCTGCCGTGTGGTGGCGCTCGGTCTGCGATCACTGACAGTGGCGACACGCGGGTCCGACGTATACTAATGGACCGCGGCCGATTTAAAGGCTACCACCTAGCAAGTGTGGTGTCTGGTGGTGACACCACAATAATAGTCAGTGTAACCGCCAGAATGATAAATGCAAGCATACAAACGTGCATGCGTTGTGTTGTACAGGTGCCGGATGTGAGTATGTAGGATGGAGTTCCATGACTGTTGCACCGGGTCGGTCAGTACAGGGACAGTTAATGCTGTTTGTGGATGACGCTGGAGTTGGCGTGCGATACGTCCAGTACGTGCACGATTGGAGGCAGGTCTGGTGTCCGAGTAGGTCAAGCCAAAACGTAGACACTCTGCGGAGCATGTTGGGTTGCAAAGGCGGTATGTGAGCTAGCGGTATCATGTTGGAATGGAATGCTGTTCGTGAATGGCACAACAGGTCGAAACAGCAGAGTGACATACACTTTTGTAGTCAGCGTGTGTGGGAAAACCAGTAGAGTGCTCCTGCTGTCATATGAAATCGACCCCAGACTATAACTCCAGATGTAGGCCCAGTGTGTCTCACATGTAGACGTGTTGCTTGCACGATCTCAGCCGGCCTCCCCTAACCAATACACAGCCATCACTGGCGCCAAGGCAGAACCAGCTTACACCATGTAAGTAGGCTGTTTATGTTTTCTTATTGGCAACGTTACATAGCGCTCTGTATGAAAATCACTGGCTGTGCTGTGTGCTGTCTGTGGCTAGTTTGCGTTGTTGTCTGCCATTGTAGTGTTGGGCAGCGGCAGCTGGATGTGAACAGCGCGTAGCGTTGCGCAGTTGGAGGTGAGCCGCCAGCAGTCGTGGATGTGGGGAGAGAAATGGCGGAGTTTTGATATTTGTCAGAATGGATGTTATGAACTCCTATATATATTATGACTTTTGATGACTATTAAGGTAAATACATTGTTTGTTCACTATCAAAATCTTTCATTTGCTAACTATGCCTATAAGTAGTTAGGGCCTTGCGTAGTTTGAATCTTCTATTTAGCTGGCAGTAGTGGCGCTCGCTGTATTGCAGTAGTTCGAGTAACCAAGATTTTTGTGAGGTGAGCGATTTGTGAAACGCACAGGTTAATGTTAGTCAGGGCCATTTTTTTGTAGGGATTTTTGAAAGTCAGATTGCGTTGCGCTAAAAATATTGTGTGTCAGTTTAAGCATAGTCTTGTATAATTGTTCAAAGGGGACGTTTCCACCAGAAAACACAACAAATCTCCACCTAGCCTCCAATGTGCTCTCGCTTGACACCACTGGGCAAATGGCTGTAGTTTGGGGTCAGTGGAATGCACGCTACAGGCGGCTCTCTCTGAGCTCACCTTTAAATAAGCAATTTGTAACAGTTCATTATGTCAGTGTGGTGTCAACTGCTAATCAAATTGCGCCAGAGCCATACGCCGAACTCAATGGCGTTCCGCCTCGATAGTGGCACGCGACCTTCCGGAGCCCGGTCTTCTAGCGACCGTACATTCTCGTGACCACCGGTGCCAGCACTCATGCACAGCGGCTACATTCCTGCCAAGTCTTCCTGCAATATCGCAGAAGTAACATCCAGCTTCTAGTATTCCTTTTACACGATCTCGTTCAAACTCAGTGACGCGTCTTTGTCGCCTTTAAGGCGTCGTTGACTAACATTAGCTCACCATGTCCAATTTCAAAGGTAACTAACGCTCACGAGCGTTACATCGTTTATTTAAAGCAAACCTGAATTGCACCCTCATAGTGGCACCACTAGAGCCACTCGTATGTGAGTGGCGCGAAATCTGAATATACCGGGCTATTACAAATGATTGAAGCGATTTCATAAATTCACTGTAGCTCCATTCATTGACATTTGGTCACGACACACTGCAGATACGTAGAAAAACTCATAAAGTTTTGTTCTGCTGAAGCCGCACTTCAGGTTTCTGCCGCCAGAGCGCTCGAGAGCGCAGTGAGACAAAATGGCGACAGGAGCCGAGAAAGCGTACGTCGTGCTTGAAATGCACTCACATCAGTCAGTCATAACAGTGCAACGACACTTCAGGACGAAGTTCAACAAAGATCCACCAACTGCTAACTCCATTCGACGATGGTATGCGCAGTTTAAAGCTTCTGGATGCCTCTGTAAGGGGAAATCAACGGGTCGGCCTGCAGTGAGCGAGGAAACGGTTGAACGCGTGCGGGCAAGTTTCACGCGTAGCCCGCGGAAGTCGACGAATAAAGCAAGCAGGGAGCTAAACGTACCACAGCCGACGGTTTGCAAAATCTTACGGAAAAGGCTGAAGCAGAAGCCTTACCGTTTACAATTGCTACAAGCCCTGACACCCGATGACAAAGTCAAACGCTTTGAATTTTCGGCGCGGTTGCAACAGCACATGGAAGAGGATGCGTTCAGTGCGAAACTTGTTTTCAGTGATGAAGCAACATTTTTTCTTAATGGTCAAGTGAACAGACACAATGTGCGAATTTGGGCGGTAGAGAATCCTCACGCATTCGAGCTCGCATCAACGATGCTTTCGAACTCATTGATGGGGACATGCTGCGCCGAGTGTGGGAGGAACTCGATTATCGGCTTGATGTCTGCCGAATCACTAAAGGGGCACATATCGAACATTTGTGAATGCCTAAAATAACTTTTTGAGTTTCTGTATGTGTGTGCAAAGCATTGTGAAAATATCTCAAATAATAAAGTTATTGTAGAGCTGTGAAATCGCTTCAATCATTTTTAATAACCCTGTACGTGGGGGAGTTGGAAAATAAGTTTCCCCTGTCGACTGTGGTCAGTGTTGTGAGTGAAAGGAAAAAAAGACTGAGACATTAAAGATAAGACATCTTTATTTTTCTACATAATTTCCAAGTACATTGAGACATTTGTCATACTGCTTTATAAGCTTCAAAAAGCCTTTCATGAAACAATCAGGGAGTTGCATACGGAAGAAGCGTTGAACGGCTTGCTTGACGTCAGTATTGCTGCCAAAGCGCCTTCCGCCGAGAGTCTTCTTCAAAGCAGGAAACAGATGGAAGACACTTGGCGCGAGATCCGGACTGTAAATCGGATGGTGTAAGCGCTCCCAACCAAGAGTTGCAATATGGTTTTGCGTTGCCGTCGCCGTGTTTGGTCTCACATTGTCATCTAACAGTAGAACGCCAGAGCTGAGAAGGCCACGCGGCTTTTTCCGAATAGCGTCTTTCAATTTCGCCAGAGTGGCACAGTACCGCGCAGCATTGATGGTTGCATTCTGCAGAAAGTCCAGCAGCAAAACTCCTTTGGTGTCCCAGAAAACGGTGAGTAGCACTTTACCTGCAGACGGAGTGCTTTTGAACTTCTTTCGGACAGGCGATAACGGATGTTTCCACTCCATGGATGCGGCCTTCGATTCGGGCGTGTAATGGTGGACCCATGTTTCATCCCCCGTCACAATCCGAAACAGGTCATTGCCAGATTCATGGTAATGCAAGAGCTGTTCCAGGCTGAACGCCATGCGTTGTTCCATGTGTTTCGGGGTCAGTTGGCGGAGCACCCATTGTGCTGACACCTCCATGTATCGAAGAATGTTGTGGATGATCTTGCGAGCTCGCTCATGTCCGATTCCAAGTTCTGCCGCTACTCCATCGATGGTGATACGCCGGTTCGCTTTAATCATGTCATCCACCTTCCTGACATTTGCATCTGTAGTCGCCGTGCGCGTCCGTCCAGATCTCGGTATGTCCTGCACTTGCTGACGCCCATCACTGAATTGCTGGCACCATCTCCGCACCATTTGCCTCGACATCACACCTGCCCATCACTGAATTGCTGGCACCATCTCCGCACCATTTGCCTGAACATCATACCTGACCCATACACATCAACAAGACGATTATGAATTTCTGTGCCTGATACTCCATCTGCCCATTGATAGCGGAATGTTGGTTTACAAATCACTTGTCAATGTGGACGGCACTCTTGGTGCTTCGACATCTTCTGCTAAGGGTAAAAAGAACGAAACGAGAGGAGTTTCTAATACTACTCAATTTGTTCTTATTCATGGACCTACTTTGTTTTGTGGTGCGAGGTTAAATTTTTCTTTAATGAAAGTTTCTTCTTCCTCCAGTTTGGGTAACGGATGGTTAACTGTTGCTTTTGTTGCTTGTAATAATGCAGGTAGAGCCGGTTTGGAATCCTTTGAAAGTCGGGAAATCTTAGCTTACCGTACTATACCTGTTTCTGAGATTATTATAGCTAGTGAGGGTTCCTACCTTTTTCCGCACGGGAGTTTGTCTTTGTCATGTCGTAGACGTTGTAAGATAAATTCCGATTGTAGTATTCACTTATGGGTGAAGGCTAGTGGTCCTTCTTCTTTGGAAGATTGTCGCATTGTGGGTGATTGTGCTCTATATAATCATTGAAAGCAGTTCTCAATAAACGGCCCTTTTGAGGGCCACAAATACTACACATTGATCTTGCCAAAAGCCGAGAAGCGATTCTTCTTAGTGTTTTAGCTCTCTGGGGCACTCTGGGATGCTCTCTGGGGCTCCCTGGGATGCTCTATAGATGTCGAGCACAGTCTCTGATTGGTTATTGTGTTTTTGTCGCGCGATTCAATTTTCGTTGGTGCGTTTTGGAGTCGTGGTCGAAGGCGGAAGTGAGAAAAGAGCGAACGGCTGGCCTCCGCTTTGCCCAGGCACTGTGACAGCGCCATCTGCTTGATCGCGGTCGACATCTACCCACTGGTGTATCGGTGTCTTGCAAGTGCGCGCTCACCTGCCGTGTCGTCTTTCGCCCATATCACACAACACTGCCCGCAGTCGACAGGGGATACTTATTTTACAACTCCCCCTCGTATATCATCTTTCAGATGTAGAAACTGGTGTAGATATTAAAACAGACCATATGTTGCATTTCCAGTAGTTTATAGGAGTACAATGTATTATTATGTACGAGTGATTTCAGGTGTGCCGCAGAGGAGTGTCATAGGACCGTTGCTATTCACAAAATACATAAATGACCTGGTGGATGACATCGGAAGCTCACTGAGGCTTTTTGCAGATGATGCTGTGGCGTATCGAAAGGTTGTAACAATGGAAAATTGTACTGAAATGCCGGAGGATCTGCAGCGAATTGACGCATGGTGCAGGGAATGGCAGAATTTGAACAACTTCGTGATGCTTTAGTTGCTGCTCCACTTCTTTCACATCCGGATTTATCTAAAGATTTTTGTTTGGCAACGGACTCATCATACAAAGGCCTAGGTGCTCATTTATTTCAAGAGATAGAAGACGGCGTTGTAGTACAGAAGACTATTGCATTTGGAAGTCGTGTTCTCTCTAAATCAGAAAAGAATTATTCGATTACGGAACTTGAAGCCTTGTCTGTTGTTTGGGCTTTCACAAAATTTCGCACATTTTTGTTTGGCAGACATACTAAGGTTTACACCGATCATCGAGCTCTGGAATTTCTTATGTCAACAAAATTAACTCATGGAAGATTGTCACGATGGGCGCTGTACCTACAGGAATTTGATTTTAGTATTGTTTACATACAGGGATCTTCAAATATTGTTGCTGATGCTTTATCACGTGCACCTATGGGTTTGAAACAAAGAGCTGAAGAGGACTGCAAGGAAAACCCTTATTGTTCGATGTATATTCAAGTTGTTGCGTTTGAGAATTTTATTTCGTCTTCGCTCCAGGACATCGCTAAGGAGCAAAACAAGGATCCAATCTGGAAGGACATTAAGGAGAAGTGGAGGAGAAAGGAAAGCGTAGCGATCAGACAGTATTATTTAGTTCGTAACGACATTCTTTTTAAACGAAAATCGGTCGACAACTCTGTTTGGTTAGTTTGTATTCCTGATGAGTGGGTCAATAAATTGATTTGGTACACACATTTCAGTTACGCACACTTTGGTCCCAGAAAATGCTTTCATAAATTACGAGAAAATTGCTACTTCAGTAATATGGAAAAACGCATTCGATCTGTTCTTGCCAAATGCAAATTATGTCAAAAGGCTAAGCCGCCAACTATTTCTCACAGAGCACCGTTGTTTCCTATCATTCCAGCGAAATTAAAGGAGATGGCTGCAGTCGATTTGTTCGGTCCAGTGGTTCGTTCTACTAATGGTTTTGCGTACATTTTGGTAGCAGTGGAATTGACATCAAAATATGTGTGTTTTATACCTTTACGCAAAGCAACAGCTCGTTCAGTATCTAATGCTTTCATCAAACATTTTCTTAAAGAAGTGGGTCATGTTGATAAGGTTACATCAGATAATGAATCACAGTTTCGCTCTAAAATTTCGCTTCGTACTCTACGGCGTCGTAAGATTAAACCAATTTTCATTTCACTTTTTCACCCTCAATCTAATGCTTCAGAGAGATGGATGAAGGAAATCAATAAATTGTGTCGTCTTTATTGTCATCAGAATCACAGAACGTGGGATCAGTACCTTCATATTTTTCAAAACATTCTGAATGAACTTCCTAATGACTCAACTTCTTTACCGCCTATACTGATATTAAAAAACAAAGCACCGTCAAATCGCATTTCTGAAATCGTTCCTTTTCCGCCTTCACGGAAACTGCGGCATTCTGAAGTTGTCAACCTGGCTCTGCAAAATATTGCATCTGCGGCTGCTAGAAGAGAGAAATCAGCTAAACGTCCTGGTCGTTTAAAAACCTTGTCAGTTGGTCAAAAGGTGTTAATTAAATCTCATCGTTTGTCTCACAAAGGAAAAGGCTTATGTCGCAAATTTTTTCTGCTTTATAACGGTCCGTATAGAGTTCGCAAAATTATTCATGATAACACTGTCGAAGTAGAAACTCTTAAATCTCGACGCTCTAAGGGAATACATCATATATCAAACGTTAAAATTTTTGTGGAATGACATACTTTTGAGACATCAACAGTTATACGTAAACACACGGAGAATGCAAGGATACCGCGCCGTGTTCCGGCGGCGGCACATACTCAAAGCAACAGTCAAGTCTGCGCGCCGCACAAGGCAGTCGTTGACCGCAAACAATAACTTCCTACGTCACGCGCCTACAGCTGATCGAGCGCTCAGTGCGAATGCACTGACAGCCGTAAACAAATACACAGTCTAATTTCTCCGATTAAATTCAGTATAAAGCTATTGTGACTTGATGAATTATGTTATTAACGTTCAGTATTTTTCAGGATACGGTTCTATAAAATATTTAAGAACTTCAGGTAAATTCAGAGTGTGTCCGACGTTAAGAGGACTTGCTATCGAGAAATTTTCAGGAAGAATGTAATTTCGAAGAAGAAACTAAATAACTAAAAAGGTAAATATTAATGGAGTTTATTTTTCAGGTAACATATTTCCACTTAGGTACGTACTTTAGACGTAATTTGCTGCTCGCGATTACGTGATTCATACTTTGTGCTAATTTCATGTTCTATGAATTTACTTGTGAAGCGACGTGCTTGCGTACATTAACTGATTTTGACAATGATTGATTAATGAATAGGGTTGTTACTTGTGTATATTATGCATCGCTTGGCTGCACTGCTTTTTCACTGATGTCATATTTTTCTATTATGTGCCTGCTGTGCTTATTTATTTAAATTATAATTGTCACCTGATTAGTTGTGCTGATATGGTTATGTATGTAAGTTAAACTTTGTGATTTATCTGCTTGCGCCTTCCTGTTTACTTATTAAGATTACATATGAACATTTATTTGCTTATGCTGAAATGATGCTAATGACATGTTTATTATGTAAGATACATATTTGCTGCTTTGCGTATGGATTGCATATTTACACATTTCTGTTTTGTTGCCATAAATATACTCTAATTTGGTATATAGAAATGCTGATATAAGGTGTACGAACATGGAGTTTAGGCCACATTATGGTGTTAATTATAGATTGTTCGCTTGGCAGAGCCTCGTTGTAGGGATTGTGCTGCATCCACTTGTTGACATTCTGTTCTCTACTGGTATATTTACTCGCTATTGCATGTTTTGCTTACGCTCAGTGCCTTATATTTTAAGATAAGAAAATGAACTACAATAATGCTACGAACGACATTAGCACAAGAAACTTCATTGAAGTCACATGAGCTGGAGGTTTTATGGAAGCTGTATAAATTTATGCTAATAGGAAGGAAGCTAACGACACTAGGTTTAGACCATTGACAGTTATTACACTGCATTCTTCGTGAGCAATTGAAATAGCAAGTGACACTTGACACAAGAAATACTCCACATGTTTTGCTTCTGTTTTGCCATGATTCTTGAAGTGGTGTACACACTGTGAAATATTATGATCATTCACACTCCGTACTTGTACTTACTGAAAGTTATTCAAACTAAAGGCTGTTAGAGGTCACGTATGCATTTCTTTTATTTAATGATGGACAAGGTAACCAAAATGTATTTTATGATTCATAATGAGTAGAAGATTTGGGTCAGATGGATTACACAGAGGTTGTGTGTGGACATTCTGTCTTCGGATTGTATGGGATGATGAATTGAGGTTTGCACTAGGTTTTATCTGTACTTGTTCGAGGAGACTGACTAGAGGAAAGAGTTGTTATGGAAGTGAAATGATATTGGTAATAAGGTTTATATGTATCGACGTATTGAAGAGGTATTATTGAGGTATTGAGATTATGTGAAGTTGATGATTATTGGAATTTTTGGTGGACAAGAGGTAAGGTAAATGATATTGATGATAAGATTTATATGTATCGTCGTAAGAGGTATTATTGAAGTATTAAGATTATGTGATGCTGATGATTATTGGAGTTTTGGTGGATAAGAGGTAAAGTAAGTGAGGGGCATATTTTTTTTGTTGGTTTATATGGAACAAGGAGGATGAAGATGGCAGACTAGAACACTCAAGTGGAAAGAAGATTGTCTACACACACACTTTGTTAAATCAATAAGCAGTATATACTTTTTTTTGAGAGAGGAAGCATTTGCATATCTTGGCTCACTGACAGTTGTTCAGCAACCGTACATTTGATTTGGCTTGGCAAACATTGGTCTTGACATGATGACTACGACGTTGACTAACTATTATTCACTGTTATACACTGCTGCCAGTACTACTTGATACACATGTGGAACATCAAATTTTGACAGAAATGCATTTACACAGTTAACACTATTCAATTACGCGGTAGTACTTAATGTGGATGAAAGATGAGTGAGTGTGTTTTGTGTGTTTTCCTTTCCTAATCCCAAATAATTGGTACCGACCTACCTCCTAAATATTATTTTACTTGTTTGTTGTGGCTTGCACTGACACCCATAAATATTATAGGTTCACTGATATTTGTGTATTTGTAATATTTAATATGACAATTATCTGATATCATTTGTGTGTTTATTATAATTTGTATGTTTAGTGTAAGAGCATTGAGAATAATTTTGTAAAAGCAATTGTGTGGGCATTCAAACTGTTGTTCATACCTGCACCTGTTCAACATTGATGTGTGACACTTAGAAATGTTTAATTTCTGCTGATGAACTGTGTGATTAGTGATAGTGAATATTATGGACTGTTACTTGCACTTTTTCTACATGATTGGTGCCACTAGGACATGTTTAATTTCTGCTGATAAACTCTGATGAACAGTGTGATTAGTGATAGTGAATATTATGGACTGCTGTCTGCACCTGTTCAACATTACTGGGTGTCACTAGTGGAACTGCTTCTGCTAAATGATGTCACTTGTTGGTGTCTGCACCTGTTCAATATTGCTGGGTGCCACTGTTGAAACTGTTTCTACTGAAATGATGTTACTTCTTGCTGTTTGCACCTGTTGACCATTGCTGGGTGCTACTGCTGGAACTATCAACTTACTTGTTTTTTTTTTAATAATTAAAAGCATTTTATGTGAACATTTGTATAAACAGATTTTTTGTGTATTGTGTAAACTATTATGTAAAGTCACATGTATGAAAGAATTTGTATTGGTCAGTGCAAAGCCAAAATTTTATCTAGTTATGTGATATTTACGTATTAATATTATCTTTTATTTTTGTCTGTATTTTTTTGACGAATTTGGTGGTATTTTCACCACCACTGCTGGCAAAAATACCATCAAATTCTGGCCCGTGGAGGAGGAGCATATGAAAGGTGGCTACACTGAGCCACAGCGCCAGAGATCGCGCCAGAGAGTATTATTCTGCCGCCTCCACAGGCAGTTCTTGTCGAGAAGTCGTAGTAGTCAGTGCTTGCTGAGATGTCGTAGTGAAAAGTTCTTGTCGAGAAGTCGTAGTGGAGAGTGCTTGTTGAGATGTGGTGGTAGAGAGTCACTGTTGAGATGTTGTAGTAGGGAGTGCTTGTTCCATGTTGTGTGCAGTTGTTTGATGGGCTAGACAGCAGATGTTGTTCGAATGGAGATATTGTAATGATCAGAGTGCTTTTCGTCAATATAGATGAAGGTAAAAAAATTCCGTTTTCTTTTTATTATTTCAATGTCTTAAATACTGCGTCATTACAGGTTCAGTCAACAAAGCATCTGGCTTGTGTTCTTGTATTAGAGTGTAATTCTGGTTTCCTTACGCAATTATAGTATTTCTATTTTTTTAATTACTTCAGTATAAATGGTATTTAAAATTTCTTGTCTGATTGAAGAAGAACCGTGCCAGATGTGTACGCTGAATCACACTTCCACACACAGAACAGCGACACTTGTGGCTTGTTGTTTCGTAGCTTTCATAGTTCCTGGGGACTTAATTAATTAATTGTGTTAACGGAAGTTTTCTTTCATTCTTTGTTGCTATTCTATGCGGTCAGATTGCGTACTAAAACTAGTCAGGGCCAACCGGTTACGAGACTTCGTAATCGGACTTACAGCTACTAAAAAAAAATTAAAAAGTATTTGCATTGCTTTCATTAAAATAATTATGCCCCCATGCAATGTGGTGTTACAAAATGCTGAAAATTGAGTGGTCTGTGAAGAAACGAGAAAATTACACACAGAGCCGGCGAGGAAAGGAATATTTGGAGAACACTGACTAGAGGAAGGGACATGATTGGCGGAAAATGTGGTAAGACATCTGGACGTCACTTTCAGAGTAGGGGAGTGTGTTGTACCTGGAGGATAATGTACCTGAGAACACATGATGTTTTCTGCCCGGTTTTAGAATCACTTGAGGTACTGCGCACCAGAAACGTCATGAGTAATTTCCGGAATTTTCTGCTGTTTTTGTCGTGAAGCATCATGTCTCCCCACACCAAACCTATCATGCTCGACAGCGTTCCTGGGTACATTACGTGTTTCTGCTTCTCGTCATATGAGGGCACGTCCATCATTGTCAAGCACGATCGTTTTGGCCGTCCAGCTGTCATGTCGTGGCGAGGCATAATGTTACATGGGCGTACTGGCCTCCATATCTGCGACCACCGATCCATGCCACTGTGACACTATACTCCCTCCGCACGTGCGTCTTTCCAGTGGTCGGCCTCGAGTTCATTTTTGTGGGTGACAACGCGTCTAACAGCGCAGGTGTAGGAGCTCTGGTAACGAGAGGTTATACCGCGAATGGACTGATCTGTCCGTTTTCCGACTTCAATCTCATTGAGCACGTTGGGATGCGTTGGGGACGCGTATTCCAGCACGTCGACATGCACCGACGACCATACAGCAGTTTGTCAACTGCGCTGACGGAGGAATGGGACGCCATACCACGTCAACTCCTTACAAAACTTGTTGCCAGCCTGGTATCACGTTACAGAGTATGCATTGTCGTCCGTGGTATCACGCACCCTATTAGGAACCACGTTTCGCTTTTTTTTAATGTCCAGGAGGACCATCGTGAACCGCGGTGACTTTAGTGTAAGTACTGTCTGAGTCGTGCCGCCACCGAGTTAGTAAACTGTTTTGTCTGACGCCACTGGCTCAGGTGTAGTATCGACTATCCCTCTTGCGGCCCCATTGCAAATATCTGTAAGGAACAGTTGGTATCTGCGAGTTGTGTCCTTAGAACGTCTTTGCTTGCCGAGATATACACTCATGCTCATAAATTAGGGATAATTGCAGAATGTGGTGCCACACAACGTGGCACTACACAAAACTGGCGCTAATAGCATACGCACATAGCGAACACACACGACACAGATCTGTCAGTCCACGGTATTGGTGATAAGTTGAGAAAACCGTCCCGAAACACATGTGCTACAAAACGCCACTGATTCCTGCGCATGTACCCCGACTTCAATGTGGGATATGATCACCATGCACACGTACACAGGCCGCACATCGGGTTGGTATACTCTGGATCAGGCGGTCGAGCAGCTGCTGGGGTATAGCCTCCCATTCCTGCACCAGTGCCTGTCGGAGCTCCTGAAGTGTCGTAGGGGTTTTAAGACGTGCAGCGATACGTCGACGGAGAGCATCCCAGAGGTGCTCGATGGGGTTTAGGTCCGGAGAACAGGCAGGCCACTCCATTCGCCTGATATCTTCTGTTTCAAGGTACTCCTCCACGATGGCAGCTCGGTAGGGCCTTGCGTTATCATCCAACAGGAGGACGGTGGGACCCACTGCACCCCTGAAAAGGCGGATATGCTGGTGCCAAATGACGTCCCGATACACCTGACCTGTTACAGTACCTCTGTCAAAGACATGCAGGGGTGTCCGTGCACCAATCATAATTCCACCCCACACCATCAAACCACGACCTCCATACAGGTCCCTTTCAAGGGCATTAAGGGGTTGGTATCTGGTTCCTGGTTCACGCCAGATGAAAGCCCGGCGAGAATCACTGTTCAGACTATACCTGGACTCGTCCGTGAATATAACGTGGGACCACTGTTCCCCATGACCATGTACTGTGTTCTTGACACCAGGCTTTACGGGCTCTCCTGTGACCAGGGGTCAGTGGAATGCACCTTGCAGGTCTCTGGGCGAATAAACCATGTCTGTTCAGTCGTCTGTAGACTGTGTGTCTGGAGACAACTGTTCCAATGGCTGCGGTAATCTCCCGAGCAAGGCTACCTGCAGTACAACGTGGCTGTCTGCGGGCACTGATGGTGAGATATCGGTCTTGTGGTGTTGTATACTGTGGACGTCCCGTACTGTAGCGCTTTGACAGGTTTCCTGTCTGGTGGAATCGTTGCCATAATCTTGAGATCACACTTCGTGGCACGCGGAGGACCGTGCCACGACCTACTATGTTTGACCAGCTTCCTGTCGTCCTAGTATTCTACCCCTTCAATATGTGTTCTTTGAGCCATTTTCAACACAAAGTCACCGTTAACACGTCTGAAAACGTCTGCGCACGTACTCGCTGCACCGTACTCTGACACGCACCAACACACTTCTGCTTATGTGGACTACTGCCAGCGCCACCGTGCGACCACCGCACGTCAAATGCACCGCTTGGTCATACCCCGAGGTGATTTACAGCGTCAGACCGCCCACAAGGGCGTTCTTTCACCGTGTATCAGTATTATCCTTAATTTATGAGCATAAGTGTATACGGAGTTCACTGGCCCGAGAGGGAGCCACGAAGTTTGGGGAATGGCGGTAGCGTCGCGACAAGAGGTGGTCACAAGGTCCGAGCGGCCGAAGCCGCGAGCTGCGCAAGGAGGGCCTGCGCAGAGCGAAGATACCGGAGTACTTCACCGGGGTCAGCGTCGACAACAAGCAGCAGGCCGACATCCCGTCCGTTGGTTGGCAACATTCGTGTCGAACGACCGCACGTGGCTTGGCTGCTCTCTTCTAGCTGTCCTTCATCGGCACCACTCAGTAACCGCTGCGACGAACCGTGGATCCATGGAACTGCTTTCTGATAAAGGGGAGTAACAGTCTGCCCTCTTTATTAAGTTTTACTCTGTCGGCTCTTTGGTCGTAAATATAGGCAGTAATATTGTACTAAGACACTAGTTGTCGTTTGAAAATTTGTCCCGTTATTATATGGCCATTCCTTTCTGGTTTGTACCCTATCATTAATGTTCTAAATAATCAGCTGTTGTAAATACAGCCGGAACAATTGTGGTAATCCACAGGTTGCCGTTAAACATGGAGGGACCTCGTGGTTAGATCTAGCTGTTAACCGGTTCAGTTCCTTGATTGTAATTACATTTCTCAGTCATTAGTTATAATCTGAACAACCCGTTGCACTAACTGTTCGTTTCCGTGTTTGAAAGAACCGGTCATTTGGTGTATTTTAGCTGGATCTTGTGGTTCCGCAGGCTGAGTTCTCTTGTAATAAGTGTTCACAAGTGATGTTTTAAAGACGTTCATTCAGAGCTATCTTAATAACTGACAATCAGTTTAACCTTGAAAATATTAACAGCCAACTGTCACCAGGGATTTAGTCAATTGTCAGAAGAGACGGGTTGGGATCCAGTCGCACCTTGGTTGCCAATTCAAATTAAGAGGTTGGTTTCTTTGAAGTAAGCCGTATCACTGTCATATTGTTTGCTAATCTGATTAACCTTTAAGCACAGATGCGCGTCTTAACCCCGAACCTTTCGACATACAGCTTTCAAATTAAAAGTTAAGTAATCTGTTTTGAGTAACTGAACCACTCTTGTCATCAATGGTGCTTATATAGTTTTCCTGTGTTATAGAAGGGCATTCAGTAAGATGGAGTGTGTCCAGCGCGGTAGTAAACACCGCTGTTTCACCCGATAACGGGCGGGCTGCAGCTCCGGCAGTCTCGTAATCATTCTCATACTGTTTGCTGTTTTGCAGTACAGCACTTCAGATTTCTTTTGCAAAGATTAAAGGCTTATTCAACTTGAGGCTTAAGGTCAAAAGAATTTTGCAAATTTGTTCATTTTGTTGAAGAAACTTTTATGGTTAAATGCTTCGATTATCTGTAAAACACAGTATGTATATTGTTAAATAAACCGGTTATGTGGAAAGAAAGTTATATTGGCGGGTCCTCCCTTCCACGTTTTCCTTAATTCCAGTAAGTACCACGCACCACTGCCTTCGAATAAAAGTCTCATTCCCGTTGGTGTCGTTGCGTATTTCTTCCAGTTAGCTTGTGTACTATACTGTAGCAGTTCTTTCTACGTGTGGTCCAAGTCTCCTTGAGCTATGTTACTTGCCAGTCACACATCTTGCGAAGGTTACATTCGTCCTTAACTTTTGCGCACCAGTACACGAGCATATCGCCGAGACGTCGAGACACGGTCGTGAGTGATTGCTGGGAGCTTCCGGGAGCAGGAGAGAGACGTAATCAGACGTGCGTGGCGCGGGAAGTGCGTGCACGCGCGTGCGTCAGCCACTTTACGGCTCCAGACAACGCAGCCCGCGGTCGTTTACTGCCTCGTCCGTGGCCCTTCCTCGCGGCAACACGCAGCCGCCCGAGCTGGCAGCTGCCCTGCGAACTGGCTGCAGCTTTCATAAAGGGCCCGCGCACTCTGCCGCGTCGACCTCTGAGCAGTAAAACACGCTGCCAGCAGCTTCTGTCGGTAGCGCAAGTACTCTACTGACATCTCTCATCTGTCTGCCAAATACTTCCTTCCTATGTGTGGTGTCGCCTTTTTTTCGAAAACCCGTAAGTGTAGATAAATGTAACAAATAAGAAAATAGTAGTATGACATGATTGGCTCAAGATAGAAATTCAGCCGCCTGGAGGGCCACTTCCATGAGATGCGTACTCCTAACCAGTCCCAGTAACTTACACTACCGGCTACACTACTGGCCATTAAAACTGCTATACCAAGAAGAAATGCAGATGATAACACAGGTATTGATTGGACAAATATATTATACTACAACTGACATGTGATTATATTTTCACGCACTTTGGGTGCACAGATCCTGAAAATCAGTACCCAGAACAACCACCTCTGGCCGTAATAACGGCCTCGATACGCCTGGGCATTGACTCAAACAGAGCTTGGATGGCGTGAACAGGTACAGCTGCCCATGCAGCTTCAACACGATACCACAGTTGATCTAGAGTAGTGACTGGCGTATTGTGACGAGCCAGTTGCTCGGCCACCATTGACCAGACGTTTTAGTTGGTGAGAGATCTGGAGAATGTGCTGGCCAGGTCAGCAGTCGAACATTTTCTGTATCCAGAAAGGCCCGTACAGGACCTGCAACATTCGGTCGTGCATTATCCTGCTGAAATGTAGGGTTTCGCAGGGATCGAATGAAGGGTAGAGCCACGGGACGTAACACAAATGAAATGTAACGTCCACTGTTCAAAGTGCCGTCAATGCAAACTAGAGGTGACTGAGACGTATGGCATCCCATACCATCACGCCGGGTGATACGCCAGCATAGTGATGACGAATACACGCTTCCAATGTGCGTTCACCGCGATGTCGCCAAACACGGATGCGACCATCATGATGCTGTAAACAGAACTTTGATTCATCCGAAAAAATGACGTTTTGCCATTCGTGCACCCAGGTCCGTCATTGATACACCATCGTAGGCGGTCCTGTCTGTGATGCAGCGTCAAGAGTAACCGCAGCCATGGTCTCCGAGCTGATAGTCCATGCTGCTGCAAACGTCGTCGAACTGTTCGTGCAGATGGTTGTTGTCTTGCAAACATCGCCATCTGTTGACTCAGGTATCGAGACGTGGCTGCACGATCCGTTACAGCCATGAGGATAAGATGCCTGTCATCTCGACTGCTAGTGATACGAGGCCGTTGGGATCCAGCACGGCGTTCCGTATTACCTTCCTGAACCCATCGATTCCATATTCTGGTAACAGTCATTAGATCTCGACCAACGCGAGCAGCAATGTCGCGATACGATAAACTGCAATCGCGATAGGCTGCAATCCGACTTTTATCAAAATCGGAAACGTGATGGTACGCATTTCTCCTCCTCACACGAGGCATCACAACAACGTTTCACCAGGCAACGCCGGTCACCTGCTGTTTGTGTATGAGAAATCGGTTGGAAACTTTCCTCATGTCAGCACGTTGTAGGTGTCGCCACTGGCGCCAACCTTGTGTGAAAGCTCTGAAAAGCTAATCATTTGCATATCACAGCATCTTCTTCCTGTCGGTTAAGTTGCGCGTCTGTAGCACTTGATCTTCGTGGCGTAGGAATTTTAAGGGCCAGTAGTGTATTTAGGGAAAGGAGACATACGGTTCAGTGCAGAATCTGAACCACGTGTCATTCCTGTAACACCCCCACATCATCGAGACGTAACTATGGATAGCTATGAATCGATTCCGTACAGTGCATGGAAGATGTAGTGCCTGTTTGTATGAATGGGGAGTCGACGATGCTCCCGTATGTGCACCTGACTGAACGGTGTTCATTACGAAAATTTTCTGGTAGACTCAATGAACTGGGTGCATTTGGTGACACCATGACCTATGGAGTGTTTAAGAGGCCTAGGTATTCAGTTATAAAATTTTTGTGTCTTTACTTTTATTATGTATTTTAATAATTTATATATGAAATCCTTAAATAAGAATGTAAAATGGCCGTGAAAGCCACACAAATAATAGTAACTGAGAGGTTGTAATGTTCTTTAATAAATATATTTGTGTTATCCAAATTTACTGTGTGTTGTGTTGTTGAGTAAATTATGTGTTTAATCAGTTTTACTATAATCCAAAAAAAATTAAACAACTTAATCTGGAAACCAGTTTGTAATCCCTATAATGAAATCAATGCCTCTGAAATTTACTTAGTATCTTGAGCACCGAGTTTTATGGCCCTATGCATTAAACTGAAAAAATTACCTATCAAATAAACAATGAAATACATTGTTTAGCTCTTCAGTCGCAACGGATGTAATCTTGTTATTCTGTTCTCTCCATAGTACGCATACAAAATATTCAGTCTTGGCTCAGCGAAGTGCAATGCCGGCCGTAAAACAGCTTCATACAAATAATGTCAGTAGCTTAGTCGATAAATGAATTACCTTGCAAATGTCCAGCGATAATTTTGGATATTCGCTCACCGCTGTGCAATGCTGCCCGCATTGGAACTGTTACAAACATTAATACTTTTCTAATTCTGACACATTAATATTTTTCTGACTCCGATTGAAAAATAATTTCTTTAAAAAAAAATACTCATTGGATTTAAACAAACACGACATGGAAGAGGATGAGGTATTGATAAGGGGATATGCTAAGATCGAATTCTTTAGTTCATAAATTGTATTCAAAATAAAGTTTCGCCTTCACAAAATCCGATATGAAACATTTTACATTAATTTCAAAATCAGTGAACTTCTCAACTGTTTTACAATTCTCACTTAATGTCGTAATTAACTATACTTGAATAGTTACATGACAAAAGGTCTTACATCGTTTGACAAAATAGATTTCAAAATTAACTTGTCTGTATTAGGATTACAAAACACACAAAATATTACAAATCGAGTATACCTAATAAACCTATACATTTAATCTGATGGCAAATAATTGGTAACTACATTCATGGGACGATATTGTTAGAATTAGCAAAATCCACACTGCGCTGCTGCATATTTAAAACTAAATGCACCATATTTCATTACTTTCACAACTGTATTATGCTGCGTCCATAGGCCAACAGTTAAATATTCACAGGTAGCCACTAGCTTAAAGTCTTACGTCCTCCCTTTACCAGAGTGCAACGGCAACTGCTATACACACATGGTGTGTAGGTCTTTCTTAAACTTCTCATGGCCATTCATTAGTCATATCATAAGTTTAAACTGTCTTCTGTTCAAGCCCATGACTGCCGAACATCTCTTAAAACATGGCTCAGCAACATTAGCCATATTTTTGTTTTTGGATCATAATCCAATATTCTGGGTGCCGCCTCCTGCTCCAGTTGAGAGGGAAACCAAGGTTTGACTGTAGGAAGCAGGTTGAAATGGTTGGTTGCAGTATTTATCTAGAGAGGCTTCTAAGGATTGGCTAGCTTGGAGAGCTGCATCAGACCACAAGAACAATAACAATAACTACTGCTTCTACTACTACTACTACCACCACAATATGATACCAACTTCTATACACACAGGCCATGAAGCAACCGATTTCAGAGAAAATTGTGGTCTGTATGGATACCCGAATTTGCAGGCAGAACACAGACTGCAGTTGCAGGAAGGCACCGGAGGGCGGCAGCGAGAGTTGTCGTGACGGAGAGACAGATAACGCGTGATCGGGCTTCGATCGCGGTACCCAGCGACTGGCGCCGCCCGGCAGATACCGATCGACAAACACGGCAGACTGTCGAGCTAATTAAATGAAGCCCACGCCCGCCACGCACGCCGCTGAAACGCGCTCTGATTTAACCCGGCCTTCACAACGATTCGGTTGTCTCATCTGCATAATATCTATGACACTGTGCAATTTAGAGAGAAGGCGGATGACATGTGCCATTGACTTCCCATTGAATAGGTACCATTTCTACATCTATTCCCCGCAAGTGAGAATTCAGTCTGTGGTAAGAGTATTTCTACTTTTCGTAAAGTTAATAAGGTCATGTAAGGTCTCTCTATTGAATTTTATTTAATTGTTTAGAAGTCGTACTTTTATTGGAGATGACTTACAACTTATCACATTCCACGCAGAAATAAATTGTCTATATTCTGTTCCTGTTGTGTACGGCTTCGTACACAACGGTAAGGAGAAGTGGGCTCCTGAATGGTGTGGCAACTATCATCGCAGGAAAGCTGGACAGGAGCAGAAATGATCAGGAAACAAGTTAACACGACGAACAGAAGATTTACTTACCTTGTATTTCTCCAAGTACCGGTATACGAAGACTCATTACAAATAATGCAGTAAGAATTAGAGTCCATCTCATACAATATCAAGTAGGATGAGACTCGCTCCAAGTGCAAGTGGGCTGTTGCAGGCGTATATCAAAGTGGCAGAGAGCATTCTTGGTACGGAGGCACTGGAGTGTGGCTCAGCGGTTCCGACAGATCCCGCCTGACCACTGCCGACGTCACACGGAAACTTGCGATTCTGTTGCCAACTGTGATGTCCTTGGGGTGGCGTCGATAGCTGATACCACAGATCGCAATTAACGGCCGTCGACTTGGTAATTACACATAATGAGGATCCGTTACAAATGACAACACGACATATATAAACTTAATTTAGTGTTTCCCAACAATGAATGTTTCTATGCTTCACACACACACACACACACACACACACACACACACACACACACACATACTCTTTCCCGAGAAGCCGCCTTTTAATTGATATTGATTCTTTCATTGATATCAGTTTCCAATTTTACTACCGTCTCCTGCAGGTCATTAATTGGAGTAGATTCGAATTGTTAACTTCCATAACATCGAGTATAGATTTAAGTGTCATGAACTCGTTTCTGAAAGTATTTGTATGGAGTGTAGCCTTGTATGGAAGTGAAACATGGACGATAAATAGTTTGGACAAGAAGAGAATAGAAGCTTTCGAAATTTGGTGCTACAGAAGAATGCTGAAGATTAGATGTGTAGATCACATAACTAATGAGGAGGTATGGAATAGAATTGGGGAGGAGCTTCTGGCACAACTTGACAAGAAGAAGGGACCGGTTGGTAGGACATGTTCTGAGGCATCAAGGGATCACAAATTTAGCACTGGAGGGCAGCGTGGAGGGTAAAAATCGTAGAGGGAGACCAAGAGATGAATACACTAAGCAGATTCAGAAGGATGTAGGTTGCAGTAAGTACTGGGAGATGAAGAAGCTTGCACAGGATAGAATAGCATGGAGAGCTGCATCACACCAGTCTCAGGACTGAAGACAACAACAACAACTTCCATAAATGATAACACTCGCCCTTTCTGCTTATGTTTTATGTTACAAACATTCATGGACGATTGAGAAGGATAAACGTAGCAATTTGAGATAAGAGACCCAGGTCCGGAAATGACCGAATCGCAAGTTATATGCGAAATTGGTGCTCATACCTCTCACTGTGGACTTCTTTTACTGCAAGCTCTTTGCTTTCCATACTTTTGGAGGAGGTGATACGTAACAAAATAAGAAAGGACTATCCGGTAAACATGGGCTCTAAAATGCTTATCTTAAGATGGCCATTTGTTCAGTATAAGAGATGTGTTTCACAGATGAACAAGTGCTCTTAGTTTTTAAGGTAGCCACTTCAGAGCCCATGCCTGCTGGATATTGTTTTCTCATTTTAGTCCATGCTACCTCCTGAAACAAGTATGAAAAACAAAGAACTTGCTGTAGAAGAAGACCACTGTCAGGGTTATCAGAACGAATTTCGCTTGTAACTTTCGGCTCTGTAGTTTCCGGACTAAGGTCCTTTATCTCAAACTGATGCAATTTACCCATCTCCATCATCCCTGGAAGTTTGTACGTCGTCACGGAATCACAGGGAATCACCGTATATCCAGACATTTACCTACTTTCATGCTCGCTCGTTACGTACGGTACCTGAACAATACCGACGCGTCCGACAATGCTCCCGCCACCAAAACGAAGAGCGTAACATACCGAAGGTTCCAGAATGCCAGACACCCCGACTAGCGCATCATAACGAAAGAGTATCAGTGTAACAGACACAGTTCTCTTACAAATGGTCTTTTTTCCCTTTTGAGTTCGCGAATTGTAAGGGTGAAGAACGGCTGCCGATAGACTCAGAATTACCTCTAATTTCTCAAAATTTCCCTTCCTTGCCATTTCGCGAGTTTCAAACAACTTGCGAGAGCGCAGCATGATGGCGTCTTCGACAACCGCCGATGTTTTGACAGATGCAAACCCCGTCAGTTTCAAGACAAAGGCATGTGTGCCTTGAAAATGATGGGTGTCCATATATCAAAATATCAGCAGTTATCGAAGATGTCATCCGGCTGCTTTTCCGCAAGTTTTTTGAACAATAAGTCGCCGGAATCTTTTTCAGATGTGAACTCTCGCATTTCTAACAGCATTTCTCCCCTGAAGCACAATGCTATTCTTGTATTGGCTGCGAGTGGGGTCTGATGAACACCTCCGTTACGTTCTCGAGCTTGCTGAACGAAGCGTGACGATAGACTACTTTCTTCTTAGCATCTTCACTACCTCCGCTATTAACCCTGACGGGTAATGGGCACAGACTGATGAGCAACACTCAAGAATCAGTTGAACGACTGCGTCTTGTAAACCACATCTTCAGCTGCTTTTCTTTATGATTTTTTCCACGAATCTCAGCGTGACATACACTTTTCCTACAATTAGTGCTATGTGGTCTTTGCACTTTCAGATTCATCCGGATCGATACACTGCGTAACAAAAAAAAAAGTGAAGCACCCAGAAAACATAGTCGGTTCTCAGTGTCACTTCGTGGACACCCACACACCTTCGGTTAGTACGTAACTGTCTACAGTTACAACTCCTTGTGATAGGTAGACCAGTCACCATAGTGAATCAGTATTGCCGGCCGGGGTGGCCAAGCGGTTAAAGGCGCTACAGTCTGCAACCGCGCGACCGCTACGGTCGCAGGTTCGAATCCTGCTTCGGGCATGGATGTGTGTGATGTCCTTAGGTTAGTTAGGTTTAAGTAGTTCTAAGTTCTAGGGGACTGATGACCTCAGAAGTTAAGTCCCATAGTGCTCAGAGCCATTTTTTTGAATCAGTATTGTTGGTGTTAAGCATTGTTACCATGCATTATAGGGTATAAAAGGGGTGTGAACAGAATCACCTATTGGTTGGACAATGTGAATAACACGGGGATGTCCCCTAGTTTTAATTTTTAATTACTTTTTTATACAATCTCAATTATTAATTGCACGGAAATGCCAGTATTCACAATACATTAAAATTTGCTGCAAAAGTGGAAACTTTGAATGTAAAATGAAATACCTTTGTTTCTCGAGACTGGTCTATGTTATTGATATATATAATATTGTTCATTTAACAGTAGGGTATTTAGAATGTCCGTACTGAATAAACATGTTTTCATACCAGAAGTAATTAAAAATAAAATATTTTATTTAAAAGTTATAGTACAATATTTATTACTTAACACTGCCATTTGGTAATAAATATGGTACTTCAATTAAACGAAAAAATGTTGCTGCAAGCGAGGTTCGAACCAGCAGCTTTACAGTTACTAGACTTCTACAATACTGTATGCCCTCAGCTGCCGATGCTTACTTCAGTTGATTATGGAAAAATGGAAATGAGCGTTTGGCGTCATTGGCCGGGAGGCCCCTTGCGGGGCAGGTCCGGCCGCCTTCGTGCAGGTCTTATTACATTCGACGCTACATTGGGCGACCTGCGCACCGGATGGGGATGAAATGATGATGAAGACAACACAACACCCAGTCCCTGAGCGGAGAAAAACCCTGACCCAGCCGAGAATCGAACCCAGGCCCGTAGGACGGCAATCCGTCACGCTGACCACTCAGCTATCTTTTTTTATTATTATTATTTAATTTTGCTCGATATAGTTCGTTGCGTTTGGTCTGGGCGGATGTCACAAGACATCCGTTCAAGTTGATCGTTGATTCCTTGACTCAGGTTTATTATTGTTATTATTATTATTATTATTATTATTATTACAGAGAGCACGCAGCACTCTGACCGAACACGCTGAGCTACCAACCCGGCAACTATCGAGGCAGACAGTTGATTATAAATGTTTTGTATTTAACAGAACGTTCACTGAGTATCAGATTCTATAAGTATTAAGAAGTTTTTAAGAGGGTCAGTCCATGAGGTCCCGTTGTTAAGACCAAAATCAGCATCTTCCGTAAGATACGGCGCTAATATTTCAGTTTCTAATTCGCTGACCACTTCTCGCACTGCTCTTCTTAGCTTCACGTTGTCTTGGTTCGACGTCTTGTGCATTATTCGCAACGTCCTGACTCACTAAGCTGGATACACGTTGTTAACGATCGCTTCCTACGTATGACATGTACAGAGCGTATCTCATTCCGTGTGGCACGCGATGTGCTCTGGTGAAGCTGCTATATAAGGGCCGTGACAGGCGGTCCGTACGCACTTCTCCCTCTCTTGTCTCGACTAAGAACACAACATAACCGTGCAGCAAAAAGCAACCATCTTTGACTCGAGGGCCAACTGGAACCGAATTTCATAAAGGCGACGTTAGTGATGTGATCGCGTGTCTGCGTGGTAGAACTACATCGTGAGCGGTCTAATGTCGGCAATGTGAGTAAGCGTCGTGGAAACTTGCGAAGCCGCATATGCCATAGACTTCCGAGGTTGATGTCAATTGCGGCGATTCATGAAAGCCACCTGACATGCTCACTGAACAGTTCACTGTCGAAATAAACCAGCAGCAAACTTCCATTACATGTCTGCGAAGGCTGCTTGATACGGAGTTCCGACGTAGGCGAAAGTTGAGTGAAACAGTAAGAATCAAAGTGCATCGACGGAGAAGAACTCGATAATATCGGAAGTGAAGAGATGCTCTTTGGTGGCTGAGAGTCTCCTTCGATGACACTCGTTTCGTGTTTCGTTGGAGGATGTGTATTTTGTCTTGGTCACGGAGGACAGTTGAAGGTAACACACAGTGAAATAGAACTGGTCACCAGATCCGATTAAGAACAATTTTTTTCTGTATGTTGTTAATACGTGCAGTGGTTTCTGTAGCTTTACATAGCAGTATAACCTAAATATACGAGTGCTATTTTTCTTTTTCCTTTCAGTGTCCAATCGGATGCGAAGTGGAAACCACAGCAAAAATGAAAAATGTTTTATTTGCAACAGTTGGTTACACCTTCCAGCTACTTCTCTACGTACTCGCCGCTCCATTTCTGACATTTATCGTAGCGTGATACCAACTTACCAATACTGTACTCGCCGGCCGGTGTGGCTGAGAGGTTCTAGCCGCATCAGTCTGGAAACCCGTGACCACTACGATCGCAGGTTCAAATCCTGCCTCGGGCATGGATGTGTGGGATGTCCTTAGGTTCGTTAGGTTTAAGTAGTTCTAAGCTCTAGGGGACTGATGACCTCAGATGTTAAGTCCCATAGTGTTCAGAGCCATTTTTGAATACTGTAGTCACAGAAGGCAGCCACCTGTGCTTTCCGCCGTTTCTCTATGCTGGTCTGCCGTGCGTTACCTGTGTGTGCTAAAATGTTGTCCTTCTAGCTAGCGGTTCATGTGAACTAAGAGATGAAACTCAGAGGAAGCCAAGTCCTGGCTGATGATGGGTGATCAAACACTTCCTGTCAAAAATCCTGCAGGGGCATCTTTGTTGCAGCTGCAGCGTGCGGTCGAGCATTATCATGAAAAAGGACAACATTCCACTTGGATTGTTCTGAATTGCCCTTCGTAGACGATTTTTTCGAATCGCCTGGTCCACTCGCTTCGAGTGAGGTCTTCGGTCGATACTCGCTTCCTTCCCTGACCGCCTGCATCATGAACGTCTGCACGTCCTGCTCCAAAATTCCTGCACCATTGCCGCGCTTTGCTGTCACGCATGTTAGATACGTTATGAGAACCGCAGGAAAACAGACAGAAACCCTCACCCAGAAGAAACGGAATGACAGCACACACTCACTTGGTGCGACGCTCTATTGTGCTAGGCATTACACTCAGAACTGAAAAGTGACATCATATTTAATCGACGGCCATACTTCGACGCACTGGTCAACACATTTGCGTAAAGCTTAGTCGAGTTTTCAATATGGTTTTAATTTCGCGACCGATCGGATCTTAAAAAATATAATAATAATAATCCACGTAGAAAACATATTTGCATCGAGAATTACTCCTGGAATGCTACACTGCTGAAAAATAATGTAAGCCACAACAGTTTAACAATCCAGGCATAATTTTTTATGTAAATGGGTTCTCTATGGTTTCAAATGACCAACTGTGAAAGAATAAAAGCTACCCCCGAAGTGCAGAAAATTACAGAAAATACTACATTGTTAAAAAGATTTTTGTTAGTTTGTCAATACTTCTTTACTTAAAAACTTTAAGTCTGTATGCTTAGACAACAAAAACCATTTTTCCTTGTTCTTCGATAAAAAGTAAATAAAAAAGCTCTGAAGATGTTTTAACTTAAGCGAAACATGTATCGGTGAAGAAAAGAAAAAACGTTTTTGCTTAAGATGGTACCTGTCCGACAAACGTATTTATTTGTAAGCAAACAAGGGACACGAGAGTGAGCTTCAACATCAAGACAAAAAGGCTGTATCACTTCATTTACATTTTAAGTTTAACTACGAACTCCAAATTTGAATGTAAAAATATGAAACTGAATGCATAATTACCTGAAGATGGGCATCATCCCGAAACCGGTCGTGATTTAAATAATCCGCCTTCACCTGCAACTGGTTACGGATTTTATCAACACTGCCTTCTTAGGAGAACCCTAAGTTTGTTTTGCTAGTGTGCATAAATTACGCCGTATCCCAGTACTACGTTCCTCAGTAACAACACCCATCACGTTTAGGATGTCGCGTATCAAAGTCTCCAATGATACGGCGTGAACATTTACTTTACCCTACCGACCCGCGCGGTGCAGCCCGCTTCCGTTAGAAGTGCAGCCGCAGTTTCCCAGTACATGACACGCACTGACGACTCGGAGAATGCTCCCGTAACTGTATAATCAGGCTTAATAACACGGCTCTCTGCCCCCGCTGCTGTTTGAAGAAGCAGACTTCCAGTATGCGCGAGGCATCCATCAGAGCGGCTGCCGTAATCACGACCGTCTTCTGAATCTCCACATAGAATTACGGTAGTTTTCCTTAATTTCGGTTATCACTGTCTCGTTTCCCGCTACCGTTCTTCATCCTGCCTTGCGCCGCACACTCGTATTTCGGATCTGCTTCTCTTGCGCTCTTTTTCTCTTTGTGCAGCGGCGTAATCACCCTCTTCCGACGGGACTTCTTCATTTGTGTCATATTTATCTTCTCAAATATGCAGCGAGTAGTTTCTGCAGACAGATCGAAATTTTGCAACCGAAAGAGTCTCAAGATCTACGACGAGCAATGTTTAGATATATTATAGATTTATTGACTATACTGTATCAACCGCAGATAAAATCCTGAAAAGAGAAAGTGAACGTCACAAAACCATCATACCAAATGAGATGGCGAAGTGGGTAAGGTACTGAACTCGAGTATGAGCGTCCAGAGTTCAAATCCTACGTTGAGTCAACTAGAGATTACGTTGTTCCTTTAAATCGATTCAATCGGAAGCTGAGTAGATTTCTGCATAAGGAGCCCGATAGATCTCATTTTCGATCCGAGTCGCGGTTGTGCTTCCTCATTATGACCTCGTCACCAACAAGACTGATATCAAAACGAAATATTTTTCTAGTTATTGCACATATTTGCAGAATTTTTGCTTAAACAATACATGTTCTCCATCCCTTCATTTGACGGTTAACAACGAAAGTTCACTTGTTACAATCTGATTTGTTTGATATCATTTGTTAATATTAATATCAATTTAATATTAAATTTGTTTATTCCATTCGGGCACAGCCCATCATCAGAACATTAGATGAAAGACTTAATACATCAAATCGTGTTACATGACTTCAATCTTAACATTGGTGGTCAATTGAAATACACGAGGACGACACAGCAGACTCACAGATAAACCAAAAAGCAAAATATAACATTATCGCTTCTTATCTAGATATCACGTAACTAATGAGGAAGTATTGAATAGGATTGGGGAGAAGAGAAGTTTGTGGCACAACTTGACTAGAAGAAGGGATCGGTTGGTAGGACATGTTCTGAGGCATCAAGGGATCACCAGTTTAGTATTGGAGGGCAGCGTGGAGGGTAAAAATCGTAGAGGGAGACCAAGAGATGAATACACTAAGCAGATTCAGAAGGATGTAGGTTGCAGTAGGTACTGGGAGATGAAGAAGCTTGCACAGGATAGAGTAGCGTGGAGAGCTGCATCAAACCAGTCTCAGGACTGAAGACCACAACAACAACAACAACAATCTAGATACACTTTGTAAACATAGAGCATCGGAATAAACGAACTGCCAAATAATGTCGAATCGTACTGTAAACGAACTACTAAATAAGTGACGAAACGTATCCACACATTTATAATTACTACATATCATGTAATCTCTACGAATTAGGTAATGACAGATTACTGTAGATGCAATAAAGACGTCAAATCACACTGGACGTAAATACCAATGTAATACTCCCATGTATAATTAATCATAAGTACAACATCATACGTAAATAATTTCACCAATGTTGTATTCGCAGGTTACTTGAGAACGTCAATAAAGCCGAACAGTTGTTGTAATGAAGAATATTAAATGGTTCAAATGGCTCTGAGCACTATGGGACTTAACATCTGTGCTCATCAGTCCCCTAGAACTTAGAACTACTTAAACCTAACTAACCTAAGGACATAACACACATCTATGCCCGAGGCAGGATTCGAAACTGCGACCGTAGCGGTCACGCGGTTCCAGACTGAAGCGCCTAGAACCGCACGGCCACACCGCCGGCGAAGAATATTAATCTTACTGCACCAAATCTGGAGCTTTCCTTTTCAGGTGAAATGACTTGATGGAAATATTTTGTGTTACGCGCTTTTATCTGATATTCTGAAATGGGCTCTACCCAAAATACCTAAACAAATTTCTGACAAGAAGTGGGTCATTGTTAATAGCGATCGAATAAAGCAGTAGGAAAATGTGCTTCGTATTCAGCGCGACTTTACGTCGAAATCTGCACTTCTTCGATCAAGGCCTTATCCAATTGGTCTCATATTTTACACTTGGCCTACGGTTGGGTAATGTGGTGGATACATCGCGTGGGACACCGCACAGTTTGCTCGTGATGTAAGACGACGTCTAACGTACCAGTATGTTCCAAGATGTGTAGCTGATCGGGCCGACGCTTTGCCGTTCAAGATTTCCTGACCTCAATGATCTGGATTTTTCTGTATGGAGTCATCTCGAAAGTATAGCCCTACCAATGACATAGTTAATGTATTGGAGCAGCATGAAGAGCCACGAAGTACCATTCGTGCAGAATTGATTGCGCGTTACGAGGCTGATTGCGACATCTTTTTGTCGAACATCGTCACAGGCGATGCAACAAGGGTTCATCATTTCGAAACGGAAACAAAACGGTAATCGATGGAGAAGCGCCACACGACCGCTCCTCCGAAGAAAACGTTTAAAGCTGTTTTCTCAGCCAGTAAAGCCTGCCGACTGTCTTCTGGACGTCTAAAGTAGTTATTTTGTTTGATATCCTCCCTCGTGATGCAACGGTCAACTCTGAAGTGTACAGTGCGACCTCAGGCAATCGAATTCGCTTCAGCGTGTTCGTCGCCACAAAACATACGAACTTCTCCTTCTCCGTGACAAAGCAAGGCCCGAGAGCAGCTCACAAAACTTCATTGGAGTGTTCTCCTTAATCCACCCTACAATTCGGATCTCGCACCTTGCGACTTCCTCGCCGCGCGGCGTAGCCGTGCGGCTCCCCCCGTCGGAGGTTCAAGACCTCCCTCGGGCATGGGTGTGTGTGTTGTCTTTAGCGTAAGATAGTTTAATTAGTGTGTAAGCCTAGGGACCGATGACCTTAGCAGTTTGGTCCCATAGTCCACACTACAAATTTCCAAATTTTTCCGACTTCCTCTGGCGCAATGAAGGATACGCTTGGCGGGAAGCAAGACGTGGATGACTGGGAGGTTATTGATGCAGTAAGAAGGTGGCTGCAATATTGGCCAGTGCAGTGATACCCATGCGGGCAAACAGGGCCTCCCAGTAAGGTGGTGTGAGGGCGTCGCATTGAATGGAGATTACGTTGGAAAATAGGGTTTTGCAGCTAAAAGAGTGGGGACTGACATGATGTATTGTAATCCTGAATAAAAACAAATCTGCTTTCAGAAAAAAGTGCGTTGCATTATTTATTGAACGTCCCTGCTATAATCTTGTCAAAATGTACGAATCTTCCGAGGCTGTTTGAAAGAATTCATTGCGTGAAGTATTGAAGCCCACAATGCGCAGACAACATATACGATATCTCCTTCGACAGGTAGTGGTATACAGCGAACTTGTAATATTATTGGGTTTCGGATGCTCCGTATAAAAAATATTTGTCATAAAAGAGAAGAACAGCCATCGAGCTGTAGTTGGTAAAATGTTATATTTTTGTAATGTGCCTTTACACAAAGACGCGCGTCCGGCATTAACTGCTTCAAATAAACACTGTGAACTGCTGGGCTCAGATATTTAAATCACTGCTGCGGCGCTTGATCGTAAGAAGATGCGAAACATATGTATGATAAAAATCTATATTTTGTTATTTATAGTTCTACAGACTTGATTATCTTTTACTGTTTCGTTGCCGACATATGAGGAAGTGCAGTGTAGCATCGCTACAAATTATACTATATTTCGTGTACTAAAAAATGTAAGTCTTCGATCTAAGCATCGAAAAACCGTGTGGCGCAATCAAATACTCACGCGCACGCAATGACATCTAATTTCAAGAAAATATTGGACAGACAAAACAGGACATTGTTGTAGGACGCAATGTGTGAAAGAAATATCAAATGTAAGTTTTATGTTCCTTAGATATTTGTTCATGTTCAGTGGTATAGATTCTCTTAGAATATATTGATGAGTCATAATGAAATCTTTTTCTTTCTGTTATCTTATTTTAGTAACCTCAGTGTTCTTTTGATGTGTTACAGGTCAGCTCTTTATAGCGGTATCTAGGTTGTTTGCGGGAGGCTACTAATTTATTCAATCTCAGATTTGATAACCATTACCAAAAACCACTTTCGTGTATCCATTTCTTTTTTTATATATATATATTCAGTTCGGTCCCTTAGGTATTTGTATGGAAGAATCAGATTGCGTGAAGGCATTCCAGGTTAAATGTCAGGCTCAAGCCACCTTTGCGTAATCAGACATTATTCCTCCTGAACACAATCGTGAACCGACGCAACGCAGTTCGAAACTCTGCTCTCTCTCTCTCTCTCCGACCTGCACCAAAATCGGCTAAGAAAGTCTAGTACAAATTGCATTATCATTATTATCTGTATTATCTATATCACGTTGATATAGATATTGACTGACCTTTTCTTTTTTGCGCGATTTATACTAGAAACTGTATCGTGTATCTTGCTGAAGCAGTATTACGGGAATTTCTAGATAAGGTTGGCCACGTGTGAAATGAGAACCCAGTTAGATGAAGACTCAATCGAAATTTTACATTTATATAAATCTGTTCTTAATTGGATGATATTTCATTCTGTACTCAGTGACAGAGCTCGTAACCACACACAATATCTCATTTGAAGAACAGTAGAATGGCCAAGATACGAGGACATGCTGAAAAGTAATCCCTCGGAGCCTTTTGTGTGAAATCTCTTAGGCATTTTTTTATGAAACAAATTTTATTAACCATCTACTTCTCTATTCTTCATGTCTACATCTCGATTTGTCAACACTGTCACCCTGTCAGTGAACACATTTGTCCCAAGGAGATACCATTTTGTTGATCCTGCCACATTAGAATGTTTCTGACGGAACCACAACCACACCTCTTCTTGCACGGCTTCATCAGTGTCAAAGTGAAGTCCTCCAAGGTAACTCTTCGTTTTTTTAAGCTATTGAAACAGATGAAAATGTATGGGCCAAATCGGGACTGTGTGGAGGATGATCAATGACAGTGAACCCAAGGCGTCGGATTATTGCAGACGTCACAGCGCTCGTATATTGTCTGCATTACCATGCTGAAGGAGAGTGTGAACTATGTGTGGACGGACTCTTTGAATTGGAAACTCGATTGCAGCACTGTGTTTCTCATGGAACGACATAGTTATATTGCACACTACCATGTTACGTGTTACAATTCTGAGCCCTCTAGTGAGACACATATAGCAAGATCTGTGTCAAAGTATCAGTGTACGATCTTCAGCAGTGAGCCGTGGCTGACTCATGCTATGCGCTGGATTAAACCTTCGTTGCGATTCTGTGTTTAGTTTCCCACGATTATGTTGTTATCCTCTCCTTCGACAGGTGGCAGCAGCGGTGTGTATCGATATTCGCACCTTGGACTATCTTTGACCTGGTGCTTATAGTTTCTGGCTGGGCGGTGAGCTAGCAGTCGGTCGGCTGGCGTGGAGCAGCGAGGAATTCTCGACGGAGCGTAGTTTGGCCGGGCCCACTGGCGGTCTCTTCGCAGTGTTAGAGTGTGTGGTGCTCTTCCCATTGCTACGAGGTCTGTGGCTCACCGACCCTGGACAAGAAAGTTGAGTTTTGATTTAACCTACCAGCAAGTCAAGACTGTTCACATGGTGTCGTTTGGAGTTCGTTGTCAGATGTTGGGATATTCCCGCGAGCAACAATGTGGTTTTCAAGTTGGAAAATTCTACCCACCCTCTGGCGGAGTTTCACTGTATTTGGTTATTTCTATTGAAGTGGACCAGCGGAATCTTCTGCCTTGTGGCCGTTAACGTTCCGGTTACCTGCCCTGGCCATTGATGTAAATTTCAGGCAGTGTAGCTTCCTCATTGTGTTGTTGCTGACCAGCATGGTGTGTAGTTTTACAGCTCCATGTATGCTTGGTTGTGGGTGCCAATATCTTCTACGTTGTTCCGTTGAACTCCCTGTTGTGCCATGGTCGGGTGGAATGGAAGTTATCTTGTTGGTGGGTCCACTGACTGTCGGTCTGTTGGGCTGTCGTCGGATCATGAATGGTTGGCCCAACTGCCTGTCTCACCTAAGCGAGCGTTAGTGTTTGAATTCCAGGCTTACCCTCGAACATCAGAGCGCCCTTGGGTGTACTGCCCTATTTTTTTTATTTGTTCTTGTTGTGTGTTTTAAAATGGCTTCTAGCAGACTTTTTTTTTTAATTAGCGTTGTTTTGCTCTTAGGGCTTTCACCCTAGTTTAAAGAACTGTTACACGTAAGACCTTGGCTTTTTAAAGGTTTTAATGTTGTTGAAATTTAAGTGATGGCCTTAGCCTAGTTCAATCAATTGTTTCACATAAGGCCTTTGGCATTTAAAAAAAAATTAATTTTGTTGAATTTTAAGTCTTGGCCCTTCAGCCGATTTTGAGTTTGAGTTGTTTCTAAGGCCTTCAGCCTAAATTAAAGAACTGATTCACGTAAGGCCTTTGGTATTTTAAAAAAAATTATGGAGTTTTAAGTGTTAGGCCTTCAGCCGATTTGAATTCAACTTGTTACTTCAACATAAATAAAGAACTGTTTTAAGATAAGGCTTGCCTCTTAAATTTCTGATTACGCTGGCGTTTTAAGTTATTGGCCTTCAGCGGTTTTTAAATTAAAGTGGCTTTCAGCCGGTAATTAAGACCCAAAGATTAAAGCTGCGTGCTCAAAAAAAAAAAATAATGGGATCTTGTAATGTTTGATCAAATAATAAAGTTGTATGTTCGAGTGTAACTGAAAGCCCCTTATTTTAGCCCCTTTCCACAATTTGTACTATCTGCCCTGTCCTGCGGGATTGGCAGGCCGTTCCAAGCAGTGTGTACTGATCGAATCCTAATTACATACAAATTTGATGTTTGAAAAGGTCCAAACGTATAATACGTGAATTAGACGATGATGAAAATGCATTTCCCAGGGTGGCTTGTCTTCAGCACAGAACCATTCCAAACTAAAGTTAGAACGCCACAGGATTGGATACGTTTCCAAGATTTGTGTTCCGCTGCTCTAGAAACGGAGGCACTCGCTGATGAAACGCGAAAGCAGACGACAGCCAGTAAGCTTAACAGAAGCGAGACAGCCCAAAGTCGTCCGTCACGCAAGGTGACAGTAACGAGCGGACACTCGACACATACCGGCAGGGTGAGGCCATACGAGTACGCGTCCACCTCGCGACGCATTGATTCCAGTGGCCGATGGTTTGGCGGAGCGCGCGAAACGACCGGAAATCTTCCGGGAATTAAAGGCAACAGAAACAAAGGCACTCGTTCCGTGCTGAGCTGAGCAATCTCCGCTCCTGTGACGGCGGAATCGGATGGCAATCTTCCCCCTCCCCCTCGTACCCTGTGAAGCAAAGGAGGACGGCCGTAATAAGCTTACGGGAGACGGCACAAGAGCTCCGGAACACAGACGATAAAGTCGATACACCGGCCGGCTAACAGCCGAACGACGATGAGTCAAGGGAGCGAAACTCACTGCGCCAGAATCTAGGAGGGCGGCAACGCGAAACGAAAAACCCACACGCCGGCTCGGAGATTGGCGGATATCCGACGTGGATAAGCTGCCAATTAACGGGAGCGTCTGTATGGATGAAAACTGGTTACGCCGATTAAGAGACTGAAGCCAGTCGTTCGGTATGACGAAGATCATCTCGTTCAGTCAGAAACGATAAATTAAGCCGTCCTAACATGGGAAGCAAAGCGCGCCACCCGTGTTTTTCCTCGTAGTTGGTGCATGCTTGGAAGACAAACTCCCCTTCGCACCCCCCCCTCCACCCGTTCCCCTCAGATTTAGTGGTAAAATGGCGCAGTGGATACCCGTCAAAACTGAACACAAGTCAAGCGTGACAACAGGAAGATGGTGTTCTGAACTGTGAAAAAGAGAAACAAAACAGAAACAGCGAATGGTGCGAGATCAAGATGTGCAACATCGAGCGAATTACTAAAACCACAGTGCACAGCGTCGTGGTTGTGTCGCCACGCTGTTTGACTACTGAGGGGGAGGCATAGTCTTCGCAACTGTCATACTATACATCGGTCGTAGAATATGAGTCATGTCGTAAGAATCACCATCGCAAGTAAGCGTAACGAATAGTGAGAGCAGGCGAGATGTCGCATAAATCTCTCACAGAACTGAAAACAACAAATAAACGGGTGTGAACTAGAATTTCTGGAAGCATCCCCCAAGCTGTGGCTAAGCCATGTCTCTGCAATATCCTTTCTTTCAGGAGTGCTAGTTCTGCAAGGTTCGCAGGAGAGCTTCTGTAAAGTTTGGAAGGTAGGAGACGAGGTACTGGCAGAAGTAAAGCAGTGAGTACCGGGCGTGAGTCGTGCTTGGGTAGCTCAGTTGGTAGAGCACTTGCCCGCGAAAGGCAAAGGTCCTGAGTTCGAGTCTCGATCTGGCACACAGTTTTAATCTGCCAGGAAGTTTCATATCAGCGCACACTCCGCTGCAGAGTGAAAATCTCATTCTGGAAACATCCCTCAGGCTGTGGCTAAGCCATGTCTCCGCAATATCCTTTCTTTCAGGAGTGCTAGTTCTGCAAGGTTCGCAGGAGAGCTTCTGTAAAGTTTGGAAGGTAGGAGACGAGGTACTGGCTGAAGTAAAGCAGTGAGGACGGGGCGTCAGTCGTGCTTGGGTAGCTCAGTTGGTAGAGCACTTGCCCGCGAAAGGCAAAGGTCCTGAGTTCGAGTCTCGATCCGGCACACAGTTTTAATCTGCCAGGAAGTTTCATATCAGCGCACACTCCGCTGCAGAGTGAAAATCTCATTCTGAAAACATTCCCCAGGCTGTGGCTAAGCCATGTCTCCGCAATATCCTTTCTTTCAGGAGTGCTAGTTCTGCAAGGTTCGCAGGAGAGCTTCTGTAAAGTTTGGAAGGTAGGAGCCGAGGTACTGGCAGAAGTAAAGCAATGAGGACGGGGCGTGAGTCGTGCTTGGGTAGCTCAGTTGGTAGAGCACTTGCCCGCGAAAGGTAAAGATCCTGAGTTCGAGTCTCGATCCGGCACACAGTTTTAATCTGCCAGGAAGTTTCATATCGGGTGTGAACTATGTTACAACAAAGGAATTCAAGAGTAAAAACTTCCAAAACGAAACGCAAGAGTCAGAAAGTGTGGTACTTGTGTAGAACAATCACGAGGTACGTACGTTTGGAGGCCCCTTCCTTACACCTCGCTGTTCTAAACAGACGTTACACCACGACACAGACACAAATTTGAGTAAAGCGAATAGACACGCCAGTGACTGGACGGACAGTATATAAGGCACAGGGGTGAACTGAACAAGGATTTCCCGCTTTGCAGTCCAACACCATAACCAGACAACTGCGACGTCGTGACTATTGTCCACACTCGCTCGATATAGCTCATCTCGAGATTGAACCATTCATTGCTCTGTTCAGTACACCTTCTTCCAGTTTACATGCCTGGTCTGTGTTTTGTTTTTGACAGGGTATCACTGGGCCATCTTACCACTGAATCTAAAGGTGTGTGGTGGAGAGTTTCTCTTGTTAGGATCGTACTGGTACATCACAGTGAAAATGCTCTTCATCTTTATTTTCGACCAGAGCGGTCTGCAGCGGCAGTTTTTGGCTGTACCTGGCGCGCAAATTACGTAGTTTCCTTACGAAATCGGATGCGCGGAAAATTGCTACATTATCTCTACTTAAAAGCGCATATGCAGGGTGTTAGAAATTCGCATTACAAACTTCTAGGACTTGGGGAGTAAGCACATAATATTTTCAAAAGCAACCCATGCCCGGAAACGTTATCCAACGACGCTACAGAGTGTCAAAGTTGTAGGTGCCTGTAGCCGGCCGTAGTGGCCGTGCGGTTAAAGGCGCTGCAGTCTGGAACCGCAAGACCGCTACGGTCGCAGGTTCGAATCCTGCCTCGGGCATGGATGTTTGTGATGTCCTTCGGTTAGTTAGGTTTAAGTAGTTCTAAGTTCTAGGGGACTAATGACCTCAGCAGTTGAGTCCCACAGTGCTCAGAGCCATTTGAACCTGTGCCTGTAAATTTATGTGTGTACAAGGTGAATCCTTGATTATGTTACAAACTTTCAGGGATGATGGACACGGATAAACGTACCGATGTAGGGATTCCTGGTTCGGAAACGAACGAGTCGTAAGTTACAAGGGAAATGCATTTTGATGCCTGACAATGAGTTTAGAACGTAAGGTATGCATTTTATAGCCAATGTCTACTAGAATTTTTTCTTATTTTCCACCATACCACCACCTCTGAAAGTTGCCTATCCTACAATCTTAGCAACAATAGTAGCCGCGCGGGATTAGCCGAGCGGTGTCAGGCGCTGCACTCATGGACTGTGCGGCTGGTCCCGGCGGAGGTTCGAGTCCTCCATCGGGCATGGATGTGTGTGTTTGTCCTTAGGATAATTTAGGTTAAGTAGTGTGTAAGTTTAGGGACTGATGACCTTAGCACTTAACTCTCATAAGATTTCACATACATCTGAACAACAACAGTACCAGTACACGTATTCCATTGTCAGAGGAATCAGAATGGTTTTCGCTTATAACTTTCGACTAGTTCGTTTTCGGGACAGGGACCCTTAATACATTTACGCTTACCTGCCACTCAGGAGAAAATAAACATTAATTGCTGGTTTGTGCCAATAGTACCTGGAAGTACTAACCAACCAGAAAAACATACTACTCGCAATAGCTGTAATTATTATTCTGCGAATGAAACAAATATTGATGTACAAAATTGTTAAGGCTTTCGTGGCCAATATTTGTCAAATATTGATGTAATGTTATTCAGTGCATTGTCCCCAGTCATGAACAGAAATATCTGCATTAATATCTCTAGCACACTCTATATGGAACGTATATACAGGGTGTTCGGAAATTCCCGTTACAAACTTCTAGGCCTTTTAGAGGGAATTGAGTACATAATATTTTGAGTAGCTACAGACCGTCGAAGTTACAGGCGCCGGCGCCTCTTAATGTATGTATGTATATTCAAGGTGATTCCGTGATGATGATGATGTTTGATTTGTGGGGTGCTCAACTGCGCGGTCATCAGCTCTAGTGCAAAGTTGCAATTTTTACACACTTCAAGCTAGCCATTGTCACGAATGATGATGATGATAATGATGAAGGTGATGATGACGATGATGATGATGATGATGATGATAAAATGATGAGGACAACACAAACACCCAGTCCTCGGGCAGAGAAAATCCCCAACCCGGCCGGGAATCGAACCAGGGACCTCGTGACCCAGAGGCTGCAACGCTAGCCACTACACCAGGAGCTGCGATATGATTCCGTAATGATCTTACAAACTTTCAGATGTAATCTGAGAGGGGATCAATGAAAATATGTGAGGAAATTGCATACGAAGCTAGAATGTTTGTCACTTCAGTTTACAGAATAATAACAGAAAAGTTGCAAAAAATTGGAGCCAGAAAAAAAATCCGTCGCAAACAGAGGTGAAACTGACGATGCTATTTGCGTATGACATGAATGGAGTCATACATACAAATAGGGGACCCAGACGACGTTTTAACAGGCGCGTACTACAAGCTGTTTCTGCAAAATGTTCTGCAGCCGAAAATCCGTCGTAGAAGGCTTATCACGCTGGCAGCTGGTGTCCTCATTTTGTACGCAAGACCGCATATTTCTCTACCAGTAACAGAATCGCTTGACAAATATGGATGGGAAGTACTTCCCCGCCCACCACCATACAGCACTGATATGAGCCCATTATATTTTGATTTGTTTCGCAAATAGAGAGAACAACTCCATGGAAAACGTTTTGATACAACTGACGAATCTTCCAGTGAGGTGGCCCGAGTAATTAGACAACTCAACAATGAATGTCTTCTATCCGAAATACATAAGTTGCCAAAACTTTGGGAAGCTATCATAAGCAAGAACGAAGGTTATATACAAGGCCTGTTGTTGTTGTTGTTGTGGTCTTCAGTCCTGAGACTGGTTTGATGCAGCTCTTCATGCTACTCTATCCTGTGCAAGCTTCTTCATCTCCCAGTACCTACTGCAACCTACATCCTTCTGAATCTGCTTAGTGTATTCATCTCTTGGTCTCCCTCTACGATTGTTACCCTCCACGCTGCCCTCCAATGCTAAATTTGTGATCCCTTGATGCCTCAACACATGTCCTACCAACCAATCCCTTCTTCTAGTCACGTTGTGCCACAAACTTCTCTTCTCCCCAATCCTATTCAATACCTCCTCATTAGTTACGTGATCTACCCACTTTATCTTCAGCATTCTTCTGTAGCACCACATTTCGAAAGCTTCTATTCTCTTCATGTCCACACTAGTTATCGTCCATGTTTCACTTCCATACATGGCTACACTCCATACAAGTACATTCAGAAAGGACTTCCTGACACTTAAATCTGTACTCGATGTTAACAAATTTCTCTTCTTCAGAAACGATTTCCTTGCCATTGACAGTCTACATTTTATATCCTCTCTACTTCGACCAATATCAGTTATTTTACTCCCTAAATAGCAAAACTCCTTTACTACTTTAAGTGTCTCATTTCCTAATCTAATCCCCTCAGCATCACCCGATTTAATTTGACTACATTCCATTATCCTCGTTTTGCTTTTGTTGATGTTCATCTTATATCCTCCTTTCAAGACACTGTCCATTCCGTTCAACTGCTCTTCCAAGTCTTTTGCTGTCTCTGACAGAATTACTATGTCATCGGCGAACCTCAAAGTTTTTACTTCTTCTCCATGAATTTTAATGCCTACTCCGAATTTTTCTTTTGTTTCCTATACTGCTTGCTCAATATACAGATTGAATAACATTGGGGAGAGGCTACAACCCTGCCTCACTCCTTTCCCAACCACGGCATCCATTTCATGCCCCTCGACTCTTATAACTGCCATCTGGTTTCTGTACAAATTGTAAATAGCCTTTCGCTCCCTGTATTTTACCCCTGCCACCTTCAGAATTTGAAAGAGAGTATTCCAGTTAACATTGTCGAAAGCTTTCTCTAAGTCTACAAATGCTAGAAACGTAGGTTTGCCTTTTCTTAATCTTTCTTCTAAGATAAGTCGTAAGGTTAGTATTGCCTCACGTGTTCCAACATTTCTACGGAATCCAAACTGATCTTCCCCGAGGTCCGCTTCTACCAGTTTTTCAATTCGTCTGTAAAGAATTCGCGTTAGTATTTTGCAGCTGTGACTTATTAAACTGATAGTTCGGTAATTTTCACATCTGTCAACACCTGCTTTCTTTGGGATTGGAATTATTATATTCTTCTTGAAGTCTGAGGGTATTTCGCCTGTCTCATACATCTTGCTCACCAGATGGTAGAGTTTTGTCATGACTGGCTCTCCCAAGGCCATCAGTAGTTCTAATGGAATGTTGTCAACTCCCGGGGCCTTGTTTCGACTCAGGTCCTTCAGTGCTCTGTCAAACTCTTCACGCAGTATCTTATCTCCCATTTCGTCTTCATCTACATCCTCTTCCATTTCCATAATATTGTCCTGAAGTACTTCGCTCTTGTATAAACCCTCTATATACTCCTTCCACCTTTCTGCCTTCCCTTCTTTGCTTAGAACTGGGTTGCCATCTGAGCTCTTGATATTCATACAAGTGGTTCTCTTCTCTCCAAAGGTCTCTTTAATTTTCCTGTAGGCAGTATCTATCTTACCCCTAGTGAGACAAGCCTCTACATCCTTACATTTGTCCTCTAGCCATCCCTGCTTAGCCATTTTGCACTTCCTGTCGATTTCATTTTTGAGACGTTTGTATTCCTTTTTGCCTGCTTCATTTACTGTATTTTTATATTTTCTTCTTTCATCAATTAAATTCAATATTTCTTCTGTTACCCAAGGATTTCTATTAGCCCTCGTCTTTTTACCTAATAGATCCTCTGCTGCCTTCACTACTTCATCCCTCAGAGCTACCCATTCTTCTTCTACTGTATTTCTTTCCCGCATTCCTGTCAATTGTTCCCTTATGCTCTCCCTGAAACTCTCTACAACCTCTCGTTCTTTCAGTTTATCCAGGTCCCATATCCTTAAATTCCCACCTTTTTGCAGTTTCTTCAGTTTCAATCTGCAGATCATAACCAATAGATTGTGGTCAGAATCCACATCTGCCCCTGGAAATGTCTTACAATTTAAAACCTGGTTCCTAAATCTCTGTCTTACCATTATATAATCTATCTGATACCTTTTAGTATCTCCAGGATTCTTCCAGGTATACAACCTTCTTTTATGATTCTTGAACCAAGTGTTAGCTATGATTAAGTTACGCTCTGTGCAAAATTCTACAAGGCGGCTTCCTCTTTCATTTCTTCCCCCCAATCCATATTCACCTACTATGTTTCCTTCTCTCCCTTTTCCTACTGACGAATTCCAGTCACCCATGACTATTAAATTTTCGTCTCCCTTCACTACCTGAATAATTTCCTTTATCTCGTCATACATTTCATCAATTTCTTCATCATCTGCAGAGCTAGTTGGCATATAAACTTGTACTACTGTAGTAGGCATGGGCTTTGTGTCTATCTTGGCCACAATAATGCGTTCACTATGTTGTTTGTAGTAGCTAACCCGCACTCCTATTTTTTTATTCATTATTAAACCTACTCCTGCATTACCTCTATTTGATTTTGTATTTATAACCCTGTAATCACGTGACCAAAAGTCTTGTTCCTCCTGCCACCGAACTTCTCTAATTCCCACTATATCTAACTTTAACCTATCCATTTCCCTTTTTAAATTTTCTAACCTACCTGCCCGATTAAGGGATCTGACATTCCACGCTCCGATCCGTAGAACGCCAGTTTTCTTTCTCCTGATAACGACGTCCTCTTGAGTAGTCCCCGCCCGGAGATCGGAATGGGGGACTATTTTACCTCCGGAATATTTTAGCCAAGAGGACGCCATCATCATTTAATCATACAGTAAAGCTGCATGTCCTCGGGAAAAATTACGGCTGTAGTTTCCCCTTGCTTTCAGCCGTTCGCAGTACCAGCACAGCAAGGCCGTTTTGGTTAATGTTACAAGGCCAGATCAGTCAATCATCCAGACTGTTGCCCCTGCAACTACTGAAAAGGCTGCTGCCCCTCTTCAGGAACCACATGTTTGTCTGGCCTCTCAACACATACCCCTCCGTTGTGGTTGCACCTACGGTACGGCCATCTGTATCGCTGAGGCACGCAAGCCTCCCCACCAACGGCAAGGTCCATGGTTCATGGGGGGGATACAAGGCCTATGAAGGTATTTTGTAATTGAATAATTTTCATCAGTTGTTTCTTACAGTGTGCAGAACTTTTGAAATGACAAGGTGAATAAAAAAAATGTTTTCAGACAGAGGGATGAGAACCAGTTATAATTTATTCCATAATTCCGCGATTCTAGCCACTACATTACATCAACGAGGATGCGCTGAAAAGTAATGCATCCGAATTTATTATTTTCTCAATGTCGGTTGAGGTGTCACACAACATGTATATCACTCGATCGACTTCCCGCTTTGCTGGAGCAAGTTGCAAACCTCTGCAGCTAGAGGACTACTCGATCACATCAACGGACGACAGCTCCTGCGTCATTCACAAACAGCATAAACCGTCCCTGTACTGACCCACCAAATGCACAGGCATGGATTTCTAGCCTACAAACTGCCATTCGGCAGCTGTATAACACAATGCATGGACGTGTACATGCTTACACACATATGCACGCAACCTGGACCGAAGTTTTATTACTGTTAGATTGCCGTCTACTCTAATATATATTATTGCAATTGACGAACTCAGCAGTTACGCAGAAGAAAAAGTAATCAAGCAAGTGAAAGAAATGCCACTGATCTTTGCAATGCAGTAGGCCTACATACCGACCGCGGAAAAAGCAGTACACATTTCCCTTAAAATTATAACAGAATTCTTGAAACGCGACAACGCTTATAGGAAAGCTATAAATCATTTGAATGAGACTACAAAAGGTCATAGTTAACAAAAAAGAAGTAAACTTTTAGCAGAATGTATCTGTTTTTGAGTGGTTCCGTTTGAACATGTCTTTTATTCACTATAAAACTAAAATTGGAAATACGTATCACAGAAGTAAATATTCGTGACTTATTTTTAACTTTGTGTGCTTCAGATCTTAGTCACGCATGTCGCATATTTCGTTTCAACCAGTACCGATATAATGTAGCTAACGAAAAACATATTCGAAGTTCATCTCCATATGTTCCATAAAGGTGGGAAAGTAACTTTGTTACTTGAGAACATACAAAGTGATGAAACGAAAGTTTCTAGAATTTCTCAATACGCCGTACTTTATTTACTACCATTCTGTGTGTGTAAGAAAACACAGCTTGTCTTTTAATATTTTAAGAGCCTTCAAACTGATTAATAGAAAGATATGCACACTCAGACCCGGGCAGTGGTTCTTCAAATCGCGCCTGTCGTCGCGTTTTATCTGGATAGAAAGGTCGATACGCGTTACAACTCGAAGACAGTGGTCATTACTTACGGGTGACATTAACAAACGCAAAAGCTGAAAGCGCACGCAATGTAGAACCATTTCTCACAGTTCACATTAATCTGGAAGTCACGTACATCTGACTGCGTCAGTCAGTCAAAGATGAGAAGAACGAAACAAAAGCGTATATTAATGGTACGTAATGTTCAAATGGTTAAAATGGCTCTGAGCACTATGGGACTTAACTGCTGAGGTCATAAGCCCCTTAGAACTCAGAACGACTTAAGCCTACCTAACCTAAGGACATCATACACATCCATTACCGAGGCAGGATTCGAACCTGCTACCGTAGCGGTCGCGCGGTTCCAGACTGTAGCGCCTAGAACCGCTCGGCCACTCCGGCCGGTATGTAATGTCATCCACTGTTTTGTTAATACTATTAAGAGATTTTATGACTGTGGGTGTAGTTATATGGTCCTTTTTCGTGTTAAGAAGAGTTACTATTCTTACACCGGGACTGGGATCTTGAGAAATGGCGTTGAAGATCACGCGATTTAGCGCGCAGCTATTTTGTCAGCTTAGTGCATAAGTTCGTGGTGGTTTTTGTTTTGAATGTACGTATTCTGGTTGCTATGAGTTTATTCATCGATCGTCATTTTTTATTTGTAGTTCACTGATGCTATTTGAGTTTGCATATTGTTATTTTGTTGTATGGAGATAATGAGTGGAGCTGTGGACGCTAGAAAATGAAGTGCCAAATGGAAAAATCGGAACATTTCCGTCACGTTCTTCTGTTTGATTTCAAAAGAAGCAGCCATAAACATTTCCCCCGTGTATGGGGATAATGCCACTGGACAGAGAGCGGCAAGACAATGCTTTTCTCGTATTAAGAAGGATAGTTTCGACATTAGCAACACTCCATGCTAAGGAAGACCTTTGAGGTCCGATGAAGGTCGTTTAAATGATTTACTCCACAATGATCCACGCCACAGTACTCGAGAACTGGCAAATACGATGAACTTTGATCATTCCACTATCGGGCGACATTTGCGTACAATGGGGAAGGTTCAAACATCGCGTGTGAACCGTGATTTATTTTCAAAGAATATTCTTAAGAATTTATTGTATTTACTAGCGATTCATCAAGAACATTAACACATTTAATCACACTACGTAAGCATGGAAGTAGTTGCCAGGGTGTAACTGATGAAATCATGACCAAATTCCTTTTAAAAAATAGGAATTTTATTCACTTTAATAGTGCCTAAAAGCGTTTTTTAAAAGAAACAGATTTAAAATTATAATCAGAAAGCACCTTCTAAATATCAAAGTTACAATTTATTCAGAGGCAGAAAGAAACAAATTTTGACTGTATGAGCTTTCGGGCAGAGAACCTTGCCGCTCCCTTTTGACACGGCCGTAGTTACGACCGCTCACAACAGCCTCTGAAAGACTACACTGGTGCAAATCTGCAACACACCAGATAACTTTAAACTAAGAGTTTTAACAATTTAAACAAGCACACAAATTATGCACCCCCCGTAGGAGGGATGGAAATGGTACAAAACACTAACAATTAAAATATTAACCTTGCCACCGAAGGTGCAGTTTGATTTTAACTTGTAAGAAAAGTCTTACGGTGAAAGGGTGGCAACTTTATATTCTAAAATGAAAATAAAAGCCCATGAAATGCAATCCTATATAAAATTCTATAACGTTGGCCAAACAATAGCTAAGATGCTCTACAGTACACAGATACCGCCTCTCAAGATCATAGGCAATAATATCAAAGTTTCCAAAGATCAAAACATATTTGAGGTATTAGGCCGTTACACTCCAAGCAATAAATTCGTTAACACACCAAATCCGACAAACATGACAGAGGCAGCTACTAACGTACAGTAGATTGATAGGGATATTACCGAACAACCCGAACAGCAGGTTGCTCTAACCCGCCCCTACTCCACAAGGGAAAAACAGACCACCCAATTTATAAACAACTACCTTCGCGCGGGTGGGCAAACGGAGGAGAATGGTGGGACGACCCCAAAGCAAAACGGCTGGTGAGCTCACCAAGAAAACAAGTAGAATTTAACAAGAGTAAATCAAACAACGTATCACCAATCACTTCTAATAAACTGCGATTTCTCGAGAAGACCTGGCGCAGCACCCCCAAATCGCTCTCCTGAACCGTCCGCTGCAGCGGCTTCAACGGACGCAGGAAGGCGCGCCGATCTCCCGTCTCATGGCGTCGCAGCTCGCACCGGCAAGACTGATGTCGTGGGTTGACTTCTGTTGCTCTCGAGTATCCTCACTATACGCCGCGGCCCACTGGACTCACGTGGCGACCTCACATGCGCCGACGCTCAAGGCGGACATTTATTTATTTATTTATTTATTGCCAAATTATAGACCTGTTACCTGATGTTTAAAACAGGTCGTACATCTTACAATTTTGGTTTTTCATCTTTTTACAGTTTTCTTTCCTTTTGTTTTATCTACAACATTCAGTGGTTAGCACACTGGACTCGCATTCGGGAGGACGACGGTTCAATTCCGTCTCCGGCCATCCTGATTTAGGTTTTCCGTGATTTCCCTAAATCGCTTCAGGCAAATGCCGGGATGGTTCCTTTGAAAGGGCACGGCCGATTTCCTTCCCCATCCTTCCCTCACCCGAGCTTGCACTCCGTCTCTAATGACCTCGTTGTCGACGGGACGTTAAACGCTAATCTCCTCCTCCCTCTACAACATTTACAAAGAATGATTCAAAATAACAATAATTTGAGGTTGAAATATAAATAAAATTTTGTTGTTTTTAAGAAGAATTTAAAAAGAAGATAGGATAGATAGACATTTGTTAGTACCACCACCGAGTGTGACTGGCGGTGAATACCTCGGAATGGTTTCATCGAGCCGTTGACCGCAAGTCACACAGACACACAAATGGTTATAAGTAGAGAAATAATGTTTCTTATCCTATTTGTTACTAATCCTATGTATTAACTACATTAGGTGCGCATCCATGTACAGCATCTGGTGTTTTCTTGGCTAGATTGCCAGCAATTTCCTTATTTACATTCACATCTCGGCTTCCTCCTCCTGTTCCTCCTCATTGTCACTATTTTCACTGTCACTGTGGGTATCGCTGTCCATCCTCTGGAGATTGCTGTTACGCTGCACATAGGCATGTCTGTGATGTCGTGTCCGCATATACTCTTCATGTGTTGTTTTTGAAATACTGTTTGTCAGTGTGTTTAATTGTGCCCAGTGTTCTTCGTCTCTTATTGCTGTGTATATATCTATGTCTGTATCTGTGTAATCTAAGTGTAGTGTATGTCTATTGTTCGCGTATTGCCCGCAGAAAAAGACAGTGTGTTCTGGGGAACCTTCTTCCCCGCATGTGCATGTAGGTGTCTGCCTCAGACTCACGCGGTTTAAGTGCGTGGGATAAGGACAAGTCATCTTGTGTCTCAGTGCGCAACCGACCAACCGATCGATCCAACCGCCAATGACCGTTGCCTGAGCAAACTAGAGCAGACTGGCGGCCTAACGCGCAGACTCAGATGCAGGAAGCCCCGACCGGGCGACCACTCGCTGAGTTCTCTTATTGGCGGAGTGGAAAGACTCTCATTTTGCCGGATGTGAAGGTTGATCCGAACGACAGACATACTAGCACTCCGAACGACAGACACTAACTGCCTAAAAAATGCGGACGAGAGATAGACTAGCAAGCTGGGGACGAAAGAATGACCCAGACTGACCGTCTGGCGAGCTCATAGCGCCCCTTAAATGAACGTGAACAGGCAACCTTTCCCCTTTCCCACCAGAGAGAGACACCAAAGCTGCGATTGCCAAAGCGGCCCCACCGCCAGAAACGGAGGACGACTGCTTCACACTACGCGCTCTTGAAAACAGCAATTTTTACCCCGGCTCAGGGTGTCCATGGGTCTCGCGTGCTCTAATCCAAAATCACAAAAACCAGCGGGTGTCGTATGTGCATCCCTGCTTGCTCGTCATCAATTGTCTCGTAAACAACATCGACCATTTCTATGGAAAAAAGGAATGATTGAGCCCTAACAAGGCAGCAATTCCCCGTACAATAACCTGCGCGCATTCACAGAAGAAAATGTTACACATCTGGAGGAACAGCGACAGTGTGGTGTACTACGAATTGCTTCCCCGAGGTGTAACCATCACTGCTGACATGTGCTGTCAACAACTTAGACGTCTTGCACACGCAGTCCAAGAACGATGGCTGCGGGAAGTGATGATGCTCGACATAAAGCCTCTCCACATTCTGCTGTCCGCAGCTCGTGGTCCTGTGGTAGCGTTCTCGCTTCCTGCGCACTGTGTCCCGGGTTCGATTCCCGGCAGTGTCAGGGATTTTCCCTGCTTCGAGATGACTGGGTGTTGTTGTGTTGTCTTCACCATCATCATTCACCCCCTTTACGGTCGGAGGAAGGCAATGGCAAACCACCCCCGCTACGACCTTGCCTAGTTGGCGGTGCGGATGTCCCGCACCGTTCCCTACGCTCCTCGGAATATGGGACCTCATCATCATCACATTCTGCTAGACTGACGAAACACATTATGCAGAATTTGGGTTGAAATCATCCTTCGCTCACCTTGTTCACTCTATCTTGCCCCCTCAGATTTGCACCTTTTCCGCTCTGTATCGAACAACCTCCAAGGAGCTTCCTTTCCAAATGAAAATGCGCTCCGCCTCAAAACCAACCGTGATTTCTACAGTAGCGGAATCGAAAACTTCTAGGCGCGCAGTCCGGAACCGTGCGACTGCTACGGTTGCAGGTTCGAATCCTGCCACGGGCATGGATGTGTGTGATATCCTTAGGTTAGTTAGGTTTAAGTAGTTCTAAGTTCTAGGGGACTGATAACCACAGCAGTTGAGTCCCATAGTGCTCAGAGCCGTTTAAACAAACGAAAACTTACCCCAGCGTTGGCAGACAGCTGTAAATAGTGAAGAGGAAATGCCTGTTATGTGTATCTGTCGTGTTTGTTAAGCTTACGAAAAGACGCTACAAACTGATGCACCAGTCAAATAAATCCACCCCTCCACTGTCTGAGGAGGCTTGCTCAGACGCTCGAAACTAGCAAGCACTGTTTTAAATGTTAAAGAACTTAAAATTCTGTGCTTCACAAAACGAAAAGAAACTTAGCATCCTACATTAGCAACGAGTCACAAGTAGAATCACTCAAGTCACACAAATTCGTGAGTGTAACAATTTGTGGGGATACGATACAAAATGATCACATTGGCCTGGTAGTTGCTAAGACAGATGGCAGACATCAGTTCGTCGGCAGCGTACTCGGAAAATGCACCCAGTCTGCAAAGGTGACTATTCACGTAGCACTTGTGCGTCTCGTCTTTCAGTATTGTTCAAATCTGTGCGACCCGTGCCAGACAGCACCTACAGGGGATATTGGACGTACACAGAGAAGAGCGGCACGAACAGTCATTGGTTTGTTTGACTCACAAGGGGGCCTCACGAAAATACCAAAAGATCTTACTTGGCAGAATGTTTATGATAAACTCCAATTATCCCGTGAAAGCCTACTTACAAAGTTTCAGGAATGTGTATGAAATGAAGAATCTGGAGACATTTTTCAGAACCCTACGTACCTATCACGTAGTCATTGTGAAAACAAACAAAATTGGACCAATTACAGAAAGCACAAAGGCAATTAAGCACACCCGCGCTCCATACGTTATAGGAAGGGGAAGAAACACTGTGCTACCATTGAAGTACTCCTTGCCGTGCACTTCACAGTCGTTTGCGGAGAATGTAAGTAGATGCAGATGGAAGCTATATTTAATTAGAGAAAGGAAATTGCATGCTGAAATAACTCTTTGCAGTTGCAAAGAGAGAGAAAAATATTTCCGCAATATAAATGTCGCGGCTCAGAAGATTTTACGAGCAACTGTTTGTAGTCACAGAAAAGCATTTTATTTGCAATTGTTCTTGACCAGTTTCTGTCATTTCGACCAACGTGAAATGGAAGAAAAATTATAAAATCTGATGGTTTAAAACTGCGTATTTGTCATATAATATATTTTCGTATACCAAACGTAAAAATGACAAAACGTAGAATGCTACATAGCTAGTTTGTGACTATATATTGAAAAACTTAGGTAAGTTCCACGTACACTCCTGACAGTGAAAAGGTGACTGGGCAGTTGCATGTACACTCCTGATGGTTAACACGCGACTAGGCCTAAGTTTTTTCAATATGTCGTCAAAATCTGATTATGTTGCATTCCACGTTTTGTCATTGTTACATTTGATATACGAAAATGTCATGCTGACGATGGATGAAATAAAACAAAATTGATCTAGAATAAATACACTGAAGCGCCAAAGAAACTGGTTTAGGAATGGGCATTCAAATACAGGTACAATACGGCGCTGCGCTCGGCAACGCCTATATAAGACAACAAGTGTCTGGCGCAGTTGTTAGGTCGGTTACTGCTGTTACAATGGCAAGTTATCAAGATTTAAGTGAGTCTGATCGTGGTGTTATAGTCGGCGACAAGCGATGGGACACGGTGTCTCTGAGGTGAAGTGGGGATTTTTCCGAACGACCATTTCACGAGCGTACCGTGAATATCAGGAATCCACTGAAACATCAAATCTCCGACACTGCTGCGGCCGGAAAAAGATCCTGCAAGAACGAGACCAAGGACAACTGAAGAGAATCGTTCAACGCGACAGAAGTGTAACCCTTCCGCAAACTGCTGCAGATTTCAGTGCTGGGCCATCAACAAGTGTCAGCGTGCGAACCATTCAACGAACATCATCGATATGGGCTTTCGGAGCCTAAGGCCTACTCGTGTACCTTTGATGACTGCACGACACAAAGCTTTACGCCTCTCCTCCGTCAGTCAACACCGACATTGGACTGTTGATGACTGGAAACATGTTCCCTGGTCGGACGAGTCTCGTTTCAAATTGTATCGAGCGTATGGACGTGTACGGGTATGGAGACAACCTCACGGATCCATGGACCGTGCATGTCAGCAGGGGACTGTTCAAGCTGGTGGAGGCTCTGTAATGCTGTGGGGCGTGTGCAGTTGGAATGATGTGGAACTCCTGATACGTTTAGATACGAGTCTGACATAAGCATCCTGTCTGATCACCTGCATCCATTTATATCCATTGTTCATTCCGATGGACTTGAGTAATTTCAGCATGACAATGCGACACCCCACACGTCCAGAATTGCTACAGAATGGCTCCAGGAACACTTTTCTCAGTTTAAACACTTCCGTTGAGCATATCTGGGATGCCTTGCAACGTGCTGTTCAAGAAAAGATCTCCACCCCCTCGTACTCTTACGGATTTATGGGACTGCCCTGCAGGATGCATGGTGCCAATTCCCTCCAGCACTACTTCAGACATTAGTCGAGTCGATGTCACGTCTTGCTGCGGCACTTCTGCGTGCTCGCGGAGGCCCTACACGGTATTAGGCAGGTGTACCATTTTCTTTGACTCTTCAGTATAGTAGATACAGCTGATGGGTAATAAAAATGCTTTTCTATAAATGTCTCAACACCGGAGCTAGATACCTGCACAAATTTTTAATTAAGTGAAATGCGCTTTGAGATGATTTCCACAATTCCAAACTTTCATCTCTTGAACATATCCATTAAGATAAGCGTAATGGAAATAAAAAGACTCTGAAGCCATAAGGCCGTGTTAAGAAAGCCTGAAAGAGAAATATTGTCTGTCGGGTACATTCAGTTGCACGACCCTACACTGGTAAGCAGCTGTCAGTCACCAAAGAAAGAGTTGTCACGCAATGTGTCACTAGGCGGCCAGATACCACATAGCTAGCCGTCACGTCAAATAACGTGGCGGAAACACGGTAGGTGCTACTTGACTGTCCGTCAGTGCAGTTCCTTGTTTGTGTTTACATGATGTATGTGATTACTACCCAACGACGATGTTACTGCACTCGGTGACCCGTGACCGTTATCAGAAACACGTGTTGACGTTACAGAGTAGTCAGCTACAGTGGTGACTAAGGAAAACGCATCGCACTGTGCATTTCCTGTCAAGTGATTCAGCGTGACGTCGAGAAATATCGCGATAAAAACTCACGATAAGCCGACCGAAGCGTCCTCACTCTCAAGTGCAATAATGCTGCCAACTCAGTTGATGGTTGGAATGCTGACATCACAGTTAAAAAAAAATGGCTCTGAACTTAGAACTACTTAAACCTAACTAACCTGAGGACGTCACACAACACCCAGTCATCACGAGGCAGAGAAAACCCCTGACCCCGCCGTGAATCGAACCCGGGAACCCGGGCGCGGAAAGCGAGAACGCTACCGCACGACCACGAGCTGCGGACATCACAGTTTCAGAGAGTCTCCGTAAACCAGTTATGTTGTCCACTGATGCAGCGTATATATGGATCGTGATAACCCTGTCAGCATCACTAAGGCCTGAAGATGGCGCATTGAAGTGCCGAAACTGGTAGCTACACAATAAATAAGATCATAAGGACGGCTGTAGGCGTTTCGTTTCGTTACAGTAGTGAATGGCCGTGGTCCCCAAGAACTCCAATCAATAGGATGGACGTACCAAAAAATTTTCGTTGTTGTCATTCCCCTATACAGCTGATGATTGTTCGTGTTCTTAACTGCTAGTACATTTTAAGTATTTCATAACGGGTGTGGTCTCCGCAGTGTCTGTTCCTTCGGACATTCCATCGTTCTTCTCAGCAACACAGACATTGCAACATCATAACTTGGTGTGGGTGAAATTAAACTTTCTCACTGACAAAATTGTAAGTCACAGTGGGAGTTGCAACACTTACACGCGCCGGGATTCACTCTGTCGTATCTACTCCTAACTTCTTCTGACTTTCCTAACTCTTGAGGTTCAACTAAAAAAATATTGTGTCCGTGATGAACGGTCCGTTACTGCCTTCAAGCGATCGATTTTATTGTTCCAAAAAATCATAAAATAAAAACGACATGCAACATCGTTTTGAATTGTGTCATTATGAGGGGAGTCACCTGCTCCGCATACTAAATGGCCACTGAGAGACGCGCTCGAGTGACTGTCAGCCGGATGCAGTGAACCACAAAAAGGAAAGAAAGCACGAATTCCTCTCGGAACGACACTCAAGGTCACAAGAAACAGCCACAATGGCCCCTAACGACAGCGGCTGCCGAACTGCATCACGCAGCGCGAGAGGCAAAGCAAGCAGCCAAAACATGTCAACGAACCACTGCAGGAGAAGCTGTTCCTTTTCCATTTTCCGAGTACTGGCTCACTGGCCTTTCAAATATTTCATCTTAATTTATTTACAATTAATGATCTAAAATAATGCTATTGAAATATTTAATCTCAATTTATTTACAATTAAGGATCTGCCGTAAGGTTATATTCTAAACCCGATCCCATAACGTCAGATACAGGATTCGATCCCGTATCTTCGGTGCCTAGAGACAGCGATGCCATTTCAGTACTGCAAAACCGTCCAAACCATTTCAGTCATTTCCTATTTATAGTCGTGTATCTCAGCAGACAGTTCTCACTGCAGCCCAGGTGTATGTACAGTTGTTTCTTTTATCTTCCCAGCCGCTAACGCTGTCCTGTCAGAGGTGTAAATATTCGACCACGATTTCAATCTGGAGAAAATTTTAAACGCTTAAATCTGGTTGCGGCAGACCGCTGTAGTCATTATGACACTGGCAAATATTTTTTCAGTACAGATAGGACAGTGATTATTTCAAGAGAGCTTTTTATCCATCTTTGATCACATTGAGACAGCAAATAACTGCTGCGAAAAATTTAGAAACTCATACAATGTATTTTGTTTCAAACGAACTTCAATCTATTTTCTGTGAGCCACGAGCAGATTGCTGTTTTCTTCTGTTACGTTCCATTTGCTTCACAGTGGCACCTGTGTCATCTGGTAATAGAGTATACTCGAATCAACTGTTATGTTAGGTAGTAGATATTGATTATATTTTAAAAAGCCAAGGACCCAGAGCAGGGACCAGTGGTAGCCCAGCAATTCACAACAACCCAATCAGATTCAGGTCCGTTCCCTGTTTGTTGACACTTGGAGACAACCCTCTGCTTACCATTATCTAGACATGAAATGAACCATTGTTTAACTTTTCCCCTACGCGACAGTATAACAGGGTCCAAACAATCAGTTTATTTTGATTATGTGAAAGAAAATACGCACTCTCCTCAGTTTATCATTTAACCTTGCAAGAAGAAAAAAAAACTATTTTTCAGTTGATGTTCGTCTTCTGAAACCAATCTTTGGGTCCAATAAATAATTATGTGTAATGAAACGTGTTACTATTGTCTTATTCACAGCCATCGTGGGCGAAACGAAAGCAGCATTAAGGCTTTAAGAACAATGGAGCCACACCGATTGTGTCAGTCCCTGAGCAGGAAGTCACGTGGCTACACGGTAACGAAACCACCGGTGAATCTGAAGAAACACACTGTTGGTCATAAGCAGTGAGCCCGCATCTCGTGGTCGTGCGGTAGCGTTCTCGCTTCCCACCCCCGGGTTCCCGGGTTCGATTCCCGGCGGGGTCAGGATTTTCTCTGCCTCGTGATGGCTGGGTGTTGTGTGCTGTCCTTAGGTTAGTTAGGTTTAAGTAGTTCTAAGTTCTAGGGGACTGATGACCGTTCAGTTAAGTCCCATAGTGCTCAGAGCCATTTGAACCATAAGCAGTGATTATCTTCCAGAAGACGCTTTGTCGCTTCAGGAAAACCTGCGAGAGCTTTGGCGTTTAAGATAAACATCCTCTAGCTGGTCTGGCCGAGGCTGTGTGTTCCCTTGGGCAGACGTGAATAACAGCGGTTGGATTAGCCGTCTCCAGCAAGATGGTCACGTATCTCAGAACTCACTCAGGCAGTTTATAAGTACAGCAATGTACCCGTACGAAGCAGCCGAGACGTAAACACTTTCGTAGACTGAATGAGTGGGAGTTTTCGACTTAAAACCGTGGTATTTTTCACGTTATATTTCCGAGCCTCAATACCGTTGTTTAAGAATGTCAGAAAAAGTGTAGAGGAAACGGGAACGCTACGGAAGATGCGCAGCATCTTCATAACAACCTTAATGTCTTTTGGGACTTTCTGAGACGAGAAACGAACAACTGGTGCCAAATAGTGAGATTAACACCGTGCCAGACACATCACAGAGATGAAAAACATCTGATTTCAACTAAAAGCAAGTATAGCGGTCATAATGGATGTAAGCTTCACTAGGTAACAGAGCAACGTAATAAATAAATAAAATAATAAATCGGACGCCCTCAACCAAACTGTGCTGTTTCATTTCCACGACGTTCTTGTTCGAGTTCAGCACAATTACGTTCAACTAGTGTAATTGAACCAATTCAGTATTAGGTTCACGTATCCGCTACAACACATCAACAATTGCTTAACTGCGGCCAATTGGCCAGTTCTGTCGCTTATACGAGCGCTTAGTGCCACAACATTCTGGTTCAAAAGGTTCAAATGGCTCTGAGTACTATGGGACTTAACTTCTGAGGTCATCAGTCCCCTAGAACGTAGAAGTATTTAAACCTAACTAACCTAAGGACATCACACCCATCCATGCCCGAGGCAGAATTCGAACCTGCAACCGTAACGGTCGCGCGGTTGCAGACTGTAGCGCCTAGAACCGCACGGCCACTCCGGCCGGCTCCAGAGTAGTGTAAGCACTTGAAGAGAATGGAAAACAAGAGGATTCCCAAGAAGGTATATGAAATGGAGCTGATAAGGAAACGACGAATAGAAAGACCGAGTGATAATGGCTCTGAGCACTATGGGACTCAACTGCTGTGGTCATAAGTCCCCTAGAACTTAGAACTACTTAAACCTAACTAACCTAAGGACAGCACACGACACCCAGCCATCACGAGGCAGAGAAAATCCCTGACCCCGCCGGGAATCGAACCCGGGAACCCGGGCGTGGGAAGCGAGAACGCTACCGCACGACCACGAGATGCGGGCAGACCGAGTGATAGATGGCTGAAAGTTGTAGAGGAGTGTGTTGAAAAATGAGGCGAGGACGGCAGCAGGGTGACAACGGGAAGATGGTCCCTGGTGACGGCAGAACTGTCGAAAACCGGTTACTAAAATGTTACACCAGTGTCGTGTGTTTTCGTTCATAATGTATAAAACATTCTACCAAGAATTGACGGAACAGTCAGTCAATGTAGTAATCTACTTATCAACATCATCACACTAAAACCGAGTATTTGTATCGATATGCTTTTAATAAACAATTGTTGCCAACATTATTTTTGTTGTAGTCTGATTCTGGTCTGCGACGAGACTAGCCGTAGCGAGCATGCAAGTCACCTCAATACAGCGACTACTTTCTGTGGCAGGAGGTCGCTTCCTGCTATCTTTTTCGCTCCAAACTTATTTGTAAATACAATACTGACAGTGCTGCAAACAATACGCATGTTGTTATATTCCCACTTGCTGTTACTACTGTATTATAGCTCAAAATTTAGCACTGGCTACTGTCTGTATGAGGAACGTGTTCTTGTACTCCACGTTTATCTACGGTGACCATGAGTCTGTGAAATATGATGCTTGTGGAATGTGATTTGCGTTCAAATGCTAACTGGCAAACAAAGTTTACAACATTCAAGTCATGTCGAAACTATCGATAAGAAGCTGATTCCTGTCAGAAAATACGTCACATAATCAAGAAATCCAGTGTGGGTGCTTAAGAAGGGCAGTATTATCTGAAATTTTATCCCTTCAATCCCTTCAAGTATGCAAATATGCCGAAAGTGCAGAGCATTTACTTACAGTGTTATTGGTGAAGATGTAGCTTGGGCTGATCAAAGTATACGCACGCTGTTGGCTAGGGTGAAGCTTACCTGCAACAAAAATAAATACATTTAAAATTAGGCGACTCACATAATTTTTTTTGTCTTACAGATATCAACAAACGCTCCATGCATAAGAAATGGGACACAGGACTCGTCGATCGATGATCCGTGAGTACGCTTAGGTCTGTTATCACACATGACTGTAAGGTTATACGTCCACCCCTTAAAGGACTGAATGTCACGTTTACGCTTGAACACAAAAACATTTTGCTACTGCTAGAACGTGCTTCAAAATTTCGGATATGGGATGACAAATCTGGTTGCTTCTAGTATGAAGTTGAGCGCTCCTGTTATCAATAGGGAAACCGAATGAATACAGAACATGACAGTGGATGATTAATGAATGAAGTGGTCTACTATTCGCAGGTGAGATTTACATACGCGATCTGGCACAGTCGAGTACAGTACCTGCTTATTTTCTACTGTAATAAAAGACATATTCGAATGATAGTTTTCATAGCACCAAACAGCAAAATTTATTGACAAACAGCGCTGTTATAAGGCCTACTCATAGAAACGTCAGAGAAAAGGAAAGTCGGGTAAAGAAATCGCAAATCCCCTCCCCTCCCGCCTCTTCTAACACTTTTCCATTCCTGGATAAATCTGCCTCCTACAGCAGCATTCTCTAACCGCCTCTCTTCCTTTAACACACTTTCTCGGCTCCGTCCCTTTCCGATGAAGGAGCGAGAGTCTCGTTAAGGCCGTGTGGTGCAGGTAAATTAATGTGGGCTTTAGTGTCTGCTGCTCCACCCGCGAGATGAATTTTGGCTTCCTCTACTGTCTTGCGGCAGTAATCTTCAGGTTTTCATACTATCTGTCGGTGCCAGCAACAAGACAGCAATACTGTGCGTCATTTAGATGAAGGCGTCTCAGAAAGCCACAGTAGGGGATATGGTAGAGAGTACTTTACAGAACTAGTAGTTATTTTCTTTGTTCCTCGCTGATTATCTTGTAGATGAGAATAGTTTATGTCTGAAGTAAGGTGTGATGTTTATGTTTCACAAATAACAAATGGTTCAAATGGCTCTGAGCACTATGGGACTTAACATCTATGGTCATCAGTCCCATAGAACTTAGAACTACTTAAACCTAACTAACCTAAGGACAGCACACAACACCCAGCCATCACGAGGCAGAGAAAATCCCTGACCCCGCCGGGAATCGAACCCGGGAACCCGGGCGTGGGAAGCTAGAACGCTACCGCACGACCACGAGATGCGGGCCACAAATAACAGTTGTATCTAGTGGTGTGCTGTATGTGTATCTGACCCTGTTTTAAAATGTGTCTACTAGCATGAAAGTAACACCAGTAAACCCAAACTAATTAAAACTTGAATGAGATTTTCACTCTGCAGTTAAGTGTGCGCTGATACGAAACTTCCTGGCAGATTAGAACTGTGTGCCGGACCGAGACTCGAACTTGGGACCTTTGCCTTTCGCGGGCAAGTGCTTTACCATCTGAGCTACCCAAGCACGATTCACGGCCCGTCCTGACAGCTTTACTTCCGCCAGTACCTCGTCTCCTACATTCCAAACTTTACATAAGCTCTCTTGCGCATGAGAGCTTCTGTGAAGTTTGGAAGTTAGGAGACGAGGTACTGGTTGAAGTAAAGCTGTGAGGACGGGACGTGAGCCGTCCTTCGGTAGCTCAGATGGTAGAGCACTTGCCCGCGAAAGGCAATGGTCCCGAGTTCGAGTGTCGGTCCGGCACACAGTTTTAATCTGCCAGGAAGTTTCATAACTCAAACATGAGCGCAGTAATGACAAATTGTAAGTACATTCACATCTACTCCATCTTACTACGACCCTGTAAATCTGAATAAGCACAAAACTGGTCCCTGTGCGAAAATCCATAAACCGTATGAAATAAATTTCTTATCACGTATTGGTGTCGCCCTGGATAACGCATAGTTCTGCTGTCAGCACTACTAAACTAACTACAGTTGCAAAAGCCAAAATGCATTATTTTTGACTGAGGCACATTTAGAATTAGTTTAAATAAAAAATTGTGAGGCAGAACATGACTGACGAGAATAACTGCGATATCTTAATTTAAAATCTTACTACATTGTGAAACTGACTTGCAACTGTTAAGTAATATCATAAAAATTACATTTACGCAAACAAATGATCTTTACACAAAAAATACAAGAAAAAACTTGGGATTACCCACAAAGTTGTTCTCATTCAAATTCGTTCTACAGCAACAGCGCACAAAACATGAATATTGATTACCTTATTGTAGATCGATGTAGCAATATGTAGAAAAATTCTTCATCAAAATTTCATACTAATATTTGTAGCATTTTCTTAATGTTACTTCAAATCTTATTTCTTGCATAAATCATTAATACATAACACGGAAAATATTACACTGAATATTTAATAACAGCCTCTGGCGCGCTATCCCTGCTACTCTCTAGCCTCCCAGTGCGCGACCTAACATAAGCGCATAATCTGCCTCAGCGATACGGCCTCGCAGCGTTCTTCGACACGTACATGTTTGCAATCAAATGTTTCAAATGGCTCTAAGCACTATGGGACTTAACATCTGAAGTCATCAGTCCCCTAGACTTGGAACTACTTAAAACTAATTAACCTAAGGACATCACACACATCCGTGCCCGAGGCAGGATTCGAACCCGCGACCGTAGCAGCAGCGCGGTTCCGGTCTGGAGTGGTTTGTAATCAATATGTCACTTACGCTCTTGGATAATAAGTTAAAATTTACAGTTTTCATTATAGGTAGGCCTACCTATTTTAAAATTTTCTTTTTAGAGGGGAGAGTGAGGGTGGCATGTGGTCAGCAAAACCGATCTCCTGACTGTTTTCTCGACTTTCCAGAGCTTGGAGCCGCTACTTCTCAATCAAGTAGCTCCTCAGTTGGTATAATGGAAATGCGCGTTTGGCGTCATTGGCCGATAGGCCCCTTGTGGGGCAGTTTCGGCCGCCTTGGTGCAGGTCTAGAACGACGAGGACACCTGCAATGGACAAGGCAATTCTTCGTGCAGTTGACGATAACCCTAATGTCAGCGTCAGAGAAGTTGCTGCTGTACAAGGTAACGTTGACCACGTCACTGTATGGAGAGTGCTACGGGAGAACGAGTTGTTTCCGTACTATGTACAGCGTGTGCAGGCACTATCAGCAGCTGATTGGCCTCCACGGGTACACTTCTGCGAATGGTTCATCCAACAATCCTCATTTCAGCGCAAATGTTCTCTTTACGGATGGGGCTTCATTCCAATGTGATAAAATTGTAAATTTTCACAATCAACATGTGTGGGCTGACGAGAATCCGCACACAATTGTGCAATCACGTCATCAACACAGATATTCTGTGAACGTTTGGGCAGGCATTGTTGGTGACGTCTTGATTGGGCCCCATGTTCTTCCACCTACGCTCAATGGAGCACGTTATCATGATTTCATACGCAATACTCTACCTGTGCTGCTAGAACATGTGCCTTTACAAGTACGACACAACATGTGGTTCATGCACGATGGAGCTCCTGCACCTTTCAGTCGAAGTGTTCGTACCCTTCTCAACAACAGATTCGGTGACCGATGGATTGGTAGAGGCGGACCAATTCCATGGCCTCCACGCTCTCCTGACCTCAACCCTCTTGACTTTCATTTATGGGGGCATTTGAAAGCTCTTGTCTACGCAACCCCGGTACCAAATGTAGAGACTCTTCGTGCTCGTATTGTGGACGGCTGTGATGCAGTACGCCATTCTCCAGGGCTGCATCAGCGCATCAGGGATTCCATGCGACGGAGGGTGGATGCATGTATCTTCGCTAAGGGAGGACATTTTGAACATTTCCTGTAACAAAGTGTTTGAAGTCACGCTGGTACGTTCTGTTGCTGTGTGTTTCCATTCGATGATTAATGTGATTTGAAGAGAAGTAATGAAATGAGCTCTAACATGGAAAGTAAGCGTTTCCGGACACATGTCCACATAACATATTTTCTTTCTTTGTGTGTGAGGAACGTTTTCTGAAAGTTTGGCCGTACCTTTTTGTAACACCCTGTATATTAAATAATATAGGGGACAAGGTACATATTCATTACTTTAACGTTCTCACAAAGATTTTATTGCTGGTAAAGCTGGTAAACACAATGTTCAAAGAGGCTACTCGGCCCCCAGTCATGCAACCACGCACATCAATACGGTTTCTCTTGATGTCCATTGCCTCTTTTGTAAAGAATCCTAAGTATGAAAGTTCCTGTTGCTGGAGTTGACCTTGCTGCGCCTACGTACCGTGCGCTGTCTGTCAAGGCGGCGGCGGCGGCGGTGCACTTAACTCAGGCGAGCCGCTTCCTACGCTAGAGCGCCGAACAAGTCCCAACTTGAGACCAGGTAGCGCCGCGTTGCACAAGCCACGGAACGTGCAAACAGAGCAGCCGCGCCTTGCGAAACGGGCCACGCGCTGTCGCAACGTTGCTCCGCTAAACGGGAGCGTCTTCTGCTCCATACAGCACAGGAGAGCGCTCTGGGTAAACAGCTTACTAGTTCCAGATACAAAAAGAACGTTTACTTTACTCCTTGGACCTTCTCTGGGGTTTGTGCGACGTGGTGTCACCAGTCTGGAAGAGCCACTGTGTGCGGCACTAGGTTCTGGGAACGAATACCTTCCCTGAGACACAGCGACAGTACACTCATGTTTCTTGTGTGTCTGTATGTATCATTCCTGGTCGCGCCCATTAATTATTGTTTTGGTTGTAGTGGACCACAGAGTCGGTTTCCGGTATCAGACAGAAGTGGGTGTCATAGATGCAACTGAGAGTGCGAGACAAAGGACGGTCTAACACATAAGCCGGCACGGTAGCTCAGCGTGTTCGGTCAGAGGGTTAGCTACCCTCTTGCAGGGAAGCAGCCTACTCACGCTGTAGTAAATTCACATCAGTCTTTCCATTGTGTGCCAGTCAGTCCGCTGTAACTAGCTCTTACGTCATAAATGTTGCGCAATACTTTAAAAATCAAGTAAATAACCTGAAATGGTTCTAGCATGTCAGGAGTAATACTAAATTAATATGTGTTGAATATCAGTTTGATAACTTTAACCATTTTCGAAATTTGGACGTTTTTCTGTAAAAATCATTGGCGCAACAGAAAAGACCTAGAGATTTAAAAATTTATATTTAGATTCCTTTTCCATAATAATTTAATAGAAACAGTACTTTGGATCTCACAAATTAAAATTTTGTTGAAAGTCATAATTTTCTGGTTTTTGTCTTAAAAATTAAGGAAGCAAGATAGATTAAGTAGGCTAATAAATAAGGCTAGGATGTTTATATTTAAGTAGAATGGAGATCCGCTATAATCATAAAGATGTGAGAAATTTCAACTGAATGACTATAAACCTATAGCCATAGCGTATCTCCAAAGGGCAAGTTCAGAGCTCGTCTACTGCGTGTAGTGTAATTAAATTAATTCTCTCGCCCAAAATATTTAACTTAGCAACGTCAAACTTTTATTATGATTACTTACCTGTGTGCTGAATGCACATTTAAATTGAGAGCTTCATCGGCCATCAGCAAAAGAAGCTATGATTTATTCGGTAACTTAAAGTGGTGCGTTACTAGCCCAGCGGCTAGTCGGGAGAGCCGATTTGATCAGGCGTTCCCTTAGCCGTCCGCACCGCGGCTTTATATATAAGAACGCTGTGCGAGGAAGCAAGGCCCCAGTTCTCTCCAGACGCTGTGTCGGGAGTCGCGTCGCGTCGGTATCATTGCTATAAACAGCTTCGGATGCCGTATTAAGTTACTCGGGATACGCGTAACCATGAAATCATTTTCGAGAGAAGTGTTAATTCTGGGATAACTTCAATTATATATCTTCAGTTTGTGTATGTCGTATTTTCACGTGCCGCCACGGGACAAACATTCTACCATTATTTAGCGTGGCATTTGATGAACCTAATCATCAAATTATGGCGAGCATTCATTTAAACATTTAATTTGGACAGTTATAGTTGCATCAGCGCAATAGACTTTGAACGGCTCTGTTAGATTGTGTGGATTTTTTCTTTTGTTTTTTTATCTGTGACTTTCAGAATACAGAGAATTTTTAGAAAATCGTTTTTTGATTATGAATCCCAGACAATCTCCTAATTTCTCAGAGCTATAAGCTGCAGCTATAAGTGTGTTTCTCAGATGAAGTGGGCACTAGGAATTCTAATTACAGGCTTCACGTTTTGCTAATCACTTTCTGGTTGCCAATATTGTAGTTAGAGAGCCAGTGTTGAGAACGGCAAAAGACAGCATAAATAATAGGAAAATTTAACAACCATAATTCCACCCGCCGCCGCACATATGGTTAATCGGCCGGGAAATGCAGTGTTTCTACATTCAAATATTTTATATAACAGCAATTAAATCCTACCAGCCGCCCCACAAATGGTGTATCGGCCGGGAAGTGTTTCAACATTCAAACCTTTTATATAACAATATTATTCCTACCAGCCGCCCCACACTCTGTAATAAAAGAACTGAGTTAATGGATCAACGACGATCTGAAACGGGTGTCTTTCGACGTCCGCGCCGAGCAGATACAACGAACTAAAACGAACAAAATGTGTCCGCAGCTCGTGGTCGTGTGGTAGCGTTCTCGCTTCCCGCGCCCGGGTTCCCGGGTTCGATTCCCGGTGGGGTCAGGGATTTTCTCTGCCTCGTGATGACTGGGTGTTGTGTGATGTCCTTAGGTTAGTTAGGCTTAAGTAGTTCTAAGTTCTAGGGGACTGATGACCATAACTGTTTACAGCCGGCATGGTAGCTCAGCGTGTTCGATCAGAGGGTTTAGCTACCTTCTGTAATAAAAAACTGAGTGAAAAGAGCAACGAACAACCTGAACGGGTGTCATCGGACGTCCGCCACGAACCAATACAACGAACAACATAGAACAAAATGAAAACGCCGGCACAGTAGCTCAGCGTGTTCGGTCAGAGAGCCAGTTGGCCTCAGTAATTAAAAAAAACTGAGTGGAAGGATCAACCAACGAACTTGAACAGGATGTCTTGCGTCGTCTGCAACGACCAAACACAACGATCAATAACGAAAAACAAAAAAAAAAGCAAAAAGACAGGGATGGCCAAGATTTCGTCTCACAGGTCCAAAAGTTCTCCACCCCGATTCACATTTCCCCCACCACTACACTGAGCGAGAAGAGGGAAAAAGGGAAAACAGAGAAGGCGCCACAATCAGATGGCAGTACAGTCGCAGTGCATATGTCTTAGTTTTACATATCACATTTCTCAACAAGGCAGATCACAAAAAAACTAGTTTTCAGTATTAATTATCTTTGGCGCGCTTTTTATCTGATACAAACTGTTGGCATATGGAAAGACACAGAAAATTTCACTGAGTTTCTCACTCAAGTTGGCATGTAATCGTGACTTATTTAGTTTCGTAAACGAAAAAAAGGCTTTCACACACACACACACACACACACATATATGTATATATATATCGAAATATTGTAGCGCTTTTGCAATCTCATTGGAAAAATTGCCTGAGAAAAGCAATTTAGACGTCCTGGACAGTTTTGACTTAAAAGATTCGTAATTTAAAAAAATGTGTGTGAAATCTTATGGGACTTAACTGCTAGGGTCATCAGTCCCTAAGCTTACACACTACTTAACCTAAATTATCCTAAGGACAAACACACACACACACACACACACACACACACACACACACCCATGCCCGAGGGAGGACTCGAACCTCCGCCGGGACCAGCCGCACATTTGTAACTAAACCTGGACTTACCTTGTAGGTCAATCAGTTACATCTGTACATGCAGGGGCGCTTTCAACTGAAAAAGCAAACGTTCTCGAAAACAGCTCGCAAAAAGACGTAAGACTGACAGTGTCCTGAAGACCTTCTTAAAACTATCGTTATAATTCTTGCAAGTATTCTTAAAATCTCGCACTTTCTTCAACGCCAGTGAGCTTAGGGAACTGGAGAGTCTTTGTCAGAATGTCTCCCTTCTATAACGCGTTTTTATTTTAAATGCAACACCATCAAATGACAAAGAAATTGGCTTGCAATATCTTACTGAAGGCTGTGTGCAGTCTAGTCCACTTAAAATGAGAAGCCTTCAACCCATTCCATTTGTTCTAAATTTCGTTCTTGCGTTCATTTTTCCTTCATAAGTTCAACAATAGAGAGATTCAAATAGAAAATTCGTTTCAGGCATGCCTCTTTACTAAACCAACCCACTTTGCAGTAATATATGAAGTCTCTATACTGTACGTTCATTTCCACTGAAAACTGTTGCAACTGAAAATAGAATAATGGTAGTGACTTCAGGAATTTTACTGTCCGTACCATGAGTTCCTTCAAGTGCTTCATGCAGGCAAATTTAGCGCGTATGATTCCTCGTGAACAGAACAATGAATCCTGTCTGTCGATCGTTGTAATTTTTTGCTCTTTGATTGTCATCTAAAAGTTTAAATTCTTTCTACATCATATTAAAATGTTTTGTAGCAAATAAGCATTACAAGCTTGCGACATTGTCGCGAAAAAACAGTGACCCGTATATGTAATAAGTTTCCTTTAATTTACGTCTATGGTCACAAACGTTTTGGTAACAGACTACCGGTTTCGGTCTTTAATGACCATTATCAGATCTGTTTCATAAAAACAAAGTTCTAATGTACTGAATTTGGCGACGCCACTATGGCTGCCGTACATTAGGACTTTGTTTTTATGAAACAGCTCTGATGATGGTCATTAAAGTCCGAAACTGTTAATCTGTTAACAAAACGTTTGTGACCATAGACGTAAATTCAAGGAAACTTAAATAAGCAATACCTGTCAATTATGCGAAATGAGAACTTTCGTTCCTCTCTTCTGTCGTTCCCATTCGTTTTGAAAGGTTGTGACGATAGATCGCTAGACTGCCTCTTTTTGTGCAAACAGCCCCTGGACCTATGAACTTCCTTCATACCACGAACAAAAATCGAAGGGTAAACAGGCGCTGACACCACGATTCTGTGGAACTTAGAGAGTTGTGCCGACAGCAAAACGCCGCACTGCAATGCTAAATCAAATGTCGCGAGGTCCTGGGTACTTCCGAGGAGGACCGAGCAGAGGTGATTGACAGGTCGGGCTTTGATCGCACGCGGCCAGCACGCGCTCTGCACGCGGTGCACGCGTGAAGTTTGGCGAGCCGCGGCCGGTCGTGCTCTGAAGACAAAGAAAACAACGCACCACGAAAGAATCATCCAAATCAGACGGAAATTGATGGACGTGATGCACGAGTACAGCCAAACAAATCATTACAGTTTCAGAAAAATTGGATGATTTAGTCAGGAGAAAGAGCTTCACAAATTGCGCTGATCAATAAAGTGGCGGTCCTGCTCTGGCCCTTATGTATGCAGTTATTCGGCTTGGCATTGACTCATAGAGCTTTCTTCCTCTGGGGCGGAGGTGATATTCTATGATTTTTGGGCGTACGGGGTCGGAAATGAGCTACCCTCAGTGGCTGGAAAAGTTACATCAGAATCTGGTATACTGGATAGCTGCAGGTGGCGTTTTACATATGCGATAGACTTGGCAAAGTCTAATAGAAGCCAATAGGCGATATTTGATTCTGTGGAAAGCGTTTTGTTGTTGTTGTTGTTTTTTTTTTCCTTTTGGCTTTCAAGTGTTATCCACTTTTGTTTTTGGAGACGGGTGTTTGGTTCAATAGGCTCTGAGCACTATGGGACTTAACATTTGAGGTCATCAGTCCCCTAGACTTAGAACTACCTAAACGTAACTAACCTAAGGACATCACACATATCCAGGCCCGAGGCAGGATTCGAACCTGCGACCGTAGCAGCAGCACGGTTCCGGACTGAAGCGCTTAGAACCGCTCGTTGACAGCGGCCGGCCAAGGGTGTTTCTAGAAACCATCTGATGGTGATGTAGTGACTGCTTGTGATGCACGTTCCCCAACCAAGTGGTCGTACTTGACAGTCTATTTAAAGTAGTTGGATTGCTACAAGACATACGTTAGTGATATCAGAGTAATGACGATTGTAACGCTGCCTTTGCGGTCAAAGCGAGGCTGGCGATCCTTATTTAAAATGATTTATAGTGTAGCAGTGCACATTATTAATCTGCGTTAAACAATAAGCGTTTCCGAGTAAACCCGTGGAGCAATACGTTGCGTAATTTGTATCACGCACAGCGCTGCGCTATGAGTGCCACGGCAGTTCCGAGTACGAGGCGTAGGGAACGCTTAAACAGTTCTAGAAAAGTGTAAATTAACTGCCAAGGAGACGACACAAGACCAAGCTATCCTTGAGCACTGTTCGAGTGACGAAACTTTCACGGTGCACAGAACATCATCTCACTTTTCAGGCACGCATCTGGTACACCACGTCTTCCTCTTCAGATATTTCGGCTGATAGCCTTACAGCCATTGCCAATGTTGTCTACGCCAGGAGTCTTGTTTCGGCTTTAAGTCTTTTGGTGCTCTGTAAAATTCTTCTCGCAGTATCACATCTCTAGGTTCGTCTTCAGCTACGTCCTCTTCTGTTTCTGAGCTACTGCCTTCAAGTACATTTCCCTTGTATTTCCCACTCCGTATACCACTTTCACCTTTCAAATTTCCCTTCTTTGCACAGTACTAGTTTTGCATCTGGGGCTCTTGATATTCATACAGCTGCTTCTCTGTTTTCCAAAAAACCGTTTTGAATTTTCAGATAAGTGGTATCTGTCTTTCCCCTAGTTACAGAACCTTCTTACTTAATCATTTTGCAATTTCTATCAATCTCTTTTTTTAGACGTCTGTATTCCCTTTCTCTGGCTTCATTTGCTAAATTTTTATATTATCTCCTCTCATCAATTAAATACAGTATCTCCCTTGACATCCAAAGATTTCTACAATATCTTATCTTTTTACGTATTTGTTCTTGTGCTGCCTTCACTATTTCATCTCACAAAGCTACCTATTCATATTCTAATGTTTCCTTTCCCCTGTTTCCATCATTGTCTAATCCTCCCTCTGAAACTTTCAACAACCTCTTGTTCTTTCAACTTATCCTGGTTCCACCTCATTAATTTGGTACTCCTGCTAAAACTGCAATTACACACTCAAACGGATGTAATTTTAAGCAACATATTCCTCGGCCACGGGAGTACTGGACTGTCAGTTTGGTAGCGTTCGTTGCAAACGGTGCAACATTATCCGTCTCCCGGTGTATCAGAACTTTTTAGGTCGACTGTAAGTTAAGGCAAAGGTACTTTTTTTTTCTTCCAGCGTGATTCTCTCTCCGTCAACAGAATTTATTCGCAGCTGTTTTCCAGCGTCTTGAAATAATGCTCTTCCTAATTCATTACAATTTATAAAGCTGTGACATACTCCAACAAGAAAAAAGGTTACAGATAGTTCCAGAAATTAACGAGGCGTTTATAAATCTACATCTTCTCAGCAGTTAGTCTCTGAACAGCGTCTGCATGCAGCACAAAGACACAAAAACAAACCATCTCACTTCCATTAAGTCTCGTCATTATGAGGTTTAACACCGATAATCGTGCAGTTTTTGCATCGCACTAGTCACAGAATACAGCCTAAACGCACGTCATTTTTTTCAGAGAACCATGTAATATTCGGTGTCTGCCATATGAGCGAACAACTAGCATTAAATGTGAAAAAGCAGCGTCTATAGTACCTTCTTCTGCCACAGTTAACACCGGTAACGTGTATTGTTCAGCCCATTCGAGTTCATTGCTCTCTGCTTGCAAGTCCAAGAACAACCGTCGATTGCTCTGCTTTAAAACGATTTCATTACAAGATAATACGAATTTCCCTGTTCAGGAATGCAAAGCATCGAGCTCATAGCGAAAGTTTGGCTTCTTCTGGAGTTTTCACCGGAGAGATTCATGAGGGAATAAAGCAAGGAGATAGAAAGCAGGGGGGATGAAGTAATGAGTCTAAAAGTTTTTCAATTTGAAGTCTCTTCTGAATCGATAAATGCAATAATAAATACAAACAAAATAATTAGAACTTTGATTACATTATTCTTATATTTCAGTCTAACGGTGGTGACCATTACACCGAAAAGGAGGTATATTTGCTGTCTTTGTCAGGAGAGAGGATTTCCTATTGTTTTTAAAGGAATTACGTGAATAAATATTACTTGAAAGAAGATCATGATATTTAATGTAACTTTCTGCCTACGCCTCAAAATTTGTTAGTTGTAAGTATGTAAGATTTTTGTTACTTACAAAATCAATACAAAGCTTCTTTTTCCTTTTTTTCTTAAGATGCAGTAACTGCGCAGATGAAAACTGTTTAATGTGCATATATTTTATTCTTTATTACGTATAGATGAGCACTTGTGCTTCGGAACAGTTGTTGCTTAAAACTTTATCTAGTTACCAAGCAGGCAAACGTCATAATTTGAGTTTCTTGTAATTAATTGTGTCTATTCTTCAAGTGACTTCCTATTGTTTCATTTATTTCGCCATTATACGCCCTTTCATATATATCAGTTTATTCTGTCTTAAACAGCCACATTTCTAACGCGCTTTGAGACATGTATAAATAACTACAAATACAGGAATGGACCTCAAAGGTGATGCTGACTGGTCTCTCATCTGTTGGATGTGTTAGAGTAGCTCGGGTGCTTAATCTGATACGAGGCATGACCTGTTTTGACTACATATGTTTTCCATATACCATACTTCTGATATGAAACGAACCTACAAAGATTTAAATGAAAGAAACATTCAGCTCAATCGACTATCATTTAATAAAACTCAACCGTTCGCTCCCCAATAACTTTACATGGCACATTGTAGAAATACACATTCGTATTTAACTGACAAGAAGAAGTTACGACGTTCGGATCACGGATTTACTTCAAATTGTGTATACGTCTTGTAGTCCATTAGGATAACATAATTTGTAAGTAGTAAGGCGTACTACTTAGGCGATTTCGAGAAATCACAAGACAAGTTTCACGCGTCAGTGATGTAACTGTACGTTGTGACCCAGAGTACATGCTTCAGGCAGTCATGCGGTTAGCGTCCAAACTCCGTAGTAATTGTGTTGAGGGATCGACTCCCGCTTGCCTTTATTTTCGGTTTGCATATTTTTCAACACTAGTCATATTATTTTGTACATATTACATTTGAAAGGTAATATGATGAGATGACACGTGTATTTTAGTGAAAGTTTACGGAATTTCCAATGTTATTTCGCAGTTTACTAATTTTTATTATTACAAAAAATATTAAGTGACTTTTATTTCTACAGAGAGCCTTCACGAGCCTTGAACAAGAGCCTTCAAACTTGTTTATATTGCTTCCCGCGAAGATGCTATTACAACACATTCAATCGTATATCGTCAGTTTTTGGCACCGACATTTACGAAAATGTTGCATTATACAAGGTTTGCATCCAAATTGTGGGAAGAAAGAGAAACGTTTCAAAACGTTAAAGATGAACTCTGAGGATTCCTTGTGTAAGCGGGAAAACCGCATAAAAAATATCGTCTTGCAACTTGTAATGTGGAAAGCACATCTGATGATTAATTGATACATTACATGGCACATTATCCTTGTATTATGGCATATTTTAACTCATTTAACGTTACATTAAATTATTTACACTCTTATCCATCTGTGTTTGACTTGGGCTACCAAGTCTGTCCCTAGTTCTTGAAAACCTGTCTGCACATCGAAGCGCCCAGATGCAAAATAGTTGTCGGTACCTTAGCAAGTTGTAGGTGTAAGGGATTTCGGAAATCATGAGACGTACACATTTTCAGGAAAACTTCATACGTCCGGTCGTTTACTTGTCCATGTTTATGAAAATATTTGTTGTGATAATAAAAACTAGTAAACAAACAATTAACACTGGAAATTCAATAAAAGTTCATACATGCACGTGTCTCTTCAAGTTTAATGTATGTGAAATAATACGCCTAGTGTAAAAAAAGGTGAGCTGGTCACGAACTAGCGATCCACCGGCTAAGTAGCTTGAACGCCAACCACATGACCACCGCCGCCAGTGTTCAGAGTTGCAACGCACCGGCACATTCCTGATTTTGTCGAAATCGCCTAAGTAGGACGCCTTATTAGTTGCACATTATGTTGTCCTCAATGGACTACTGAAAGTGTACGAAGTTTGAAGTACATCCGTGATCCGAACATCGTGGCATACCCTTGTGAGTCTGTAGCCAACATTTATTTACGTCGAGCTGTGATAGCCTTGTGCTGGATCTACGGTCACATCCGATCTACTCCAGTGCGTCTGTGAAGGCAAGGTCGAATTATGCCGGTAGCAGATGATTTCGATACTTTATGCACCGTCACGGCATAGAGAAGGCTTGTGGGGTGCTAGTTTGTCAGCCGCAGAACAGGGAACGCGGTTTCACCTTTTTGCTATGTCTCTGGGCAACTGATCCTTAATGAAGTATCCTACGAGGGTCACTCCAAAAGAAATGCACACTATTTTTTGTAAAAATACAGTTTTCATTCTCCATGTGTGAAAGTTTTACAGTGTGTAGATACATCCTTCCCGCTTGTTTTCTGACTTAGTTCAACCTGTTCCCGTGAGTGGCGCCGTCTCAGCATGTCTTCAACATGGCTGCTACACTTGACGTTCGTCAAAAGTAACGTGCTGTGATAGAATTCCTGTGCTGTGAAAACGGGGCAGTGGGAAACATCCACAAGAGGTTGAAAAAGGTATATGGAGATGCTGCTGTCGATCGCAGTACAGTTAGTCGGTGGGCAAGCAGGTTACGTGATGAAAGCGGGCACGGCAGTATAGAGGATTGTCCTCGCAGCGGCAGGCCTCGTATTGCACACACTCCAGACGACGTGCAGAGAGTTAACGAGTTGGTAACTGCTGACAGACGCATCGCAGTGAACGAATTGTCACGCTACGTTGGGATAGAGGAAGGAAGTGTTTGCAGGATACTGAAAGTGTTGGCGTTAAAAACTGTTTTCGTCAGGTGGGTTCCCAGGTTGTTGACAGTGGCTCACAAAGAAACAAGAAAAACGGTATGCAGTGAACTTTTGGAACAGTATGAGTATGGTGGAGATGAATTTCTTGGAAGAATTGTGATAGGTGATGAAACATGGCTCCATCACTTTTCACCAGAGACTAAGAGGCAATCGATGGAGTGGCATCATGCAAATTCACCCAAGAAAAAAAAAAAAAATTCAAAACCACATCTTCTGCTCTAAAAGTTGTGGCTACGGTGTTCTTCGATTCCGAAGGACTCTTGCTTGTGGACATCCTGCCAAGTGGAACCAGATGCATATGTGACGACAATGAAGGAACTTCAAGCTCGACTGAATCGTGTTCGACAACATCGGCAAAACCAGGATGTTTTGCTGTTGCACGACAACGAACGACCACGTCTCAGTCAAAAAACCATGGAAGCGATCGCAAAACTCGTATGGACGACACTGAAACACCCGCCTTACAGTCCTGACCTGGCTCCACGTGACTATCATCTCATTGGGAAACTGAAAGACTCTCTTCGTGGAAAAAGGGTTGAAGATGATGACTCCCTTGTGCACTCTGCCAAACAGTGGCTCCAACAGGTTGGTCCAGAATTTTATCGTGCGGGTATACAGGCGCTGGTTCCAAGATGGCGTGAGGCAGTTGAGAGGGATGGAAATTACGTGGAGAAATGAAAATATTGTTCCTGAAGGATGTATCAACACACTGTAAAACTTTCAAACATGTAGAATAAAAGATAGATTTTTTAAAAAATAGTGTGCATTTCTTTTGAAGTGACCCTCGTACTTACATATGTGACAGGTTACTGGTTACACTGTACGGGCTTTACGAACGAGGAAGATAAAGGAAACAGATCTGTCCTTCCCTCCTCCGTCTCCCCCGTCCCCCTTTTTCCCATTCCTCCGACGTGGCACATTTGCAGAACCTCAACTGGAACAGCTAGATAGCGGATAATGGCATACAAGTGTAGGAGCGGAAGCGAGGTGATTTATGCGGACATGTGCCGCAGCATAAGTCCGTGGGTGCAGCGCCCCCGGCAACACAGAGCGCTAGCAGACTCCGCCAACGAGGCCCCGCCATCGGGCACCCGGCACCTGAACAGGTCCGCGGCTGCTCTACATTTCAATAAGGCGCGGGCCCGCCGCCTGAAAGGAAGTGCCCGCCGCCAGCCACTCTTTGTCCACGCTCTCACGTCTGACCCCGCGTAGCCCGCTGCATTAGCAATAGTAGGTGCAGCACCAACCCAGTCCGGTACTGTCTGACACGCAATAACAGGCACCAGAAGAACACAACTCATCTTTTTTTCTACATTTGCATCTATATGTTTAATCTGCAGTTCTCAATTCAGTGCCTGGCAGAGGATCCATAGAACCACATTCACCTACAGGGTGACAATTATTGAACTACATGAAAGAAAGCTAGTTACTAGTTACGAACTACCGGCTTGCACACACTATATTCGACATGTAAACGTCACTACAGATATTTGTTCAAATGGCTCTGAGCACTATGGGACTTAACATCTGAGGTCATCAGTCCCCTAGAACTTAGAACTACTTAAACCTAACTAACCTAAGGACATCACACACATCCATGCCCGAGGCAGGATTCGAACCTGCGACCGTAGCGGTCGCGCGGTTCCAGACTGAAGCGCCTATTACCGCTCGGCCACAACGGCCGGCACAGATATTTGTAATAATTACAATTGAAAGAAAAACAGCCCTCGGTCACTATTTTTTAGAAATTAACCTGGTTTCAACACTGCTAAGGGTGTCTTCCTCAGAATTTAAATCAAAGAATGGTCTATATTCTATAACATGGTCACAGAATTGTGACTAAAAACGTATGATAGGATATAAGCAAGGAATCATCGTGAAAGACTGACAGTACTTGTATGTCACTTAGAGAATAATAAATATGCCAAAAGGGCATTAGTCACAAAGATATTTAAGATAAAGAAAACTGTGATGGCGAGCCACTAAGGGCTGCTCGTTACTTGCGTGGTGCAGGTTGCAAAGTCTGAGGAAGACACTCCTAGCAGTGTTGAGACCAGGTTAATTTGTTAAAAATAATGACCGACGGCTGTTTTTCTTTCAGTTGTAACTATTCACGGTCTCTAAACGTACAGTCATGTACAAAATTTTTCAGATATTTGTATTTAGGTTACAATATCTACGATAAGTTATTCAATCTGTATATTGAGCAAGCAGTAAAGGAAACAAAACAAAAATACGGAGTAGGTATTGCAATCCATGGAGAAGAAATTAAAACTTTGAGGTTCGGTGATGACATTGTAATTCTGTCAGAGACAACAAAGGACTTGGAAGTGCAGTTGAACGGAATGGACAGTGTGTTGAAATCAGGATATAAGATGAACATCAACAAAAGGAAAACGAGGATAATTGAATTAAGTCGGGTGATGCTGAGGGAATTAGATTAGGAAATGAGACACATAAAGTAGTAGATGAGTTTTGTTATTTGGGGAGCAAAATAACTGATGATGGTCGAAGCAGACAGGATATAAAATGTAGACTGGCAATGGCAAGCAAAGCGTTACTGAAGAAGAGAAATTTGTTAACATCGAGTACAGATTTAAGTGTCAGGAAGGCCTTTCTGAATGTATTTGTATGGAGTGTAGCCATGTATTGAAGTGAAGCATGGACGATAAATAGTTTGGACAAGAAGAGAATAGAAGCTTTAGAAATGTGGTGCTACAGAAGAATGCTGAAGATTAGATGGGTAGATCACATAACTAATGAGGAGGTATTGAATAGAATTGGGGAGAAGAGAAATGTATGTATTTGTACGGAGTGTATGCAAGTGAAACATGGACGATAAATAGTTTGGACAAGAAGAGAATAGAAGCTTTAGAAATATGGTGCTACAGAAAAATGCTGAAGATTAGATGGGTAGATCACATAACTAATGAGGAGGTATTGAATAGAATTTGGGAAAAGAGAAATTTGTGGCACAACTTAACTAGAAAAAAGGATCGGTTGGTAGGACATGTTCTGAGGCATCAAGGGATCACCAATTTACTATTGGAGGGCAGCGTAGAAGGTAAAAATCGTAGAGGGAGACCAAGAGAAGAATACACTAAGCAGATTCAGGAGGATGTAGGTTGGCCCGCATCTCGTGGTCGTGCGGCAGCGTTCTCGCTTCCCACGCCCGGGTTCCCGGGTTCGATTCCCGGCGGGGTCAGGGATTTTCTCTGCCTCGTGATGGCTGGGTGTTGTGTGATGTCCTTAGGTTAGTTAGGTTTAAGTAGTTCTAAGTTCTAGGGGACTGATGACCATAGATGTTAAGTCCCATAGTGCTCAGAGCCATTTGAATTTGGATGTAGGTTGCAGTAGGTACTGGGAGATGAAGAAGCTTGCACAGGATAGAGTACCATAGAGAGCTGCATCAAACCAGTCTCTGTACTGGAGACCACAACAACAACAACAACAACATGTTCGATATGCCTGCCAAGATTCGCGACGATGTGGCGTACACGAATAGAGAAATTCTGCATGAGGCGCTGAATTGTCGGAACATCGATGCTGTCGATGACCTCCTGAATGGCTGTTTTCAGCTCAGCAATGGTTTAGGGGTTATTGCTGTACGCCTTGACTTTTAATACAGTCCCACAAGAAGGAGTCGCATGTGTCCAGATCTGGAGAATATGGCGGCCAGTTGAGGCCTATGACAGTGGCCTCTGGGTACCCCAGAGCCAGGATACGTTCCCCACAGTACTCTTCCGGAACATCAAACACTCTCCTGCTACGATGAGGTCGAGGTCCGTCTTGCATGAATCACATCTTGTCAAAATCAGGGTCACTTTGGATAATAGGGATGAAATCATCTTCAAAACCTTCACGTACCGTTCGGTAGTCACAGTGCCATCAAGGAATATCGCACCGATTATTCCGTGACTGGACATTAAACACCACACAGTCACCCGCTGAGTGTGAAGAGACTTCTCTATCGCGTAATGCGGATTCTCAGTCCCCCAGTGACGAACCCATCCAAATCAAAGTCAACTTCGTAGCTAAACCAAACCATAATCCTGTTCGTCAATTCTGTGGACAATAGTGTTGGCGAAACACAACCGCTGTTCCATGGAGCTGGGGTTTAATGGCTGATGGGTTTGAATTTTGTACGGCAAGAAATGAAGGTATTCAACAAGAATTTGTCGCAGTATCTCCCGGTTGATTCCCACCTGTTGCGCAGCTCGTCTGGTCAATTTCCTGGGGCTGTTTTGTAACATAGCGCGCGTCTTCTTGATGTTTTCAGGCGTTTTCACCCTTTGCCAACACCGTCATCACGAATATTACCCATTCTCTCAAACTTGCGAATCAAATTCTTGATTCTTAGCACACCTGGACCGGTTGTCTTCAGCTTGACTTCGCTCGCAAACTTCGTTTGAGCCGCAGCTGGGCCGTTATTGTTCGCACAGTAGGCCTTCACAAGCGCTATACGCTCAGGCACGCTGTACCGTGACGTTTTCATGTGCAAATGGCAAACAACAAGGTGCATGCGCATGCGCATACTAAACCCCATCGTGCTCCGCAGCCAACCGCGCAGTTTGAACGTCCTAACGCAAACTGTTCAGATGTTAAGACGATTTTATTTCATGTAGTTCAATAACTGTCCCCCTGTATTTATCTACCGTTCCACTCCGGAAGAGCACCGGGAGAAACGAACATTTAAATCTTTCCTTGAGAGTTCTGATTTCTCGTATTTTATTATGATTATCATTTCTCCCTATTTACGTGGGGGGCCAACAAAAGATTTTCACACTCTGAGGAGAAAGTGGGTGAAATTTCATGAGAAGGTCCTGTCACAGTGAAAATGGCCTTTGTCTTAATGACTGCCACCCCAGTTCGTGTATCATATCTGTGACATTCTCTCCCTTATTTCACCATAAAGCAAAACGAGCTGCCCTTCATTGAACCTTGCAGTGCTATCTGCTGTGGATCCTACACCGCACAGCAGTACTCCATAAGAGAGCAAGTTAGCAGACCTCTTGTATTTTCTAACTGTTCTACCAATAAATCTCAATCTTTGGTTTACTTTCCCCACAATGTTATCTATGTGATCGTTACGTTTTAAGTTATTCGTAATGGTAATCCCTAAGTATTTACTTGAATGTATGGCCTTTTGTGATTTATCTTATAATTGAAATGTAGCGGATTCCTTTCAGTGCTCATGTGGATGACTTCACACTTTTCATTAGTTAGAGTCAATTGCCACTTTTTACATCATACAGATATATCAATCATTTTGCAGTTCGTTTTCATCATTTAATGGCTTTACAAGACGGTAAATGACATCATCATCTGCAAACAATCTAAGAGGGCTGCTCAGACTGTCTCCTACATCGTTTATGTAGATCATGAACACCTCCTTGTGGAACGGCAGAGATTATTTACGTTTTATTCGATGACTTTGCGTCTGCTATTACGAACTGTAACCTATTTGACAGGAAATCACGAATATAGTCGGACAACGGATAGGTTTAAAATGTTTACATTTAGAGAACCACATGCACACAGTTTAATTAGAAGTTGCTTGTAAGGAACGGTCAAAAGCCTTTTTGGATTCTAAAAATATGGAATCAATTTGAGTCCCCTGCCGACAGTGGTCATCACTTCGTGAAAATAAAGAGCTAATTGTGTTTCACAAGAACGATATATTCTGAATGCATGCTGGCTATTTGTCAATAGATGGTTTTCTTCGAGGTGATTCACAATATTCGAGCACAGTATAGGTTCCAAAATCCTACTTCAAATCGACGTTAGTGATACGGGTCTGAAAAGCAGCGGATTACTCCTATCTCCATTCTTGAGTACTGGTTTGGCTTGTGCAACTTTCGAGTCTTTGGGTACGGGTCTTTCTACGAGCGAACGGTTGCGTACGATTGCTAAGTAAGGAGCTATAGTATCAGCATAGTCTGAAAGGAACCTGACTGGTATACAATCTAAACCGGAGGCCTTGCCTTTCTTAAGTGTTTTAAACGGTTTCGCTATACCGAGGATATCTAATTTTAAATTACTCATGTCGGCAGTTGCTCTTGATTCGAGTTCTGGAATATTTACTTTGCCTGTCAGTTATTATTTATTATTGGTTTCTAGCGCACATTCTTCTTAGCCATCAGAAGTGAAAATACTATACAAATTTAGGAATTTAATATTCGAACATCTTCATACGCAATAAACCAGTATTACGAAAAATCGCCCCAAGACACAACCTGCAGGCGTCTTCTCAAGGGACGTGAAAATGTTCGTGGACCAGGTGATGATGACGTCACAGAGAGGAATTCCACATTTCACTACACTGCGAAGCGTGAAAGGAAGTGTCTGTCATTTCTGACTTTTGCCTCATGGGGAGGAAAATGGCCACTCAGATGCAGCATCCGTTTTAAGTCAGAAGTAGAACTTAGGAGACGCCATATTGGATTAAGTCTCACAGGACTGAACTTTGGCATTTGGTGGTTTTATATTATAGCGTATATGGTATGAAAATAAGCTAATTCAAAGCACTACCATATTGAGGATCTCTCGAAAACGAGTCGTTTTAGGTACGACTCGTTATAATAAAATGACGAGATACTACACGTCAATAGTTAAAGGCTTCTTGTTTGTGACGCCTTTCGTGTGATAGTTACGTGCTATGAAAGCAAACCGTTTCAATACTTCGGCGCAATGGTGATCTATCAAAATCGCATGTTTCTACTCGCATTTTTTTCTCACATTTTGTTTCCCAAAAGATTCTGGATCTTTGTTAGTACTTCAACAGAAGTACTATCTGGAATACTCGATGTTATTTGCGAGAAACAAAGTATTCGCCGCCCTTCTGGTTGCATAGGCCAACAACTTGAATGTTTTGCAATGGCCAGAAATCGTAATGTGACTACCTCTCTATGTCAAAGTAAACAAGTTACACACTATTATTATGAAACTTTGGGTTAAATACACAGCGTGTCCCACCTAACTTGCCATCTGATATATTTCCGAAGTGAAACAAAATGCCAATAATGCAGTTGACCACGGATGCATCTACGTTAGGGGTTCACACCATGGGCAGAAATGCACAATCTCTACAAGTAAACAAACATCACTTTCAACACCCTTACGTTTGTTTAAATGACACATTTATGTTTTTCTACGGAAATGAAAACTAGAGGCACAATTAGACTTGGTTTCAATGCCCTAAACCTTACCTTCTGGAATCCTTAGGCTTTAAATAATGGGAACTGCGCTACAGTTTCTGCCGTAATGTGGGTTGGCTGCACTGTTCTGGAGCCTGCTGTAAGCAACCCATGCCCTGCGTATTATGGCAGAAAATGTGGCGCCGTTGCCATCCTTTTAGTGTCTACAAATTTCTGAAGGTACGATGTTTAGAAAGGCGAAAACAAGTATGGCGTCACTAACTGTAGCCCTAGTTTTCATCTCGGTAGAACAGACATACTTGTGCAGTTTAAAAAATATGAACTTGGTGTTAAAATTGATGTTTGTTTACATTATGGATTGTGCATTCCTGCCCATTCTGCAATCCCCTGACATAGATGCTTCCCTGGTCAACTACATTTTTCACGTTTTCTTTCGTTTCGGAAATATATGAGGTAGAGAGTAAGGTGAGACATCCTGTATACAGTGTGTCCTAAAAAAAACACCGACAAATTTTAAGGGCAGGTCGTAAGATACATATAAGTAAAAAAAGTCTAGTAACCTTGGGCTCTAAAATGTATAATTAGAGAAGTATTAGCACTTGTTCAACTTTGATACTATGAAACAGATCTTTTCTATTGCAACGTCTTTTTCTTTCCATATTTTGCGATGAGAAAATATTGACCCAATGAAGGAAAAAATGTCTGGTAAACATGGGGTGCACACCTTAGGACCTATGAGCACTTGCTCATTTTCGCTAGCTTGCAAAACATCTCTTCTATTGGAGAAGTGCTCGTAGCTCTTAAAGTATGCATTTCACTTTAGAGCCCATGATTACTTTACAATTTTTTCTTGTTTTGGTCCACAGTACCTCCTCCGAAAGTATGAAAAGCAAACAGCTTTCAGTAGAAGAGATGTGTTTCATAGCATTGGAGACGAACAAGTGCTCACATCTCTTAAAGTATGCGCTTTATAAGCCTTGTTTACTACAATTTTTTTTCCTTGTTTTGGTGTAAGGAAACTGTCCCTAAGTTCATCTTTTTTTCGGGCGCCCTGTATATCTATCTCTTGGTTTCATTTACTGCCTCATGTTTATATCTTGCGGTAAATATCTTATCCAAGAATGTTGAGCAGCTTCCAAGAAATCTCCTCTTCCATTGGAAAGAAATTGCGGAACGAATATCGATTTTGATATCTATATGATGAAGTATGTTACTTCAGAGTATTGACAGTCAACACAACGTCGAGGATGTGGATATTATACAAGTGCAAATTGACATTAGAAGCTAGACTTTAACAACATTTAATTTAAAGCCAAGACTGTGATGAAAATTCAGTTGAGTTAAAGAACAAAAAGCAGGTCCAGTTTCGTGACCTGTGGTATCGGCGCGCCAAATGCAGCCGATAACTGTCTGTGGCCAGCGCTGCGGTCGCAGATCGGAATGAAGATGGCGTGATGTTCCGTGAGATGTAGCAACAACAACGAAAGTACTAAGTCCGTCGTGCTTCTCTGTGAGAAACGCCTGACGTCTGAGGACGATTTAGGGTCATGTGTCGCTCAATATGCGCCGTGCTGTCCATATGTTGCCTACCTCGTTCACGTCTCTTACTTGTTTACAGAAGGATATCCACAAATACCAGTACTGTTCCACAAGGTTCAAATGGTTCAAATGGCTCTGAGCACTATGGGACTCAACTGCTGAGGTCATTAGTCCCCTAGAACTTAGAACTAGTTAAACCTAACTAACCTAAGGACATCACAAACATCCATGCCCGAGGCAGGATTCGAACCTGCGACCGTAGCGGTCTCGCGGTTCCAGACTGCAGCGCCTTTAACCGCACGGCCACTTCGGCCGGCTGTTCCACAAGGAACCCCTTGAGTGCGAGGTGGCAAAAGGCCAATGATGTTTACGGCGTTTGACCCCCGTATATTGTCTACCATGCAACCACAATGTTGACTGCTAATGGCAAAAAAAGGAAGGGGGCACTGGAGGTAAACAATGCTGAGCACAGCATGAGGCTACGGAGCGCAGATGAACTGCTTAGTCGCTTACTAACTCACAGCATTGCTACACCTGCTAGTGGTGTTGATACAGAGCAGAGCAATACGATAAACAAAGTAAATATTGCGTTATATCTACAACAACCGTTGCCGAAGCTGCCATTTCGTCAGAAAGGAACCGAAGGAATTTCACAGGCTGAGAAGTGGCAGATGAAATGTTCGTGTTTCTGCAAGATGAGTCAGTGGAATGTGTAGTGTCGTATCCGGTCGACTTTGCGGACAAGGTACATGAGAAGTACGATGGTGATGATACATGCCTACACGTGAAAGTGATATTGAAACAGGTGTCGAGTCATGTACTTCTTCATTCTTGTGAGACAGGGAGCCACAAATCATGTCTCCAGTGAAACGTAGGGAAGGAAAGTCGTTGTCCAAGGAGAGGGTACTAAAGATAATTACTTACACGAAAGATCATCCACAGCATAATAAAAAAAACAATTATGAATAGATTTCGAATAATTTCGTAGCAATTTGACCGTGTTTTGCGCATAACGAAAACTACGGCTATTCGAGGGAGAACACGGCGCACTTGTTACAAAAACTGGTGTTTGCGCGTTTCAAGGATGTTCGATACAATTCCGCGACCACCTGCAGGGATATCACCCACGAATTATTACTGCGACAAATGAAACAAATAAAGGAGAATGTACACGAGCCACATAATTTTATTAGCTTAGTGTATGCCTCTACATTCGTATTAATTTGTGAACTGTTACACAATAAAAGGTGTCACTGAAGTGTGGGATTCTCGGTTATGTTGTACTTTTTGCCCTTTACAATTGCGTCTATGTTCGGAGTAATTGTTCTTGTGCATTTTAGGCGCAGCGTGCAGTTTAAATTTCGATCAGACAATGCGTTTCTCAGGCGCGTCTTGTTACATTTCATTGCAGAGAACAGTTGTTCACAAACATACGTGGAACCGAACATTGATATTATTGTAGCCACCAGTTTGTGCAAACGAGGAAATCTATCCTTGGGTAAGTGTCTGTAGAATTCCAAAATGTTTTTCTTGTTCTGAAATTTGTCTCTGTATTCTCTATCACACTGCAGGTCAATATTTTCTTGCTGCAGCTCAGGACGAATCTCTTAAATATTCGCTGAATATGGAGAGAAGAGATCAAAATCACTGTCTAGTGCTGTCAGATCTTGAAAGCGCTGATCAACTAAACTATGTGAATAACGTTCACAGTCTTTGTGAACATCTTGCATGGATGATAATTTAGGAAAGTGAGCTAGGTTTCCTGTTTCCAGCTGACTCACCCAAAGTCTCAATTTCATTTTAAAAGCTCGTATTCGATCTATGAAATGAGTAATTAGCAGATCTTTACCTTGCAGTAAAATGTTCAAAGCATTCAGATGGCTAGTTAAATCTGCTAAGAACGCGAGATCACTTTCAAACGTGCGCGCGCATTTCCCTCCCTCCCCTCCCTCACTACTGCGCGACCTTGCACCTGCTCGCGAGCACGTGCCTGAGCAGACGCGAGTACTCGCGCTCAAAACCGGCCAGTTGTTAAGCCCTGCCTTAAAGCATTCGTACGCGGTTATGCCTGCTGTTAATCTAGATCGCAAACTGGCCGGAACGTTATTTATTGTGCTGCGAGACGTTGGAGGTGCTCTGTCTGCTACAATTGTTTCTCGTGTGCCTTATCTTTCAAGGGCAAAAGGGAGTATTTATATCACAGCAGGCAAGAGTGGGAAAATGGGTGTAATAGAACTACAACTATGATAGCTAGTCAAAATAATTTGCCTTTGGTTGATAGCTGGTCCGCGTATGAAATGATACTCCTTTAGAGCAAGCTGTCGTCCTGAAAAATGTGTGACACCAGAATTCATACTACCTGGAACGACTGGGAAATTCACACTCTGCCGGCCGGGATGGCCGAGCGATTCTAGGCGCTTCAGTCTGGAACCGCGCGACCGCTACGGTCGCAGTTTCGAATCCTGCCTCGGGCATGGATGTGTGTGGTGTCCTTAGGTTAGTTAGGTTTAAGTAGTTCTAAGTTCTAGGGGACTTATCACCTCAGAAATTTAGTCCCACAGTGCTCAGAGCCATTTGAACCATTTGAAATTCACACTCTAGATGTTCTTGTTTTCGATGTCTATAAAACATATTATCGCACCATCTGCAACTACACTTAAAGAATAGGCAGTTTCATGATAAGCTCCACGACAGATTGTTTTGCATTCGGTGGCTTGCCATCACATTCCATCAGCTCACATATTCTCGTTACACGAATATAATTCTATACGCATTCTTTAAGAGTGTATACCTAGCTGAACGCCCTGCACTATTTGTAGCTCCCAAGGAGTTTATCTTCGAAATTGATGGCGCGATCCTTAGTGATCACTGTGAAACGTCATTTTTCATTCAATGTTCATGGTGCAAGTTAATGGTTTGTTTCGAACATTTCTTGGAGGTCGACAATGTCCATTTTGTGAAGTTTAATACACTACTGGCCATTAAAATTGCTACACCACGAAGATGACGTGCTACACACGCGAAGTGTAACCGACAGGAAGAAGATGCTGTGATACGCAAATGATTAGCTTTTCAGAGCATTCACACAATGTTAGCGCCGGTGGCGACACCTACAACATCATGACATGAGGAAAGTTTCCAACCGATTACTCATACACAAACAGCAGTTGACCGGCGTTGCCTGGTGAAACGTTGTTGTGATGCCACGTGTAAGGTGGAGAAATGCGTACCATCACGTTTCCGACTTTGATAAAGGTCGGATTGTCCTATCGCGATTGCGGTTCATCGTATAGCGACATTGCTACTCGCGTTGGTCGAGATGCAATGACTTAGCAGAATATGGAATCAGTGTGTTCAGGAGGGTAATACGGAGCGCCGTGTTGGATCCCAACGGCCTCGTATCACTAGCAGTCGAGATGACAGGCATCTTATCCGCATGGCTGTAACGGATCGTGCAGACACGTCTCGATCCCCGAGTCAACAGATGGGGACGTTTGCAAGACAACAACCATCTGCACGAAGAGTTCGACGACGTTTGCAGCAGCATGGACTATCAGCTCGGACACCATTACTGGCGCCTGCGATGGTGTACTCAACGACGAACCTGGGTGTACGAATGCCAAAACGTCATTTTTTCGGATGAATCCAGGATCTGTTTACAGCATCATAGCATCATGATGGTCGCATCCGTGTTTGGCGACATCGCATTGAACGCACATTAGAAGCGTGTATTCGTCATCTCCATACTGGCGTATCACCCGGCGTGATGGTATGGGGTGCCATTGGTTACACGTTTCGGTCACCCCTTGTTCGCATTGACGGCAATTTGAATAGTGGACGTTACATTTCAGATGTGTTACGACCAGTGGCTCTACCCTTCATTCGATCCCTGCGAAATCCTACATTTCAGCAGGATAATGCACGACCGCATGTTTTAGGTCCTGTACGGGCCTTTTAGGATACAGAAAATGTTCGATTGCCGCCCTGGCCAGCACATTCTCCAGATCTCTCACCAATTGAAAACGTCTGGTCAATGGTGGCCGACCAACTGGCTCGTGACAATACGCTAGTCACTACTCTTGATGAACTGTGATATCGTGTTGAAGCTGCATGGGCAGCTGTACCTGTACACGTCATCCAAGCTCTGTTTGACTCAATGCCCAGGCGTATCAAGGCCGTTATTACGGCCAGAGGTGGTTGTTCTGGGTACTGATTTCTCAGGATCTATGCCCCCAAATTGCGTAAAATGTAATCATATGTCAGTTCTAGTATAATATATTTGTGCAATGAATACCCATTTATCATTTGCATTTCTTATTGGTGTATCAATTTTAATGACCAGTAGTGTTATGTATGTTGCATACAAGGTTTATCTCTGCACCTCCCGGACCATCGTTTCTCCCGGCCCCCCTGATGCACATAGTGAGTCACTAGCAGTTAAAATTGTTCCCGTCATAATTGGTATCAAAACACCTTAAAATGAGCCTTGCTAAAGACTGAACTTGAGACTTCTGACTGAAGGAGTTCGTTGTCGTCGTCACACTTCCAGTTTTGCGCTGACGAATCTAGATATTTGTATTACTACACATTGAGATTGTTCACTCCCTGACGAGGATGATGAACTTCGTATATGCTAAATATTTTAAATTTCAATGACAGCACGATAGGATGCGGTATTTGTGGGACTGCAGTGAACTTTACTAGATAAAGGACGTAGGTCGTGTAACGAGAAACATTTCAGTGATTCAGCGTTTCACCCATCCGCCAACACACTCCACAGGCCGGCCGTGGCTCTTGCTGCTCTAATTCGACTGAGAAACACGATCGTCGAAATGTTCTCGGCGCTCTTCCGCAAAGGAAAATAGTCGCCCCGTGCCGGGACTGGCTATTTCCACAGCGGCGCAGGCGGGACGGGACTGGGAACAGCAGAGGCCATTAGCGGTCGGCGAATCTGGCCGAGAACAAGAAATACAGTATTCATACGAGGGACGCGCGCGGGGCAATTAGCCTGATCAAACACGGGCAGATGGGGAGGCGCCGCGTTTAATCAATCTGAACTGAGCATCCGCAGCGGCCGGGGCCGTGTTTGAACTCCGACAGCGGCCGGTGGGCCGCTCGCCGATTAATTCCTTTACCAAAACACGCGGCGGGAGCGCGGCAGGGCTGCCAACCGCGACCAGACGGGACAGGTGGAGTCCTAGAGCCCAAGCCCGATGCGCACTGCAAGAGAAACTGCACAGCACCGGGCGATTCATTAACAGCGCGACAATGAATCGATAAACAAGATACAGGAAATGATCTATTGACAGTATAAGGTACTTCAGAAGGATTCATCCGATTTCACGGAACTACATCTCCTGCACGAATGCACTTACAAACTTCCTGTAAATATTAACTTACGCCGAGCGGAATTAGCCGAGCGGTCTGGGGCGCTGCAGTCATGGACTGTGCGGCTGTTCCCGGCGGAGGTTCGAGTCCTCCCTCGGGCATGGGTGTGTGTGTTTGTCCTTAGGATAATTTAGGTTAAGTAGTGTGTAAGCTTAGGGACTGATAACCTTAGCAGTTAAGTCCCATAAGATTTCACACACATTTGAACACATTAACTTACGCATCTACTATACAAAACGCAAACCCGGGACACCGTGTGTGAGCCGGTCGTTGTGGCCGAGCGGTTCTAGGCGCTTCAGTCAAACCGCGTGACCGCTACGGTCGCAGGTTCGAATCCTGCCTCGGGCATGGATGTGCGTGATGTCATTAGGTTAGTTAGGTTTAAGCAGTTCTAAGTTATAGGGGACTAATGACCTCAGATGTTAAGTCCCATAGTGCTCAGAGCCATTTTTGACACTATGACGTATACACAATTGCAAGTTGCCTAACAGCTTCCAGGAGCAACGAAATTTTAATTTCAGTGTTTCCTATAATTATTGAAATTCTTCCAATCCATATGTGGCATACATCAAAACAGTGCTTAACAGTATTGGTTAAAAACAGTCTTGGTTGCAATTTTAGATTTTTATTTTTCAACGACGCGTTTCGCCTTATTTAGGCATCTTCAGGTTATCTTTTCTAGATGGACGCGAGAGGCACCAAGATCTGCATAACACGTTCCCGTTCACAGGAGCGAGTAACAGAGTAAGATGGGGGTTGGTTGTGGTTTGGGGGAAGAGACCAAACAGCGAGGCTATCGGTCTCATAGGGTTAGGGAAGGATGGGGAAGGAAGTCGGCCGTGCCCTTTCAAAGGAACCATCCCGGCATTTGCCTGGAGCGATTTAGGTGTAATATGGGGGCTCAGGTAGTAAGCATAATGCGCCATAACACGTTTTAAAACAGGTAAGGCTCGTCTTATTTTAAGCGCTTGTTTTCTACATACACGAAACTAATATTTTTCATAACTGCCTATTTTATTGTATTGACATGTATACTGTCCACTTGCTGTATTTGATTTTTCCAGGGTTTGCTGCTGAACTGAAGATAACCATCGCTGGAAGACACCGGTTGGCTAAAGTTCAAAAAAGTTATGTGATCATAGATGGAAATAAAAAAAAATTGTTCTGTAGTTTCTGAATCTGTTCTCTGCGTGAATATGTCGCAGCTTGTTAAAAGATTAACGCAAAAAGACTGTGTACTCGAGGCAGTGTAACTAATGACACGCAAATTACCCAGATTACATGCTTCCTGTATTTGAGACCCATAGCATTTAGTGACTTCAACAGAATTTACACATAGCTTCACATATTTTCAAATCAGGCATGACGTTTCAATGTATTACCTCTTTACTACTAACTCCATTCGCAACATATTTTGCAGGCAGTACCCACACATAACACTGAATGTGTCTGCTTAATTATATCATTGTAAGACAGATAGTTTAGGAGATATGACGTCATAACCTTTGAGATGCGTGATAAAGAAGCTTTTGCACAAAACGGAGTAAAAATTACCCCGACTTTACTCTTCCTGGGTTTTATAATGAGCGACTTCGCGACTTCAAATCTTTTCCAAACTTCTTCTCGTTGAGTGTCCGACAAAGTAATGAAAGGGAAACATTTTATCGCTTAACTCGTTTGCAAAGTAATCAGACGTTTGAAGCTATTTTATGCATGAAAATTCGATTCTTTAAAGAATATGCGATGAGTGTGGTACTGGTTTATCACTACACATGCTGTGTAACGTACTATCCAGCCTCCAGATAAACACAAAATTCCGTCCGAGTTCGATATTCCACTATAGTAGTTACCGTTGGTTGGCTTACACATTGCCTTAATAGACAGTTGTTAAACATGAATAATTTCTCAAAGGTATTCCTGCTGCCACTGTATTATATTTACATTTTATGTATTTACTAATTTTGTTGTGTGATCTATATTTATGTCCGTGATAAGAGGAGAATGTTAGAACAACCACTCTGAAGCAAAAAGAACGTGTAGAAATATTCTACACCTCCCAAAAATCAAGTAACACGTCGAACACTGGGCTATTCGTCCAACTCGTCAATAAAAATTTAAAAAAATACCACAAGAGCAAATGGAGAGGAAGCTATAACAAAATCCATCTTTTGCATCAACTGGGAACGTAGCCACTGCTGTGTGACGTGATTTTAAAGAGCGGAATGCGTGCAGTGTGACCTGACAAAAGCCAACTCACTTTTATTTCCCACACTGAGGTAGTTGCTGTGCGCAGTTCCAGCACATTAAAATTTATAGCGTGCCTAGGAAACGTACAACACGGTATTTTCACATCAGCGAGCTGTGAAAGGGCAACGTTAAAGAAAGAATTTATGTCCGCGATCCACACTGTTAACACTTGCAACGCTGCAAGCAAATGAACGTCACAAAGAGTTGTGGCACATCCAAAAATTTGCCTTGCGCAACGAAGATGGCTATACAGGCTTCCTTCCCACGCCATTCCTTTACTGTCCTCAGATGTTTAAATAGGACCAAGCCGATAGCTTTCTTAATTAATCCTGGTAATTAGTGGAAGTTCCTCTTTGTTCTGTGGAACAGTGAATGTAATATATATATTGCTCCGGTTATTTGTGAAAATGAGACAGTCATTATGGTTGAAATGGCTCTGAGCACTATGGGACTTAACATCTGAGGTCATCAGTCCCCTAGAACTTAGAACTACTTAAACCTAACTAACCTACGGACATCACACACATCCATGCCCGAGGCAAGATTCGAACCTGCGACCGTAGCGGTCGCGCGGTTCCAGACTGAAGCGCCTAGAGCCGCTCGGCTACAACGGCCGGCTATGTCATTATGTAACTACTGCAATTGAACCACGTCTGTTCTAGACAGCCTCCTCTATTTCATTAACAGTCGCGTCCGATCCCGTCTATGCAACTCATCTCTAACCGCCCATATTTTCTAGCATGAGAATCTTTTCCAGGGCCTGACTCTTCAGGCGGCAAATGCAAATACATTTTTCCTTTTTTGTTTTTAGAGCCCTTTTCCACAGTCACAGGTTTAGAGTAATGTCGGATGTATTCCGTCTTTTCAAACTATAATAAGAGTCGTATTTAGACGAGACGTGTTTCGCTTTATTTTGTAGTAGCTTCAGTGATCAGTGTAATAATTGTGGTTTTCTTTCAAATCTGTTTGGCGAGATCATAAACATTTTTCATGATTTAAATTATAATTAAACAGTTCTCATTTTTTAGATAACTGTATCATTCCGCCTCCTCCTAGACAAGTGTATTACGCCATTGAGAGGCGGATTGCACCTAAAGGTGTCTTAGTTATTATTTTTTAATTAATTTAATCCACAAGCAAGGAGCCTAACCGCCAGTACTACGCAGTAATTAATGTCTGGAAACTAACTGCAACTTGACACACTACATAAGGCTCTGAGCACTGACAATGTATGTTGCTCTGATTTTCACAAGCCTTCTTCAGATTTTATCATACCGACATCTTTACTGTCGTCCAATCTTTGAACTCAAAGGTGCAGAGCAACCACTCCTTAATCATCTTGGGGATTAATAAACCGTTCCAGCCGGCCGCGGTGGTCTCGCGGTTCTAGGCGCGCAGTCCGGAACCGTGCGACTGCTACGGTCGCAGGTTCGAATCCTGCCTCGGGCATGGATGTGTGTACTGTCCTTAGGTTAGTTAGGTTTAAGTAGTTCTAAGTTCTAGGGGACTGATGACCACAGCAGTTGAGTCCCATAGTGCTCAGAGCCATTTGAACCATTTTTTGAAACCGTTCCAGCTGTATTTAATCTTTTTGTTATCAGATCACAACCGGTTTCGTGGCACTGAAAAGCACATCCTCAAGTGACCTGTAACTCCATCGCCGGCCGAAGTGGCCGTGCGGTTAAAGGCGCTGCAGTCTGGAACCGCAAGATCGCTACGGTCGCAGGTTCGAATCCTGCCTCGGGCATGGATGTTTGTGATGTCCTTAGGTTAGTTAGGTTTAACTAGTTCTAAGTTCTAGGGGACTAATAACCTCAGCAGTTGAGTCCCATAGTGCTCAGAGCCATTTGAACCATTTGTAACTCCATCATAAGAGTTAAGTGGGGACACGGAACCCAACATTCGTACTCAGCGCCACGAAACAGGTTGTGATCTAATAATAAACATATTAAAAATATCTGAAGCGACCTCTTAATGCCCAAGATGATGAGACCCAGCTATGACTGACTTGTCTTCACGGTTTTCTGCACTCCTACCGCGATCTTGCATAGGAATGCCATAATGTTGAGGAGAAGTCATAACATTTCCGTGAGTCAGTCAGAAGGTTAAGGCAACGCAGACATGGAATTGGCATGGCGTAGCGTGTAACTACCAAAACGCTTTTACGAGGGTGATTCAAATGAAAACCCTAAATTTGTAATAACAAATCGAAATTTCGAGCCGTTATCCTGTAAGTTAGTAAGCATGCTACAAACAGCGTGCAGAATGGCATGTAGGTGGCAGCATAGTGCAGATGCACACTTACCGTCGAAGTATCAGTATAAAGATGGTCGCCCCATTTGCGAGTTTCACCAGGGAAGAACAGCGTTCTATTATTCGGTTTTTGCGTAGTGAAGGTGTGAAACCTATTGAAAATCATCGACGAATGAAGGTTCAGTACGGTGATGCATGTTTGTCACAGCAGCACGTCTACGAATGAAGTAGGAAGTTCGCAAATGGTGTGACTTCAGTGGAAGATGCTCCTCGTCCAGGTCAGGCACAACGAGTTGTGACTCCACAGAACATTGCAGCAGTTGAAGCCACAGTGAAGGAAAACCGCCGAGTGACGCTGAATGACATTGCTGCAAGCATACAGATTAGTCATGGGTCAGCACACCACATTGTGCATGATGTGCTCCAGTTTCACAAAGTGTCTGCAAGATGGGTGCCACGGCAGCTGACTCCTGAAGTGTGAGAACGACTTGTTGATGCTTGTGAAGAACTTCTTCGGCGCTTTGAACGAAAAGGTGATGGCTTCCTTGCAAGAATCGTTACTGGGGACGAAACCTGGGTTCACTTCCACCAACCGGAAACGAAGTGAGCGAGCAAGGAATGGCGCCATTCCTCATCACGAAGTGATTTCCATATGTCTGGACCACTCAAAGACGCAATGGGAGAAAAGAAGATCCGTTCTGATTAAGAGGTACGCCACGCGGTGCATGAGTGATTGCGCGGACTACCAAAAGAATTTTTTTCTAAAGGAATTTATGCACTTAGTAAGCGCTGGAGGACTTGCATTGAGCATGGGGCAGATTATGTTGAAAAGTGATACAGCTTTGTACCACTTCTGCACAATAAATAATATTTAAAAAAATATTTAAGGTTTTCATTTGAGTCGCCCTCGTAATAGTGAATCTTTAAGCACTTCGCTGGAGAAGTGAGCTGTTTTAACGACAACAGTTGAGAACATCTCCTACATCGTGGTGGACAGCCGGAATGTCAAAAGGCATAACGCGTAGGAAGGTTTCGCTTGAAGGCAGGCTAGTAACAATACATCCCTCCCTTTTCTTCTGTAACGAATCAAGTTCCCGCGTATAAAATGAAACTTCATGTTTACGACGTCACACCTCCTCAAGTATGGGTCGTACAGTGATATAATTTTGCAGGGACGTTCAGTGTATAACGCAGATACTGTGTGCAAAGTGTGTTGTGAATAGAGAGTAGTAAAGAATTAATGAATTGAAACGTTATGCGTCATGCTGATATTTTATTGCACGGACAGCTACCTGTGGTGCGATTTTAAGGAGAAAAAGTTTCTGAAAGGTTTGGAACTGTGTGTAAAGTTTTTTGGAAATCGGTAAATTCTCTCATTCTCATATACTGGGTGAATAGAGTCTGGGTAATTTGCGCTCCGTGAGTTGCACAGCCTCAAGACATGTAGACAGTTTCTAAGTTTTAATACTTGTCTCAATGTGTGAAACTTTTAGCATAAAATTGTACCTGTTAATGAGCAGATTATTACGCTACTTTACATTTTCAGGTCCGGTCTTTAAGTAAACAAAATACTGAAAATCACATTATTGTTGCCCCTGAAAGCAGTTGATGGGCAACCTGCAACTAACCCTGTGAGCCAGTTTTATCCGTTTAGTATTGTAGGTAATTGCTTACAAGTAATTTGAGATATATCCCGTCTTTTGTGACTGTAAGAAAAAGAGTTTTTAGATCAGACGCCTTACGCTTTAATTTAAAGAGACTTCCGTGTTGCATATCGACGTGCAGTCTAATGAGGTACATACACAAGTTGGAGAACATGGCAACTGGAGGAATTGTCATGAATGACAAGCTGTTAGAGTTTCACGTTATGTCTTCAAAAAAAATGGTTCAAATGGCTCTGAGCACTATGGGACTCAACTGCTGACGTCATTAGTCCCCTAGAACTTAGAACTAGTTAAACCTAACTAACCTAAGGACATCACAAACATCCATGCCCGAGGCAGGATTCGAACCTGCGACCGTAGCGGTCTTGCGGTTCCAGACTGCAGCGCCTTTAACCGCACGGCCACTTCGGCCGGCCACGTTATGTCTTCCCCGGATGGATAAATGGGATAGATGAGGGAGACGTTAGTTGCCGCAGTGGTGTCCAGTCTAAAGACCTGCACTCGGCTATTAAAAGAAACATGCAGTATGGATTGGTCAACTAAACTAATTTTCAGCAATTTTTACACAAGTAGAAATGGCAACCAGTGGTTGTTGTTGTTGTTGTTGTTGTTGTTGTTGTTGTGGTCTTCAGTCCGAAGACTGGTTTTATGCAGCCCTCTACGCTACCCTATCCTGTGCAAGCCTCTTCACCTCCGAGTAACAACTGCAACCTAGTCTTCTGAACCTGATACTGTATTAATCTCTTCGTCTCCCTCTACGATTTTTGCCCCCCACTCTTCCCTCCAGTATTAAATTGGTGATCCCTTGATGCCTCAGAATGTGTCCTGTCAACTGATCCCTTCCTCTTGTTAGGGAGCCATCTAATCTTCAGAATTCTTCTGTAACAACATAGTTCAAAAACATCTATTGTCTCCTGGTCTAAACTGTTTATCGTCCATGTTTCACTAGCACACGGCTACACGCCACACGTATGTCGTCAGTGAAGAACTCCTAACATTTAAATCAATATTCGATGTTAACAAATATATCTTCTTCAGAAACGCTTCTCTTGCCTTTGCCAGTCTACATTTTATATCCTCTCCATTTCGGCCATCATCAGTTATTTTTCTGCCCAAATAGCAAAACTCTTCAACTACTTTAAGTGTCTCGTTTTCTAATTTAATACCATCAGTACACCCTCATTTAATTCGACTGCACTCCATTATCCTTGTTTTGCTTTTGTTGATGCTCATTTTATATCCACCTTGCAAGACACTCTCCATTCCATTCATCTGCTGTTCCAAGTCCTTTGCTGTCTCTGACAGAATTGCAATGTCATCGGTAAACCTCAAAGTTTTTATTTCTTCTCCGTAAACTTTAATCCCTAATCCAAATATATCTTTCATGCACCTCGACCCTTGCAATTGCCGCCTGGTTTCTGTACAAGTTGTAAATAGCCTTTGGCTCCCTGTACTTTACCCTTGCTATCTTCAGAATTTCAAAGAGTGCACTCTAGTTAACATTGTCAAAAGCTTTCTTCAAGTCTACGTATGCTGTAAATGTACGTTTGCCTTCCCTTAACCTATCATCCTAAGTAAGTCGTAGGGTCACTACTGCCTCGCGTGTTCCAACATTTCTCTGTAATCCAAACTGATCTTCCCCGAGGTCGGCTTCTAACAGTTTTCCATTCTTCTGTACAGAATATGTGTAAGTATTTTGCAACGATGACTTATTCAACTGATAGTTCGCTAATACTCACACCTATCAGCATCTGCTTTCTTTGGATTTGAACCAACGGAATAAATAATGACGCAACAGAAATAGCACACAAACAATTAAATACTAACAAATATTACGTTTCGTAATTCGGTACACAGTATGAGAAGTGTCCAAAAGTAAAGCAAAGATGGGATTGCTGAATAGAAGTAAGGACGAAAAGTCTAAGTGAAAGGCTGATTAGCCATTATATGGGGAGATAGAAAAGAAGAGACGAAGGTCAATGCTTTCAGCTCTTTTGCGTCAACTATCAATCGCGAAAGTCGAAAGCAGCATGAGCGATCGATTGTAATACTGGATTTTCCGAAAAGATTCATCCAGTTTTGAAAGACAGTATCTTCTACATGAAGGAATACAGGAACCTGTCGTGAATTTTAATTTCTAAGTTTACCTTGATGCCAGCTGTAAGTTCCGGTTCATGTTGTCATAGACAGGTGTCTCGATTCCTTGGTGCAAGTTGTTCGTGCGTCCGTTTGCCGTTCATTTCTTCATTGCCCAGTAAGTGTCGAGTCGAAATGGCGGTAACACAGCAAGAAAAGGCGTTTTGCCTTCTCCGTTCGAACAGGTGCAATTCAGTTACAACCGCCCCGCGTGGTTTTGTTTGGTCAAGAGTATACGGTACTGCAGCTGCTGCAGCTATAAGTATTAGACAGTGCACCCACAAGTTTCAAGACCTTCAAGATGACCTCATCTGCGGTTTTTTTTTTTTTTAAATCATCTGTAACGCAGCATAGCGTAGCAGTGAATCTATCAAGTTACTTGTTCTCGTAAGAGTATTGGACAATTTGACTATCACTAATGCATGAAGCGCGTTCGGTGGAGGCCACACTGAACATCTACATGTAGATGGATACTCTGCAAATCACATTTAAGTGCCTGGTAGAGGGTTCACCGAACCACCTTCACAATTCTCTATTATTCCAACCTCGCTTAGCGCGCGGAAAGAACGGACCCCATATTTTTCCGTACGAGCTCTAATTTCCCTTATTTTATCGTGGTGAACGTTTCTCCCTGTGTAGGTCGGTGTCAACAAAATATTTTCGCATTCGGAGAGAAAGTTGATGATTGAAATTTCGTGAGAAGACTCCGTTGCAACGAAAAAAGCCTTTCTTTTAATGATGTCCAGCCCAAATCCTGTATCAATCATTTCAGTGGCACTCCATCCCATATTTCGCGATAATACAAAACATGCTGCCCTTCTTTGAACTTCTTCGATGTACTCCATCAGTCCTGTATGGTAAGTATCCCACACCGCGCAGCAGTATTCTGTTACATTTTCTAAGTGTCCTGCAAATAAAACGCAGTCTTTGGTTAGCCTTCCCCACAACATTTTCTATGTGTTCCTTCCAAATTAAGCTGTTCGTAACTGTAATTCCTTGGTATTTAGCTGAATTTGCGGCCTTTATATTTGACTGATTTATCGTGTAACCGAAGTTTAACGAATTCCTTTTAGAACTCATGTGGATGACCTCACACTTTACGTTATTTAGGGTCAACTGCCAATTTCCGCACCATTCAAATATCTTTTATAAATCGTTTTGCAATTTCTTTTGATCTTCTGATGACTGTATTAGTCGATAAACGACAGTGTCATCTGCAAACAACGTAAGACGGCTGCTCAGATTGTCTCCCAAATCGTTTATATAGATAAGGAACAGCAAAGGGCGTAAAACACTACCTTGGGGAACGCCAAAAATCACTTCTGTTTTACTCGATGACTTCCCGTCAATTACTACGAACTGTGACCTCTCTGACAAGAAGTCACAAATCCACTCACATAACTGAGATGATATTTTATAAGCACGCAATTTCACTTTAAGCCGCTTGTGGTACAGTGTCAAAAGCCTTTTGGAAATCCAGAAATACGGAATCGATCTAAAATCCCTTGCCAATAGCACTCAACACTTTATGCGAATAAAGAGCTAGTTGTGTTTCACAAGAACGTTGTTTTCGAAAACTATGCTGACTGTGTGTCAATAGACCCCATGTTGACTGTGTCTCAATACACCGTTTTCTTCGAGGTAATTCATAAGGTTCGAACACAATATATGTTCCAGAATACTGCTGCATATCGACGTTTATGATATGGACCTGTAATTAAATGGATCACTCCTACTACCTGTGTTGAATAATCGTGTGACCTGTGCTACTTTTCAGTCTTTGGGTACGGATCTTTCGTCGAGCGAACGTTTATATATGATTGTCGAGTATGGAGGAGGAGGAGGAGATTAGTGTTTAACGTCCCGTCGACAACGAGGTCATTAGAGACGGAGCGCAAGCTCGGGTGAGGGAAGGATGTGGAAGGAAATCGGCCGTGCCCTTTCAAAGGAACCATCCCGGCATTTGCCTGAAGCGATTTAGGGAAATCACGGAAAACCTAAATCAGGATGGCTGGATACGGGATTGAACCGTCGTCCTCCCGAATGCGAGTCCAGTGTGCTAACCACTGCGCCACCTCGCTCGGTCGCGTATGGAGGTAATGCATCAGCATACTCTGAAAGGACACAGGTTGGACCAGAAGACTTGCTTTTATTAAGTGATTTAAGTTGCTTCACTATTCCGAGGATATTTATTTCTACGTTACTCACCTCCGCAGTCGTGCTCTGGTAGTTAGCATTGCTCCCTCTAGAACCTCGGGTCTCGGGTTCGATTTCTGGCCGGGTCGGAAGTTTTCTTCTCTCCGGCACGGGGTGTTTGCATTGCCGTCATCATTTCATCTCATTTTCATCGACGCGTAAGTCTCCGAAGTGGCGTCAGACAAAAACTCTCGCACTAGGTGGTAGAGCTACCCCAGAGGGGGTTTCCTGGCCAATAATGCATTACGATTATTTCATTGCCAGGCGAGAATACAGAAGTGATCCGATATTTTATCAAACAATGAATAGCGTGGGTTAAGCTGTCAGAATCATATTCAATTCGAAAATGTAACTGAATTTAGTTGCAAAAGGTTCTATCTGGCAGATGGATCTTAAGAAATAATAAGAATTTTACAGAGTTTTGTGCCGACAGCGACCAAAAGGACGGTTCAGTAGGTTCTCGGCTTTAACAGTGGAATCAAAGGTACTGCATTTCGTCATCATTTCTCCAATTTCGTGTGAGGTTTACGTTCGTGAGGTTTGTCATAGACGAGGGGGAGGGCAGCGCTTGTCAGGTGAAGGGCTGAAGGGCGAGGTAATAGGGCGCGTTGTTGCAGACTGTCCTCCGGCCGGCTGCGCGTGCAGCCTAAAGGGGACCTGCCCTTTAGGGCGACCGTGCCCAGCCACGCCCAGCGCCCGCACTGCAGCTGCGCCGTGCCCACAGCACACAACTACTACACTCCAAATACACGGCGAGAATGGATCTGCAGGGACGTCTGTGAACGCACGCGGTACAAGGCCGAAGGCGTAACGCTAAAGAAATCACCAACCCCAAGGTTCGTGTGAACACCATTGTTGTTTACCAAGTACGCTCTCGCTTTCGTAATATTTCCTATTTGAAACGTCTTTGCTGTTGTTTTTTGCATCAGTGCCAGCGCTAGGTCGATGCAGGTACCGATCCCTGCCGCTTGATAGCTATAGTCTGCAATTCAGCTTAAATGCAGTTATCACGCATCAACCAGGATCTGCCTTACACCCGGTGTATCATAATCAGTAGTGAAAACATACATGGGTGAATGTACACGATACTAGAATCAAAATCGTTTCACTAAAAACTGGACCGGTATTGCGAGACAGTATTACGAATTCCTTGAGTAGGCAGTTCAAATGGCTCTGAGCACTATGCGACTTAACGTCTGAGGTCATCAGTCGCCTAGAACTTAGAACTAATTAAACCTAATGAACCTAAGGACATCACACACATCCATGCCCGAGGCAGGATTCGAACCTGCGACGTAGCGGTCGCTCGGTTCCAGACTGTAGCGCCTAGAACCACACGGCCACTCCGGCCGGCCGAGTAGGCAGTACTGTACTAGTTAGTACAAGATTTGAAATGCATACTTTCCGAGTACCTCCCCATCTAACTGGGCCCAAAAGTCACCGATGGCCTATCTTCACGTTAGACACAGTAATACTTTAAAATGTTACAATTCGCTTTACAGACTGACCTGTTAAAGGAGGTGTTCCCTGCGTTGTCATCGCATCTGGATGCATAATCATAGTCCTACCAAAGTTAAGAATGCTTTGAAACACTCCCGGATCATGCCGTACATCTTGACAGGACTGTACAATGCTATTCCAATTCTTCAACCGCATCAGAAGGAGTAGTGTACACTTCAGTTTTGAGACGATGCTACACACATACACACAGAAGATTGAGTTCGATGATCTTTGAGGCAAACGTACCGGGCCGGCCGGAGTGTCCGAGCGGTTCTAGGCGTTTCAGTTTGGAACCCCGCGACCGCTACGGTCGCAGGTTCGGATCCTGCCTCGGGCATGAATGTGTGTGATGTCCTTAGGTTAATTAGGTTTAAGCAGTTCTAAGTTCTAGGGGACTGATGACCTCAGATGTTAAGTCCCATAGTGCTCAGAGCCATCTGAACCATTTGAAACGTACCGGTCCCGTTCGATCTACCCATCTTGGCAGCATCAGTTGTGTTGTTGTTTTCCCATCAGCATTCTGACTGCTACGATGCCGTCCTCCACGAATTCCTCTCTTGTATGGACCTCTTCATCTCAGAATAGCACTTGCACCCTATACACTCAATTATTTGTTGGATTTCAATCACCAGTTTTCTCCTCCGATTGCGAAAACATTCTGTTGGCACCCACCTACATAGGGAGAAATGATCACCACGATAAAGTAAGAGAAATCAGGGCTCGCACAGAAAAAATATAAGTGCTCGTTTTTCCCGCGTGCCGTTCGAGAGTGGAACGTTCGAGAGACAGCATCAAGGTGGTTCATTGAACCCTCTGCCAGGCACTTTATTGTAAATAGCAGAGTAATCACGTAGATACCGTCCAATCTATGGCTTCCCTACAATTTTTACCTTCTACAGCTCCTTCTAGTACCATGACAGTTATTCCCTGACGTCCCTGATTCCATACCATCATGACCCTTCTTCTTGTCAGTGTTTCCCATACGTTCCTTTCTTCGCCGTTTCTGCAGATACCTTCTACCTTTCTTACCTTATTAGTGCACCTAATTTTCAACATCCTTCGATTGCGCCACATATCAAACGCTTTGATTGTCTTCTTGTCCATTTTCCCTACAGTCCACGAGTCATTACCATACAACGCTGCGCTCCAATCGCACATTCCTTGCTCAGTTTCTTACTAACAACTTCTCTTGGCCAGGAATCTTTCCTGTGCTTATCGGCTTTTTATGTTATCCTTGCTTCGTTCGTCATGAATTACTTTACTTCCAGGGCAAGTGAATTCCTCTACTTAATCTACTTCGTAATCCCCAATTCTCATGATAAGTTTCTCGCTGTTTTCATTTCTGTTGCTTTTAAATACTTTCGTCTGTCTTCGATTTACTCTGAGTCCGAATTCTGCACTCATTAGACTCTTCATTACAATCAGCACATACTGTTATTCTTCCTCTCTTTCACTGAGGATAGCTGTATCATTAGCGACTCATATAACTGATATCCTTTCAACCCTAAGTTTTAATCCCACTCTTGGAGCTTACTTCTGTGTGTGTGTGTTTGACGAGAAGGTTGAACAGCAGGGGGAAAAAGACTACATCCCTCTCCTACACCCTTTTTAATCACAGGACTTCTTTTTTATCTTCCATTCTTTTTGTTCGGTCTTGGTTCTCCTGTGTATTGTATATTATCAGCCTTTCCCTGTAGCTTGCGCCAATTTTTTGGAATTCCGAAACTCTTGCACCAGTTTCCTTTGTCGAACGCTTTTTCTAGGCCTTACGAAGGATCAAAATGTTCCAACATCTGGTCACGTGTCTAACGCATGCCCCAACCTTAACGGATGTTCAGTGCCAAGTACACAGGTACTAAATAGAAACGATTACATTTTAAATACCCTTGTGGTGACTAGGACAATATTTTATTCTGAAGTCTATGGTAGATCGTAATCACTCATTCGTCTCTTGAGTAACGGAACAATGTTGTTTCTGTTACATGTACTTTCACCAGTGTCAATTTTCGCTAGTAATTACTGTTTGCCCTGTACACTTATATCTAGAGATGACAACGACAGTATTTTCATCCACGACTTCAACTATATTTTTCGGCAATGGCTCATATCTTAATATGTTACCCAATCATTTATACTCGCCCAATTCGTGTTATGTTGAACAATCTCTTTTAACAGCATTTTTCAACGACTTGCTTCAGTTCTGCCTTCGCCGTTGCCCACTTTTCATATCAGTACAGAGCTGTATTCCAGCCAGAGGTTTCGTGAAAATTTTCTGGCCTCGAGACTTAAATTTCTGGATGATTGCCGCTGTTTCTTTTTATAGAAATCACTTCTGCTTTGTGCAATCTTTGCTCTTACATCTTTCTTGCATCTTCCTTCTGTATATATTCAGTTTTTGTTTACATGGCCGTTTTCCGCGGCAGCTGTTAAGTACCAAATATTATGGATTTTTCTGTTTTAAGCTTACAGTTAAAGTGCAATTTTCACCAAATACGTTTCGCTTTATAGAGGATGGTCCGAAAAGTTTGTAAGGGCGTCGCAAGGAAAGTGGTGCTGAAAAATAATTGCTCCAGAAACATTCGATACGTTACATCGTTTCCGAGTTATATTGCAATGAAATTAGCCAGTTAGGACGTTGAGCCCGCAAATTGAAGCAACTTTCCACTACAGTCGCCAAATGAGTTCCTCGTTTGATTCTCTCAAACAGAACAAACGTAGCTTTTGCTCATCTAGTTTAAATTTATCACTTACGACAAAAAGCACACTTTAACTGGTAATGGGCATTTGAACAAGTGGTAACTCGCAGACCCACAGATATCTGTGCATTACCGCATTTTAGCGCGTGCAACTGCTTGAATTTGCAAGCGCGACGACCTCATACGCTAATTTCACGCTAAATAACTCGGAAACGGCGCAATGGATCAAATTTTTTTTATAAACTATTATTTTTCAGCACCAGCTCGTCTGCAACACCTTTACAGGCTTTTAACATTGTTTCCGACCTCCCTGTAGATCAAAAACAGTATTTATTTATTAAATTGGCGCACATTTTACTGACGGTGAGTCAAATTAGACGTTTCATAATTTTTTTTTAAATTTGTAAATAAACCGAAGTGAAGCTGTTGGATATTTACCTGGTATATTCCTTCAAAAGTTTCCCTATATATGAACATTCTCATGTCACCGATTTCTCGTGTTAATGACTCCGAGTGCTGGATCAGAACATTATTCCATAGTTAATGTATTGTGTTACATGACAAGCTGTTTTAATTATATTTCCTGTCAGACTTATTATTATTTGCTAGCGTTCATCAAACTATCCGCTTAAAACGCGTTGTGATTGCTGTTACCATTAGCTGTAGTGTGCGAAAAAGGCGTAGTTTCTAGTCAGGCTCTATCGATCGATCATCGCAATGGGGTCGAAAGAGCGGCGCTGCTTCAAGCTTCGACTGTCCCCTCGATACTGCATCGCAGACAGAATCTCTATGCTGATTCCGGTGGCAGCGCGTAATTGCGTAACCCTTCGACTGACTCGGCAAATGGTATAATTACTGTTTCCACGTCCCTACAATGTACGCGTTAAATCAAATATTAATTAAGCTTTCGAGAGCTGGGCGCATCGGAAAGTGAGTTTTGCGAGCGCGGCGAGCGACAAATTCACCACCTAATCCTCGTGTCAGCGACAGTGCAGTCCAAGGTGACTGGAAGAGGCTTCGGGGAGGGGAGGGGGGGGGGAGGTATGGGGGAGGCAATCACAGAAATGGAAATAACTACTGTAAGGCCACCACATCGCTGTGACAGCGTTCATAACAACGAGTCAGTCGTTCAAGAGTTCTTTCGTTCACACATTCATCCGTTTACTGATCGTGAGCCGTAGATCCAGTCAAAAAGGAGAAATATCAGGGGTGCGAAACGAGTCAAGGCCAACATCATCAGTTATCTGCTATATTAGCAAGTCCTTTGCCTCTCCATTTTCTGCGATCCATTGCTTCCTTCTTAAGGCTGCTGTATGTTGTACCGTCCATCATGTCATCCAGTATCTGGAATCTCTTCCTTCCTCGCTTCCTTTTCCCTTCTACATAACCTTCTAAAACTGTTTTTATCAGTCCGTCATTCTTTCTTAATATATGCCCAATCCAATTTCTTTTTCTTCTCTTTATTACATCTAGTAACTGTCTTTTCTCTCCCACTCTTCTCAGTACCTCTTCATTTCTTACTCTGTCCATCCAACTTATTCTTTCCGCCATGTCCAGATCTCAAAAGCCTCCAGCCTTTCTCTGTCTTTTTTCCTCGTAGTCCATGTTTCAGCGCCATATAGAAGAACACTCCATACAAGACATTTTATGAGTCTCTTTCTGAGTTCTCTGTCCAGACCGCTGCAGAAGATTCTCCTTTTCTTATAAAACGCCTCTTTTGCCATTGCTATCCTTGTTTTAATTTCTGTGGTGCACTTCCAGTCGGTGTCTATCCTGCTTCCAAGATACTTAAAATTTTGCACCTGTTCTAGTGTTTCTCCATTCAGCACAATTTTTATTTCCTTATTTCCTCCTATTGCCAATACTTTTGTTTTATTTGTGTTAATTTTCATTCCATATTTTTTTCCGTTAGTTGCAATGGTGTCCACCAAATCCTGTAATTCTTTTTCCCCTGTGGCTAGAAGGACCATGTCATCAGCAAATCTCAAACACCCTACTCTTCTTCCTCCAATTTCTACTCCTTTGTCATCTAATGAGCATTGGTCAATCATATTTTCCAAGTACAGGTTGAAAAGAGTAGGTGATAAACAGCATCCTTGTCTTACTCCTTTCCCTAGTCTGATCCAGTTTGTACTTTCTCCTCTCACTTTAACTGAAACTTTTTGATTAAGGAATAATGAGTTTATAAGTCTTCTGGTTTTCCAGTCCACTCTCTTTTCCCTCATAATAGTCGCCAGCTTGTCCCAAACCACATCGTCAAATGCCTTTTCTAAATCTGTGAAGCACATATATAGGTCTCTTCCTTTTTCAATAAACCTTTCTCCCACGATTCGTAGGAGCCCTATTGCATCTCTGCTGCCCGTATGCCGTCTAAAGCCAAACTGCTCCTCGCCGAGATTCTCCTCTATTACTTTTTCAAGTCTTTTATTAATTATTCTTAACATCACTTTGGCTGCATGTGAAATGAGGCTGATTGTCCTGTGCTCGCTGCATTTCTTGGTTACTTGTTTTTTCTGTAATGGAATCATTACTGTTGTCAAAAAGTCCTCAGGCCATTCACCACTGTCATATATTTTATTACATAACCTCAATATTTCTCTTATTCCATTGTGGTTCAAGCATTTTAGTATTTCTCCCGGTATTGTATCTGTACCTAATGCTTTGCCATTTTTCACTGCAGCAATGGCAGACTTTACTTCTTCCATTATGATGGTCGGTCCTTTCTCTTCATCACTTACACTGTTGTGTAAGGTATCCAACGACAAAAAAAAAGTCTCCCTTAAGCTACGTTTGCATAGACCATCGTCCACACTAATTGTAGCTGCAAGTACTACTAAGCTGTTGTTGTGGTCTTCAGCCCGAAGACTAGTTAGATGCAGTTCTCCATGTGACTCTATTCCGTGCGAGCTCTTCATCACGGAGTAACTACTGCAACCTACATACTTCTGATTCTGCTTACTGTATTCATCGCTAGGTCTCCCTCTACGACATTTACACCATTTTCTCCTATACTAAGGCGTCCCCTTGAGGTCTCAGAATGTGTCCTATCAACCAATCGGTTTCCACAAATTTCTCCTCTCCCCAGTTCTATTCACTACCTCCACATTAGTTACCTTCAAAATGGTTCAAATGGCTCTGAGCACTATGGGACTTAACATCTGAGGTCATCAGTCCCCTAGAACTTAGAACTACTTAAATCTAACTAACCTAAGGACATCACACACATTCATGCCCGAGGCAGGATTCGAACCTGCGACCGTAGCGGTCGCACGATTCCAGACTGAAGCGCCTAGAACCGCTCGGACACAACGGCCGGCATTTGTTACGTGATCGACCCGTCTAAACTTCAGTTTTTGTTTACATAGCCGTCCTCCTTGGCAGCTGTTAAGTTTCAATTATTATCGGTTTTTCTGTTTTAAACTTGCAGCTAAAGCGTATTTACGTTTCGCTTTTATTTATTTATAAAGCACCTTCTGTGGTCATTCTGGAAATAAGGTATACATAATACTTCTCTACATTTTGGCATTTATAGAGGATGGTCAGAAAAGTTGTAAGGGCGTCGCAAGGGAATTGTTGCTAAAAAATAATTGTTCGAAAAACATTCGATACGTTACATTGTTTCCGAGTTATATAGCATCGAAATTAGCTGATTTAAAGTACAAGTATATTTTAATAGGCTGGAAAATACCATTAAGTAAATTTTTCCGTAATACTAGATATTTTAACCTACGTTTTTAATGTGAAAAATAATATTTATAGTAATTTATAGTCCCTTATCCCATGAATCAGGTTATAATGAACAATCATGTGAAATTTAAGATGTTTCTTGCGATTTAAACGTTCGAAGAAATTCACTTCATTTACATTCACATAAAAGTATTCAGGAATATGTCTGCTGCAAATTATTCGGCTGTAATTCTCTGATGATAACTGAAATTTCACTGTAACACAAACAACATTGTCTGTTTTATGTAAACTTATGCGATTTTCCGGGTCAGAATGCAGAAGACAAACTGTTTCCTGCGCTGTAATTACTCTGTTTTTCAGTTTTAATAAGTGGTTGGTATGACGCCTCTATAAACACTTTGTATAACCACAAATTGCTACAGTGCAAGCGGAGACATACCATGACGGGCACCTCGCACATTGCTGAAAGAATTAGGCGATGCTTGCCACTAAAAATAGTTAAGTAACAGTTGCCTTCGACCTGATGACATTCATGATTTGATCGTTCAAACAGGTATCGACTGAAATTGAAAAACACATTGTGACTGAAGCAGAATATTATTTTTTATTTTGATTAGGAGTCACAGTCCTTACGACAGAGTGCATAGTGGACGATATTATTATCTGCATTACTAAATGATTTAAAATATCACTGTCTTACACAATTCGAGTTGCAGGTTGCCTATCCACTAACGTCCATAAGCGACAAAAATTTAATTTGCAGTATTTCATAGAATTATTGGCTGACTTTAAAAATTAAAAATACTGTCATAATTTACTGATAAAAGATATAATCTTACCTTAAAATTTAACACAATATGTCGACCGGTTAGCAGGACATGTTCTGAGGCATCAAGGGATCACAAATTAGCATTGGAGGGCAGCGTGGGGGGTAAAAATCGTAGAGGGAGACCAAGAGATGAATACACTAAGCAGATTCAGAAGGATGTAGGTTGCAGTAAGTACTGGGAGAAGAAGCAGCTTGCACAGGATAGAGAAGCATGGAGAACTGCATCAAACCAGTCTACGGACTGAAGACCACAACAACAAGAACATGTCATCTACTGAAGTGAGAAACTGTGTAAATGTCTTGAGAATGCGTAGCTAATAGCGCGCAAATTTCCCGTACTATATTCGTCCAGTGTTGTATTTGAGAACGAGAGCACTTCGTAACTTCCAACAAATAGATACACACACACACACACACACACACACACACAAAATAAGGAAAAAAGTTCATCGCTTGTTACATTTTCGCTGTTCATGCAGAAAAGTTTCAGCATCAGGCATGACGTTTTAATTTATTCCTTCTTTACTGTAAGTCTATTCGCAACACATTTTGCAAAAATTATACACATATTCCACTGCATCTGGTACAATCAGACCTACACCTACTTTCCGGCTACCCATATCAACCACGCCGCCTGGCTCTGAATTGCAACGTACAGTCTGGTCGGTTCTTAACCGAACAAGAATTAACAGTAGAAGGTGAAGTGTTAGAAAATATCTTCTGTAAGTTGTGACTGTAGTGCTGACACGCAGACGGTTCATCACGTAGTTGCCGGCCGCTGTGGCCGAGCTGTTCTAGACGCTTCAGTACGGAACAGCGCTGCTGTTACGGTCGCAGGTTCGAATACTGCCTCGGGCATGGATGTGTGTGATGTCCTTAGGTTAGTTAGGTATAAGTAGTTCTAAGTCTAGGAGACTGATGACTTCAGATACTAAGTCTCATAGTGCTTAGAGCCATTTGAACCATCACGTAGCTCAAGAATGTCCTTTGAGAACTTTCCCTGGCGATCCAATAGAGTATCCTGGTGGTAACGGAGGTATCAGTAGACTACATTCGTGGCCTGGATATTACTTTGCAATTTGAGATATTTGTAATATTATTTTTGTGATGTAGCCATACGCTAAAACGCTAAACAAATTACATCATTGTACAACACACAGTTCAGGAGATAGTATGCCATAAACATTGAGATTTGTGAAACGGGTGTTTTATACTCTGGAGTTAGATTCTTTAAAGAATCGGGAGTGGAGTTGCAGGTTGTTGCTACTTAAGGATTTGTTAAGGCAAACTATCAGCTTTTAGTGTGTACAACAATAAATGAGTAAACAATACGAAAGAAATAAGAATGTTTGTTTCTCTTCTTTACGTCTTTGCGTCTACACAGATATACCGCAAGCCACAGTACGGTGCGTCGCAGAGGGTACCTTGTATCACTACTTCTCATTTCCTTTCCTGTTGCACTTGCAAACAGATAGAGGGAAAAATGACTGTCTGTATACATCCGTATGAGCCATAATTTCTCGTATATTATCTTCGTGGTCCTTACGCGCAATGTATGTTGGCGGCTGTAGAATCGCTCGGCAGTCAGCTTCGCATGCCAGTTCTCTAAAGTTTCTCAACAGCGTTTCTCGAAAAGAACGTCGTCTTTCCTCCAGGGATTCCCATCTGAGCTCCTGAAGCTCCTCCTTAACACTTACGTTTTGTTCGAATCTGCCGGTAACAAATCTAGCAGCCCGCCTCTGATTTGTTTGTATGCCTTCCGGCCTGGTACGGATCCCAAACACTCGAGCAGTACTCAAGAATAGGTTGCACCAGCGTCCTATATGCGGTTTCCTTTACAGGTGAACCACGTTTCCCTAAAATTCTACAAAGCCGACCAAATGCCTTCCCTATGACAGTTCTCACACGCTCGTTCCATTTCATATCGCTTTGCAACGTTACGCCCAGATATTTAAACGACGTGACTGTGTCAAGCAGGACATTAATGTTCCAATACAGTATCTGAACAGTATAGGTTTGATCTCCTTACTGATCCGCATTAACCTACATTTTTCCACATTTAGGGCTAGCTGCCATTCATTACACCAACTGGAAATTTTGTCTAAGTCGTCTTGTATCTTCCTACAGCCACTCGATTTCGACACGTTACCGTACACCACGGCACCATCAGCAAACACCACCGTTTGCTGCCCACCATGTCAGCTAAATGATTTATGTATACAGAGAACAACAGCGGTCCTATCACACTTTCCTGGGACACGACTGACGATACCTTTATCTCTGATGAACACTCGCCGTCGAGGACAACATACGGGTTCTACGAGTATAATTTAAGCAGTTCTCGAGCCACTCACATATCTATGGACTTATTCCGCAAGATCATACCTTCGTTAACAATCTGCAGTGGGCCACCATGTCAAATGCTTTCCGTAAATCAAGAAATATTGAATCTGCCTGTTGCCCTTCATCCACAATTCTCAGTATATCATGTGAGAAAAGGGCGAGCAGAGTTTCGCACGAGCGATGCTTTCTAAAACCATGCTGATTCGTGCACATAAACTCCTCAGTCTCAAGAAAGTTTATTGTATTAGAACTGAGAATATGTTTACATGATTATTCTCGGTCATAATGGCTATGTTTGTGAACCGTGACTGTGTGGGACAATTATTTATTTCTAATTTCTGCTACCAGTCACTTTTTTATTTTATATTTAATCTAACATAACACAAGGCGTTTCGAACATGTTCTGTTCATCTTCAGGCGTTTATACATACATACATAAAGAGAAATGTTACTTAGAAATAAACAGCTCCGCCATTACACGAGTGATGCAAAGTGAAGCAGCAAGATGGTGAAATCGTAAGTGATAAACTGTCATATAAAAGCCTTTCACACTATTTTCGCAACACATAACTGATGCAAATCTATCTGCATCCTATACAGGCTGTGATATCATAGATAATGAACCACAAGAAAGAAAACCAGCAGAAGACTGATTATGATTCTAGCCATCCACTGCCCCCCCCCCCCTCCTCCCCAGCAAATGCCATACTAGCCGTTACAGTAACAAACAATCGACAAAGAGTTATAGATTCAGTGATAATTAAATGGACACTCCTAGCTGCAAACAGGCGTTGATGTACTTCATTGGGAACGTGTTGAAAATGTGTGCCCCGAGCGGGACTCGAACCCGGGATCTCCTGCTTACATGGCAGACGCTCTTTCCATCTGAGCGACCAAGGGCACACATGTGCGTCTGCCATGCAAGCAGGAGATCCCGGGTTCGAGTCCCGGTCGGGGCACACATTTTCAACATGTCCCCAATGAAGTACATCAACGCCTGTTTGCAGCTGTGAGTGTCCATTTAATTATCATTTCATTTCTAGCAAAGCTGCAGGATCATCAATGGTAACTGTTCTTTCGGGAACAGATACTACCGTCATACATAGTTCTAGATTCATCTAGTTTAAGACTGTTTATTTTTAAGTAACATTTCTCTGTATGTATGTACGTATGTATGTATGTATAAACGCCTGAAGATGGACAGAACATGTTCGAAACGCGTTGTATTATGTTAGATTAAACATAAAATAAAAAAGTGACTGGTAGCAGAAATTAGAAATAAATAATTATGTTTACATGGTATTCAGGTCATTTACGGAATCTAAATCTAAAATTCGTACCCTGTCGTGTGCGGCAGCACGGTATAGAACGCCAGTAGGCCGAGGATATTAATACAAAGCGACGGGTCGTGCTAAATCAGGGGCAGCGGCCCGTAGCTGCCAGGCCCAGAGAGAAGCCATTCGTGGTGTGCGAAGCCAAGCAACGACACTCGTAGCGTCTTAGCGGGGCAGGCGTCACCTCCGGTTGCTCGCACTGGTCTCTGCAGCGCAGGCGGCAACACCAGTGACTACAGCAGGAGGCTTAATGTGCGATAAAAGAGTAAAGAAAGGCTATCTCAGCGTTCAAGGTGGGACGCGTGTTCATAACCGTGTGACGGATGTTCACTAGCTTCCAGCCTCTTGCATACGCACCAACACGGGCACATGAAAATATGATGATAAAGGGGCTGAACAAAAATATGCGAACGCCGCGAGGAATGCTTGGACGAACATAAATGCAGGTGCTGTACAAGCCTGGATGTGGCGCTGTTTTAGTTGACCACGAACGGCACGTCTGCAGTGGCACGTTTCAGATTTTGTGCTCAGAACAGTGGGCAAGCTGTTGGTGCTCTTACACTGGGTTCCCGCGCGACCGCTACGGTCGTGGGTTCGTATCCTGCCTCGGGCATGGATGTGTCTGTGGTGTCCTTAGGTTATACGTATAACGTAACTATCCGGCGAACGGTCCGGACACTTGGATGATGTCTGGGATAACGACCAGCATACATAGCACACGCTCGTTGGGCATTTTGATCACAATAGCCATACATCAACACGATACCGACCTTTTCCGCAATTGGTAAATGGTCCATTTTAACACGGGTAATGTGTCACGAAGCACTGGCGAAATGTTACGTGATACCACGTACTTATGCGTTTGTGACTACTACAGCGCCATCTATCGAAAAGCGAAAAAACTGGTCCAACTAAAACATTAATATTTCTTTACGTACTACAAGAATATGTAATAAAAATGGGCGTTCCTATTTTTAAAAAAAACGCAGTTGATATCCGTTTGACCGACGGCAGCGCCATCTAGCGGGCCAACCATAGCGCCATCTGGTTTCCCCATTCAAGGTAGATTAGTTTCGTTCTTTGTAGTTTTTTCGTTTGATGCTTATTGTTTGGCCCGGTCATTATCAATGGAACACCCTGTATATTTACCACAACATTTTTCGGGACTACATTATTCTATTATCGAGTGCTATAAAACAAGACAACACGAATCGAATACCGTAGTACTAATTACACATACTGAAAACCATGTAAATCTCTATACTGCCTTGTGGTACAACATAACCAAGAAGCCAGCAGTAAACGTGCATTGTCAAACGTAACTCTCTTCCTTGAACATTTCATAGTGCCGCATATTATTCTCGCACAGCTCAGTGGTAAAATGAAGGCCTCGGGCATGGATGTGTGTGATGTCCTTAGGTTAGTTAGGTTTAAGTAGTTCTCAGTTCTAGGGGACTGATGACTTCAGATGTTAAGTCCCATAGTGCTCAGAGCTCACACAGGTCAATAACATCCAAAAATCTTTCGATAATTTATCTGCAGAGTAGGCGGCGATTTTGTTTTTGCAAACCACACTACTGCTTACGCGCGCTGCTGTGGAGTCGCCATTTTCACTTAGTGCGATCATGCTGCACTCTGTCGACAGTAGTTGGCACGTCCGACGCGGGAATATAAATTGTTTGAGGTGCTCTAGCATATTGTGCAATTTTATCATATTTACTGTAATGTTAGGGGTTATTTACTGCAATGTGAGAGGTTTGAATGCGACACACTGTACAACTTTGAGCAAAAGTTGGTCTTAATTAGCAGAATTAAAAAGTTGCGCAGTTCGCGAAATGTAAAATTTTGTAGACGTCATGTCATACAGCCGTTTAGGAGTAACTCTGTGTAGAAATATGACGTAAAATTACCGCATAGACTGAGGTGCTGATAAAAATATTGTCGAATTATGACACATTAGTATGTTCCTGAAACTGAAGTCTGTCTAGAAATCAGACTGCAAACAATACGCTTGAATACTGTGGAAGTATATGGGATATATTTAAGATCGTATCAACATAAGCTATCGAGGGTTTTCCAAAAACAAGGCGTAGCGGTAGCTCACAGATTTTCTAGCTCACGAGAGAGTACAACAGAAATGTTCAAAATACTTAACTGGCAGACTCCCTATGAAAGACGTCATGCATCTCCCGAGAATTTGCTTACAAAATTTACTCAATTTTCCATAGGTGCTTGCCAGGACGTGATATCAGTATCAAACAGGAAACTCTTCCAGTTGTTCTGAACAATTATATTTATGAAGATAAAAAATGCAAGCATTTCGGGGTATTTTTATCTATGAAACGACTAATAAAGTGACACTCAATCCTCAAATATCCTTGCACAGTGTGGAGCAGAAGACATGCTGTTGATCAAAACATCTATGTAACGAAAATGTTATCCACCTGAAGATGGGCATGGTGTCTCGGTTGTGGCACTAAAATAAAACATTAAAAGTATTTGTGGCTGCTTGCGTCATTCACCAATTATATTTATATGGTCACGAACCGGCTTTCGGTTCCTTCGGTCTTCGCCATCCAACAACTGAACGTCTCAAACACAGATAAACTCACATGCAACTCTCACAGATATTATTTATACAGAAGATATCATGGAGGAATACCTCCATGGAAGATACAATAGACAGAAGAATGATGACATGTAGAAAAGCAAAAATTTTATCCTGCTCGAAATACTGGTAATCGAAAAAAAAAAATTAATTCAATTTCCATTTCCCGTTTTACATTAAATTTCTCCCAGGTAGTGTTATAAGCCCTTTGCTGTTCCTTATCTATATGAACGATTTGGGAGACAATCTGAGCAGCCGTCTTCGGTTGTTTGCATATGACGTTGTCGTTTATCAACTACTAAAGTCATCAGAAGATCAAAACAAACTGCAAAACGATTTAGAAAAAATATCTGAATGGTGCAAAAAGTGGTAGTTGACCCTAAGTAACGAAAAGTGTGAGGTCATCCACATGAGTGCTAAAAGGAACTCGTTAAATTTCGGTTACACGATAAATCAGTCCAATCTAAAAGCCGTAAATTCAACTAAATACCTAGGTATTAGAATTACGAACAATTTAAAATGGAAAGAACCCATAGAAAATGTTGTGGAGAAGGCTAACCAAAGGCTGCGTTTTATTAGCAGGACACTTAGAAAATGTAACAGACCTACTAAGGAGACTGCCTACACTACGCTTGTCCGTCCTCTTTTAGAATACTGTTGCGCGGTGTGGGATCCTTGCCAGGTAGGATTGACGGAGTACATGGAAAAAGTTCAAAGAAAGGCAGCACGTTTTGTATTATCGCGAAATATGGGATAGAGTGTCACAGAAATGACACAGGATTTGGGCTGGAAATCGTTGAAAGAAAGGCGTTTTTCGTTGCGACGTAATCTTCTCACGAAATTCCAATCACCAACTTTCTCCTCCGAATGCGAAAATATTTTGTTGACACCGACCTACATAGGGAACTATCACCACGATAAAATAAGGGAAATCATAGCTCGTACGGAAAGATATAGGTGTTCATTCTTTCCACGAGCTATACGAGATTGGAATAATAGAGAATTGTGAAGGTGGTTCGATGAACCCTCTGCCAGGCACTTAAAAGTGATTTGCAGAGTATCCATGTAGATGTGGATGTAAATTTTAGTTACAAATACTAGCTTAAAGTTATACATTCAACTTTATAATCGGTTGTTAAATGTATGACCACATAAAACATTTATGTACGTTTAGTTAATGTAGTTATTTCTGCGTGTCGTAAAAAAATTAAGAAAATGTGATACTTTCTTATTTAAACACTCTATACGTTATAATTTTTGTATCATTTCTATCTTCGGGATAAACAATATCTGTGTTAATCTCAGTTCACTTTATCTGTGTTAGCGACATTCAGTTGTCACAAGGCGATGGCCTACGAAGCCAAAAGTCGGTTCGTGACCAATAGATTTTCGCAGAACAATAAATAGGAAGTGTTTCCTGTTTGATACTGCTTAAGAAATTTCAACAACTGTCTTTCTCCAATTTCCGACTGCTCTAACCCGTAGAGATTGTGCAGTTAAAATCAGAAGAAGAATAATAATTATCACAGAGCGTACAAGAAGTCATTCATCCATGCTTTAGTTATGAAGTAAATGGGGAAAACCCTAATACAAAGCACAATAAAAAGCTCCCTCCGCCGTGCACTTCACACTGGCTCGTAGAGTGTAGACACACATGTAGACACTGTCGAGAGATCGTGACAAACAGAATGCGAAAAAACAGTTCTGAGAATAAGAAAACGGCCTTTCTGTTTCAGCTGAATAGCTGATTCAAATAGACGGTTCCAAGGCTGTTACCTCTAATCGTGCGGAACACGAAAGGTCTGTTTTCGTCGTTTTTCTCTATCGATTGCAGATTCTGTCAATTTCTGAAATGTCTCCCTGAAACGACTCATACGCTTCGTCGCCTTTTACGATGCTGCCCATTGCAGAGCGGTGTACGTGAAAATTCTCTTAGCGACGGTTCTCTTCTGTAGCTGTTCCCCGTCCCATTAGTTGGTCTCAACGTCACAGAAACGTAGACAAAAGGCAAAGCCCCATACCTCTGGATAACTTTATCCATATTGTCATGGACTGGCGTATAGGATGAGCCTGTGAGTGAACTATGAGGATAGGACGATGATGATGTTTGGTTTGAGGGGCACTCAACTGCGCAGTTATCAGCTCCCGTACAAATTCCCACCCTTTGCTCAGTCCAATTCCGCCACTTTCATGAATGATGATGAAATGATGAGGACAACACAAACACCCAGTCATCTCGAGGCAGGTGAAAATACCTAACCCCGCTGGGAATGAGGATAGGAATGCTACAAGAATGAAAGATATTTCTGTTTAAATAGAGAGAAATATCGTCTTTCGTATCAAATGCCAACGTTCAATGCTATTTTCCTCGTGCTTTGTGTTCGGGCATTAATATTCAAGCTTCTCTGTGTATGCAAGTGGGAACCGCAACTCCATTTATCCTCATTTTTTATGTGTGAGGTTTACACGTAAACCAGCAAGCTTGCTCGCCCCGTTAAGTTGTTCTAACATTACATGTAGTTCGCCTCGGCATTCTGTAATCAGTAAAATCTGATATGTAAATCTCACGTGGCTTTTTTTAACTGAAAAAATGGTTCTCTTCCATCCAATCTAGGGACTTGAATACGCGCTCGAGATTTGGTATGAATCTGTGAGAGACTGGAATTCCTTGTTTGACTACTCTTTTAATACTTAATTTTTCGCCTACCTTTCTTCCAGTGCAAACTGGATTACGCTATTGTTATACAGTATCAGAGTGATTTAGCTTCTGTACATATAACCCATAGGTAATCTGTCGAAGTCACTCAGCTTTGCATGTTGATTCATTCTAGGAGAAACTCAAGTGTACTGTTATAGTCATTTTACTTAGGTATGAAGTTTCTGTTTTCGTTCTTCCGTGTTTGCGATTTAAAAACTGGGTTGTTTTGGAAATCAACCTTATGCAAACACAAACTAGTTTATTTTTATATTTCCCACACATCTTTCGACACCAATGTGTCATCTTCTGTGGGTTAAAGTTTCTATTTCTGTAAAGTACGATGTCACATTTGTAATAATCTAACTACTGTAGGCCTAAGAAATACAATATTTGCAATTTGCTTCGTTTTGTTTGGACACTCACCTTAAAATGACATCGCTAATTGAACTGTATAATTGTACATCGATTTTAGTGCTAGTTTTCGTCGTTTTTTGGTCAGCATGTCATCTGCAAACTAGCCATGAAGAAAATTATTGCGTATTTGTGAAGAACTGTTTAGAGGATAGAGGTTATGTACGTTTCTGTACTTACATTTTCCGTCCTGTTTCGTGTCCCTGGTTGGTGTCTCATTATTACAAATGTGATATTGTACTTTACAGAAATACAAAATTTAACCCACAGAAGATGACACATTGGTGTCGACACGTGTCCGGGGAAATATATATAAAAAAAACTAATTTGTGTTTGCATAAGGCTGACTTCCAAAACAATTCAGTACTGTTATAGTTATAGCTAGACAGTGCACAGAATGCGTTTATCGGAAGGTGGTTATGATTAAACTTTCGCTACTTGAGCCAATGTGGACGAAAAACTATTTATCGTAAGGTTAGCCACCTCTGTAGGAATGATGCTCAGACTGTTCGCTGCAGGATTTGCGTTTTTAGTAGCGTTAGTGTAATGACTTGCCGTGAGACGCCGGTACTGGCATGGCGACGAAATGCAAGCACAGTGTGGACTGCACTTGCAGACAGTCAACATGGGAGCTCGACAACGTGATCAGGGCTCTACTAGTAGAGCGGTTTTATCAAAACAACAGCAGTAGAGCTGGCTGCTCTTCGCGAGTATCGACATATCAAAGGAATACGAAAAGGTCCCCTTTCTGCATCGGGGTTGAAAAACCTGATGCAAGGTCGAATTAACTGGCGACTTGGGAATTTGTAACGCCGGAAATGCATATCCTCCTATTTCCATCTATTGTACCATAATTTTTTCCTTATTTTGTTACCTAAAGATATAACATTTCTGTGTCTTTATATATTGTAATTGTTTTAATATTTATGTCGATGTATAATTGGTTTGTTTTGTAAATATTATTTGTATTTTACGCTGGGTTTTGCCTAGGGAAAACTATGCTATCGAACGAATACATCGATAGGTCGTGTGAAGAACGAAAGTGTGTAGGATCTTTGGTAGTCTTAACTCTGCTGCGTGGAGCGCGGGCAGAGCAGGCAGAGTCTGGTTGGAGTAGTGCGATTGAGCAGGTGTGTTGTGTGACGCTCCCGCAAGTTGCCGGACTTTCGGGGTTTGGCAGCATGTAATTGCGATCGACTGGTGACCGTGTCGAGAAGAAGGCGCGCCAGCATCCAGCTTCTGCAGCAGCGACGGCCGACAATGAGTGACTGTCGCCACCTCCTCGATCGACGACTTCAAACCTTCAATCAACCAACAAGGAAGACTAAAAGCACGTAAAGTTTCAGAACTGTATGGCAGACCTCAGCTTTTAAAATTCTTGCATCACAAAATTACAGGAACTTAGCATGAACCTTTGTTGCTCATTGTCCCAATTGCATTGCCAAGCAGGGTCCCTTCCTTTTCCGAAATGAACCCGAGTGTCGTTGAAATTCAAACGCCAGCATTAAAATAATATAATTCAATTTCACTGCCTTAATTTCAAAGTTCAGTTAAATTATTCAAATCTGGCTACAATATTTAGATTACACGATCACAAATTAAGAGTGCGAGTTTTGTTAGCATATTTTAGCTTACCTGTGACTGCAGCTCAGCTTGGTACGTACTAAATTTTACTATTGTTAATTGTTCAGAATCATTTAATTCAAGTTCGAAGTTAAATCTCTTATTTCCAAATTGCGTAGATTCAAGTAGCTTTTGAAATGATTGTTGAGGTAGCCCAAGACTAACTGTATTTTACTGAATTTCAATATGCTTCAGAAACCAAGTTCACTATTAATTTCAGTCACTAAATTAACTTTCAATTTTCTGGTTTTATTAATTCTTTTGCTAAATTAAGTCAGAGTGTAGCGAAATTTATTACTTCTGACAAACTTTCAGTTTTCACACTACACGTGTCAACCTTCAGTTGCCACGCTTCTAGTGCTAATTATATGTGTAATAACCTTTCTTTTTCAGTTACTATAGTAATTGTCCTTAGGACTGGCGACCGTAATTTCCCCCAAATCTCAAATATCTAATTACCGCTGGTTAATTGTTGACGTAACGGCCGCACATTTACTTTCTTTATTAACTTTACCCCTTTTCAAAATTAATTTCCACCAGTTTCATTTGCATTTTTCCTTTCATTAAGATGTAACCCTTTCCTCCCTCTTTACCGACAAATTAACTTCGGCGACGATTGCTTTTCCCAAATTTCCATTAGGTACACGCGGGTTAAATTTTCACTGTCATTAAGGTCGATAAGTGAGGGGGAGGTTACAAATTGCTCCTAGGAGAGCCGACTGCCTGCGTCAGAAATTATTGAAGACGTTACTGTTGCAATGGCAGAAACACGGCCATGGGACACTAACACACGTTGGAGGTTGAAGATGTGCGTAGAGAGGGAGGCTGAGATGTCTCGGCCAGCAATAGAGCAATGTCTAGTGCGGTTCCAGGCTGTCCGTGGATGCAGATGGTCGTTACATTGAGCAACGTTTGTAACCTGGAACGTAAACATGGTACTCAAGTAACAAATGTTACCCTTGCATGTGAAAATTAAAACGTGTTTCTTTCAATGGTTTATTCGTTATTTCTCTTCTGTAGGTCTTTACAAAAGTTTCTACAGCCTTTCGTTGTCCTACGACACTCGTTTTTCATGGGGCCCCTCTCAAGCAGCGAAAGTTGGATTGGATTGGATTGTTTGGGGGAAGAGACCAAACAACGAGGTGATCGGTCTCATCGGATTAGGGAAGGACGGGAAGGAAGTCGGCCGTGCCCTTTCAAAGGAACCGTCCCGGCATTTGCCTGGAGCGATTTAGGGAAATCACGGAAAACCTAAATCAGGATGGCCGGACGTGGGATTGAACCGTCGTCCTCCCGAATGCGAGTCCAGTGTGCTAACCACTGCGCCACCTCGCTCGGTAGCAGCGAAAGTGTAATTATATCCACACTGTGTGATAGGTCGTGTTTACAATGTTCTTGGAATCTGATACATTACGTAATTATCAGCAAGCCGCTGTGGCCGAGCGTTTCTAGGCGCTTCAGTCCGGAAACGCGCTGCTGCTACGGTCGCAAGTTCGAATCCTGCCTCGGGCATGGATGTGTGTGATGTCCTTAGGTTAGTTAGGTTTAAGTAGTTCTAAGTCTAGGGGACTGATGACCTCAGATGTTTAGCCCCATAGTGCTTAGAGCCATTTGAACCATATAATTAATAATACCGGTACGTTTCAGTATTGGGGTTCTGATATTATTATTATTATTGAAGTTGTTGTTTATATGAATGTGTGGTGTCTGTTTTTTTGGACACGCTGGAAGATGTTGTTGTTGTCGTCGTCGCTGTTGTTGATGATGAAGATATTAAACAATATGTTATGAATAACGTTACTTGAGGAAAATATATGTATATTTATTGGCTAAAAGGGTAAAAAATTATTTAAAAAGAAAGAAGAAGAAATATAACATTAGGAACCACTGTAAACCTGGATCAACATAAGAAGGTTGGGAGACGACCTTCGCCTTATGAAGTTATATTTGTATTACTACTGAAAAAGCTGACCATCAATTGTTAGACGGTCTATATATTTACCACAACATTTTTCGGGACTATATTATCCAATAATCGAGTGCTATAACACAAGACAATATGAATCGGATGCCACAGTACTAATTACACATACTGAAAACCATATAAATCTCTTTATTGCCTTGTGGTACAACATAACCAAGAAGCCAGCAGCACACCTACACTGTCAAACGTAACTCTCATCCTTGAACATTTCATAGCGCCGCATATTACCCGCACAAAGCTCAGCTGTAAAATGAAGGAAGTAGCACCTACCAAAGAAACTACTATCTAGTTACGTACACCACATCCCCTCAACGATGCTACAGTCTACGGTTAAATTTTTGAACAAGTCCTTGCAAATGCTTAACTCCAATACTGCACCGACGTAGCAATGTCTGTATCCCGTATAACGGTCAACAGGAAACATTAAAAATTAATGACCCTAAGGAGAATAAGTTGTTGTCCGTTTCTCAAGGAGGACGACGCTAAACTCGGCACAAAAAGGTCCCGAGGACACCTATGTCTTGTCGTTTGCCGCGTTGACGCACTGCTCTCTTAAACGGCACAAAATCTCGTCTCCCCTAAATTTGATCACAACCAACCTTTTCCTTTAATCTGCAATAGTTTCATGCTGTCTATGATGCTACCCAACCAACTCTCCTCATTCCTCAGGCACTTAGCCACCGCCGATGATCCGTTCTCTTTATTATTACGCTCTTTAAATCTTATTTGAAAGTTTCCTCCCGTTTGGACCACATAACTCATTTCTTATTGCTGACACTTTATTTCACGAACTCCCGCTTTCCCCATCCCGTTTCCTTGTGTACCAGTGTTACAGTTTACCCTGTGATCCTGGTTTTCGTCCGTCCTGAATACAATTTTCATCCCATTCTTACTGAACAACCTCGCCATTTTATGTGAGGTAATTCGCTTACATGGCATGACATGACTGTCTTTCTGCGGATTTCTTTTGTTTTGATCGTTTCTGTATCTAACTGCTGCATTAACTCTATCAATTAACCCCGCGTCAAAACCATTTTCTATCGGTGTTTGCCTGAGTGTTTTCATTTATTTATGCTCGTTCGTAGTATTTGGCTGCTATTATATCTGCATTCTTTCATATGGTCTCGATTGGGGGCAGATCATGTTACTGGTGCACCTGTTCTACTCAACACAATTATGAGTTCTAGATAACACTCTCGGAAAGGCATCAGTTTGCTGCACCCCTGCGTACTTCAGTTTATGTACTACTTGGTACTGCATGAACGGCAATCAAAATACTCCGGACACGAGGCCAGTAGCCGCCACATAATGAAAGACCATTAGCTTGAAGTCTTTAGGCAGTAGAGGTGCAGGACACTCATTTCACAGACATGCGGTCAAATGGCAAGGCTGTCGTAATTAGAACAGCGGTATGCCTCCCGGATATAAATTTCTCAACGCCCCTCCAGGACTCCTCGCTCAGTCACAAGTGTCGAATTGCTCAATACTTGACGCGGCTATTTACAGCTGCTGCATTGCGGGCAGTGAAGGTTGAAGACTCCTTGCGCACGCCATTCAGAAGCACTGCGAATCAAAATTCGTTTTATTTAGAAGCAGACATTTACGTTTTCCATGTCGATAGAAACTCTTTGTTGGAGGAGTATTTATTAAATTCGGGATTCAATTCTGAGAGGAGTTTTCCGAGTTTCAATTGCGATGTATGAGCGCGTCGTAGTCATGGAGAAGAGCTCAAGCATTAAGGCGACTTTCTGAAAGAAGTTTAGCATTAACGCCCCGTCGACAGTGTGGCTATTGGGGAGGGATCTGGTGTTTGGGTTGGAGGGAAGTGGTAGACGGTTTTCTTCACAAAGTTATCGTCCCTGAAATTGCCTTATCACATTATGGAAACCACGGGAAACGTTAAATCTGGATGGATAGGTGGCGGAATCTGGAGCACCGCTCCCCTGGTGGTAGCGGGATTTGTGAAAGAAGGATATTTTCTTTGTCGATAGTTGGCAAAATATCGGTCATCAACATGTTATGCTCTTTGACTTCCGCCTTTATTTTGTAACAAATGGTTCAAATGGCTCTGAGCACTATGGGACTCAACTGCTGAGGTCATTAGTCCCCTAGAACTTAGAACTAGTTAAACCTAACTAACCTAAGGACATCACAAACATCCATGCCCGAGGCAGGATTCGAACCTGCGACCGTAGCGGTCTTGCGGTTCCAGACTGCAGCGCCTTTAACCGCACGGCCACTTCGGCCGGCTATGTTGTAACAGTCAGTGCCTTCTGGTGACAAACTGTTCCTATTTGGACTCAGTTCTTGGTTGTGGGATTCTTTTTTGGGGATGTTAAGCACCAAACACCACATAATTTTCGTTCTGCAGAAAAGGGCCGCAAGAATAATATTTAGAAGTAGCAGACAGACTCATTGTAAAGAACTATTTAAAAATAAGAATAGTCTCACTGCACCAGCTGAGTACATCCAGCAATTTTCTGTGCATATCAAGGAAAACATTACTTGGTAATGTTTTCTGAGTATACCACCAGACAAAAAATGTGAAGCACCCACAAGGCACTTTCATATGTAACATCGTACTAGTACACACAATCGGCAGTTAAGTAAATGATTAAGAACTGAAATTCTCTGTGAGAGGTAGGAAGGATGTGAATAGCGTCAGACGTGGAGTGATAACTGAAGGACACGGAGATGCTGAGTACTCATGTGAGGAAACGTTATCAGCACATGACAAGAGTTTGAATGGAGCCTCATTCTGGGTCTCCATTTGACCTTCTGGTCTAGTCGAGTGATATCTATATTTGTGGGCCATGCAGATGTGACAATGGGCCGACGTTGGATTGCAAAAGAACGAAAGGTGTAACATTTTGGCGATAGTATTGGTAGATTCTGTAAAACTTTCTAGTTCATCTTTACAATTTGTTCAAACAGTATTTCAACGGATAACATTTGTAGACACCCTTTAAGTTCTATAGACAAGAAATGCAGGGTGGATTTTACAGATTCTCGAAAATTATCTTCAATGTAGACTTGCGACCAAATTTGCAACCACACAGTTAACAACAAAATATAAATTTTTAGAACAGGCAGAATCTATATAACATGTTAATAAACCTCTGAACGCTACCATCATAGAAAAAAATGTGTATTACATTTAAACAAAGCTCTGATCGCTAATATCATAGAGATAGCCATGTTAATTTCGGTAACAAAGCAAAAGATGAAAAATACAAGTTGTGCAATAACTAACTAATTACAATACCATTTGGAACTTTATGTCTCATCCAAAAACGTAGAGGACAGAGATACCGAAATGCTTCGTAGTTTTTGTTAATTCTATCCCAAATAGAAAATAACTAAATTTTAAATATGAAAATTGTGTCGTTATTTTGAATTAAAAAGCGTTGTTGACTCACAAAAATGTTCACACCAAAATTACTTTTGTTATTTGTAAATCGTGATGTGGGACATAAAACAAATCTAACCTATTTGTAGGAAAACACCTGTTCGACAATTAGAGTGGAAAACACGCCAAAGTCATTAATTATACCATTGTCAACACAATATAAACATATATTCTCGTAAATAATTACCAATAGTTACCGTAAGCATTATTCTCAAACTGTAAGTTTCACATTTTTCTAGTTTTTGTAATAGAATGAACCTGTGTCAAAGTTTGCAAACAAAATCCAGAGCAACAACTTCAGCCAGAACCTGGAGGTTGCATAAGGTCTCTGACGTCCCGAGGCAGACGACGCACTTCGTTGTCTCGGATGGTAGGTTCAAAATGGTTCAAATGGCTCTGAGCACTATGGGACTTAACTGCTGAGGTCATCAGTCCCCTAGAACTTAGAACTACTTAAACCTAACTAACCTAATGTCATCACACACATCCATGCCCAAGGCAGGATTCGAACCTGCGACCGTAGCGGTCGCGTAGTTCCAGACTGTAGCGCCTAGAACCGCTCGGCCACTCCGGACAGCACGGATGGTAAGAAGTGGACGTATTTTGAGGGTCGCTCTAGGAACTGCTGTCGTTACTAATACATATGAATATTGTAACCAGTATTGGAAGTGTATCAGAATTTGGAAATAAACCGTATGATGGAAAATGACACCATGGCCAAAACTTTTTATTTAAAGACAGGATTCAAACCTCTTACCACAACCTATTTTTATAAACTTGCTCACGAAGCAGGAACAGCAGCCTGGAAGACACCGGCCAGAGCTTCAACAACGTCGAAAAGTTAAATACAAATTAATTCTGCTAGGCCTTCTTCACTTTGTCCCAATTTAAATAATGTAGGACAGAAGATGATTACTGGAATCTGGTCACACCGAAAAAGGTATTAGGACTGGTGGATGAACAGACGTTAGAAAGGGAAGGCATATTTGTTGTCAAGGTCTGACGACTACAATGAAGGATCGCCGTATTGTGCAACCCCTTCAGATCTGTGCCTGGCATCCAGCAACAAGTAATAGACTCCCTGCAAAATTGTGTATCACGTTGCACCATTGATCGGAGACCAGCAGCATACAGACTAACGTATTACTGTTCCATGCGTAGGCTGCCGGTAACGCCACAACACGAACATCTGCGTTTGGAGTGATGCTGTGACCGGACTACTGGTAAATGGCGTCACACCGCATTCAGTGATCAATGACGGCTCTGCACTACCTCGTGTGACCGTCGGTTGCGAGTTGGGAGGCGACATGGGGAGAGGTCCATACTTCCAGGGCTCTGGAGAGGAACAGTAGTGTTACGCTTGGCATCAAGGTATGAGCAGACAGCTGGTAAGACTTCAGGTCACCGGATAGCCGCTGAAAGGACTCTGACGGCACAGCCGTATGTCATGGGCATTCTCCGTCTTCACGTGTTACCGTTTATGTAACAATACCGAGGTGCCATTTTTCAGCACGACAATGCTCCTCTACACATAGTAAACGTCTATATGAACTGTCTGGGCGATTTGGAGGCTCTTCCGTGGCCCCCCTCCTCCAATAGACTATGTATTCGATGTTCCGTGGGTTACCTAAACCATTTCAGGCAAATGCTCAAGCGGCTTTCAGTAAAGTCATGGGTGACCACATGTCCTCCCCTCATAGAAAACCTTGAGCAGGGTGTTAAGAATGTAAGTTCAAATGGCTCTGAGCACTATGGGACTTAACATCTGAGGTCATCAGTCCCATAGACTTAGAACTACTTAAACCTAACTAACCTAAGCACATCACATACATCCATGCCCGAGGATTAGAACCTGCGACCGTAGCAGCCGCATGGTTCCGGAATGAAGCGCCTAGAACCGCTCAGTCACAGTGGCCGGCAGAATATAAGTGCAGATATTTCAACTGAGGACTATGGTCATTGTACCGAACAGCATTAAATCAGGGTTAAGTTCCTTTGCAGACTAATAATTGTAGCTATTAAAAGTAGTATATTTTTTAGTTGGTTAGTATCTCAAAGTACGCATGGCCCAAATAAGCCTTTAATGTTTATTTTTCCTTGTGCAGCAGGTCAGGTATTAGTGTGTGGATGGATCGACGCAAAACGGGTGGCCTTCACTGAAAGGTGTGGTCCACTTCAAGCAGCAGCTACGATCGTGCATAAAACATCAGGTAGTCAACTCTGTGATGTATTTTCCGAAACAGTGTTCGATGCAGAGAAAAAACAATCAACGTGCTGCAGTGGATACATATTAAGACACCAGTAACCACAATATCTGTACCCATACCCCTAACACGATGGATATTCTTTATATTCTATGTGTATCTACTCGTATAATTCGATCTTTCTATTTTCGTCGACTAATATTACATAATAGTGGGCGTACCCGTTGTTGAATACATAAATAAATGGCTTTACGTACGAGGGAAGATCGTTAAGTAACGCACAACAATTTCACTACCAAGAAGTTTAATAGGTAACAAAAAATCACAAATGAACTTAAACCTTTCACCTACATTTCTACATAGGTAAGCCATTTCTCCCATCGTGGTACCAGTTTCAAGGTGCCCTGGTCGTAGAAGTCCTTTTGGTTGGAGTACTGGCGACTCCGGACTGCTGATTTCACTTTCGCATCATTCACAAAGCATTGGCCGGCCAGGAATTTCTACTTGGGACCAAACAGATTAAAGTCCGACCGTACAAGGTCCGGACTGTACGGCTGATGCTAGAGCAACTCCCACTCAGATTTGGAGAGGAAAGGAATATGTGGAAAACAAGGAAAGGGACAGGATGATAGGACATCTGCTAAGACATGAGGGAATGACTTCCATGGTACTAGAGGGAGCTGTAGAGGGCAAAAACTGTAGAGGAAGACAGAGATTGGAATACTTCAAGCAAATAATTGAGGACGTAGATTGCAAGTGCTACCCTGAGATGAAGAGGTTAGCACAGGAAAGGAATTCGTGGAGGGCCGCATCAAACCAGTCAGTAGACTGATAACCAAAAAAAAAGCCCTAAGGACATCACACACATCCATGCCCGAGGCAGGATTCGAACCTGCGACCGTAGCAGCAGCTCGGTTCCGGACTGAAGCGCGTAGAACCGCTCGGCCACCGCGGCCAGCTCGTGACGAATCACTGAGGTTCATACGGCCCTCTTGGAAGAATGCACAACATTTGGAGATATTGCTACTGTGTACCCGTACACACCTCGCATGTGTCTGTCAATTTAATTCAGTTTATGCCCTTTGGGCTACAAATATCGAATTACACTTAGCTGCTCTTTACCTGTGGACGACAGTAACATGCGCACCATGTTTGTTTCGTAGTTCAGACTTCTCTAGCTAGAGCTGCACATGAAAATAAAATACGCTCTGTAGCACAAACGTCAGACTGTATCGTCCTGAAACTTCGACTTTCCAGTTGCAACACTAGAGGAGCAAAAAATTATTGTGCGTTACTTCTCTGATCTTACGTCGGATGTTATAAGGTGGTTCGAGGCATATGTCTCTGGCTAATGTTTCGTCTAGTTCAGCGGGAGACATCCTATAGGCAATAAACGCGTAGATATTTGGGTTTCGGAAACTGTTGAACTGTTTTTAGTAACCGCGTTACTTCGAGTTGTTACGTCGTCTGCTGCCTGGCGCGTGTGCACGCCCCTGCCAGGCAACACAAGGGCGACAGTGTGTTGGCAGACGCCGTACGTCTTGGCCGCCGGCACGTTGTGGCGCGTGGCCGGCACGTGCAGCCGCGGGATGGGTCGGGACGGGACGCCGGCGTCGCCCACCGCCGCCTACCGCCGCCCACCGCCCGCGACCGGCTGGGTGCTATTGATTGGGCGTGACACCGGCGCGGCGCGACTCGGGAATGGCAAACACGCCACCGCCGCCCACCGGCGGGCGGACACGTGTGCGGCTACCGACTGCCGGCTGCCAGCTACTGCGTGCTTACTGCTCACGACCCGGGGCGCCGCGCCGGGTCTCAGGGGGGAGGGGGACGGGGCTAGAGGCAGATTCCGTGGCCGAGCATACTGCGCAGTCGGCGGTGGCGGATCGCGACCTCCCTCACTGCGCTCACAGTCTGGGAACTGCCTCTTCTTCCAGTGCGGTGCGATATATATATATATATATATATATATATATAGGGTGATCAAATAGTCAGTATAAATTTGAAAACTTAATAAACCACGGAATAATGTAGATAGAGAGGTAAAAATTGACACACATGCTTGGAATGTCATGGGGTTTGGTGATGATTGTGTGCTCAACCGCCACTTTCGTCATGCTTGGCCTCCCAGGTCCCCAGACCTCAGTCCGTGCGATTATTGGCTTTGGGATTACCTGAAGTCGCAAGTTTATCGTGTTCGACCGATATCTCTAGGGATGCTGAAAGACAACATCCGACGCCAATGCCTCACCATAACTCCGGACATGCTTTACAGTGCTGTTCACAACATTATTCCTCGACTACAGCTATTGTTGAGGAGTGATGGTGGACATATTGAGCATTTCCTGTAAAGAACATCATCTTTGCTTTGTCTTACTTTGTTATGCTAATTATTGCTATTCTGATCAGATGTAGCGCCATCTGTCGGGCATTTTTTGAACGTTTGTACACTCCTGGAAATTGAAATAAGAACACCGTGAATTCATTGTCCCAGGAAGGGGAAACTTTATTGACACATTCCTGGGGTCAGATACATCACATGATCACACTGACAGAACCACAGGCACATAGACACAGGCAACAGAGCATGCACAATGTCGGCACTAGTACAGTGTATATCCACCTTTCGCAGCAATGCAGGCTGCTATTCTCCCATGGAGACGATCGTAGAGATGCTGGATGTAGTCCTGTGGAACGGCTTGCCATGCCATTTCCACCTGGCGCCTCAGATGGACCAGCGTTCGTGCTGGACGTGCAGACCGCGTGAGACGACGCTTCATCCAGTCCCAAACATGCTCAATGGGGGACAGATCCGGAGATCTTGCTGGCCAGGGTAGTTGACTTACACCTTCTAGAGCACGTTGGGTGGCACGGGATACATGCGGACGTGCATTGTCCTGTTGGAACAGCAAGTTCCCTTGCCGGTCTAGGAATGGTAGAACGATGGGTTCGATGACGGTTTGGATGTACCGTGCACTATTCAGTGTCCCCTCGACGATCACCAGTGGTGTGCGGCCAGTGTAGGAGATCGCTCCCCACACCATGATGCCGGGTGTTGGCCCTGTGTGCCTCGGTCGTATGCAGTCCTGATTGTGGCGCTCACCTGCACGGCGCCAAACACGCATACGACCATCATTGGCACCAAGGCAGAAGCGACTCTCATCGCTGAAGACGACACGTCTCCATTCGTCCCTCCAATCACGCCTGTCGCGACACCACTGGAGGCGGGCTGCACGATGTTGGGGCGTGAGCGGAAGACGGCCTAACGGTGTGCGGGACCGTAGCCCAGCTTCATGGAGACGGTTGCGAATGGTCCTCGCCGATACCCCAGGAGCAACAGTGTCCCTAATTTGCTGGGAAGTGGCGGTGCGGTCCCCTACGGCACTGCGTAGGATCCTACGGTCTTGGCGTGCATCCGTGCGTCGCTGCGGTCCGGTCCCAGGTCGACGGGCACGTGCACCTTCCGCCGACCACTGGCGACAACATCGATGTACTGTGGAGACCTCACGCCCCACGTGTTGAGCAATTCGGCGGTACGTCCACCCGGCCTCTCGCATGCCCACTATACGCCCTCGCTCAAAGTCCGTCAACTGCACATACGGTTCACGTCCACGCTGTCGCGGCATGCTACCAGTGTTAAAGACTGCGATGGAGCTCCGTATGCCACGGCAAACTGGCTGACACTGACGGCGGCGGTGCACAAATGCTGCGCAACTAGCGCCATTCGACGGCCAACACCGCGGTTCCTGGTGTGTCCGCTGTGCCGTGCGTGTGATCATTGCTTGTACAGCTCTCTCGCAGTGTCCGGAGCAAGTATGGTGGGTCTGACACACCGGTGTCAATGTGTTCTTTTTTCCATTTCCAGGAGTGTATTTTTTTGCTTCTAATAAAACCCCATGTCATTCCAAGCATGTGTGTCAATTTGTACCTCTCTATCTACATTATTCTGTGATTTATTCAGTTTTTAAATTTATACTGACTTTTTGATCACAACAATTTGCTACACAGTGCTAAAGTAGTTACAGACACGTCAGGTTGTGACGTTCAAACAACTTTTGGGGATGTAGCAGGTTAACGTGCTCGACAACCATGTTTCATCATGTGAACAACCCGTCATTTTCAAGGCACTACTCTGGAAAAAGGCCTTTGAACGAGTGAAACTGAGTAAGATGGACGAAAAAAATGAAGCCGGTGCAATGGAAGAACGGGAGACTAACTGAGAAGCTACAGCAAGGCAGAAAGCAACCATGCAACTAAGAAATAGCTGTTCTCTCTCGCCAACTCTATTCAAAAAACATACATTAGAAGCGAAACGCGCACAAGGGGTGGGGGAAGGAAGCAAAATACTTCACGGGTTGACAGAATATGTGACGTTACTTCAGTGATTACAAAATCGAGTCAAATTAACGAGGAACGCAGCGGCATCGGTCCACTCACCATAAGTGCTGCCGTTTGTTGTTTTTGTACTGTGTACTGTTCAAAAAATGGTTCAAATGGTTCTGAGCACTATGCGACATAACTTCTGAGGTCATCAGTCGCCTAGAACTTAGAACTAATTAAACCTAACTAACCTAAGTACAGTACACACATCCATGCCCGAGGCAGGATTCGAACCTGCGACCAGAGCGGTCGCTCGGCTCCAGACTGTAGCGCCTAGAACCGCACGGCCACTCCAGCCGGCGTACTGTGTACTGTTATGATAGCTTCTAATCATGGATAAGTTCGTAACAAGAAAGAAGAGGAAAACACATTCTGATTCGTCCACTAGCGTTATGTTGAGTTAAAAATATGTACGCGCTACTGTAATAGCCCAATCACCTATCTACAGCAGTTTAATGTTTGCACTGGAGTCGTTATTTGGAGACTGGTAGAAGTTTGTGATTACAATAATTCAGTATTTCACAAGACAGCGAAGCGCTAAACATCATCACCCTCAACATTAAATTAAAATAAGTGCATAAAAATATACTTGGATTTGATTGATTCGCCCGACAATCGCGCTGATCTACAAAAATGCATCTCCCTCCTTCTCCGTCCGCCTGCTCCTCCAGTCTCTGCCCTCCACCCCTTTCCTCTCTGTGTCCATCTCCCTACCACGTCTCTCTCTGACCACCTGCTCCTCTTCCCTTCCTCTGGCATCTCCTCCTCTCCAATCCCTCTGTCGATTCCCCTCCATCCTTGTCCATCTCCTCCTCTTTCTGTGATAATCATAATAATTAATTTAGGTTGAAATATTTCGTTTGATGCAATTCTTGTAATATAAATAAATAGAATTAATTTACCTATCTCGTCCTTCCCCCTCGCTGTGTCCACAGCTCGTGGTCGTGCGGTAGCGTTCTCGCTTCCCACGCCCGGGTTCCCGGGTTCGATTCCCGGCGGGGTCAGGGATTTTCTCTGCCTCGTGATGACTGGGTGTTGTGTGATGTCCTTAGGTTAGTTAGGTTTAAGTCGTTCTAAGTTCTAGGGGACTGATGACCATAGATGTTAAGTCCCATAGTGCTCAGAGCCATTTGAACCAACCCCTCGCTGTCTGTACATTTCCTCAACCTCCCTTCTCTCTCCATATTATCACACTCAATAGTAGACTGGTGGTTCAGCCACGACAGTATCTCTTTCCACACTGTAACTACTATGTGCACCAAATTTGATTGGAATCGATCCAGGGGTTTAGAATGTGGCTTTTACCCATCGATTTTATCACATGTGCACACATTTGTTACGTAATTCACGCCTATTTGTGCACATATTTCACCCGTATGTCTACCGAATTTCGTCCAGAAGTTTCATTTTCACGCAGCTCAATGTTTATGCCGTCCCATTTCCTCAATTTTGCACTGCACGGATATACGAGGGCGGTTCAGAAAGTAACCTCCGATTGGTCACAGTGCGGGCTGTGGGGGGAGTAGCGACGCCATCTGTGCGTTCACGCACTCAACAGGTCAGTCTGCATCAAGCCGTGGTCGAGTGAACGTCGTACCTGCGCTAGTTTAGTTTTTGTGGCAGTTTGAAATGTGTGCTGCAATAGAAAACCCCGCCAAATGTGAAGTGCGTGCTGTCATAAGGTTTTTTACAGCCAAAGGATATTCTGCAGCAGCTATTCATCGTGAGCTTTGTGCCGTGTACGGACCAAGAGTTATGAGTGAAGGAGTTGTCCGTGAATGGGTACGTTTATTTAAAAGTGGACGAGAAAACGTTCATGATGAAGAGAGGAGTGGTAGACCATCATTGGTGACTGACGAACTCGTTCAGACAGTTGATGCAAAAGTTCGTGAAAATCGACGTTTCTCAATGTTGGAGTTGTCTACTGGTTTTCCACAGATTTCTAAGACTCTCTTGTACGAGATAGTGACAGCAAGATTGGGTTACCGTAAGTTCTGTGCACGATGGGTGCCCAAAATTCTTACCGACCACCACAAAACTCAAAGAATGGCCTCTGCATTAGACTTTCTGTCACGTTATGAGGACGAAGGAGAACCATTGTTAAACAGAATCGTGACCGGTGACGAAACCTGGATTAAGTACGTGAACCCTGAGACAAAAGAACAATCAAAGATGTGGGCACATTCAAATTCGCCTACCAAACCAAGAAAAGCCTCGCAAGATTTTTCTGCCAGAAAACTGATGGCAACGGTGTTTTGGGATGCCAAAGGGGTGTTGTTGGTTGAATTCATGGAACGTGGTACGACCATTAATCAAGACGTGTACTGTGAAACAATAAAAAAGTTACGACGGGCTATACAGAACAAACGCCGTGGTATGCTGACTTCCGGTATCGTTTTTTTGCACGATAACGCCCGTCCTCACTCTGCTCGCAGAACAACGGCCCTTCTTGACTCCTTCAAGTGGGACGTTATCAACCATCCACCTTACAGCGCAGACCTGGCGCCAAGTGATTATCACCTCTTCATGCATTTGAAGAAATGGCTCGGGTCACAGCGGTTTGATGACGACGAAGAGCTCAAAGATGCGGTCACAGGCTGGCTCCAGGCACAAGCGGGTGATTTTTATGTAGAAGGAATTTCAAAGCTTGTGAAGAGATACGATAAGTGCCTCAATCGCTATGGAGACTATGTAGAAAAATAGTGCAAAGATGTAGTTGTAAGATGTATATATTAAAATATTTTTATTTAACTTGGTGTATTTTTTTAAATCAACCGGAGGTTACTTTCTGAACAGCCCTAGTAATTTTGCAGGTACGTCCAGTAGTGTATATAGAGAGAAGGGAGGACAAGGGTATGGACAGACAGCAAGGGGGAAGAAGGAGATAGGCACAGATAGGAGGGGGAGAGGGACAGACAATCAGGGGGAAGGAGGAGCTAGACGAAGATAGTAGGAGCAGATGGACAGATAGCAAGAGGTGAGGAGGATATAGGCACAGACAAGAGCAGGAGCTGGACAGAGATACGGGAGGGGGTAATGGACAGAGAGAGGGCAGGGGCAAATGGATAAAGGAGTGGAGGAGATGGACAAAGAAAGGAAAGAGCAAGAGATTGACAGAGGGAAGAAGGGGCAGGCACACGGATAGTGCAGGAGGAGATACAGAGCCAGAGGAGGAGAAGAAGATGGGCAAAGCAAGGGAAGAGGAGGAGGACAGAGAGGGAAGAGACGAGGAGCTGGACACGAAAAGGAAAGGGTGAAGATGGACAGGATGAGGGGGCGGAGGAGATCGGCAGAGAGAGGGGGTGGAGAAGACTGACGAAGAGAGGTAGAGGAGGAGATGGAATTAGACGGAAGAGGAGGAGATGGACATACAAGTTTGGAATAAATGAATAACAGGGCAAGTAGCAACATCCCGACAATTGTCGTCGCGGCGGCATTAATGTGTTATTTGAGCTGCTCCAGTGTTCGTAGCAGTGGCGGTGCTTAAACACGACCCTTAATGTACTCCACAGGAAAATATCACAAGGAGTTGCGTTAGGCGAACAGAGCCACATCATTCTCACTCAGCACTGCATACAATCCAGCGATGTGGAAGTTCATCGTATAGGTAGCGTCGCATATCGTTGCTCCAATGACAGGAGCATCTTGGCGGGTGGGAAGAGGAAAGGCTCAAAATCATCAGTCAGTTGTGGAAACATATCAAGGTAGGACGTATCCGTCATACTCTTCTCATGGAAGAAAAGTTGCGTTTATAGCTTCGTGTGCGACATTGCGCAGAAAATATTAAACTTCGTCGAATCTCGTTCATACCCCACACCTGCATGAGGGTTTTCAGTGCCTGACACTCTCATACTGTGGCGATTAACCTTTCCGGATAAACGGAAGATTGCTCCATCGCTGAATATCAAGCTGGAGGTGAAATGTTGGTTATCCTCAAACGCGTCCTTCATTGTGATACAAAACTGATGGCGCGGTTCATAATAGTCCGCTTGTAACTGTTGCACGAGACGCAGACGGTACGGTCTGAAAAGCAATCTAAATACAGATTGTTGCTGTTGTCCGAGTTCGTAGCTTGCGCTAGCGCTTTTTTAACTGAGTACGAAACTTCCTCTCGCCCTCTCTACGACTACATCCAGTATACATGATCTACTTTCTCGCTCTGTCGACATTTTGTCAAGACACTGCAAAATGAAATGAGCTTTTGGCATCGTTGGCCGGGAGGCCTCATCCGGGGAAGTTCGGCCGCCAAGTACAAGTCTTATTTCAGTCGACGCCACATTGGGAGACTTGTCCGCCGTTGACGAGGATGAAATGATGATGGGGACAACACTACACCCAATCCTCGAGCGGAGAAAATCTCCGGCCCGGCCGGGAATCGAAACCGGGACCGCTTGCATGGGAAGCGAGCACGTTGCCACCCGGCTAAGCAGGTGTGCAAAACATTGCACTCGTACCGCTAAGTGGTAGTACAATGCAAACTCCGTGAGTTTACGGTCCTATTCATGCATCAGTCATATTTGTACTTGTAATACTTCGAAAAATATATAACTATTAAAATGAATTAATCATGTATAATGGCCCTGCATATTCCAAAATCCTACAACAGTTCAATGTTAATTACTTCTGCTTACTTTCTCGTGTCTTTTGTGAGTTGTGCAACATCTACGAATGAGTTCAGAATCAATCACAGAGCAGGCCCAGTAAACCGCAAGCTCATATTGTATCCACGAAACGACAGCGTTGGGCTGTGTCAAATGTCTTCCGCGAAACATGGAATTCTGGATCAGTGGGTTTGAAGTGCGACACGCAAGCACTCAGCCACTGGACACCGGATTACAAAATTCACGACAGAGAAAGGGCAAACGCCCGAATGCGCGCTATCGTCTCTCGGAAGATTCGCAACGGGACGTCAGTTAGGACTGGAGTGACCACCAAATGTGATTACACGCGGTCGGCACTAAGAGCCCGGGCTGCGTGCTCAGCTGGAATTAGCGACCAGAGCAGAGGCACACGCGTTTCCGGGAATGAGGACCACCACCTACGCAGTCTCTCAGTGGAGTCCGCCTCCGGGAAGCAAGCATTCAGCCGCTTCCAGGATCCGCCACAAAACTCGCAGGTGTGCGACAGCTAAATGCTAAGAATATCTCATCTCGCGACGCATAAACCCAGCCTTGTCCATACGAGCATTAAGTAAAGCATGATTCTACACAATAGCGCCCTTGGTGGCGGAATACATCATCGCAGTCACACAAAAGGCTTGACAGAGCACATGTGCACACAGTTCTAAGGATGGCTGCGGCGTGGCAGGGGAAAGTCACTGAGGTGCGGAGATGAACTAACTGGGAACCAATGGCACATGGCGTGCTGTAGTGAAACAGAAGATCGCAGTCTCCGCGACCGCCGAGGCGTGTTTACGGGTGTGGACCGCAGAGGTAGCTCCTCGCGGGGGCGGGGGATATTAGCCGGCCGCGCGCCTTCAGGATCTCAGTTCGTCAGCGCACCTGACGATGGCGATATGTTTGATAGCCGAAATATTGTGCCCGTTGGACAGTACGAACCGGCTGTACACCAGTGGACAGCTCGATCATGCAGATACTGGTAGTAGCCCACCGGGGAGAAGATCGGTTTGGGTTCTGCAGAAATGCAGGAATGGCTGAGGCAATGGTGAGCCTAAAACTTATCTGGAAAGACAGACTGAAGAATTACGTTGCCAGGGGCTATAGCTTCTGTGGAGACATATTTGTTTCACAATTTATATTGCTAAGGTGGTTGATGGTATTGTAAGACATCATGGTCTCCTGGCCTTCATTGCTTACATATTCCGCCCTCACAATCATATTCCGCACATCAAGACGTTTCATTCGAACCCAAACTCGATAAGATAAAGTCAATGTTGTATGAATTCATGTAAACGATATGCAAATAACTAGTAAATCGCAAGTGCGCACCGAGATTGAAGTACTCGAGGCTGGCGTGCACACACACACATTCAAGACATGACAGTCACAACAGCTTTTAGTTCGGGAGAGGCAAACTGCACACCAGGAGGCCGGTCCCTTCAGAGGACGAGTAACCTATCTACGTCAGCCGGCGACCGCCCGTACTGCAGACAGCGTTTGCCAGAGTGAAAGGGAGAACGACCCTGTGTTCGGCTTAAAAGCAAATTCCGCTACATTGTGTGGGAACGCCCAGCCTATGCATTCTTTACAAACATAGCACACAGTTTCAGAGGTTTTCACAGGGAGACAGCAAACGCCAAACGCTGATGCTACATATTTCCGGATTGGTCGCCTTAAAAGAAACGTCATTCTCCCGTTTTAGAAGAGCAATGCTGATTTGGAGACGATATTCCTGACGCCTTGAGCTGAAGGAGTAATGGAAGAGACCGAAAGATATACTCCTTCATGTCTGGCGTGGAGAGGGACCATTCCGTTGTCGCTCTTTGAGCGAGAACACGTAACGAGAGCGTGTGCGCTCGTACGTGTACTCAAACAGCGAGGAACAAGTCTCTCCACAGTACTTCACTGGGAGAGCACTGCTACGGTCGCAGGTTCGAATTCTGCCTCGGGCATGGATGTGTGTGATGTCCTTAGGTTAGTTAGGTTTAAGTAGTTCTAAGTTCTAGGGGACTGATGACCACAGCAGTTGAGTCCCATAGTGCTCAGAGCCATTTGAACCACTGGGAGAGCACCTCTGTCGAGGGAGAATCGGAGTGTGACTCTGTATTGAGTCCTTGTGATTAAGCGTTGTTCACTGCATTGGCCGCCACACTTATTGTGCGGTGTGAACGTACAGAGTTATAGTTACGCCTGCGAGCGAATTTTTGAGTGGCATCGTGGTGGACTGGTTATCTGACCAGTGTACCACGCCAATAGTTAGACTAGAGGCGAATAGGAGTCCTTGACTTCATCAAGGCGTAGGGAGAGTTTGATTGGCGAAGGTCAATCCATATAGAACGAGAGTTATCTTATTTGTCAGCAGCTCACGGTATTGTGCGCTACAGCTCTTGCGAGCCCCATATTTCCTCCACAATAGTACTCTTCACTGAATTTCACACGCGACAGCCTCGACCATACCTAGCAACATTCTAACAGATAATTATTCAAGTTGAGTAGGGACGGCTCTCAGCCACTCTGCCAAGTCAATAACAATCTTAAACTTTGTATAGAAATTTCATTAGCGAATCCTATCCTTGAGAGGTAATTTCACAATCCGAAAAGAAACCGGAAATAACTTGTTCAGTTCATAACTAAAAGTGCCATTGTGGTTTCTCAGAATTTTTGCAAAGAAAATAATAATTTTCGTTAGTTTCATGTTTGTCTTACACTAACTAGCACTACTCTAGTGCCCAAGTATCCCATTAGTTACGTAAGAAATTTTGTGAATTTTTGTGTCATTTCCTTACAGCGGGCGACTCCAGAAGATATTTATTGCTGAAAGTTTTTCAGGCATTTCTCTTTAGAATTTTAGGAGCGTCTGTCTGATTTCTGTAGTAGTGTGGGGGTGGAAATTGCATCTTGCAGGAGCCACAGGGTAAAGGGTACATCTCAGATTAATCCGTTGCGCAGAATGACAGAATAGCACCCACACGCTAACAATATTACCTGTTCTACTTTTGCTGCAGTTCTCCGAACATGTCTTGGAAAGTGTTGCTTCAGGCTTTCTCTACCGTCCAATTGTAGAAATGTTTCTCCGTGGAGAGTTCGGGTGTCGTTGCGCAATTGCCCCAAAATTTCATCGGCGTAACTGACCTTCATCTTCAGGTGTGAAGAACACACTGCTGAGTTACGACTGAAGCGTCTTATTTATGCCACTCTAAGTAGGAAACGCGCAAGCGTGAAGGAAGGATAATTGGTGACCAATAACGAAAAATTCCTAACTGTAACGGTAAGCACAGCTGCGTCACCTGCCGGATGGTGAACCAAGGGCTTCGGCGTAAAAGGCCGCCGTTATTACTGTGCGCTGAAGTCGGCCACCCCATAGTCTTCTGTCAGAAAACGCGTTGCGAAATACGCGTCCGAGCTGGCGTGTCACAATACCCCCGACCGGTCCTCTGAATGTTTAAGTCGCCACCGAAGCGCCGTCCGTTGTATGACCAACAGTTTCCCTCTATACACGATGTGACTTTAATATTGCCAGCGCTGGATCCCACGCTAGGCTAAGCTGGAGTCCGTTGGCACGATTCGTCGCGCTGCGAATTTCCAATGCTTCTTGAATCGCATTATCCCAGTGTAAACATGTCGATGAAAAACTTTTGGTATTTTTGCAATCGACATTGTGTCCCAAACTGAGACGATGCTCAACCACTGCGGGTTTCTCCGGCTTGTCCAGACATTTCAAAGTCTAACAGCCATCGTAAGATATGCTCAGATATTGTAAATGAAGACTGTACTATAACGCTGCAGTCTGGAACCGCGGGACTGCTACGGTCGCAGGTTCGAATCCTGCCTCGGGCATGGATGTGTGTGCTGTCCTTAGGTTAGTTAGGTTTAAGTAAAGTTCTAGGGGACTGATGACCTAAGATATTAAGTCCCGTAGTGCTCAGAGCCATTTGAACCATTTGTACTGTAACGATTGCCCTCTGAATTGTACGTCAGTCTGACAGCCTCGACTGCTCTCCACATTACAAATGCCAAGAACCTGAATGAAAACTGTTACTGTATTGTGTTCGTTTTTGTCGGCACAATCATACTGGCTCGAAATAAAGGCGTTTTGGAAATTTTGCTTTATTATGCTTACTTGCGACTTCGATTAACTTGTTCTCGTAACTGAAACCAAGTGGCTGACAGACACGTGTGGGTTAAAACATTGTCATAAATTCACTGCGTTACGACGGAGACGAAGAAATACTTGCTGGAGGAAGTTCTGATGAGTTTGAGCCAGACGTCTCTCAGAAATAACTTGTACGTTACGCTAGAATGCACTCCGCGTCGTCTAACTGCTGACTACAGATTATCCAGAACTCCATTAACAGAAGCGGCAGAGAGCTTAGGAGCAGTCCAGGGGCTGGAAACAAATTAGCAGCATCCACAAACTGTTATTAAGATGGCAATTTATCTAATACTTGAGTGGTCCTTATTAGTTACCTCTTATATCTTATTTAAAAAGGCATTTTATGAGTCTGCTGGCGTGAGCTTCAGATCATATGCTAAATACTATTTAAGAGTTCTCGGCACTGAAATGAAATTTTAAAATATAGATTGATTCTTTCAATGAAAAGGACAGGAACCAGCCACTTCTGATAATGCTGTTTATTTAAGTGAACAGCAGCGTAACAGGCCTCGAGCAGACAGGTTCATCTTCAGATGGCTGTTCGCATCAAAATGGACAGAAAAGTAAATAGCATTATCAATAGGGCTCCTTGCTGTGTTTTCACTGAAAGAATCAACCTACATTTTGCGCACGGGCAGGTCTCAAAATGTAAACTTTCGACAAAACAGCATTTTGTTTTAAAATAGTTACACTATACACTAACGGTAGTTATACAATTAACTACCACTTCGAAAATATGAAAGTTCATCTACATCCATACTCCGCAAGCCACCTGACGGTGTGTGGCGGACGATACCTTGAGTACCTCTATCAGTTCTCCCTTCTATTCCAGTCTCGTATTGTTCGTGGAAAGAAGGATTGTCGGTATGCTTCTGTGTGGGCTCTAATCTCTCTGATTTTAACCTCATGGTCTCTTCGCAAGATATAAATAGGAGGGAGCAATGTACTGCTTGACTTCTCGGTGAAGGTATGTTCTCGAAACTTCAACAAAAGCCCGTGTGAGCGTCTCTCTTGCAGAGTCTTCCACTGCAGTTTATCTCTCATCTCAGTAGCGCTTTCACGATTACTAAAGGATCCTGTAACGAAGCTCGCTGCCCTCCGCTGGATTTTCTCTATCTCTTCTATCAACCCTATCTGGTACGGATCCCACACCGGTGAGCAGTATTCAAGCAGTGGGCGAACAAGTGTACAGTAACCTACTTCCTTTGTTTTCGGCCTGCATTTCCTTAAGATTCTTCCAATCTATCTCAGTCTGGCATCTGCTTTACCGACGATTAATTTCATACGGTCATTCAATTTTAAATCACTCCTAATGCCTACTCCCAGATTATGGAATTAACTGCTTCCAGTTGCTGACCTGCTACATTGTAGTTAAATGATAAAGGATCTTTCTTTCTATGTATTCGCAGGATATAACACTTGTCTACTTTGAGATTCAATTGCCATTCCCTCTACCATGCGTCAATTCGTTGCAGATCCTCCCGCAATTCAGTACGTAATATTCAGACGAAAAAGTATCTTCAGGCCGTACACCAAAGGTGTGTTGTATATTCATACTTTTCACATATATAATTAACACAACAGACAACGACAGAAGTTGGAAGTTTCACGAGGTTTGGGCGGATTATGCGGGTGAAAATGTTGTACACAGAAAAGTCGCAACGCTAGAAAATTGTTTCGGAATGAGGAAGACCTGCAGAGGATCAACGTTTGATACAGGGAGTAGCAATTGACCCTCAACATAAACAAATGTAACGCACTGCGTACACACAGAGACAATGACCCATTACTGTATGAGTACAGGAATGCAGAAAAATCACTTGCATCTAAGAGTATGCGTTCGGAGCGATTTGGCATGGAACGACTACGTAAAACTAATTACAGGAAAGGCAGATGCCAGACTGTGATTCATTGGCAGAGTCCTCAGGAAATATAGTCAATGAACGTTACGAAACCATCGTTCCATCAGTACTTGAATATTGCTCGCCAGAATGGGATCAGTACCAGATAGGGTTGATAGACAAAATGAAGAAGATCCAAGGCAGAGCAGCGCGTTATGTGTAGAAACCGCGAAAGTGTCAAGGAGATGCTCAGACAAATCCAGTGGCAGACGTTAGAAGAGAGGCGTTCTGGGGTGTAGTTTACTGTTAAAATTCTGAGGCGTACCTTCCTAAAAGAGTCAACAGATATATTGTTTCTTCCTACACATATCTCGCTGTAAGACCAGGAAGATTACGTTAGAGAGATTTGGTTCAAATGGCTCTGAGCACTATGGGACTTAACTTCTGAGGTCATCAGTCGCCTAGAACGTAGAACTACTTAAACCTAACTAACCTTACACACATCCATGCCCGAGGCAGGATTCGAACCTGCGACCATAGAAGTCACGCAGTTCCCGACTGTAGCGCCTAGAACCGCTCGGCCACCCCGGCCGGCTTAGAGATATTTGAGCCCACACGGAGGCTTACGGGCAATCGTTCTTGCTGGCAACTATTTGTCACCGGAACAGAAAAGGGAGAGGTCATAGTTATACAAAACAGTCCCCTCCGCCGCACTTTACAAAGTGGTTTGCGCTGTACACATCCAGGCCGTCGTGCTCCTAGACCGAAGTATCACGATAGAGGGAACAGCGGAAAAATTGAAAATCAGGCACTGATCGGTTTTGAGTATATTGCACAACAATTTGAACTGGCAAAGTTCGCCGCCAGCTGGGTACGTATCTCCTTACACCCATAAGGGTCGATTGTCATACGTATTAGCCGGCCGCTGTGGCCGAGCGGCTCTACGCGCTTCAGTCCGGAACCGCGCTGCTGCGACGGTCGCAGGTTGTAATCCTGCCTCGGGCACAGATGTATGTGATGTCCTTAGGTTAGTTAGGTTTAAGTAGTTCTAAGTCTAGGGGACTGATGACCTCTGATGTTAAGTTTCATAGTCCTTAGAGCCATCTGAACCATTCTTCATCGTTTTCTTTAGCTGCCTAATCGTCAGGTACAACTGTTGGGTTTATCACTATGGCCGTGAGACAAAGGAAAATGGAAATGAGCGTATGGCATTGTTGGTTGGGAGGCCCCATGCGAGGGAGTTCGGCCGCCGTATTGCAAGTCCTTTTGATTTGACGCCACTTTGGTGACTTGCGGGTCAGTGATGATGAAAATGATGATGAAGGACACACAACACCCAGTCCCCGGCCGGGAATCGAACCCGGCCCCCCTGCGTGATAGGCGGAAACGCTATCGCTACGCTACGGAGGCGGGCGAGACAATGGAGCAAATCAATCAGTGAAAACATGTGGACTCACCACCGTCATCGGCGAAGTGATGCTGCTTTCCGCGACTGACATGGCGTGGTCCTAACAGATTATGCTCGTAAGGGGGTAAACCGTAACAGGAACGTACTGGTGAAATTCTCTAACGAGTCTTTAGGCGAACGTCGCGATGAAGCGTTGAGGGATGGGCCTTCCATTTCTCCACGACAGCGGCCCCGCCCATTCTGTACACGTCCCCCTTCCTTAGACTGTCACGTTTTGCCTCATCACCGTATTCTCCTACCGTGGCACCCACTTACTCGTCCGTCTTTCCTCGTGTGAAGAAACAATTGCACGGCTGGCATTTCCAGAGCTACGACGTCGCCATTTTCGAGGTGAAACGGCCGAACTGCAGACTTCGAAAACCAAGGTTTCAGTCAAGACAGGCGTCACTGGGAGAAATACAATCCATCGAAAGATGGATACGTACAGTTACACCAGCTTCCATGGTCGTAGCTTGCTTTCTTCAAGGTGATAAATAATGCTTTATGACTCCTGTCGTATTATCACAACTTTATATTTGAAAGTAACCATTACCATATAATCGAAGAAATAAATTAATCATGTTGAGTCTGTCTCCAGTCTCAAAGAATTGTCTTTATTATCTTAAAATATCAAAGTGTAGGTGGAAGATAGTTTCAACCAACGAGACCACAGTTTTGAGTTACCGTGTAATGTTTTTGGTTAAATCTGTAAACTGTAAATTACAAGGGAGTTATTTCTAACTTTTCCCACGAATTGTTGCACTAGCTATGAACTCTGACACCTGCGTAAAAAACTAATTAATAGACCCTGCAAAACTGTTTACTTGTTACGTTCTCCGTACTATTGTATATTAGCACTGTCTTCATCATAAAGTATCTGGAAAAGTTTTGAGAGCAAACATGGGACTTCTAAAGTTTGCATCGGAGACCAGAAACGCTAAACGTAAGGAAGAAAAAGGCTATTACAATATTCAGAAAGTAACAATGCCAGGTTTCCTGTAGGACTGAATTACCATGTGTTTTCAAAAAAATGGTTCAAATGCCTCTGAGCACTATGGGACTCAACTGCTGTGTTCATAAGTCCCCTAGAACTTACAACTAGTTAAACCTAACTAACCGAAGAACAGCACACAACACCCAGCCATCACGAGGCAGAGAAAATCCCTGACCCCGCCGGGAATCGAACCCGGGAACACGGGCTTGGGAAGCGAGAACGCTACCGCACGACCACATGTGTTTTCAAACTTCCGTGTACGCTTAAAAATAGAATACTACAGAATTGAAGCTTCGCATATAAATAAACAACAGTTCAATAGGTGTAAAACACTCAGGAAGAAACTGTATGTGTTGTTGTGAAGTGTAGTCACAAGAATGAAAAGCAGTAGTGGATTTTCGTTTTCTTCTTTACTTAGCTGAATGCTTTCAAAATAGTAATGATTTATAGGAGGCGTGTCGCAAACAACTATTTTTCTATTTTTTTAGGATATGGTTCATCATATTATCTCGCCAACTCTAATGTAACATTGAAAAAGTTTGTATTCACTTGGTGTTTCACCTAATTTGACATTATTAACTTCTCTTTCAGTGGGTCTAGATTCTGCTCTTTCCTAAAAATAAATATATAAAAACGTTTGCAGAGAAATGAACCAGGATAAAAATAATGCTAAAAAATGGTTCAAATGGCTCTGAGCACTATGGGACTTAACTTCTGAGGTCATCAGTCCCCTAGAACTTAGAACTACTTAAACCTAACTAATCTAAGGACATCACACCCATCCATGCCCGAGGCAGGATTCGAACCTGCGACCGTAGCGGTCGCGCGGTTCCAGACTGTAGCGCCTAGAACCGCTCGGCCACCCTGGCCGTCAAAATAATGCTAACGTTTAACGTTAGGCGAGACCAATATTACCCTTAAGAAAGTTTATTATACGTTTCTCCGTGTTACAAGGTAAAACGAACCAATGACTGTAACAATCTTACAGGCGTTCATTGAACCTATTACATTAAATTTATTTACTAACATTAAAGAATTTTCCAATATCTTAACAAACTCTGTGTCTAATTCTTACAAGGTCAGACTGCTAGCACTGTAGCGTTACACCGCACTTATGACATTTTCAATATCTGACGAATTAAATGCGTAATCAAGATATGGCTCACTGCCTTCAAAGAATAGATAAAAATACGCCTCGTCGGTATTCCTCCTGTATTAATAATTATATGCGTGGTGAAAAACTGCAACAATCCAATTTTTTGGATGAATGATTTATTTCATTGTAACTGATTGTACTTAATTTACCGAACAGCTTAACTGAACGCCGTCTTTCGCGACTTCTCTTCCAGAAAAATCGAACTCTACAACGATTTCACAAATTTCACCACTTTTACAATCAAGCAGGTGATCGAAATATGCTAGTATACGTCACTTTGATCACAGGTTTCCCTTATTACCTAAATTTTTCTTGTACTTATTTGTATACTATTCTTTCATTCTGCATTGTATAACTAATAAATATTGCACACCTTTACACTCTCGACTCGCAAAATTTCAATGGTAATCAAAGGAGCAATTAAACTCTCCATTGACAAAGTTAGGTCATACGGAAAATAAAGTACCTATACAATATTTAGCACATTTTTTCCACGTTTGTGACCTTGTTGTCATGTTATGTACATCAGCGTTACGGGTAGTGTTACAAATAGTCTTCTGCGAAGTGTTGTAACTTGCAGCAGCAGCCGAAACGTCGGTCATGTACTTGGAAAAGTTTTACTGAAGGTGACAATGGCAACGGGAACCTACGCTCGCACATATTCATGTAATATTGTCGTGACTAACTTCAAGTCTATGAAACTACAACTGCGCAAAATATCGGAGTAGCTGTAGTGTGCACGAGATACTTGTGCTCTAAACACGCGATATTCTACAATTTCTCAAATGGTGTACTCTTAAGTGGGTTAATGCTGTAACGTCTCACCTTCATCCAAGGTCGAGTGTATCAATGGAAACCGCAACAGGAAGCACGGTGGCTTTGTCCTCGTAGATTCAATCAGAGTCTTGAGTCATTTGGTCTCGGACTTTCTCGAGCGTATTTCCCCACACGACTAACTTCGTTTCATAGTTTCATTCTGCTTTGTTCCCGGTGTAGATATAGTTGCTGATTTGTAACAACATTATTCATGGAGAAGATCTACAGTGGTTGTGAGAACAGCTCAGCAGTTTGTTTACGTTATTGCTTTCACAGGACAATAGATGGATTTTCAAGGAAGTATGCCAAATCCTGCTTTTTATCTTGAACGGTCTTACTGACTTCAGTAAGCCCTTGGTCTCATTGCTGGTCTCTAGCGTAAATATTATTAAAATGAGATGCGAAGGTAGGATAAAATGGAGTTAATATGTCACCGATATCAGTAAGAAGGAACAGTGAAACTGTGACGCGTCCTAACCGTTACAGACTCCTGGGCAGCATGACCACGTCACAGAAACAGCTCCCTTCTGATACGCCAATGTGAGTCAATAAAGTTTCATTTTAAACCCAATCAATAAAAAACTTCCCCTAGAGCCATATCTGGACATCTAATCATAAGTCTGATTTCATTTATCCGTCTTGTAAGAGGTAACGTAGACAAGAGGATGGTCAGTATTTTTTGAAGGTCATCAGTCTTCCAACAGGTTTCATGTTGTCAGACACTTTTTCGTGCATTTTGCTAAATTTTCAAGCTAGCAGGGATAAAATACAGGAAGAAAAAAGCTATTTATACTTGTACAGAAACCAGACGGCAGCTGTAACAGTCGAGGGGCGTGAAAGGGAAACAGTGGCTGAGAAAGGAGTGAAACAGGATTGTAGCGTATCTCCGATGTTACTCAATTTGTACATTGATAAAGCAGAAAAAGGGAACCTCTGGAAGATTTGGAGTAGGAATTGAAGTGAGGGGAGAAAGCATTGAGGTCTGCCTATGACATTGTAATTCTGTCAGAGGTTGCGAATTACTTACAGGATCAGTTGAACGGAATGGACAGTGTCTTGAAAGGAGGATATAAGATGAACATCAACAAAAGTAAAACAAGGATAAAGAGTTGTAGCTGAATTAATTTCAGATGGTGTTGAGGGAATTACATTAGGAAAAGGGACACTTAAAGTAGTAGATGAGTTTTGTTATTTGGGTAGCAAAGTAACTGGTGATGGCAGAAGTAGAGGGCACATAAAACGTAGCTTGGCAATGGCAAGAAAATCTTTTCTGAGTAAGAGAAATTTGTTAATATCGAACAGAGAGTCAACTGTCAGGAAGTCCTATCTGAAATGATCTGTACGAAGTGTAGTTACGCATGGAGCTGAAACACGGACGATAGACAGTTTAGACATGAAGAGAAGTTTTTGAAATGTTGTGTTACAAATAATGCTCAAGATTAGATGGGTAGATCAGATAACTAATGAGGAGGTAATGAATAAAATTGTGAAGGAAAGAAATTTGTGACACAACCTGACCAAGACACGTTCTAGGACATCAAGTGATGACTAATTTAGCACTGGAGGAAAGTGTGTGGGGGGAAGGGGGCGGGGGGGGGGGCAACAAAAATTGTAGGAGAGACCAAGAGGCAAATACACTAAACGGATTCAGAGCATGTAGGTTGCAGTAGTTATTCGGAGATGAAGAGGCTAGCACAGGATAGAGTAGAATGGCGAGCTGCATCAAACCAGTGTTCGGAGTAAAGAACACACGACCGATACCACCACCAACCACCACCCCCAACACCAACACCACTAACAACAACAACAAATATACCCCGTAAGACTCTGTTATACTACCATCAGTTTGGCTTTACGAAAGGTAAAGACACCAGAGAGGCAGTATGACGTTTCGCTTGATAACGAAAACATGACTTCATGAGAATTAAGACAGCTTCATAAGAGTTTTCGACCTATAAAAAGAGTACTACACTGTAAAATGGTGCAAGGTTTATTAAAATAGATGCAACCTATGGTGAAAAACGGAATATGTACCAGAACTCTAGGGAGCAATAACAACTTAAGCTCAAGAACGAAATGTTCGGATTAAAATAGAAGAAACGTTCATGAATGTGATTAAAATTCAGGGTGAAACGGAGTCACATGTTCGCAAGAGACATGCGCTGCGGAAGCATAAGAAGCGATGCCGGACACCATCCGATGATTGTGTCTTGCGGACATCAGCCATTGTAGATGGACGTCTTGCTGCCGCAGAGAGCAAAGCGCCTGTCGAGGATGCACAACACACCACGGGCCCGGAGGCTACGACACCCGACTTCTCACTCACAGCCACGTCTCCGCCCCACGAGCTGACGCCGGCAATCGAACCACTGCAAGAGTCACCTCCAACTCCGCGATACGTCATCATGGACGATACCTCCCCACAACCACTGCCCGTCCATGCCTCGTAGGTGGTCGATACCGAAGACGCCGGTCAAAGATTAATAACATGAGGCACTGATACGCACTGATGACCTTAGCAATTAAGTCCCATAAGATTTCACACGCGTTTGAACATTAGTATAGACATTGGTAAGTCGCACACCTAGCAGCGTGAGCGCCAACTCTCTGGCACTGGGGAGGAAGGAGACGTCATCAGCCTGTAGCTGTAGTCCCTCCTTGAGGACGGGTGAAGCGTAGAACTTAAATGCGGTTTAACCGAACATGCCGGGGAAGAGTGTTGTGGTGACCTCTCGAACGAAGGCAATATCGACATAGTAAGTGCTTACTATGTACACACATGTAGTGTGACGTTGATACTACATCAGAATATTTTATGATCTGAAGATGGCAGTAGCCGAAGCCTGTAATACTGATCTGTAAAACTTTGTGTGATCAAGACGGACCTGTAAAATAAAAAACAATAAAGTGCCTAAAATAAACCCTATCTACACCCCGAAGACGAAAGGTTCCTAAAAGGAGTCGTAATAGGGTCTTATATGATATCTGTATCACAAAAGTATTATCTAAAACAAAACTAAATCAATGCTTCCGTCCTTCGAACACATCTTCAGATCTGTTGCATTGTGGATTTTGTTGGATACTGTCAGTATAATGTCCCTGTTTTTTCTGTTTGGTAGAAAAATTTCACCATTGAATATTTAGCAAGCAAGAAGAACCTATTTCATTACAAATTACAATTATCTAAGAGCAATACTAGAGAAATACAAAAATGTAACTCAACATGAAAATTTGTTTACCACAAAAGTCCTCATACTAATGATTAAATTAGTTTCGTCTTCTCAAATCCACTAACATTGACTGCGACAAAACTTTATAAACATAGCAAGAAATTAATGATTTGGGTGTCTGCGTTGAACCAAGAACGCCTAATTAAATGCTGCTGTAATACAGTAAAACATGTTCATTCGTTGCCTGAAATCCCGATCTTCTCAAAATAGTATCCATCTTAGTAAATCATTCTCGTTTAATGCATCTTCTATCCTCCTCTTCTCGTGATTAACACCTCACACACGCATATATTCGCAGAGCGAAGATGACTTAACTAGTCTACGGGCAGTGCAGTGTCTATGAAGAGGCTGCGAGCACAAAACTGAACGATAAAAATACTACATGCGCGTCCTAAGACTTTTAAAAACAATTACCTAAAAATTATATACACACACCTTTCAGTCCTACATTTTTTATGTCAAACGTTAAATGAAATAAAAAAACAGATCCTCTAAAAATCGATTTGACTGCGCAGAGAATACTGCACACTCTTGAATAACCTGCGTATTTACTTATGAGGTGAAAAAACGAATCTTTCCCCAGCGAAGGCCACTCGGAATAGTGAGCGGAACAACTGCTCATTATTTTGCAGTATGACGTGGTCTACAACCCAGAAGAATTTTATAAAATTTCAGTCAGTTCCACAAGAAAGAGTACGCCGTTATCTGTATGAAATAAAAGAGACTATTATAAATATATGTTTACATGAAAATACATGTTATTACTAATTGCACAGTTACCTAATACTTCATCCAATCAGAGCCATTATCGATTATAGCTTGGCACCTTTTTAGCAAGTTTCTCACGAGATTTTCTTCATATTTTCTCGGTAACGTTCTCCAGATCGTCCTGATTTTTTATCACAACTGCCTCAAAGTATGTAGTGGCTTTCCTTTAAACTTCATCTCAGTATATGACCAAACATTTTCGATCGGATTTGCATCCGGAGATGTTGCAGGCCAATCCATCGTGGACACCCCACTGTCCTGTTTCCGCGCTATACAGAGACTGCTGAGATATTTCGGACCTTTATTCTCTTGAAGCACCTAGTTGGCCTAGTTAGAACCAAATAGCTTCTTAACGGACCTCAAAAGGCATTTCTTCATAAATATTGCACATTTTTTCAGCGTTTCAACTGGCTGTAAATAAGTGAAAATAGCCAGGAACTGCAACCGACAAAACGAGACATTCAACTCTCACTCTGTGACTACAGACTCGAGACCACTACCAGAGATGTCGCTGCGGACGTTACATTTAACAATAAGGCGTAAACGTACTTGTGGAACTGTCTGTACTTGGCACATTTTATCCGTAGTTTTGGTTTTTGTCACCTCTCACTCTTTGTGCCGTTTTACGACGGGAAATGCCACTTTACTGTCTCGGAACTTTACATCTGTCGACACCGTAGTCTCTCGAAGAACTATCGGCATCACGTGTGTCAGGGAACATGCGAGAGCCCCGCGGCTTCAGCACGGAGGCTTCTAGCGTCGCTGAAGTTTGGGTGCAGGCGGGCGTGGACGCTGCCAGTGGCAGCGATAAGTTATTCTCGACGTGGCCCTGCGCTTGTGCCCGTAAAATTTATTTTCGTGTGCGACTCGGTCCCGCAAACACGCAGCGGGCGAACATTCCCGCAGCACGCGTCACGCGCCGACACGGCGACATAGCCGCTCTAACGGCAATTGACTGCGCCCGAGCTACTGCGCTAATAGGCGGATATGCTGCGGCCATCCTGCACCTCTGTGGTTGGTCGCCTCTCCACTGCAACCTTCTCTCCGGGAAGTCAATGGGACGCAGAAGGTACTGACCCTCTGACCTTGTACACTCTGAGCGAACTGAAACTAGTGCGGAGAATATTTCGTGCTCCTTAAGATAGGCAGCCCATCTTGTACAATGGGGTCCAAAATTGAAGCAACAAACTGCTGTGTCTAACTCACGATATAATTGTATAAGCTGTCAACAGATGTCGATACGATCGTGTTCTGCACGGAAGATGGCATTCTGATCAATGGACAACCACGCCAGTAATGACGTCAGGGCACCTATCAAGCAAGGTAGTCCCACATCCACAGTCGCTGTGTACACAGCCACAGACGGTGCAGTTTGGCACAGAGAAGACGCCTACAGACTTTCTGCTATGGCGGAACATAGGAAGAATGGAAGCAGGTGAGTCGCAAATTGATGTGGCCCGATGGCTCTATGCGAATCGTTCTGTTGTTTCTCGGATGAGGCGACAGTTTATAGAGACCGAAACTGTATCCCGGAGACCAGGAGAGGGCCGACCACGTGTGACATCAGAAAGAGTGGACCATTATTTGGCTATAAGGGCACGACGGTACCGCCTCGGTACTGCACTGCATCTGACCTCGCAGCATGCCCTGGACGTGTTGTATAAGCGGCAAACGGTATACATAATGGTTCAAATGGCTCTGAGCACTATGGGACTTAACTTCTAAGGTCATCAGTCCCCTAGAACTTAGAACTACTTAAACCTAACTAACCTAAGGACATCACACACATCCATGCCCGAGGCAGGATTCGAACCTGCGACCGTAGCGGTCGCGCGGTTCCAGACTGTAGCGCCTAGAACCACTCGGCCACCCTGGCCGGCATACCGAGGAGGACCCTTAATGGTGTGTGCAGGGATTATATTGATCACTCGAGCGCCTCTTCAGGAGATTTTACGTGTGAAGCAGCAAGATTTGACTGCTGTCAGATACAGAGAGGAGCTCTTGGGATCTCATGCACGGTTGTTGCGAGGCGCTGTGAACCCAGACTTCGTATTGATGGAGATAATGCTCAACCTCATAGAGCACGGAGAGCGCATAGCTGCACTTGTGTGTATTTCGCTTCCGGGATTCGAACAGCCGTGCCAGCCCAGGATGGAATCCACCCGGTGGATTAACGACGTTGACCGGTGTGCTGGCCGGCTTCGATGTGGTGTTTAGGCGGTATTCCACATCCGATTAAGGAATACTGGGCTGCTACCAAACTCCAACCTCAGTTTCAAGATTCGTAAACATTTAGAAAACGTTCGCTCACTTTCTCATGGATAATACTATCAGACAGAAGGGCATCTATCACTCCTTAAATTAACCGTGCCAACCCCCCGTAGAAGCGGTGAAAAGCTTGAAAAGAACAATTCAGGCCAGCGGTAGGCGACAGAAAAAATCTCAGGACTGACGGTGAAGCAGACTTTTGGATTTGTTGTTTGATACCTGCTTAGCCATCGTGCCACATCATTTAATGACTATGCCTCCCATCTACTTCCTCTTTATTTGTTGATAATTTTGCCACTGTTATTTTCCAATACCTTTTCAACAGTTTTCTTTCTTGTCCTTCCCTTGGCAGACATTGGGTTGGGTACTTTGGAAGTGGATTCACTGTTTCATACACCCCCCTCCTCCAAATATATTTTGCTGTCACACCCGCTTCTAACGTGCCACAGTTTTTTTAGTCGAATTAAGGTAGTATCTGTGACCAAGTTATCTTTATGAATGCTTTTCACTCATTTTCCAGGTTTGACTGATTTCACTTTCATACTTGTATAGCCTTTTTCGGTACATGAACCATGACTAGCGTTGCAAACTTTTTCTTGTAGAAAATTAACGCCTCTTATTTGAAGGAGAGATGACTTAACGGTATATTTCTACAAAGTATGTGCTTTCTAAATTTATGTATTTATTTACATAAATACGCTTGTTTCGTATTTCTGGCATTAAATTAAGATTTCCACTTCGTTCTAAAAGGTTAATGACCGCTTCTACTTTGCAAATTTTTGTTTAAATAAATGAACAATTACTTTTTTAATTTATATTTATTGAAGTTCTGTCTCCCTCTTCCCGTTGGTTTGAGCCCTTCATCGATAATTCTGCTTCAGTAAATGCTGAGTTGACGTGAAATAGACAGCGTATAAGACACAATATTTTTATTTGTTTGGTGACCTGATAACTTGCTTTTTAAGCATATACTGGCCACTTGTCGGAAGCACGTTTTTCTGAAAAATGTTGGCCGTCATTAACTAATTTTCTTTTAATTCCTGTAGTATTATTTCAGGATGTGAATCTTGCCTGCAGATGCAGTATACTGCATTCAGTTTATGTTGAGGATCTCTCTTTATCCATTCATATGACTCTCCCATTCACCAATGAGTGTTTCGTCGTTTTGGTCCAGACAGAGTTCAAAATTCAGTAAACGCCTATACATAACCACGGACGAAGAGCTGAACTAAACGGCACTTATTGGCACTCATTGAAAAGAAAACTTCGGAACAAGAGCAACACCGACGACGCGGAAGAGCAGGATGCAGTCGACAATAACTATTTAACAATGCCAAGACCACAATGGACTACGCTGACAGTTTGCGTTCTGTTGCTCTTACCCAAAAGAAATGCATGAATAATAGTGCAACCGATACGCAAAAATACAACCCACTGAATCCATTTTTTTTCATTCGGTTGCAAAAAGAATGAAAGGAAAATCGGGTTAAACGTTCATTCGACATCGACATCATTAGAGACAAAGCACAAGCTCGAATTTTGTCAAGGATGGGGAAGAAAATCGGCCGTGCCCTCTTCAAGAAGCAATCCCTGAAAACCTAAATCAAGATGGCCGGACGCGGGTTTAGACCGTCGTCTTCCCGAATTCGAGTCCAGTGTGCCAACCATTGCGCCACCTTGCTCGGTTCTCATTCGATTGCACCCACACACCAGTTTCAATAAATAGAATGAATGAATTACCCAACCGGTACGTGAAACTACATCCGAAGGAGTCGATTATTTTCCGACATCCGACTTAATCAATTGAAGGACTTCACGGAAGAACAGCATTAGTGCAAAAATCAAGATTTTGGGAAACGAGACGAAATCATCCACCATTATAAAAAAAAGCGATATACATTGAAGTTAGTACTTGATAGGGACACATTAACAGCAAGAAACGTAATATACGTACATTTGCGAACACATAGTGTTATATTTCAAATATGAGAACAAAAAGTACGATGGACATACTGCACTTGGGCTTGAAAAATACAGACATGATAAACACATTTTTTTGCTACTGTGCATTCATAAGTATAATAATCTGCTAGAAACAAAAATGAATTACATTTAAAGTGCTTATTATATATAAACCTCTGTGACAATTAGACCACACAAACTTAATTAAGGAATCTTTAACACCATTTCGGTGAGCTGAACCTGCAATACACGCAGTTTACATTCGGACAACAGCTGCTGTCAGCTGCTCATTCAACACACCCACTGCTACTGTCATCACAGCAACCGATGTCAGCTTCTTCATCGTTGCCTCGATGTCAGCTTCTTCATCGTTGTCTTCAGGTGCCGTGCGAAGTTCGTTATAAAACGCTCTGTTGTCGTGCTTGCTCAAATACTGCATTTAGTTTTGCAGGTCGGCAATATTGGCCGGTGGTATTGGTAACCTTGCCCTGTATGCTGGCTTTACGAGGGCCACTCCAAAAGAAATGCACACTATTTTTGTAAAAATACAGTTTTCATTCTGCATGTGTGAAAGTTTTACAGTGTGTAGATACATCCTTCCCCCTTGTTTTCAAACTTAGTTCAACTTATTCCCGTGAGTGGCACCGTCACAGCATGTCTTCAACATTGCTGCTACACTTGACGTTCGTCAACAGCAACGTGCTGTGATAGAATTCCTGTGCTGTGAAAACGGAACAGTGGGAAACATCCACAAGAGGTTGAAAAAGGTGTATCGAGACGCTGCTGTCGATCTCAGTACAGTTAGTCGGTGGGCAAGCAGGTTACGTGATGAAAGCGGGCATGGCAATATTGAGGATTGTCCTCGCAGCGGCAGGCCTCGTACTGCACACACTACAGACAATGTGCAGAGAGCTAACTAATTGGTTCAAATGGTTCAAATGGCTCTGAGCACTATGGGACTTAACATCTGTGGTCATCAGTCCCCTAGAACTTAGAACTACTTAAACCTAACTAAACTAAGGACATCACACACATCCATGCCCGAGGCAGGATTCGAACCTGCGACCGTAGCAGTCTCGCGATTCCGGACTGAGCGCCTAGAACCGCTAGACCACCGAGGCCGGCCAACGAATTGGTGACTGCTGACAAACGCATCACAGTGAACGAATAGTCACGCTACGTTTGGATGGGGGAAGGAAGTGTTTGCAGAATAATGAAAGTGTTCGCGTTAAAAAAGGTTTGTGCCAGGTGGATTCCCAGGATGTTGACAGTGGCTCACAAAGATACAAGAAAAACGGTATGCAGCGAACTTTTGGAACAGTACAAGAATGGTGGAGATGAATTTCTTGGAAGAATTGCGACAGGTGATGAAACATGGCCCCATCATTTTTCACCAGAGACTAAGAGGCAATCGATGGAGTGGCATCATGCAAATTCACCCAAAAAAAAAGTCAAAACCACACCTTCTGCTGGAAAAGTTATGGTTACGATGTTTTTCGATTCCGAAGGACTCTTGCTTGTGGACATCATGCCAAGTGGAGCCACCATAAATTCTGATGCATATGTGACGACACTGAAGAAACTTCAAGCTCAACTGAGTCGTGTTCGACCACATCGGCAAAATCAGGATGTTTTGCTGTTGCACGACAATTCACGGCCACATGTCAGACAAAAAACCATGGAAGCCATCACAAAACTCGGATGGACAACACTGAAACACCCGCCTTACAGTCCTGAGCTGGCTCCATGTGACTACCATCTCTTTGGGAAACTGAAAGACTCTCTTCGTGGAACAAGGTTTGAAGATGATGACTCCCTCGTGCACGCCGCCAAACAGTGGCTCCAACAGGTTGGTCCATAATTTTACCGTGCGGGTGTACAGGCGCTGGTTCCGAGATGGCGTAAGGCAGTTGAGAGGGATGGAAATTATGTGGAGAAATGAAAATATTGTTCCTAAAGGACGTATCTACACACTGTACAACTTTCAGACATGTAGAATAAAAGATTGATTTAAAAAAAATAGTGTTCATTTCTTTTGGAGTGACCCTCGTATTTCAGTTTCCTGAGAAAATGGAACAGGAAACTGTGACGCGTCCTAACCGTTACAGACTCCTGGGCAGCATGACCACGTCACAGAAACAGCTCCCTTCTGATACGCCAATGTGAGTCAATAAAGTTTCATTTTAAACCCAATCAATAAAAAACTTCCCCTAGAGCCATATCTGGACATCTAATCATAAGTCTGATTTCATTTATCCGTCTTGTAAGAGGTAACGTAGACAAGAGGATGGTCAGTATTTTTTGAAGGTCATCAGTCTTCCAACAGGTTTCATGTTGTCAGACACTTTTTCGTGCATTTTGCTAAATTTTCAAGCTAGCAGGGATAAAATACAGGAAGAAAAAAGCTATTTATACTTGTACAGAAACCAGACGGCAGCTGTAACAGTCGAGGGGCGTGAAAGGGAAACAGTGGCTGAGAAAGGAGTGAAACAGGATTGTAGCGTATCTCCGATGTTACTCAATTTGTACATTGATAAAGCAGAAAAAGGGAACCTCTGGAAGATTTGGAGTAGGAATTGAAGTGAGGGGAGAAAGCATTGAGGTCTGCCTATGACATTGTAATTCTGTCAGAGGTTGCGAATTACTTACAGGATCAGTTGAACGGAATGGACAGTGTCTTGAAAGGAGGATATAAGATGAACATCAACAAAAGTAAAACAAGGATAAAGAGTTGTAGCTGAATTAATTTCAGATGGTGTTGAGGGAATTACATTAGGAAAAGGGACACTTAAAGTAGTAGATGAGTTTTGTTATTTGGGTAGCAAAGTAACTGGTGATGGCAGAAGTAGAGGGCACATAAAACGTAGCTTGGCAATGGCAAGAAAATCTTTTCTGAGTAAGAGAAATTTGTTAATATCGAACAGAGAGTCAACTGTCAGGAAGTCCTATCTGAAATGATCTGTACGAAGTGTAGTTACGCATGGAGCTGAAACACGGACGATAGACAGTTTAGACATGAAGAGAAGTTTTTGAAATGTTGTGTTACAAATAATGCTCAAGATTAGATGGGTAGATCAGATAACTAATGAGGAGGTAATGAATAAAATTGTGAAGGAAAGAAATTTGTGACACAACCTGACCAAGACACGTTCTAGGACATCAAGTGATGACTAATTTAGCACTGGAGGAAAGTGTGTGGGGGGAAGGGGGCGGGGGGGGGGGCAACAAAAATTGTAGGAGAGACCAAGAGGCAAATACACTAAACGGATTCAGAGCATGTAGGTTGCAGTAGTTATTCGGAGATGAAGAGGCTAGCACAGGATAGAGTAGAATGGCGAGCTGCATCAAACCAGTGTTCGGAGTAAAGAACACACGACCGATACCACCACCAACCACCACCCCCAACACCAACACCACTAACAACAACAACAAATATACCCCGTAAGACTCTGTTATACTACCATCAGTTTGGCTTTACGAAAGGTAAAGACACCAGAGAGGCAGTATGACGTTTCGCTTGATAACGAAAACATGACTTCATGAGAATTAAGACAGCTTCATAAGAGTTTTCGACCTATAAAAAGAGTACTACACTGTAAAATGGTGCAAGGTTTATTAAAATAGATGCAACCTATGGTGAAAAACGGAATATGTACCAGAACTCTAGGGAGCAATAACAACTTAAGCTCAAGAACGAAATGTTCGGATTAAAATAGAAGAAACGTTCATGAATGTGATTAAAATTCAGGGTGAAACGGAGTCACATGTTCGCAAGAGACATGCGCTGCGGAAGCATAAGAAGCGATGCCGGACACCATCCGATGATTGTGTCTTGCGGACATCAGCCATTGTAGATGGACGTCTTGCTGCCGCAGAGAGCAAAGCGCCTGTCGAGGATGCACAACACACCACGGGCCCGGAGGCTACGACACCCGACTTCTCACTCACAGCCACGTCTCCGCCCCACGAGCTGACGCCGGCAATCGAACCACTGCAAGAGTCACCTCCAACTCCGCGATACGTCATCATGGACGATACCTCCCCACAACCACTGCCCGTCCATGCCTCGTAGGTGGTCGATACCGAAGACGCCGGTCAAAGATTAATAACATGAGGCACTGATACGCACTGATGACCTTAGCAATTAAGTCCCATAAGATTTCACACGCGTTTGAACATTAGTATAGACATTGGTAAGTCGCACACCTAGCAGCGTGAGCGCCAACTCTCTGGCACTGGGGAGGAAGGAGACGTCATCAGCCTGTAGCTGTAGTCCCTCCTTGAGGACGGGTGAAGCGTAGAACTTAAATGCGGTTTAACCGAACATGCCGGGGAAGAGTGTTGTGGTGACCTCTCGAACGAAGGCAATATCGACATAGTAAGTGCTTACTATGTACACACATGTAGTGTGACGTTGATACTACATCAGAATATTTTATGATCTGAAGATGGCAGTAGCCGAAGCCTGTAATACTGATCTGTAAAACTTTGTGTGATCAAGACGGACCTGTAAAATAAAAAACAATAAAGTGCCTAAAATAAACCCTATCTACACCCCGAAGACGAAAGGTTCCTAAAAGGAGTCGTAATAGGGTCTTATATGATATCTGTATCACAAAAGTATTATCTAAAACAAAACTAAATCAATGCTTCCGTCCTTCGAACACATCTTCAGATCTGTTGCATTGTGGATTTTGTTGGATACTGTCAGTATAATGTCCCTGTTTTTTCTGTTTGGTAGAAAAATTTCACCATTGAATATTTAGCAAGCAAGAAGAACCTATTTCATTACAAATTACAATTATCTAAGAGCAATACTAGAGAAATACAAAAATGTAACTCAACATGAAAATTTGTTTACCACAAAAGTCCTCATACTAATGATTAAATTAGTTTCGTCTTCTCAAATCCACTAACATTGACTGCGACAAAACTTTATAAACATAGCAAGAAATTAATGATTTGGGTGTCTGCGTTGAACCAAGAACGCCTAATTAAATGCTGCTGTAATACAGTAAAACATGTTCATTCGTTGCCTGAAATCCCGATCTTCTCAAAATAGTATCCATCTTAGTAAATCATTCTCGTTTAATGCATCTTCTATCCTCCTCTTCTCGTGATTAACACCTCACACACGCATATATTCGCAGAGCGAAGATGACTTAACTAGTCTACGGGCAGTGCAGTGTCTATGAAGAGGCTGCGAGCACAAAACTGAACGATAAAAATACTACATGCGCGTCCTAAGACTTTTAAAAACAATTACCTAAAAATTATATACACACACCTTTCAGTCCTACATTTTTTATGTCAAACGTTAAATGAAATAAAAAAACAGATCCTCTAAAAATCGATTTGACTGCGCAGAGAATACTGCACACTCTTGAATAACCTGCGTATTTACTTATGAGGTGAAAAAACGAATCTTTCCCCAGCGAAGGCCACTCGGAATAGTGAGCGGAACAACTGCTCATTATTTTGCAGTATGACGTGGTCTACAACCCAGAAGAATTTTATAAAATTTCAGTCAGTTCCACAAGAAAGAGTACGCCGTTATCTGTATGAAATAAAAGAGACTATTATAAATATATGTTTACATGAAAATACATGTTATTACTAATTGCACAGTTACCTAATACTTCATCCAATCAGAGCCATTATCGATTATAGCTTGGCACCTTTTTAGCAAGTTTCTCACGAGATTTTCTTCATATTTTCTCGGTAACGTTCTCCAGATCGTCCTGATTTTTTATCACAACTGCCTCAAAGTATGTAGTGGCTTTCCTTTAAACTTCATCTCAGTATATGACCAAACATTTTCGATCGGATTTGCATCCGGAGATGTTGCAGGCCAATCCATCGTGGACACCCCACTGTCCTGTTTCCGCGCTATACAGAGACTGCTGAGATATTTCGGACCTTTATTCTCTTGAAGCACCTAGTTGGCCTAGTTAGAACCAAATAGCTTCTTAACGGACCTCAAAAGGCATTTCTTCATAAATATTGCACATTTTTTCAGCGTTTCAACTGGCTGTAAATAAGTGAAAATAGCCAGGAACTGCAACCGACAAAACGAGACATTCAACTCTCACTCTGTGACTACAGACTCGAGACCACTACCAGAGATGTCGCTGCGGACGTTACATTTAACAATAAGGCGTAAACGTACTTGTGGAACTGTCTGTACTTGGCACATTTTATCCGTAGTTTTGGTTTTTGTCACCTCTCACTCTTTGTGCCGTTTTACGACGGGAAATGCCACTTTACTGTCTCGGAACTTTACATCTGTCGACACCGTAGTCTCTCGAAGAACTATCGGCATCACGTGTGTCAGGGAACATGCGAGAGCCCCGCGGCTTCAGCACGGAGGCTTCTAGCGTCGCTGAAGTTTGGGTGCAGGCGGGCGTGGACGCTGCCAGTGGCAGCGATAAGTTATTCTCGACGTGGCCCTGCGCTTGTGCCCGTAAAATTTATTTTCGTGTGCGACTCGGTCCCGCAAACACGCAGCGGGCGAACATTCCCGCAGCACGCGTCACGCGCCGACACGGCGACATAGCCGCTCTAACGGCAATTGACTGCGCCCGAGCTACTGCGCTAATAGGCGGATATGCTGCGGCCATCCTGCACCTCTGTGGTTGGTCGCCTCTCCACTGCAACCTTCTCTCCGGGAAGTCAATGGGACGCAGAAGGTACTGACCCTCTGACCTTGTACACTCTGAGCGAACTGAAACTAGTGCGGAGAATATTTCGTGCTCCTTAAGATAGGCAGCCCATCTTGTACAATGGGGTCCAAAATTGAAGCAACAAACTGCTGTGTCTAACTCACGATATAATTGTATAAGCTGTCAACAGATGTCGATACGATCGTGTTCTGCACGGAAGATGGCATTCTGATCAATGGACAACCACGCCAGTAATGACGTCAGGGCACCTATCAAGCAAGGTAGTCCCACATCCACAGTCGCTGTGTACACAGCCACAGACGGTGCAGTTTGGCACAGAGAAGACGCCTACAGACTTTCTGCTATGGCGGAACATAGGAAGAATGGAAGCAGGTGAGTCGCAAATTGATGTGGCCCGATGGCTCTATGCGAATCGTTCTGTTGTTTCTCGGATGAGGCGACAGTTTATAGAGACCGAAACTGTATCCCGGAGACCAGGAGAGGGCCGACCACGTGTGACATCAGAAAGAGTGGACCATTATTTGGCTATAAGGGCACGACGGTACCGCCTCGGTACTGCACTGCATCTGACCTCGCAGCATGCCCTGGACGTGTTGTATAAGCGGCAAACGGTATACATAATGGTTCAAATGGCTCTGAGCACTATGGGACTTAACTTCTAAGGTCATCAGTCCCCTAGAACTTAGAACTACTTAAACCTAACTAACCTAAGGACATCACACACATCCATGCCCGAGGCAGGATTCGAACCTGCGACCGTAGCGGTCGCGCGGTTCCAGACTGTAGCGCCTAGAACCACTCGGCCACCCTGGCCGGCATACCGAGGAGGACCCTTAATGGTGTGTGCAGGGATTATATTGATCACTCGAGCGCCTCTTCAGGAGATTTTACGTGTGAAGCAGCAAGATTTGACTGCTGTCAGATACAGAGAGGAGCTCTTGGGATCTCATGCACGGTTGTTGCGAGGCGCTGTGAACCCAGACTTCGTATTGATGGAGATAATGCTCAACCTCATAGAGCACGGAGAGCGCATAGCTGCACTTGTGTGTATTTCGCTTCCGGGATTCGAACAGCCGTGCCAGCCCAGGATGGAATCCACCCGGTGGATTAACGACGTTGACCGGTGTGCTGGCCGGCTTCGATGTGGTGTTTAGGCGGTATTCCACATCCGATTAAGGAATACTGGGCTGCTACCAAACTCCAACCTCAGTTTCAAGATTCGTAAACATTTAGAAAACGTTCGCTCACTTTCTCATGGATAATACTATCAGACAGAAGGGCATCTATCACTCCTTAAATTAACCGTGCCAACCCCCCGTAGAAGCGGTGAAAAGCTTGAAAAGAACAATTCAGGCCAGCGGTAGGCGACAGAAAAAATCTCAGGACTGACGGTGAAGCAGACTTTTGGATTTGTTGTTTGATACCTGCTTAGCCATCGTGCCACATCATTTAATGACTATGCCTCCCATCTACTTCCTCTTTATTTGTTGATAATTTTGCCACTGTTATTTTCCAATACCTTTTCAACAGTTTTCTTTCTTGTCCTTCCCTTGGCAGACATTGGGTTGGGTACTTTGGAAGTGGATTCACTGTTTCATACACCCCCCTCCTCCAAATATATTTTGCTGTCACACCCGCTTCTAACGTGCCACAGTTTTTTTAGTCGAATTAAGGTAGTATCTGTGACCAAGTTATCTTTATGAATGCTTTTCACTCATTTTCCAGGTTTGACTGATTTCACTTTCATACTTGTATAGCCTTTTTCGGTACATGAACCATGACTAGCGTTGCAAACTTTTTCTTGTAGAAAATTAACGCCTCTTATTTGAAGGAGAGATGACTTAACGGTATATTTCTACAAAGTATGTGCTTTCTAAATTTATGTATTTATTTACATAAATACGCTTGTTTCGTATTTCTGGCATTAAATTAAGATTTCCACTTCGTTCTAAAAGGTTAATGACCGCTTCTACTTTGCAAATTTTTGTTTAAATAAATGAACAATTACTTTTTTAATTTATATTTATTGAAGTTCTGTCTCCCTCTTCCCGTTGGTTTGAGCCCTTCATCGATAATTCTGCTTCAGTAAATGCTGAGTTGACGTGAAATAGACAGCGTATAAGACACAATATTTTTATTTGTTTGGTGACCTGATAACTTGCTTTTTAAGCATATACTGGCCACTTGTCGGAAGCACGTTTTTCTGAAAAATGTTGGCCGTCATTAACTAATTTTCTTTTAATTCCTGTAGTATTATTTCAGGATGTGAATCTTGCCTGCAGATGCAGTATACTGCATTCAGTTTATGTTGAGGATCTCTCTTTATCCATTCATATGACTCTCCCATTCACCAATGAGTGTTTCGTCGTTTTGGTCCAGACAGAGTTCAAAATTCAGTAAACGCCTATACATAACCACGGACGAAGAGCTGAACTAAACGGCACTTATTGGCACTCATTGAAAAGAAAACTTCGGAACAAGAGCAACACCGACGACGCGGAAGAGCAGGATGCAGTCGACAATAACTATTTAACAATGCCAAGACCACAATGGACTACGCTGACAGTTTGCGTTCTGTTGCTCTTACCCAAAAGAAATGCATGAATAATAGTGCAACCGATACGCAAAAATACAACCCACTGAATCCATTTTTTTTCATTCGGTTGCAAAAAGAATGAAAGGAAAATCGGGTTAAACGTTCATTCGACATCGACATCATTAGAGACAAAGCACAAGCTCGAATTTTGTCAAGGATGGGGAAGAAAATCGGCCGTGCCCTCTTCAAGAAGCAATCCCTGAAAACCTAAATCAAGATGGCCGGACGCGGGTTTAGACCGTCGTCTTCCCGAATTCGAGTCCAGTGTGCCAACCATTGCGCCACCTTGCTCGGTTCTCATTCGATTGCACCCACACACCAGTTTCAATAAATAGAATGAATGAATTACCCAACCGGTACGTGAAACTACATCCGAAGGAGTCGATTATTTTCCGACATCCGACTTAATCAATTGAAGGACTTCACGGAAGAACAGCATTAGTGCAAAAATCAAGATTTTGGGAAACGAGACGAAATCATCCACCATTATAAAAAAAAGCGATATACATTGAAGTTAGTACTTGATAGGGACACATTAACAGCAAGAAACGTAATATACGTACATTTGCGAACACATAGTGTTATATTTCAAATATGAGAACAAAAAGTACGATGGACATACTGCACTTGGGCTTGAAAAATACAGACATGATAAACACATTTTTTTGCTACTGTGCATTCATAAGTATAATAATCTGCTAGAAACAAAAATGAATTACATTTAAAGTGCTTATTATATATAAACCTCTGTGACAATTAGACCACACAAACTTAATTAAGGAATCTTTAACACCATTTCGGTGAGCTGAACCTGCAATACACGCAGTTTACATTCGGACAACAGCTGCTGTCAGCTGCTCATTCAACACACCCACTGCTACTGTCATCACAGCAACCGATGTCAGCTTCTTCATCGTTGCCTCGATGTCAGCTTCTTCATCGTTGTCTTCGGGTGCCGTGCGAAGTTCGTTATAAAACGCTCTGTTGTCGTGCTTGCTCAAATACTGCATTTAGTTTTGCAGGTCGGCAATATTGGCCGGTGGTATTGGTAACCTTGCCCTGTATGCTGGCTTTACGAGGGCCACTCCAAAAGAAATGCACACTATTTTTGTAAAAATACAGTTTTCATTCTGCATGTGTGAAAGTTTTACAGTGTGTAGATACATCCTTCCCCCTTGTTTTCAAACTTAGTTCAACTTATTCCCGTGAGTGGCACCGTCACAGCATGTCTTCAACATTGCTGCTACACTTGACGTTCGTCAACAGCAACGTGCTGTGATAGAATTCCTGTGCTGTGAAAACGGAACAGTGGGAAACATCCACAAGAGGTTGAAAAAGGTGTATCGAGACGCTGCTGTCGATCTCAGTACAGTTAGTCGGTGGGCAAGCAGGTTACGTGATGAAAGCGGGCATGGCAATATTGAGGATTGTCCTCGCAGCGGCAGGCCTCGTACTGCACACACTACAGACAATGTGCAGAGAGCTAACTAATTGGTTCAAATGGTTCAAATGGCTCTGAGCACTATGGGACTTAACATCTGTGGTCATCAGTCCCCTAGAACTTAGAACTACTTAAACCTAACTAAACTAAGGACATCACACACATCCATGCCCGAGGCAGGATTCGAACCTGCGACCGTAGCAGTCTCGCGATTCCGGACTGAGCGCCTAGAACCGCTAGACCACCGAGGCCGGCCAACGAATTGGTGACTGCTGACAAACGCATCACAGTGAACGAATAGTCACGCTACGTTTGGATGGGGGAAGGAAGTGTTTGCAGAATAATGAAAGTGTTCGCGTTAAAAAAGGTTTGTGCCAGGTGGATTCCCAGGATGTTGACAGTGGCTCACAAAGATACAAGAAAAACGGTATGCAGCGAACTTTTGGAACAGTACAAGAATGGTGGAGATGAATTTCTTGGAAGAATTGCGACAGGTGATGAAACATGGCCCCATCATTTTTCACCAGAGACTAAGAGGCAATCGATGGAGTGGCATCATGCAAATTCACCCAAAAAAAAAGTCAAAACCACACCTTCTGCTGGAAAAGTTATGGTTACGATGTTTTTCGATTCCGAAGGACTCTTGCTTGTGGACATCATGCCAAGTGGAGCCACCATAAATTCTGATGCATATGTGACGACACTGAAGAAACTTCAAGCTCAACTGAGTCGTGTTCGACCACATCGGCAAAATCAGGATGTTTTGCTGTTGCACGACAATTCACGGCCACATGTCAGACAAAAAACCATGGAAGCCATCACAAAACTCGGATGGACAACACTGAAACACCCGCCTTACAGTCCTGAGCTGGCTCCATGTGACTACCATCTCTTTGGGAAACTGAAAGACTCTCTTCGTGGAACAAGGTTTGAAGATGATGACTCCCTCGTGCACGCCGCCAAACAGTGGCTCCAACAGGTTGGTCCATAATTTTACCGTGCGGGTGTACAGGCGCTGGTTCCGAGATGGCGTAAGGCAGTTGAGAGGGATGGAAATTATGTGGAGAAATGAAAATATTGTTCCTAAAGGACGTATCTACACACTGTACAACTTTCAGACATGTAGAATAAAAGATTGATTTAAAAAAAATAGTGTTCATTTCTTTTGGAGTGACCCTCGTATTTCAGTTTCCTGAGAAAATGGAACGCTAGTCCTCCACAGACCTGAATACGTTGGACATATGCCGTTTTCCTAAAACCGCCTATAATATAACCCTCATTTTCTGTGGGACTGATACCCTTTTAGCCGAGACAGTATTATCAGCAGATGCATTCGTACACACACTGCAAGATAGCAGCGCTTTTGCGTGATTTTGGACTAAAGCTGTTTTTCCGAGAAACCCTTCAATTGTTTTCACTCGTTTGTCCCCATCACTACAGAGGTGGAGGCCTGGTAGCAGAGCGACAACCTCTGCAGCGACCTGTGTGCCCTGTTAAGGGTTTGGGAGGGGGGGGGGGCGACTAATATATTTTGCCCGATGAGCGCAGCTGCCGACATCAGCTGCGCCCTTGACCTTGACCTTGACCTCGCGCGGCGCTCCGCAGACTGCGGCGTCGCCCTTCCGCCTCTTGTTTCCGGCAGACGCGGCGTCAGCAGTGCGGCCTTTGTCCGCGTCTCTGCTGCAGCTCGCTATCTGTCTGGTGTTTGCGACACTCTGCACCAGCACGACGCAGTGCGGCCCACTGTCCGAGTCGTCTTTGCTATGTATTCTCAGCACCCCATTCTGCAACCCACGATACAGTGTTCGCCTTCGATCGTGTTTGTTTCCGTAATACAGGCGCCTTGCTTCTCTCCCTATACAAGTCTCTCAGGGAGACCACATAGCCGTGTGCGTTACAGTGGCGCATCCCACAAGAGGAGGTGCGCCGGTCCTGGAATCCCGGACAGAATCCTCCAGTCGGATTAACGACGAGTGTCGGTGTACCGGCCAGTCTCCATTAGCGCTGTTGAAAAAATATCAGTACATCGGCATGTCGATACTTTCTCAAAGAATGAAGATAAAAGTCGATTACAATTTTTTCAGCGGTATATCGATACACAACGTCGAAATGTCAATATCGAGGGCCGAAATTTTTATTGTACAGGGTAATTATAACTAAAGTTAAACTTTCAAAACACTGTAGAAATAACAACACTGGTCAGAATGACGTCAAATTGCAACGGAATACTGTCGGAGAAGGGAGAAAACGTATGGCAGAAGAAAAAAAGTGTGAAAATTGACCGGCCGGTGTGGTTCGAATGGTTAATGGTTCAAATGGCTCTGAGCACTATGGGACTTAACTTCTGAGGTCATCAGTCCCCTAGAACTTAGAACTAATTCAACCTAACTAACCTAAGGACATCACACACATCCATGCCCGAGGCAGGATTCGAACATGCGACCGTAGCGGTCGCGCGGTTCCAGACTGTAGCGCCTAGAACCTCTCGGCCACCCCCGGCCGGTGTGGCCCAGCGGTTCTAGGTGCTTCAGTCTGGAACGGCGAGACCGCTACGGTCGCACGTTCGAATCCTGCCTCGCGCTTGGATGTGTGTGATGTCCTTAGGTTAGTTAGGTTTAATTAGTTCTAAGTTCTAGGGGACTGATGACCTCAGATGTTAAGTTCCATAGTACTCCGATCCATTTGAACCATTTGAGCCAATTGTAATACCTAGGTAATTAGTTGAATTTACGGCTTTTAGATTAGACTGATTTATCGTGTAACCGAAGTTTGACGAGTTCCTTTTAGCTCTCATGTGGATGACCTCACACTTTTCGTTATTTAGGATCAACTGCCACTTTTCGCGCCATTCAGATATTTTTTCTAAATCGTTTTGTAGTTTGTTTTGATCTTCTGAAGACTTTATTAGTCGATAAACGACAGCGTCATCTGCAAACAACCCAAGACGGCTGCTCAGATTGTCTCCCAAATCGTTTATATAGATAAGGAACAGCAAAGGGCCTGTAACACTACCTTGGGGAACGCCTGAAAGCACTTCTTTTTTACTCGATGACTTTCCGTCAATTACTACGAATTGTGTCCTCTCTGACAGAAAATCGCAAATCCAGTCACATAACTGAGACGATATTCCATAAGCATGCAATTTTACTACGAGCCGCTTGTGTGGTACAGTGTCAAAAGCCTTCCGGAAATCCTGGAATACGGAATCCATCTGAAATCTCTTGTCAACAGCACCCAGCACTTCATGTCAATAAAGAGCCAGTTGTGTTTCACAGGAACGATGTTTTCTAAACCCATGTTGTCTGTGTGCCACTAGACCGTTACGATGGTTTCGTATGTGTCAGAATAAGTAAATGAAAACACCTGTCATGCGCACGACCCATTGAAGTTGGTATAAACACGCCAGGTACACGGCTTTTCTTCCTTTCGCGTTTGCGACGTTCGCCATGACCGTCTCAATGTAGGATCGCGCTCTGCTTGTAAAGCTGCGTTACAAGAATAATGACTGTGCACATTTCGCTTTACATACGTTCCAGACACCGAAGGGTTTAAAAAAAAAAAAGGCGTTGGTCCGATGACTGCCGTGGGTATGGAAAAAATGATTCAGAAATTCGAAAAGACGGGTTCTTTTGGAGTGCAACATGGTAGAGGGCGGAAACGAACTGATTCAACGTCAGTCCAAGCAGTGGCCACATAAATGCAGGAGACGAGACGAGAGGTGGCGTGCAAACGTGTAGTGCAAAATGGTTCAAATGGCTTTAAGCATTATGGGACTTAACATCTGAGGTCATCAGTCCCTTAGAACTACTTAAACCTAACTAACGTAACGACATCACACACGTCCATGCCCGAGGCAGGATTCGAACAAGAGACCGTAGCATCAGTGCGGTTCCGGACTGACGCGCCTAGAACCGCTCGGCCACGGCGGCCGGCGTGTAGTGCACAGAGAATTGTCGAACATTGGTCATACCGGTGAGAACAGTTCCTAAAATCCTACGAAATATCCTTCTTTGCTATCCATTCAAAATTACTCATGTGCACGAATTGCTTCCTGTTGACTTGCCCGCAAGACAGACCTTTGCTTTAGAATTTCTTGCTCACCTGGAAGTGGATGATGGTTGGCCGTGGAAGATTTTGTGGACAGATGAAGTCCACTTCCATCTGACAGGATATGTCAATACTCAGAATTGTCGAATATGGGCAACCGAAAAACCACACGCAAATCAACCAGTACGACTTCATCCTGAAAAAGTCTTTGTGTGGTGCCGATTTACGGCATCATTTATCATAGGGCCACATTTTTACGAAGAAACAGGTACTTCCGGTCCTGTTACCTGTACCGTCACTGGTATGCGCTATGAATATCTTTTGCGCAACCACGTCATTCCAGCTTTCCAACGGCGTGAATGTGTGGATCGGATCAATTTTATGCAAGATGGCGCACCTCCGCACATTGCAAATCCTGTTAAGCAGCTGCTGAAGCGCCATTTCGGAAATTCTAGAATTACAAGCCGCCAGTTTCCTACAGCCTGGTGGACTCGATCTTAATCCGTATGACTTCAGGCTGTGGCGTTATCCGAAAGAAGTTGTGTTCAGTGTTCCGACTGCAAACTTAGCTGCATTGAAGGCAGGCATTGCCCAACACATTCTGAACGTGACCCCGGAAACACTTGATCAGTTGTGGGACATGCTCTTTCTGGATTTCAATTTGTTGCAGAAAACGGTGGACAGCATTTTGAAAATGTTTTGCGCCAGTCACAAGGAAAATAATAATCCGATTTGATTTTGATCGATGCTTTTTATGCGGTTTGTCGCCCGAGGACAATTAAAAAACCGATTTGAGTGATGCTTTTTATGCGGTTTTTGGTCTCATGACAAAGCCGGCCGGAGTAGCCGAGCAGTTCTAGGCGCTACAGTCTGGAACCGCGGGGCCGCTACGGTCGCAGGTTGGAATCCTGGCTCGGGCATGGATGTGTGTGTTGTCCTTAGGTTAGTTAGGTTTAAGTAGTTCTAGGGGACTGATGACCTCAGAAGTTAAGTCCCATAGTGCTCAGAGACATTTGAACCATTTTTTGGCCTCATGACGATTAAAAACCGATTTTTCCCTTCCGATGTGATATGACCTTGCCGTAGTGGATGGGCTTACGTAACTAACAGTATCACACCTGTACTCCCATGCAAACTCAGTAGTACAGTTTTTTTTATCGTCAAACGTACACCTTAGGCATTGTTGTTTGATTCATTTTTTCATTTGTAGTCGACCACTATTCAATTATGATGCTTACAGCGGCAGTTACTGCTACGTTTTGTAACTATTTATTTTTCTTCTGCCATACGTTTTCCCCCTTGTCCGACAATATTCCGTTGCAATTTGACCTCATTATGACCAGTGGTGTCGTTTCTACAGCGGTTTGAAAGTTTAACTTTAATTATAATTACCCGGTACATTATTTTTTTCGCAATTTTCGATAAATATTTGAAGTTGTTCTTTTGGAATTGTGGTAGAACATAATTTTACTTTCACTGTGTGAAGGAGTCTAACTAGTTTTTGAGCGTTCATCACGTCCAGTCTTCCTCTTTGATTGTGTGAAGCAAGTATAGATAGCACTTGCGGTTGGCGGTGTGAATGGATAACAAAATACACGATGTGAAGAAACAGCGCACCAGTTGCGTTAAAAAACAATTTTTAACGCAACTATTGTGCTTTTTCCTCACATCGGCATTCTTCAAAAACAGTTGCACTTAGCACTTAGCAACCCCATCAGTCAAACAAATCAGTAACACCTTGCACTGTACGTGCTTGAACAGTGTCCTACAAAATGATGGTCAGGTCCTGCAGAAAGTGTCAGCACTTCTGTCTCTAAGCTGTTCATTTTTGGAACACAACCTACGACCAGCTTATAGACAGAAGTGGTTACACTTTCTGCAGAACCTGACCATCATTTTGCAGGACAATACTCAAGCACATACAGTGCACGCTGTTGCTGATTTGTTTGACTGATGGGGCTGCTAAGTGCTGTACCACCTACTGCACACCCCTCACTTAAGCCCTCGTGAGTTCAACTCGATTTCTAAACTGAAGGAAACACTTCAAGGCATTCGCTTCAGAACTGCTACAAATTCGTCGGCAATAGACCGCACCGGTCGAACTGTCAACACAACTGGCACTGCTACGACTTCCACATCGCTGGGAACGGGTTATACGCGATGCTGATGACTACTTTGAAGGTCAGTAAAACTTTGAAACACATATCTGTTTTGCACGAGCTGTAAATAAATAGTTGCCACTACTAAAGTTCCAGTCCTCGTATATTGTTATTTATTTTCTGTATTATTCAGTTCACTGGTAGGTTTACACCTGCACACATATACAACAGTTAGTAAACATTGAGAGGTGGCATGAGCCCCCTCTCATATTTCTATCTTACGATTCTCCTCTCTAATTGCATGCGGTGGAAAGTTGCTATTCCTTCACACGCGGACTTCCCACGCAGCGTCTCTCGTCACCCAGGTGGTCCGGTGACACGCGGGCTCTGCGGATCTCGAGAGGGTTAAGCCGACGGGTGTGAGGCAGTCGAGAGAATGCTTTCCAGACGCCGACATTGTCAAAAGACACGCCCGGAGGGGCCTGAAGTAGCGGCTGGGCTAGAGGTTCCGTTACTTCGCAGAAACTTAGCAAAAACACTTTCTGGCGGGCTACCAGCGAGGCGTGGGAATGACTTGTGTACCCAGGCAGTTGTGGCGGGAAAATTCCCGCGCTTTCTGCAAAATAGTAACTGTGATTGGCTTGCTCAGGGCATAGCTCCGTGACGTAGCAAAATCAGCGCAGAAATTGGCGCCAAGAATCTCCATTGGTGGAATGGTAGTGCTCCGGCAATGGAGTGGAATTTTCCGCCGGTTTTCGAGTTACTGATTGGAACGTTTAACGACGGCCACTGTCGTGGGGGCGGGAATGTTCTGTGTTCGGCCTGTACGGGTGCTCTGGGTAGTCGGCTCTCGCCTTTCGGTCGAGGACGTCGAAGCAACCAGCCATCGCCTCCGGTACGCCAAATCGTGTTCTGGCAGTTAAGAAGACAGTGTGGTAATGCATGTCCGCAGCACCGGCAGATAGGGATTTTCCTAGGTGATAATCAGAGCTCAGCAGAGCGCGCCTGTTCGTCTTTTTCTAACTTTGTTCTGTCTTGAGTAGCAGCAATTAATGTTGGGTTAGCTGTGTGTCTCTCTTAAGATTTGTGTGGCAAGGAATTGACTCCACATACCACCTCGTCTTAAACCTCCCAATCTAGTTTAGGGACAACTTCACATTCACAGCGTTTGTTTGAGTATCCAATTTGAGCCAATTTGATGTATTGTAAATGTTTCAAGTGTTTTTGTTTATTATTTTGTGTTTAGTCTTAATAAATCATATTGTTATTTTGGACAGAACTTTCATTCTGTTAATCGGTAGAGCAATCCGATCATTCCTCACTATGTTAATGAAACCTTCGTTTATTTAACTTATTTATCAAATTAAATTATTCCAGGTGCCAAACTCTCTTCTACTCCACTGGCAGGGTTGATTAGAGTCAGTTCACGTTTTTTTTTTTTTTAATCCTTGTGCAACAGCAAAAGTCGGAGTTAGAAAAGGGGGGGGGGGGCTTAGAGCATCATTTACATATGTAGATTATAGAGGAATTTAGTGTTAAATACACTGCTAGCCCCGGCACCTCGCAACATCGCAGAGTATTAATTGAAACATACTTATTCTTAACACTTTCACCTCTAGGCATTGCCGTACACGCCACATGACAGCTGTTTGTGCACCCCTGGGAGAACGTGTTGTCTTGCTCGTCTCAATGCGTCTGCACGTTCCCTAGTGAGGGCAGCTGTGACGTACTGCTTCACTCACGACACATCATGGACAACTGCGCATTCCACGGCCTAGTTTAATGTCAGAAAGACATACCGAGCAAAGACGTTCAAAGCAACGAGGTTGGCTGGGCAAGAATAAAACGTCAAAGAGGTTGGTGAGTACACACACACAGTCGTATCTGCGCGCCGATATCCCAAAAACAAATGTACATTAAATACGTCCTATAAGGATACCATTCGGAACAGGGCACAATTTATATCCATGCGGAGTTTTTGCCTCAAATTAGCGTTCCTGCCGTATCCTTCAGGATACCTTGCACAAGCGGAGCAGACATGAACGGCGAATCATTCTTGCCCCGATACGGGTTGCAAATCGTGAAATCCGACATAACGAATTACGACAGAGAGTGTATTTCATAACAGATTACATTTTATCTTGAGAGATGGCGCAAGCGTACATTTTCAAAGTACTTATCGTAATAGTCTCAGTTGCAACTCTTCACAAATGATAACTATTTTCGACCATTTAATGATCACCTCCAGATCGGATTAATTATGGTTTGTGATAATTAATACAAATTTGGTCAGAGAGCTCATTCAAACGCTGTAAGTGAAAATAATAGTACGATAGCAGACTTGAAACAGCATTCACTGGTATCCAACACTATCCGCAAAATTTTGCGAGCTAGAAGTAGGACGAAGCCTTCCCAAATGAGAATATTTGAGACGTGATTCCCATTTCTTCTTATTAATAAGGAAAACCTCCAGGCAACCTTAGTCGAAAATGAAGGAGTGGACTGCTTTTAATTTTTTGATGATATAAGAAAGTTTTAGTAAGAAGAATTGATGCCCAGTGAATATGCTTTTAGCTGTTTGTGTACTGCCGGCCGCTGTGGCCGAGCGGTTCTAGGCGCTTCAGTCCGGAACTGCGCTGCTGCTGCGGTCGCAGGTTCGAATGCTGCCTCGGGCATGGATGTGTGTGATGTCCTTAGGTTAGTTAGGTTTAAGTACTAAATCTAGGGGACTGATGACATCAGATGTTAAGTCCCATAGTTCTTAGAGCCATTTGAATTTGTTTGTGTATTGGGAAGAGCTCCACATGCAGCGAATTGTACCTGTCTTCTGATGGCGAAAGCCTTCCCGTTTATTCTAGGAACGTCGAAGCCACTCATCCTGGAAAGGCTAAGGTGCAGGCGGCACACAACAGTGCCAGTCACAAGCGAAATATGCGTCTTGTATGATCTACACACCACCACATAAAAATCGAGATCACTGAAGTTTTGGCCATTGAGAGATAGTCGATTCGCCTTGGCCACAGTAGCATCAGGTTTCCGACCTGAACGCTGCACTGATTACAGTACTTACTACAACCGACGTTTACAGTACTTACTACAACCGACGTTTACAGTACTTACTACAACTGACGTTTACAGTACTTACTACAACCGACGTTTACAGTACTTACTACAACCGACGTTTACAGTACTTACTACAACCGACGTTTACAGTACTTACTACAACCGACGTTTACAGTACTTACTACAACCGACGTTTACAGTACTTACTACAACCGACGTTTCTACGGCTGCGGCAGAACTCATTAGACTGATCCACCAGCCTTCCACTCGCCTGTTCTGATTCGTAATAATCCTAGTAAGCTCCCAACGCATACGAGTTCAACAGTGTCCCTATCTTGTCAGCTCAAAGTTCAGTTAATACTGTGCAAAAATTATTGGTATTATCTGTAATGGTTTCGTTTTTTATTTCAAAACATTTGCTGCTGCTAGTCTCGCTTCTTATTTAGTTTTTCATTTACCTAATGAGAGACCGGTCCTGTAAAATACGCCGAATTTCAAGTGCGCTTTTTGTTACATTATGAATAGCTAATTTTGATAGTAGCTGGGTATGAGCGTATGCAGCTTTCTGGAACCTTCACTAAAATGTAAACACGCGAAAAATTCTTGCTACTGGCATACCGCATCTTACAGATACTAGGAAATGTGATATTTATTTTACTCTTGAAACTTTAAACTTACGCTGTACGACTGCACACGGCAAAAAATGATACACAAACCGGACACTTTTATGTTATTTACACTTCAACACTACACGACACTAAAAAATGCATTAGTAGAACTACTCAACGTTTCCCAGTATCTCTAGGACTAGAAACGTCGGTGATAATAAATTTCTGTGTATTTATGTCACAGTTAGCGTTTCAGAAAGTTGAGTGAACTCACACACAGCAAATGTCATAACAACGTGTCTACAACTAAATGCCCTACTTTTTCAGACGGTTTAAAAATAGTAAATCTTTCTTTGTTTCAGGTCTGACTCGTATCTTGGATGCAAAGGGACCTAGTGTTGCTGCCTCATTTTTTTCTACGTTTTGTTTCATTGTCGCTCGTCCGAGCAAAAATGGAGTCAGTTGATGAAAGGCAAAAACTGTGCTTTGGTACGCAGAGTTTAAATCCGCTGTTATGCTGCAAAGGTAGTTTCGTTCTGTTTACAAGAAAGTAGCACCAGAAGCAAAGACGACAAAAGCATCGCATAGGCAATTCCTTAACGCTGGCTGCTCTGTGAAAGGGCATGCAAGGGTCGGCGGGTCTCTGAAGGACGAGTTGAGAAAGTCCGTCGAACGTTCCAATGAAGTCCACGTAGATCAATTCATCAGGCTTCACGGAAACGTAAGATGCCAGGTGCAGCTATTCATAAAGTCCTCAAAAACCGGTTGCGCCTGTATTCATACAATATGCAGATTTTTCAGGCCATGAAGCCGATGACAAGCAATGGCAATATGCACTTTCATGTGAAATTCCAAGTCTTTGAAACGGTAAATCAGCATAACGTTCACAGAATCCACACAGTGTCCGGAGAAAGGTGCGAGATAGGCCGAAAGTGAACGTTTGATGTAACCTCAGGTGCGACAGTATATTTGGATCGTTCTTCTTTGCTGAGAAGACTGCCACAGGGTTGACGTACATAGACACATCAAAGATGTTTACTTTTCCAGGTTGAAGACCTGTACTGAAACTTCTGGTTTCAGCAAGATGGTGCTCCAGCTCACTGGTCATTGGATGTTCGGGGAGCTCAGAATCTAGCGTTTCCAGAAAGCTGGACTGGACGAAATGGACCCGTGGATTGGCCTCCACGTTCTTCTGACGTCACAATATCAGGCTACATGAAGGACAAGGTGTTGGCCACTTTAGTGCAGGACCTGGAAGACCTCCACACTTGGAATGTGAAAGTCATAGATACCATATCTCCTGACACGTCAGGAGACCTGAATGGAGACTGAATAAAGAACAGACATTCTTCGCTTCTATGTAGGGGCTCACATGGAAGTGTTCTGATATGACGATTGATATTTTTTAAAAAAGATTAACAAATTATTTTTGAGAAAGCAATAAATTTATTTCATTTACTTTTGAGATGGCAGCAAACTGAAAATAGGACACTGGTGTAGGCACGCTGCACTTGACAACGGTGTTACGCATCAAGATAGTAAGAGGTCAGCTGGCCGGGGTGGCCGAGCGGTTCTAGGCGCTACAGTCTGGAACCGCGTGACCGCTACGGTCGCAGGTTCGAATCCTGCCTCGAGCATGGATGTGTGTGATGTCCTTAGGTTAGTTACGTTTAAGTAGTTCTAAGTTCTAGGGGACTGATGACCTTAGAAGTTAAGTCCCATAGTGCTCAGAGCCATTTAGTAAGAGGCCACCAGAGACAAACTTTTTTCAAGATAATAACAGAACACTAGAGAGATGATTTTTCTAAGTCCCTGTAGCCCAGTATTGCTTAAGCACGTAGAAGTTTCAACACGAGCCAGGAAGGTGTAAATTTTTCGACACAGTTAGATGGTCATCAAGAGAACAACGTCGGCACATCTGTGTGGTAAAACTTAGTTAAAAGGACGTCCCCATCTGAGCTTCATAGTAGTCACATAGCAACCACTTCCGTTGTAAATACTTTTATTGATTCACAAACACAACCGGTTTTGGACAAATGTAAGCCCATCTTCAAGTGTACAAAAAGTGTGAGATGGGTACCATCATACACTATGAACACTAGGCTGCACGCAGGTGACAGCCACACCTAAAGATATCCTTGTCCGACAACAGTAGTGATATTCAGTCAATAAAACGATTTACAGCTGAAGCGGTTGATTAACTGACTCTGTTCCTTAGTGAGATTGACAGCGAGCTCAGCGGAATACGGTAAGTCAACTGCACACCACCCTGCCTCCATTACTCTCGTAACATTATGTAATAAGTACTATGTACAGTTCAACAATACCTATCAGGGGTGTGACGAAGCAGTTGTGATATTGAAACAAATTTTTCAAGCCAATACAACAAAACTGAACACCACTGATAACTCATGATGGGCGAGACTGATTCGGTCATTACAATTGACATTGTACAGTCCAGTCACTCCTCAACGTCATAAATAATCCACTCAGTTCTCTGATTATTATATTGTAGACCTTGTGTGAGATAGTTCTACAGTAGGCCGGCCGCGGTGGTCTAGCGGTTCTAGGCGCTCAGTCCGGAGCCGCGCGACTGCTACGGTCGCAGGTTCGAATCCTGCCTCGGGCATGGATGTGTGTGATGTCCTTAGGTTAGTTAGGTTTAAGTAGTTCTAAGTTCTAGGGGACTGATGACCATAGATGTTAAGTCCCATAGTGCTCAGAGCCATTTGAACCATTTGAACCAGGAGTGTAGTATTGGTCATATTCTTGGTGCTTGATGTAATGGTCATTTATCCGTAGCCATGGATAACTGTGAACCGGCATGCAAAACTGAAGCTGCCGCAGATGGGTAGTCCAGTTCAGTGCTCTGGAAGTTCATTATTGTTCGGGTCAGACAGCCTACCGAACCGTTGTGCCAGGTTCATCATTCGCCGCAACATCACGGCATCCGACATCACTGTCCATCTTATGGGATAACAATCGCAGTGACCTCAGTGAGGCAGGACGGCATGTGAGCCAAACACGCACGCGCTACAGTCACGGTCACATCTTTAGCAGACCAGCCTATGGGAAGCGCCTTCTGAACCAATGGGCGTGCAACCCGCCACACCAGCCCTCACTCAAGGCCGAAGCAGCAATCTCCAGCGGCCCTGAGTCTGTCTCTGGATTCACTAGATTCCACTCCAGCTCATGAAGCCGCCAGCCGCCATGGAAGACATGCCGACAAGATGTACTCTGATGAAAAAAGAAGTAATATTTAGTCTCCTTTTAGTGCATCTGACGACGCCACACAGGTGTGTCGGCCTCCATCCTGATGAAACAGTAAGGGTTTCCAGTCCACAAGTGGACGACTCCTACAATGGGAATTATTTCACAATATGCTTCTTATGCAGGATAAATCAGACAAAGATAGTGGTTGAAAGGAAAAAAAATGTTTTTATTGATGGAGGTATGTTCCATCTATGCAACATACGTCCATGAATTCTGAAGCAACTAAGGAACGACGGAAAACAGAAAAAAATGATGAAATGTTTTTATGCTGAAAACGAAACCATTGCTTTTACAGTAGCCGTCTTTCACAACTGTTTTATAATAGATCCAATAAAATTATCTTATCTGTTGCCAAATTCGTAGCAAACGTAACGGAAGTGTGAAGCAACATATGTTTCTTTAGGTTCCTGAAATTATGGAGGAGTTGACCAACAGAATTCCTGAGTCATGTACGCTAAACGAAGTAGATAGTACAGATGGAGGTGTGGCACTCTATTGGGCACCCCTTGCAGTACCACACTGTATGATTAGAAGAAATGTTTTGTTCGTTCTGCGGATTTTCTGGAAGCGAGAGGGTTCATCCATGGTTTTGTAAGCTATACAAATGCTTAATTTCTCTTCGGAATCCTGTCTGCCGTGTTCTCAGAGTATAAATGCATGCACATACATCGAAGAAAGACAGTATGTTCTGCAGTTACTGTGCTATGTCGTGTGTGCACCGTTGAATCTGTTAACTTCTGCAATAAAGATTTATCATCCACGTTTTCCATGGCATTCTTTAAGCCATACGATATTCCGAGAGTTTTGTGACGGTCCAGAAGTCTGACGAAAGCTTGCGTTATACTTTGTAACATTTACGAGATGTCAGTAGCATAAGATCGTAATTTTTATTGTGTGACGGAACTTAGTAATTGGATGAAAAATGTGGGGACATACTTCTTTTTTTGCGTGAGTACGATAAAGTAAGCGATTCAGTTTTTGACGGTTGCTATAGGCATTACTAAGACATTGTTTTTGTTGCATACACGAAATTTTAGAAAATGTGGCTTACAAACAGAAAGGCCTATAATTTCCTGTGAATATCTAGTCACTTGTTTCAAATTATAACATCAAATTTTAATAGAAGCTCTCTATATGCAAAGGAAAAATTGCAAATTACTCTACGAAACAATCTTGGTGTGCTTTTATACATGGGTGGTCGTTTTGCAAAGTTTCGATCTACGTATTGCGCAGATGATAAACTAGTTACGGAGAAAGCTAGTTTAGCTAAGCAGTGTCTTAAGAACAAATTTCATAAATTTGCATCCATTCAATAACTTCGTTGTATATTCGACTGCCTGGGTGGGTTACGTCGTAATTTACCTAATTCGCGAGTCTGACAAGCAAACCTACCGATGGGTTACGCTTCGATTTTGATCGGCTTTGAATACTTTATAATGTAGAGCAAAATAAGAGACACATTCATTCATAGATGCCCATATGGCCGTTAAGAGAGTGAAACATCCCCCTTGAATAAAATCCTCTGTTTTTGGTGCATGATACCGAAGCGCATTCAGCACTTTTCGACCTGAACAGTTCTGCACTCCTCATAATTGTACAGATTTACAATAATGTTACAACACTAATGAACAAAAAATTTCAAATACAAAATAATTAAATCTAAAAATGTTAAAACTTAAGAACAAAATATACGGCGAATGTAAAGAGAAAACAAATACTACACAAGAATAAAAAATAAATGAAATTAAAAGGAAATATATTTATAGAACAATATATGTAGAACTTACATTTAGAATATGTATGGGAAACGCTTATTAAGCAATACAATATGTCAACTAGCATATCTACCGCGCGTACATTGATGTAAAGGTAATTTAGCTTATTTCTGACATGTGTATCATTGTAATACCACTTCGTCGTATATGACTGACTTTTGTGTTACCTATGCTATACGTTTTGCTATCCGTAAAACGTCGAAATGAGAAACAAAATATTGGGGGGGGGGGGGGAGGGAATTTCGGAAAAAATGGCTTTTCCGACAACTCTGGCTGCATTTTTGTAATGTACAAATGAAAGAAACTAAATTTTAAGTTTTTTTATATCTGTTAACATTTCAACGGTATTCATTCAAAAATATTAAACTCCAATTTTTCAAGGGGGTGTTTCACCCCTTAACGGTCGTATGGGCACGTATAAAAATTATTGTTCTCTTATTTTGCTCTTCACTACAACATATTCAAGATCGAAGTATGCCCTTTCGTTAAGTTTACTTGTGAGTTTTCGTACTTGAACCACATAAAACACAGTTTATATCACTTACTTAAAATACAAAGTTGGCCACACCCAAACTTTTTCCCGAACGTTTTCATCTTAACTCTATTCTCCGAAACCTGTGGGCTACACATATCTCCAAGTAATTTTGGAATTTTTCTATATGGGATGCGTCTTATGCATAGTGAAGAGTCTATTAAATCACACGAAGACTGATCCAAAACTGAATTTTCCAGACAACGTGTTCTTTTTCCGAATGTCACGTAACAGTTTGTCTGGAAATGGAGTATATGTATGTATGTGTTAACAGTAATTGCTGAAAGACAATGTATACCAATTGTTCGCCGGTGATAATCAGGTGTAATTTCGCCTATAGCTATGACTGCTACAAGTTAACAATTGAACGCAGATGTCTAACATTATCTGCTGTATCTTATATCACGCCCCTACTTTTGACTTCCGCAAACATCGCGGAGCATGGATCAGTTTGCGACAGTCTTGTCGCAGTGTTGGTTCTCTATGTTATTCTCCCTCTCTCTATGTTAGTCGCTTATCGTTGTGTGATCGATAGTGCGCCGTTAGCGCTCCGTTTGTTCTTTTGGTGCACGGTCGGTGCCGTAAAAAGAGACTTACACGCTCGTGGGAGCAAGAAGCGGGAAGTGTAATTAAAAAGTTTTTTTGAGTGTTAAAAGGCAATTATTTCTTTGCATGCACACGTTTGTGCCGCGCAATAGTGCAGTCGATATGTTCGCTGCATAATTTAAGACCTGTCGTGCGTTTTACAGACATATTCGTATATTGAAAACTTTAATACACAGTACTGATGTTCCATAACGACTACGTTCCTCCACGTGCCGACGGAATATTGCATAAAAATTATATTCCTTTTCTTTTGCCTCATCGCTTTCACTGAAACAGGAAGATCGTGATAATGGCTACGAGAAATCGATCAGCAGACTTGTGTGGTTTGACTGTGAAAGCGACTTAGACTTATTTATCAGAATAGTGTGTGAACAATGTTCCTCTGAGAAAGAACAGGTTTCATAATAGATTTAATATTACCGGGACTGCTTTACCTAATTTGTTACAGGGTGTCCGAAAAGACTTTCCCTGATTACATAAATTGATAACTCAGGCTAGAAGTAAGATACAAATATGAAACTTATGTCGAATTGTTTACAACTATCAAAGTTTTTTTTCTGTTTTAGATTCGCAGTACGTAAGTAGTCGATGAGGTGCAGTGCCCAAGAAGCCATGTTAACCAATCAGGAGAAGGCATAGTGTGTCCTATGGCACCATGAGACACGATCACCGACCACAGTGCAGAGACACTTCCATACAACATTTGGAAGGAATCCACCTGATGTCAAGAGCATTAAAGCCTGGTATGAGAAGAGCCTGGTATGAGAAGTTCAAGAACACTGGATCGGTTGCTGACCTTCCGAGGTCTGGTCGACCAAGAACCTCAGAGGTCAGGGTGGAAGCTGTAAGGCAGTCTTTTCTGCGAATTCAGATGCCAAAAAGCTCTCTCCATGACATTTTACACAAACGTTAATTGTTTCGTGCATAGAAAGTGCAAATCGTTCAGGCCTTGTTGCCAATGACAGTACACGTCGATATGACTTTGCAGTCGAAATGCAATCAGGTATTGAGGATGATGATGGTTATCTCAGACGAATTGCCTTTTCCGACGAAGCGACCTTCTTTGTCAGTGGGGTTGTGAATCGCCATAATGTGCGTATTTCGGGTTCACACCCCCTTGGCGAGGTCATGGAGTGCACCAGAGGCAGTCCAAAGGTGAATGTTTGGTGCGCGCTATTGCACGATTATCGGGCCATTCTTCTTCGCTGAGGCTACCATCACATCTGCAGTGTATCTGGACATGTTGCAACCGTATGCTGTTCCTCAGCTGCTTCAGTATCACCCCGATGTCTTGTTTCAGCTAGACGGTGCACCGCCTCATTGGGGTTTGGACGTCCGTGCCTATCTCGATATGACCTTCCCTGGGCGATGGATTGGTCGTGATGGGCCAACGGTTTGGCCTCCACGCTCTCCTGACATAACCCCATTAGACTTCTTTTTATGGGGTTATGTCAAGGACGAGGTCTACCGAACACATGTACCAGATCTTGAAACCCTGCGGCAACGGATAACCACAGTCGTTGAATCGATCCCTCCAATGATGTTGGCTAATGTGTGGACGGAAATTGAATATCGCCTAGATGTGCTACGTGCTACCATGGGTGCTCATGTGGAAGTTTACTGATGTGTGAAAAAACCTTTGATAGTTTGTAAACAATTAGACACCAGTTTCATATTTGTATCATACTTCTAGCCTGAGTTATCAATTTATGTAATCAGGGAAAGACTTTTCGGACACCCTGTATAACAGCAGCCGTTCTCTCCATTTCAAATTTTATGCTGTGTTGATACATTTAAGCGTATCTACAAATACCAGTGGCAAGGAGGAGGCAGGACAGCCTGTGCTGAAGGTCCAGGTAGTAATAGGCCACGGTCGTCAAATGAACTTTCCTGTCGCCTAGCGCAGTGAGGCACAAAACGATTATTAGTGTACCAGACGGACGGCTTACAAACAGCAAAAGTTCACAGAGGTGTTAAGGCGACAGAAGGAAACAGACCCTCTGATCTCTATAGGATATCATCCTCTAATTCGGAATCGCCGTTCACTGCGTATAGGGACAGGTAATAGTGCAACGGAGGTGGCTATCTCATCATTCAGAATAGTATGATGTAAATGAATGAATTACATTTGGTAGTATTCGCACATAAGAACTGCCTCTGATACAGAAACCGCTGGTGAGGAAAGAGAAACAGCATTAGGTGTGTGAGAAAGAACAGAAGTAAGAACGGAGTAAGCCGCGTTAGCAGTGGCGCGAGTATTCACCGAGACGATGCCGGTGCTCAGGACTGCGCCGTGGTCTGTGTAATTCCATTTACAGGTGGCAGCTGGTAGGCTCCACTGCGTGTTGTGTGCACGCCGTGCCATAATAGTGGCGGCAGATGCCTCCAACAGAGGCTCTGTGGCAGACGCAGGTTGCTACTGTCGTAAAGAACCGTAGCACGGCTCCAGACACGCAACTCCAGCCTCGATTATTACCGTACTGAGCCGTTGCCGGCTCGCGTTGATGCCGTTTCTCCTTTGGCATTTTCTCACAATCGGGTGCCGTCTTATTGCTCCTTGTGTTTCTACAATAACGAGTTGCTGACTTGCCTCCGTATGTGGCAGACGCAGCGTTTATTGATACTAGTACTGCTGTACCATCTTCGGCGTGACCGCTATATTTCCGTGTGGTGGTGTGTGTGAGGCAGTCGGTCGGTTGCGACAGAGCAGCGAGGAAGTCTCTGCGGCCGGCCTGGGTGGCCGAGCGGTTCTAGGCGCTACAGTCTGAAACCGCGCGACCGCTACGGTCGCAGGTTCGAATCCTGCCTCGGGCATGGATGTGTGTGATGTCCTTAGGTTAGTTAGGTTTAAGTAGTACTAAGTTCTAGGGGACTTATGAGCTCAGCAGTTGAGTCCCATAGTGCTCAGAACCATTTGAACCATATTTTTTTGAAGTCTCTGCGCCGCGAGGTCAGGCCGGGTCGCTGGCGGCGTGCACGCGCGGTCGGATTTGTGACTCACTAGCTGCGAGAGCTGCATAGTTGGTCGCCCACCTAACCTGGATACTTGATTTGAGTAATCAGTTAACCTCAACTGCTGTGACATCTCTCCGTTCATTGCCAGTTGTTGTTTCTTGGGCCGTTCCCGCAAGCAGCAGTGTATGGTGAGCTGGAGTCGGCAAAATTTTGCAGCCATCTTCCTGTATTGTGTTTAACTACACTCCTGGAAATTGAAATAAGAACACCGTGAATTCATTGTCCCAGGAAGGGGAAACTTTATTGACACATTCCTGGGGTCAGATACATCACATGATCACACTGACAGAACCATAGGCACATAGACACAGGCAACAGAGCATGCACAATGTCGGCACTAGTACAGTGTATATCCACCTTTCGCAGCAATGCAGGCTGCTATTCTCCCATGAAGATGATCGTAGAGATGCTGGATGTAGTCCTGTGGAACGGCTTGCCATGCCATTTCCACCTGGCGCCTCAGTTGGACCAGCGTTCGTGCTGGACGTGCAGACAACGCGAGACGACGCTTCATCCAGTCCCAAACATGCTCAATCGGGGACAGATCCGGAGATGTTGCTGGCCAGGGTAGTTGACTTACACCTTCTAGAGCACGTTGGGTGGCACGGGATACATGCGGACGTGCATTGTCCTGTTGGAACAGCAAGTTCCCTTGCCGGTCTAGGAATGGTAGAACGATGGGTTCGATGACGGTTTGGATGTACCGTGCACTATTCAGTGTCCCCTCGACGATCACCAGTGGTGTACGGCCAGTGTAGGAGATCGCTCCCCACACCATGATGCCGGGTGTTGGCCCTGTGTGCCTCGGTCGTATGCAGTCCTGATTGTGGCGCTCACCTGCACGGCGCCAAACACGCATACGACCATCATTGGCACCAAGGCAGAAGCGACTCTCATCGCTGAAGACGACACGTCTCCATTCGTCCCTCCATTCACGCCTGTCGCGACACCACTGGAGGCGGGCTGCACGATGTTGGGGCGTGAGCGGAAGACGACCTAACGGTGTGCGGGACCGTAGCCCAGCTTCATGGAGACGGTTGCGAATGGTCCTCGCCGATACCCCAGGAGCAACAGTGTCCCTAATTTGCTGGGAAGTGGCGGTGCGGTCCCCTACGGCACTGCGTGGGATCCTACGGTCTTGGCGTGCATCCGTGCGTCGCTGCGGTCCGGTCCCAGGTCGACGGGCACGTGCACCTTCCGCCGACCACTGGCGACAACATCGATGTACTGTGGAGACCTCACGCCCCACGTGTTGAGCAATTCGGCGGTACGTCCACCCGGCCTCCCGCATGCCCACTATACGCCCTCGCTCAAAGTCCGTCAACTGCACATACGGTTCACGTCCACGCTGTCGCGGCATGCTACCAGTGTTAAAGACTGCGATGGAGCTCCGTATGCCACGGCAAACTGGCTGACACTGACGGCGGCGGTGCACAAATGCTGCGCAGCTAGCGCCATTCGACGGCCAACACCGCGGTTCCTGGTGTGTCCGCTGTGCCGTGCGTGTGATCATTGCTTGTACAGCCCTCTCGCAGTGTCCGGAGCAAGTATGGTGGGTCTGACACACCGGTGTCAATGTGTTCTTTTTTCCATTTCCAGGAGTGTATTTAATAGATTGTAACTTATTAGCGAAGTGCACCAGCAGTATCTTCTGCCTTGTGGGCGTTAATGTTCCAGTTACCTGCCCTGGTCGTTAGCATAGTTTTCCAGCAGTGTGTTTTCCTCTCCATGTTGATGCTGTCCGGCAGGGAGTGTAGTTCGACAGCCTTGGTGTTGTTCATAATTTTTTTTGAGTGGTTATTGTGCCTTGACTGTATTTAGACGCCAGCTGATATTTTCGGTTGTCGTGCCGTTGGTCGGGTGGAAGGGAATTGATTAGATTGTCGGTTGGTTCTCAGCCATCCCTAGGTCGTGTTGCCATCCGATTATTCAGTATTATGCTTGCCTACCTGTCTCACCTAATCTTGTGTTAGAGTTTCCTCGCCAGACCAACTCTTGGAACACTTCTGAGCACCACTGTTCTGTTGTTTTAGATTGTGATTTTCTTTTAGTCGCAAATAGTGTGCGAGGCCTTCAGCCATTTATTAATTTATATTGTTTTAATTTTTATGTGGCCTTCAGCCGAACTTCTACCTCAGGGCTTAACAACTGGCCCGTTTTGAGCGCGAGTACTCGCGTCTGCTCAGGCGAGCAGCTGCAAGGTCGCGGAGTAGGGTGGTAGGGGAGGGAGGGGAAATGCTCGCGTTATTAGCAGATTTAACTAGCAATCTGAATGCTTTGAACATTTTACTACAAGTTAAAGATCTGCTAATTACTCATTTCATAGATCGAATACGAGCTTTCAAAATGAAATTGACACTTTGGGTGAGTCAGCTGGAAACAGGAAACCTAGCTCATTTTCCTAAATTATCATCCATGCAAGATGTTCACAAAGACTGTGAACGTTATTCACATAGTTTAGTTGATCAGCGCTTTCAAGATCTGACAGCACTAGACAGTGATTTTGATCTGTTCTCTCGATATTCAGCGAATATTTAAGAGATTCGTCCTGAGCTGCAGCAAGAAATTATTGACCTGCAGTGTGACAGAGAATACAGAGACAAATTTCAGAACAAGAAAAACATTTTGGAATTCTACAGACACTTCCCTCAGGATAGATTTCCTCGTTTGCACAAACTGGTGGCTACAATAATATCAATGTTCGGTTCCACGTATGTTTGTGAACAACTGTTCTCTACAGTGAAATGTAACAAGACGCGCCTGAGAATCGCATTGTCTGATGGAAATTTAAACTGCACGCTGCTCCTAAAATGCGCAAGAACGATTACTCCGAACATAGACGCAATTGTAAAGGGCAAAAAGTACAAGATAACCGAGAATCCCACACTTCAGTGACACCTTTTATTGTGTAACAGTTCACAAATTAATGCGAATGTAGAGGCATACACTAAGCTAATAAAATTATGTAGCATGTGTACATTCTCCTTTATTTGTTTCATTTGTCGCAGTAATAATTCGTGAGTGATATCCCTGCAGATGGCCGCGGATTTACATTGACTGGCGGCAGCTGTTGTGTGCCCCACGGACTTTCCCCACTCTCCGCTCTGGTCCGGAAGTGGGGGTAGCGTGCTCGCGCTGCTCCGTGCTCGCGCTGCTCCGTGCTCGCCCCTTGCTGCTCACAGCTTGCTCCGCGAGCACGTATGTTGTGAAGCCCTGTTCTACCTGAAGTATTTTAAGACAAGGCCTTCAGCCGTCTTAAATTAAAATTTGAAAAGTCATTTGTTTAAAACCTTTTAAAATTTTCTTACTGGAGTTCTTGTTATCCAGGCCTTAAGCACTCAGTTCTTCTATTTTGTATCTAACGCCTTCAGCCACGTGTATTCCTTAAGGTAATTTTAATTATTTGTGTTCTGGCCGTCAGCAGTATTGTTTCTGAATTCTTTTAAGGGCATGTGTGATTAAGTGTTTTAGCAAAATAAAGTTTGTATGTTTGTGAAACTAGCAATTGACTTGGGCCCCTTTCCCTTCTCTAGATTGTCGTACAGATGACAAAATGATAGATATCGAAATAGAAGACAGAGGGATAGAGAAACAATTAAAATCGCTCAAAAGAGGAAAGGCCGCTGGACCTGATGGTATACCAGTTCGATTTTACACAGAGTACGCGAAGGAACAAGCTCCCCTTCTTGCAGCGGTGTACCGAAGGTCTCTAGAAGAGCGTAGCGTTCCAAAGGATTGGAAAAGGGCACAGGTCATCCCCGTTTTCAAGAAGGGACGTCGAACAGATGTGCAGAACTATAGACCTATATCTCTAACGTCGATCAGTTGTAGAATTTTGGAACACGTATTATGTTCGAGTATAATGATTTTTCTGGAAACTAGAAATCTACTCTGTAGGAATCAGCATGGGTTTCGAAAAAGACGGTCGTGTGGAACCCAGCTCGCGCTATTCGTCCACGAGACTCAGAGGGCCATAGACACGGGTTCCCAGGTGGATGCTGTGTTTCTTAGCTTCCGCAAGGCGTTCGATACAGTTCCCCACAGTCGTTTAATGAACAAAGTAAGAGCATATGGACTATCAGACAATTGTGTGATTGGATTGAAGAAGTCCTAGATAACAGAACGCAGCATGTTATTCTCAATGGAGAGAAGTCTTCCGAAGTAAGAGTGATTTCAGGTGTGCCGCAGGGGAGTGTCATGGGACCGTTGCTACTCACAATACACATAAATGACCTTATGGATGACATCGGAAGTTCACTGAGGCGTTTTGCAGATGATGCTGTGGTGTATCGAGAGGTTGTAACAATGGAAAATTGTACTGAAATGCAGGAGGATCTGCAGCGAATTGACGCATGGTGCAGGGAATGGCAAGTGAATCTCAATGTAGACAAGTGTAATGGCTCTGAGCACTATGGGACTTAACAGCTATGGTCATCAGTCCCCTAGAACTTAGAACTACTTAAACCTAACTAACCTAAGGACAGCACACAACACCCAGCCATCACGAGGCAGAGAAAATTCCTGACCCCGCCGGGAATCGAACCCGGGAACCCGGGCGTGAGACAAGTGTAATGTACTGCGAATACATAGAAAGATAGATTCCTTATCATTTAGCTACAAAACAGAAGGTCAGCAACTGGAAGCAGTTAATTCCATAAATTATCTGGGAGTACGCATTAGGAGTGATTTAAAACGGAATGATCATATAAAGTTGATCGTCGGTAAAGCAGATGCCAGACTGAGATTCATTGGAAGAATCCTAAGGAAATGCAATCCGAAAACAAAGGAAGTAGGTTACTGTACGCTTGTTCGCCCACTGCTTGAATACTGCTCTGCAGTGTGGGATCCGTACCAGATAGGGTTGATAGAAGAGATAGAGAAGATCCAATGGTGAGCAGCGCGCTTCGTTACAGGATCATTTAGTAATCGCGAAAGCATTACGGAGATGATAGATAAACTCCAGTGGAAGACTCAGCAGGAGAGACGCTCAGTAGCTCGGTACGGGCTTTTGTTAAAGTTTCGAGAACATACCTTCACCGAAGAGTCAAGCAGTATATTGCTTCCTCCAACGTGTATCTCGCGAAGAGACCGTGAGGATAAAATCAGAGAGATTAGAGCCCACACAGAAGCATACCGACAATCCTTCTTTCCACGAACAATACGAGACTGGAATAGAAGGGAGAACCGATAGAGGTACTCAGGGTACCCTCCGCCACACACCGTCAGGTGGCTTGCGGAGTATGGATGTAGATGTAGATGTAGAACCTGATCCGCTCTGTCCTGCGAAACCAGATTTCATGTATGTTAGTCATATTATGGCGCAGTGTCAGCGATTGTAAGCTATGACTTATTTACCGTCACAATTGTAAACAATTTCTATGTCTAAGACTTCGACGTGTATGTCATGAGACAGCAAGCCTCATTGTGTCTCTTCATCTGTCTTGAGAAGTCATCCGGTTTTCCTTGCGCACGATGATTCCTTTTATAAGTTTTTTCTTGTGTTATTTGTGCCATACCCTTTTTTTCCCTTGAGAAGGTAGCTATTAGCTAAAGAAATCAGTTTTGGAACTGATATATGTCGCGTTACACACATCCCTCCAGTCAGCGTACTATACGCCTGTCTACAAATTTTCTACTGCTTGCTCATTAAATGAGGCATTTTCCGAAAGAAAGGTTCACAGGACAGTTTAAACTCACTGACGGAAAAAAGACCGCAACACCAAGAAGGAGTGGTGCCACATAAACGAAAGTTGGTAGGACGATAAACAATAGTCATGGCCACACGTTAAAGCGTATTTCAGCTACTTGTCACAGAGCCAGAAACCAGCATTATGCTAGAAATAGTGATGTTACATCCATAAAACCATCTGAATATAAACCTGGAAAGGTTCGAAAACCGGTTCATGGAATAATAAATAACTATTCAAAAAAGTTACTGTTTGCAGTTTTACGTATTTACATTCTAGAACTTTGGTTTTATCTTCCTTCAGACTTCATCTAAGGTAAGTTGTGGGGTCCGCATTGCTTCGTGTGCTCCTGTATTTCGCTGGAGCCCAAACAGATCTCCCCGGAGATTCTAGTATTTTGCAGCCATGAGTTACTGAACAGGTGGTTCGGTAGTACATGTGTGAAAACATGTCTTATTTGGTACTGGGATTCCTACATTTTTCCCTATGTCTGAGATTATTGCGCCCGTCTCAGGCGTTTTGCATATCAGATGAAGCAGTGTCATCCTACTTGGTTCTCACGACGATCTCAGAAATTCCGCCGGAGTTAAGTTATACAATGTTGAGGTCATTAGCTTCACGTATAGACATTGCCACTCAAAGCGGTAGCGACGCCGCTGCCTGGGAACACACGATTATAAACAAACAGCGACCGCCACGGACCTGTCGCGTTGAGCGCCCACAGCGCTCGAAAGGAAGCAGCAGCCGGCAGCTGATGTCAGTTTAACAGTGACGTGCAGTCGCCGCCACGCATCCCAATGTGTCTCGGCTGGCGGCGTGCCTCCTACTAACAGCTACACACTGTGCGCATGCGAGCTGGAGGACAAATGTTCCTATCCGCCGCGGGCACCTCGCGCCAGTGACTGACGTCTGTTTGACGTCACCAAGTCGAAAAGAACCAGCAAGCGGAGTGATTCCAGTTCTCATCTACCAAAATATGGGACTTCGTTGCAGCCTACGAGATACTGTGCGTCTTCCTCCACATATTATACAGTTCGCAAGCTAATGTACACTACTGGCCATTAAAATTGCTACACCACGAAGATGACATACTACAGACGCGAAATTTAACCGACAGGAAGATGCTGTGGTATGCAAATGATTAGCTTTTCGGAGCATTCACACAAGGTTGGCGCCGGTGGCGACACCTACAACGTGCTGACATGAGGAAAGTTTCCAACCGATTTCTCATACACAAACAGCAGTTGACCGGCGTTGCCTGGTGAAACGTTGTTGTGATGCCTCGTGTAACGAGGAGAAATGCGTACCATCACATTCCCGACTTTCATAAAGGTCGGATTATAGCCTATCGCGATTGCGGTTTATCGTATCGTGACATTGCTGCTCGCGTTGGTCGACATCCAATGACCGTTGGCAGAATATGGAATCGGTGGGTTCAGGACGGTAATACGCAACGCCGTGCTGGATCCCAACGGCCTCGTATCACTAGTAGTCGAGATGACAGGCATCTTATCCGCACGGCTGTAACTGATCGTGCAGCCACGTCTCGATCCCTGAGTCAACAGATGAGGACGTTTGCAAGACAACCACCATCTGCACGAACAGTTCGACGACGTTTACAGCAGCATGGACTATCAGCTCGGAGACCACGGCTGCGGTTATCCTTGACGCTGCATCACAGACAGGAGCGAGTGCGATGGTGTACTCAACAACGAACCTGGGTGTACGAATGGCAAAACGTCATTTTTTCGGATGAATCCAGGTTCTTTTTACAGCATCATGATGGTCGCATCCGTGTTTGGCGACATCGCGGAGAACGCACATTGGAAGCGTGTATTCGTCATCGCCATACTGGCGTATCACCCGGCGTGATAGTATGGGGTACCATTGGTTACATGTCTCGGTCACCTCTTGTTCGCATTGACGGCACTTTGAACAGTGGACGTTACATTTCAGATGTGTTACGACCCTTGGCTCTACCCTTCATTCGATCCCTGCGAAACGATACATTTCAGCAGGATAATGCACGACCGCATGTTGCAGGTCGTGTACGGTCCTTTCTGAATACAGAAAATGTTCGATTGCTGCCCTGGCCATCACATTCTCCAGATCTCTCACCAATTGAAAACGTCTGGTCAATGGTGGCCGAGCGACTGGCTCGTCACAATACGCCAGTCACTACTCTTGATGAACTGTGGTATCGTGTTGAAGCTGCATGGGCAGCTGTACCTGTACACTCCATCCAAGCTCTGTTTGACTCAATGCCCAGGCGTATCAAGGCCGTTATTACGGCCAGAGGTGGTTGTTCTTGGTACTGATTTCTCAGGAAGTATGCACCCAAATTGCGTGAAAATGTAATCACATGTCAATTCTAGTATAATATATTTGTCCAATGAATACCCGTTTATTATCTGCAATTCTTCTTGGTGCAGCAATTTCAATGGCCAGTAGTGTAAAATACGTCGCGGAGAATATTTCGTACAAATATTCGGTCCGAATCCATTCATGTATTCAGCGAGAAAAGAATGTCTGCTAGCGCCTCAATCTCTCTTACAGTATTCTGTTTGAAAACCTAGCATGAAATATGTAACAGCACGTGAAATGACGGAACAGGTACAGAAGGCTAGATCATGTGGTAATGCTTCTTTTTCGTAAGAAGAGAAACGCACAGCGCTTTGAGAATAGCGATACGGTTCCAGTGATTTCACATGCCAGCAAGATTCTTCTAAATGTCATACTTGAACGCATGAAAATCCACTTACGAGAAAGCAAGCTGAGTTGGCGCATGATAGTGGAACACTATAGCAGAATCTCAATATGAGACAGGGAATTCAATGCCACTTTAGTTCTTGTTTGTTAGACTATAGCTAGGCTTTCGACTGGATTCCATGGATTACACTATTCAGAAATCTCTACACTAATAGCATCGTAATAACCAGACAAGATAAGACTATTTTATGTCCTTCTAAAACATTTAAAGGAGTTATAGGGGAACGCACAGCTCCTTCTTTGCGTGTCTGTGAAGATCGCGGCTATGAGGCTTCAGCCGACAATTTCTTGGATCTGGATAAAAGCATAATCACAGTCGCTAAAGTTTTTCTTTTAATCTCCTGGGACGTAATAGCCAACCCTGAGTCGCGGAGTGACCTGTTAATCATAGTGATAGATATTTTCAGCAACAGACTGCAGGTGAAATCTCCGCTTTCTCACGTAGTTGGCGTCAATTTAAAAAAAAATTGTTACAAACGTACTCACTTTGTTTAATGTCCTAAATGGCATGAACTCCCACTGTGACAACACAGCTCTACCATTACTCACCAAACAACCAAGCAGCAGTAGCATCAACGATCAACCTTGACTCACCTGCAACAAAACAAACAAACAATGCGGTCAAACTATGCTCTACTTTGAGATCATACAAAGCTGTCCTCACTAGTATGAAACAATTCGTTCTCATATGACGAGCGGCACACTAAATCAACCTAAACGTTATAGACATCTACAACAACAAACATTTTTATTTCTAAGGTGTATAAGCTATTTTCTATTCTTTCAAATCATATTCGAATAAAACATGTCATATCAAAGGAAAATAAAGGCGAAATTAACCAAAAAGAAATACCATATAACATTTTTTGATGAACCAAGCCAAAGCGATAACCAGTTTTCGTTGTTGACGTCAGGAGTTTCGAAGGCTTATCTAGTGATGGTACCTGCAGCCCCTACAGGTACGAAGAAAAATACGTTACAAATTCCAGTTATGCAGTTCAAGGTTAGACAGTCAACCAGCATGGATATGAAGCATTACCAATAACATGTAAAAAAAAATATCTTACATAAGTAGTGCTTCACAGCGTTCAGGAACTTAAGGAATGCTAGTACTGATTGTCATTTTCTTGATAAGAAATACACTGTTATATTGATTATGAGCTAAATAACATCAGATGTCTCTTCTATACTTCTGTGATGTTTCGTGATTATATCCTGATTGGCACAAGGTTTGTAAACACATTCCACCCGCTTTCGGCTGCATTTCGGTTCCGTTTCCCGTCCGACAAATTCAGGTTTAGTTTGCTGGCCGGTGGTGGCCGAGCGGTTCAGTCTGCTTTCCGCAGCGCTGCGGCGAGGACGTCTTGTTTACGTCCCGTCCGCGCGGTCGCGAGTGCCCGTAGTTGTTTACTACTGCGTTGTCGCTAGTTTAGAGTCCATCACTACCGACGCAACATGGCACATTCATACAGACAAACCACAATCAAGATCAGTTTTCAAACCGATCATGCACGACCGCGAGCTTTTGAAGTGGAACGTTTTCTACGTGACGACGTTAAAATTGACCCGCGGGACATAATTGGTATCCATCTCTCTATCACGAGCAGTGTTGTCTACGTCAAGCTAGTAAGTGACGAGGTGTGCAACAGAATCGTGAGCGCACATGCGAACGATCTTAAATTCAAACATTCTGATGGCCATATTGGGGCGGTCTCTATCGATCACGCGGGGCTTGGCCTCCGTACGATACGCGTCTTCGAACTCCCTTTCGAAGTACCACCGGACGTAGTCACCGCGGCTTTCCAGCCCTACGGCAAAGTGATCAGCCATATGGCCGAAAAATGGACCACCTTTACAACGTACCCCGTTCTTAACGGGGTACGACAGATTAAAATTGAACTGACCAAACATGTTCCGTCATATCTTGTCATCGGCGGATGTAGGGCGATCATTATATATGACGGTCAGCCACGCACTTGCTCTGGTTGTGGCCAAGTAGGGCGCGTCCGGTCGGATTGTCTCCGACGACGGCTTACTCAAATCCCGACAGGTGAATCTATGACTCCTTCTACGGTGACGACCCTTCCTCTCAATTACGCCGAAGTTGCACGGACAGCAACCTTTTCGGATGCTGACGACATTAGTCCGATAGCCGCCCCCGATGGAGAGACCAAAATGGCTTCTGCAGTACAGGAACCGGCCTCTACAACGGCGCCCCCACCTGAAGATAATCACCGACCGACCTTGCAAGAAGGCGTGGATGCCAGGATGGGCATTGACCCACGGGTTGTGCCGACAGCGGCTTTTCTTCCAGACACCGGAGCAGCTGACGAAATCCACCCACATTCAGATACTGAAACACACGTCCGTAAACAGCGTTCCCCGCGAAAACACAAGAGACAGCGGCGTGCTCCATCGGACGAGTGTTTGCAGCGATTGTCTGACATGGACTGTGGAAATTCCGACGACGGTACCGGCGATACAGAGGCCGCTGTAACTTCAAACTCAACAGATCGCCGTGGTGACGGCTTCAGCCCCTCAGACCCCACAGCACAGCAGGATCACAAGCAGACAACCGCTGCCGATTCCCAGCCAGCAGAGCCGTTGGAGTCAGCGCCGAGTGCCGCAGCAGCCACTAACAGCCACCAACAGCCGATGGTGTTTCATGGCGACTGGGCGGACGACTGTGAGGCACACTCCTTGCCCATCGTGTCGGACGACACGGGGGGAAATTTACCCCACCAGTGTTGATCCTTTCCCGCCGTCAGTTACAGTGACGAGACAGCCTTACCAGGGTATTGATGGCCAACACGGATGCTGTGGATAGACCTCAAACTTATCGCGTTGCAACTATAAACATCAACACTATACGGACGCGCGCTAAGTTATCCTTGCTTCAGGATATGTTGGACTCTGCTTCCATCGACATAGCCCTTCTCCAGGAAGTGTACGTTGACGACTTCTCAGGCATGTACGGTTACGATGCTTGCGTCTCTCCAGCTTCTCCAACAGGCAGCGGTGTCGCTGTACTTCTTCGGGAAGGGATAGTAGCGGACGATATCCTGTTTCTGCCTGGGGCAAGAGGAATGGCACTCACAGTACTGGGTGTCCGCCTTATCAATATCTACGCACCTTCCGGGACGGACAAACGTCGCGAACGTTCACGATTCTTTGCGGAAGACGTCGCCCCGCTCTTCCAAGGCCGCCACGACCATCTGGTGTTTGGAGGTGACTGCAGTTGCGTACTGGCGCCCAGAGATCAACTCCCACGACATAATCCGTGTTCGGAACTCGGGACGCTAATTCGAGACCTGCAGATGGTGGACACTTGGGAACATCTTCACGGCCACCGACCGGGATTCACGCACTTCACAAGTCACTCTTCCAGTCGTATCGATCGGATTTATGTCTCACGCTCTCTCGCCGCTGGAACACAGGATGCGGAACTGTGGCCTGCAGCATTCTCGGACCACTCAGCTTACATTTGTGCCGTCACCCTGCGGCGGCAACAAGTGTGGAGAAGCCGCAGCCCGTGGAAATTAAACATCGCTCACCTGTCGTACCCGGATTGCCGCCAAGCCGTTGAGGATACGTGGCATTCGTGCGAAAATCGCCTCCGTGCATATCCCACAACGATCCGCTGGTGGTTGGACTGCGCCAAACCGGCACTGAGGCGAACGTTGATAACCTACGGTCGTGACCACGCTACTTGGCGACGACATACACTCGACTTTTATTTCCGGGTCCTGTGCGACTGCGATGCTATGGCGCCGTCTCCGGAACGACAAACGGCGGTCCACCGTGCTAAGGCTCAGATCCTCGCTCATGTGCGACGCCACCTAGAGGGGGTAGTCATCCGCTCGAGGACGCAGGATCGAATACCGAGCGAACGCCCGTCAATGTTCCACGTCCTTCGTGAACGTAAACGACGCCAACGAGCGCTGATACGCTTCATCGACACGGAGGACGGTCATCGCCTCACCACGCAACAAGACATAAACACAGCGTTCTACAATCATTATTCCCAACTCTATTCCGCTCAGACCCCTGATCCGACAGCACTGGAGGACGTCTCTCAGACGATTTACGGCACCGTCACCCCGGCAATGGAAGCGGCCTTGATGGAAGAAATTACAGAAGAAGAAGTGATCGACGCCATTAGAAAAGGAGCTGTCAACAAGTCTCCTGGTCCTGATGGCCTCCCCTTGGAATTTTACCGGAATTTTCAATATTTATTAGCCTCCCGATGGACGGACATCTGTCGCGAACTCCTATCCCCGGACGTGCCGCTCCCTGCGGCCCTTGTGGAAGGGATGATTATTCCTATTCACAAACCGTCCGGTGGCTCACGACTGCAGGACTACCGCCCGTTGACGCTATTGAACTGCGACTTTAAGATCTTTTCTCGGCTGTTGGCGGCGCGGATACGCCAGACCCTACGAAATGTTATCTCACCCGATCAAACGTCATTAGGAGGCGACAATAATATTCAGACAGCACTCAGTGAATATCGTGACTTGATTTCACTGGCGAGGGCATGTCATCTGAAGGGTGCACTGGCGGCAATCGATTTTAGTCAAGCTTTCGACCGAGTGGACCACAACTATTTGGAAGCGGTCCTCCAACATATGCGGTACCCACAGCCATTCGTCACTGTCGTCATGCGACTATTCCGTGGCGCGACGTCCAAGGTGATCGTCAACGGCCGACCTTCGCAGCCCCTCACCATTTCTCGATCGATACGCCAAGGGTGCCCTCTGTCCACTTTACTTTACGCTGTGGCCATGGAACCTCTCCTCTGCGGCCTGCGCCAACGACTAACGGGTATGACGTTACGAGGCCACACTTTCCGGTGTAAAGCGTACGCTGACGACCTGGTGATTGTCATCCGCAACGGTGACGGCACCGCTAGCGCACTCAATTGGATAACGAAATATGGCATGGCCACTGGTAGTCGTATCAACGTCGCAAAATCGGTGGCGATGAACATCGGGGTCGGATTGTCTGAGAACAGTGTCACCCCCTTACAGCTCAGAGATAGTTTGAAATGTCTCGGCATTGACTTTACAGACGATGTACGACGGACCGCTGCTCACAACTTTCGACGGCTTTTACGGAATGTTCGGACTGGCATTGCCAACAACCGCCTACGAGCCCTGGACATCGTCCAACGGACCCAGTATGTTAACACACATTTAGCGTCACGCATTCCGCACATCGCCCAGATATTACCTATACCGGTGATGTTAGCTCGCCGTATACTTGCGGCTTTTGGGTCCTTCGTGAGTTCAGGAATGCTTTTCAAGATCAAATATGAGACTCTCACCCTTCCCCCGGATCGGGGAGGGCTTGGCCTTTATCACGTTTATGACAGAGCGGTCGCCCTATTTGTGAGCACATTAGTCAAACTATGGCACCCCCGTCCGGACAGTCTGACCAGTTTGTTAATAGAAGAACTAGCACCTCCCTCCCTGTTGCCACCTGTGCCGATACACCACGTCCCCTCTTCGCTCTTTTACATCGGTGTCTTTTACCTCGAACTCAGTTACGTTCGACTTGCCTTACCAGCGACTCAACTGGCGACGGCAAAGACGACCCGATAACGTCGTGGAGAGGAAGCACCCGAACGTCAACTGGCGAGTAGTGTGGAGGACAATTCACCACGTAACACTGGACACTGACGTCACGGCGATGTGGTATATCACTGTCAACGGTAAGCAGGTGACCAGATCAAGGCTACATGCGATCCACATGGTAGACTCACCCACGTGCACGAACTGTGGCGTTCAAGACGACGATGAACACCGTCTTAGCTGTGGCGAGTCTACGGCAGTGTGGCACTTAGTGAGGCAAATGTCAGCATACTTCCTTCGGGTAACGCCGAATCATATCGACCCCAAGACTATCTTATTCCCGGATGAAACGTATTACCCACGCACTAAAACTAATGCAATGACGTGGCTTCGTGGACATGCAGTGCATTATTTGTTTCAAGACGGCACTAAGGACACTTTAGACTTTTGGAACTATTTGCAGGAACGACATTGCAAGATCCTCCGTAACCCTAAGTATCGACAATATTTTTCCAACTTTTTGTGGAGTGCGTTCCACGACCCTCCACGTAGCTGGAACATCACGGGTAAGAGAAGCTAAAATTACAATACGATGATAGAACACTACACGGTACAACGTGGGATCTACTTTCATCATTACGAGAAGTCATACCTGGATGATACAGCAGATGGAGAGTTTCGTTGTGAACCCTCACACTCTGTAGCAGTATTTGCCCCATTTCCTCTTTTTGTCCCCGGTGCGAAAAGGTCTTCCCAGTTTTAATTTTCCCATCCGGTGCAAGATGTAGCACTGGTTAATGGTGGTATGGATTCCACCCTTCAGTTTTGTTTCATGGTTTCCTTTGCCCCGCACTTTGCTCTCTTTCTTTATACCTTTTTCTACAACTATTAGCATGGTTTTAGTTATGTGCGTCCCCAACTCGACGCAAAGAGTGCACTTACGAGTTTTCAGTTCCTTACTGTTAAAAAAAATAAATTAATTAATTAAAAATGAAAATAAAAAATAAAAAATACATAAATGAATAAATAAAATAAAAAAAATCATAATAATACACCAACTGCATCCTTTGTACCACTTCACATCTCCAGGATGGGAGGGGGGAGACATCGTGGACAGGCCTCGGGTCGCGACCCCTGCCCACCTTGCCTCCGCCAGCCCACTACCTGATTCAAGCAATAAAAAAAAAGCGGTTCTGTAAAAAAAAAGCGGTAGCGTGCGTTGTTTCTGTTCGTAATGTCAGTGGATCGAGAGCAGCTGGCATAAAATATTTTTATAGCCTCTTCTAAAAAAAATAAAAAAAAGCGGTTCTGGCGCTACAGTCTGGAACCGCGCGACCGCTACGGTCGCAGGTTCGAATCCTGCCTTGGGCATGGATGTGTGTGTTGTCCTTAGGTTAGTTAGGTTTAAGTAGTTCTAAGTTCTAGGGGACTTATGACCTCAGCAGTTGAGTCCCATAGTGCTCAGAGCCATTTTTTTTCAGGTTTAGATTTTCCGTCGTTTCCCTAAATTACTTAATGAAATTGCCGGGATAGTTCCTTTGTGAACACGACCGATTTCCCTGACTGCCCATTTCTCCTTTCCCAATCAGAGCTTGTGATCCTTTTGTATTGTTCTTAGCATAAATTAGTTTAAGTATCATTTAAGTCTAGGGACCGATGACGTCAGCAGTTTGGTCCCTTACGAATTCACGCACATTTGAACATTTGAACACCAATGTTGACGAGACGTCCAAGCCTAATCTTCCTTCTTCCCTTCGTAAGTAAATGTTATTTCAATGTTATAAAGCAGATGCGATCCGTACCGACCAAATCTGTAAGCTGCGGTGTAAGAATCACTTTAATAAACACGTCGTTGAAGCAGACAAAATGCTTGACGGTATGGGCATGAACCCGAAACGCACAAGGCAAAAACACTTGATGGATAAATGTGACTTCTGCAAATAAGATTGCTTTTTCATGCTTACGGAAAGTACAAACGCTCATTTCTCCAGGTACTAATTAACAATTCATACTCTGGCGGCTGTATGACCAAATATAAGAGTACAAGTTACGGGACTCCAAATAAAGTTTTTCTCTTTGTAGCTACCGTGAAGTTACAACCTGTAAGTGCTTTATCTATATCAAGAAATCAACTTGCACCATATCTCAAAATCCACGTTTAACTGCATAAGTAGGATCTGGATCGATAAAAGGCAAAAGCCTATCATACCACGACTACATAGCACTGTTGTGTTTAAACAAACCTTTCGGCCCGAGTAAAGATTTTATTTAAAATATGTTCAAGCGGCAACGCGATAATCATAGTTTCAACACAGGGCAGATGTGGAAGCCACTTTCATCTCGCTCTAGTCTGACCGATAATTTTTCGTGCCATTCGTCCGACTTACAAAATCAGCGGCGGCTGTTCGCTGTTGTAATATGCATTTTCTGCTTCAGTTCCCCCTAAATCTTGAAGTTAGTTAATCATCCTACAGTCTAAATCTCCTTTACTTTGTCTTGTTATTGGGTATAACTGTTTGTAAATGAATCTTTTCCTTGTAGTATATTATTTAACGTCACTTTCTGTTGCTGTTGATTTCCTTTATTCAGTGCCTCGTATCCAAAACGAGTGTGTTCCTCCAATGGAAGAGTACTGAACAGGGTCTTGTTTGTAGGAGTACCCAATAGCGTCTGTCCAGCAATATCAACTCCTTATTACTATGGACAGAGGTTGCGAATGCTTCGATTGTTCTGGCAGTAGGCAATGGGAGTTCGAAGTAGTGCCGAATGATTAAGCAGCTGCGTAGCGAACAGGTTACAAGAAAAATTAGAAATGCTGTCGCTGTGAAACGTCTGAAATCGACGTGACGCATTGGCTAATTGCTCCTTCGAGGCTTAATTCAATAGCATTGTGTCAGTGGGCCATGACAGTAACACGAGGGAAATGTGGATGGAATTTGACACTCGGGCGGTAAAGTTTTTCATTATGGCCATGTGTCAAATAAGAAACTATGATTTGCAGTTATATTGAGAAGCAGCTAGGACTGTGTAATTCTAGACTGAATGCAGACTATATTTACCAGAGTTGAAGTAGTAATTATTACCCGGGGATCCAATTACACAGTTGAGTATTTATGGGTGTTAGTGAATGGTGTGTGTGGTAAACATTAAACTTCATGGTAAAGCACTGGCGCGGCAATATAATTTACATAATGTACGGTAAATCAGGAGCACATAGAGAAAAGGTGCAGTATTTCAGGCACAGGACTCGCATTCGAGAAGAGCAGGATTAGGACACCATCCAAACACACGCAATTCATTTTTTGATTGTTGTTCTTTGTTGATACCTGAATATATTTCTGCTTGAAAGAAACAATTAAAAAAATCATGTTTTATAGCCTTGTAACCATCAATGAAGTGTCACAGAGTATAATGTCATATCTAAGAAACGTTATATCTGCCAGGTATTATCGGTTATGTCGCATATTGGCAACAACATTCAATTGAAACATTGAACATTTACAACAGTTTATTCGGTAAATGATTAATACCCAACATTTTGATGATACATTGCTAGGTGTCACATGATTAAAAATGAAAAATACATGGAGGCATACATTTTACATAGATCGTTTCACGTGATTTCGTCTTTTGCATACGCCTAATGACGCGTATTTTACCCAAACAGTATTTCCCAATTCCCTTGCAGCTGCAACTAGCTCATTACGTCAAAATGTGATTTACGTCACTTGACACGCCCCCCCCCCCCTCTCCCCCGTGCTATGATTTATGGCTGATTATTACTTGCTGTTGCCCGGCAGTTTGCAAAATTAGGCATCGGATAGTCATAAGCAGCCAATTTTTTTATGGGCGAAATTACTCTCAAGGTACATGCACCGATCACCAAAATCCTGTCAGTGACTCTCCAGCGCAAGCCCTATCTGTTCTCCCACATTGTTCTATAATTGATTCCCCTCCAAAATATTCTAATAATAATGAAGAGGATGTACTTTATGAACATTTTTGAAGACACAGTTAATTTATTCCACTTCCAAATTCAAGTATCAGATCCTTACTTGTTCTGAGCGCGCTCACACTACAACTGCAGATATTCGTCTGTCGCGAGCTTATATGAGTTTACCACTGCCGATTCTAAAGGAGTAGTTTATTGTATAACAACTCCCCCGACATGAAATTAATCCTGAGCTTCAAAATTCTCGATTTGCTCCCATACATATGCGTCCTACTCGCGTGATGTCTCTGATGCGACTCTCTTATAAACTTCCCACAAAACATTTCACTTTTATACGTGATCACGAGATCGGTATCTGTACCCCTGCAAACGTCACAAATACTATACAACAAACAAATAATTGTCAGAACTGTACTTACCTCTGTATCTGGCTGTAAATCATCGAAACAATGACGATAACTTCTCGTGCGTGTCTCGTGAACAAAGGCACGAGCTACAAGTCGCTCTATGAATATCCGACGCACTCAGGAAGCGGCTAAACGTGTCGGAGACGTTGGTAGCTTTGTGTAGAACCTGCACCTACCGGCTGTGGAGCTCCCAAAAGATTAACCTTCCATTTATTGGCGTCACTTTCGTATGATGCAATCTGCGACGTATGGCGTTAAGTCGAATAGCGGGATGGTTACTAAAGAAGCCCACGACCTGTCATGACCCATACTCGTTCATAGCTTGTTCTCCTTCCCTAATGACCTAGTCATCAAAAACAGTACATCAAACTGTTCTCCCTTCTTCTTCTTTATTATTTTCTTTGTCCCATGCAGTTCCTTGACTTGATTCTGCTACTTATTAATTATTCCTTGATTAACTTCTGATGGTCAGGATTCACAGTCAATCAGAATTATTCGAAATACATCATGTTCGAGATGACTGAGGAAAATTATTTATTTTGCTTAGTTATTGCGATTTCGGTCTTTGGGACCTTATCAAGTGATACTGCAGAAAACTTTGCTTCAGCACACGTCACACTTTTTAAATCTTCTTATAAATTTCGGGAGATTTTAAAAGTGTGGCGTGCTGTAGCAAAATTATTTGCAGTAACACTTGATAATAGCTCAAAGGCCAAAATTGCAGCAGTGAAATGAAATAAATAATTTTCTACGGTCAGCGGTGAACATGATGTTATTCCTTGTTCGCTGTAATTCAATCGCCTATAGTGGGGTAGTCATAAAGATTTAATTATCACCTCGAAAAAATAAAGTTATGTAACTTTTTGTTTATTAGCACGTACAGTTTTTCAGTCGTGGTACACTCTGAAATCCCAACGCCACAGTACCGCAGCACGCCCCAGTCACGCCAAAACTAAATAGCACAGTCCAGTGACGGAGTAGAATGTCGTCCAGTCGTTTGTTTGCTGCGTTTGAAGGGGGACAGAGCTGCATCAGTCCATGCTGAATTGGTGGCCGTGTGAGACAGAAGTATGACACAGAGGCTCCCAGTGGCGTTAACCAAGTTTGAATGACGAAGAACAAAGTGGCAGAACATCTCTCTGGGAAACAGCAGGAATCGCGAGAGAAAATGGCTCTGAGCACTATGGGACTCAACTGCTGAGGTCATTAGTCCCCTAGAACTTAGAACTAATTAAACCTAACTAACCTAATGACATCACAAACATCCATGCCCGAGGCAGGATTCGAACCTGCGACCGTAGCGGTCTTGCGGTTCCAGACTGCAGCGCCTTTAACCGCACGGCCACTTCGGCCGGCAATCGCGAGAGATGTGGAGGTCCTGGTACGCAAAGAACTACACATTACAATCGAGGCGACATCGGAAAAAGTCAAAATAAGTCACTGATACGTTTTCAAGATCTTGAATCTGACAAAGGGCGCCGCCCGCTGTGCTCCACGACTGCTCACTCCCTTATCCAAAATGCCGCCATTTCGAGGCAGCAGCGGAAATTTTCCATCTCTGTCAGGCCAATCCAGATGGCTTCTTTAAGATGGACGAAGTGTTCGAATCCTACCTCGAGCATGGATGTGTGTGACGGCCTTAGGTTAGTTAGGTTTAAGTAGTTCTAAGTTCTAGGGGACTGATGACCTCAGATCTTAAGTCCCGTAGTGCTCAGAGCCATTTGAACCATTTCTGACGAAGTGTTGGGTAACCCCAAGATGGATGAGCAAAGCAAGCAGTTGAAACCTGCGGATTCACCAACCCCGAGAAAGGTGAAGACCCATCATTGAACAAGATGGTGTAAAGAGTTTTTTCAAGATTGCTACGGTGTTGTGTTAACAGCTTATTCTCGTAATGGGGAATTCTCACAGGTGCATAGAACAGAAATCTCCATACGAGATTGCGGTTGCTGTAAAGCATGGTATGAAGGTATCCAAGGGGATGTCTCCGCTTCGCGACAGCACCCCTGTTGATTCCGCACGGGACACAGACAAGCTTGTTTGGGCCATCATATTTTTCCTCGCCCCTTTCCAATCCCCCTTCCCCCCTCACCCATCCTCTACCCGCATTCTCTTGACATGACATCCATCGATTTCTTCCTCGTTCCTTGGAAGAAGAAACCATTGTGCGGCGACAACATGATTTTCGAGATGTGTAACGTTTCCCGAACAGCCAAAATGCAAAGTGTTACAACCAAGGTCTCCGACAAGTCATCCGTCGTTGCGAGAAATTTACGATAAGACTAACTCGAGATTGACCCTTGTTAATGAACATCACAGAAGATGCTCGCAATGGCCACCGTTGAGGTCTATGCAGCGCTGTGCTCGACTTATCAAAGTACGAGCAGCTCTGTCTGACGGATAGCAGCAATACCGTTTTCAGGGTTCTGCTGTAGCTCTTCCAGTGTATCATTTCAGTACATCTGACCCTTCAGCTTGCCCCACAGGTAAAAATCGCAAAGAAAAGAAACCAGGCGATCGAGGTGGCCGGGAGATCCTGACACACTGAACCAGGCCGGAAGAAAAGAATATCTCAAAGCCCTGATTCCACTTCAGTCAGAAACCAATGGCAGAATTCAAAACGCGGATGTTCGTCTTTACACTTTAACTCACGCAAAACTGTAAATTTGTAGAGACATAGATGCAGGTTCTTTTTAATAATGTTTGACAGGACGATTTCTTAATTAACTTGCACAGATGACTGACCTTCACTCGATCAATGTTTCCTGGTGTTCGACCTCTTTTCGGATATTTGCTGTTCTTATTCGCTGTAGATCCCGTTCTGCAAAATTTTGCTACTAAGTTCTGCATTGCAGACTTTGCTGGAGAGTTCGCCCAAATACTTCCAGTCTTAAAGTCTTGCGCAAATAGTTCTGCACACATTTTCCACACAGCAAAGCGCTCGGTCCACAATTGTGGGAGATGCGCAAGCGCAGATTGTTCCCTCCATTTTCGAAGTTCGGTAGTGGGACACTTTTCTTTGTCACCAATCTTGTGAATGGTTTGGTGTGGCTCGCACGAATTCCTCTTGTGTGCCAAGCTCTGCATCGCGGAGTACCACTTGAAGCCTACTTCATCAGTTATTTGTTGGATGTACTGCAATCTCTCTGTTTCTCTACAACTTTTAACATCTACTCATTTTCTTAACACGTGTTCTACCATCCTGTTCGTTCTTCTTGACAGTATTTGGCTTATATTCCTTTCTTCGCCGATTCTGTGGAGAACATCGTCATTTCTTATCAGGTCACCTAATTTTCGACTTCCACCTATAGCACCACATCTCAAACGTTTCGGTCTTCATCTCTTCATGTTTTCCCAGAGTCCATAATTCACTACCATACAGTGCAGTGCTACAAACTCACGTTCTCAGAAATTTCTTCCGCATGGACGATGTTTGATGCTAGTAGACGTCTCTTGGGCACAAATGCCATCTTTCCCTGTGTGAGTCTGCATTTTATGTCATTTCCTTGTCCATGAGATATGATTCCTTAACTTAATCTGCTTTCGTGATCACCATTTAATCTCGTTTCTGCTACGTCTCATTACTTTGCTCTTTCTTCGATTCTCATTCATCTACATCTACATCTACATGGTTACTCCGCAATTCACACTTAAGTGTCTGGCAGAGGGTTCATCGAACCATTTTCATATTACTTCTCTACCATTCCACTCACGAATGGCGCATGGGCAACAGGAACATCTAACTCTTTCCGTTCGAGCTCTGATTTCTCTTATTTTATTATGTTGATAATTACTCCCCACGTAGGTGGGTGTCAACAAAATATTTTCGCATTCGGAAGAGAAAGTTGATGATTGAAATTTCGTAAATAGATCTAGCCGCAAAGAAAACGGATTTTGTTTCAGTAACTGCCACCCCAACTTGCTTATCATATCAGTAACACTCTCACCACAATTGCGCGTTAACACGAAACGGGCTCCCCTTTTTTACACTTCTGTCAATCCTACCTGGTAAGGATCCCACCCCGCTCAGCAATAATCCAGCAGAAGACGGACAAGTGTAATGTGGGCTGTCTCTTTAGTGCGTATGTCGCATCTTCTAAGTGTTCTGCCAACAAAGCCCAGTCTTTGTTTCGCCTTCCCCACAATGTTATCCATATGGTCTTTCCCATTTAAGTTGTTCGTAATTGTAATTCCTAGGTATTTAGTCGAATTGACAACCCGTAGATTTGTGCGATTTATCGTACACCCGAAATTTATCGGATTTCTTTGAGTACCCATGTGGATGACCTCGCACTTTTCTTTGTTTAGTGCCAATTGCCACTTTTCGCACCAGACAGAAATTCTCTCTAGATCATTTTGTAATTGGAATTGATCGTCTGATGATTTTACTAGAACTATTCATCCCATTCTGACGTTCTGAAGTTCTTCACTTTCACTTAAGACAGTAATACCATCAGCGAATCTTGTCTTTTATATCCTTTCACTCTGAATCTTGATCGCACTTTTGAACATTTTATTTCCATCATTGCTTCTGCAATGTATAGACTGTACCGTCGGGTCGGAAGAATATATCTCTTTGGTAACTTTAATTCTAGCACTTCGTTCTAGTCCTTCCATTTGTATTATTCCCTGTTGGTTCTTGTACAAGGTGACAATTATTGAACAGTATGAAATAAAATCGTCGTAACTTCTGAAGGGTTTGCGTTAGGACGTTCAAACTGCACGGATGGCCACGGGGCAGGATGAGAATTAGTATGGAAATTTGGAAATTCGTGGTAAGTTCTTATGGGACCAAACAGCTGAGGTCATCGGTCCTTAAGCTTAGGCACTACTTAATCTAACTTAAACTTACGCTAAGGACAATGCAGATACTCATGCCCGAGGGAGGACTCGAACCTCCGACGGGAGCAGCCGCGAGGACCGTGACAAGACGCCTCAGAATGTTTGCTGGTACTAAAACGTTAAAAAAGCTTCTCTTGGTATATGTGGTAAGTTTACACTGTCCATCTTTTCCACTATGTCGCACATATTTTCCGCGTTTGACTTACGAAATTCATAACCTAACATTAAACCTTTTCGTGACAAGAATATGCATTTCACCTCATTCAAGAGAAGAACTAAAGGCTGTATTAAGACAAATTACAGCTGATGATGGCTCCACAGGGTCCGAAATGCATCGTGTAGTTAATAGAATACGAGAAGCTCTGACTGAAGGAGTTTTTTAATTCATACCTCCAGTGTACTGAATACAGTCACGTTTGAAGCTGCGAAATATGGATGAAATTAAAAAAGGATTATAGGATGCAATAGTCGTTTGGAGATGAAGAAGCTTACGTAGAAAAGGGTAGCGTGCCGAGCTGCTTCAAAGCCGTCTCCGGACTGAAGACCACAACAGCAAGAACAGGCTGCGATGGTTAACGTATAGACAACAGAGCAGAGTCGTCCGGTGTGCGGACATTTGCCACGCCGGACATTTGCCACGATTTTACCTGCTCCGAAGGGTTGGATCCCTTGTCTCCCCCTCCTCCTCCTCATCGCATACTGAGCCTTTCCGCTGGTTTACTTAACATAGAACCAGAATCTCTTTGGATTTTCCGCCACATGTCTAGAGAGAGTTTCGTTGTGCAAACTATTAAATGCATCTCACATTGAAATCCGCACCAAATTTCGAGCCTCAGAACTTTGCTAATCTTGTAGATTCTGCGTTCGTCTAAAATGTACGTGCCTTTTTCGGTGCTCCTGTAGCAGCTTTCTGTCGTGTTTCGTGTACCATGGGGAATCAGTTCCGTCTCCTATTAATTTATTTGGTATGAATCTCTCGAGTGCTGTTGATACTATGTCTTTGAACTTAGGCCACATATGATCTTCACTTACATGGTTTGGAAGGATTTAGAACAAATACGGAAGTTGTTTTTTATCTACAATAGGGTGTCAACATATGGAAGGTAAATTGAAGTCACTGCCAACTATAATTTTATGAGTAGGGTACCTATTTGTGATGAGACTCATGTTTTTTTTTGAACTGTTCAGCAACTGTTTCATCTGAGACCGGGGGTCGGTAAAAGGAGCCAGTTATTAATTTATTCCGGTTGTCGAATATAACCTCTGCCCATACTAAGTCACAGGAACTATCTGCTTCAATGTCGCTTGTGAACTGAAACACACATTACATTTTTTTCCTGAAGTTGTGTTTCTTGTTCGTGCAGATCATTACAAATACGGCTTTTCCCTCCAAAACCTAGGATGCTTTCTCTGTGATCCTGTAAATACCAGAGCTAAACAATGTGGAACAACAAGGTACGTTACAAGCATAGCAGTCTGTATTACTTCATTTCTTTATTTCTAACATTTTAAAATTGTACGTCGACTTTAGATATGTCAGTCATAGATGTTCTTATCTCTATTTAGTGAACGTATTTTCAGTCATGTTTTGAACATTGTCCCGCTACACTTTATTAACTAATGTTTCGCAGTAAGAGATATCGCATTTTAGAGAGTAAATTAATATGGAGTATGTCGTTCGGAGCGTGGAATGTCAGATCCCTTAATCGGGCAGGTAGGTTAGAAAATTTAGAAAGGGAAATGGATAGGTTAAAGTTAGATATAGTGGGAATTAGTGAAGTTCGGTGGCAGGAGGAGCAAGACTTTTGGTCAGGTGAATACAGGGTTTTAAATACAAAATCAAATAGGAGTAATGCAGGAGTAGGTTTCATAATGAATAAAAAAATAGGAATGCGGGTTAGTTACTACAAGAAGCATAGTGAACGCATTATTGTGGCCAAGATAGACACAAAGCCCATGCCTACTACAGTAGTACAAGTTTATATGCCAACTAGCTCTGCAGATGATGAAGAAATTGAAGAAATGTATGACGAGATAAAAGAAATTATTCAGGTAGTGAAGGGAGACGAAAACTTAATAGTCATGGGTGACTGGAATTCGTCAGTAGGAAAAGGGAGAGAAGGAAACATACTAGGTGAATATGGATTGGGGGGAAGAAATGAAAGAGGAAGCCGCCTTGTAGAATTTTGTACAGAGCGTAACTTAATCATAGCTAACACTTGGTTCAAGAATCATAAAAGAAGGTTGTATACCTGGAAGAATCCTGGAGATACTAAAAGGTATCAGATAGATTATATAATGGTAAGACAGAGATTTAGGAACCAGGTTTTAAATTGTAAGACATTTCCAGGGGTAGATGTGGATTCTGACCACAATCTATTGGTTATGAACTGCAGATTGAAACTGAAGAAACTGCAAAAAGGTGGGAATTTAAGGAGATGGGACCTGGATAAACTAAAAGAACCAGAGGTTGTAGAGAGTTTCAGGGAGACCATAAGGGAACAATTGACAGGAATGGGGGAAAGAAATACAGTAGAAGAAGAATGGGTAGCTCTGAGGGATGAAGTAGTGAAGGCAGCAGACGATCTTAGTAGGTAAAAAGGCGAGGGCTAATAGAAATCCTTGGGTAACAGAAGAAATATTGAATTTAATTGATGAAAGGAGAAAATATAAAAATGCAGTGAATGAAGCAGGCAAAAAGGAATACAAACGTCTCAAAAATGAGATCGACAGGAAGTGCAAAATGGCTAAGCAGGGATGGCTAGAGGACAAATGTAAGGATATAGAGGCTTGTCTCACTAGGGGTAAGATAGATACTGCCTACAGGAAAATTAAAGAGACCTTTGGAGAGAAGAGAACCACTTGTATAAATATCAAGAGCTCAGATGGCAACCCAGTTCTAAGCAAAGAAGGGAAGGCAGAAAGGTGGAAGGAGTATATAGAGGGTTTATACAAGGGCGATGTACTTGAGGACAATATTATGGAAATGGAAGAGGATGTAGACGAAGACGAAATGGGAGATAAGATACTGCGTGAAGAGTTTGACAGAGCACTGAAAGACCTGAGTCGAAACAAGGCCCCGGGAGTAGACAACATTCCATTAGAACTACTGATGGCCTTGGGAGAGCCAGTCATGACAAAACTCTACCATCTGGTGAGCAAGATGTAGGAGACAGGCGAAATACCCACAGACTTCAAGAAGAATATAATAATTCCAATCCCAAAGAAAGCAGGTGTTGACAGATGTGAAAATTACCGAACTATCAGTTTAATAAGTCACAGCTGCAAAATACTAACGCGAATTCTTTACAGACGAATGGAAAAACTGGTAGAAGCGGACCTCGGGGAAGATCAGTTTGGATTCCGTAGTAATGTTGGAACACGTGAGGCAATACTAACCTTACGACTTATCTTAGAAGAAAGAATAAGAAAAGGCAAACCTACGTTTCTAGAATTTGTAGACTTAGAGGAAGCTTTTGACAATGTTGGTTGGAATACTCTCTTGCAAATTCTGAAGGTGGCAGGGGTAAAATACAGGGAGCGAAAGGCTATTTACAATTTGTACAGAAACCAGATGGCAGTTATAAGAGTCGAGGGGCATGAAAGGGAAGCAGTGATTGGGAAAGGAGTGAGACAGGGTTGTAGCCTCTCCCCGATGTTATTCAATCTGTATATTGAGCAAGCAGTAAAGGAAACAAAAGAAAAATTCGGAGTAGGTATTAACATTCATGGAGAAGAAGTAAAAACTTTGAGGTTTGCCGATGACATTGTAATTCTGTCAGAGACAGCACAGGACTTGGAAGAGCAGTTGAACGGAATGGATAGTGTCTTGAAAGGAGGATATAAGATGAACATCAACAAAAGCAAAACGAGGATAATGGAATGTAGTCAAATTGGGTGATGCTGAGGGAATTAGATTAGGAAATGAGACACTTAAAGTAGTAAAGGAGTTTTGCTATTTAGGGAGTAAAATAACTGATGATGGTCGAAGTAGAGAGGATATAAAATGTAGACTGGCAATGGCAAGGAAATCGTTTCTGAAGAAGAGAAATTTGTTAACATCGGGTATAGATTTAAGTGTCAGGAACTCGTTTCTGAAAGTATTTGTATGGAATGTAGCCATGTATGGAAGTGAAACATGGACGATAACTAGTTTGGACAAGAAGAGAATAGAAGCTTTAGAAATGTGGTGCTACAGAAGAATGCTGAAGATAAGGTGGGTAGATCACGTAACTAATGAGGAGGTATTGAATAGGATTGGGGAGAAGAGAAGTTTGTGGCACAACTTGACTAGAAGAAGGGATCGGTTGGTAGGACATGTTTTGAAGCATCAAGGGATCACAAATTTAGCATTGGAGGGCAGCGTGGAGGGTAAAATTCGTAGAGGGAGACCAAGAGATGAATACACTAAGCAGATTCAGAAGGATGTAGGCTGCAGTAGGTACTGGGAGATGAAGAAGCTTGCACAGGATAGAGTAGCATGGAGAGCTGCATCAAACCAGTCTCAGGACTGAAGACCACAACAACAACAACAACATGTCGTTCTTCTTTTCAAACATTCACATACCCATTTCTTCTGTCCTTGTTGTCTTTTGGGCATGTAGTGGTAGTCATCAAAGTAGGCACAAATGCAGTGATCAAAATGATTAGCGTACATTCGCATTCTCTTTACATCGTTCCTTTCTTTTTGCTCCCATGGCGATGGACTGTTTCTGTTGCCATCAGTAAGCGTGAATGGAAGTTACCGTACAGACAGAGGGATCTATATTTATACTTGGCAGAACCAATTAGATACTGACATAACCGTCGGTATTGCTTGCGTTTCCCAAAATTTATAAATATTCCGATTTCGGAAAAGAAGCTCTGTATTTGGCCAAGATGTCGAAGAAGAAGGTCCCTTACGTATTGGTTGTATCGAGTAAGATGTGGAGACGGCGGTTTGAAAGCGGACAGAAGAAGTACGAGGAAGGGCGTCCCTTACCTGAGGGATCGCTACTCAAGCTACCTGGCGAAGGGGCAAGTGTGGCAAATGTCCGGCGTGGCAAATGTCCGGCATTCGAGTCGTCCTACTTCTCCCGAATCAGCTGAGGGCGCTTGGCTGCGTTTGTGCGTGACCAGATGCGCAGTGGAGGGAGAGCGTGGCCTCGCCTCTGTCTCTCTCGCTTCCCGCCATTTAAAATTCTATTAATGCGTGAAAGGGCGTTGGCGGCGGCGGTGGCAGTGGTGGCGGCGGGGGCGGCGGGGAGCGGACGGCGGCGAGCCGCAGACTACCTGCCCGGCCCTTGCAGACCCGTCTGCGCTCTGCACAGTTCTGGGCGACTCCTGGCCGCCAGGGGAAGAGACGATCAGATGCAGAAAGCGGGGGACGGGTCAGTGGCCTTAGCGTGTCGCCACTTCCGCGACATTTGTCGCAGTACAGCGCAGCTAGCGCCGAGATTAAGACCCTACTCCTACACTCGGAGAGTCGCATTCAAAAGACATTGCCCACAGCTAATGTCGTACGTGTGTTATTCAAAACTTGTACTGCAAACAAAACGTTCAGCTTTGGCTGCTTTTAGCATGAGTATAATTGCCAACTTAGGGGATTACAGGGAGGGCAAAATGAAATTAGCCGAGGAAAATATCTGTAATACTGATGCGGAATCGACCCTTGTAATGAATAGCATTAGATAACAGTTTGGCTTTCGGAAGAGTAAAGCACCAGAGAGGCAGCTCTGACGTTGCGACTGGTGATGGAAGTACAACTACAGAAAAATCAGGACACGTTCATCGGATTTGGAGGCCTAAAAAAAAGCGTCCGACATCGTTAAATAGTGCTCCAGGGTCTGACAAAAAAGAGTAAGCCATAGGGAAAGACCATTAATATACAGTGCGTACAGGGTTACAGTTATTGAACTATACGGAAAAAATATAAATTACACTCCAAATGGAAAAAAGAACACATTGCCACCGGTGTGTCAGACCCACCATACTTGCTCCGGACACTGCGAGAGGGCTGTACAAGCAATGATCACACGCACGGCACAGCGGACACACCAGGAACCGCGGTGTTGGCCGTCGAATGGCGCTAGCTGCGCAGCATTTGTGCACCGCCGCCGTCAGTGTCAGCCAGTTTGCCGTGGCATACGGAGCTCCATCGCAGTCTTTAACACTGGTAGCATGCCGCGACAGCGTGGACGTGAACCGTATGTGCAGTTGACGGACTTTGAGCGAGGGCGTATAGTGGGCATGCGGGAGGCCGGGTGGACGTACCGCCGAATTGCTCAACACGTGGGGCGTGAGGTCTCCACAGTACATCGATGTTGTCGCCAGTGGTCGGCGGAAGGTGCAAGTGCCCGTCGACCTGGGACCGGACCGCAGCGACGCACGGATGCACGCCAAGACCGTAGGATCCTACGCAGTGCCGTAGGGGACCGCACCGCCACTTCCCAGCAAATTAGGGACACTGTTGCTCCTGGGGTATCGGCGAGGACCATTCGCAACCGTCTCCATGAAGCTGGGCTACGGTCCCACACACCGTTAGGCCGTCTTCCGCTCACGCCCCAACATCGTGCAGCCCGCCTCCAGTGGTGTCGCGACAGGCGTGAATGGAGGGACGAATGGAGACGTGTCGTCTTCAGCGATGAGAGTCGCTTCTGCCTTGGTGCCAATGATGGTCGTATGCGTGTTTGGCGCCGTGCAGGTGAGCGCCACAATCAGGACTGCATACGACCGAGGCACACAGGGCCAACACCCGGTATCATGGTGTGGGGAGCGATCTCCTACACTGGCCGTACACCACTGGTGATCGTCGAGGGGACACGGTACATCCAAACCGTCATCGAACCCATCGTTCTACCATTCCTAGACCGGCAAGGGAACTTGCTGTTCCAACAGGACAATGCACGTCCGCATGTATTCCGTGCCACCCAACGTGCCCTAGAAGGTGTAAGTCAACTACCCTGGCCAGCAAGATCTCCGGATCTGTCCCCCATTGAGCATTTTTGGGACTGGATGAAGCGTCGTCTCACGCGGTCTGCACGTCCAGCACGAACGCTGGTCCAACTGAGGCGCCAGGTGGAAATGGCATGGCAAGCCGTTCCACAGGAATACATCCAGCATCTCTACGATCGTCTCCATGGGAGAATAGCAGCCTGCATTGCTGCGAAAGGTGGATATACACTGTACTAGTGCCGACATTGTGCATGCTCTGTTGCCTGTGTCTATGTGCCTGTGGTTCTGTCAGTGTGATCATGTGATGTATCTGACCCCAGGAATGTGTCAATAAAGTTTCCCCTTCCTGGGACAATGAATTCACGGTGCTCTTATTTCAATTTCCAGGAGTGTACATACAACATGGAAACGTCACTACAGATATTAGGATTTACGTTATGACATGTTCGATATGCCTGCCATCATTGGCGATGATGTGGTGCAGACGAATAGCGAATTCTGCATGAACCGCCGAAGTGTCGGAACATCGATGCTGTCGCTGATCTCCTTCCTGAATGGCTGTTTTCAGCTCAGCAATGGTTTTGGGATTATTGCTGTACATCTTGTCTTTAATATAGCCCCACAAACAGGAGTCGCATGTATGAATGCAGAGTCTCGCGGCGATAATATTGAATAAAATGTTCTCGAGTTTCCAACCGCGTCAATAGCTTAAAACTACACGAGCTTTCGGCCAAGCACTCCCTGTCCATTGTCAAGTGTTATGACTGCCAGTGGGCTGTTGGTGCGCCCTTATATACACTAGCTGCCAGCTGTGACGTCACTGGTGCCCGTGACATTGCCATATATGGGCATGTTTTGAGTCGGCGTTCGATGTGCCCTCTTCAACCGGGCGATCGCTGGATCCCACGCAGCACTGAGCTGCAAGCCACCGTCTCTGTTCAGAGTGTTTGCGGTAAAAAGACCACCGACGAAGAGCAGGAAAAGAAACTTGCTTTGCTGCCATTCTGTGGCTCTGTGTCGGGCAAGATAAGCGGCCTGTTGAAAACACACAAGATCAGATCCATCTTCAGGCCTCCAACGAAAATCCGTCAGTTACTGAGACCAGTTAAAGACGCAGTAGGTCTCAGAACACCTGGAGTCTATGAAATACCTTGTGAGTGTGGCCAGAAGTACATCGGACAAACAATGCGCACTGTGAAACAACGTAGGGAAAAACATGAGAGGTTGGTTGGTTGGTTGGTTGGTTGGTTGTTTCGGGGAAGGAGACCAGACAGCGAGGTCATCGGTCTCATCGGATTAGGGAAGGACGGGGAAGGAAGTCGGCCGTGCCCTTTGAAAGGAACCATCCCGGCATTTGCCTGGAGCGATTTAGGGAAATCACGGAAAACCTAAATCAGGATTGCCGGACGCGGGATTGAACCGTCGTCCTCCTGAATGCGAGTCCAGTGTCTAACCACTGCGCCACCTCGCTCGGTAACATGAGAGGTATTATCGCCTACGCTATCCAGAGAAATCTGCGTTAGCTGAGCATGTGTTAGAAAACGGTCACCGCATAAAATTTGACGATACCTCTGTCGTGGCTCGCACTAACAGCTTTTGGGACAGTTTAATAAAGGAAGCTATTGAAATAAAAATTACCGCAAACACTCTGAACAGAGACGGTGGCTTGCAGCTCAGCGCTGCGTGGGATCCAGCGATCGCGCGGTTGAAGAGGGCACATCGAACGCCGACTCAAAACATGCCCATATATGGCAATGTCACGGGCACCAGTGACGTCACAGGCGGCAGCTAGCGTATATAAGGGCGCACCAACCGCCCACTGGCAGTCGTATACTTGACAATGGCCAAGGAGTGCTTGGCCGAAAGCTCATGTAGTTTTAAGCGATTGACGCGGTTGGAAACCCGACACCATTTTATTCAGGAGTCGCATGTGTTCAAACACGGAGAATATGGAGACCAATCGAGGCCATGCCAGTGGCTACTGGGTGCCCCAGAGCCAGAATCGGTCCCCAGAGTGCTCCTCCAGGACATCACTCTCCTGCGTCGATAGGGTCGAGCTCCGTCTTGCATGAACCACATCTTGTTAAAATCAGGGTCAGTGTGGATTGTAGGGACGAAATCCTCTTCAAAACTTCACGTACCGTTCGGTAGTCACCGTGCAATTAAGGAATATAAAAAAGTGTTCAAATGTGTGTGAATTCCTAAGGGACCAAACTGCTAAGGTCATCGGTCGCTAGACGTACACACTACTTGAACTAACTTAACGCAAAGGACAACACTCACACCAATGCCCGAGGGAGGACTGGTTCAGAATGGTTCAAATGGCTCTGAGCACTATGGGACTTAATATCTGAGGTCATCAGTGTCCTAGAATTTATAACTGCTTAAACGTAACTAACCTAAGGACATCGCACACATCCATGCCCGGGGCAGGATTCGAACCTGTGACCGTAGCGGTCTCGCAGTTCCAGACCGAAGCGCCTAGAACCGCTCGGCCACAACGGCCGGCCGCTAAGGAATATCGCACCAATTATTTCGTGACTGGACATTGCACACCACACAGTCACCCGTTGAGGGTGAAGAGACTTCTCGATCGCGAAATGCGGATCTCAGTCCCCCAAATGCGCCAATTTTGCTTACTGACGAACCCATCTAAATGAAAGTGGGCTTAGACGCTAAACCAAACCATAATGCGCAGCCGCGCGGGGTAGCCGTATGAAAATGATGGAGAAAAGGATTTTTGCTGGGGCTCAAACATTAAAACGCCAGGAGTCGCCCAGAAGCTTTTCTTGGATTATGTGGTAAGTTTACACTGTTCTTCTTTTCCAACATTTCGCACTTATTTTCCGCGTTTGACTTACGAAATTCATAACCTAACATTAAACTTTTCGTGAGAGGAATAAGCATTTCACACCATTCAAGAGAAGAACTGAAGCATGTATTAAGACAAATTATACCTGAAGATGGACCCACACGGTCAAAAATGCATCGTGGAGTTAATATAACACGAGAAGTTATGACTGAAGGCGTTTTGTAATTCATACTTCCAGTGTATAATCCTTCTTACATGGTGCAGGATGAAAAGTTAATCATCCATTTAAATCTGATAACTACACTCCTGGAAATGGAAAAAAGAACACATTGACACCGGTGTGTCAGACCCACCATACTTGCTCCGGACACTGCGAGAGGGCTGTACAAGCAATGATCACACGCACGGCACAGCGGACACACCAGGAACCGCGGTGTTGGCCGTCGAATGGCGCTAGCTGCGCAGCATTTGTGCACCGCCGCCGTCAGTGTCAGCCAGTTTGCCGTGGCATACGGAGCTCCATCGCAGTCTTTAACACTGGTAGCATGCCGCGACAGCGTGGACGTGAACCGTATGTGCAGTTGACGGACTTTGAGCGAGGGCGTATAGTGGGCATGCGGGAGGCCGGGTGGACGTACCGCCGAATTGCTCAACACGTGGGGCGTGAGGTCTCCACAGTACATCGATGTTGTCGCCAGTGGTCGGCGGAAGGTGCACGTGCCCGTCGACCTGGGACCGGACCGCAGCGACGCACGGATGCACGCCAAGACCGTAGGATCCTACGCAGTGCCGTAGGGGACCGCACCGCCACTTCCCAGCAAATTAGGGACACTGTTGCTCCTGGGGTATCGGCGAGGACCATTCGCAACCGTCTCCATGAAGCTGGGCTACGGTCCCACACACCGTTAGGCCGTCTTCCGCTCACGCCCCAACATCGTGCAGCCCGCCTCCAGTGGTGTCGCGACAGGCGTGAATGGAGGGACGAATGGAGACGTGTCGTCTTCAGCGATGAGAGTCGCTTCTGCCTTGGTGCCAATGATGGTCGTATGCGTGTTTGGCGCCGTGCAGGTGAGCGCCACAATCAGGACTGCATACGACCGAGGCACACAGGGCCAACACCCGGCATCATGGTGTGGGGAGCGATCTCCTACACTGGCCGTACACCACTGGTGATCGTCGAGGGGACACTGAATAGTGCTCGGTACATCCAAACCGTCATCGAACCCATCGTTCTACCATTCCTAGACCGGCAAGGGAACTTGCTGTTCCAACAGGACAATGCACGTCCGCATGTATCCCGTGCCACCCAACGTGCTCTAGAAGGTGTAAGTCAACTACCCTGGCCAGCAAGATCTCCGGATCTGTCCCCCATTGAGCATGTTTGGGACTGGATGAAGCGTCGTCTCACGCGGTCTGCACGTCCAGCACGAACGCTGGTCCAACTGAGGCGCCAGGTGGAAATGGCATGGCAAGCCGTTCCACAGGACTACATCCAGCATCTCTACGATCGTCTCCATGGGAGAATAGCAGCCTGCATTGCTGCGAAAGGTGGATATACACTGTACTAGTGCCGACATTGTGCATGCTCTGTTGCCTGTGTCTATGTGCCTGTGGTTCTGTCAGTGTGATCATGTGATGTATCTGACCCCAGGAATGTGTCAATAAAGTTTCCCCTTCCTGGGACAATGAATTCACGGTGTTCTTATTTCAATTTCCAGGAGTGTATAATCAACGCTTATCTCCCTCTACAGTATATTTATCCCCTTTACCACCACCACCACCACCACTTCCCTCGATTACCAAATTGATGGTTCTAAAATGCCTAAAGATGTGCCCTACCAGCCGATCATTTCTTTTTGTCAATATGTGCCATGAATTTTTTTCCGCATCTCGATTCAGTACCTCAGTATTTGTTAGAGGATCCATCTAATCCTCAGCATTCTCTTTTAGTGTAACACCACATTTCAAAAGCTTCTATTCCCATCTTGTCTGAACTGCTTATCGCCCCTGGTTCACTGCCGTACATGTCTACATGTCCCTTTTCGTGATGGGGTAGATTGGTAGCCTCAACGATACGGATAGCTGTACTATAGGTGGAAAGGCAAAGGACATTCATCGGAAATATTTTGTGTGTAGCTGACACTGGGTGTTTGTAATAACCTTTGTGAAGATATCTAGTCATTTGGTTCTTCTATGGGTTAATATTGCATTATTTGTATAACAGTTTGTACCACTTCTTATAATTTCATTGCAGATCTGAAGATGGTAACTTAGTTTTAAAGAAACCAATTATCTACAATAAAGTTTTATCAGGATTTGTTTACGCTTATCCCCTGCTCATTCACTTTCATTTTACTACTCTTTAGCATTATGGATTAGTTCAAGATTATTTTGGTTACGACTTTCTTCAAAATCAAGTTTTTATTTTTCAGTATCATTCTGTGGGATACCTGCTACATTTGATCATATGAGAACATAATTCCAGGTAATTAATTTAAAAAGGGTGAGATCCATAATCATACATAATAATACAGAAGGATGTACCTATTATGTGCTAATGGCTTGATGTGTACCATAACACTGGATGATCAAAAAGTCAGTATAAATTTGAAAACTTAATAAACCACGGAATAATGTACATAGAAAGGTAAAAATTGACACACATGCTTGGAATGACATGGGGTTTTATTAGAACCAAAAAGAAAAACAAAGTTCACAAAATGTCCGACAGACGCGTGAAAGATCTCTTACGCGCGTCGTTTGGTGATGATCATGTGATCAACCGCCACTTTCGTCATGCTTGGCCTCCCAGGTCCCCAGACCTCAGTCCGTGCGATTATTGGCTTTGGGGATACCTCAAGTCGCAAGTGTATCGTGATCGACCGGCATCTCTCGGGATGCAGAAGACAACATCCGACGCCAATGCCTCACCATAACTCTGGACGTGCTTTACAGTGCTGTTCACAACATTATTCATCGATTACAGCTATTGTTCAGGAATGATGGTGGACGTATTGAGCAAATACCTGTAGAGAACATCATCTTTACTTTGTCTTACTTTGTTATGCTAATTATTGTTATTCTGGTCAGATGAAGCGCCATCTGTCGGACATTTTTTAAATTTTTGTATTTTTTTGGTTCTAATAAAACCCCATGTCATTCCAAGCATGTGTGTCAATTTGTACCTCTCTATCTACAGTATTCCGTGATTTATTCAGTTTTCAAATTTATACTGACTTTTTGATCACCCGGTATATCATAGTAATCCATCTAGAAGATGTGGTTTGTGGCTCGTCTTCTTTCTTTTCCCTAGCCGGCATAGGGTCGCTTTTTCAGAATTTGGCACATTTTAAGAATATAATTTGAGACAACTATCATTAATTTAGAATGTGTTAAGTTTCGTTTATCTCACGTAAAATTTAGTTCTTAGCCAAATTCACTAACTCAGCTACACAACAAAATGGCAGATTTCTTATCTCCCCCCCCCCCTCCCACCCCACACTTTTTTCGACATCTATATACGCCCATGGATACGAGGCTGTTTTAAAGATGCCTGTCGTCAGATTAATGACCCTGTGGTGACCACTGTGTTATACGGGACGTAGTTTCAGTCTTAACTAATTTGTCGGGCTTTATGGTTTTCCGTAAATGAGGGGACCGCACGTTTCTGGGTTAACTCAAGTTAATAAGTTGTTTCCAGAAAAGGATGAAATTAATTTCGAAAGCAGGTGAAAGATACTAATAAATAGTCTCGCCAACAGACGAAGTTGTGCGTTCCACAAGACAATTTAAATCTCCCTGGAAGTTTCGTAACAAGACGCTAATGTAGTGAACACAGAAAGAAGAATTTTCTGAGAGCAAAAGCTCTAAAATTATCTTAGGCACGCTTCCGCTACTACTGGGTCGATTTTTTTAAAAGCATATGCGGGGCGGTTTATTATTTCTAAATATCGCCAGTGGCTGTTTACTTACTGCCAGTCTGCCGAGACACCAGCTTTGACATGTGTATTTCCACAGACTAGATCTGTTTTTCAGGACGTGGGCTGCAAGTAGTAAAGCGAGTCTCATCAGATTTCTGACTGAAAGCGTCGTATAACACGGATGACGAAATACTTCCGCTAAGATGGCTGTAGCTTCTGCTGCATGCAAAGAAGACGAATACATTGCCTTCATCCTGCTTCTGAATGAAAACCGGAGGCGAAGTAGGTACCAATTACATCGATCTACAAGTCATAGACTTCAAATAACTGAATAACAAAAAGTCGGGCGTATAATCGTTCGTTATTCGAACAGAGAGGAATAGCAAGTTCTCATCTCTGCCCCTGTATTACTTCTCTTGATACTTCGTGCGTGTTGCGAAGTTTAAGAACGATGTGGCGCGTAGCTTTGAGCCTTGTGGAAGCCCTACTATTTGAATCTACTTGCGATAGACATCTAGTAAGCAATGCGCTGCTTATTTACCCCAGTCTCTGTTCCGACGGATTCAGGATTCTTAGAGATTTCAACAACACAATTTATGCAACTGGGAACTGAAACCAGAACCTCCGCTCCCAACAGAAAGGACGCTAACAACCGTATTGCGGAAATAGTCGTGTTGTTCTACTAGACCTCATTTGGTCGCTATTGTTTATGGAGCAGCTGCTCATGTCACATTTTTGTAGCATGTTTTGGTGCAAGTTACGGTATTTCTGTGCGAAACTTTTCCTTACCTAACAAGATTAGTGCTTCCAAGCCCCTCTTGCAACTAATCAGGCTTTCTCAGAGTGTTTACGGTTTATTTTTTGTTTATTTTTACTTATTTATCAGGTTAGGTAGAATCGAGCGAACCAAAGTTAGTTGGTCATGGGACAACTCATTACATAATTTACAAAATGCTCTTTTAGAAAATTTAGAAAGAGAAGAACTAAAGAACCAATAGAACACGACAAATATTCAATTAATTAAGATATTAGAGAGAAAAGTTGTCAACTATTATGAGGAACTCTTGTACAGGATAGAAGGTGTGTTCCAGAAGGAAACATTTTAAGTTAGATTTGAGACTTAGGTTTTACAGTTGTCCTCGAAATCTACTGAAAATGAAATGTACTGAATAGTGGATTCCTTTCTGTAGAGTTCTTAAGGAAAGGCTGTAAAGCTTAGACACTTAGCTCTGTCATCTGAAATTAAAAAATTGTCACTCCAAATTACACAAACTTTGTTTTAAGTAAGTGATTAACAGCAGTGTGTGCTGAGAATGTTTATAACTGACAATGGTATTTAACGCACAGTACATTTTATGGTGTTCACCACAAGAGATAAATTACTAATAGTAACCAGAGATTAACGCCGTGAAATAATAATTTATGTAAATGAGTGTAAACTGTTTCATCTTCTGTTCTCAGTTGAATGGTGTGCACTTAGGGGGTCAGTCAGTTAATGTGTTGGTTGTGGTTCGGTGTCAACACATTCTCAATTTCAGTGATGAATTTCGTCTCTGGAAAATACCTGGAATGTCAACTTAGATTCTTGTCTGGGCGGAAACCTTGTGATAGTTGTAGGTAGCGGCATTCCCAGTTCATGACTGGCTTACGGAGTTCCGCGCGAGTTAGACGGAAGTTGGTAGGCGTGTTTCTACGTCTATTTAAATTTCACGACAGTAGCTCAAGAGTGGCGTTAGTTGCGCCACTCTTAGGATGCAAATCGGGTTTGCTTTAAATACACGCTATAACGGGCGTCCCCGTATTTACCTTCAAGATTGGAAGTGTTGAGTTGATGTTAGTCAATAATAACTTTACGACGATGAGGATACCATAGTCAACAGCTCACTGAGTTTGAATGGGGCTAAGAGAAGCTGGATGTTCAGTCCGTGACACTGCAGAAATATTCGCCAGTAGTCACTGTACACGATTGCTAGTTGCGGTGGTCATGGGGTGTGGACGGTCACGAGGCACTATCGAGAGGAAGACCGTCGTTTCTGGTGTATGGCTGTGGTGCATCTGCAGCAACAATTTCAGCGGCAAGTGGCATTACAGTGACACAAGGAACTCTTACAAATCGGTTACTCCAAGGCCAGATCCAAGCCACACGGCCTATAACGTGAATTCCACAGACCCCAAACCTCCAGCATCTACGACTTCAGCGGTGTCAAGAAAGAGCTCATTGGAGAACGGGTCGACCAAAGCGTCCGATCCCACCCGTCGGCTTTGACCCGTGACGTAAAGCTGTTGTGGTGAGTGACGTCATGACGGCGCGGAATTTAGTTTGTGAGAGTGGCGTGTTTGTAGGTGTCGTTTTGGTATGATCGGTGGTGCTCCCTGGTGTTGTATTAGGTGATGTTTCTGGTTTAGTTTGCGTGTGTGGCGTGTTTACAGGTGGCGTATTGTTGCGGTCGGTGGTTATGGGGTTCATTTGCGTGATAGCATTGCACGTGTGTGGTATCGGGACTGTGCGGAATATTTTTCAGTGATTTAACGATTTTAGTTTTGTTATTTCGACGTTGTTGTAGTTTCTTCTGTTCGTCGTGTGTGAATTTTGGTAAATTGCTTTTTTTATGTCTTTGGTAGGTATGGATATGACTGACAAGGTCAACACTTTTCGGTTGGCGGCGATGATGGGGGACAGTGTGTTGTCTCTAATAAAATTTCTTCTAGTATTCGGATTTTTGGATGAAGTTTTCAGTATGTCGTGAAGAAATGGGGCTTACTAAAGTTCGGGCGTCTCGGACCAGCGACGGCTGCTTGTGGAGATGTCATAAGGATAACAGGTCAAGGGAAGTGTTCGATTCCAATTTTGTTGGTTTTTTTGTTTTTGAGGTAGTGATGATTGTGGACGTGGTTGTAGTTTTGGGTTTTATGATTTGGTATCGGTAGTTGCTCTATATAGGTCAAGGGAAGTGTTCGAATCCAATGTGTGGTTGTCGTTTTGTGTGGTTTGGTATGGTGGTGTGTGTCTAAATTTGTTTATATTTACTTTGTCCCCACCCAAAAACCCCCAATTTCCCACGCTTGTCCCGTTAGTTTCATTAGGTTTTTTGTGGAACGTGTGTGTGTTGGTTTTTCAATGTATTTTCGTGTTTGTGGTCATGTTTACGTAATGACGTCATAGGGGCCATATTGTAGTGTATGGTCGTTTCCGCATATTTGTGACGTCATGGGTCAAAGCAGACAGGTACAATCGGACGCTTCTGTATTTCCGAGGTCTGTTGTGTTTTCTAATGAAAGCTGGTTCTGCCTCGATGCCAGTGATGGCCGCGTGTTGGTTAAGAGGAGGCCAATTGAGGGCCTGTAAGCAATCGGCCTACACACTGCACCTACTCTTGGATCTATAGTCAGCAGAAATCTCGTGGTTATCCCACACCCCCTGACTGCAAATCTGGACGTCATTCTGATGATTCGACCTGTTGTGCTGTCATTCAAGAACAGTATTCGAACGGTTGTGTTCCAACAGGATAACGCTCTCCCGCTGTTGTACCCAAACAAGCTCTACAGAGTGTCGACATGTTGCCTCGGCCTGCTCGATCACCAGATCTGTCTCCAATCGAGCATCTATGGGACATCATCTGACGACAACTCCATTGTCGCGTACACAACCAGCGTTCTTGTTTTGACCGACTAAATGCAACTGGCGTGGAACCCCATCCCACGAACTGACATCCGACACCAGTACGACACAATGCGTGCACGTCTACTTGCTTGCATTCAACATTCGGGCGGTTATTAACCAGCATGCATTTACAATGACTTTTCTCGCGCTTACATTAACCTGCGATCTTGCAAAGTTAATTGCGGGGGTTGCTCAGAAAGTAATGCACCCATTTTTTTCTTCCTTAATTCCTTATTGAACATAATAAGAATTACACACAAAATAGAATGTTTCATCTACACACCCTATTTTTCCACGTAATATCCATCCCTTCCTCCAGCGCGAAACAAAGTCGTGTATGCCCTGTCGGTACCAATCCTTGTCCTGGTGGCGGAGCCAGTGCTTCACTGAGTCTCTCCTCATCGTCCTCAAAATGTTTTCCACGAATGGCATCCTTTAATGGCGAATGGCAACATCAGCTCGCTGCAACATGTCAGGTATGACGGCCGTGGATGGTCTCCCCGACCGCTGCAAATAGTGGAGTTCCGCCGAACCCTCTGTGCCCAGCGACTAATTGTACTTCATACTAATATGGATGAGGCGTCTGTTCTTTCGGACATGTCCGAAAGAACAGACACCATTGATGACCTGCAGCCGTCCAGAACGAAATTAGAATTATATATTAATACCTTCGGCTGCTGTTGGGCGTTGGTATATATCAATGGTGACAGGTGAAAATGTGTGCCCCGACCGGGACTCGAACCCGGGATCTCCTGCTTACATGGCAGACGCTCTATCCATCTGAGCCACCGAGGACACAGAGGATAGTGTAACTGCAGGGAATATGTCGCTCACGCCTCCCACGCGACCCACATTCTCACATGTCCACACACTACATTCGTAGTGTCCCTACCCAACACACTCATTACTGGTGGAAGACACTCTTACCAAGTCCCTTAAGAGTTCGGGTAATATTTGCGGATATGTAATTCTAATTTCGTAACTGTACTTCTGTCGACAGCAGATGATCCACAGACTTTGTACAAGCGTTTGTGAATATTCGCCACAGTTTCTTTCTCTGCAGTGAGAAATTCCAATTTGAAACTACCCTGCAGCTACGCTATCTGTCGGAAGTGACGGAAACTTGGCGCGTTCACTCAGGAGACTTCAAATAACAGTACTGTTTTCAGCTGAGAAAAAAAAAATGCAGGGCATTACTTTCTGGGCAACCCTCATACTGAAATATGTTACCTTGACAAATGTATTCCAGAAATTTCGTTACTCTACATTGATTACTACTTGGTGTGCGATTTTTTTTTTTTTTTTTTTTTTCGTCAGTGGAGGTAGACTGGTACGGTAAGAAATGATGAGGCTGCCTGCAGAATCGTCAATGGGAGGAACAGGTGAATAACATTGAAAACAATTAGGCAAATGATAATAGAGCATGTGTTAAGATATCAAGGAGTAATTTCAATGGTACTTGAGGGAACTTCAGAGGATAAAAATTTAAGGGAAGACAGAGATTGGAGTAGATCCAACAAATGATTGTGCATGCTGGATGCAAATACTACTCTGAGAGGAAGTGTTTTTCTATGTTCTCCAAATTTTCTCTCTTCTCTGGAGAACGATTTCATTCGTACCTTGGGAATACTAATTTCGCACTACAGCTGCCGCTTAGTCCGCAAGTGGCAGCACACTTACAAGGTGCTGCGTACAATGGCTATCACAGCCACCCTGCCTCCGGCTCACCCGCTCCATCGTTACCGACGTCGAGGGTAGCCGCCCCCTCGCGTTTGCTGACAAATACGACCCGCACGCAAATTCGCCGTTACAAGCGGGCGGCTCGGAATCAATTTCTGCCCCTGTCCTGCTCTCTTCTCATCCCGCATGCACCCCTCGCCGCCGTCTCCCGTGGAACGCTCATTATGACCGGCCGAGTAACAGTTTTGCTAACAGCGTCCGATCTGAATAATGACATTACCCCAACTTGTAACTTCCCCTCGTGCGGTCGGCGGCGCGTCGTCTGAGAAGAGGCGGCACCACTACAAGGCCGATGCATCTTGCAGAGGAAGAGGAGGAGCCCAAAGCGATCCCTAACAAAAAAAGTCACTGGCAGCAGGAGAAGGCCTCTCTGGCGCTTTTACTGCAAAGAGAGAAGCACGAATATTGTCCAGTTCGTTGCTTAATTCTTCCAACAAGCTTCAGATGGTTCAAATTGCTCTGAGCACTATAGGACTTAACATCTGAGGTCATCAGTCCCCTAGAACTTAGAACTACTTAAACCTAACTAACCTAAGGACATCACACACATGAATGCCCGGGGCAGGATTCGAACCTGCGACCGTAGCGGTCGCGCGGTTCCAGACTGAAGAGCCTATAACCGCTCGGCCACAACGGCCGGCCAACAAGCTTCAGATGCATGTTCGAAGCAACAAGAATTGTTCTTCCGTTATTTCGGCTGCAGCCTGTACTGCCATCGTTATATGTTATTGTTGACTCATTTCTAACGATATGAAGCGAAATTTGTGACTTGACTGACGATATTTTTGGTAGGGAGAACGCAGAAAGTTATTTCGGGTCGAAAGAGTCATCGATAGCTTTGTGAGTGCCCCAAGGAAGTGTGCTGCGTACCTTGCTGTTCATGTTGCACTCGTATGCTAATGACCTTTCAGGCAATAGGGCAATAGTAATAATAACCACAGATTTTTCGTAGATGTAGTAACCTATAACGAAATACTGTGTGAAAGAATCGGCACGAATCCACAATGAGATTCTGACTCTGATCAGAGTGAGCGCTGATAGGCAGATTAAAACTGTGTGCCGGACCGAGACTCGAACTCGGTACCTTTGCCTTTCGCGGGCAAGTGCTCTACCAACTGAGCTACCCAAGCACGACTCACGCCCCGTCCTCACAGCTTTACTTCTGTCAGTATCTCGTCTCCTACCTTCCAAACTTTACAGAAGCTCTTCCGCGAACTTTGCAAAATTAGCACTCCTGAAAGAAAGGATATTGCGGAGACATGGCTTAGTCACAGCCTGGGAGATGTTTACAGAATGAGATTTTCACTCTGCAGCGGAAGGCAAAGGTCCCGAGTTCGAGTGTCGGTCCGGCACACAGTTTTAATCTGCCAAGAAGTTTCATATCAGTGCACACTCCGCTGCAGAGTGAAAATCTCATTCTGGAAACATCCCCCAGGCTGTGGCTAAGCCATGTCTCCGCAATATCCTTTCTTTCAGGAGAGCTAGTTCTGCAAGGTTCACAGGAGAGCTTATGTAAGGTTTGGATGGTAGGAGACGAGGTACTGGCAGAAGTAAAGCTGTGAGGACGGGGCGTGAGTCATGCTTGGGTAGCTCAGATGGTAGAGCACTTGTCCGCGAAAGGCAAAGGTCCGAGTTCGAGTCTCGGTCCGGCACATAGTTTTAATCTGCCATAAAGTTTCAATCTGAACGCATATTCACGCAGATCTTAACCAGATTTCAAAATGGTGTACAATTCGCAACTTGCTGTCAATGTTCATAACCGTAAGATGGTGCACTTCACAAGACGGAGCAACAATATATCCCACGACTATAGTATCAGTGAATCACAGCTGTAATCGTCCATCTCATACTAACACCTATTATTTGAATGGCTATCAAATCTAACGATCACATAACCTCAGCATCAGTTAAAGCACGTGATAGACTGCTTTTTGTTGGTGGAATGTTTGGGAAATACAATCAGACTGCTTACGAATAATTAGTGCAACCGGTTCTAGAATATTTCTCAAATGTGTGGGACCCGTACCAAATGCGACTAACAGGGGATATTGAACGGATAAAAGGAAGAGCATCACGAATGGTCACAGGTTTGTTCGACCCTTGGCAGAGTGTTATGAAGATGCTGAAAGAACAGAAATGGCAGTCGCTTGAAGATAAACGCAAACTATCCCGTGGAAACCTACTTACAGTGTTTCTAAGTGTGTTTTTTAGGGATGAATGTAGGAATATGCCGCACCCTCCTATGTATCGCTCCCAAAGACAACGCGATGACAAGATTAGATTAACTGCAGCTCGCTCAGAGGCATTGAAGCTATCACTCTTCCTGCACTCCACACGTGAATGGAACGGGTAAAAGCCCTAATAATTACTACAGTGGATCGTACCCTCTGTCAAGTACTCTTTGATAATATTTGTTAACACAGAAAAAGTGTTCGACGACGTAAAAGTAGTGCAAGAATGAGATCCTCAGAAAGAATGGCATAGACAAAGAAGAATCAAATACAAAGTCTAGAAGAATCGGAAAGGAATAACAGGAATGGAAGATCACGAGAAAAGTAATCTGACTAAGAACGGCATAAAGCAGGGGTCTCCTACTGCTCAACCTGTTCGTCGAATAAGCAATGACAAAAATAAAAGGAAGTTTCGAAAGTTAAATTAAAATTTGCAGTTAGAGGATATCGGCGAAAAGAGTCTGTGGCGCTACTGCTATTTTATGTGAAAACGAGGAAGAGTTTGTTTGTTGGATGAAGCGGTCTACTTGGCATAGATTACTGACAGAGCAAACTACACAAACAGATGTACCGAGGAAGAATAGAAATGAGGTTAACCACAAAATTAAAATCAGAATTGGGGCTATCGCATTAGTCGCAACGCTGTTCTACCTCGGAAGCAAAATAACGAACGATAGATGAAGCAGGGAGGAGATAAGCATTACGTTAACACAGACAACGACAGCGTTCCTTGAAAAAAAAAAAAAAGAAGAGAGAGAGAGAGACCTACAAGAAGTATGAAACGTAGGCAGAACACTGAGAAAGGATTTTCTGAGAATGTATGTCTGGAGAACAGAATTTTAGGGAAGTGAATCACGGGGCATGGAAAAACGGGGAGAAAAAGGAGAATGTTTTAGAGAAGGATGCTGAAAATTAATTAGACTGATAAGAAATGTTGAAGTTTTCCGCACAATCGGCTTAGAAGAGCTGACAGTAAGAAAGACCAGGAGAATAGGACATATCTTAAGATATCAGCGAGCCGGCCGGTGTGGCCGAGCGGTTCTAGGCGCTTCAGTCGGGGACCGCGCGACCGCTATGGTCGCAGGTTCGAATCCCGCCTCGGGCATGGATGTGTGTGATGTCCTTAGGTTAGTTATGTTTAAGTAGTTCTAAGTTCTAGGGGACTGATGACCTCAGATGTTAAGTCCCATAGTGCTCAGAGCCATTTGAACCATTTAGACATCAGCGAATAACTCCTGTGGTACTAGAGTGTGGGCAGAAAACTGTAGCGGGAGAAAGAGACTGAAATATTTCCAACAAATAATTATTGGACGAAAGTGCTGCTTAGAGATCAAGAGGATGGCACAGGTGGGGAACTAGTGGCGGGCAGCATCAAACGAGTCAGAAAAGTGACAAGCCAAAACAAAAACGCTGTCATACATCCGTCAACATACGCAATGTAAACGCAGAGATTTGCAGCCACTAATCCGCTTTTGCTACTTGTTGTGAGTAAACACACACACACACACACAAAACATGTGCGCATTTTCTATACCATTTTTATCAACGTCGGTATCTATACTAGCATTACATTAAAGAGAGACCATCACAAATTATAAATGCAATAGTCTTTAGGCGTATCAGTAAGGTTATATACGACGGCAGAAACAGATGTAGTAGTTGAGTTTCAGGTCTGTGTCTCTCAGCCATACAAATACGATTCGCTTGTCATCGTCTTCCTTACGGCATTCACATCAGGCCAATGCGATGTTTCCTGTAGCAAACGTGGTTAAACATGACGCGTGTATCAGTCTTCTTAAATCTTGCGAAGAATGTGTGTGTACCTGTGAGCCCACAGGTTAATGTTACTTCCTTAGCCAGCATTAATTTCTTACCATCGTCATATCGTCTATCCCTTAAGCAGTTCTGAGTGCAACTGATTCGTATTACGTAGCTCACTATGAAAATTCGACATTACTTCGCATTTCGCGACGAAAATGTTTCGAAACGTGAAAATCCATGTTATGACATGAGTGATATACTCCTCGTTCACTTCTCGTGTGAGAACTGCTTTAGGAAGTCCATAAGTGTCCGAAAAGGGTAGGGGGGGGAGGGAGGGGGAAGAGGTGCATGCAAGAGGTAACAAAGTGAACTTACTAAACGTTACATTGCTTGACTGTCAGGTTGTTCATGGGAAACTACAGGCTACCGTTTTCTTGTCGTGGCGGCGGGTTTCGCGTTGTTTTGCAGTCTTGGGGATGTGAATCTTTACAGAACATTTGTCGAAACTGAATATCTGACCTTTTCTCTGTCGCTCCCTTGTACAGCCCTGAACGATCTACAAAAAGGGCAGTTACAACACCCGGCACAGACCGATCCAGTTCCCGCATTAACAGACCCTTCACTTTCGCACATCTCTCATCTCAACAGTAAACTGAGCGAGGTGGTGCAGTACACTGGACTCGCAATCGGGAGGACGACGGTTGAAACCCGCGGCCGGCCATCCTGATTTTAAGTTTCCCGTGATTTCCCCAAATCGCTACAGGCAAATGCCGGAATGGTTCCTTTAAAAGGGCACGGCCGACTTCCTTCCCCATCCTTCCCTAATCACATGAGACCGACGACCTCGCTTTTTTGGTCCTTCCACAAATCAACCAACATGCCAGCCAACCTCTACAGTAAGTTTCCATATAACCAGTCAAAGCTTGCTGGGACTTCATTCAGTTTTATTCGGCAGAGCTACTGTAGTAGAGCATGAAGAACATGGTCATCCAATATGTGCTGTAGGTGTCTTCACCTGCACTTCATCTACCGGCCCAAATACAGAAGAAATATAAATTTTTGCTCCAATGAGAGGAAGAAATAGTGAAATATTAGTGCCTAAAATGTGCCTTGATCTCCTCAAACTACACAGTTCTTGAACTACGTGGGGTGCAACCCTGCGCGACATCCAACCAGAGAGTTAGTAGTCCAGATGCCATGTCTACACAATAACGTGCCTAATCAGGCGAGACAATGGTCATTATGGTTTAATCTAGGCTGTTACGACTTGGTTCCCTCGACCAGTTTCATGATTGTTTTCGAAGGTTCCGTAAATCCATATTCACAATAATAGTATAAAAAGATGTATTTGGGTTTTTGTTGTTGTGGTCTTCAGTCCCGAGATTGGTTTGATGCAGCTCTCCACGCTACTCTATCCTGTGCAAGCCTCTTCACCTCTGAGTAACTACTGCAACCTACATCCTTCTGAATCTCCTGAATATATTCATCTCCTGGTTTCAGTTTACGTCTTTTACCCATTACACTTCCTCCCATCACTAAATTGGCGATCCCTTGATACCTCAGAAGGTGTCCTACCAAACGATCCCTTCTTCTAGTCAAGTTGTGCCACATACTTCTCTTCTCCCAAATTCTGTTCAGTACCTCCTCATTAGTTACGTGATCTACACATCTAATCTTCAGGATTCTCCTGTAGCACCAGATTTCAAAAGCTTCTATTTTCTTATTGTCTAAGCTGTGTATCGTCCATGTTTCACTTCCATACACGGCTACACTCCATTCACATAATTTCAGAAAGGACACTTAAATCTATATTCGATGTTGACAAATTTCTCTTCTTCAGAAACGCTTTTCTTCCCATTCCCAGTCTACATTTTATATCCTTCCTATTTTACCAACATCAGTTAGCTTGCTCCCCAAACAGCAAAACTCACATACCACTTTAAGTGTCTCATTTCCTAATCTAATTGCCTCAGCTTCACCTGATTTAATTCGACTACATTCCACAACTGCTCTTTCAAATCCTTTGCTGTCTCTAACAGAATTATAATGTCTCAAAAATTCAAATGACTCTAAGCAGCATGGGACTTAACAGCTGAGGCCATCAGTCCCCTAAACTTAGAACTACTTAAACCTAACTAAGCTAAGGACATCATACATATCCATGCCCGAGGCAGGATTCGAACCTGCGACCGTATCAGCCGCGTGGTTCCGGACTGAAGCGCCTAGAACCGCTCGGCCACCGCGGCCGGCAATTACAATGTCATCGGAAAACCTCAAGGTTTTTATTTCTTCTCGCTGGATTTTAATACCTACTCCAAATTTTTCTTTAGTGTCCTTTACTGTTTGCACAACATACAGATTGAATAACATTGGGCCGCGCGGGGTTAGCCGAGCGGTCTACGGGCTGCAGTCATGGACTGTGCGGCTGGTCCAGGCGGAGGTTCGAGTCCCCCTCGGGCATGTGTGTGTGTGTGTGTGTTTCTCCTTAGGATAATTTAGGTTAAGTAGTGTGTAAGCTTAGGGACTGATGACCTTAGCAGTTAAGTGCCATAAGATTTCACACATATTTGAACATTTTTTTGAATAACATCGGGGATAGTCTAAAACGCTCTCTCACTCCCTTATTAACCACTGCTTCCCCTTCATGCCCCTCTACTCTTGTAACTGCCATCTGTTTAGAAATTGTAAATAGCTTTTCGCTCCCTCTATTTTACCCCTGCCACCTTTAGAATTTTAAAGAGAGTTTTCCAGTTTTGTGTATACTGATGGAAAATGCTTAATGGTGTAGCAGAAACAAACCGTCAAAAAATTTTGGCTGGGTAACCATCAAACATTTAAGGTACAGTAAGTTTTGAGTACTTCCTGTCAAATGTATTTGGGGCACAACATGTTCTGAACACAACCAATCAGTTGTATCAAAAATGGGCCTTTTGGAATATTGCCTCGTCTTCCACGAATTACTGCGAACGCCCATGGGAAGCCCCAATAGACTCGGCCGCAGTGGCCGAGTGGTTCTAGACGCTTAAGTCTGGAACCGCGTGACCACTACGGTCGCAGGTTCGAATCCTGCCTTGGACATGGATGTGTGTGATGTCCTTAGGTTAGTTAGGTTTAAGTAGTTCTAAGTTCTGGGGGACTGATGACCTCAGATGTTAAGTCCCATAGTTCTCAGAGCCATTTGAACAATTTGAAGCCCCAATATTTAGCAGAACCCTTAGTGATGGACGACCTGTTAACACGAGGTAACAGAGACTTTTCCACTTCCGAGTTAGCTGCCTGAAACCGGGAACATCGCTGGTGCCGCGGGCCTCGCGAATTCACGACCGGCGGCTGTAGGTAGAGAGCGACTGGTGACCAGCGACCCACGTCCATTGGGGAGGGCAGCTCGCGGACAGGCGCGTCACTTCCGCTCATTGTGACGGCCTTACAAGAGGCGAGGCGGGTCCGAGCGCGCTGTGAACACGCCGGCTCGGCTGTCAGACGCCGCCGGCTGCTGTTTCGCCACAGGGAAAGCGAACAGTCCACACCAGCGCCGCGTGGTGTCAGCAGGCGACACCCGGCTTCTTAAAAGTCCGGCACTGAGGTTGCATGTGACTGATAAGCTTGACTTCCAGAAAACGATTCAATACAGTTCCACATCGTCGCCTACAAAACAATAGACAACCTAACGGAATGCCGCACAAATTTGTGACTGGATTCAGCGTTTACTAGCAAACATAGCTCGTCACAGTAGGGTTTTTTGAGAGTTTTTTGACTAATTTGATGGACCCAATCACGAATTTCCATCCTGTACCAACCTGTCCATGTCACAGTTGCACTACAGGGTGGTCCATTGATAGTGACCGGGCCAAAAATCTCACGAAATAAGCATCAAGCGAAAAAACTACAAACAACGAAACTCGTCTAGCTTGAAGGGGGAAACCAGATGGCGGTATGGCTGGTCCGCTAATTGGAGGTCAAACCGATATCAACTGCGTCTTTTTAAAAATAGGAACTCCCATATTTTATTACATATTCGTGTAGTACGTAAAGAAATGTGAATGCTTTAGTTGGACCACTGTTTTCGCTTTGTGACAGATGGCGCTGTAATAGTCACACACGTATAAGTACGTGGTATCACGTTAACATTCCCCCAGTGCGGACGGTATTTGCTTCGTGATACATTACCTGTGTTAAAATGGACCGTTTACCAATTACGCAAAACGTCGATATCGTGTTGATGTATGGCTATTGTGATCAAAATGCCCAACGGGCGTGTGCTATGTATGCTGCTCGGTATCCTGGACGACATCATCCAAGCGTCCGGACCGTTCGCCGGATAGTTACGTTATTTAAGGAAACAGAAAGTGTTCAGCCACATCTGAAACGTCAACCACGACTTGCAACAAATGATGATTACCCAGTAGGTGTTTTAGCTGCTGTCGCGGTTAATCCGCACATCAGTAGCAGACAAACTGCGCGAGAATCGGGAATCTCAATAACGTCGGTGTTGTGAATGCTACATCAACATCGATTGCACCCGTACCATATTTCTATGCACCAGGAGTTGCTTGGCGACGACTTTGAACTCGCGTACAGTTCTGCCACTGGGCACAAGAGAAATTACGTGACGATGACCGATTTTTTGCACGCGTTCTATTTAGCGACGCAGCGTCATTCACCAACAGCGGTAACATAAACCGGCGTAGTATGCACTATTGGACAACGGAAAATCCACGATGGCTGCGATAAGTGGAACATCAGCGACCTTGGCGGGTTAATGTATGGTGCGGCATTATGGGAGGAAGGATAATTGGCCCCCATTTTATCGATGGCAATCTAAATGGTGCAATGTATGCTGATTTCCTACTTAATGTTCTACCGATGTTACTACAAGATGTTCCACTGCATGACAGAATGGCGATGTACTTCCAACATGATGGATGTCCGGCACATAGCTCGGGTGCGGTTGAAGCGGTATTGAATACCATATTTCATAACAGGTGGATTGGTCGTCGAAGCACCATACCATGGCCCGTACGTTCACCGGATCAGACGTCCCCGGATTTCTTTCTGTGGGGAAAGTTGAAGGATATTTGCCATCGTGATACACCGACAACGCCTGACAACATGCGTCAGCGCATTGTCAATGCATGTGCGAACATTACGGATGGCGAACTGCTCGCTGTTGAGAGGAATGTCGTTACACGTATTGCCAAATGCAGTCAGGTTGACGGACATCATTTTGAGCATTTATTGCATTAATGTGGTATTTACAGGTAATCACGCTGTAACAGCATGCGTTCTCAGAAATGATAAGTTCACAAACGTACATGTATCACATTGGAACAACCGAAATAAAAACGTACCTACGTTCTGCATTTTAATTTAAAAAACCTACCTGTTACCAATTGTTGATCTAAAATTGTGAGCCATATGTTTGTGCCTATGACAGCGCCATCTATCACAAAGCGAAAAAAGTGGTCCAACTAAAGCATTCATATTTCTTTACGTGCTACACGAATATGTAATAAAAATGGAGGTTCCTATTTAAAAACCAACGCAGTTGATATCCGTTTGACCTATGGCAGCGCCATCTAGCGGGCCAACCACAGCGCAATCTGGTTTCCCCCTTCAAGCTAGACAAGTTTCGTTCTTTGTAGTTTTTTCGTTTGACGCTTGTTTCGTGAGATACACTCCTGGAAATGGAAAAAAGAACACATTGACACCGGTGTGTCAGACCCACCATACTTGCTCCGGACACTGCGAGAGGGCTGTACAAGCAATGATCAAACGCACGGCACAGCGGACACACCAGGACCCGCGGTGTTGGCCGTCGAATGGCGCTAGCTGCGCAGCATTTGTGCACCGCCGCCGTCAGTGTCAGCCAGTTTGCCGTGGCATACGGAGCTCCATCGCAGTCTTTAACACTGGTAGCATGCCGCGACAGCGTGGACGTGAACCGTATGTGCAGTTGACGGACTTTGAGCGAGGGCGTATAGTGGGCATGCGGGAGGCCGGGTGGACGTACCGCCGAATTGCTCAACACGTGGGGCGTGAGGTCTCCACAGTACATCGATGTTGTCGCCAGTGGTCGGCGGAAGGTGCACGTGCCCGTCGACCTGGGACCGGACCGCAGCGACGCACGGATGCACGCCAAGACCGTACGATCCTACGCAGTGCCGTAGGGGACCGCACCGCCACTTCCCAGCAAATTAGGGACACTGTTGCTCCTGGGGTATCGGCGAGGACCATTCGCAACCGTCTCCATGAAGCTGGGCTACGGTCCCGCACACCGTTAGGCCGTCTTCCGCTCACGCCCCAACATCGTGCAGCCCGCCTCCAGTGGTGTCGCGACAGGCGTGAATGGAGGGACGAATGGAGACGTGTCGTCTTCAGCGATGAGAGTCGCTTCTGCCCTGGTGCCAATGATGGTCGTATGCGTGTTTGGCGCCGTGCAGGTGAGCGCCACAATCAGGACTGCATACGACCGAGGCACACAGGGCCAACACCCGGCATCATGGTGTGGGGAGCGATCTCCTATACTGGCCGTACACCACTGGTGATCATCGAGGGGACACTGAATAGTGCACGGTACATCCAAACCGTCATCGAACCCATCGTTCTACCATTCCTAGACCGGCAAGGGAACTTGCTGTTCCAACAGGACAATGCACGTCCGCATGTATCCCGTGCCACCCAACGTGCTCTAGAAGGTGTAAGTCAACTACCCTGGCCAGCAAGATCTCCGGATCTGTCCCCCATTGAGCATGTTTGGGACTGGATGAAGCGTCGTCTCACGCGGTCTGCACGTCCAGCACGAACGCTGGTCCAACTGAGGCGCCAGGTGGAAATGGCATGGCAAGCCGTTCCACAGGACTACATCCAGCATCTCTACGATCGTCTCCATGGGAGAATAGCAGCCTGCATTGCTGCGAAAGGTGGATATACACTGTACTAGTGCCGACATTGTGCATGCTCTGTTGCCTGTGTCTATGTGCCTGTGGTTGTCAGTGTGATCATGTGATGTATCTGACCCCAGGAATGTGTCAATAAAGTTTCCCCTTCCTGGGACAATGAATTCACGGTGTTCTTATTTCAATTTCCAGGAGTGTATTTGGCCCGGTCATTATCAATGGACCACCCTGTATAGTCGAGACGGCGTAAGAAGATCCCGGACAGCTCACAGCGCTGTTCAAGCTTTCAACTGCAAACCGCTAACGGCAAGGAAACAAAGTCGCGTTAGGTTCTTGGTTGAGGTAGGCCCGTGAAGCTGTCACGCGAAGCCCACTGCAAATGTCAGGTGGCGACCTACGTCGACTCCTCTACATCCCCAATTACTTTTTTAATATATTCCAATCTCTGTCTTCCCTACAATTTTTACCATCCACGCTTCCCTGAAGTACCACGGTAGTCATTCCCTGGTGTCTTAAAACATATCCTGTACCCTTGTCCCTTCTTATTGTCAGTGTTTCCATGTGTTCATTTCCTCTTTAGTTCTGTGGAGACCCTCATTTCTTATCTGTTCACCCAATTTCTAACGTCCTTCTACACCAAAACATCTCAAACGCTTAAATTTTCCCCTCCCTCCTCCTCCCCCCAATCCATGATTCCCTTCCACAGAATCCTGCCCTCGAGGTCAAAATCGCCTGATAAGAATGTAACTTTAGGATTACCCCGAGGGTCGTTATTGTCGACAACATAAACCGACGGAAATGTAGGCAACACCTTCAGCGACTATGTTCTATGATGTACTGAGACGCTGTTGTGTTAGTGGAATCACTATCACGGTCATCGGCAATCAGATGGCGCTCAGGAGGGCTGAATGAAATGATAATTAAATCAAGACCCTAAGCTGCCGACATGCGTTGATGTACATCTACTTGGCTATCTGAGCCCACTTATTAGTATGAAGCCGGCCGACGTGGCCGTGCGGTTAAAGGCGCTGCAGTCTGGAACCGCAAGACCGCTACGGTCGCAGGTTCGAATCCTGCCTCGGGCATGGATGTTTGTGATGTCCTTAGGTTAGTTAGGTTTAACTAGTTCTAAGTTCTAGGGGACTAATAACCTCAGCAGTTGAGTCCCATAGTGCTCAGAGCCAGCCATTAGTATGAATCTGTCTACAGGCGTTGCTATACATCAACGGGGGCAGTTGAAAATGTGTGCCCTGACCGGGTCTCGAACCCGGGATCTCCTGCTTACATGGCAGACGCTCTATCCATCTGAGCCACCGAAGGCACAGAGGATAGTGCGACTGTGGGGATTTATCCCTTGCACGTTCCCCGTGAGACCCACATTCCCAACTTAATGCCCACACACTACACTCGTAGTGACCCTGTCCATTACACTCATTACTCGCGGCAGACAGTCTTACCGAGTCCCGTAAGAGTTCGTTCAATGCGTGTGCATCCGCACAGACGAAGGTCAATGGCCGGTTAGCCTTAACTATATGAAGATGGTATCTGTTCTTTCGGACATGTCCTAACGGTTGTTAGTTTGTCTATTCATTAGATTATGCTGAAACTTATTTTCACTGTTGTGCAAACGCCTGCAAAGGTTTCTGCGGGGTACCTACCATGTGTACGGATGGAGCTGGAGATGGAGTGACACAGCTTAACTCAGCTACCTCTAGAGCAATTTCAGTCGAATTTTGTATACACGTGACTCATTACTTGCTTGATTATTTGCATAGAAACATTGTGGGAGCAATATAGCCAAACCACCCGAAAGTGGGTGGGGTGGGGGTGGGGTGGGGTGGGGGGGGGTTATGGGAAGATGTGTAAAAATATTTGGATAACGACCTGCATTTGTATCAAACTCATAGTTTTCAGGGTGGCTAGACTTACTGATGACTGTCATGGTTCAAAAATGGCTCTGAGCACTATGTGACTTAACATCTGAGGTCATCAGTCCACTAGACTTAGAACTACTTAAACCTAACTAACCTAAGGACATCACACACAGCTATGCTCGAGGCAGGATTCGAACCTGCGACCGTAGCAACATCGCGGTTCTGGACTGAAGCGCCTAGAACCGCACGGCCGCAGCGGCCGGCTGACTGTCATGATGACGTTCCACTGCTAGTGTTGGGATGGGGAGGGCGGCTGCAAAGATTATTACATATCAGCACATCTTTGCAGCGCCTGAAGGAATTTCTACCAAAGTCGCCATACGTATCACTTACTATATGGAGAAATGTACAGTGACTGCGAGTTTGAAGTGGAAAAGCCTAACATACAAGCACAACTTACAAACGCCTTGAGCAATGTCAACCGAACTGAGGTACGCATACTTCATTATTTGTATAAAAATACTGTAGGAGTAAGACAGTCCTTCTACCACAAAGGAAGGGAGAGTCGAAGAGAAGGAGTGAGATGTATAAACATCCGAAAACGATCTGTCGGTATTTCTTTTCTGCAATTAGTTGACTTGGAATGCTTTTAAAAGTATGTCTCTTATATGCGTTGTTCAGTGCAGCAAGTACATCATGAGAATTTTCAATGTAGCGAGCCAATAACTTTGTCAATGCATTTAGGGACCAAAGATCATACCACTGTGGCTCAATACTACTGATACATTTAACGTACTTTCTGGAACCGCATGGTGTAACACATCGGACAATCAGACAGTCGCCACCAACACCACTTGTTTTCGAAACGACAATCAGTTACTGACAGAATTATAAGTTTCCTCAAAATTCAGTTGAAACTGCAGCGTAAAAATTGCTAGAGATACGGATAAAATGTGTGTGTGTATCGTATGTGACATATGCATACGCTGGTGAAGGTTAGAGCAGATAGCTAGTAGGTGATAAAATTAACTTCAGACAGAAACTGAAATCTTATTTGCTTGGCAACCCGTTCTACTTTGTACAAGGATATGTGAATTTGTGATAATGTACACACATTGTGTGTGTGTGTGTGTGTGTGTGTGTGTGTGTGTGTGTGTTTATGTATGTATGTATGTATGTGTGTGTACGAACAAATTTATAAATCGGTGTATGAAAAATAAATAGCTCACAACAATCACAAAATTTGTCACTGAAAAAGTGTGTTAGAATTGCAGAACTGCCCTGTTCCATGTCATAACGTGAACTCACCAAGTAGTGATCCATGGAACGTGAAAGTGACTCTTGTAACTTAGTGTACCAATCGCTTTCAGAGTTGTGCGGCTTTCTGTTGTCTAGCAAAGTCGCAGCGCCAGAAGACTGTAGTGAAATATTGGAAGACCTGCGGAGCTTCAACGCTCCACGCAGAGAGAGGCAGTTGATCCTGAACATAAATGATGGTGACGTATTGGCATAAGGAGGCGGAAAGACCTATCAACGATAAATTACTGGAAACAGTAACAGCAGTAACTCATGTCACAGTAACCGTCGCTAACAGTAAAGTGTAACAAGCACAGTAACCCTGTTAGTAGATGCCAGAATGACAAGGGGAGGCCTATATGTTGATGTAGGTTAAGATCCCAGGTGCAGACATTCACCCTGGTGGGCCTTTGTTTGCGAGTAATAGACAAGAAAAAAAACCTTGGATTTTATGTCACACTCAATAACGTTAAGAAAGTTACATTAGCTAGTCTGGTTGCGTGGTGGGATTAGGATCACAGCTTTGCATGCATCAGGTTTCGGATTCAAATCTCGTCGGGTGTAAAAAGTCTCTTCTTGTTTTTAAATTTTTATCTAAATGACATTGTTCATCATTTATATCCAATTAATTTATTTAAATGATTTTTTTTTAAATTTCAGTCCTTTGTTACTTTTAATCAACGTATGAACTTTTTTGTTTGTTTCATTTTTCCTTCATATAATTCTTCTTCCAAACCAAATTATTATGGATATTAATTTAATTATATTTACCTATTACTCGTAATATTCAGTATTTGAAAATTTCAATCCCTCAGTTGAAAAACAAAAGACGAAATTATCTATTTATACTTCTACAATGGAGTGAAAAATGAATTTTTGTCAACAGATGTGCATTTTTTTCCCTTTTTTTCGCAGTAATCGTCATACAAACATTCAAGACATGACTTAAATACCTACTGCAGTATGGAAAAAATAATGCAGCTGAAAATTTAAATGTAAGACAGGTTTATAAGTAAAACGAAATTCAAACAAAATGAGAAATACGCGTGGATATAATGAACACAATAATGCCGACGATAAAACAGGGTGACAAAACAAAAAAATTAATACATAAAATTAATTAAAAACACATGAACAACGATTTCAAGTGCAAACAGAAAGATAGAAAAAAAATGAGAGCAAATGAAGAAGATGATGTTATGAACAGAATGATGTGACAAAACAATGAACTTACAAAAATTACATTTAGTTCAATTAATTGAATATATATGATGATCAAAGTCATTTAGATGAAGATTTAAAAATATAAAAAGACGTTTTGCACCCGACGAGATTCGACCCATAACTTCCTGCAGAAGAAGCTGTTACGGTACCCATTACACCACGCAACCAGACTGAATGATGTAACTTTCTTAACGTTATTGAGTGTCACACAAAATATCGAATTTTTTCGTTAATTACTCGCAAACGAGAGCCCACCAGGATGAATGGTTGCAGCGTGTCATACATGGGATCTTACCCTACGTCACCGTATAGATAATTTCAAATAGTCGATCGCACCGCTGCCGATCTCTCCTTGTGAGACTCATTGGAAGACTCCAAAGGAAACGTAGTTCATTCACTGTGAAATGGCGTACAAAATACTCACTCGACCGATTTAGGAGAACAGCGCGTCTGTCTGGTACTGCTAACAGGTAAAAGTGATAGAGAAGATAGAGCGGATTCGAAAAAGAGCAATTCATATCGTTATAGGTTCACGCGGTAGGTGCAAAAGGACCGTGGAAATGCTCACCGAAGCACAGTGGCCGACGTTACAACAGAGGGGTTGTGCGCTACGGAGAGGTTTACTGTTAAAATTCCAGCAGCGTACGATTCAGGGAGACTTATGCAACGTATTACTTTATCCCATTTGTATCTCGATAAACGGTAAATACGTTAAAATCAGAATTCCGAGCACTAGTGCGGTCTACAGTCTAGCGCTCGTCCCGTGCTCCATTACCGAATGGAACGGGACAGGCGAAGGGGGGGGAGGGGGTAGAGGGGGGGGGATAGTAGATGAAGCAGATGATTGGTAACGATAACTAAAGTACCCTTCCGCACACACCAAGGTCGCTTGCCGTGGATATTTGTACATTTAAATGAACTGATCGCTGTGACCTACAATTTTGGCCGTAAATAGTTGACGCAAATGTTTCTGAACTTCACGATCCACCGAGTCGATTGGATAAAAATTTTGTTCCATACAACGTTCAGTAAGACCGTGCTACATGCTATAGTTGTAACATATGATATCAGCAAATATGTAAACATAGTATGAAAAATTTTAATCTCTGTCCCTTTTAAATACTGGAAATATTTCTTGTAAAAGTGGTTTAGAGTCCTCTGTTCTCAAAAAGCTGAGGTGACGATATTCAAAAGCTGAAAATTTGTTAGACTCTCCAAAGCATGCCTCTAAGAGAGCTACACACATCAAAAAAAGTTTTGCATAACCCTGGTTTCCAGAACTCCTGAAGACAGACGTTGACTGTGGATATTTTATCACAGACACAGCCCCTTTGGCTGTTCAGAGCTGTCGCTAAACCCGGTCAAAGATGTAAGCAACCATGCATCAGCAGCGCCTATTAGACAGAGGGAGTCCCACAGCCGATCAGATCCAGTCATTCCACCAGGAAGGAAGTACACGGTTCATGTTGTCTGTAGTTCAACCATGCCTAGACGGTCAATACCGCGGTTCGATCGCGTCCGCATTGTTACTTTATGCCAGGAAAGGCTCTCAACAAGGGAGGTGTCCAGGTGTCTCACAGTGAACCAAAGCGACGTTGTTCGGACATGGAGGAGATACAGAGAGACAGCAACTGCCGATGACAAGCCTCGCTCAGCAATGACACCATGTTGAATAATGCTTTTTGTGCAGCCACAGGGCGTTGTGTTACAACTCAAACTGGGCGCAATAGGCTGCAATGAGCAACTTCACCCCCGACGTCCATGGCGAGGACCATCTTTGCAACCACGACACCATGCAGCGCGGTACAGATGGGGCCAAGAACATGCCGAATGGACCGCTCAGGATTGGCATCACGTTCTCTTCACCGATAAGTGTCGCATATGCCTTCAACCAGACAATTGTCGGTAACGTGTTTGGAGGCAATCCAGTCAGGCTGAACGCCTTAGACACACTGTCCAGCGAGTGCAGCAAGGTGGAGGTTCCCTGCGTTTTTGGGGTGGCGTTATGTGGGGCCGACGTAGGCCGCTGGTGGTCATGGAAGGCGCCGTAACGGCTGTGCGATACGTGAATGCCATCCTCCGACCGATAGTGCAACCACATCGGCAGCATACTGGCGAAGCATTCGTCTTCATGGACAAAGGTTCGCGCTCCCATCGTGCACATCTTTTGAATGACTTCCTGCAGGGTAACGACATCGCTCGACTAGAGTGGCCAGCATGTTCTCCAGACATGAGCCCTATCGAACTTGCCTGGGATTGAGTGAAAAGACCTGTTTATGGACGACGTGACCCACCAACCACTCTGAGGGATCTACTCTGAATCGCCGTTGAAGAGGAGGACAAACTGGACCAACAGTGCCTTGATGAACTTGTGGATAGTATGCCACGACGAATGCAGGTATGCATCAATGCAAGAGGACGTGCTACCGGTGATTATAGGTACCTGTGTGTATGGAAATCTGGACCACCACCTCTGAAAGTCTCACTGTATGGTGGTACAACATGCAATGTGTGGTTTTCTGGAGCAATAAAAAGGGCGGAAATGATGTTTATGTTGATCTCTATTCCAATTTTCTGTACAGGTTCCGGAACTCTCGGAACCGAGGCGATACAAAACTTTTTTTGATTTTTGTATTTACTTTGAAGCTGTGTGAAAGGTACCGTTTTATAACTGGTAAGTAAGTAATTTAGTTAATTACAAGGAGTGGCAGTACAGTCCATAATCTGTGTCGCAATCAGGCACAACAGCAGTGAGCACTGAGACAAGCATCCCACCGACCCAATAAGTTGAAGATACCGTTTTGATAAAGCACCGTGGTCTAGTGCGTGAAGAATTCCGTAACTGCATGTTACACATCCTCGAGCGAAAGGAATCTTCGGCCTTAAAGACCTTTTTTAAGGGCCTGATGAGTGGTAATCACATTTGGAAGTATCAGGACTAAAGGGCGGGTGCTCAAGTGTCTCCCGCTTAATTTGGCCAAACTTCTAGTAGCCTCCCAGATCGACCGGCGTCTTGTGTTGAATCTCGACCAGCACGAAACTTGGCGCGCCGTTCCACAACGGTAGTTTCCGACAGACGTACTGCCCCATACACATTTTTCATTCTCCGATGGATGTCTACTGGTATTTGTGCTTCGGGAGCTAAGGAAATAATAACAGCACGCTGATCCTGTTTGTACGCATTTGGTAATAATATTGGTAAATATTAAAACTATAAAATTTGGTAATAATAGTGTATTTGTCGCCACTGTTCACGTTTCCGCACGTCTGAAACACACGAACACCACACTAATCCCTTGTTTACATGTCTGTGCTTACCCACCAGCATCGGAGTCGCGTTACGTTGCATATACAGGGTGTTCCACTTATCTTGACCACCCTTAATAATTGTTCGTCCAGATGCAAAGTACAAAATGTTTCAAGCAAATGTTCTTTAGCCGTCTCGGGGACATCAATCAGCATGACTACCTACGTTGTAGCTTTGTTTGTTACAAAGATATGAACAGCGGTATGACTTTTTTTAAATGGCGCTCTGTGTTTTTTATTCGGTAATTCATTTCCTCTCCTAAAGACCTGTTCAAAAACGTATCATAGTGTCTTGCGCACGTACTTGTACCAACGACATCGCCTACGGAAGCGGTAATTTTTTCCGCTAATTAACGCGAATTACCGTAATGCATAGTCACACCATGTATGAGGCTCTTTCTCAGACTGAATGTGTGGTGCTGACTAATATAACATCAGATGCTCGCCGCAAGTTTACAAGGAACGTCAAAGCCGCCAACGACTCGGCGAAGTGGTTACAGAAAATATACCGCCTCGACGTTTTTACGCTGTGCTTGTTAACTGCCGGAGCTAATTCTCAGCTCGTATTTCAAACGATTAATGATGCAGCAATTTGTGAAATGCCTTTGATGATGTAATAGCATACGTGTACCGAGAACCAATTTACACACAAACGTTTTCTGTCTTTCCTCGTCGACTTCGTGGTTAGCATATCTAATAAATAAAAGTGTAGCCTCCATGCGGTAAATCGATAGGCCACTTGATTATACAACAATGTTTTGACTACATATTTGAGCCACCACAGTCGGGCGATAACTCGCAGTTGACGTAAGTCAGAGTTAACATCATAATCTTGAATTACATCAGCATCTTCACTTCCCTCCGGAATGTTTTGCGCCGAAGAAAGATTTATGATTATCCGCTCTAAACAGGTATGTGTACGTCCTTTACAATCGTTAGTAAGTTGTATTTGTCATTAATTTGCGTCTTTGAAGAATAACACGTGAGTTTCAAGAGGGCATCTTAATGAAAACTATAGTCGTCTTCCACACTACTTAGGTACATTACTTTATTTTTGCTTAGATCTCTTTTATGTACTGCATTCATAATGTTCCTACATTTGGCGTTCACAGAGGTATAAGCGTTGTATTTAACGGGAAAAGTTCTCCCAGAACAGTTCTACAACAGCCGCAATATGATGGATGACTTTGCCGAAATACGTCCGGGAACAGAAGAAAAAATCCGTACACTGCTTTAAAGCGGTTTCGAACAAGTTATGCTTCGACTCGCACTTGGTTCTTAACTGAACCTAAACACAGGTGAGATGTTGCAGGCTGTTCATTACGTGTGCGTCACGCATCGCACATGTGGTGATGTATGCTTATTGAGGGGTCTGCGCTGCGCAGTATTTCAAACGCGTGAAACGGAGTCAAACGCTCGCAGTCACGTCTTCGCCTGCATGTGCTCGTGCGAGCACCTCCACCCCACTACAGTAATCACTGTTATTGTCCCACGAGGCGTCCTTGTTCGTGCGCCAGCCGGACCCTTTCGTATTCCATTCACGTTTCGGGTGATTACTGTCTACACTCGCCGGTACGTGTTTTACAAATCAGTTCGCACCGGATTTATGTGCTGCCTGATCGAAAGCCTACTGAGCACAGAATATTGATACAGAGTAAACCAAAGAAAGACGGAAGTGATGAGGAAGAGCAGATTGAGATCAGTGATACACGCAACATCAAAACTGGGTGGTGGTGGTGGTTAGTGTTTAACGTCCCGTCGACAACGAGGTCATTAGAGACGGAGCGCGAGCTCGGGTTAGGGAAGGATTGGGAAGGAAATCGGCCGTGCCCTTTCAAAGGAACCATCCCGGCATTTGCCTGAAACGATTTAGGGAAATCACGGAAAACCTAAATCAGGATGGCCGGAGACGGGATTGAACCGTCGTCCTCCCGAATGCGAGTCCAGTGTGCTAACCACTCAAAACTGGGACAACGTAGCACATACAGTAAAGGTATTGCATGTAAAATTAAACTCTTTCTGGTCACTTACTATGTGTGGCGGAGCGTGTCTTTGGTATCACTAGCATTTTCACCCTTCTCAGAGACTGGGTCATGAGAAGAACAAATGTCGATAAACTTACGTATGACCTCTAATTTCTTTGACTTGTCATGGTCATTTCACGAGATACATGTGGGAGTAAGTAATACGATGCCAAGCTGTTTTTCGAACGTACCAGATCTCGGAATTCCAACACTAAGTATTTCCTCGATGTCCAACACCTCCTTTGTAGCGACTGCCACTGGAATTTATGGATCATCTCCGTAATGTTCTCTCGCCAATTACACGATACAGTGACGAAACCTACCGCCATTCATTGGATCTCTCTCTCTCTCTCTCTCTCTCTCTCTCTCCCTCTCTCCCTCTCTCTCTCTCTCTTAGTCATAGTGATAATCAGTATAGAAGAATCGATCTAACAAGTGTTTTGAAAGCCACTTGTTCCGTGGGTGAATTACATTTCCTTCCAATGAATCTGTTTTCCTAAAATTTGTTTTAGGTGGTCATTCTATTGCAGGCGGCTCCGACTGGTACATTCTAGGTATTTCACTGTTGCTACTCTTTTCCGTCAATAGCGTAATTCAGTGGTTTCCAATCTTTCTGAGACCTTACCCTTGAGTGCAGAGTGAAATCAGGTATTATCTAGTAGCGCCCCCCTCCCCCTCTCCGAACATCATTAACATTAGCAACTAACTAACGTTAAGATTGAAAGAGGAGTTGCTTAAAACACTTTTATTTGTAAAATGATGAAAGATAAGTGATATTAAGTTTATGTGGGATTTTGTAAGTAATCCACCAAGTAATGAATCAACTGGTACTTCTAATTTCTAACTTCTTAAAAAAAATTTTACAGAATGATGAAGCAATTCTCAGTGCTTCGCGAGTCCTCCTGTTCGTCAGAAAAGATATCTAACCATCCACACTTAGGTTAGACACTTGTTACAAAATGTTCTTTCTCTGCACCACTACCCTGCCTAACGGCACTTGCTTCACCCACACTCTGCACCTCCATTTAAAATCTTCAGAATTAATAAGTATTCACTAAATATACTGTTAATTCGTTTCCGGCCTCTTATCTATGAACTGGTAGAAATTGGAAGACTTCAAGCTGCCTATGGTTCCTCTATGACCACTGCTACTGCTACTACTACCACAACCGCTAATAACGATAATAATAATAATAATAATATATGACGATCAATTTCGCTTTAGGAAAGGTAAAGGCACCAGAGAGGCAATTGTAGTAAGGAGGAAAAAGTCTCTGCGATCCAGGCTGTCATCATGGCAGTCCAACGTGTGACAAAACGCTACACTGCGGAGAAACTGGGCACGTCTCAGGAACGCGATGGACACATCATAAAAGTTGTACCTGACATTCCCAGGTCCTCATGTCGACGGATCCCAAGAATGTAGACAGCAGAAGACAAACGCCAGAGACATGTCATGTCTGCCAAAAACTTGACCATTTTGAGGCAAATCTTGTGACATCTCTCAAATGTTTTGCGGCAATGGATGAAGCGTGGGTTCACCGCTTTCAACCCGAATCTAAAGTTCAATCGAAGCCCCCAAGACGTTCAAGTCAGTCACACCAGCTGTCAAGGTGATCTCTGCCTTTTATTAGTTGAGAGCTATTATCTCGGATGAATACGCCAAATAAGTGGAACAATGACTGGGGCATGTGAAGCGTGTTATGCTGCTCAAATAATGCGTTTGCGGGAGACCACCGAAGTCAAATGCGCCGGGATATTGACAAAAGGAGTGCTCTTTCATCAGGACAATCTGTCATTGCAATATCTGCCATCGAACCCTAGGGCTTTGGACTGATTCGGCACCGACCTTGTTCACCCGATTTGGTGCTCTTTGACTTGCATCTCTTCCCCAAGCCCAAGAAACACCTAGCTGAAACCCATTTTCAATCATATGATTTGGGGGAGGCGACCAAACAGCGAGATCATAGGTCCCGTTGGATTAGGGAAGGGTGGGGAAGGAAGTCAGCCGTGCCCATTCAAAGGAACTTTAGGGAAATCACGAAAAACCTAAATCACGACGGGTTTCAACTGTCGGCCTCCAGAGTGCAAGTCCAATTTGCTAGCCACTGCGCCATTTCGCTCGGTGATCAGATGATGACGTCATGGCTGCGGTGGAGGGCTTTTTTGCCATGCAGGAAGAAATTCTCTACAAAGAGGGTACAATGGGTCTGCAGCATCGTTGGTGAAAGAGTGTTGTTGCAAAGGGGGACTACGTTGAAAAATAGCAGTAAACATATGGAAGCTCTGAAACTTCCTGGCAGATTAAAACTGTGTGCCGGACCACACTTGAAATCGGGACCTTTGCCTTTCGCGGGCAAGTGCTCTACCAACTGAGCTACCCAAGCATGACTCACGCCCCGTCCTCACAGATTCACTTCTGCCAGTATCCTGTCTCCTACCTTCCAAACTTGACGGAAGCTCTCCTGCGAACCTTGCCCGCGAAAGGCAAAGGTCCCGAGTTCGAGGCTCGATCCGGCACACAGTTTTAATCTGCTAGGAAGTTTCATATCAGCGCACACTCCGCTGCAGAGTGAAAATCTCATTCTGGAAACATCCCCCAGGCTGTGGCTAAGCCATGTCTCCGCAATATCTATCTTTCAGGAGTGCTAGTTCTGAAAGGTTCGCAGGAGAACATCTGTAAAGTTTGGAAGGTAGGAGACAGGATACTGGCAGAAGTGGAGCTGTGAGGACGGGGCATGAGTCCTGCTTGGGTATCTGAGTTGCCGGCACGGTAACTCAGCGTGTTTCGGTCAGAGGGTTAGCTGCCCTCTGTAATAAAAAAAACTGAGTTAATGGATCAACAACGAACTGAAACGGGTGTCTTGCCACGTCCGCACCGAGCAGATGAAACGAACGAAAACGAACAAATTGGTAGAGCACTGTCCCGCGAAAGGCAAAGGTCCCGAGTTCGAGTCTCGATCCGGTACACAGTTTTAATCTGCCAAGAAGTTTCATATCAACGCACACTCCGCTGCAGAGTGAAAATCTCATTCTGGATATGGAAGCTCTATTAGGTGGGTCGAGAACTTACGTTGGGTGTCCGTGTCCCTACACAACAGACTTTCTTTTCTATTTGTCCGAACTGACGCCTCAGAAAGCAGGATTTATCACACTACGGTGCGGCCAGGAACGATGCGACACTGCTGCAACCACGAGTGTTATCGTCAGGTGAGCAGACCCGTGTTGCTGGGCTGGCGGTTTGGCCGCTGGCGCCACCTGGCGCGCTGCGGCCCCTAATTGGCTATCGCCGTAATCGCGGCATGGGCGGCGGTGCCTGTAACTAGCAATAGGCCACCGTTATCGGACGGCGATTGGCCCTCCCATCTGCCGCCACCCCCGCCACCCTCGCCGCCCACGCCCAAAATGAACCGCCGTTCCCGCCACCTGGGGAATGAGGCGGCCTGGACGGCCGGCGCTGTCAGCAGTCGTCGACGGCTGGGTTGACGGCGCCGCAACCCCCGCACAGCCCCACGGATCGCCCTGGCTGCACGTGCCTGACACGTGCGGTTCACTGCCATCTCTGTAGAGCCCGTCACTGGACTCTCACATGTAGTATATCGAGAGGATGTAACAATGGAAAAATGTACTAAAATGCAGGAGGATCTGCAACGAATTGACGCATGGTGCAGGGAATGGCAATTGAATCTCAATGTAGACAAGTGTAATGTGGACAGCACAGGCAAGGCCTTGCGTTATCTTGTTGAAAGATAGGAGACTAGAAATCTACTCTGTAGGAATCAGCATGGGTTTCGAAAAAGACGAAGACGGCCGCGGTGGCCGTGCGGTTGTAGCGCTCCAGTGCGGAACCCCGCGACTGCTACGGTCGCAGGTTCGAATCCTGCCTCGGGCATGGATGTGTGTGGTGTCCTTAGGTTAGTTAGGTTTAAGTAGTTCTAAGTTCTAGGGGACTGATGACCTCAGATGTGAAGTCCCATAGTGCTCAGAGCCATTTGAACCATTTTTGAAAAAGACGATCATGTGAAACCCATCTCGAGCTATTCGTTCACGAGACTCGGAGGGCTATAGACACGGGTTCCCAGGTAGATGCCGTGTTTCTTGACTTCCGCAAGGCGTTCGATACAGTTCCCCACAGTCGTTTAATAAACAAAGTAAGAGCATATGGACAATCAGACCAATTGTGTAATTGGATTTGAGAGTTCCTAGATAACAGAACGCAGCATGTCATTCTCAATGGAGAGAAGTCTTCCGAAGTAACAGTGATTTCAGGTGTGCCACAGGGGAGTGTCCTAGGACCGTTGCTATTCACAATATGCATAAATGATCTTGTGGATAACATCGGAAGTTCACTGAGGCTTTTTGTGGATGATGCTGTGGTATATCGAGAGGTTGTAACAATGGAAAATTGTACTGAAATGCTGGAGGATCTCCAAAGCATTGACGCTTGGTGCAGGGAATGGCAATTGAATCTCAATGTAGACAAGTGTTATGTGCTGCGAATACATAGAAAGAAAGATCCTTTATCATTTAACTACAATATAGCAGGTCAGCAACTGGAAGCAGTTAATTCCATAAATTATCTGAGAGTAGGCATTAGGACTGATTTAAAATGGAATTATCATATAAAATTAATCGTCAGTAAAGCAGATGCCAGACTGAGATTCATTGGAAGAATCCTAAGGAAGTGCAATCCGAAAACAAAGGAAGTAGGTTACAGTACGCTTGTTCGCCCACTGCTTGAATACTGCTCACCGGTGTGGGATCCGTACCAGATAGGGTTGATAGAAGAGACAGAAAAGATCCAACGGAGAGCAGCGCGCTTCGTTAGAGGATCATCTAGTAATCGCGAAACCGTTACTGAGATAATAGATAAACTCCAGTGGAAGACTCTGCAAGAGAGACGCTCAGTAGCTCGGTACTGGCTTTTGTTGAAGTTTCGAGAACATACCTTTACCGAGGAGTCAAGCAGTATATTGTTCCCTCGTACGTATATCTCGCGAAGAGACCATGAGGATAAAATCAGAGAGATTAGAGCCCACACAGAGGCATACTGACAATCTTTCTTTCCACGAACAATACGAGACTGGAATAGAAGGGAGAACCGATAGAGGTACTCAAGGTACCCTCCGCCACACACCGTCAGGTAGCTTGCGGAGTATGGATGTAGATGTAGATGTGATCTCTCAGGTTTTCTCGGCGTAATTGTTTACAGGGGAGCTGTTCTCTCGAGTTGTTGTTTTATTTTATGCACAATCTTTCGATGACAGATCCTGCCGTCTTTTTCAGATGCTGTCAGTTTGGATGTTACATGTAGGCCCTACTCTCTGCTCCGGCTCCATACAAACTGTGAGCTATACTGACAGAAGAACATCGCAGCACCGAGGAGAAGTTGTGCGACATAAAAGAATCTATGTAGGCGTGATTCTACATCTGAAAGATAAGTTTTCTTTAGTTTTCGTCTATGGTCACAAACATTTTGTTAGCAGATTACCGGTTTCGGTCTATAATGACCATCATCAGATCTGTTTCGAACACTAGTGCTGCTGACAACATGACTCGTGCATGTGATGTTATTTATATATATTTGACGATGCTGGTGCTGATTCTGCATTTAACATTTGACGCTGCCACTATGGCTGCGGTACATTAGGACTTTGTTTTTATAAAACAGATCTGATGATGGTCATTATAGACCGAAACCGTTATTCTGTTAACAAAACGTTTGTGACCATAGATTTAAAGCAAAGGTAACTTATTGTATGTGGTGGTATTGCGGTAGCGTTCTCGCTTCCTGCGCACGGGGTCCAGGGTTCGATTCCCGGCGGGGTCAGGGATTTTCTCTACCTCGTGATGACTGGGTGTTGTGTGTTCATCATCATTTCATCATCACTGACTCGCAAGTCGCCGAAGTTGGACTTGCAATACGGCGGCCGTGCTTCCCCGCATGGGGCCTCCCGGCCAACAACGTCATACGATCATTTTTTTTTTTAATCTTTATTGATACAACAACATTTCAACATGATTGAAAAAACAAGTATTGTGATACAGATGATTCATAAACAACAAACATTGTATTATACACACTAACCCACCACCTTATATAATTAGTGGGTCCAATTATTATACTTAAACAAGCAGCTTATACTAATTGATTAATGGCACTTGCTATGGACAGGGTTAATCTAACTACTTGACTACTCTTGTTATTCTAAGACTAGCTACCCTGCAGCGTTACATGCGTGCCAGATGATATACAAACCTACTAATAAGGCCTGCTCACTGAGCTAATCCCAGTGAGCGTGCCCCTGGCACTGGGCTGGCCAACTACTTTTGAAATCGCTGCAGTCCCTACCTATGTTAGTAATGTTAGTGTTCTAATTTTACATTATTCTAGTCTAACTACTTCCTAAAGAATCTAGTGCATAAGTCACGTCCGGGAATGGTGCACCTGCTCTCCTGGTCGGGCAGCGCGGCGGATTCCGGTCGTGAAACAACCGGCCAGTACCGCGCTCGGCGGCAATTGCAGGTGTACCTAAGTCTTCATCGGGTTATTTTTTGGTCTCTAACCGTGTTGGTTTCTAATAAAATCCCTCAAGATCTTTTTGGATATTTCGTTTGCCAAATTGTTGAGGACATTAAAGGTCTCGGCACGTCGTAGTAGTGTGTATGTGTATCTGTTTGGTAATTGGTTTCTGAGTTCGAGCGCCACATCGTCATATAACGTGCAGTCATAGACGACATGTTCGGGTGTTCCGTCCGGAGCACCACAGTCGCACGCTGGTGTTGCCCGTTTTCCAAATCGACATAAATATGTCGGATATGGCCCGTGACCTGTAAGAAAGTGCAGCAGACCTCTGCTCGGCTCAAAGTGGCTCATTTGAAGCCTTTCTCTTATATTTGGTAGTAGCTGGAAAACCCTTCTTCCCGTTTCCTCGATTTCCCATTGCTGTTGCCACAACTCTTCGCCCCTTCTCTTTATTGCATATTTATCCCCAACTTGTACCCCCACGATTTCCCGGGTCTTATCTATTTTTCCTTTGGAGACCCAGTACCACGCTCCCTGTTCTCTAATTTTTATGTCTAGTGGACATAATCCTATTATTATCGGTAAAGCCCTCCCAGGTGTTGTTCGGTATGCCCCGACAGAACGCAACAGCATGTTCCGCTGCACCCTTCTCACGGTCACTGCGGGCACCACCCTCGTAAGCCTGTGTGCCCAAACCCCGCTCACATATCCTACTAAGGACGTTAGGATACTATTGTGGTATAGTTTGATCAAGTTGGGAGGTAGGTGGAATCTTCTATGGCCTATACTGATGAGATTATTTAGAACTTCTAGTGCTCGCTGCGTTATGTTTTCTATATGTGTATTATCCTTCCATTTTTCGTCTATTATGACTCCTAGGTATCTGGCCTCACGACGCCGAAGAACTGGAGTTCCTTCAATTCTAACAGTTGGATTTCTGTCTAGACTGCCTTTCATTAACAGATATGTGGATTTGTGTGGTGCTATTTTCATTTTTGCCTCTTGGCACCATTCCTGAAGCACTGTCATTGCTTGCTCTACCTTAGGCTCGAGTTCCTCTCGGCTGCGGCCGCCTACCATCAGGAGGAGGTCGTAAGCATAGGCTATCACGTCTAGCACGTCCTCACTTAGTTGTAATTTCTCTAGGAGGGAATCTATGTTTATATCCCAAAAGAGTGGCCCCAGAACCGATCCCTGGGGGCACCCTTTCGTGATGGTTTTACTTGTTCTTCCGCTAGGCTACGATAGCCATACCTCCCTGTGCATGCAATAGCTCCTCAGACAGCCATAGAGGGGCCCTGGGCACTCCTCACGCAAGCGGGAGAAGAGCGAGGGCCACCACAGGTCGTCAAAGGCGCCACTGACGTCCACCATGATGCCTACCACATACTTGTGCGGGGTTGAGCTGCAGACCTCAGCTGCCAGGGCGATTGCGTCAGACGCCGATCACCCCGGCCTAAAGCCGAACTGCCTGTCGCTCATCCCGCGCAGTATCCTGTGCGCTGTCAGTCTGTCAGTCAAAAGCTTCTCCTACAGTTTTCCTAGGTTGTCTAGGAGGCAGATTGGCCTGTAAGATTTGGGTTCTGTGGGGTGCTTATCCTTCCCTTTTTGAATAATTATTACATTAGCCCTTTTCCAGATTTTAGGGAATCTCCCAGTTCTGAGACATTCGTTGAACAGTCCCGTGAGAGACGCTATTAGCTGAGGGGCAAGGAACTGCACCACCTCCGCGACTATGCCGTCTGGCCCCGGTGCTTTGCCCTTTTTCAGTGATTTGATTTGTGCAGCCACTTCTTCTTCTGAAAAGGGGTACACCATGGTGTTAACCGAGCGAGGTGGCGCAGTGGTAAGACACTGGACTCGCATTCGGGAGGACGACGGTTCAATCCCGCGTCCGACCATCCTGATTTAGGTTTTCCGTGATTTCCCTAAATCACTCCAGGCAAATGCCGGGATGGTTCCTCTGAAAGGGCACGGCCGACTTCCTTCCCTAATCCGATGAGACCGATGACCACGCTGTCTGGTCTCCTTCCCCAAAAACCAACCAACCAACCAACCAACCATGGTGTTGTTGGTGTATTCATTTAGATCCTCCCTGCGAATTTGTTGTTGGAGTTCATCCTCCTCATTTTCCTCGTCATTTGGCAGCAGAGTGCGCAGGAGAACTTCAGCGGTTTCCTGCCACGACTCTGTCATTCTGCCTCCGTCTCTGATTGTCGAGAGGACCGCAGGGGACCTGATTTTTTCCCTGACCAGTTTGTACGGTATTCCCCAAGGATCAGTGGCTAGCTGGCTCAGCACATACCTCTCCCAACTTTTCAGTCTTACTTCCTTTAATTCTTTTTGGAATATTTCGTTTTCCTCCCTGTACTGCTGCAGCCAGAACTGTTTTTCTTGCCAGACGGCACTTCGCTGGTCGTACCTCCTCGCCCTTCTCACAGACTCAAGGTCGGCAGTCCGTGGCGATGGGGAAGGCGCCCCGGCTCTCCTCCTGGTTGGCACAGCGGCCTTGACCGCGCTGACTATCGACCCTACCAGCTCTTCGGCGTACCTATCTATGTCCAGGTCACCTTGCGGCAATGGCGGAATGTCACACTCCCGAGCCAGGCAGTCCCAATCGGTTTTATTGTAATTAAGTTGAATTTCCCATCCTAGGTCCCAGCGGCACCCTTCTTCTCTGAGGCAGAAGGCAATTAAGTTGTGATCACTTGTAGTGGCGTGTTCAATAACCTTCCAACCTTCAATGATGCTGATAGCGTTAGCAGTTGCCAGGGTGACATCAATGTTTGTCCCCTGTCCGTCGCCTCCTCTGTAGGTGGGGGGATTACCAGGTTTATTTGTCACTGCAAGTTGGGAAGCCACGACTAGTTCTTCAGCCTTCTCACCATTAGCATCCCTTGTGCCGCTGTACCACATGGGGGACTTTGCATTGATGTCTGCCGTAACAATAACCCTACGCCTGCGTAGTGCCGTGATGGTTCTTGCAAGGTGGTCCGAGAAATCTTCAAAATTTCCTCCATAATGGAACTACATGTTCACGTGGTGTATTAATCCTATTGGTGTTTGTAGTTCTACTACATTGCAGTGACTGTTGGATAGCTGTGTTAGTGTAGTGGCCCTTAGGGCCTTGTTTGTGACTATTAAGACTGCCTTCGGCTCTTCTCCAGTATAAATTGTCTGCCAAGTGGTAGACGTGAAGGAGATCTGCCCCGCCCGGGAGTATGGCTCCTGCAGACAGACTACATCCAGTCTCCTCTCCTCCACTACCTTCCGAAGCTCCTGCATGACCAGCCGACTGTTATGAATGTTTATTTGTCCTATTATAATTTCAGATGTTATGGGAAGTGTGGAAATTGCAATCAGGCCATGGTTAGTAGTAATCTGAAGCAATTCGGCCATTTGCAAGGACAGATTGTACGTAGATCTCTTGCATGTCGAATTCCTCTCCTCTTCTCTCGAAAACCCTTCTGAGCAAGTCACGCAGAGCTCCGAAATCTGTGGGAAGATTCATTGACTTTAGCTGTATCCTATCCACAGCCTCCATTGTTGAGAAGGTGACCTTCCTGCCATATTTATGCCCTATACGTACGACGTGTCTGAGCGCCGTGGTGAGCACAGCCGGCTGCTCCAAGCGTGAAAGTTGCATAGCAAGCTCCAAGTTCGGGTAGATCCTTCTAGGATCCGGATCTAGGGCTCTCGGAATTACTTGCAACTGCATTGTACTCGTGATTGTGTTGTCTTGTACAGCAGTTTGGAGAGATCCTTTTTGAACCGGAAAAATGCTATTACTCTCTGCCGGTTGCAGACTGTCTTCTGTTTCCTCTTCTGGCTCCGTCTGTATGCATAGGTCAACCATGATTGTCTGTTGCGGGCTCGTTTTTTCTTGCTTTGTGACGAAGCTATCTGCCTCCGGGTTGAGTGTTAAGTTGACACTCAGATGAACCAGAGAGTCTTGGGCTCTGTCAAATTGTCTGAGTCAGCCTTTTCTTCTATTTCTTCAATGTCTATTTCTGGTTCAGTTTGGATGCTTGAATCAACCATGATTGTCTCCTCTTTCTTTGTCTCCTGAAGAGATTTCAAAAATTCTTTGAATTTCTCTGCTCTTTCCGCATCCCTTCTCTTCTTACTTGGAGACTTTCTTTTCTTGGTTGATCCGGTTTTGTTGTTGCCTTCAGCCATAATATGTTCTAGAGATCAGGCGTTGTTCGAGTAGTTTGTATGTTGGGCAGTTCCTCCCGGTTGTGCCACAGGTCCTTTTGCCTCTTCGTGTACATGGTATGCGTACAGCGGATTTCCTACAGTCCTTCCTTACATGGTCTTCCTCTCCGCACCTGGAGCAAGCCGGCTTCCTACTGCAGTATTTATGAATATGGTCAATGTCCCCACAATTGTGGCAACGGGGTACGATCAGGTAGTCCTTCACGTTTATGGCGTGAAAACCTATGTACACCCTGCCCATAGCTGTCAATTTCCTCCATAATCCCCCTGTAACTTCAGCAACATGATGAACTACATCTCTGTCCCTAGGTCCCGTCTTAAATCTGAGTTTAAAATCTTTTAGGAATGTTTCCATGCTTATATCTGAATCCTCAAGGTTTTGTTGGTATAGGGTCTCGCATAGGTCCTCGTCCGTCATTGATTTTGGAACGTCATACAGGATGACAAGTGGATTTCGCTTTCGGGGGGGGGGGGGTTCACATTTAACTGACTTGCACAATTTGTGGTTTCCTAAGAGCTTGTTTTTTTTCATCCTCCGGGGCTACATCTACAATAACTACGATTTTAGTTACTTTTACTTTGTTAATCTTAATCTTTTCTCTTACGAGGTTTACGGTGGTAGCAAACACTTCCTGTGCCTTCTTAATGTCCTGGCCGGGTAATGGTCTTAAGAAGACTGCAGTGTCCGGTCGTTTAGAGACCTTTGCAATAGTCTCTTTTGTTGTTTGGGTCTTTGGTGCAGCCTGTGCTGCGACGCCGGCCCATGTCTTTCCTGGTTGTTTCCTAAGTCGTTCCTTTTCCTTTTCGAGCTCTTCAATCCTCCCTTCTAGCTTTGCATTGGCGATCGCCCATGCCGCCAGTTCATTTTTAATGGCCTGCACTGCGGTCTGACTGATTTTACCATTTTTGACGTTTTGGCCTAAAAACTGGGTAATTCTCATGTGTCTCTCTAAGTTGCTCACCTCCGTCGTCTGACCCAGGCCGTCCTGTGGCGAGAGATCAGCTAGCATCGAAGCCCTTATGGGCGCACTCAGGTCGCTTGTCTCTTCGGTGGCCATCATTGTTAGACAAGCGAAAAAAGGGGTTGGAAGCCCGTCTCTAACCCCGGACCGGCTCCTCTGGCATGGGGGGGGGGGGGGGGGACTAAAACTGCAGCTCGCCCACCAACCTCGTCCCTAGATCAAGAGCAGTCCTGAGCTGCGGGGTTCAGCACACCGTTGCCAGTGTACTGGTCCCCTTCAGTGGCGTCGTCTCCAACGATTTCTCCCAGCGCTCACTGGCAAGTGCACCCCGCACTCTGGAGAAGCAGATGCACTCCTCGGCCTTCGCCGCCTACTTGCCCGAGCTCCCACCGAAAGGCCCAGGACCCGCTCCTACTCAGGTGGCGGGTCGGTCACCCAGTCGTTCGGCGGTCTGGACCCAGCTAACCTGGCCCAGGCGATGTCACCACCTCCTGGGTTTGGCAGAACAGGCCCCGGTTACCCACGGGCGCGGCGAAGCACCCTTGCCGACTCACGCCGAGGTCCCACGCCGGCAAACAGAGCATGCAGAGCACCATACGATCATTTTATATATATATATATATATATATATATATATATATATATATATATATATATATATATATATATATATACGGGTCACTGTTTTATTCGCGACAATGTCGCAGCTTGTGGAAGATAATTTTTTCAAATTTCGCCCCAGTCGCACTGAGTGACTCTAGTAGCTACAGTATGAGGATGCAAATGGGTTCAAAGGGCTTTGAGCACTATGGGACTCAACATCTGAGGTCATCAGTCCCCTAGACTTAGAACTACTTAAACCTAAGGACATCACACACATCCATGCCCGAGGCAGGATTCGAACCTGCGACCGTAGCAGCAGCGCGGTTCCGGACTGGAGCGCCTAGAACCGCTCGGCCACCGCGGCCGGCTAGGAGGATGCAGATAAGTTTTGCTTTAAATACGCGCTGTAACGGTCGTCAGGGTTAGTTACCTTCTAGATTAGACGTGGTGAGTACATGTTAGTCAGGAATGGCGTTAAGGGGCTCCGGAACGCCCTATACTTGCAATGTTAAAATAACGCTTATAAATTACATCTTTCCCCACAAAGTATTTGAGGTAGGAAGTTGAACTTTTTACAGATTATTTATTGGAATATGGGCTACAACTTAACACACCGCGGCCGGCTAGGAGGATGCAGATAAGTTTTGCTTTAAATACGCGCTGTAACGGTCGTCAGGGTTAGTTACCTTCTAGATTAGACGTGGTGAGTACATGTTAGTCAGGAATGGCGTTAAGGGGCTCCGGAACGCCCTATACTTGCAATGTTAAAATAACGCTTATAAATTACATCTTTCCCCACAAAGTATTTGAGGTAGGAAGTTGAACTTTTTACAGATTATTTATTGGAATATGGGCTACAACTTAACACAGGGATTTTACAAAATTTTAGTTCAGTTATTAAAGATGATTTTTTTTCAATTGTAATGAAAATTCACAACATTTTTTTGCAATTTTTTATTTATATATTCAAAAATACACAGTTTTTTGGAAAAAGGCTGTATTAAATTATGCAGAAGGTACTGTGTAACATTTACTGGAAGTTTGAAACAAATGTGTTTGGAAGATCCTTAGAAAACATGTAATTAGTATGAGAAAATAAAAGTTTTGGGAATCGAGCGACAAAGATTGGATTAACTTTTTAGTGCATTCCATGTCCATAGGATGGATTATCTTCATCCTCTGCAAACTCCTCCTCCAGCTTCCTCTTGTTCCTCCTCCTGTTTACTCTTGCTTGTATTTCTAGACTCTTTACAGCCCTGTCTGCAGCCCGAAGGCGTTCCTTGTCTAAAGCAAGCATCGCTCGTACCATGTTAGAACCTATCTTCATTCCCATATTTCTAAATACCTTGCACCTTACAATGTTGCCATCATTGAAAGTCGCAACAGCATCATACACACCAAAGTGAAGTGTTTCTGTTCCAACAAATACAGTCTTGGGGATTCTCGACCATATAACACTATTTACACTTTCATTGGGGTTTTGAGTTTTTCCGTGAATACACTTTTTCAACAGTTCAGGTGCTGCTAAGTCTCTGAAAATAGGTTTTATCACCTCCATTACTGCATGAGGCAGACTATGCTTATGAGTGTACACTTCACCAGTTAGCAATCCTTTGTTATATTTACACCAACTGTCTTCTTCTTTGGGACACAAGCTATGTTGGGGATTTTCATCGTCTTTATTGTTTACAGTAATAACACATACCTTTGGCTTTCCAACATTTCTCCTTTTCTTAAAAGCCTTCAGAGGATTTCTAATAACTTTACTTTTACTCATTATTATACTTCAACAAAACAGAGACTCAAGAAACAGAATTAATTACGAATATTTTCGAGATAACGACAGAGTAAATAAACATGAAACAATCGACAATCACACCAACGATATATATTGAACCATCACAGGTTAGCCACAACACATACTTTATCTCACATCACTAAAATGTACCTGATGAACACGGACGTTAATAATAACACCATTTGACAGCAGTTTAACAGCGCCACAGTGGGTCACGCCCATGTAGAACACATTTCAAAAAAAATTTAAAAATAGTTGTAGTCTTCAGAATTGAATAAATTATATATCTATTAAAAGGTAATAGTCTGCAGATTCAGAAAACGCAAAAAAGTAAAAATTGAACTTTTCATGATTTTGAGCCTTTCGACAAAGGCGCCATTATCAACACCTCACTGAGTTTCAGCGGGGTCGTGTAATAGGGCTACGAGGAGCTGGATGTACCAACTGTGATGCCGCGGAAACACTGTACGTGAGTGCTGGCAGTGGTGGTACACGGTCGCAAGAAGACCGGGATACGAACGGCCACTGGCACTATCGAGAGGGAACACCATCGAATTAGGTGTGTAGCTCTAGCGCATCGTACTGCGTCTGCAGCAGCAATTTAAGCAGCAGTTTGCACTACAGTGACACAAAGAACTGTTTCACTCTGCAGCGGAGTGTGCGCTGATATGAAACTTCTTGGCAGATTAAAACCGTGTACCGGACCGAGTCTCAAACTCGGGACCTTTGCCTTTCGTGGGCAAGTGCTCTACCATATCAGTGCACACTCCGTTGCAGAGTAAAAATCTCATTCTGGGAACATCCCCCAGGCTGTGGCTAAGCTATGTCTCTGCAATATCCTTTCTGCAAGGTTCGCAGGAGAGCTTCTGTAAAGTTTGGAAGGTAGGAGGCGAGGTACTGGCAGAAGTAAAGCTGTGAGGACTGGGCGTGAGTCGTGCTTAGGTAGCTCAGTTAGTAGAGCACTTGCCCGCGAAAGGCAAAGGTCCCGTGTTCGAGTCTCGGTCCGGCACACAGTTTTAATCTGCTAGGAAGATTCATATGTTTCAAATCAGTTACTTGAAGGACATCTCCAAGCCAGACGCCCTGTAGCGTGCGTTCCACTGAACCTAAACCATCGTCACTTGCAACTTCAGTGGTCTCGAACGAGAGAGGTCATTGGAGGGCGAGGTTGAGGTCTGTTGTGTTTTCTGATGAATGATGGTGCTACCTCGGTGCCAGCGATGGCCGTGTGTCGGTTAGAAGGAGGCCGGTTGAGGGCCTGTAGCCAACTTGTCTGCATTCTAGACGTACTACACCTGCACACGGAGTTTCGGTATGGGGTCGATTTCGCATGCGCGTTTGCATGCTAGCCTTCAACATTCTGGCGGTGAGCAGTGCTGCGGCTCGCGTTGGTGCCGTGTGTAGCTTTCTGCCAGACTGTATGGTTTAGTTGCCATGGTATCGTTGTTTGTCTTCTTTCTTGTGTTCACTGGCGCCACTCGGTTTCGTAAGCGTTGACTGTCCGCTGGTGGCAGCAGCGGCGCTTATCGATATGTACCGGGCGATCAAAAAGTCAGTTTAATTTGAAAACTGAATAAATCACGGAATAATGTAGATGGAGAGGTACAAATTGACACACATGCTTAGAATGACATGGGGTTTTATTAGAACAAAAAAAAAAAAAATACAACAGTTCAAAAAATGTCCGACAGATGGCGCTTCATCTGATCAGAATAGCAATAATTAGCATAACAAAGTAAGACAAAGCAAAGATGATGTTCTTTACAGGAAATTCTCAATATGTCCACCATCATTCTTCAACAATAGCTGTAGTCGAGGAATAATGTTGTGAACAGCACTGTAAAGCATGTCCGGAGTTATGGTGAGGCATTGGCGTCAGATGTTGTCTTTAAGCATCCCTAGAGATGTCGGTTGATCACAATACACTTGCGACTTCAGTTAACCCCAAAGCCAATAATCGCACGGACTGAGGTCTAGGGACCTGGGAGGCCAAGCATGACGAATGTGGCGGCTGAGCACACGATCTTCACCAAACGACTCGCGCAAGAGATCTTTCACGCGTCTAGAAATACCTCGTTTCTTTTTTTTGGTTCTAATAAAACCCCATGTCATTCCAAGCATGTGTGTCAATTTTTACCTCTCTGTCTACATTATTCCGTGGTTTATTAAGTTTTCAAATTTATACTGACTTTTTGATTACCCGGTAGTTCTGCTGCCCTATCTTTGGGGCGATCTCGTGCTTCTTCCGTGTGGTGTGAGTGGTTAGTTCTGTTGGGGACGCAGGAGCAGAGAGGTCCGCTCAGAGCGACAACACGCCGGGACCGCCGGCGGCGTGTATGGACTGCCGGATCGAAGGGCAGTGGACACGAGGGTGCACGACCTCGTCGAAACCGTATCCTGCATGTTTAAGTTGAGTGCATTGAAATTCGCGTAGGGAGACCTCCACCATTGTGAAATCTTGCGATTCTCCAGTGACTTGGGTTCGTGTTGCTGCTCGTAGTGCCGCCGAGGCGAAAAGCAGCGGGTGGAGTACCTGGGGAAGGCGGATCTGATCAACCTTCCTGAGCTTCTAATTACTATTTACCATTTTCAGCTTCTTACATTGTTAAGTTCGACCAGCGGTACTTTTCTGTCTTGTCGCCGCTAAAGCCCCAGTTACCTGCCCTGTTGGTTAGTGTATGTAACCGCAATGTACATTTCCTCGCCTTGCCGCCACTGGCCGGTGAGGCGTGGAAGTTTGACAGCTTCTTGATTGTAGGTTGGGTCGCGTTTTTCTTCCTTAGTGGGAGTCATTCCTTCTTGTTCTGGGCGCTCTAAGCATAATATTCTGTGGGCAGAGCCCAGACCGCCGACTCCGGCTTTCGCGTAATTTTACATCTTGCACTTGTTTTGTTGGATGTCAGGTAGCCCCACCAAGATTATCATTAGTCGCTCGTTAGACTGCCACTAGTTCGAGTTACCATCTTGTGATCTGAAAGCAACTCTTGGCTGCCTTTCTCTTCGCTCGCGAAAGTGTTTTGGGGGTGACCTACTCTGAGGTCGATTCCTGGAACACCGTCTGTCACTGGCCCTTGTGTTTTATTTTACTATTGTATTATTAAGTTACCATAATTTGTCTCACCTGTTTGTGATCTGTTGTTTGTTTTTTTTAATTAACTTTTGTTATGCCATTCGCCGTTTGACAGTATATTTGTTAATTTTTTTTATAATTGCCATTTTGGCGTCAAAGGCCTTCATCTAATTGTTGTTACTTGCCTTAAAATTCTGATTGCGACCACATTGGCTTGTCTTGAAAATTATTAGCTGTCTGTATTTTATGTATTTGTTAAATTTTAAATAATTGCCATTTTTCGCGTTAAAGGCCCTCAGCCGTGATTGTGGTTAGGTGCATTAAAAGTCTGATTGCGACCTCACTGGCTTGTTTTCAAAAATTATTTATTAAAATAAATGAGTGAAATTGCAAAGCAAACCAATAGTATTTGATTCAGGTCCCGTCCACAATCGTAACCCAATCCTGCCTTCCTTAATTACCAGGTCTCAGGCGGTTACACCGGTTATTAAAGTATCAGCATTTTCAGTGGCATGTTACCTAGATAAAAGTATTTTACAAGTTTTATTACTCTGCCGTAATTACTTTTTGGTGTTGCGATTTTTTTATGTCAGTGTATTTATACCTGAATTCCATTCCCGACACCGAATGCCCTCTTTAAGGCTCTTTCGTTTTTCACGTCCCGCTGTGATATTCTGTGGAAAGCAAATTCTCTCAGCAAGGTCGATAGCGACATCTAAAAAATAAGTCTGTAAACTTTATATATGTACACTCCTGGAAATTGAAATAAGAACATCGTGAATTCATTGTCCCAGGAAGGGGAAACTTTATTGACACATTCCTGGGGTCAGATACATCACATGATCACACTGACAGAACCACAGGCACATAGACACAGGCAACAGAGCATGCACAATGTCGGCACTAGTACAGTGTATATCCACCTTTCGCAGCAATGCAGGCTGCTATTCTCCCATGGAGACGATCGTAGAGATGCTGGATGTAGTCTTGTGGAACGGCTTGTCATGCCATTTCCACCTGGCGCCTCAGTTGGACCAGCGTTCGTGCTGGACGTGCAGACCGCGTGAGACGACGCTTCATCCAGTCCCAAACATGCTCAATGGGGGACAGATCCGGAGATCTTGCTGGCCAGGGTAGTTGACTTACACCTTCTAGAGCACGTTGGGTGGCACGGGATACATGCGGACGTGCATTGTCCTGTTGGAACAGCAAGTTCCCTTGCCGGTCTAGGAATGGTAGAACGAAGGGTTCGATGACGGTTTGGATGTACCGTGCACTATTCAGTGTCCCCTCGACGATCACCTGTGGTGTACGGCCAGTGTAGGAGATCGCTCCCCACACCATGATGCCGGGTGTTGGCCCTGTGTGCCTCGATCGTATGCAGTCCTGATTGTGGCGCTCACCTGCACGGTGCCAAACACGCATACGACCATCATTGGCACCAAGGCAGAAGCGACTCTCATCACTGAAGACGACACGTCTCCATTCGTCCCTCCATTCACGCCTGTCGCGACACCACTGGAGGCGGGCTGCACGATGTTGGGGCGTGAGCGGAAGACGGCCTAACGGTGTGCGGGACCGTAGCCCAGCTTCATGGAGACGGTTGCGAATGGTCCTCGCCGATACCCCAGGAGCCACAGTGTCCCTAATTTGCTGGGAAGTGGCGGTGCGGTCCCCTACGGCACTGCGTAGGATCCTACGGTCTTGGCGTGCATCCGTGCGTCGCTGCGGTCCGGTCCCAGGTCGACGGGCACGTGCACCTTCCGCCGACCACTGGCGACAACATCGATGTACTGTGGAGACCTCACGCCCCACGTGTTGAGCAATTCGGTGGTACGTCCACCCGGCCTCCCGCATGCCCACTATACGCCCTCGCTCAAAGTCCGTCAACTGCACATACGGTTCACGTCCACGCTGTCGCGGCATGCTACCAGTGTTAAAGACTGCGATGGAGCTCCGTATGCCACGGCAAACTGGCTGACACTGACGGCGGCGGTGCACAAATGCTGCGCAGCTAGCGCCATTCGACGGCCAACACCGCGGTTCCTGGTGTGTCCGCTGTGCCGTGCGTGTAATCATTGCTTGTACAGCCCTCTCGCAGTGTCCGGAGCAAGTATGGTGGGTCTGACACACCGGTGTCAATGTGTTCTTTTTTCCATTTCCAGGAGTGTATATATAAGACATATTTATGACAACAGCGCATTGTCGCTGATTCCACTGATACTACACAATTCTCCCGTAATTGTATTTTAGGATTCCTCTACAAAATCCATATATCGAATGCTGAAACCACATCCCGTATTTAGGTACCATGAATTGAAGATTTATATCAACTAAAGACCATACCAAGATAATAGGTTTCATGGGGGATCAACTCATTTGACTTATTCCAAAATTTATCAGTACAAATGAATGAAGCTGTTGTATAATATCCAAATTCAGTTAAAAGACTGTCTGAGAAGTAATATTTATCCAGCAGATGCCGGAAGACAAAAGGCATATTTTACACATACAACTGTAATCCAAACACATGGGCGGGAATTAACTCTACTAAAATGTGAGTCAGGATACAAAATCCTCCACAGGTTCGGAAATATTACAGACTCAGAAAATTTAAGAGCAGTTTTGTAGTCACCAATTCTTTTGAGATGAGACATTTCATGCATAAATACTCGGACATTTCGTTACCAAAAAATTCACTTATTTTAGTTTGTTAAGTTGACAGACTGGTTTGAGAATAGTGGAGTCACGTTTGACTGCTATCACATTAATACACAATTAAACAAGTTTAATATGGAACAGAAAAACACTTAAGTTAATACTAACATAAATGAAAACTTAGTTAGCCTTCAGGCAGCTTACTCCTATTATTAAACATATTTTCATACTTCGTTCAGTGACATCACATCTCTTAAACTGGCAGGGAGAGCAATGTCTTTAACTACATTTTCGATGGACCCGAAGCGTCACATGAGAATGAGTTGTTGATGGTATAAGTCACACAGACCTGAAATACTTTTAATTTTTGTGATTGCCACATAAACGTACGTTGACAACAGTGGTAAACATGTCCGATGGCAGTTCATGAGCAGCTTCTGTGATTTGTTCACAAAATATTGAGCTACGGAGACACGTTTTGATTTATCGATATTTACATTGCACAGTAACTAGAAAACGTGAGAGCGCCAGTGCAGTTCGGAACCAAACACCTGGAATCTACTGCAGCCATCAAATTCGTCACATTAACCTTGCGAAATCCACAAGTTGGACTTGAAGAGTACTTGTGTTGTATTGAGTGTAGTGACAGCGACTTCTTTCTTAATGGCCCCAAGCGTAAGCAACGCAAATGGGAAACATTTTTACAGAGAAACCTCATCTAACAGCTTCAGCAATCGTTCATTACACTCCTATATTTACAGCAGGTTTTAAAACAATACTAAACCGACTATCAGTTTTGTAAGTCATGGTTGCAAGATACTGACACGAATTATGTACAGAAAAATGGAAAAATTGGTAGAAGCCGAATCTCGGGGAAGATCGTTTTGGGCTTCGGAGAAATAAAAGGGCACGTTAGGCTGTGCTGACCTTACGACTTGCCTTAGGAGGTGAGCTAAAGAAAGTCAAACCTACGTTTAAAACACTGGTAGATTCTGAGAAAGCTTTTGACTACGCTGTTTAGAATAAACTCTTTGAAAATCTGAAGGTTGCAGGGATAAAATACATGGAGCAAAAGGTTTTCTGCAACTTGTATAGGCACCAGACTGCAGTTTTAAGTGCGAAATATTTCCTGAAAGTATCAGCCTTGTGCGGGTGTGAAACGTAGTTGATAAGTGCTATGGGCCGACGAAACCACAGTCCTTCCGCCGCAAATATCTCATCTTTGACTGCTCGGTGAGGTGCCACATAGGAACTAGATCACATGAAATATTAGTTCACTTTATTGTATTAATGAATAAAAGATTTACTTAACTTTAACACACTTCTTTGCCACAGGATTACTGGATAATTTTGTAACTGTCGTTGACCAGCAAAGTATCATAAAATGATGCACTAATTAACAAACTGTTCTCTTGAAGTATAATGTTCCACATTAACGATAGTATCTGTCCGTCAGAGACTTTTGATCACTGATTAGTCCTACTCCGTGATGTTGATCGCTTCAGCTGAGATCACAAACTGGGTCTGAGCTCTTGCATGCTCGGCACTATATTGACCTCACCGTGAGGGCGCTGCTACCCTGAAAGGGGTGGCGTGTGTTCAGGAGTGCATCCCGTTGGTTGCTGGGGCTTGTGAGCCCCGCTGATGTCTGTGTTATCGATTCCCTTTGCAGCCTTTGGTGAGGTACAGCTATCTCCGGGCGATGCCACAATAAGCAATGCAGATTATAAGGGAATATAAACTTTTGAAATGTGATGGTAGAGAAGAATGCTAAAGATTAGATGGGCGAATCGGATAACTAAACTAATTAGAACGCTATGAATCAAACTTTTTTTTTTTTGGGGGGGGGGTGTTGAGGGAGGGTTGGGAAAGAAAGTTACTGACAACTTGACAGGACACCAGGACACACCCTAAGGCATCAAGGAAGTATCAATTTGCTAATGGAGGGTAGTGTGGGTGATAAAAAGTGTAGAGGGAGACCAAGGTATCGTTACAGTAAGCATGTTCAATCAATGCAGCAATTACGCAGAGATAAAGAGGTTTGCACAGGATAGACCAGCGTGGAGAGCTGTATTGAATCAAAAGAACAAAAACAGCCATACATTTCAAATCAGTGAAATTAGTTCAGTTGATAGAGAGACGGCATTGCTTCTTGTGCCATGAATCACATTTCGTCATATGTAAACTAACCCACCAGTACCACATGCTTGAACAGTGCCTTATAACCAATCAGGATGAACCGCTTCACCAAGCTTTCATTGAACACATACCATGAAGTTTCTTTGTTTAAGGGAGTGTGATTGTTACGAATTATTGAATTTCCGTTTGAACTAAGTTGCTAAATGAGGACCAGTTTCTTGAAAAAACTGACCATCATTCATTGCTGTATATTACAAGCTAGCGAAGCATTTTTGAACCTTGTGATACCTCAATTCTTAGTCTCCTTCGCTTGTTTTTGACGAGATACATTGCCGTAAATTGTAGCCCTTGTTGCAATTTGAGTACACCACACAGTGCAGTGTAGCAAAGTCGGCAGGTCTACGTCACGTCTCAAGTGACTGAAATGTCACAGGACGGATCAGCAGGAAGTGCGGTAACAACTTGGCAGATCTGCCAAATTACGGAATTGATGGCAAGCACTTCCCTGTTACGGCCAAGCGTATCCGTGACGCCTCCTTTGGCCTTTCTCTGCCACAATACGTGCTCGTGATACCCTTAGAAACCCGAAGCAGGTGACAGGCGAGCCGTTAGTTTTCATAGGTTGTTTACTGGTGAATGTGTAATTGTGGTCTTTAATGCGAATAGTGGTGTGAGTAGCTCTCCACGCTATCCCATGTAAGCCTTAGCATAACTACTGCATCCTACATCCATTTCAACCTCCTTGCTGTATTCATGTTTCAGTATCCCTCTACGATTTTTACTCACCCTCCCCGCCACCCCCCCCCCCCTCCCCTCCACCACACACACACTCACTCCGGTACCAAACTGATGATTCCTTGAGATGTCTTATCAATCAATCCCTTCTTTTCGTCAAGTTATGCCGTAAGTTCCAGTTTCTTCTCAATTCATTACTTCCTCATTAGGTACGCGATCTACCCACCTGATCTTCAGCATTCTTCTCTAGCCCCACATTTCAAAACTTTCTATTCTGTTATTGTCTAAACTACTTATAGTCCACGTTTCACCTCCGTACAAGACTACACTCCAGACATAAATCTCCGAAAAGACTTACTAACACTTAAATTTATATTCGCTGTTAACAAAATTCTCTTCTTCGACTGCCTTTTGCATCCTCATGCCGTTGATCATTGCTGATTCTTGCATCTTTAGGTGCAGTTTCCCACCCCAAGGGCAAGAGAGTACCCTGAGCCTGTGCCCGCTCCCTCTTCGACAAGGGTCCGCATCTCGTGGTCGTGCGGTAGCGTTCTCGCTTCCCACGCCCGGGTTCCCTGGTTCGATTCCCGGCGGGGTCAGGGATTTTCTCTGCCTCGTGATGGCTGGGTGTTGTGTGCTGTCCTTAGGTTAGTTAGGTTTAAGTAGTTCTAAGTTCTAGGGGACTGATGACCATAGATGTTAAGTCCCATAGTGCTCAGAGCCATTTGAACCATCTTCGACAAGGCCGTTGGCAGAATGAGGGTGACTTTTGCCGGAAATCTTCGGCCGCCAGTGATGATCGTAGGTTACCGCATGCTTTTCACGCAACACCATAGTCGACGTTCACCTGTGATGCCAACGGCAGGTGGATCGTAATTCACTATACTGTTATTACTCTTTTCTTAAGAATCACTTCAAGAGTTCACACATCTTGCCTTTCCAGAAATACAATTGATATAAATGCGGAAGTAGCTGGTGGTGGAAATTTGTGGTAAGATCCTACTGGACCAAACTGCTGTGGTATCGGGGGCGCGAACCGTGACAAGGTGCCCTAGACCGCGCGGATATTCCTGCGGCGGCTGGTCATGTATGCAGTGCGAAAATGCGTAATCACCTGAGGTAAGTGTTATTAGTATAACATTGGTGAGTTGGTCACAGTAATTTCACCTGCCACTGTTTATTGCTTGAGGAACGCCCTCAAAAAGGCTAAAATCAAAAATGGTTCAAATGGCTCTGAGCACTATGGGACTTAACATCTGTGGTCATCAGTCCCCTAGAACTTAGAACTACTTAAACCTAACTAACCTAAGGACATCACACACATCCATGCCCGAGGCAGGATTCGAACCTGCGACCGTAGCAGTCGCGCGGTTCCGGACTGAGCGCCTAGAACCGCCAGACCACCGCGGCCAGCAAGGCTAAAATCTGTTTTATTAATAATTTTATTGTTTTCTATTAGTTTAGAACTTGTATCATCAATAGGTCGACAAACATTACCCATATATAAGACAGGAAGATTCGTTGATGTCTAGAGTACAGACAGAACACAAGATATTGACGGAAGTGCCACATATTCCTGCAGCAGGTATTACTGGTCGAAACTAGACGTTTACATAATGATACGTCCGTAAACCTATACGGGCCAATCTGTGCTCCCTTTCCTATCTGTCTCTTACGTACAAGTAGACACTATAGCCTGTGTTGCATGTGGTTAGCACGAAACCTGTAACATCGTTCGGCCCTTGACCGCTGTCGATCACGCACTCTTTGATATACTCGTGGTTCCATTCGGATTGTGCCATGTGCATCGTCCATGTTTCACTTCCATACATGGCTACACTCCATAAAAATACTTTCAGAAACGACTTCCTTACAGTTAAATCTATATTCGATAATAACAAATTTCTCTTCTTCAGAAGCGCTTTCCTTGCCATTGCCAGTCTACATTTTATATCCTCTCTACTTCGACCATCATCACTTATTTTGTTCCCCAAATAGCAAAACTCCTTTAGTACTTTAACTGTCTCATTTCCTAATCTAATTCCCTCAGCATCACCCGATTTAATTCGACTACATTCCATTATCCTCATTTTGCTTTTGTTAATGTTCATCTTATATCCTCCTTTCAAGACACTATCCATTCCGTTCAACTGCTCTTCCAAGTCCTTTGCTGTCTCTGACAGAATTACAATGTCATCGGCGAACCTCAAAGTTTTTATTTCTTCTCCATGGATTTTAATACCTACTGCGAATATTTCTTTTGTTTCCTTTACTGCTTGCTCAGTATACAGATAGAATAACATCGGGCAGAGGCTACAACCCTGTCTCACTCCCTTCCCATCCACTGCTTCCCTTTCTTGTCCCTCGCCTCTTATGACTGCCACCTTTCGCTCCCTGTATTTTACCCCTGCCACCATCAGAATTCGAAAGAGAGTATTCCAGTCAACATTGTCAAAAGCTTTCTCTATGTTAGAAACGTAGGTTTGCCATTCCTTAATCTATCTTCTAAGATAAGTCGTAGGGTCAATATTGTCTCACGTGTTCCAACATTTCTACGGAATCCAAACTGATCTTCCCCTACGTCGGCTTCTTCCAGTTTTTCCATTCGTCTGTAAAGAATTCGCGTTAGTATTTTGCAGCCGTGACTTATTAAACTGATAGTTCGGTAATTTTCACATCTGTCAACACCTGCTTTCTTTTGGATTGGAATAATTATATTCTTCTTCAAGTCTGAGGGTATTTCGCCTCTCTTATACATCTTGCTCACCAGATGGTAGAGTTTTGTTAGGCCTGGCTCTCCCAAGGCTGTCAGTAGTTCTAATGGAAAATTGTCTGCTCCCAGGGCCTTGTTTCGACTTAGGTCTTTCAGTGCTCTGTCAAACTCTTCACGTAGTATCATATCTCCTATTTCATCTTCATTTACATTCTCTTCCATTTCTATAATATTGTCCTCAAGAACATCGCCCTTGTATAGACCCTCTATATACTCTTTCCACCTTTCTGCTTTCCCTTCTTTGCTTAGTACTAGGTTTCCATATGAGCTCTTGATATTCATGCAAGTCGTTCTCTTTTCTCCAAAGGTCTCTTTAATTTTCCTGTAGGCAGTATTTATCTTACCCCTTGTGATATGTGCCTCTACATCCTTACATTTGTCCTCTAGCCATCCCTGCTTAGCCATTTTGCACTTCCTGTCAATCTCATTTTTGAGACGTTTGTATTCCTTTTTGCCTGCTTCATTTACTGCATTTTTATATTTTCTCCTTTTATCAATTAAATTCAATATCTCTTCCGTTACCCAAGGATTTCTACTAGCCCTCGTCGTTTTACCTACTTGATCCTCTGCTACCTTCACTATTTCGTCTCTGAAAGCTACCCATTCTTCTTCTACTGTATTTCTTTTCCCCATTCTTGTCAATCGTTCCCTAATGCTCTCCCTAAAGCTGTGTACAACCTCTGTTTTTTTTCAGTTTATCCAGGTCCCATCTCCTCAATTTCCCACTTTTTTGCAGTTTCTTCAGTTTTAATTTACAGTTCATAACCAATAGATTGTGGTCAGAGTCCACATATTCCCCTGGAAATGTCTTACAATTTAAAACGTGGTTCCTAAATCTCTGTCTTACCATTATATAATCTATCTGATACCATCTAGTATCACCAGACTTCTTCCCTGTATACAACCTTATTTTATGATTCTTGAACCAAGTGTTAGCTATGATTAAGCTATGCTCTGTGCAAAATTCTACCAGGCGGCTTCCTCTTTCATTTCTTCCCCCCAATCCATTTTCACCTACTACATTTCCTTCTCTCCCTTTTCCTACTATCGAATTCCAGTCACGCATGACTATTAAATTTTCTTCTCTCTTCGCTATCTGAATAATTTGCTTTATCTCATCATACATTTCATCTATCTCTTCGTCATCTGCGGAGCTAGTTGGCATATAAACTTGTACCACTGTGGCAGGCGTGGGCTTCGTATCTATCTTGGCCACAATAATGCGTTCACTATGCTGTTTGTAATAACTTACCCTCATTCGTATTTTCCTGTTCATTATTAAACCTACTCCCACATTACCTCTATTTGATTCTGTATTTATAACCCTGTATTCACCTGACTAGAAGTCTTGCTCCTCCTCCACCGAACTTCGTTAATTCCCACTATATCTAACTTTAACCTATCCATTTCCCTTTTTAAATTTTCTAACCTACCTGCCCGATTAAGGGATCTGACATTCCACGCTCCGATCCGTAGAACGCCAGTTTTCTTTCTCCTGATAACGACGTCCTCCTGAGTAGTCCCCGCCCGGAGATCCGAATGGGGGACTATTTTACCTCCCGAATATTTTACCCAAGAGGACGTCATCATCATTTAACCATACAGTAAAGCTGCATGCCCCCGGGAAAAATTACAACTGTAGTTTCCCCTTGCTTTCAGCCGTTCGCAGTACCAGCACATCAAGGTCGTTTTGGTTAGTGGTACAGTCAATCATCCAGACTGTTGCCCCTGCAACTACTGAAAAGGCTACTGCCCCTCTTCAGGAACCACACGTTTGTCTGGCCTCTCAACAGATACCCCTCCCCTGTGGTTGCACCTACGGTACGGCTAACTGTATCGCTGAGGCACGCAAGCCTCTCCGCCAACGGCAAGGTCCATGGTTCATGGGGGCGGGGATAAGTTGCATCTCTTCTCGATATCGACAGTTAAAGACTCAATGTCGCCGTCCTCCACTCGATGAGACCGGAACGTCCCTTTTGAAATACTGGGCGTATATTAATTCGTGCGGATGCCAGCCCGGCGTGCAGCCAATGAAAGTAAACGTCGCCGTAAATGCTTCAGTGCCGCACTAAAACCTTTCAGCGCGCCCAATAGGCGCCGATAACTGTTGGCACCGGTATTTCGGTGCCACCACGGCGGGCGCGCGCCTGCAGCGCCGGCGTTCGCAGCGCGCCGGACGCCGCAAAGCGGTCAGGCGGACGTTAATAAACGATCGGAACGCGTGCTCGCCCAAAAAGCCCGCCTCTGATTCGCGGCGTTCACCCGCCCGCATCACATAGCCGCTCCGGCGCTTCGATCGCCGCGCTGGGTCAAGGCCCGCACCGGTCGCTCGTCACTTGGGGACGTCACCGCTGGCGGAGATGTGATTCATTCGCGGAAAGGGTTGGCACCCCTCACGTCTTCTGTTTGTGGCGTACCGCGCTAATTGATAAGAAGTGCACACTGGGCGACGTATTCCATCACCGGAAATGGAGTGAGAGATTGCCATTTACGATGGTTGCCCAGAAAGTTGCGGGCTTTCAAAATTATGATGAAATGATATTGGTGTGGTGGCCCTCAGATACGTTCCCTCCGACTCAGAGTTGCAATATTAAAAGTTTTGGCTGGATTCGTTGGCTAGGGGCCGGGATACGCAGTTGCCGCATTACAGGCCAAATACTGCTGAGTCTACAGTATACGATAAGAATACACACATGAATCGAATGGTCGAAGGTTTCTATCACTCGGCAATTGCGAATTATGAAAGTAACATATAAATTTATAAATGAAACATTGCAGTTAAATAAAATCTGCAGGTACTATCTTAACGACTTTAAATGATGCGTACGATACTAGAAGTACTTTTGACAATGCAGTATATTTCTGCAAAACACTTATTGGTGTCGATGGTCCAGCAATTACGTAAAGTATAATTTGAATAACAGGGAAACAATAGATTCCTACAGCACGTAATTAGTTATGAACAACAACACAGTTCCCGAGTATTCACTTCTAAACGCACACTACATCTTCACTGTAGAAACCTCGAAAATTCGACAAGTTCACAAGTCCGCACTCAGAAGTGTTTCTATCTCTCGCGACCAAGCGTAAACCTAAACCGCTCCTCACTCCCAGTCTCTCTCTCGACCGTGCGTCTCTCGCGCTGTACCGTCCCGGTACTTCCCGTGTCCTGTGCCGTACTCTTCAGAAGTGCCTTCCTGCTCAGAACTCCGGAAACGATGCTCCTCCCCACTCCCATACAGTCTCTCCACGGTCCTTTTTGCAAGGATCGCTGTGATTGACTAGAGCGCTCCCGCCCTGTCTTCAAAGCAACGCACACCCACAAACATAATGAAACATGTGAATTTTAAAATTTTCCCGGCGAATTGACTGTTCAAACAAATTTCGGGCTTGCAGCACGATATTTCAACTGGGCACCTGCCCGTCATCTTCAGGTTAGCCGTCGCAGACTGGCGATAAAGTTCTCCGCTCCGCAATATATAGCGTACTGTAACTAATCTGCGCATGCGTCGAAAACTTGACAGTTGAACCAACACTGCCCGCCGGCGACTGAGTTCCGCTATTCCACCAGGGAGGGCGCTGCCGGCGGGCAGTGTTGGTTCAACTGTCAAGTTTTCGACGCATGCGCAGAATAGTTACAGTACGCTATATATTGCGGAGCGGAGAACTTTATCGCCAGTCTGCGACGGCTAACCTGAAGATGACTGGCAGGTGCCCAGTTGAAATATCGTGCGAAGTATTGAACGACGACCGGCTGCAAGCCCGAAATTTGTTTGAACAATAATGAAACATATTCGAAATACTGGATTTACATTTAAATACTTGAAATTAAATAAATATTCCTACGGCTGGACCATAAACACCCTCTAACACACATTATTAAAATATGAAAAGAAAAGAAGCAAAAGGGAGGCCAGGAGCCTAATGTCTCTGTGCTTTCTAACACACAGTAAATATTTATCCAATTTCTTCATGAATAGTATATGTCGGATATAAGACATAGACGAATAAATATATTCACAAGTATGCTGCTACAGTTTTTTCATGTAACTGTGGAGTACTTATGGTCTGATGCGATCGATAGTAATCGGCCACTTTGACTTCCAATAACTCATGTACTATTTATGTTACGTGCCTGTAATTCATACAAATTTAGTTTTACACTAATGGCTTTCTAAAGACACGTAAATCGGCGAAATTGGATGAACCGTTTAGATTTTGGAAATTCGTTGCTGTTGCTGGGTGTTACTTGTATAATTTTTTGTCGGATACTAAACTTTAAACTAATAAATATATTGAAAATCTGATTACACCATCAGAATCGTCGTGCAAATAATGGTAATGTACATGTTTCTTTTTGTGGTATCATGATTCATCTGGCTACTAATAATTTCTACACGAAGTGTGAAATGTCTGCCATTATCGTCTCAAGAATACCGCCATCTTTGGCACTCCCGCCGTGTCTCCTTCATTGACACAGTGTCACCATGGAATTCCCAGCTATGCGATCGGGCCGGCCGTTGTGCGGCTTTACGCAGTTGCTAAGCTAACGTCCGGCACCACGTGGTCGGCCTGCTGAGCGGGCCACGCCTGCCGAGCGGCCCGTGCGCCCACGCGAATTAAAAAAAATGGCTCCGAGCACTACGGGACTTAACATCTGAGGTCATCAGTCCCCTAGAACTTAGAACTACTTAAACCTAACTAACCTAAGGACATCACACACATCCATGCCTGAGGTAGGATTCGAACCTGCGACCGTAGCGGTCGCGCGGCTCTAGACTGTAGCGCCTAGAACCGCTCGGCCACTCCGGCCTGCCCACGCTAATTCCGAACTTAAAATATTTTCAAGGCGCCACAATTCGCCCGTTACATCAACAAAGTATTGCACCGCATTTTTTCTTCAACAGTTCTTTATTGAACATAATTCAAATTACACACAAGAAAGACAGTGTTTTATCTAGACACCCTATTTACCCAGGTAATCTCCATCCTGTTGTATATTCCCGCAGCTCGTGGTCCAGTGGCTAGCGTTGCTGCCTCTGGATCACGAGGTCCCGAGTTCCATTCCTAGGCGGGTTGGGGATTTTCTCTGCCCGGGAACTGGGTGTTTGTGTTGCCCTCAACATTTCGCCATCATCATCATCATCATAGACATCATCATCATTCGGGACAGTGACTAGACTGGACTGTGTAAAACAAAAATTGGACTGTATAAAATTTGGGAATTAGTACGGGCGCTGATGACCGCGCAGTTGAGCGCCCCACAATCCAAACGTCGTCGTCATCATCATCATCATCCCGTTCCATGGCCTTCCTCCAGCACGAAACAAGGGCGTGGATGCCCTGTCGGTACCAACTCTTGTCCTGGTGGCGAAGCCAATGCTTCACTGTGTGAATCACCTCCTCATCGTCCTCAAAATGTCCTCTAGAGTCGTAATGCGACAGTCCTCGGGAATAACAACAACAGCTCGCTGCAGCATGTCAGACGTGACAGACCTGTATGGTCTCCCCGACCGCTGCAAATCGTGCAGCTCCGCTGAACCGCCTTCTGAAGACCTCAGCCTGCACGATTCATGGTGTCAATTACCTTCAACATTACTTCAGACATTAGTTCATTCCATGCCACGTCGCGTTGCCGCCCTTTTGCTTGCTCGCGAGGGCCCTACACGAAATTAGGCAGGTGTACCAATTTCTTTGGCTGTTCATTATATATGCAAATATTGCGAGAAAAGCAAGCTTCAACACAAATGCAGATTGCGCTGTAGCATTTGACAACAGACGCCGCCTGTGCAATGCCCTCAATACGTTCCAAAACTCAGTGTTCTGTGAAATTGTCAGTACATTATGTCAGAGCCAAGTGAATTCGAACGTGGGCAAATCGTTCGTGCTCGTGTGGTCGGTGCGCCTGTAACTAAGAGAGCCGAAGTTTTTGGTTTGTCACGAGGCACGGTATCGAAGATTTATACCGCACACAGGGAAAGTGGAAAAACATCGTCCAAAAAGCCACTCCGCGGACGATAGTGTGTGCTGAGTGACAGCGACTGCGACCTACGTCACAAATTCGTAAGTTACAGACACTTGCAACAATGACTTCCTCTCTGTGTCACTACACTGTTATAGACAACTATTATTGCACCCAGCACCCACGGTGTCACATCGTCGCTGCGTTCATTACGTCGCACTCTTGCCGCATTGCGAATGTTTGTTCATAAAAGAACCGCTCGAGAAAAGAATGTCAACTTCACTCAGATTCAAATAAGAATTTGTGTTGCTTTATTGACGTATCTATAAAAATTGAAGTAGAATACATAAACATTTGTTCTTTCTCTAGTTTTCGTTGTGAAGGATCAGTGCACGAGATACACGATTTGTATTTTGCCAGTTACACAAATAAGCTTTAGCTCATTAAAAAAGATAAAAAATTCAGTCCTAGTAAAAGCGACTTATATTCAAATATACGCCCGGAATACAGTACATTTTACTATTTCCACGATTTAAGAACTTTTGAACAGAAAATATAGCAGCAAATTTAATAAATAAAATAAAGTAATTTTCATCATTTATTTAACGTACTATGTTTTTTGAACTTTTCGGTCCACTTCACCCCAGCGGTAGACTTCACCCAGTTTGACAGTAATTTCCAAACTTCACAGACATCCTCCAGCATACCTTGCGGCAGTAACAAGAAAAAATACTGCGGAGACATCGCTTATAAACAGTCTAGGGGGTTATTTCCGACAACTGATTTTCACTTAGCAGCGAAGTGTTCGCTGATTTGAAACTTCCTCGTGCCTGGTACATTTACCTTTCGCAGGAAGTGCTCTGCCGACCGAGATATGCAGGCGCGCCTTATGACCCGCCCTCTATCTACCACTCTTGCTTTTGTCCTCTCTTCTAGGACTGCTGTGAAGTTTGGCAGGTAGGAAAGGAGATACTGGCGGAAATAAAAGTTGTAAGGGTGGGTCGTGCGTCATCCTTGCATATCTCAGTTCGTAGAGCACTCGCCCGTGTAAGGCAAATGTACCAGGTTCGAGCCCCAGCCCGGCTCACATGTTTCAATCTCCCACTAAGTTTCAAATCTTCAAGTTGGTTACGTTACTTTTTTTTGTAATTAAGGGAAAAAGTAAACTATAAAGTCGTACGCATTGTGTGTACGACATTTGGTAGAATTCTGGAAGCGGAAACATGCCACTCACACGATCGATACTAACCCGCAGGCTACTGTTGGTAATGAACGTTTTCCACGCAAACTAAGACGTGGTTGGCCCACGATTTCCGCGTCGCATACCTTAATCACTTCTCAACAGCGCTGAGATGCTGTCACGCTTTATCTCACGCAGATAAGATTAGGTTGATCTGTTTCTAATAGCTTTCTAGTCGACGGGGCGTTGAACCTAATACACAACGGACTTTCCACTACGATCCGCAACATACTATTCACGCACAAATCATATTCGATTCTCTGGTTTTCTGTTTTTCAACTCATGGGTTTATTCCGCAGAACCCAAGCCCTACTTTGGTGATGTTGTGTAGTCACAGTAGGCGAAAATCGTCCATTCACCCAGAAAACAGCATTCACACAGGAGTAATAAATTAGCATAGCATACATGTAAGGGTTTATGTAAATCCTTGAGCTATCACGAGACGTTCACTTTAGAAACAGTATATGGAGAAGTATATTGAGAAGTAATGGGTTCACATCATGTCATCCATTTCCGTAGTGTCCCTCGATCTCTAAGGTCAGTTGATGGGATGCTCTGAGAAGGAGACGTCAATTTCCTTCTTCATACCTGGTCAAACAGAGCTTGTGCTCCGCCCCAGTTAACTTCGTCGCTTGTGGGGCGTTAACCCTCTACTTCCTCCCTCAATATATGGGCAGGAACTCTGGTTGAGTGCAAGGGCGCACATACCTCCTCGGAATAGCCGCTGCCCCTCCCCTTTTCAACTGTCGTACTGGCGCCCTTGGGTCAGTGACAACATTTCGGTAATTTAAGGGCCACAAAAGTCCTCTCTGCTGAAAAACGTTACCTTTGCAGAAAGACAACGGAAGTGGTTCATGTGCGTTAAGCTAGAACCATGTTTCCTACGCCCCATAAGACAAAACCTTACCCAAACGAATGGGTGATGGGTTGGCTGAAGAACTATAGTTCACGGCCACACCATTCACTTTTTTTTCTGTCTTACATTTCTAGGTGTCCAAATCTGAGAAAGCTAATGAATCTTTGCGAACGATGCGTTATGAACCATTTCAAGCCTGTTGCAGTCTCGACGTGTTCCAGATTTTAACGCCGTATTCGCTCTTCCGTAGCGAAGAATGAGTGGTTCGGTACGTTTAGAAATCCATTCATTTCACTAATTTATTTACTGATTTGCAAAATACAGTCAATTAAGTATTTTGTAATCCTTACATATGAAAGATACACTCTAAGACAAAAAAAGACGCATCATGAAGAAATTATCCGAATTGGACGGAAATCGGTAGGTGTGATGTATATGTGTATATAAACAAATGACTCCAATTTCAGAAAAATTAGACGACTTATTCGAGAGAAAGAACTTCACAAATTAAGCAGCTCAATAACGTGTTGGTCCATCTCTGACCCTCGTGCAAGGAGGAGTTGTTTGATGTCCTCCTGATGGTTCTCGTACCAAATTCTGTCCAACTGGGGCGTTAGATCGTCAAATGCCAGTAATAGTTGGAGGGCCCTGCTCATAATACTTCAAAAGTTCTCAACTGGGGAGAGATCCGGCGACCTTGCTGACCAAGGTATGATTAGGCAAGCAGGAGTACAAGCAGCAGAAACCCTCGCCGTATGCGGGAGGACAATACCTACATCTACATCCATACTCCGCAAGCCACCTGACGGTGTGTGGCGGAGGGTACTTTGAGTACCTCTATCGGTTCTCCCTTCTATTCCAGTCTCGTCTTGTTCGTGGAAAGAAATATTGTCGGTATGCCTCTGTGTGGGCCCTAATCTCTCTGATTTTATCCTCACGGTCTCTTCGCGAGATATACGTAGGAGGGAGCAATATACTGCTTGACTCGTCGGTGAAGGAGCGTCTCTCCTGCAGATTCTTCCACTGGAGTTTATCTACTATCTCCGTAACGCTTTCGCGATTACTGAATGATCCTGTAACGAAGCGCGCTGCTCTCCGTTGGATCTACTTTATCTCTTGTATCAACCCTATCTAGTATGGATCCCACACTGGTGAGCAATATTCAAGCAGTGGGCGAACAAGTGTATTGTAACCTACTTCCTTTGTTTTCGGATTGCATTTCCTTAGGATTATTCCAATGAATCTCAGTCTGTCAACTGCTTTACCGACGATCAACTTAATATGATCATTCCATTTTAAATCACTCCTAATGCCCACTCCCACATAATTTATGGAATTAACTGCTTGCAGTTGCTCACCTGCTATATTGTAGCTAAATGATAAAGGATCTATCTTTCTATGTATTCGCAGCACATTACACTTGTCTACATTGAGATTAAATTGCCATTCCCTGCACCATGCGTCAATTCGTTATAGATCATCCTGCATTTCAGTACAATTTTCCATTGTTACAAACTCTCGATATACTACAGCATCATCCGCAAAAAGCCTCAGTGAACTTCCAATGTCATCCACAAGGTCATTTATGTATATTGTGAATAGCAACGGTCCTACGACACTCCCCTGCGGCACACCTGAAATCACTCTTACTTCAGAAGACTTCTCTCCATTGAGAATGACATGCTGCCTTCTGTTATCTAGGAACTCTTCAGTCCAATCACACAATTGGTCTGATTGTCCATATGCTCTTACTTTGTTCATTAAACGACTGTGGGGAACTGTATCGAGCGTCTTGCGAAAGTCAACAAACACGGCATGTACCTGCGAACCCGTGTCTATGGCCCTCCGAGTCTCGTGGACGAATAGCGCGAGCTGGGTTTCACACGATCGTGTTTTTCGAAACCCATGCTGATTCCTACAGAGTAGATTTCTAGTCTGCAGAAAAGTCATTATACTCGAACATAATAAGTGTTCCAACATTCTACAACTGATCGAGAGTAGAGATATAGGTCTATAGTTCTGCACATCTGTTCGGCGTCCCTTCTTGAAAACGGGGACGACTTGTGCCCTTTTCCAGTCCTTTGGAACGCTACACTCTTCTAGAGACATACGGTACACCGCTGCAAGAAGGGGGGCAAGTTCCTTCGCGTACTCTGTGTAAAATCGAACTGGTATCCCATCAGGTCCAGCGGCCTTTCCTCTTTTGAGCGATTTTAATTGTTTCTCTAACCCTCTGTCGTGTATTTGGATATCTACCGTTTTGTCATCTGTGCGAAAATCTAGAGAAGGAACTACAGTGCAGTCTTCCTCTGTGAAACAGCTTTGGAAAAAGACATTTAGTATTTTGGCCTTTAGTTTGTCATCCTCTGTTTCAGTACCATTTTAGTCACAGAGTGTCTGGACATTTTGTTTTGATCCATCTACCACTTTGACATAAGACCAAAATTTCTTAGGATTTTCTGCCAAGTCAGTACATAGAACTTTACTTTCGAATTCATTGAACGCCTCTCGCATAGCCCTCCTCATACTACATTTCGCTTCGTGTGATTTTTGTTTGTCTACAAGGCTTTGGCTATGTTTATGTTTGCTGTGAAGTTCCCTTTGCTTCCGCAGCAGTTTTCTAACTTGATTGATGTACCAGGACGGTCAGGACGGCCTGCCATCAAGGGCAACAAAACGCGGCGTAGAATATCGTCGACGTCCGACTGTGCAGTAAGGGTGCAGCGGATGACACCCAAAGGGGTCCTGCTATGAAATGAAGTGGCACCCCAAACCACCACCTCTATTTGTCGAACCGTATGGCAAGCGACAGTTAGTCTGGTCTCGGAACGCTGTCCTGAACGTCTCCAGACAGGTCTTCGGACTGCAGTATCATTGAATGAAGTAGAATTGTTTTCATTGATGACTCCCGCTTCGAATTGGGGCCCGATGATCAGCAACGACGTGTGTGGAGACGCGCCAGATAGTGCTGGAATACCAGCCTGACTGTCGGCCGCCATACGGACCGACAACCAGCAGTCATGGTCTGGGACGCCACTTCTTTTCATCGTAGGACCGCTCTGGTTGTCATCCGCGGAAGCCTTACAGCACAGTGGTACGTCGACGACATTCTTCGCCTCGTTTTGTTGCCCTTCACGGCAAGCCATCCTGGGCTTACATTTCAGCGAGATAACGCCCGATCGCATACGGCGAGAGTTTCTACTGGTTATCTTCGAGCTTGAACAACCCTACGTTAGCTAGCAAAGTCGCCGGATCTTTTCCCATTTCAGAACGTTCGGAGCATTATGGGCAGGACCCTCTAACCAACTCGGGATTTTGACCATCTAAAGCGCTAATTGGACAGAAATTGCCAAGATACTGCTCAGGGGAGATCAAACATCTCTATCCATGGTGCCTCGCTGAATAACTGCTTTCGTAAGGTTCAGAGGTGGACCAATGTGTTATTGACATCCTCAATTTGTGACGCTCTTTCTCTTGAATAAGTCATTCAATTTTCATGAAATTCTACACTACTGGCCATTAAAATTGCTACACCACGAAGATGAAGTGCTACAGACGCGAAACTTAACCGACAGGAAGAAGATGCAGTGATACGCAAATGATTAGCTTTTGAGAGCATTCACACAAGGTTGGCTCCGGTGGCGACATCTACAACGTGCTGACATGAGGAAAGTTTCCAGCCGATTTCTCATACACAAAAAGCAGTTGACCGGCGTTGCCTGGTGAAACGTTGTTGTGATGCCTCGTGCAAGGAGGAGAAATGCATACCATCACGTTTCCGACTTTGATAAAGGTCGGATTATAGCCTATCACGATTGCGGTTTATCGTATCGACATTGCTGCTCGCGTTGGTCGAGATCCAATGACTATTAGCAGAATATGGAATCGGGGGGTTCAGGAGGGAAATACGGAACGCCGTGCTGGATCCCTACGGCCTCGTATCACTAGCAGTCGAGATGACAGACATCTTATCCGCATGGTTGTAACGGATCGTGCAGCCACGTCTCGATCCCTGAGTCAACAGATGGCGACGTTTGCAAGACAACAACCATCTGCACCAACAGTTCGACGACGTTTGCAGCAGCATGGACTATCAGCTCGGAGACCATGGCTGCGCTTATCCTTGACGCTGCATCACAGACAGGAGCGCCTGCGACGGTGTACTCAACGACGAATCTGGATGCACGAATGGCAGAACGTCATTTTTTCGGATGAATCCAGGTTCTGTTTACAGCATCATGATGGTCGCATCCGTGTTTGGCGACATCGTGGTGAACGTAAATTGGAAGTTGCATTCGTCATCGCCATACTGGCGTATCACCCGGCGTGATGGTATGGGGTGCCCTTGGTTACACGTCTCGGTCACCTCTTGTTCGCATTGATGGCACTTTGAACAGTGGACGTTACATTTCAGAAGGGTTACGACCCGTGGCTCTACGCTTCATTCGATCCTTCCGAAACCCTACATTTGAGCAGGATAATGCACGACCGCATGTTGCAGGTCGTGTACGGTCCTTTCTGGATACAGAAAATGTTCGATTGCTGCCCTGGCCAGCACATTCTCCAGATCTCTCACCAACTGAAACCGTCTGGTCAATGGTGGCCCAGCAACTGGCTCGTCACAATACGCGTCAGTACTCTTGATGAACTGTAGTATCGTGTTGAAGCTGCATGGGCTGCTGTACCTGTATACGCCATTCAAGCTCTGTTTGACTCAATGTCCAGGCGTATCGAGGCCGTTATTACGGCCAGAGGTGATTGTTCTGGGTACTGATTTCTCAGGATGTATGCACCCAAATTGCGTGAAAATGTAATCACATGTCAGTTCTAGTATAATATATTTGTCCAATGAATACCCGTTTATCATCTGCATTTCTTCTTGGTGTAGCAATTTTAATGGCCAGTAGTGTAATTATTTGTTTGTCTGTACATGTAATTCACATGTACCGTTCCATTCGCATAATCCTTGGTGGTGCGACTTTTTGTTTGCTTACAGTGTGTCTGTTGACTCTCGTAGTAACGCACGCTCTTGAAACTTTAACAATGAACCACGTCGTGATGCAGAACCCATCTCCTGCAGCGTCTGCCACTAGAGTTGGTTGGTCATTTCTGTGATACTTTCGTACTTACTGAATGAAGCTGTAAAGTGCTGCTCTTCTTTGGCTCGTCTCTGTTTACTTTATCAGTCCTATCTGGTACGGATCCCATACTGACGAGCAAGAGTGAAGTATTGATCGAACGACTGTTTTGTAAGCTACTTCCTTTATTGGTGGGCTATATTTCCTAAGGATTCTATCAATGAATCTGCCTGGCATCTGCCGTAATCGCTATTAATGTTGTGTGGTCTCTTATAAATCATTCAATATTTCTTAAATTGTTATCATCTGTTCGCACATGTACGCCACATTTACTGACTCTCGTCCCATTCGGATAATTCCCCAGTGATGCGTCGTTGTTTATCTTAGATTGTATATTGCTTCCTCCTACGAATAACTGACAAAAAGACCTTCAAGACAAAATTAGATTCGGGACTGGAAAGGTAAGTGGGGAAGTGTCAATGGTATACATAGTACCATCCGCCACACACTGCAAGATGGCATGTGGATTATAGACGTAGATGTAATAACTGAATACCTGCAGCCGCTCATATCGAGAGGCATCAATGGATTGTTTATGGTATCTTGCTAAAGAAACTAAGGGCAAAAACCCGTATTGTAAACGTCATCCACTGACACTAAGGTGCGCCAAAATTTGAGGGGATAATGTGTGCTAATGGACCATTCCTTGGTCGCAATACCTGAGTTTATACACCGACTATCTTCGATTAAAGATATTTCTCGCAGGTAGGAGAAGTCGAAACCATCCACAGCTGTGGTAATAACTCTGTGTCAACACAAACTCATCACTGCTGCCGAATGGGTGGCCTAGCATCAGGCGTTGGTTCCTGTTATTTGGAAGTACCGTAGCATCACTTTATGACGTTACCAGCTATGGATTCCTATACTCTATTTATTCCTTAAGATACCATGGATACAATCTCAAAGTTTTTAGGTAAGCCCTACTGTTTTGTTACTCTTTGTACGTATCAAGAATGGTTCTATTTCTCCAGGCGTAGCACAGCAGTGGTGGAATAGACTCTCTCTCTCTCTCTCTCTAGAATGAGATTTTCATTCTACAGAGGAGTGTGCGCTGATGTGAAACTTCCTGGCAGATTAAAACTGTGTGCTGGACCGAGGCTCGAACTCGGGACCTTTACGTTTCGCTGGCAAGTGCTCTACAATCTGAGCCACCCAAGCACGACTCACGACCCGTCCTCACAGCTTCAATTCCGCCAGTGCCTCGTCTTCTATCTTCCAAACTGGAAACATCCCCCAGGCTGTCGCTAAGCCATGTCTCCGCAATATCCTTTCTTTCAGGAGTGCTAGTTCTGCAAGGTATGCATGAGACCTTGTGTGAGATTTGGTAGGTAGAAGACGAGGTTCAAAATGGCTCTGAGCACTGTGGGACTCAACTTCTTAGATCATAAGTCCCCTAAAACTTAGAACTACTTAAACCTAGCTAACCTAAGGACATCACACACATCCATGCCGGAGGCAGGATTCGAACCTGCGACCGTAGCGGTCGCGTGGTTCCAGACTGTAGCGCCTAGAACCGCTCGGCCACCCAGGCCGGCAGGAGACGAGGCACTGTTAGTATTGAAGCTGTGAGGACTGGCCGTGAGTCGTGCTTGGGTAGCTCAGATGGTAGAACACTTGCCCGCGAAAGGGAAAGGTCCCGAGTTCGAGTCTCAGTCCGACAAACAGTTTTAATCTGCCAAGAAGTTTCTCTCTCTCTCTCTCTCTCTATCTCTCTCTCTCTCACTCTCTCTCTCTCTCACACACACACACACACACACACACACACACACACACACACACACACATACATACATGCATACACAAGTGCTCGTGCGCATAAACACACAGTTATATAAATATAGATTACTAGCTACCAGTGTTGCTAGTTACTGTGTCTGGCACAAGAGGTCAAGCGTCCAGAAGACATGGTCGACGTCATTATATAAGGAGGGATCAAAAAGTTCGAAGGCCGTACAGTCCAGAATCGATATGCTAATCAGGTAAAATCCCTGTGAACATAGAGGCAATCATCCCAGCGATACACCACGTTGAAGTTACTCGTTCATTGAAACACCGGATCGTGCAGAGTGAAGGACTAAAGCTGGGTGCTCGAGTGTCCCCCACTTCAGTTGGTATAACTTCTACTCTGGGAAATTGCGATATGGGGACGTGCGTTATGGTGAAGGATCAGCACACCTTGGCGCAACGTTCCACAACGGTGGTTGTCGATAGAGAAGCTGCCCCACACACATTATTCATTCTGAGATGGATGTCTACCGATGTTTGTCCTTAGGCAGCCATGAACAGAATAACAGCACCTGTTTGGACACATTTGGTAATAATGCCGCCATATTTCTAGTTTCCGCATTTACCTCACGCACGTCGATAAGCGACACACAGTAATGTCTACATGTCGGTGCTTATATACTCACATCGGAGTCGCGCTGTGTTGCATATACGCTGTAGCAACGCCCTCAAATGAGAACTTTTCGATCGCTCCTTATGACTTAGTACACGGAGACACCATCGGTGGGTATGTACATGATTGGAGGTGCAATTCTCTGTGATAGATAGAGCGACCATACGAGCGCACGAATGTTGTTTGTTCTTCGTGTTGTTATTAGGCCTAGTAGGATATATAAGGGGCTTGAAAGGCGTCAGGCGTTGAGTAATAACCGTGAATGACAAGGAGAAGCCACGTAGCGAGACAGTGCCATCAACGCATGACAGAGTTTGGAAGGTGCCTCATTGTTGGTTCCATTAGGCCTGCTGGTCGAACCTTGGCAGTATCCAGATTTGTGGTGCATTCGGATGTGACAGTGGCACGATGTTGGACTACATCGGAGCAAGAGGCCAGGCATACTCGTCTCCAAGGTTCCGGCCGACCATGTCTAACACAAGGGACGATCGACGAATTATGCACCAAGCACATCATAACACCTTCACATCTGCGCCTGCCATCCGAGAACAAGTAATGGACACCCTGCAACTTTTTGTGTCCCCCCAAGAGAGATTATCAGCCGCCGGACGAGCGAATTACTGTGTCATTCTGCCGTTAACGCCACGACACAGGCGACTGCGTTTGGAGTGATGCCGTGGCCGGACTGATGAAAAATCGCGTCACATTGTGTTCACCGATGAATCGCGGTTCTGCACTACTCCGGATGGCCATCATCGTATCACGGGGAGCTAGAGAAGGTCTCATCCTCCCATTGTTTCGGAGAGGCACATTGATGTGGTTCCTGGCGTCACTGTTTGGGGAACCACTGGGTATGACTTCAGGCCAGGGTCCGTAATGGTTGAGCGAACTCCGCCGGCAAGACGGTACGTCGTGGACATCTTGTGTCCTCACGTGCTACCTCTCACGAGACTGTGTCATGGTGCCTTGTCAGATATGGACCACATCTCTAAGAACTGTCGACGTGATGTTGACGAACACCCGTGGCCAGCCATTTCTCCAGATCTGTCCTCGATAGAACTTGTGTGTGACTCCAGCTCAGACGGCAATTCCGTCCCAGTGCCAGTATCCATTCATTTTGAGACATATTACAAGCCGGCCGGGGTGGCCGAGCGGTTCTAGGCGCGACAGTCTGGAACCGCGCGACCGCTGCGGTCGCAGGTTCGAATCCTGCCTCGGGCATGGGTGTGTGTGATGTCATTAGGTTAGTTAGGTTTAAGTAGTTCTAAGTTCTAGGGGGCTGATGGCCTCTGAAGTTAAGTGCCATAGTGCTCAGAGCCATTTGAATATATTTCAAGTTCCTAATCAGGGGTGAATTATTTAGTTTCACCTGAGTGCTTCGGTAGTTAGGTTTTTGAATATCTGCGTATTACTAGACACAGTTCGTGCGTTTTTGTCAGAGTCAACAGTAGGGTTACGCAGCACGTGCCGACAGTCCGTTTATCTGCATAGTTTAGTTTTCCACCGTCTTTAGTATGGACAGGGTCTGCGATTATTGTGTGTGGATGCTAGCCGAGTTGGTGACACTTCGCTCTCAACTTCAGGCTGTGATGGCTTCTGTTACACAGCTTGAGGCTGCAGTGGATGGGCACCACTGTGGTTGGCCGGCCGTGGGGATCCAACGGACGTCCAGCACGTCAGAGTCCTCCGATCGGTCCTCACTGGTGGACAACCCAGTTACTGCTCGCACTGAGGTTGACCCCTCACCTGTGGTCGAGTGGGAGGTAGCTCTGGGGCGAAGCAAGCGGCGAAAGACTTCCCAGGCGGCCGCACGTAAGGCCTCCTCGGTTTGTCTGACAAACAGGTGCCACGTGCTGTCTGTGGCTGACACTGTCGCTGAGCCAGATGCTGTCACCTTTCCTGTTTCAGAGGAAACCACTCAGCCTGCAAGATCCGGGCAATCACAGAGGTTGGGATTATTGGTAGTTGGGAGCTCCAACGGTAGGCGCGTTATGGGGCTCCTTAGGGACTTGGCTGACAAGTTGGGGAGAAAAAAACAATGTGTACACCGTGTGCATTCCGGGTGGAGTAATTCCAGATGTGGAAAAGGTCCTCCCGGATGCCATGAAGAGCACAGGGTGCAGCCACCTGCAGGTGGTTGCTCACGTCGGTACCAATGATGTGTGTCACTTTGGATCAGAAGAGATTCTCTCTGGTTTCGAGCGGCTAACACGTTTTGTATTATCGCGAAATAAGGGAGAGAGTATCACAGAAATGACACAGGATTTGGGCTGGACATTATTGTGTTGGTAGAAGAGCCAACACCGTGTTACTAATGGAGGCCGAAATGCACGCGTTTCAGCTCACGCAGGCTGGCGTGAGGAGGGAAGGACTATACTGACGTGAGGCCTGGAACATGACAAGGAATTAGAATTCAGAAAGCGGACGTAATTAGTTTGATACTTAACTTTAATGCATTAATGATGAACGTCGCTCATGACGGTACATGATTCGCAATATTATCTGTTCAGAATACATTCTGGAAGTAACTGAATATGGCGCCTTGCTATGTCGTAGCAAATGACGTAGCTGTAGGCTATGATAAACTGTCGTCTCGGCAAATGAGAGCGTATGTAGACAGTGAACCATCGCTAGCAACGTCGGCTGTACAACTGGGCGAGTGCTAGGGAGTCTCTCTAGACTAGACCTGCCGTGTGGCGGCGCTCGGTCTGCAATCACTGATAGTGGCGACACGCGGGTCCGACGTATACTAACGGACCGCGGCCGATTTAAAGGCTACCACCCAGCAAGTGTGGTGTCTGGCGGTGACACCACAGACATCATTAAAAGATAGGCGTTTTTCGTTGCTACGGAATCTTCTCAAGAAATTCCAATCACCAACTTTCTCCTCCGAATGCGAAAATATTTTGTTGACGCCGACCTACATAGATGTAGATATAGATTTCGTTTCCTTCTTTCTTTCTGGGTGCTTCACTTTTTTTGTCAGGTAGTGTATTTTGACAGATATCTTTGTAGTTTCGTCTAAATTAGCACAGGACACTGCAGCTTGTCTTTCAGATAACCACAACCAACGTACAGAAAAATAACTATATTTTGATTCGATAGAAAAAAAATAATAATAAACTACGACACTTTTCATCTTGTGGAATCTATCGTCCCCGTGGTTGTTTCCTAATAACCTGCAGCTGCAGAAATGGCAGTGTAGTTTTGCTGACACAATTTTTTCCTACTCGGAAATGCTATGATTTTGTGAGCACGACAGAGCGTATTGCTACTCACCAGACGAGACACCAGTAAGCAAGCAACAGCGGGCGCTGACTCACTCACCTGCAACAAAAAGAAGAGCGGCCATGTTTAGTCGGTCCCGGCTTAAAAGGAGCGTCAGACGTAGCGCGTAGCAGCAATGGGAGAGGGCCCGGCGAAGGACCGGTCTTAAAAGCGTTAGTGGTTTAGTAGTCACACTGCAGAAAGGTCCTGGGATACAGCTATTATCAACGCTGTCGTTCCGCTGCACCTAACACATCATTACATACTCTACAACGTATTATCCTTATTAATAAAATTCTTCTGGGTTTGAGGCCGCATTCTCATCCATAAAATTCCGACGCTTCGGTGACTGTTGCAAGGCGCCTTCCTCAAGGTGTATTGCTAACTGCTGAATGAGCACTAGTTTGGATACTTATTTACTATGGAGGAGTGCTGTCACTGGATGTGAGAGGGAGGAGGAAGGGTATTACAATACACCCTGAGGAAGGCGCCCTGCAACAGTCGCCGAAGCGTCGGAATTTTACAGATGACAATGCGGCCTCAAACCCAGAAGAATTTTATTGACTGTGACAATGGCCGCAGAAGCCTACGTTTACATTATTATCCTTATGTTATAATTATCTATTTACTGTAAAGACTTATCATATTTAATAGGTAGTTTTTTGTTGCTTTCCTCATATCAATCATCATCCTAGAATCTGCTCTCTTTAATCATAATAGTTCATTGCTACCATTTTGTGTGTGTGTGTTTTTCAGAGAAGCTACATGACGTGATTTCCGTCTTTGAACAAATGGCTCTGAGTACTATGGGACTCAACTGCTGTGGTCATAAGTCTCCTAGAACTTAGAACTACTTAAACCTAACCTAAGGACATCACACACATCCATGCCCGAGGCAGGATTCGAACCTGCGACCGTAGCGGTCGGGCGGTTCCAGACTCTAGCGCCTTTAACCGCTCGGCCACTCCGGCCGGCGTCTTTGAACAACATTAATAGTTTTCTACCAGTAAACAACTATGAATGGTTATTTTAGCAGGCGATGTATTGGTCTTCTACGTGCCAAAAAGAGAACATTTAGTCCAACCACATGTAGTTAAACAGCTTAATGTCTAAATTATCCAGACAAACGAGGAAATATTTTCAGATTAGCAGTCTAATAACAGCTTTGTCATCAAGTCATTTTCCGAGTCACCATTTCGTCGACCTCTGGGAAAGCATGGCGGTCTCGCAGTAATAGATTTTTGCAGAGCTGCGACATGACATTACAAAATCACGTCTAGGAAATTCTTAAAACACAGGGACGAAGCTGCTTCATAAACGGGAAGCAGTAACACACATGAACTTACAAGTTATTTTTCTCCCTCTAGAGGGCAACAGCGCATCGACGTACAAACTTAATCATAAAGCGGGAAAAACAATATGATTAAAATCAAGACACTATGAATCACAGAATTACAGTCGTAACAGCTAATACAAAAAAAATTTTCTGCGACTAATTATGTTCTTAGATCACCATTATTGCAGTTTAGTAAAGGGCTATCTACAACTTATTACGTAGCTGAGCACATTGTTAGTATGACGTATTATGTAGCTGACCACGCTGCTAGCATCACATTTGGTGTATGAGATAGACCGTCATGAGCAATCAGCTATGACCTCGTACTAAGATCGCAACGACTTGCCTAATAAAACAAAGACCAAAAAAATAGAAACATAAAATAATTTTAGTGCTTTCAGAGCTGCATCGGAATACCAAAGATCTTTTACTTTAAGCAACTGACAAATCAGAAGCATTCAAAGACTTAACTGACATTTTTCCTTCCATGCCCATGAAACCCTGATAATGTTAGGTCGACTGTGCCACATCTAAGTACTCGTAAATTGGAGGTACGGCATCAAGCAGTTCGGAATACGATAGCGTGATGGCACTTCACTTACACGTTCATCAGCCCTACACCGAACACGCTAAGCTGCGGTAGAGATAAGGTGAGGTGTAATTTTACACTAGCAACGAGCATGTGAGTGGTTGCGTGCATATTCAACGTTTCGTTAATTTGAGATCGTTAGAAGCAAGACATGGCCTTGCAGTGTAAAAGATCTAACAAGGGGAGACCGCCAATTGTGAAATTCAGATTCGATTCATACTGCGCATAATAAAAGCTCATGGCCAGAGGTGTAATGTGGCAAAGCACCAAGATGCACTTCTCAGCCGTTGTCGAGAAAATCGACAGTTTAAAGAAACCGTTGCGGTGAAATACTCTCTACGATTAATAATTTTCTACAGCGTCGTGGCGCAGCGGTAAGCGCTCGGGTTCGTAATCCGAAGGTCGCCGGATGGAATCTCGCGACATGCAACCTTTTTTTTAGTATTTGTTTTTTATAATTCAAATATATATATATATATATATATATATATATATATATATATATATATATATATAATTCCTGGCAATCAGTTGCAACAATTATGCATATAATAAGTTGTTGAAAGTCGTTTGTCGTGGAAAAACTGGCGACTTCGAACATCATTATGTTTTCCGCAAACAAAGTTGTATTTCACAAATGTTATTGTCTTCATAATGTTAATCACGTATAGTTAACGGAAGACGTAGAAACGGTATTCCGAAACGAATACGTATAGCGTAAGTCAAACATTCGAATTAGAATAGGGACACCACGAACACAAATTTGCTGCGGCAGGTATGAAATATAAACTCCGTTACTCGCTCGTTACACTTGAAGGACAGATGTTGAATGGGCCGAAACGAGCCGCCGCATAACAGCGTAGTTGCCTGCTAACTTCGAAAGAAGGTAGATGCGGTCCCTAGCGCAACTTGTAACATCGTCGAAAATCAGTGCGGACGGGAGAGCTTTGGTACACCATGTTAAAAAAAAAAAACGGAAAAATGGAGGCGGTACAATTGGAGAGCGATCCGCCTTCACCAACATGCATAAGCAATTCATTAATAGTTTACATATATATATATATATATATATATATATATATATATATATTTGAATTACAAAAAAACTAATAATAAAAAAAAAGTTGCATGGCGCGAGATTTGATCCGGCGACCTTCGGATTACGAACCCGAGCGCTTACCGCTGCGCCACGACGCTGTTGAGAAGTTATTCATCGTAGAGAGTATTTCACCGCAACGGTTTCTTTTAACTGTCGATTTTCTCGACAACTGCTGAGAAGTGCATCTTGGTGCTTTGCCACATTACACCTCTGGCCATGAGCTTTTATTATGCGCAGTATGAATCCAATCTGAATTTCACAATTGGCGGCCTCCCCTTGTAAAAGAAGAAAATGGGGCTTCTTTCGTCGCCAGTCGAGCGGATCCAAATTAACCCGAAGCTAATTTTAAGCGAAATTGTGACACACACACACACACACACACACACACAGACACAGAGAGAGAGAGAGAGAGAGAGAGAGAGAGAGCGGCTGCATTGTCCTGAATGCAAACCATCTGCAATTGCGCCTCCCCACTAGCCGAGAAGTACATTGGACAGTGACGCGAGCAACATGACCTTCCGTTTCCGCGTTTGCGTTAAGTCATCCGTCATGTTTAGCGAAGAACTCTTCCTGGACGTGGAGGTGGCGTGTGCGTGTGTGTGGTCGGTTGAAGGCGCAAGCGACACAAGCGGCCGCTTTGGACGCCGAGCTTAGCGTCCAGAATTTGTAAACGAGTCTATCGTAATTAGTTGAGAAAATGACATTAGGAAAGTATGCGATAATGGAACCAAAAGAGTCCCACTAAGCGTTGGTCCGAAAACGTATCGTTTTCAAGATAACTACGGATGTGTGGTTTACGAGCCGCAACTTAGTTCAGTATCAAACACTGTCGTCGTTAGAATCTGAGGCCAGGTACATAGAGATTTTGATAGATTGAAGGGTGGTAAGTAGTAACATTCCAGGAAATCAACAGAAAGTTTCATTAGCTTAGTCTTCGACCCAAGAACACAAACAGACAATTTCTTAAAAAAATAAAAAAATAAAAAAATAAAAAAAACATTTACACACATTTAATCATAACTTAACCTTTACCTGATGAAAGTTAAACAAAAAGACGTTTACTAAGTGTATTAACGAGGCACAGTGTGTTTACAAATTCGTAATACAAAAGTAACTTTTAACTGTGGAAAAAGTGAGCAACTTAAAGAAATGTTTGATACAGTGCTGAGTGCAGTATATCTTCTAGTTTTACTTACAAGTATTCAGTGTGGCTACCTTTTGTAATACGACAAATGTCCCATCTGTAATCAATTACCTGCCAAATCCTATGAAGCAAATCTTGACGTAAATGGCAACTGCTTGTGTTGTTCTTTGTCGCAACTCGTCGACGTTCTCGGAAGAGGAAAAAATGGCTCTGAGCACTATGGGACTTAACATCTGTGGTCATCAATCCCCTAGAACTTAGAACTACTTAAACCTAACTAACCTAAGGACATCACACACATCCATTCCCGAGGCAGGACTCGAACCTGCGACCATAGCAGTCGCGCGGTTCCGGACTGAGCGCCTAGAACCGCTAGACCACCGCGGCCGGCATCGGAAGAGGAGAAACAAACACTCTGACTTTAACGTAACCTCACACACGTAAGTTCGTTGGTGTTAAATCAGGTGATAGTGGTTGAGAGGATACTATTCTACCACGTCCAATGCAAGTCGGTGACTACTTCACTATGATAACGTGGTGGCGCGACATCTCACTGGAAAATAAATGCCACGAAACCACGGACTCCCGATATATGCAAGTTCTTCGCGCGCTGCTAAACAGAAGTAAATTCGGAGGCTCTCAGTGTAATGGCTCGAAAGCTACACCTCCGGAAAAACAACTCCATGAGCAGCAATAGTCTGTTCTCCTCAAATCAGCAGTCTACGACGGAGGGTACCCCCTCTTCGAACCATCTCTATACACTATGTCAGGCACAGCTAAAACTTCGGTGCGTTAAGATGCTGATTTTTTTTTTTCTTGGCGATAAGACAGAACAGCAAGAGCGCGGAAATGCCCGACAACGGGGAAGCCTGACGTAAATCGGTGAAACACGTTAGGTATCTGGCCTCACTGTATGAACGAATGAATTTAAGTATTTCAAGACATCAAATGCCCTCCTCCTCCCCTCCTCCTCCCTCCCCCTCCCCCGCCCCCTCCCCTGAAGAAAACTACAAGAAATCCTGAGATATTGAATTAATATCGCGCTAATCCCAAGGTGTGCTAGAATACCGCTGACGTTCACAAGAAATTAAAGTGATCAGCAGGATAACGTAGAACAATTCTTGAGGCTGCCGGCAAATGATGTTGTTGGAATCAGTAAAGTCGCAACGCCAGAAAATTAAAAAACATAAAGGAATGTAGCAAAATTGTACATAAATATACTGAAATGGACAACCTATTATGCAATCGGCAACTAAGAACTGGAAATAGCGATAACCGTAAAATATTTAGGAGTATGTACCCGAAAAGATTCGACCACATAAACAAGTATAAATGAAGATTCTGTCTAAATTTTAGTGGAAAACCCGAAAGAAACGACATTCATCGACTAAAGACATAGTTTACATATTCACGAATTACAGCCATACGTAAAATTAGTGTGATCAAGACAGACCTCTACAAGTGCCACAATATGATCGCGGACTCATTTATATACTTTTTTGTCCTGACTTTACTATTCGCGAATATTACTCGCCATACTGGGACCATAAACAGACAAGATTAATAGGGGAGAAAAACGGGATACACAGAAGAGCAGCACATTTCGTAACTAATTGGATTAGTAAGCACGACAGACCCACGGAGGTGCTCCTCCATGTCCAGCGACAAACAGTAGAAGAGAGGCCCTGCGCGACAAGAAGCTGTTTATTGCCAAATCTGGCGAAAGGGAGATCGAAAAAATACATGCGACATATTTCTTCCTGCCATATATATAATTCACTAAGTGACCGTTAAAATAAAATCATAGCAGCTGCAAGCACAGGCTTACCGAAAGACATTATTCATGTGCACGATTCGCTAACGGTGCCAGGAAAGAGGAGAAAGAGTAATGGATTTGAAATAAGCTCTGCCGCACACCATAAGGTGGCTTGCGAAATATATAGACACACATGTAAACAGTTGGCCAAGAAAGTTTTTCATTCTAGCATGGCTACATCAGCTGCAGTGCTTACGTTACTATATAAAATAAGCATGCCAGTCTTATGGGTATTTTAAGCGCCTAATACGATGATCGCATTTGGAAGGTATTGAACAGATATGAACAAATAGGTCACACATCATAAACAATATTGACGTAGCATTAAATATGAATTATAGTACGAGTCACTGGCCGTAGAAGTAAACAACAACGATAAGAACAACGTCGTTCGATACCCAACGCGGCATTCCTAACAGTACCTACACACCACGTCATGTACGGAACTAAACTGGTGACAGTAAGGATAGCTCCAGAAGGCAAAGTGTTCGTACTGGATGTTTCACGAGGGTCATGATTTGTTTGCGTACCTCTACTCACCCCCCTCCCTCTCCCCTCCACACCCTCGCCCTTCTCTCCGGACCCCTTTCTCCACCGTTTTTCCAACCGCAGCCCTCCACCCTACCCTCCATGTAAAAGAAATATTACAGGAAGTCAGAAAAAAAGCCAGTGGGTAAAGGCCAAGTTTCGTGCGCTCGCTCGCGACTTCGCGTGTTTCCCAGAGACGCGATCATTTCCCAGAAAGTCGTATCCTCCGCCTGGCTGCCACGTCTTTCCACGGTTTTCCATGGCCGGTAGCACCGGGACACACGGGCAGTAAATTTTCTGCTCACAATTTCCTGCTTCCGACGCGTCATTCCGCCCAGACAGAGGGCGCATCGGCTGACCTTCCGCTCTCGCATCCTGTTCAAACACAGTGCTGCCTCCCGGCGCTATGCAAAAGAGCCACAGGTCCCTCTGCAGGTCAACGCGGTGCACTTCCGGAGCTTGCAGCATTTGCTCTCGTTGTTAGTAGTGTTAAAATCGGGTACAACTCAATTCAACATCAGTTTTTGCTCTACAGGGTGAAAAGTACACTCGTGGAAATGGAAAAAAGAACACATTGACACCGGTGTGTCAGACCCACCATACTTGCTCCGGACACTGCGAGAGGGCTGTACAAGCAATGATCACACGCACGGCACAGCGGACACACCAGGAACCGCGGTGTTGGCCGTCGAATGGCGCTACCTGCGCAGCATTTGTGCACCGCCGCCGTCAGTGTCAGCCAGTTTGCCGTGGCATACGGAGCTCCATCGCAGTCTTTAACACTGGTAGCATGCCGCGACAGCGTGGACGTGAACCGTATGTGCAGTTGACGGACTTTGAGCGAGGGCGTATAGTGGGCATGCGGGAGGCCGGGTGGACGTACCGCCGAATTGCTCAACACGTGGGGCGTGAGGTCTCCACAGTACATCGATGTTGTCGCCAGTGGTCGGCGGAAGGTGCACATGCCCGTCGACCTGGGACCGGACCGCAGCGACGCACGGATGCACGCCAAGACCGTAGGATCCTACGCAGTGCCGTAGGGGACCGCACCGCCACTTCCCAGCAAATCAGGGACACTGTTGCTCCTGGGGTATCGGCGAGGACCATTCGCAACCGTCTCCATGAAGCTGGGCTACGGTCCCGCACACCGTTAGGCCGTCTTCCGCTCACGCCCCAACATCGTGCAGCCCGCCTCCAGTGGTGTCGCGACAGGCGTGAATGGAGGGACGAATGGAGACGTGTCGTCTTCAGCGATGAGAGTCGCTTCTGCCTTGGTGCCAATGATGGTCGTATGCGTGTTTGGCGCCGTGCAGGTGAGCGCTACAATCAGGACTGCATACGACCGAGGCACACAGGGCCAACACCCGGCATCATGGTGTGGGGAGCGATCTCCTACACTGGCCGTACACCACTGGTGATCGTCGAGGGGACACTGAATAGTGCACGGTACATCCAAACCGTCATCGAACCCATCGTTCTACCATTCCTAGACCGGCAAGGGAACTTGCTGTTCCAACAGGACAATGCACGTCCGCATGTATCCCGTGCCACCCAACGTGCTCTAGAAGGTGTAAGTCAACTAACCTGGCCAGCAAGATCTCCGGATCTGTCCCCCATTGAGCATGTTTGGGACTGGATGAAGCGTCGTCTCACGCGGTCTGCACGTCCAGCACGAACGCTGGTCCAACTGAGGCGCCAGGTGGAAATGGCATGGCAAGCCGTTCCACAGGACTACATCCAGCATCTCTACGATCGTCTCCATGGGAGAATAGCAGCCTGCATTGCTGCGAAAGGTGGATATACACTGTACTAGTGCCGACATTGTGCATGCTCTGTTGCCTGTGTCTATGTGCCTGTGGTTCTGTCAGTGTGATCATGTGATGTATCTGACCCCAGGAATGTGTCAATAAAGTTTCCCCTTCCTGGGACAATGAATTCACGGTGTTCTTATTTCAATTTCCAGGAGCGTATTTAAACCGACAAACTCTGGGAGGTTGTAGGGGACATCAAAACAAATATTTTTCCCTAATGTCATTTTTTCCTATGAGGAATATTTAAACCGGTAGCGGAAGATTTCTCCGGTTGTAAATTAATTAAACCAACAAACAATTTTCCATTTTTTATGACCAAGAGACAGCACATTAACACAACCCAATTTCAATTACAGTATAATCTCAAATATACCTCCATTGACACGTAAACAAAGGTTACACCGTCAGATCACGTTCTGTCTGACACGGGAAAAAACTCCAGGAGTATCCTTAATTGTTCCTGCTGCTGCTACTACCCGGGCAACCAGATCCTCTTCCGATGCAATAGGAGTTTCGCATCTCTCCCCTCACAAAAAAGTCCAGAGGGGATATATCTGGGGATCGAGCAGGCCATGGTACAGGACCACCTCTGCCAATCCACGTTTCTGGGAACCGTCGGTCCAGGAATCGACGCACACAACGACTGAAATGTGCCGGCGCGTCATGTTGGAACCACATGCGTTGTCTTGTAAGGAGCGGGACATCTTCCAGCTATTTTAGCAATGCTCTGGCGAGAAAATTGTAATAGTGCCTGCCGTTTAATGGCCAAGGTAGCAGATACGGCCCAATTAAACAGTCCCAACACCACCGACCCACACATTAACGAAGAACCGCACTTGAGGAGCGTTAGTAACTGTGGAATGTGGGTTATCCTCAATCCAAACATGCGAATTGTGCATGTTGAAGATTCCATCACTCCCAAACGTTGCTTCATCGGTAAACAACACAGAGGATGGAAATGTAGGTTGCATTTCATACTGTTACAGGTACCACTGCGAAAACTGTGCTCTGGGTGGATAATCAACTGGTTCCACCTTGTGGACACGCTGTAAGTGAAATGGACGTAACAATTGCTCTCGAAGGACTGTTCTTTACATTCATCTGATTCGTCCCCATGTTACGTGGCATTGCACGAGTGCTGATTGAAGGATCCCGCTCCACATGCTGCAAGACAGCTTCCAGCGTTCTTACCGTGCGACGGCGTCCCTGTCCAGGTAATATGCTAAATAACCCGGTCTCACTCAAACGTTGGTACACAGCAGCAAAGGTCGTATGATACGGGATACGGCGTTGTGGTGCGTTACGTAGTACGCACCAATCATATCAGTGTACTCACTCCAGGTGTATCGCTCCATTAGTAAACAGAGACAATGCACTACTACACTGGTGGACTGCAGTTGCCTACAATTGAATAGCGTAATACGCCCTCTAACAACTGAAGATCGTAATACGGACTCTAACAACTGAAGAGCGTAAGCGGCCTCCACCGATTTAAATAATCCTCATAGGAAGAAATGACATTAGGGAAACATTTTGATGTTCCCTACAACCTCCCAGAGTTTGTCGGTTTAAATACTTTTCACCCTGTATAACAGAGTACACTTTTATGATGCGTCGACAGACTGGTTTTAACAGCCGATTGGCAAGTGCGTTGTTTGTTTTCTACAATCTTCTTCTCTGTCGAATCAGACACGCGGATGAAACTGCGCCCACGTCAGCTGTATGAATGCTTTTCACTAACCTTCCGTGAGGAAATCAACTGACAAGTTTTTGACGTCAGTAATATGAATATTATCGCTTATTGTTTGGGTAAGACTGTTTTCACTTGCGTGCCTGTTAATTATTATAGGTAACACACTAAAGCGCCAAACAAACTGGTATGGGCATGCGAATTCGAATACAGAGATGTAAACAGCTGCGGTCGGCAGCGCCTCTATGACAACCAGTTCAAAATGGGACTTAACATCTGAGGTCATCAGTCCCCTAGAACTTAGAACTACTTAAACCTAACTAACCTAAGGACATCACACACATCCATGCCCGAGGCAGGATTCGAACATGCGACCGCAGCGGTCGCGCGTTTCCAGACTGAAGCGCCTAGAACCGCTCGGAGACTGAGGCTGGCTAAGAAAACGAGTGTCTGGCGCAGTTGTTAGATCGGCTACTGCTGCTACAGTGGCAGGTTATCAAGATTTAAAAGAGTTTGAACGTGTGTTATAGTCGGCGCACGAGCGGTGGGACGCACCATCACCGATGTAGCTATGAAGTGGGGATTTTCCCGTACGACCATTCCATGAGCGTACCTTGAATATCAGGAATCCGGTAAAACGTCAAATATCCGACATCGCTGTGGCCGGAAAAGGTCCTGCAGGAACGGGAACAACGATGACAGAAGAGTATCGTTCAAGATGGCAACCGCGCGACTGCTACGGTCGCAGGTTCGAATCCTGTCTCGGGCATGGATGTGTGTGATGTCCTTAGGTTAGTTAGGTTTAAGTAGTTCTCAGTTCTAGGTTCAAATGGCTCTGAGCACTATGGGACTCAACTGCTGTGGTCATAAGTCCCCTAGAACTTAGAACTACTTAAACCTAACTAACCTAAGGACAGCACAGAACACCCAGCCATCACGAGGCAGAGAAAATCCCTGACCCCGCCGGGAATCGAACCCGGGAACCCGGGCGTGGGAAGCGAGAACGCTACCGCACGACCACGAGATGCGGGCTCAGTTCTAGGGGACTGATGACCACAGATGTTAAGTCCCATAGTGCTCAGAGCCATTTGAACCATTTTTTTCAAGATGGCAGAAGTGCAATCCTGCCGGAAATTGCTGCAGATTTCAATGCTGGCCATCAAAAAGTATAAGAATGCGGACCATTCAACGAAACATCATCGATATAGGTTTCCGGAGCCGAAAGACCACTCGTGTACTCTTGATGACTGCACGACAAAAAGCTTTACGCCTCTCCTAGGCCCGATAACACTGACATTGGACTGTTGGTGAATGGAAACATGTTGCCTGGTCGAACGAGTCTCGTTTCAGATTGTATCGAGCGAATGAATGTGTACTGGTATGGAGAAAACCTCGTGAATCCATGAACACTGCACGTCACCAAGGGATTATTCAAGCCTGTGGAGCTCTGTAATGGTGTGGGGCGTGTGCAGTTGGAATGCTATGGGACCCCTGATATGTGTAGGTACGACTCTGGCAGGTGACACGTAAGTAACCATTCTGTCTCATCACCTGCGTCCATTCATGTCCTTTGTGCATTCCGACGGACTTGAACATTTCCAGAAGGACAAAGTGACACCCCACACGTCCAGAATTGCTACAGATTGGCTCCAGGAACACTTTTCTGAGTTTAAACGCTTTCGCTGGCCACCAAACTCCTCAGCAGGAACATTATTGAGCATATCTGGGATGCCTTGCAATGTTCTGTTCGAAAGAGATCTCCACCCCTTTGTGGACAGGCATGCAGTATTGATGGTGTCAGTTCCCTCCAGCACTACTTCAGACAATAGTCAAGCCCATGCCAGGTCGTCTTGTGGCACTTCCGCGTGCTCGCGAGGGCCCTACACAGTATTAAGCAGGTGTACCAGTTTCTTTGGCTCTTCAGTGTGGATGACCCATGACTACGGTTGCGTAGTTCTTTTTAAAGACAATAACATATTTATTTCAAGGGGAGGTAAATAAAAAGAAGAAGAAACCTTGGCCAGTTAGCATAGGTGTTGGTTTTTGATTTTTCTATTATTTTTTACAGTACTTCGATATTTTCGGAGGAATGCGATGAATAGCTTAACTTCTAGACTACAAAATCATGTAGGACCCATTAATTAAATACATGTTAAGATCACACCAAAATCACTTCTCTTAAAAGCAATGATGCCAACTAACCCGCAATGCATGGCTAGTTGGCATGCCGCTAAGGGTGAGTTGGCATAACCTGATTTGAATTTGGATAATTAGAACGAAGCAATTTTCTGGGAAGAACATTTTATTTTACCAAAATTTGAGCTAGCTTCCTTTCCAAAGAATAAAATGTTCGAAAAATAGATTCCTCATGAAGAAATAAAACTTGAAAAAAAAAATTCTGCTTAAATATATGAACAATAGTCTAACCTTAAATGTACAAACAAGAAATGAGTTCATAAGAAAAATAAATTCAGGTTGTTGCTGTAGTATCTATAGTTATTCAATGTTTTAATCAGTCATGAATGTAGTCTAAGAGTTGGGCGCTCGTTTATTTGAATAGAGGGCTAAATTTTCGCACAATTTTGTTTGGTAGTATTAAACTGAACAATTCCCGTCTGGCAAACTTCAGTTATTCGCTTTTCTGACGCGAATCTCGTTGCCAGCAGTTTCGGCAATCCTCCGAAGTTAATGGCGCGCGTGGTACTTCACCCAAGTCCAGTTACATGGAATTCAAAGAGATAAGGATTCCCTATAGATTGTAGACGATTCATTGTTGTTCTTTTTCACTGTTGGCATCTTTTTGAAGTGCTCCAGGATTTGTGGGAACTTTCTAATGAGAACCCTCGTTTCTTCTCGACCGGAGGCTGATGGAGAAAGCTCTTCGCCATGGAGAGGTTCCTCAGGCATTAAGTAAGGCCAAACTATTGTTACTTTCGGCCTAGTTAATATTTGACACGTCATCATCAGGATCAGTAGAAGAAAATTCAGATCAACTTTTACTGGGATGATTTTTCTTCTTCGTTTCATCAACCTTAATCATGTAGCCCTTGCCATTTCAGTAGCGATTCTATCTATGATAGGACTGGCAGATATCAGTGAACTTTCTTTTTTGGCCACTTTTAGATTGCTCTGGTGGGGTGACTTTAGGTAAAGAGCGAATTTGTTCTAGGGTGTTGAGTAAGTGCTTTGTTTTTAAGGCACTGTAGTGGAGGGGTGAGTTGGTATAGGTGTGGGACGAGTTGTCATAGCTCTACCAACTAGCCCCACGAGCTGTCAGTAATAAAACTACACCACTGGCCATTAAAATTGCTACACCAAGAAGATGACGTGCTGCAGACGCGAAATTTAACCGACAGCTAGAAGATGCTGTGATATGCAAATGAATAGCTTTTCAGAGCATACACACAAGGTTGGCGCCGGTGGCGACACCTACAACGTGCTGACATGAGGAAAGTTTCCAACCCATTTCTCATTCACAAACAGCAGCTGACCGCCGTTGTCTGGTGAAACGTTGTTGTAATGCATCGTGTAAGGAGGAGAAATGCGTACCATCACGTTTCCGACTTTGGTTAAGATCGGATTGTAGCCTACCGCGATTGCGGTTTTTCGTATCGCGACATTGCTCCTCGCGTTGGTCGAGATCCAGTGACTGTTAGCACAATATGGAATCGAATCGGTGGGTTCAGGTGGGTAATACGGAGCGCCGTGCTGGATCCCAACGGCCTCGTATCACTAGCAGTCGAGATGACAGGCATCTTATCCGCATGGCTGTAACGGATCGTGCAGCCACGTCTCGATACCTGAGTCGGCAGATAGGGACGTTTTCACGACAACAACCATCTGCACGAACAGTTCGACGACGTTTGTAGCAGCATGGACTATCAGCTCTGAGACCATGGCTGCGGTTACCCTTGACGCTGCATCACAGACAGGAGCTTCTGCAATGGTGTACTCAACGACGAACCTGGGTGCACGAATGGGAAAACGTCATTTTTTCTGATGAATCCAGGTTCTGTTTACAGCATCACGATGGTCGCATCCGTGTTTGGATACAGAAAATGTTCGACTGCTGCCCTGGCCAGCACATTCTCCAGATCTCTTACCAATTGAAAACCTCTGGTCAATGGTGGCCGATCAACTGGCTCGTCACAATACGCCAGTCACTACTCTTGATGAACTGTGGTATCGTGTTGAAGCTGCATGGGCAGCTGTACCTGTACACGCCATCCAAGCTCTGTTTGACTCAATGCCCAGGCTTATCAACGCCGTCATTACGGCCAGTGGTGGTTGTTCTGAGTACTCATTTCTCCGGATCTATGCACCCAAATTGCGTGAAAATGTAATCACATGTCAGTTCTAGTATAATATACTTGTCCAATGAATACCCGTTTATCATCTGCATTTCTTCTTGGTGTAGCAATTTTAATGGCCAGTAGTGTACCACTCTGACAGGTGACATGTAAGTAACCATCCTGTCTCATCATCTGCATATATTCATGTCCATTGTGCATTCCGACGGACTTGCACAATTCAAGAAGGACAAAGCGACACTCCACACGTCCAGAATTGCTACAGAGTGGCTCCAGGAACACTCTTCTGAGTTTAAACGCTTTCGCTGGCCACCAAACTCCCCGGACAGAAACATTATTGAGCATATCTGGGATGCCTTGCAAAATGCTGCTCAGAAGAGATCCCCACCCCTTTATGGGCAGGCCTATAGTATTGATGGTGTCAGTTCCCTCCAGCACTACTTTACACAATAGCCAAGTCCATGCCAGGTCGTCTTGCGGCACTTCCGCGTGCTCGCGAGGGCCCTACACAGTATTAAGCAGGTGTACCAGTTTCTTTGGCTCTTCAGTGTGGATGACCCATGACTACAGTCGCGACTTCTTTTTAAAGCCAATAACATTTATTTCAAGGGGAGGTAAATAAAAAGAAGGAGAAACAGTGGCCAGTTGGCATAGGTGTTGGTTTTTGATTTTTCTATTATTTTTTACAGTACTTCGAGATATTCGGGGCAATGCGATGAATAGTTTAACTTCTAGACTACAAAATCATGTAGGACCCATCAATTAAATACATATTTAGGCCACACCAAAATCTCTTAAAAACGATCTTGCCTACTAACCCCTAATGCATGGCTAGTTGGCATACCCCTAAGTGTGAGTTGGCATAAACTGATGTGGATACTTCGAATCGGTGGGTTCAGGAGGGTAATACAGAACGCCGTGCTGGATCCCAACGGCCTCGTATCACTAGCAGTCGAGATGACAGGCATCTTATCCGCATGGCTGTAACGGATCGTGCAGCCACGTCTCGATACCTGAGTCGGCAGATAGGGACGTTTTCACGACAACAACCATCTGCACGAACAGTTCGACGACGTTTGTAGCAGCATGGACTATCAGCTCGGAGACCATGGCTGCGGTTACCCTTGACGCTGCATCACAGACAAGAGCTTCTGCAATGGTGTACTCAACGACGAACCTGGGTGCACGAATGGGAAAACGTCATTTTTTCGGATGAATCCAGGTTCTGTTTACAGCATCATGATGGTCGCATCCGTGTTTGGATACAGAAAATGTTCGACTGCTGCCCTGGCCAGCACATTCTCCAGATCTCTCACCAATTGAAAACGTCTGGTCAATGGTGGCCGATCAACTGGCTCGTCACAATACGCCAGTCACTACTCCTGATAAACTGTGGTATCGCGTTGAAGCTGCATGGGCTGCTGTACCTGTACATGCGATCCAAGCTCTGTTTGACTCAATGCCCAGGCGTATCAAGGCCGTTATTACGGCCAGAGGTGGTTGTTCTGGGTACTGATTTCTCACGATCTATGCACCCAAATTGCGTGAAAATGTAATCACATGTCAGTTCTAGTATATTTGTCCAATGAATACCCGTTTATCATCTGCATTTCTTCTTGGTGTAGCAATTTTAATGGTTCGTAGTGTATACCACATAATCCCAGGCATCAGACAGAAAGGGTGTTACACCCTTGTCAGTTAACCACTCTTTCGAAAACCTAGTAATTTACATCCATGAAAAAAAAAATGACTTAAATGGTCAGCATGTAGCCACGAGAGACACGAACGTACAACGCCTCGTTCCACATCGTTACGGTTAATCGTACAAATAACACGTAGAGCGTGAAGCTAACTAACCAGCTGGAACGTTAAAGCGTGCAGGGAGCGAGGTGTCTGTGTAGTAGGCGAGAGCAGGCGCGCCCGGCGTTTGGGCTGTCTGCAGCACGGCATAGGCGGCGCGCGAGATAACACGGCGCTATCTCACCTCGGCAGGAGCGCCTGTTTACACAGCACGGGCCGCAGGCGCGCGCCGAACACAGCTTCCCGCCACGGCGGCCACGTGCTAACTAACGCCTGACCAGTTCTCAGCTTAGCGCCGGCACGCCGTTCCTGGAGGCGACCACCTCCTCCGCTTTCATCGTAAGCCTCCAATCAATGGTGCAGTACACTAACGTAACCAGATCACAGCTACATGCGCTGCGTAGCATATTCATAAGTTCCCGGACCGCAAGGTCACTATAAAGTGTTTGAATACTTACATATAAATACAATTACTTCTTGTGAAAACACACGTGACCTCTTAGCAACAAATAATCCTGAGTTAATAACAAGCATCAGAACCGATGCAGGGATTAGTGAACACAGGGTTGTCGTAGCAAGATTGAATATTGTAATCCCCAAATCCTCGAAAAATAAGCGAAAAATATACCTATTCAAAAAAGCAGATAAAAATTCACTTGGCGCCTTCCTGAGAGACAATCTGCACTCATTCCAAATTATGGTTCAAATGGCTCTGAGCACTATGGGATTTAACTTCTGAGGTCATCAGTCCCCTAGAACTTAGAACTACTTAAACCTAACTAATCTAAGGACATCACACACATCCATGCCTGAGGCAGGATTCGAACCTGCGACCGTAACGCTCGCGCGGTTCCAGACTGTAGCGCCTAGAACCGCTCGGCCACTCCGGCCGGCATTCCAAATTCATAATATAAGTGAATACCAGATGTGGCTTGAATTCAAAGAAACAGTATCGGCGGCAATTGAGAGGTATCTACCAAATAAATTAACAAACGACGGAGCTGATCCTCCTTGGTACACAAAACGGGTTAGAACACTGTTCCAGAAACAACGAAACAAACATGACAAATTTAAACAGACGCTAAATCCCCAATGTTGGCAATCTTTTACAGAAGCTAGAAATATAGCGCGGACTTCAATGCGACATGCTTATAACAGTTTCTACAACGAAACTGTGTCTCGAAACCTGGCAGAAAATCCAAAGATATTCTGGTCGTGCCTGAAGTATGTTAGCGGCAAGAAACGCTCAATGCCGTCTCAACACGATACCAATGGAGATACTATCGAAGACAGTGCTTCCAAAGCAGACTTAATAAACACATACTTCCGAAATGCCTTCACGAAAGAAGACGAAGTAATTATTCCAGAACTCGAATCGAGAACAGCTGACAACATGAGCAACGTAGAAGTAATATCCTCGGAGTAGTGAAGCAACTTAAATCACTTTAATAAAAGCAAGTCTTCTGGTCCAGACTGTATACCAATTAGGTTCCCTTCGGAGTATGCTGATGCAGCAGCCCCATACTTAACAATCATATACAACCGTTCGCTCGCCGAAACATCCCTACCCAAAGACTGGAAATTTGCAAAGGTCACACCAATATTCAAGAAAGGTAGTAGGATTAATCCACTACATTACAGGCCCATATCGTTAACGTCGATATGCAACAGGATTCTAGAACACATATTGTGTTCAAACATTATGAATTACCTCGAAGAAAATGGTCTATTGACACACAGTCAGCATGGGTTTAGAAAACATCGTTCTTGTGAAACACAACTAGCTCTTTATTCACATGAAGTGCTGAGTGCTATCGACAAGGGATTTCAGATCGATTCCGTATGACTTCCGGAAGGCTTTTGACACTGTACCACAGAAGCGGCTCGTAGTGAAATTACGTGATTATGGAATATTGTCTCAGTTATGTCACAGTTCGTAGTAATTGATGGAAAGTCATCGAGTAAAACAAAAGTGATTTCTGGCGTTCCCCAAGATAGTGTTATAGGCTCTTTGCTGTTCCTTCTCTATATAAACGATTTGGGAGACAATCTGAGCAGCCGCCTTCGGTTGTTTGCAGATCACGCTGTCGTTTATCGACTAATAAAGTCATCAGAAGATCAAAACAAACTGCAAAAAGATTTAGAAGAAATATCGGAACGGTACGAAAAGTTGCAGTTGACCTTAAATAACGAAAAGTGTGAGGTTATCCACATGAGTGCTAAAAGGAACTCGTTAAACTTCGGTTACACGATAAATCAGTCCAATCTAAAAACCGTAAATTCAACTAAATACCTAGGCATTACAATTACGAACAACTTAAATTGGAAGGTTCAAATGGCTCTGAGCACTATGGGACTCAACTGCTGTGGTCATAAGTCCCCTAGAACTTAGAACTACTTAAACCTAACTAACCTAAGGACAGCACACAACACCCAGCCATCACGAGGCAGAGAAAATCCCTGACCCCGCCGGGAATCGAACCCGGGAACCCGGGCGTGGGAAGCGAGAACGCTACCGCACGACCACGAGATGCGGGCTAAATTGGAAGGAATACATAGAAAATATTGTGGGGAAGGCTAACCAAAGACTGCGTTTTATTGGCAGGACACTTAGAAAATGTAACAGACCTACTAAGGAGACTGTCATCACTGCGCGGTATGTGATCCTTACCATACAGGACTGACGGAGTACATCGAAAAAGTTCAAAGAAAGACAGCACGTTTCGTATTATCGCGAAATATGGGAGAGTGTGTCACAGAAATGAGACAGGAGTTGGGATAGACATTATTAAAAGAAAGGCGTTTTTCGTTGCGACGGAATCTTCTCACGAAATTCCAATCACCAACTTTCTCCTCCGAATGCGAAAATATTTTGTTGACACCGACTTATACAGGACGGAACGATCACCAAGATAAAATGAGGGAAATAAGAGCTGGTACGGAAAGATACACGTGTTCATTCTTTCCGGGCACTATACGAGATTGGAATAATAGAGAATTGTGAAGGTGGCTCGATGAACCATCTGCCAGGCACTTAAATGTGATTTGCAGAGTAACCATGTAGACGTAGATGATATGTGCACCATCTTGCCTTACACAGAACTCTTAACGTCTCTATGTCCTCCGTGACATTCTGCGGAGCATTTCAGGAGACACGCTTCGAAAGAGCTATAAGCTGTAGCTATGAATGTATTTCTCAGATGAAGTGGGCACTACGAATTCTAATAAGAGGCTTCATGTTTTGCTAATCACTTTCTGGTTGCCAATATTGTAGTTAGATAGCCAGTGTTGAGAACGGCAAACAACAGCATTAAATAAATAATAGGAACATTTAACAATTAATCCACCCGCCGCCCCACAGGTTCTAGGCGCTTCAGTCTGGAACCGCGCGACCGCTACGGTCGCAGGTTCGAATCCTGCCTCGGGCATGGATGTGTGTGATGTCCTTAGGTTAGTTAGGTTTAAGTGGTTCTAAGTTCTACGGGACTGATGACCTCAGATGTTAAGTCCCATAGTGCTCAGAGCCATTTGAACCATTTTTGAAGCTTATTTTTATTAGAAAACTCTTGAAATTTTTAAAACAATTGTTAACATCAGCATCTTTATTCTTCAAGTCTACATATTTGCAGTTCTGTACCGCAAGAGGACCACGTGTAACGTAACTACACTGAAGCGCCAAAAAAACTGGTATAGGCGTGCGTATTCAAATACAGCGACAAGTAAACAGGCAGGACACGGGGCTGCGATCGGCAATGGCTGTGTAAGAGAACAAGTGTCTAGAGCATTTGTTAGATCGGTTATTGCTGCTGCAATGGCAGATTACCAAGATTTAAGTGCGTTTGAACGTGGTGTTATAGTCGGCTCACGAGCGATGGGACACAGCATCTCCGAGGTCCCGTACGACCATTTCACGAGTGTACTTGTGAATATCAGCAGTCCGGTAAAACATCAAATCTCCGACATCGCTCCGGCAGGAAAAAGGTCCTGCAAGAACGGGACCACCGACGACTGAAGAGAAACGTTCACCGTGAGAGAAGTGCAACCCTTCCGCAAACTGCTTCAGATTTCGATGTTGGGCCATCAACAAGTGTCAGCGTGCGAAGTACTCAACGAAACACCATCCATATTTTCTTTCGGAGGTGAAGGCCCACTAGTGTACCCTTGGTGACTCCATGACACTAAGCTTTACGTCTTGCCCGGGCCTGTCAACACCTGCATTGGACAGCCTATAACTGAAAACATTTTGCCCGGTCGGACGAGTATCATGACAAAATTGAATCTTGTGGATGGGCGTGTATGGGTATGGAGACAACCTCATGAATCCGTGGTACCTGCACGTCAGCAGGGGACTGTTCAAGTTGGTGGAGGCTCTGTAACCGTGCGGAGTGTGTGCAGCTGGAGTGATATGGGACCCGTGATACGTCTAGGTACGACTCTGACAGGTGGCACGTATTAAAGCATCCTGTCTGATCACCTGCATCTGTTCATGTCCATTGTGCATCCTGACGGACTTCGCCAATTCCAGTAGGACAATGCGACACCCCAAAGGTCCAGAATTGCTACAGAGTGGCTCAAGGAACACTCTTCTGAATCTAAACACATCCGCTGGCCTCAAAACTCCCCAGAAATGAACATTACTGAGCATATCTGGGATTCCTTGCAACGTGCTGCTCAGGACAGGTCTCCAAACCCTCGTAACCCTACAGACTTATGGACAGCCCTGCAGGATTCGTGGTGTCAGATCCTTCCAGCACTGCTTCAGACATCAGTCGAGTCCATGCCACGTCGTGCTGCGGCACTTCTGCGAGCTCGCGTCGGCCCTACACGATATTAGGCAGGTGTCCTTTGTATCTTCTGTGTAAATCGTATCTCAGACGCTCTGCATCCTTGTCGTAATACTAAATTTGTTGTTACATAGAGACTTCACAAAATAAGTTATACATATCATCTCACCCTAATGCCCTTGTCAGAAGAGAGTACGGCCTCCAGATCTCCTGCAAACATAATTCTGCTGCGGTACGCATAATAGACGCATCACACACCCCGTTTACATGGGGCTCCCAATACCGGATTACCTAAACCGATTTCCCAATACCGCCTCTGGGTGGTAATGTAAACACTTCAAAACCGATTCTGGAAATCCGCTTCTAGTTGCTTATTTTCCAATTCCTCAATCGATTCTCGCTTCTACGTAAACCCAACAGTTTTTGAAACGTGGTTGAGTTTTCAAGTTACGTCTTGTTTTCAGAATATCCGATTAACACGGACTTAGTGTGCGGTGAAGGAAAAGCAGATATATTAGACTGAGCGTGGAGCTGTCTACCCGTAATAGTTAACTGAAGAGAAAAAAACGATTGTGTTGACTGAGTCAGGAACTGGATCAGCTGTCTTCCAGACGCCATATTTACTGGGCTAGCGTATCTGTTTCAGACCGTGACGTGTAAATACGACAGCGAAAAATAATATCCGAAATTCGGTTCTCATCTTTCGGAAGATCTGTCGCATGTAAATGTAGTGACAGTGTGCGAGTGAACATGCGATGTAAATGGAAGCCGAAGTGGCCGTGCGGTTAAAGGCGCTGCAGTCTGGAACCGCAAGACCGCTACGGTCGCAGGTTCGAATCCTGCCTCGGGCATGGATGTTTGTGATGTCCTTAGGTTAGTTAGGTTTAACTAGTTCTAAGTTCTAGGGGCCTAATGACCTCAGCAGTTTAGTCCCATAGTGCTCAGAACCATTTGAACCATTTGTAAATGGAAACGTGATGAAAAAGTTGAAATACCCATGACAGTACAATTCTTGTGGGCAAAACATCTAAACTGAAACGTCTAAACTGCACAAAGATTCTCCGCGTAATTAAGGCGTTACACGGGCCAAATGGAGTATCGCGTCCAGCCAAAATGAAATGTTGCCAACAACTGCAACAAGTGATGCTGATGGAGAAGGAACGTCATCGACGTCGACCGTAGACGACCATGTCGAGACAGTCGAGGAATTGATGCGCAGGAATCGCAGAGTGAATCAGTGGAGGCGCAACTCAATAGGCAATGCCCATACCATCGTCCGAGGTAGCCTGCGGTACCTGAAATAATGCTTAACTTCGGTTCCCGATCACTGTCACCTATACACATGTCCGCCCCATGTAGCTGACTGGTCAGCGTGACGGATTGTCAATCATCTGGGCCCGGGTTCGATTCCCGGCTGGGTCGTGTAATTTTCTCCGCCAAGGGACTGGGTGTTGTGCTGTCCTCATCATCATTCTTTCATCCTTCATCGACTGCAGGTCGCCGAAGTGGCGTCAAGTTGAAAGACCGGCACCCGGCGAACGGTCTGCCCGAAGGGGGGCCCTAGCCATACGATTAAATTAAAAATTAAACTAACCTGTACACGATGGTGCAAGGCGCAAAGCATATCTAGGAGCGTTACGTCGTGGAGGGCAATGATTTCCTAAGTTCGATCATTACGGGCGATGAGACAGGTCCACCACTTCACGCCAGTAATATCCGAAATTCGGTTCTCATCTTTCGGAAGATCTGTCGCATGTAAATGTGGTGACAGTGTGCGAGTGAACATGCGATGTGAATGGAAACGTAATGGAAAAGTTGAAATACCCATGACAGTACAATTCTTGTGGGCAAAACATCTAAACTGAAACGTCTAAACTGCACAAAGATTCTCCGCGTAATTAAGGCGTTACACGGGCCAAATGGAAAAGGAAAATTAAAGACACCTTTGGAGAGAAGAGAACCACTTGTATGAATATCAAGAGCACAGATGGAAACCCAGTTCTAAGCAAAGAAGGGAAAGCAGAAAGGTGGAAGGAGTATATAGAGGGTCTATACAAGGGCGATGTACTTGAGGACAATATTATGGAAATGGAAGAGGATGGAGATGAAGATGAAATGGGAGATATGATACTGCGTGAAGAATTTGACAGAGCACTGAAAGACCTGAGTCGAAACAAGGCCCCCGGAGTAGACAACATTCCATTAGAACTACTGATGGCCTTGGGAGAGCCAGTCATGACAAAACTCTACCATCTGGTGAGCAAGATGTATGAAACAGGCGAAATACCCTCAGACTTCAAGAAGAATATAATAATTCCAATCCCAAAGAAAGCAGGTGTTGACAGATGTGAAAATTACCGAGCTATCAGTTTAATAAGTCACAGCTTCAAAATACTAACACGAATTCTTTACAGACGAATGGAAAAACTAGTAGAAGCCAACCTCGGGGAAGATCAGTTTGGATTCCGTAGAAACACTGGAACACGTGAGGCAATACTGACCTTACGACTTATCTTAGAAGAAAGATTAAGGAAAGGCAAACCTACGTTTCTAGCATTTGTAGACTTAGAGAAAGCTTTTGACAATGTTGACTGGAATACTCTCTTTCAAATTCTAAAGGTGGCAGGGGTAAAATACAGGGAGCGAAAGGCTATTTACAATTTGTACAGAAACCAGATGGCAGTTATAAGAGTCGAGGGGCATGAAAGGGAAGCATTGGTTGGGAAAGGAGTGAGACAGGGTTGTAGCCTCTCCCCGATGTTATTCAATCTGTATATTGAGCAAGCAGTAAAAGAAACAAAAGAAAAATTCGGAGTAGGTATTAAAATTCATGGAGAAGAAATAAAAACTTTGAGGTTCGCCGATGACATTGTAATTCTGTCAGAGACAGCAAAGGACTTGGAAGAGCAGTTGAATGGAATGGACAGTGTCTTGAAAGGAGGATATAAGATGAACATCAACAAAAGCAAAACAAGGATAATGGAATGTAGTCTAATGAAGTCGGGTGATGCTGAGGGAATTAGATTAGGAAATGAGACACTTAAAGTAGTAAAGGAGTTTTGCTATTTGGGGAGCAAAATAACTGATGATGGTCGAAGTAGAGAAGATATAAAATGTAGACTGGCAATGGCAAGGAAATCGTTTCTGAAGAAGAGAAATTTGTTAACATCGAGTATAGATTTAAGTGTCAGGAAGTCATTTCTGAAAGTATTTGTATGGAGTGTAGCCATGTATGGAAGTGAAACATGGACGATAAATAGTTTGGACAAGAAGAGAATAGAAGCTTTCGAAATGTGGTGCTACAGAAGAATGCTGAAGATTAGATGGGTAGGTCACATAACTAATGAGGAAGTATTGAATAGGATTGGGGAGAAGAGAAGTTTGTGGCACAACTTGACCAGAAGAAGGGATCGGTTGGTAGGACATGTTCTGAGGCATCAAGGGATCACCAATTTAGTATTGTAGGGCAGCGTGGAGGGTAAAAATCGTAGAGGGAGACCAAGAGATGAATACACTAAGCAGATTCAGAAGGATGTAGGTTGCAGTAGGTACTGGGAGATGAAAAAGCTTGCACAGGATAGAGTAGCATGGAGAGCTGCATCAAACCAGTCTCAGGACTGAAGACCACAACAACAACAACAACAAAGGGGGCACTACGGAATGGAGACACACCTCCTCGCCTCCGCGGAAGAAATTCAAAGTTGCGGCATCAGCAAGAAACGTCACTGCCCCCGCTTTCATCGACTATGAAGGAACTGTGTACACAAGGACTTCATGGCAAAGGCACAACCATTAATGCCGATTGGTACTGTGTAACACTGACATCGAGGCGCAACGCCATAAAAGAACAAGAGGCGTGGAAAATAAGCGAAGCCATTCTCCTCCTGCACTGTAACGCAAGACCCAACGCGGAATGGACAAGTTTTGCTTCAACGGTTCAATGGAAGGTTTTGAAGCATCTGCCATACTGTTCAGATCTAGCACCATGCGATTTACATCTTTGGAAATCTGAAAAAAAAACACATGGAGTGAAACATATTTTCCAACGACAAGGACGTGCTCACAGAGGTTCTCGAATCGCTCCGTGACGGAGGGAAGGTTTTGTACCGTCGAGGAACTGAACAATGTGTAGAATGTTCCAACCACTGTTGGAGACTTGAAGACTACGTTGCAAAACTGTGTCATGTATCTGCGTCACTTAAAAGTGCAGTGTAGCATTCAGTAAAAGTTACTTGGCTTGCCATAATGACGTGTAACTTAACTCTCTCTTTCCCGGCAGTGCCATTTTTGGAGTCTTGGTGCCTTTGTTGCACTACTCTTAAGCCGTCCTCACAAGGGACGTGTTTCTCATTGCGAAGTACTCGAGACGTGGTGCCGTTGTGGTTGCCGCACGCTCTGAAACTGTGGTGTCACCGCAAGGCACCACACTTGCTAGGCTGTAGGCTTCAAATCGGCCGCGGTCCGTCAGTACACATCGGACCCGCGAGTCGCCACTGTGGACGCTAGCAGACCGAGCGCCGCCGCTCGGCTGGTCTTACGAGACAAGCTAGCGCGCTGTCCACTTCTACAGCCGACTTTAATAGAAATGGTTCACTCGTTATAGCTTCAGAGATCTCAAGTGCAGAGACGCTAGTCAGTATAGCCTTCAGCTAAGTCAGTAGCTACGACCTAGCCAGGCGCCACATACAGTTTATGCACTGCCAATTGATCTATATGTGTGAAGCAATCAGAATTGTAAAGCAGTATTCGCAGTTCAGTCTATAACTGCACTTGTAAATATTATTGTACAAATTCAAGATCGACCTTCATCGTTGATGCTGAATTAAAGCTAAGTACGTTATTGTATTCCTGTTCAATGGCTCTGAGCACTATGGGACTTAACTGCTGAGGTCATCAGTCGCCTAGAACTTAGAACTACTCAAAGTCAACTAACCCAAGGACATCACACACATCCATGCCCGAGGCAGGATTCGAACCTGCGACCGTAGCGGTTGCGCGGTTCCAGACTGTAGCACCTAGAACCGCTCGGCCACTCCGGCCGGCTGTATTCCTGTCTACTAACTTCTAATCACATAAAATGTTCCAGATACATCCCGTCAAGTATAGTTCATTGATCCTCACGACAGCCTAAGTGATCAACGCGTGCAATAATGGCCACCCCTTGTGATCAGACTAAGACTCAAACTGCGTGACTCAGCCGGGTCACCCTTTTCCCATGAGGCCCATAGTTCTGCCTCATTAATAACAGAAACGACCTGCTACATCTCACGGAACGTGCTCATGTGTGATTTGCGACCGCAGCACACTCCAGCGGCAGTTCTCGGCTGCAAATCACACAGTTTCTTTGCGAAAATGGAGACCCATAAAACATGTGCGTTAACTCTGTTCGCGGTTGTCGAAGAAGAGCGGACAAAATCGCGAAGAAAATATTCTTGACTCGTCGATGACTTGACAGCGAAATGCTGGTAGAGGAACGCTACATAACGCTGCACAGCTCTCTGAGTTACTTACTAGCGGACGTTATTCGTTAATTCAGTTTAATCTCCGTCTCTTTTTCATTTTTAAACTGAATATAGTTAAGGGGTTGTAGAAAAATATCCGCTACCAGTCACAATAAAAGGTTGTTTATTCGTCACACGACCGGTTTCGGGTGTTTATACATTCATGTACATGTTTGTACTGTTGGAGATCAAAAAAGATGAAGCACCATTAGTACAGTTATGCTGTGGTGGTAGTTTTGCCACTTAGTTACACACTTATGGTCATTTTCACTTCCATATATCAGTTTTACCAAGTATAGCTCCATATTACACTATTATGATGTGCACTCGTGAAATACACTATAGTTAAAGTGAAGTGTCTACCGTCCTTTGCCCGTGCATAATTTCAGTATTCTTGACTTCCTTCACCCTGAAGTAACGTACTTCATCACATAGGTTTCAAGATCAGGATTCGTTTCGTAATGTCATTCGAATGGAAGAGGAGATTTTAACGAAGCTGCTCATCATGATTGAAAAATATATTTACCAGCAAGATACAAACATGAAGCAGTTCATAAAACCCAAGAGACAGGGTTATTCAGCTGGGTTTTATGCAGTCCGCAATGGCTTCAAAAACCATGCACAAGGCCTTTACATAATCTCGCTCGCTACACACGAACTATTAGACCTACAGAAAAAAATGAACACGACCCTTTTATTGGAAATTTAAAGTCGTTAACTTTCGCTGGAGGCCACATTTTTCTTAGAAACGCGTTTGAACATCACTTTTGTACGGTTTTGTTGAATAATTGGAAAATCGTGCTCTCCAGAGGAAACACATCCCGCTACAAAACTTAACTGCTTTAGATTTCCTACAAAAAGGCCCTTTTCATTTTCTCTGTAGGAGTAATAGCTTGCGCATACAGAGTGAGAGAAAATTAAAATGCTACACATTGGTCCTGAAAGTGTCACAGCTTCTATAAAACCCATAGGTAGGGGCAGCGCAATCAGAATGCATACTTCACACAACGTTTCACAATAGCAAACACTTCCAGTTTCCGACTTATGTTAACTTTCTGACAGACTGGTCCTCGGTAAGATTCCTGGCCACTGGGGAAACATTACAGTCACTGGCGTATGCAACAAGAAGTGCAGCAAATACGTTATTTATAATAAATAACATGCAGTCATGGACTGTGCGGCTGGTCCCGGCGGAGGTTCGAGTCCTCCCTCGGGCATGGGTGTGTGTGTTTGTCCTTAGGATAATTTAGGTTAAGTAGTGTGTAAGCTTAGGGACTGATGACCTTCGCAGTTAAGTCCCATAAGATTTCACACACATTTGCACACAGTAAATAACATCAACTGTTGCAGATAATACTTAAATTAACAAGAAAGACCCAGAATCTTTCAGAAAACAAAAGATGTAAGAAGAAATTGAAAGTAGCTAGACGTATGCCTGCTACCTTTCTCCCTACAATTAATGATGTTATGAACTACTCTACGGCTTCGACATGGCCGCACCACTGCAGTTAAATGGAATACATTCTGTAAAAGCTGCATCTATAAATGTAATTATTTCATATTTAACTGTGACATATTGTTCCAAAACCGATACACTTTTGATAGTTCATTATTGTGCAGTAGTCTTGAAATGGTACAATTTCAAAGCACACAAGATATAAAATCAAAAGCATCAGATACGGGAAACCTTTAAGTACCATTTTATGTCACATTCTTACAACGATCTGTGTGCTGATGCTCTGAAACAGCTTATACGAGGGAAATCCCAAAAGTAAGGTCTCCTATTTTTTTATAAGTACAGGACTCTGTTTGTGTGGCAGTTGGTCACACTGTTATGAAGAGTGCTTCACGCGCTGTTGGTAAACGTGCGCACGCCGCGCTGAGATGCTTAGTCTTGGCTTGGCAGCAGTTCAGAATGGAGCTCCGGTTGGATGTTACCGCCAAGTGCGAATTGCGCGCAGTTATTCGGTTTTTGAACGAAAAGGGCACTGCGCCGATTGAAATCCATTACCAATTGACGGAAGTGTATGGTGTGTCGTGCATGGATGTTCGTAAGTGGTGTAGAGAGTTTGCAGCTGGTCGGGCCGAAATTCACGACGAACAAAGGAGCGGGACACTGTCAATTTATGAGACGGTGTTCAAGGTTGAGCAAAGCATGCGTGAAGATCGGCGGGTCACCCTGGATGAGCTTTGAACGTTGGTTCCTGAGGTTTCCCAAAGTAACGCTCACAGAATTTTAACGGAAACATTGACCCACCAGAAGGTGTGCGCAAGATGGGTGCCACGCATGCTGACTGAGGACCACATGCGGGAACGATTTGCTGCTTCCCGTGCATTTCTTCACTGCTTTGCAGCCGAACAAAACAACTTTCTGGACTCAGTTGTCACGGGTGACGAAACCTGGGCACACCACTTTACACCTGAGACCAAGCAACAGTCAAGCCAGTGGCGGCAACCTTCTTCACAGCATGTCGACGAGTTGGTATGACATGGGCATACAAAAACTGCCACAGCGTCTACAAAAATGCATCGACAGAAATGGTGATCATGTCGAAAAATAGCTAAATGTTCAAGCTGCAAACTGAAGTAAACCATTGTAAAAATAAACGGCTCTATGTACCGGGTGATCAAAAAGTCAGTATTAATTTGAAAACTGAATAAATCACGGAATAATGTAGATAGAGAGGTACAAATTGACACACATGCTTGGAATGACATGGGGTTTTATTAGACCCAAAAATATACAAACGTTCAAAAATGTCCGACAGATGGCGCTTCATCTGATCAGAATAGCAATAATTGGCATAACAAAGTAAGACAAAGCCAAGATGATGTTCTTTACAGCTCAATATGTCCACCATCATTCCTCAACAATAGCTGTAGTCGAGGAATAATGTTGTGAATAACACTGTAAAGCATGTCCGGAGTTAGGGTGAGGCATCGGCGTCGAATGTTTTCTTTCAGCATCCCTAGACATGTCGGTCGATGACAATACACTTGCGACTTCAGGTAACCCCAAAGCCAATAACCGACCGGACTGAGGTCTGGGTACCTGGGAGGCCAAGCATGACCAAAGTGGCGGCTGAGCACACGATCATCACCAAACAACGCGCGCAAGAGATCTTTCACGCATCTAGCAATATGGTGTGGAGCACCATCGTGCATAAACATCTTACGTTCCAGCAGATATCAGCCAGGCTGGGAATGATGCGATTCTGTAGCATATCGGCGTACCTCTCACCCGTCACGTAGCAGTTTTGCTGTCCAGCACTATCTGTGGGACATTTTGTGAACTCTGTTTTTTTTTTGGTTCTAATAAAACTCCATGTCATTCCAAGCATGTGTGTCAATTTTTCCCTGGCTTTCTACATTATTCCGTGGTTTATTAAGTTTCCAAATTTATACTTGATTACCCTGTACGTAAAAAAATAGGAGACCTTACTTTTGGGATTAGCCTCGTATTCATACCTTGTAATTCTGTCAGAGACAGCAAAGGACTTGGAAGAGCAGTTGAACGGAATGGACAGTGACTTGAAAGGAGGGTATAAGATGAACATCAGCAAAAGCAAAACGAGGATAATGGAATGTAGTCGAATTAATTCGGGTGATGCTGCGGGAATTAGATTAGGAAATGAGACAAAGTAGTGAAGGAGTTTTGCTATTTGGGGAGCAAAATAACTGATGATGGTCGAACTACAGAGGATATAAACTGTAGACTGGCAATGGCAAGGAAAGCGTTTCTGAAGAAGAGAAATTTGTTAACATCGAGTATTCATTTAAGTGTCCGGAAAACGTTTCTGAAAGTATTTGTTTGGAGTGTAGCCATGTATGGAAGTGCAACATGGACGATAAATAGTTTAGACAAGAAGAGAATAGAAGCTTTCGAAATGTGGTGCTACAGAAGAGTGCTGAAGATTAGATGGGTAGATCACATAACTAATAAGGAGGTATTGAATAGAACTGGGGAGAAGAGGAGTTTGTGGCACAACTTGACTACAAGAAGAGATCGGTTGGTAGGACATGTTCTGAGGCATCAAGGGATCACCAATTTAGTACTGGATGGCAGCATGGATGGTAAAAATCGTAGAGGGAGACCAAGAGATGAGTACACTAAGCAGATTCAGAAGGATGTAGGTTGCAGTAGGTACTGGGAGATGAAGAAGCTTGCACAGGATAGAGTAGCATGGAGAGCTGCATCAAACCAGTCTCAGGACTGAAGACCACAACAACAACAACATGATACAGTATAAAAATCACCAAATACGAACTTCATATGACTCAAATCTGTTTGTCGTCTCCTAAGCTCTACTTGCGACGCAAAACCGATGCTTCATCTGATTGACCACTTTCCTCCCCACGAGGCAGAAAATATGACACAGTAGATACTTCATTTTCACACTTCGCAATGTAAAGGAGAGTGGAATTCCACACTATGACCTCAACAGCTCCTCGGAATGAAGGAAGCTAGCGTGTATGAATGAATGTATGCGTTCATTAGAGAGGCCAGGAATGTTTCAACCGAGGAATAGCCCGAGCGTAGTAACGAGTGACAGTCAACAAGCCGCGCCGACGACCTTTGCCGTCGCGCTCGCCGGGGACCACGCAGCCACGCACCCACACGGCACTGGGCGGGAGGCGTGCGTCACGCAGCCTGGTCAAGGTTGAGGTCGCCGCCACCACGGCCGGACGGACAGGTTTTTTCCCGCGCGTGTGTGTGTGTATGTGCGTGGCAGCCGGTCTGTTACGTCACTGTGTGGCGCGCTACAGCTGATTCGCTGTATTTATAGACCGCGCCGAGCAGCGCCGAGCCGCGCTGGAAGCGAAATAAAGAGGAAAAAACGAGAAGGCTGCAGCAGCTGCAGCAGCAGCAGCGGTCCTGCCCGCTAGGTTGCGCCACTCGCGGCAACAGTCGGAACACAGTCATGGCAGCCGAGCACCTTACCGGGGGCCTAGGTCACAGCGACCCGCGAACACCTGCTGCTGTTGCTGCACACGAGCCGCACAGACCGTTCCAGCAGGGAACGGGCAAACTACAAAAGGTGTTACGATGCACCTGATTAATACGTCTTGTTTTAACAGTTGCGTAACTATGGTAGGTAGGAGCACACAAGCCGCGGAAGTAGTAACCAATTGCAAGACTTGTATCAGGCCACTGGGCAACACGAAATAATTATTACTATTACTATTATTGCTATTATTATTAATATCAAGGAAGCAGCTACATTTCTTCTTCTTTTTCTTCTCATTCTACGTTTACACTCCGTAAGCAGCCTACGGTGTACAGGGCGGTCCATTGATAGTGACCGGGCCAAATATCTCACGAAATAAGCATCAAACGAAAAAACTACAAAGAACGAAACTCGTCTAGCTTGAAGGGGGAAACTAGATGGCGCTATGATTGGCCCGACAGATGGCGCTGCCATAGGTCAAACGGATATAACCTGCGTTTTTTAAAATAAGAACCCCCATTTTTATTACATATTCGTGTAGTACGTAAAGAAATATTAATGTTTTAGTTGGGCCACTTTTTTCGCTTTGTGATAGATGGCGCTGTAATAGTCACAAACGTATAATTACGTGGTATCACGTAACATTCCGACAGTGCGGACGGTATTTGTTTCGTGATACATTACCCGTGTTAAAATGGACAGTTTACCAATTGCGGAAAAGGTCGATATCGTATAGACGTATGGCTATTGTGATCAAAATGCCCAACGGGCGGCTGCTAAGTATGCCGCTCGGTATCCCGTACATCATCCAAGTGTCCGGACCGTTCGCTGGACAGTTACGTTATTTAAGGGAACAGGAAGTGTTCAGCCACATGTGAAACGTCAACCACGACCAGCAACAAATGATGATGCCCAAGTAGGTGGTTTAGCTGCTGTCGCGGCTAATTCGCACATCAGCAGCAGACAAATTGTGCGAGAATCGGGAATCTCAAAAACCTCGGTGTTGAGAATGCTACATCAACATCAACTGCACCCATACCATATTCCTATGCACCAGGAACTGCATGGCGACGACTTTGAACGTCGTGTACACTTCTACCATTGGGCACAAGAGAAATTACGGGACGATGACAGATTTTTTGCACGCGTTCTATTTAGCGACGAAGCGTCATTCACCAACAGCGGTAACGTAAACCGGCATAATATGCACTATTGGGCAACGGAAAATCCACGATGGCTGCGACAAGTGGAACATCAGCGACCTTGGCGGGTTAATGTATGGTGCGGCATTATGGGAGGAAGGATAATCGGCCCCCATTTTATCGATGGCAATCTAAATGGTGCAATGTATGATGGTTTTCTACGTAATGGTTCAAATGGCTCTGAGCACTATGGGACTTCACTTCTGAGGTCATCAGTCCCCTAGAACTTAGAACTACTTAAACCTAACGTCGAAGCACCACACCATGGCCCCCACGTTCACCGGATTTGACGTCCCCGGATTTTTTTCTGTAGGGAAAGCTGAAGGATATTTCCTATTGTGACCCACCGACAACGCCTGACAACATGCGTCAGCGCATTGTCAATGCATGTGCGAACATTACGGAAGGCGAACTGCTCGCTGTTGAGAGGAATGTCGTTACACGTATTGCCAAATGCATTCAGGTTGACGGACATCATTTTGAGCATTTATTGCATTAATGTGGTATTTACAGGTAATCACGCTGTAACAGCATGCGTTCTCAGAAATAAGTTCGCAAAGGTACACCTATCACATTGGAACAACCGAAATAAAATGTTCAAACGTACCTAAGTTCTGTATTTTAATTTTAAAAAGCTACATATTACCAACTGTTCGTCTAAAATTGTGAGCCATATGTTTGTGACTATTACAGCGCCGTCTATCACAAAGCGAAAAAAGTGGTCCAACTAAAACATTAATATTTCTTTACGTACTACACGAATATGTAATATAAAATGGGGGTTCGTATTTAAAAAACCGCAGTTGATATCTGTTTGACCCATGGCAGCGCCATCTAGCGGGCCAATCATAGCGCCATCTGGTTTCCCCCTTCAAGCTAGACAAGTTTCGTTCTTTGTAGTTTTTTCGTTAGACGCTTATTTCGTGAGATATTTGGCCCGGTCACGATCAATGGACCATCCTGTATAGCTCGTTCATACTTAGTGTCTGACTGATGGTACAGACAACCAATTGGTGATGTAATGTCTAACCAAAAGAAAAGAGTTTCTTCTGTCAGGGGAAGAAATCATTTACGTTGTTCCACAAGGCTCAGTCTTATGTCGGCTACCGTTTATGGCATATTTACTTATTTATATATATATATTTTTATTTATTATTTATTCATTGTTTATTTAAGGCGGATAGTGGAGAGACACGGGGAGCTACAAGCCGATCTACATATGGCTTTCATCGATTTGGAGAAAGCATATGACAGAGTCCCAAGGGACGAAATATGGAGAAGCATGACAGAGCAGTGCGTGCCAGAGAAGTATGTGAGGTTAGTGAAGGAAATGTACAGAGGAGCAATGACACAGGTGAGAAGTAGTGTGGGCATGACAAAGGAGTTTCCAGTAAAAGTAGGGTTACATCAAGGGTCTGCGCTTAGTCCCTACCTCTTTGACCTGAGTATGGATGTGCTGGTGAAAGATATGAAGAAGGAAGCGCCGTGGAATATCATGTTTTCCGATGATGTGGTTCTTTGTGAGCAGGGCATCGACAGACTTGAGGAAAAGCTTGAGGATTGGAGGAAGGCACCAGAAGAAAGAGGGATGAAAATTAGCAGGACAAAGTCAGAATATTTAGCACTGAAGGATGTGACGATGAGATCTTGCAAGATCCAGGATGATGAGCTGAAATCGGTCTGCAGATTTAAATACCTGGGGGCGTGCATACAGAGGGACGGAGGGCTGGAAAGCGAGATACAACGCCGAATAAATTGCGGTTGGAACTACTGGAGGAAAATGAGTGGTGTGTTGTGTGACAAGAAGGTGAGCTCTGGGTTGAAAGGGAAAGTGTACAAATCGGTGGTAAGGCCAGCTATGATATACGGGGCAGAGACATAGCCAATCACAGTAGCCCAGGAAAGGAAGATGGAAGTGGCGGAAATGAGGATGCTGAGGTGGATGTGTGGGGTAACAAGGAAGGACAGGATTAGAAATGAATTTGTTAGAGGAGCTGTGAAAGTGGTACCCATGGGGAAAAAGACATAAGAGAGCAGACTAAGGTGGTACGGACACTTACACAGAAAAGGGGAAGAGTATATAGGAAACAGAGTTGAAGATATAAAGATTGAAGGAGCGAGAAGGAGAGAAGACCGAAGATGAAGTGGAAGGATAAGATATCCGGGGACCTAAGGGAGAAAGGATGGAAGAAGGAAGAGGCAATGGATAGAGTACTATGGAGGAAGAAGATCCAGAATAGCAACGGCGACCCTACGTGACGTGGGACAAGGCGACGATGAAGAAGAAGAAGAAGATTCATTGCTTATTTAACTTGACCAGATTGGACCTTAAGGCCCTCTCTTACATCTGACCAGGAGCAACACATACCAAACATAATAACGACCTTTCAGCTGATGTACAACATGTAGAATTATTTCCATTTTGCGAATGACGCTATGATCGTAACAGGCCAAACACACACACATCAACAGAAGAAATTGTAAAAATTGTTATTTTATCCATGTTGGATCTTGCGAACTCCGCTGCCGTTTATGATAGGTCGTGAATGACGCAACCAGCCGCTTCAATGCCGTAAAGGGTTACGGACTACCATGCCCATTTTCTGGTGGTTGATATTTACACTTACGTAGGTGTTTGGGTCAGACGACATGCTGCTGACCAAAAAAGAAACATTTTAATAGTGTTTGTGGCTGGTTGCGTCATTCAGCAATTACGGTGCTATACGGGAGTTCTCTTCTATTACAATTACTGGCTTGTGGCGTGTTACCAAATCACTGTAAATATTTACAAGGTAGGCTTTTGCCTGTTTCTCTTTTGTGGCTATTGCTAATAATTTTGTATACGACCTAATGTTGTTCTTGTTTTAAGTACAAATTGCGACCATCAGCATCGTTCCATATCTGTAGCGTTATACATGCACTTAGTCCTTTCTTTCCCAGATGTAATGTTATGCGTTTCGTGGGATGATTATTTGCCCACAGTTCCGTAAGCGTTAAATTTTGCATTTCCTATTATGGGAGCTAATACACTCTTTAGTTACCAACTTCTCCCAATTGCGATTTAGGACCTGTATCTCTTATGCTGTAGGGTTAATGAATTTTACGTAGTTTAGATGTTTTAGAATTTTTTTGTATATGGCCATTACAGTTCTACTGAGTTTTGTAATTTTCCTAGACTGTCTGAAGATGATGATGATGATGATTGGTTTTGGGGTGCTCAACTGTGCGGTTATCAGCGCCCGTGCAAAGTCCTAATTTTTCACAGTCCAATTTTGTTCACGGTCCAATCGAGCAACTGTCACGAAAGATGAGGACATCACAAACACCCAGTCCCTGCGCAGGTAAAAATCCCCAATCCGACCGGGAATCGAACGCGGGACCCTGTGATACTTTCTGAAGATGACTTTCAATACAGGCGAAAGGAGTCGCAAATGAAGAACTAATAAATACATCTTTATTTGAAACCACGACTGAATTCTGTCTACAACATTACCACGGTTGTTGTACCAGTGCCACAGAATTTTGGTATGTAGTGGAATGGCTTATGATAAACAGTTTTATTGACAGTATTGTTTTCGAGGATTTCTGTACGTAGTCTCATTCTCAGTTTCAAAAAGACACAACGTAGTCGCTTCTGCACATATGGATTAACTAATCCACAATGGTAAGTGTATCGTAACGTGAGGAAATAATAACTAGGGTGGAAACTTCAACGTTTTAGGTGTCCATATACAAGGGCGATGTACTTGAGGACAATATTATGGAAATGGAAGAGGATGTAGATGAAGATGAAATGGGAGGTATGATAATTGCGTGAAGAGTTTGACAGAGCACTGAAAGACCTGAGTCGAAACAAGGGCCCGGGAGTAGACAACATTCCATTTGAACTACTGACGGCATTGGGAGAGCTAGTCCTGACAAAACTCTACAATCTGGTGGGCGAAATACCCTCAGACTTCAGGCTTTAAGACGAATATAATAATTCCACTCCCAAAGAAAGCAGGTGTTGACAGATGTGAAAATTACCGAACTATCAGTTTAATAAGTCACAGCTGCAAAATACTAACACAAATTCTTTACAAACGAATGGAAAAACTGGTAGAAGCCAACCTCGGGGATGATCAGTTTGGATTCCATAGAAATGTGGGGACACGTGAGGCAATACTGACCCTACGACTTATCTTAGAAGAAAGATTAAGGAAAGGCAAACCTACGTTTCTAGCATTTGTAGACTTAGAGAAAGCTTTTGACAATGTTGACTGGAATACTCTCTTTCAAATTCTGAAGGTGGCAGGGGTAAAATACAGGGAGGAAAGGCTATTTACAATTTGTATAGAAACCAAATGGCAGTTATAAGAGTTGAGGGGCATGAAAGGGAAGCAGTGGTTGAGAAGGGAGTGAGACAAGGTTGTAGCCTCTCCCCGATGTTATTCAATCTGTATATTGAGCAAGCAGTGAAGGAAACAAAAGAAAAATTCGGAGTAGGTATTAAAATCCATGGAGAAGAAATAAAAACTTTGAGGTTCGCCGATGACATTGTAATTCTGTCAGAGACAGCAAAGGACTTGGAAGAGCAGTTGAACGGAATGGATAGTGTCTTGAAAGGAGGATATAAGATGAACATCAACAAAAGCAAAACGAGGATAATGGAATGTAATCGAATTAAGTCGGGTGATGCTGAGGGAATTAGATTAGGAAATGAGATTCTTAAAGTAGTAAAGGAGTTTCGCTATTTGGGGAGCAAAATAACTGATGATGGTCGAAGTACAGAGGATATAAAATGTAGACTGGCAATGGGAAGGAAAGCGTTTCTGAAGAAGAGAAATTTGTTAACATCGAGTATTGATTTAAGTGTCAGGAAAACGTTTCTGAAAGTATTTGTATGGAGTGTAGCCATGTATGGAAGTGAAACATGGACGATAAATAGTTTAGACAAGAAGAGAATAGAAGCTTTCGAAATGTGGTGCTACAGAAGAACGCTGAAGATTAGATAGGTAGATCACATAACTAATGAGGAGGTATTGAATAGAATTGGGGAGGAGTTTGTGGCACAACTTGACTAGAAGAAGGGATCGGTTGGTAGGACATGTTCTGAGGCATCAAGGGATCGCGAATTTAGTACTGAAGGGCAGCGTAGAGGGTAAAAATCGTAGAGGGAGACCAAGAGATGAATACACCAAGCAGATGCAGAAGGATGTAGGTTGCAGTAGGTACTGGGAGATGAAGAAGCTTGCACAGGATAGATTAGCATGGAGAGCTGCATCAACCCCAGTCTCAGGACTGAAGACCACAACAACAACAACAATTGATGAGAATTTAAAATGGAAAGAAGATATTTTGTAACAGCTAAAACAACTAAGTTCGGCCATATTGGCACTTCAGATCACTGCAAATCCTGGTGAAAGACAAATCAGTAAGTCTGCGTATTTTCATTTTGTAATATCGTATGAAATAATGTTATGGGGCAACTCATCTTTTAGGAAAGAAAGTCTTCGTTGCTCAGAAAATTTCTTGGACGAATAATATCTGACGCTCACCCCTGATAATCTTGGAGACATCTGTTTAAACAGTCACGCATATTGGTTACTGCTCTGCAGCATACTTATTCCCTAATGAAGTTTGTTGTAAAATGGTGAACCACAAAATAAGAAAAAGAAAATAACGTACATTTTTCTGCGTTAAGGTTGTATTTTGCATAAAAAGGGGTGCACAATGCTGGTAGCGAAACTATTGGTCACTTTCGCAATGATACAAAACGTCTAGCAGACAGCGAATTTGCCGACCGCTGTGGCCGAGCGATTCTAGGCTCTTCTGCCTGGAACCGCGCGACCGCTACGGTCGCAGGTTCGAATCCTGCCTCGGGTATGGATGTGTGTGATGTCCTTAGGTCAGTTAGGTTTAAGTAGTTCTAAGTTCTTGAGAGGTGGCATGAGCCCCCTCTCATATTTCTATCTTACGATTCTCCTCTCTAGTTGCATGCGGTGGAGGGTTGCTTTTCCTTAACACGCGTACTTCCCACGCAGCGTCTCTCGTCACCCGGGTGGGCCGGTGACAGGCGGGCTCTGTGGAACTGGAGAGAGTTAAGCCGACGTGTGTGAGGCAGTCGAGTGAATGCTTTTCAGACGCCGACATTGTCAAGAGACACGCCCGCTGGGGTGTGAAGTAGCGGCTGGGCTAGAGGTTCCGTTACTTCAGAGAAACTTTGCGAAAACACGTTCTGGCGGGCTACCAGCGAGGCGTGGGAATGACTTGTGTACCCACGCAGTTGTGGCGGGAAAATTCCCGCACTTTCTGCAAAATCAGCACAGAAATTGGCGCCAAGAATCTCCATTGGTGGAATGGTAGTGCTCCGGCAATGGAGTGGAATTTCCGCCGGTTTTCGAGTTGCTGATTGGAACGTAACCACGGCCACTGTCGTGGGGGCGGGAATGTTCGGTGTTCGGCCTGTACGGGTGCTCTGAGTAGTCGGCAGTCGCCTTTCGGTCGAGGACGTCGGAGCAACCAGCCCTCGCCTGCGGTACGCCAGATCGTGTTCTGGGAGATAAGAAGACTGTTGGTAATGTACGTCCGCAGCACCGGCAGATAGGGATTTTCCTAGGTGATAATCAGAGCTCAGCAGAGCGCGCCTGTTCATCCTTTTCTAACTTTGTTCAGTTTCGAGTAGCAGCAATTACTATTGGGTTAGCTGTGTGTCTCTCTTGAGATTTGAGTGGAAAGGAATTGGCTCCACATACCACTTCGTCTTAAACCTCACGATCTAAGTTAGGGACAACTTCACCTTTACTGTGTTTGTATGAATCTCCAATTTTAGCCAATTTGATGTTTTATATTTCCTGTGTCTCTTTTACTATTCTGCGTTTAATCTTAATAAATCATATTGTTATTTTGGAGAGAACTTTCTTTCTGTTAATCAATAGAGCAACCCTATCATTCCTCACTATGCTAATGAAACCTTTGTTTATTTAACTTATTTATCAAATTAAATTATTGCAGGTGCCAAACTCTCTTCTACTCCACTAGCAGGGTTGATTAGAGTCAGTTCGCGTATTTGTTTTATCCTTGTGCAACAGCAAAAGTCGGAGTTAGAATAGGGGGGGCTTAGAGCATGATTTACACATGTGGATTCTAGTAGAATTTAGTGATAAATACACTACTAGCCCCGGCACCTCGCAAGGTCAGTTAGGTTTAAGTAGTTCTAAGTTCTAGGGCCATTTGAACCATTTTTTTGTGAAGTCCCATAGTGCATAGAGCCATTTGAACCATTTTTAGACAGCGAATTTAAATTTGAAAGGAAATTGGAAAACGTTCCCCTTGACAAATCTTTCTATCCTGTAGAAAAATTTCTATTTTTGAAATGTGTAAAAGGTGATAGGGATAAATTAATCACGTATGTATTTAAAAATAGTCTTAGTGAGCGTGTAGCTATACATCTGTTCTTCAGACCAGGAGCAGTATACTGTTAAAAATATTAAACCCTGTAACCACTCTGCCTTGACGTAACCAGTAGCGCGCTGTTCTATGTCGTACTTGAATGTCGGGGTATGCGTATTTCTTTTTGACACAGTCTACATCGTGTTTTCAGCGAAACTGCAGCCCAGCTGTGTTCGTGCCGCCAACGTTCGCAGTCTCGTAGTGCCTGTTGCCCGTTGTCGATTCGGCGGAGTCACGTTTCCCAGAGATCCGCGGCTGCGGGCCGGGAGCAGACTGTTTACTCTGGCACATTCCCGCCGGCAGGAGTGGAGCGCGCGCGGAAGTTGAAAGACAATGGGGAAACAGCAAACCGCCACCGTTGAGTTGGCAGTTCGCAGGCAAAGGAACTGCGGCGGTGGAACCACAAATAAACTCAGCGGACAGACATTTCCTCGACTTGACCGATGGCTCCAGGTCGCATTTCATTAAAACGCAGCGAAAAACAACATTTTTTTGTACAATGACACTCAGTTTTCCTTGCTCATTATGCGACTGAAACAGGGCAGGTAACCTCTGACGAGGTCCTTTGGTCGTGACCTGAACATTAACTTGAGATACACACTAGACGATGAGAAGTATATGGAACTGACCACAAGATGTCACGAGAGGATGCAGAGAGTACTGTGTTTATATCACTACCACTCCTACTGCTATACCATAACCTTACAGTTGGAAGCAGATCGTGTAATCAAACTATCTTGTTAAAGCAATTATGGTATAAAGCAACAGTGCAGTGTTACCCTCTGAAAGGAATTTTGTTATGTTGACCGTGATGTACCTAACGGAGGATCGGAAGTGAAAGTCAGAATTACGTAAATATTGAAACAGTAACAAACAATATTTTACCCATCCACACTGTTCAAAAAATAAAGAAAGTGGTCGCCGGTCTAATTAGGCATGAGAATGATTACCATCCTTGTTCAACAAAATAGATATGAGTAACTTTAATCGGCAGACACAGCCTATACTTTTTCACACGAGAGTGCAATGAACTCTGTCACTAGCAGATGTTGACGTTAAAGAGCGTGCTAACAGTTATAGAAGAACAAAGCTATTTGCGTAAGTACAACAGATTATGAGACACACACTATTGCCTTCAGGGCTTCGTCAAACTGAATGATCTCAACAACACTACTACTAATATTCACCATAGAATCATAAATTGGACATAGGTTAAGTCTCTCTCAGCTAAATACTTTTCTACTTAGAATAAGATTTAAATGAAATGCACTGACAATCACTTTCTCACTGATCTATCACATAACTAATGAGGAAGTATTGAATAGGATTGGGGAGAAGAGAAGTTTGTGGCACAACTTGACTAGAAGAAGGGATCGATTGGTAGGACAAGTGTTGAGGCATCAAGGTTGGTTGGTTGGTTTGGGGAAGGACACCAGACAGCGTGGTCATCGGTCTCATCGGATTAGGGAAGGATGGGGAAGGAAGTCGGCCGTGCCCTTACAGAGGAACCATCCCGGCATTTGCCTGGAGTGATTTTAGGGAAATCACGGAAAACCTAAATCAGGATGGCCGGACGCGGGATTGAACCGTCGTCCTCCCGAATGCGAGTCCAGTGTCTAACCACTGCGCAACCTTTCGGTTTGAGGCATCAAGGGATCACCAATTTAGTACTCGAGGGAGGGTAAAAATCGTAGAGGGAGACCAAGAGATGAATACACTAAGCAGATTCAGAAGGATGTAGGTTGCAGTAGGTACTGGGAGATGAAGAAGCTTGCACAGCATAGAGTAGCATGGAGAGCTGCATCAAACCAGTCTCAGGACTGAAGACCACAACAACAACAACTATGTCTGAAAGCAGTTATTGTAATCGTAACAGATGGTCTATCTGTCAAATGTTTCATACTAGTGAGCACAATAAACAAACTGTAGGTCCTATTACACTAATGATAACCACTTTCCTATACACATGGGATCCTTACTTTAGCAAACATAACCATGGAACTTTCATCAGTAATTTGACCTGTTACGACAGTAAGATGCAAGTTAACTTAAAACATCAGGTATTGGCTCATCTGGTACAGTGGACAACAAGCTGCAGTATTCATTTACTGAACTAAAGTTAGTAGCGTCAGTATGAGTAAGTATTCTATTAGCTTTGGAATAACGGCAAATGTTTTTAAGACCTTACTGAATTTATCTACTTCTATATTTTCGATAATTCTTTGAAAACCCATAGATTTTTATGCAACAACTTTGATTGCAAAATTTACTTCAACAAACAGTTACCATGGCACATTCTTTATCCCCATTAATTTTAACCAAAACTTTTAATGTTTTAAAGAGGCCTTTTAACATAACACACAGGGCTTTGATATCCTTTCAATTAGGATACTCGGTAAGCACTTTAACATGGGAAGGGCCCTGATTGGATAAGTGACTGAGGATCAAAAATCAGGATAGGTGCAAAGAGTTCAAGTATAAATTACCTTATATTTGAGCACACTGAAATATCCAATGAGCTGATCCTTCACTGTACAATTCTACTATTTACTGGTCCCTTTTCAGTAATTGCGCAATGTGTTGGCAATGTGTTTGCAAGTACTACCAGTTAAAAAGAATGGACGAGCAGCTGCTAACAACCCCACACTTCTGTAGTCAACACTAAGCCACACTCGAAGTGGTGTATAGGTCAGCAGCACTGGAGAATAGGACTGTAAACGAGTGATTTTGAGTGGTGAATCACGTTGTACCACGTGGCAATGCGACGGAAGGGTTTGGGTTTGGCGAATGTCTAGAGAACTTTACCTGCAATTGCGTGTCGTGCCAACGGCGGTGTGAAAGAGGTGGTGCTGCAGTCTGGGAATGTTTTTCATGGTTAAGGGGAGGTTTACTATACTTTGGTTCAAAAAATCGATTATTTTAAATTGCATTTTTGGATCCATAAAAGTGTTTGGAATCCACACCTGAAACGGTTTTTCCGAATACGGAACGGAAATATTTGTTATCCGTGGTTGAACCAAAAAATGCACCTTCCTGAAATCGGCCTTCTTCACGCACCATGTTTTTCTTTCGGTGGACGAGTTATTTTACCGGTGACCATGACAACGATGGACGTCACCCTGGGACGCAGTTCGCCAAGCATTCGGACGACCATCAGATTCAAGTGGCCGAAAATCGCTTGTCACCGGCTGTACGAGCGGCTCTGGAGCAGCGCAGGTTGGCCCAGATCGAGCAGAACGCCCTCTATGAGGAAGAGGAAGGAGTAGTTTATGGACCAGGAATAGCAGATTGAACGTACGTTGCATAATATTGCATTTATATGTAGTCAAAACTTCAAACGCGCTCTCCTCGAAATGACATTTTTTTAACGGGCGTTATGGTAACTTCAAATCTACTGAACCGATTGGCATGTTCAAAAATGATGTTCAAATGTGTGTGAAAACTTATGGGACTTAACTGCGAAGGTCATCAATCCCTAAGTTGACACACTACTTAACCTAAAGTACCCTAAGAACAAACACACACGCCCATGCCTGAGGGAGGACTCGAACGTCCGCCGGGACTAGCCGCACAGCCAAATGACTGCAGCGCCGAGACCGTTCGGCTAATCCCGCGCGGCGATTGGCATGATTCTTTGTTTCCGACGAAGCTAACTAAATAGCCTAGGAGTCGTACCACTTTCATTCCGATCCATCAACTGTAAATATTTTTACTTGGCCGACGAAGTCGAAAAATCGATGGAAAAAACCCTATTTTTTCAAATGGCCGCGATTTTGTTTCCTATGTTCCAAATAACTTAAGCGAGGTACAAATCCTACAGAATCTTATATACTTCGCTAACGTCAACTCAGTTTCATTTCAGACGAGCCGGCTGATCTGTGACATACCGTGCGTGGAGGTCTACATCGAAATTTTGTTTCGTTCCAACGGCACTTCCGCCTTTGCTCTTCGACATTTCCGGTCGGAAAAATTTCAGTTTGTAGAGGAAATATCAATACACATTTTGCCCAAATTTTACACTGATATCTATAGCACATCCCGAGAAAAAAATTCTAAAAAAACATGCTGTTTTCGCGCCAAAGATAGTAAACCTCCCCTTAAATTGTATTCCCTTTATTGTACCTAAGAAAACGCTAAATGTGGGAGGATATGAACAGATTTTACAGCATTGTGGACTGTGCAAGATTTTGAGTAACCCTCGTATGTTGACATGGTTTTCATACTTCAGCACTAGGTGCTATTAAAAAAGCGGTTGTAAAGCCGTTTTAGGTGTCACAGAAGGCAGTTAGTGGTTGCAAGTGTTTCTTAGGAATAGGATTGTCGTTCTATCGTTGTCAGCACCATTGCGAAATTCCAGAACCGCAGACCTTGGTCTGGTCTATGAGTCGCCCCCTGTCGGCGTCCTCTATGACCTGCCTTCGGCGCCGAGGTAGCCAGGGACGACGCGAAGAATTAAAGTGGCACTACTCGCCAGGCGGCTGGAACACATTACATCTCAAACCTACTTCTCTCTCTCTCTCTCTCTCTCTCTCTCTCTCTCTCTCTCTCTTCTCCAGCAGCCCGTGTCAAATGTCATTGATACGATATTGCAGGACCTGTGTTGTTACGAAGAACAATGCAATCCATGCATGTCCAAAGGAACACGGCTTCATTCCCCTTAACAACACAGGCACGGCAGTACCGTATTACAAAATTGTTAAGGCTTTCGTGGCCACTTGTTGACAAACTGCCTATTGGCTTCTGTCTCGGGTTCTTGGGCCAACGTTCATCTAATGATTTTTCTGACGTTTCGCCAGCACGAGTGGCTGGCATTGTCAAAGCTTCACCCTCCATTGCCGGCATTGTCGGCCGAAGAACCCGAGACAGAAGCCAATAGGCAGTTTGTCAGTACCGTATTGATCCGCCGATACCAGGCAGCGACTTACAATTAAAATTGCCTCTCCTATACGAGAATTACATAGTCTCTGTACGAGTACAGGATGTGAGGCAGGAACGCCGACATATGGAAGTTTGGGTCTGCCAGTGAATAGTGCACGGATAGCCGAAGGGGTTAGGGCGACTGTCCGCGTAAAGTGGGAAATCCGGGTTCGAGTCCAGTTCAAATGGTTCAACTGGCTCTAAGCACTATGGGACTTAACATCTGAGGTCATCAGTCCCCTAGACTTAGAAATAATTAAACGTAACTGACCTAAGGACATCACACACGTCCATGCCCGAGGCAGGATTCGAACCTGCGACCGTAGCAGTCACGCAGTTCCAGACTGAAGCGCCTAGAACCGCACGGCCACACAGGCCGGCTCAAGTTGGTACAGTTAGTAGTACAAATGATAGCTCAGTCTCAGGACAACTACCAGTCAGCTAAATGCTACTAAAGTAAATAACTGCACTGTAGTAATTAAGACCCACCAATGTATAAGGTGATGGGTTATTATGTATGAATATCATTGGTTGGATAAAGAATTTAAAAAAACACTTCCTGGCACTTTTATCTATGTTAGATTCTAAAATATTTCCCTTCTATATAAACTTTTCTTCATTTTGTTGTTCTTCATTTCATAACTTCTTTGCGTCGGTCATTTAGTTTGCTACCCAACTATCATAGAATTTCAGTTCCTAAACTACTTCCATCGGCACCCCCCCCAATTAATTCGGCTACACGCAATTTCCTTGTTTTTTTCGATACACTATGCCTTCCGTTTTCCACTTTATTTCTTGTGCCTTACTGGATTACATTGTTATTCTCCACTGCTGCAATTCTGTCTCACTTTATTCTGAACTATGGCCTGCTTACTGTCTACTGTGATTCTTATGAGTAAGTTTTAGATAGCCGTTCGCTCTATATTTTATTCCTGCTGCTTTCAGAACTGCCAAGAATCCATTCCAGTCAACATATTCAAAATCTTTCTCTGTATCTCTAAATGTTATACATTTACATATGCTTAGATCTGTAGTTACGTTTCCTAGCCCGCATAAAAAGTCCTAAAACGGGTGAATAATGATTTAACTGCTTGCATTACACGTTTCAGAAGATGACTGGGTGTTTGTGTTATCCTCATCATTTCATTATCATTCATAAAGGGGGCGCGATTGGACTGAGCAATGGTTGGGAATTTGCACGGGCGCTGATAACCGCGCAGTTAAGCGTCTCACAAACCAAACATTATCGACTGTTGTTTTAATGAAATCCTTGACCCCGCCGGGAATCGAACCCGAGACCCCACGCTCGGGAAGCGAGAACGCGACCGGGAGACCACGAGCTGCCGACAACAATCGAGCTCTCAATAACATTTGTTTGTTATTTTTTGGCCCCTATGACTGGAACTGGCGGCTCTTCGGTTTTTCACGTGATACTACGATCGTACTCGCGACAGTGAACGATCGTATATCACGTGAAAAAAGCGAGGAGCCTCCAGCATCAGCCACAGTGGGTCTGAGGTTGGCTTTAACGTAAGCCGAAACCGGTAATAACAAACAAATGTTCTTGCGAGGTCGACTGTTGTTTTAATCAGTGCCTACATAAAACAAGGAAACATTTTCATACGCGTCTCATCGGGTGTCATGTACCAAAAGAAAATGTCACATTTTTCAAGTTTCTCATTAATTGGGTATTTTATGTAATTTACTGTGTACGGCTTCCAGAATTATTTGTACCAATTTCGTTGGACTCCAACCGTAACTTCCGCGTGGTATGGTTTACACAACGAAATTTATGGTTTCAGTAGCGACATCTTGGCACTCATTGTCAGTTGTAGAGGAACTACTACATACAATCAAAAGTGTACAGATGATCCTGTACGCTGCACACAGTGACTTGCGACTGGTATCCGGTTCATGGCGATATGGCGATGATGTAAAGAAACGACTGTAATATTTGGTTTTGGCTCCGTTCCTTCATTAAATCCGGGAGTATGCATTTTATGAAAAAACTCTGCATACCGAATCTCGTTAAGCTCTAGCATGTAGAATACCCAAAGTCTCACATATCCAGATATATACAATTAGCTGATCATCCTCGCACACCACTTTAATGTTGTGATGAACAGATTAAAGAAACTGCCAAAATTGCATTTTTTCGTGACGTCTTCGTATGCAAAATGAGTTCTGAAACGTGACTGCGAGCATTCCTTTCTTCATCGAGAACACAAATATCTCGCAATTTCCATGGAAATCCTGTTTGTGACAGTTGCATCAAATGTGGGTGGGGGGCGCGTGGGTTGATGCTGAGACAATCGTATATCGACAAGAGCAGAAAATGGAAAACAAAGCGAAACGAATAAGAACGAGATTGTCCGCATTCCTTTTCCGCGTCGCAGTCGCACGCACGCCGTCCGGCCAATTTTAAAGCCATTTATTTTCGTTCTACAGTTCCAGAGCGTAGGTAATGAATGTCCACCGTTCTCTAATTACCGCGCAAGGCCCGCGCAGCCGAAGATCTCTGCGATTTGTAATTTTTTTTTTTTCGTATTACAGATTTTTCGCGAGGTTTTAGTGTTCTGCAGATTGTCTCAACTGGAACTGGCCCTAATATGGCATTTTCTCAAACTTTTTGTAACGGAGAGCTCTCGACACGCAATATTGTTTCCATTTTCCTTTTAAAAGCAGGTTTACTGTCCTATATTGCTGTCGTCACTCTCACTACGTTACACTTTTTTGTATTTATCGGCTGACGATATTTTAAGATCATTCTTATTGTCTAGCTTTAGCCTTTCCCTGTGTCTCGAACATTTGAAAAGCTCGCGGCTTTGCTACCTGTCAAAGTTAGTGACTGTATCTTTACAATTTTACATTCTTATCCAGATAGCAATTGAATTAAGGAAGTTCCGAGAGTCGTACGAAATTTAAAAATAAGTATAACTATTTTGTTTCAGCTCTTTCTTATATACCGATGTGTCTCTCTATGAGTAGCCAGGTGACTTTTCTTTGGTGTTTCAGCAGGCATTTACAATGTCGTTTTTGTAGTGTGTAACTAGAGTTAGTCCAAACAAATACTGCTTATCATGTCTTTTGTGCGATGCCCAGTATCAACGGAAAGCGTCGGTTTGTTTCCTTTGGAGACAAATTAATTTTAAAGAGGAATTTTATGTGCCCTTTCGATATAAAGGTTCCAAATTAGTCTAGTGCAATATTCTTGTCCTCGGTATTATTAAGCAAAGGCAGAAAAACAGGAAGAAAATGGGATGATGCTATGGAATGGGCACGTAAAATTCAGCTTTAAAATCATTTTGTTTGTAACGGGAAGCACACAGACGCTTTCCGTTGACACTGCGCGTCGCATAAAACATAAAACGTGTTATGAGCAGTATTTGTGTGGGCCGGCTCCATCTACACATTCCGAAAACAAAACTGCACATATCTGCCGAAACAGTAAGAAAATGCTCTTAGGGCGCACAGTCTGCATATTTACTTCAGAACACTAGTTGCCACCAGGTGTTTCGCCAGGACGCTGCGATCTTCAGGTCTCCTGGCGTTATATTAATTATTTTCTCTTAAATACATTCCATATTCTTGTACGGACTGTGAACCAACGTTCTTTCTGTGCTTGTTCGCTCAATGTGCCAGGATAGGTCCAATTGTACAGACATATCGCCACCTAACACTACTACATCTACATCTACATCCATACTCCGCAAGCCACCTGACGGTGTGTGGCGGAGGGTACCTTCAGTACCTCTATCGGTTCTCCCTTCTATTCCAGTCTCGTATTGTTCGTGGAAAGAAGGATAGTCGGTATGCCTCTGTGTGGGCTCTAATCTCTCTGATTTTATCCTCATGGTCTCTTCGCGAGATATACGTAGGAGGGAGCAATATACTGCTTGACTCTTCGGTGAAGGTATGTTCTCGAAACTTTGACAAAAGCCCGTACCGACCTACTGAGCGTCTCTCCTGCAGAGTCTTCCACTGGATGCATCCAGTGAAGACAACAATATTAAATGACAAAATTTTCTCAGATCGTTCGTTAGCATCCTAATTTCGTTAGTATCCTAATTTAAATCCCTAGAGTTTCAGGTAAATGGCCAACGTTTAAAATCTTGCAATTCATAGTGTTACCGAAATATAACGGACGAGCTCAACGTAAGCACATACGCACACTTTAATCACGTAACGCGAGAAAGTTCAAAACAAAGTGTCGGCAGGTCCCTCTGTCTTCACTGGATGCTAAAGAAAAGCGTGAGGTTATTTTCAATTTTAAATGTTTCATTCATAACAAATATTCGTTTTCTGGGGAACTCAGAGTGAAATTACTACGGGGTGTAATTAGTCGCCACGAAATTGAAGCTGTAGTACCACATTTCACTCCGGATACGATGCTGAAGCGTGAGGCATGCGTGCGCGTCCAAGGTCTCTGTTGTGCGCGTGTACAGCTCGTTGTTATTTTGAACCCCTGAGGTGCAGCAAAAGTTCACCCGAAGGTGAAAGATCGACGACCTGCGCTCGTTTACTGGCTGGGCCCAAACGAATTGCAGGCAGTGCCATCGGTTTACACAGCACACAAAACGTAGTTAGATGCGTGACAGAGGGACCTGCCGACACTTTGTTTTGAACTTTCTCGCGTTACGTGATTAAAGTGTGCGTATGTGCTTACGTTGAGCTCGTCTGTTATATTTCGATAACACTATGAATTGCAAGATTTTAAACGTTGGCCATTTACCTGAAACTCCAGGGATTTAAATTAGGATACTAACGAAATTAGGATGCTAACGAACCATCTGAGAAAATTTTGTCATTTAATATTTTTGTCTTCATATTTGTTTTCTGTTGTGAGTAGATCTCCAGCTCTACTTACAGATCGATTTTGTGTCTTTTATTTAGTCTGTGGACTACCCTGACATTTTGCTCTACATTTCCAAATGGGTGTTCTGTATTGCGCATGTGTGTGGCTACGTCTGATGTGTGTATATCGTGTGTGTGGGCTCTACAGTTGACTAATTCTTTTTTAAAATTCGTCAAATCGAAAATAACTCTGCGCCTCTATAGAAGTGAAGGTAGAGACCTGCATTCTTCTTTTCTAATATTTTAGGTAGGCATCACAGTTTTACAATTGTGTATAGGGACACAAGGGAACTCCGTTGGCTATTCAGTTTCTTACCCGGACGTGTCTTCAGGATTCGTCTTCCCTGCGGCCATACTGTATTTTCTGCAGAGCTCCTTGCGATTCCGAAGGGATCGGAGCAGATGAGGCGTCTTCAGGACACACACTTTCTCCTCTACTCCGATTCCCTTAATGCCCTATTGTGCTGGCGTAAGCTTGCGCCAGCATTCTGGGCGGCAAAGAGGTTGCGAGAAGATCGATAATAGACATCGGAGCAAGCGAGCGTATCAGGAGAGAGGCCAAAGACAAACTAGCAAGAAACTCGCTGACAACGCCCTCTCGACCGCCTCCGCGGACCAGAGGGCACAGTAAATGATCCAGTGCGTCAACGAGTCGAGTCTTCAGTCGCAGCCCAGTGAGAGTCGCAGTCGTAGATAGCTCAGCTTGTAGCTTAGACTCAGCAGCTCAAAGCGTCCAGAGTAGTGTGCATAGCGGGAAGTGTACTGTTACGGAAGAGGTTGTACGAACACATGGATTAGCAAAAGTTAAGTAACTCCCTGTTTATGTTAATAAAGAATCCTTTTAATACATGTGTGCAGTTGTGTTATAGAAAGAGGATACTGGCCGTCAAACAACAGCCTCTCTTTGCCTCCCATGGTAAAAGCCTACAGTGACAACGAGACGACTCAAAACCTACAATTGTTGCAGCGTATGTAGCCAGCGGAGAAATTGGCGTAGTTCATACACGACCAACTTCACTTCCTACAGCTGCTGCGTGCCAGTGAACGTGAGAATTTGGGGAAATGGGTACGCAGATAAAGCTGTCAACTAGGCTTGCAGATAACATGCGCTGTAGAATGCGGCACTCCCCTGCAAGCTGTCATTTCGCTGAGGTTGGTGAAGCCAACTGTCCGGCTGTAGCGTTCCTCATTCCGGTCGCTCCGACAGGGTGAGATGACGCTGACTAGAGCTGTTGATAAAGTATCGATTTTTCGATATTATTTTTCCAAAAGGCATCGATATATACTGGAGATATTTTTTCACCAGATTTATCATTATCAAAATGGCAATATCGAGTGCCGATATTTTTATGTTACATTTTTCTCAAAACTTTCTTTACATATTTTAAGTTGTTCTTTATAAATTGTAGTAGAATATAATTTTACTTTTACTGTGTGGTGGAGTTTTACTGCTTTTTAAGCTTTCAACATGTCCTTCTTTCTGTTTGATTGTGTGAAGTAGATATATGTGCCACTAAAGAATAAGCCCCATTGTACTTGGGGGCTGACGGCGTGAAGGGTATAACAAGATTTTCGATGTGAAGAAATGACACACAGTTCCATTAAAAAGGAATTTTTAACTTTTTAACGCAACTAGTGTGCCATTTCTTCACAGCGGCATTCTTAAAAAAACAGCTGCTGAAAATGATGAAAAAAATATCAATGACAAGATTGGTCTTCGCGGTGGGTGGAGACGTATGAGGGGAAACACTAACGTAATTGGCGCTTCGCGCTACCTACAGAAACTGTAACGTTTAGCTTCACCATGCAATTTTGACACTACAACTGCTATGTCACTGGCGTTGGCAAAAAAAAAAAAAAAAAAAAAAAAAAAAAAAAAAAAAAAAAAAGGGAATCGACTTGAAGCATTCCGGACAAATCCGATATGTGACGAAACCGAGTGACGAACCCATCGGACACCTTTTATTGTGCCAGTTACATGCAGTTACCGTTGTTAGCAAAGTGGTTATCGCCAATCCTGAACGTGCACCGTTTTCCTTTCAATTCTTGCTGTAAAGGGGACAGGCAGGCTCCTGATTTTTTGGTGTGCAGAATATCTAGTAATACATCAATACTTAAATATACGGCTCTAAAACTGGCAGAATATTTACAATGTGAAGCCGATGTATTTTATGGGCCAGAAAGACAAAATGTCGATTCTTTTTCTCGATATATCTAGGTCCGGTAAGGATACCTTTTAAATATCGATATATCGGATTCCCGATATTTTTAACATATCAACGGTACTGACCCGCCGCCTTATTGGGCGCTGTCCCCTCACGCCTGTATTCTTACTTCGGCTGCAGGACCCCCGACTGTGCTGTGATGCATGTGGTGTGGAAATCAGTGTACTCCACATTTTAAGTGAGAGCATGAGAAGCTGTCAGGAGCGAATTTAGGTGGGGATTTGCCCTCTATTTTACCTGATGACGAGAGGTGTGCGGACAAGCTTTTAAAATTTTGAAATATCTCTGGATTCTGGCCTAAGCTTTTAGACTGGGAATCTTAGTGTCTTGCACAGTAGCCGGCACAAATCTTTTTCTTCCAGCGATCAGCCAGCTGCAGATGTCTACCTTTTTTTTTAATGCTGTCTAATGCTATTTTCCTTTTTTACCATGTGTTAGATTTGACAATATGATTTTCGTTGCGCACTGTATGGGTGTGTGTTCATGTTTTTCAGGGCTTTCTTTACGCTTTCATTCGCAGCTCTCATTTTGGTTAGTTTATGATATTCCTCCACAATTGTCTCATTACATGTTATTACTACCGAGCGAGGTGGCGCAGTGGTTAGACACTGGACTCGCATTCGGGAGGACGACGGTTCAATCCCGCGTCCGGCCATCCTGATTTAGGTTTTCCGTGATTTCCCTAAATCACTCCAGGCAAATGCCGGGATGGTTCCTCTGAAAGGGCACGGCCGACTTCCTTCCCCATCCTTCCCTAATCCGATGAGACCGATGACCACGCTGTCTGGTCTCCTTCCCCAAAACCAACCAACCAACCAACCATGTTATTACTGGCTCTAAAGGCTTTGGTGCTGTACGCCCACAAAACATCACCACCACCACCACCACCACCATTTGAGTAAAAGATGGGACCGATTAATGGATGCACCCTGGGGCATCGAGAAATCGCCAGTTTTGTAATGAGGAGGGGAGGAGGGAGGGGAGAATAAATACAAAAATAGTAGAAGGAGCCAAGGCTTGAATACATACTGCCGTTATGTAGATAGCAGTGACACCACCAGCAGTCGACCAGTGGTGTAAACGCCCAGAATATGACCCCTACGTCGGGTTGAAACCGGTTGGCGGTATAATATTAACGCATGTTGTCCAAAAAAAAAAAGGTGCAAATGGATGTAGGCTGCAATAGTTGTACAAAAATGAAGAGGTTTCCAAAGGACAGACTGGCGTAGAGAGCTTCATAAAATCGGGCTTTCGACAGGCCACGATAACAAGAAGATCCAACTGATGTTAAACACTGACTCGAGAGTTTAGGGGGGACGTCAGTACTTCAGGTTTACTGAGTAAGAAAATAAATTGGTGAGAGAGAGAGAGAGTGTGCGCCGACAATGCGCTGAATGCCGAAGTAGCCTGTCGCGCCGTGCCATTTCTGAGCCACGGCAGCGAAATATTGCTGACAGCACTTGCAGCACGAGAATAAAATCTGTATTAAAGCCAACACCGGCTGCAATTTAAAATCTACCTCACACCGATATACTGCCGTGACCGATGTGACTCGGCATTTACTAGCCATTAAACAGCATGCTTGGCCCCACCCACATCGGCTGCATTTACGCTATACGGCTTCTGTCCGTCGTGTGTGTGTATGTGTGTGTGTGGGTGTACAGCGAACAACTGTGTGTAAAATGTGGACATGCACGTGCAGTATATTTTCTCTACCAATAAAATGACATTGCTTCTCCTCTGCGTCATGACAAAATCAGCAAAGGGTAGCGCGAAAATTGCGAAAACTTTGAACTATTACAGGTGAACAATGCGAAGAAATAAGTTCTCCGAGCTGACCAGTCGCTGTGTCGATCAACACGTGAGACAAGGCTACTCGAGCAGTGTTTTATTTCATTTTTTCCCCACATATAACAGCTTTATATTCTGTCTCTCGTTTTCTCTGCCTCGTGATGACTGGGTGTTGTGTGCTGTCCTTAGGTTAGTCAGGTTTAAGTAGTTCTAAGTTCCAGGGGACTGATGACCATAGATGTTAACTCCCATAGTGCTCAGAGCCATTTGAACCATCTGTCTCTCACCCATTTATGCAGTTTAACTTGAACTGTTTGCTTTTGTAAAAACCAGTAAAGAATGATAACACAAAGAAAGGCAAGTTACAAACACGGCCTTTCGTTGCCTCTGTAACGCTATGCTGACTTCGCTGTTATGCGCTTGGTACACATGTAGATACTACAGCGAAAAATTTTGCGATGAAGTGAAATGTTTCTCCTCTAAATTGCTATGAAAAATGTCATCGTATACTCGTTCCTCAGCTTTCTTAACGTAAATTTTGAATCTTTCCAAACTTTTCTTGAATACGCCAACAAGTCACGACACATCCCTCGTATTTGAGAAAAGTTGTAAATTTCCTGTTTTAGATTTATCACCATTTAGAAAATATATTGGCGTTCTCAACATTTACAGCGATCTCAGTAACATGAGAGGATCCTTTCGTGTCGAGTACTCTGTAATTTTCAAAAGTCTGGAAGTGCAGAAAGATTCCGTCTGTATACATTTATGTAAAATATAAATATAAATTCGGTTTATTTTAGTTTTCTTGCCAAAAATGTTTCAGCACATTTTTTTCCATAATCAGTGGGTTATTATTTTACAAAAATCTAAAATCTAGTTGTTTAGGCTTCATACGACATTCATTAACTTGACGGATAATGCGTCATAGGTTGTTGAGGTGATCTGGGCACTATGCACGAGCTCCTCTGATGAAGACAGAAGCCCGAAAATGATGCACGTGTTATTTCTTTAATAGTACTCACTAGTTTGTTAAACACTGAACCTCAAACAAACGAATAACATTTATACTCATTCTATATGGATGGCAACGCTGACGTTTTGGGTTGTACCGTGGGCCCATGGACCTTCCCGTTGGTGGGGAGGCTTGCGTGCCTCAGCGATACAGATAGCCGTACCGTGGGTGCAACCACAACGGAGGGGTATCTGTTGAGAGGCCAGACAAACGAGTGGTTCCTGAAGAGGGGCAGCTGCCTTTTCAGTAGTTGTAGGGCAACAGTCTGGATGATTGACTCATCTGGCCTTGTAACACTACCCAAAACGGCCTGACTGTTATGGTACTACGAACGGTTAAAAGCAAGGAGAAACTACAGACGTATTTCCGTAGTTCTCAGTCACAGCACACTAAGCAGTTGTGGGTGGCGGTCAGCGACTTGAGGACAAATTCCATGATCCTGACCGCCACCCACAACTTGATGAAGGGGCACTATCTGCTCTACCCATTTTCCTGTCATTCTTTTTTGTTCTTGTTGTTGTTGTTGTGGTCTTCAGTCCTGAGACTGGTGTGATGCAGAGCTCCACGCTAATCTATCCTGTGCTAGCTGCTTCATCTCCCAGTACGTAGTGCAGCCTACATCCTTCTGAATCTGCTTAGTGTATTCATCTCTTGATCTCCCTCTACGATTCTTACCCTCCACGCTACCCTCCAGTACTAAATTGGTAGCCGGCCGAAGTGGCCGCGCGGTTCTGGCGCTGCAGTCTGGAACCGCGAGACCGCTACGGTCGCAGGTTCGAATCCTGCCTCGGGCATGGATGTGTGTGATGTCCTTAGGTTAGTTAGGTTTAACTAGTTCTAAGTTCTAGGGGACTAATGACCTCAGCAGTTGAGTCCCATAGTGCTCAGAGCCATTTGAACCATTTGAACTAAATTGGTGATTCCTTGATGCCTCACAACATGTCCTACCAACCGATCCCTTCTTCTAATCAAGTTATGCCACAAACTCCTCTTCTCCCCAATTTTATTCAACACCTCCCCATTAGTTATGTGATCTACCCATCTAATCTTTAGCATTCTTCTGTAGTACCACATTTCGAATGCTTCTATCCTCTTCTTGTCCTAACTATTTATCGTCCATGTTTCACTTCCATACATGGCTACACTCC